>NC_090944.1:83746737-84996737 GCF_040807025.1 Struthio camelus | reverse complement strand
GGCTAAGAGCTCTGTTGAACCAGGGCCTAAGGTTACAGTCAACTGCTAGACATCAAAAGCTTCATTTAGAAAGATGAGCATCCACAGACTGAACAAGTGCCAAACAGTTTTCTGTCCTCCAAGGAAAAGGTAACTCTCTAGCTGTCACTCAAGTCTCCAAGCTACAACTGACAGAGTTTTCTGCCTTGTTAACTGCTTATTCAGCTGAATGGGATCAGCAGCAGCGTGTCAAGAAAGCAGACACTTTCTGAAAAGGTTTTGCCAAGAAGGTTTGAATGAGCCCAGGACACCCCTGAAGCTGACTTCCCTTCACAAAGTCCTTCTACTGTATTTGTCATTGTTCTTACAGACAGCTTGGTGTTAGAATACCCTTCAGGAACAACGTTCAGGCAGAAAAATGTTGAGGGGTCTGATGTGTAGGCAAAAGGTAAAATCTGAGACATAAGCCAAAATGTATGTGGAGTAGGCATTGTCCCAGCAAAAACCCTGGAACGCTAAGCATCTCTTGTCTTTGTTTCGTACTCAGTGAAGTCAGCATAAAAAAGGCCCCACATTTGCTTTTAGGGAGGGAGGAAAGATGAATGGAAGCATATAACCAGGACAGGACTGCTGTGTTAGTGTTCATGCTTCCTCCCTAGGAGTGTCAGCAAGGACATGTGAAGAGGGAAGAGGAAGGGCTCCTGACTCCAGATATGACTGAGTATTCTCTACTGTTTTTTATACAAATTTTGTTACTGGTGGTCTGCCTTGGGCTTTTAAGAGGACCGAATCTTTATGCAGTACATAATTCTGTTTGGCCTATCTCTCTGAATTCAGCACTGACTGCTGACCTTGGCCTGCAGAGGTATACACACAGTTGTCCCAGCCAATCTACCCGTGAAAGTCCCATCAGTTGCGTGCTCAGCTGGCGACAACTGTAAAATTCTGAGTGATCACAGGAAAGTGATAATACCGAAGTAAAGATTAAAAAGGAAGAAGACAAATGTTAGATATGTGCAAGAGATGTACTGCCATAATGATGATATAGATATCACCATCTTGTAAGAGATACAACAGATAGATGTGATCAAAGGCTGTTTTAGTTGCTCTTTTTCTTCCTTCAGATTTTTTTTCTGTTAACTTTGCTTTTGACCTATGCTGGGATCTGAATCCCATTTGGCCACTGGAGGGCAATCCAAACTCTTCACCACAAATACTTCCAGCTCATGGCTTGTTAAGTAGCGGCATCCTAATATCGCTCAGGAACTGTAGTTTGTTTTTGTGCTCTCTTTCCCTCTTTTTCTCTATTTGTCCTCTCCTTTCACACACACCTCCAATAGGTTGGTGTCAGTGTTTAGGTTTTGCAACTATGAAAAGTCTCCTTTACAAAAAAATGTCAGCCATGCCAAAATAAGTTCCTCCACTGCTACAGCTTACCCAGAACACTTTGCTGAGGGGGTCACCTAATGTGTAGGTCAACGCTTACACTTAGCTGATGGACTCCATGATACACAGGATATTTGCATGACTACAAATGACTGGCACTTGACCAATGCCAAGCACTGTAATGGCATGTTGAACAGAGGTGGGTTTTGTAGTGTCATACCATACAAGTGCTGCATTGTACTGTACTAACTAAAATTTGTCTAGAGAAACAGAGATGTGTGGAGACATCAAAGCAGGGCACTCTACATCCAGTACAAAACAGGAGGATCTGCGCACTATCTGCATACATCCTGTAAAAAATTCAGAGTGTTTCTTCTCCTGTCTAAATGTTTATGGTTTGCTAGTAAAAATAAAGGAATAGAAATTATTTCACCTTGTGTGTTACATACTTGAGACAGCACATCTGTTGTACATCAGATTATGTGATTTCTGGGTCCAGATGGAGTCTCAGCACTTTGCAATGGGTGTACAATAGCAGCATGAGATTTAAAAAATTTTTTTAAAAATCATCTCCACCTCCAAGGTGTAAGGAATGTCTGAATGTACCTGGAGGCTTTTCAGTACTCATTCACTAAAACTCCTAACTGAGCAAGTTTCCTCTCTCTCCTGCAATTCCTATGGCAGTGGGCACAGTAAAGGTCTTCCAGCTGGGGCTGTCTCTCTAAGCACTCTTTCAGAGTGGAGATGTCAAACAGCAGCCTCTTCATGAAACGGAGTATCAGCACACCAAATACATCCTCATCTTAACCTTACTACCGTCAGTCTCTAAGGTACCCCAGCCACTTCTCAAAACCAGCATCAGAAGGCAGCATGTTACCCACCTCACTGGGGTCAGCGGCTCCCAGGGCTCTCAAGTCCGTGAGGTGCCGCACTCTGTTCAGAAGCTGTGAGAGATGGAGATGAGTAACAGAGCAGGGACTAGCTCAGGCACACCTCTGGGTGCAGTTTTTCAAAAGGCCAGAGGTGCCTGCTTTTGGCCCTGATGTCCAAACTGCACTGTGCAACAGACTGTGGTGCAGAGCTGGCTGCTAAACTGGAAGAAAGCTCTTCAGTGCAATGTTGAGCCCAAGCAAACACAGCTTGGGAGAAGTGGCTTGGCTGCAGAGCAGCTTTCGCCTGACAGGGCTGTTCTGCGGACCGGAGCTGGTGCTACATGCTACTGCTCTGCCCACGTGTCTGTGTCAGCTCTGTGCTGTACCCATTGCTCTGAGTAGATCTGCCCTCAGTCCAGCCTGGGGGAGCCTGAGGGAGAGGGGGAACTTCCAGACGGGTCCTGCCCTCTGCCGCTGCAAACCAGGCTGAGTGGGGATGAGAAGTGGTGTTGCACACCAGGAAGAGGCACTTGTGCACTCGGGGCTATCCTGAGCAGAGCGCACAGGCCACTGATGGGCATTATGGGAGAGCCGTCCTGCTGCTGCCCTTGGCCTGCTCTCTTCCCTCCCAGTCCAACTCACTTACCTCCTGCAAATGTGCAGTTAATACAGAGGAAATTAAAACTGGAATCTTTCTCTTTTTAGGAGAATAGGGTGTTTTTCATTTCTACCCGATAGCTTCACTTTTGTGAGCTTTGGCAGCGCCCTGCCTAGCTCACTAGCTTGGGCAGCTCTCATATGATGGCACATAACATTTGCACGCAGCCCAGAAAGGCCTGATCCCTTGCCCAGCCCTCTGGTGTCCTGCAGGCAGTGAGACGCCTTGGGGCAGGTGTTGCTCTGTGCCTGTGCCCATGCCCTGGGCCTGGGGAGAGGTATGTGTGCCCTGCTCACAGGTGCTGCTGTCCTCCTGCCTCAACGCCTATGAAACCTGCACCCCTTGGCCTGGCAGCGAGAAAGCAGCAGGGCTTTCTGGTGAGAGGATCCGGGTGGGCGAACTAGAGAGATCTCCTCTACCAACATAAGCTGGGTTTTTTTTGGCTGAATAATTAAATCAGGTTAAAGGGAAGTGGGGATTGGGGAACCTCATCTAAATACAGTTAAATGAAACCCAGCAGTGAGCTCACGATTCTCCAGGAGTATGAGGGGCTGAGGTGTAATAGAAAGTGAGAAATAATTCAGTGCAAGTGACCCATCAGGCTGGGGTCATAGCTGGCATATATGACCCCATGGTATTTTCCCTCTGACCTTCACCCTCTAATTGTTTGCCTATTTCGCTTTATGGGCTTGTCTCCGATAAGGCTATCCTAGCTTGCGTTGCCTGGCCCTGTATTATATGATCCTAATTCTGTTTGGGGCACAGTTTCTAAATTCAGTATACACTACTTTGGGATAGATGAGGGACCCAAGCTCACATGACATGAACCGTGTCGTGTGGCACCAGCTGAAGGATTTCATGATGCTCGGAATAGACTAAAAGTAGAGAAAGGGGAATTCACCAGGAATCAGAGCTCTGTAAGAGCTGATCTGCGTGATCATTGTCTGATTGCTTCAGAGGAAAGGTATCAAGTGTCTGAGGCACTGGCGGGCGCTTGCAGGAGGGCACGAGATGAGAATAGTTCATGCTTCATAGCCAAAGGACATGGAGAGAAGAAGCGCCTGGGCACCAAGGCCCCTTTCAGAGCAGCTGAAGGACCAGATCAGATGTCCTGGTGCATCCTCCAAAGGTGGTGGGAAGAATGTGCAGAGCAGCACCAATGGAGAAGTGGAGCTGGGAGCATAGGCAATACATGAGGTGGGCAGCCATGGTGCAGGCTCGTGGTGTTGAGCCTTGTTTCGGCACCAGGTGTTCTCATGCTCTTGGCCACCAGGCAAGCCAGCGCGTGGCAGGGATTTTCCAAGGAGCTGGAGAGATGCGGACAGAGCACAAATACTTGCCATCCTGAAAGTTCTCTGCTAAGCCAGAGTTAAGCTCTTGTTTATATAAAGTGAAAAAGAAATAGAAAGAAAAAGAAAGGAAAAGTAATAAAATTTTTCCAAAAATTACAGTTCTTCTTCCAGGTCTCCCAGAAGATGTCCACACAATTACTTTTATGGTTTAAGATGAGAAGATATAGATGGATTTGCTTTACAGGTGTCAGCCTTAACACTTGTGCTTCCTCAGTAGGCAAGGGGAGAAAGATTAGGTGGTTTAGTTTTAAAAAGCAGCTTGTTCACATTTTGGGGATGGACACAAGTCCCTGAACCTGTTGTAAGATAGTCTATAACTTCTCCCTGTCTCTCCTACAATGTTCCCAAAATAACTCTCTACCTTGTGCTGGATGTGGGAATATAGATGAGGTTCTTGGGTCCAGTCCCTTGCAATTACTGATAGCTGTCCTAGCGCAGAAGGGTTCATGCAACATTTTCTTCCTACACCCCCATATATTGAAAACATTTATTGATAGCTTATATCAAGCATTTAGGTTTTAGCTTATAAGATCAAAAGCCTGCAATATACTTCAGGAAGAGAGAAGGAGGTAAATCAAGGAGGTCACCAATATTTTGGGTCCCTGAAAAGCAGAAAAATTTTTAGCAGAAATGATGATCTTAGGAAAGATACCTTGTTCCAGAGGAAGACAACTGCTGTCTCCTAACCTCTCTCTCTACTCCCCGACCCCATGTGACCAAGCCACTCACCACGGTTTGGAGTTTGGGAATCTGGAGTACAAACATATCCAAATATCTCATCTCTGATGCATCACTGAAAGTCAAAAAAGGAGAAAAAAATCAGAAAGAATCTATCCTGATCCCTTCAGGCAGCCATCAAAAGCCTGAAACATAGGATTAATTTAGTATCAGCCGGGTTCAACATATTTTAAAACCTTTTCTGTTTGAAGCCTTTAGTGAGCACTAAGGAACTAAAATCCCATATCAGAGCCCAGAAACACTGCGCAGTCAGAGCCAGTGAGCCTTGTGTTTCAGATGTTTTGCTTTCAAATAATAGTCTGTCTGGCCTGTATCAGCATCAGCATCCTCTTACCTTCACAATGTGAAGGAAAACAGGCTCTTCGCTTCACTGGAATGTTTCAAAGACAGCAGGCTTTTTCTGCTCAGAGGAAGCAGTCATATGTGCAGTTTAGACATGGGGGGAAAGGTGAGGAACAAATTTGCAGAAGCCCTTCCATTCAGATTATAATGAGGTGTTACTGGGAATAGTTGTCCCTGTTTGCTCTATGAGGCATCTCCCATTCAATCCTTACATACTGGCATTTGCAGATGGATTAACTGGGGCCAAATTTTGGAGAGTCTGGAGGATCGCCCTAACTCTCATGCGGATCTGTAGCAAGATGCCTTAGGCACTGTGTGACCCCCCCCCCCCAAATCTGTCATGTCTTCTCGGTTCCCTCAGGTCCTTCTCCCCAGGGCTCACTTCTGTATGCATTGTGCAGGCAGTTCACTGGCAGCGAGGCTGCAGCAGAGTCCTATCACGTCACTGGGGCAGTCTTTGGTGCACTGACGGATTTATTTCTTCTCTTGCCAGGCTGCTGGCCACCTTCCCCACTTCTTGGCAGCTTGTCTCGTAGTTCCTGGAGAGCCAAGGCCCTGAAAGTTGCAGGACCCGAAACTCCCAACATCCAACCTTTCACAGATCCTCTAGAGACGGGATGCTGGAGCTCCCTGGCTCCTAGCTCAGTCACTCTGCGTGATGGTGAACTGGCAGACTGTAAGTGACTGGCCCAACTTTAAGATGCCCAGGTTGCTTGGCTAGTCTGGGTTTCCCTAGCTCTAATGCAAGTACGATGAATCTGAAAGTCCTGAAATGTAGATTTAGGGTTCCCATGCCACGTGACATGCCACATCAACACCATGGATATCCAAGCTCTGACATTTTGGGGGGCCTCCCTTTGCAGACGACCCTGGAGCTGGAGGCATAAGCTTCCAGGCTCTGCCCACGGCCTCAGGCAACCAAAATGTTCAGGTGAAGCAAGAGGCAGCAGGTAGCAGCTCTCCCTGAGCCTGGCAGCAATGGGGAGGTAGGAGAGTGGAGGGAGCAGCCGGTCTTGTGGGACAGCTCCCTTCCAGGGGCTAGCACAATCTAGCAGCCACCACCGAGCACAGCCCTGAGTGCCCGTGGCGGTCCCAGATCCCAGGTCCCAGTGCAGCAGGACACTTCCCCATCAGTGGCAGGTAGCTTGCAAGCCAAGGGACTGAAAGCAGCTTTCAGGAGTCCTGCAGGCCTCCCAGGTGGGAGCCTTATGCCACACGAGCCACAGCATGCACCTTACCAGGTGTCCATCTTTGTGTACAGCCTGTCCGAACCACTGCTAAACTTAAACTGGACCTTCTAACCTCCTTTTCCAATGTTTAAATTGATCCTGTGTCTAGGATCTTCTTTAAACTTTTCTTTTTCAAGTCATGACAGTAACCATTTTTTTGCTATAGCTGACATGGCATATAAAATCACCAGGGAAAAGGGAGATTCACAGAAATATGGAGGAAAGACTTGTTTTAAAATCAGATTTAGGAAAGGGCTACAAGTTTTCCATTAGCCAGACTTTAAAGGGATTTGGATGTATAACAAAAGCCAAGCCAAATACTGAGAGAGATGTAAGCAATGAAAAAAAAGGAAAGTTGTTTAGCAACATACACAACACTGGAACAGCCGTGCTGCAAGTTATGCACGCAAGCCAAATGTATTTGGGGCTGCTGATGCCAGAGCACTCAGCTCAGACTAACTCAGACACAGTGTTCTTACATTTCCCTCTCAACAACAGCTTGGGAGGCAATCACTACACAGGAATATAGAATACTTATTTATTTCAAACAACCACTTATGCAGAAAATGTTCTACATCTTGGACTCCGTAATGCTAACCATATGCTGTTTAATAACTCGATATGCAAGGTGCATTCCAGTTTCCACATGCCTTCTTAGAACAGTGTGTACTACCCTCCTGTAGCTCTGCACCAAATGCAGCAGACTGCATGCAACTCTATGCAGTAACTTCGTCTTGAGCATCACCTCTCGTAAGTCAACAAGGACATGACTACTTCTGCCGTACCATGACAGAACCTCTCTCTCTCAGAAAGGATGCCTTTGCTTTCTGGTAAAATAAAGCTATTACCAAACTGTGCTTCTGCAGCATATGTACTGGCTTTCCATTTGACCCAAATCTTTCTCAGTGCACCAGGCCCCCGCCTCTGAAAGAGGCACCAAAAAGCTGGGCATGCCCCTTTGATTCACAAACTGTGCTTGCTCTCACCTGAGCCTTTGGGAATACTTTAGTTCAGAGATTGCTTGTACTGCTGTAAAACTGGAGTCTGGGATTCTTTTGCAGACTGAAATCATACAGGAAAGAAGAAATCTGAGGGCAAGAAATGAGTAGCAGGGTTTGGCTGCTCTGCCATCATGCAGAGGTGACTGACATAAGTCGTGTGTTTGCTTTAAAAGCAACCCACATTTCCTCTTGGATTGCTTTCTTGGCAATGCTAGAAGAATTTTAATGTTTTTGAAGGCTCTACAAGCAGGAGAATGCTGACAAAGAATGCTTTGATTTTTCTGTCTTTTCCCCCATGTTTGGGAAGAAAAGAGCTTTGGTATTTTCTTTTCAGTTTCCCACAGTGGAGCTTTAGGAAGACTATGTCACTCGGGGTTTGGAGGACAGTGTCATAGTACGTGACACGCCAGAGGGGGTAATGAATAGCAGGAGCACCACATTTCCTTCCTGTAATAAAGTTAGTCTTCTTTTTCATCAGGGACTTATCTGCACTTGACACCAGAAGCATGTCCTTCACATTGCTGTTTCTGTTTCACAGAGTTTCTAGCACAGCCACCAGAGCTGTTTTCCTAAGCACTTTAGTGAGAAAGCAAGTCATTTAGGTGAAAAGAAGATAGTTCTATATTCGAACACCTTTATGTCTGAGCTGACAGCAAGCATAGTATTCGAACACCTTTATGTCTGAGCTGGCAGCAAGCATTTCTAACTGGTTTTTGATTTACATTCACCTTTTTCTGTATCATACTTAGGCTTTGGAATAGTGAGGTCATAAGTTGAACCATGATGTGTATGTATGTGTATGTTTTTGTGTCTGAAAGAGAAAGAGAAAGAGAAAGAGAAAGAGAAAGAAAGAGAAAGAGAAAGAGAAAGAGAAAGAGAAAGAGAAAGAGAAAGAGAAAGAGAAAGAGAAAGAGAAAGAGAAAGAGAAAGAGAAAGAGAAAGAGAAAGAGAAAGAGAGGGAGGAAGGTATCAGAAACTCAGCTAAAGAGAGGATTTTTAAAGCTTTTTCCAGTCCCAAGGTTAGGACAGATTATTAGAAAACTATTTTTCTTTTCTGTAGCAATTTTCATTTGGTCTTTTGACAACTAATATCTCCACTTGCCAGCACACAATGAAATCAGCTGGTGTTTGTGCTGGCAAAAATGAAAGAGTTTTCTATTATTCCATCCATTACATTATATTAGATTAAGAAGCTCATGCTGTTGGCTACCAATGACATGAGCTCAGAGTACATTGAGCAGTGATTCATGCTACTGAATGCTGAATCTGCTAGGGAAATTTGTCACTAAAGAGGCAAATGTCAAACTCCTTTTATTTAAGTTTCTGGGCCAGGTGTGAGCTATTCTTCGCCTTCAGCCTTGAGGTACCATTACAGTAGAAGCATGTCAGAATAACTGAAAAGTCCTAACTGTTAGATTAAAATTCATTCTGCTGAAATAGAAGAAGAGAGGCAAGAGTCCTGGACCAGGGTCTCACCAGATCAGCACACACCTTGGCATGCATAGATTTGCTTAGCATTTTGACTCCTGCTATGTCCCTTTGGGAACTGTCTAGTTGGCTTTCCTTTAAAAGAAGCAGGAAAAAATATTGCATTTCAAGAGGAGGTGTGAGGAGCCGGCTTGTCCTGGTGGACTGAGTCCAAGAAGTTCTGTTTGGACTTACGTGGGCCCAAATATACTTCCCTGTATTTCAGGGTTAGCCTTTATCGTAAATGCTGTGTCATTTTAATTGTTTTAGGTACAGACTGTTAAGTGCACTATTAGGTATACTCTATTCAGCCTCTACTTGTCATTTTTTGAATCAGAACCAACATCTTCTATACACGTCCTCCATATGACACTCTGCTTTCCTGCCCATCCTAATACCGTTTCCTGTAATGGGACCAGAGCTCCAGAGAACGAGTGTCCAGGAGCCAGTTTTGGCTTGTGCCTTGTTTTCCATTATTCTTACACTTATTGTCTCTAGGATATTCCACTGAGCCTGTCTACTGTGCCAAATGGAAACTAGACCAAATTTAAGGCACATGGGGAAAAATGCATTGCCTTTGTTCTCATGCTGACATTTGCCTTTGCCCAGTGGTAGTATCAGTTAATTTGTGGGGAGCAGTAAGTCAAGTTACATAACTCTTTCCTTCATTCCATTTCCTTTTTTCTTTCCTTTTTTCTTTCCTTTTTTGCTTTCTTCTTTCACTTTCCTTTTTTCCCTTTCCTTTTTTCACCTTCTTTTTCCTTTCTTCCTATATCCTTTTTTTTTCTACTTCCTTTTTTCCTCTTTTCCTTCCCTTCCCTTCCTTGTCCCTCTTCCCTTTTTCCCTTCCCTTGCTTCTCTTCCTTTTTTCTTTTTTCTATTTTTGTCTTTCCTTTTTTCTCTTACTTTATTCTTACTTTTCTCTTTACATTTTTATTTTTCTCTTTCCTTCTTTTCTCCTTCTTTCTCCTTCTTTCTTCTCTCTTGTCTTCTTCTCTTCTTCCTTTTGTTTTCTGACTTTTTTCTTTTTTCGCTTACCTTTCTTCTCCTTCCTTTTTTTCTTTCAGTGTTTTCTGCCCTTTGGCCTCTTCCCTGGTCTTTGCTTTTTCCTCTCATATTTTCTTACTATTTTCTCTTTCCTTTCCTTTCTTTCCTTTCTTTCTTTCCCTTTCTTTTTGTTTTGTTCCATATTTTGCTTCCTGTTTTTCTCTTTCCTTTTTTCACTTTTGTTTTTCTTATTTTCTATTTTTACTTGCTTTAGTTCTTTCCTTTTTCTTCTTCCCTTTTTTTCTTTCCTGTCTTTCTTTCTGTCTTCTGCCTTTCTTGTTTTCTTTTTTCTTTCATTTTTCACTTCCCCTTTTTTCTCTATCCTATCTTTCCCTTTACTATCTTTTCCTTCTGTCTTCTTCCCTTTCTTCTCTCACTTCTCTTTCCTTTTTTTGCTTTCCTTTCTTTCTCTTTCCTTTCCTTTTTCCTTTCCTTTTCTTTCCCTTCCTTTTTTCCCTTCCTTTTTTCCCGTCCCTTTTACTCTTTCTTTTCTTGTGTTGCTTTCCTTTTTCTTTCCCCTTTTCCTCTTTCTGTTTTCTTTCCTCTTTTCATTCCTTGTTTTCTTTCCTTAGTTTTCTTCTTTCCTTCCTTTCTTCTGCACATTTTCTCTTTCCTTGTCCTCCCTCTTCTGCTTTATCCTTTCTTTTCCTTCCTTTTTTCTCTTTCCATTCGTCTTTTACTCTTTCCTTTTTTCCTGTTTTACCTAGTTCATATTTTCGTCTTTTCCTTTTTCCTTCCTGTTTTCTCCTTTCTTTTTCTTTCCTACTTTCTATTTCTTTTTTAAAATTTTTTCTAATTCCAGGGTTTCTCTTTCCTTGTCCCCTCTTCTGCTTTGTCCTTTTCTTTCCTTCTATTTTCCCCTTACAATTTGTCTTTCCTTTTCTCTTTCTTTTTTGTAGTTCATTTTTTCTTTTCCTTTTTTCCTGTTTTCTTTTCCTTTCTTTCCTTTTTTCTTTTTTCTTTTTCCCTTTTTTCTCATTCCAAGTCTTTCCATTTTCCTCTCATATTTTCCTTCCTTTTGTCTGCTTCCTTTTCTTTCCTTCCTTTTTTCTTTCCTTCTTTCTTGCTCATCTTTTTTCATCTTCTTACTTTCTCTGTTTTCACTTGCATTAGATTTCTTTCCTTTTCTTTCCCCTTTTTCCTGTTTCCTATCTGCTGCCTTTCTTCTTTAATTTTTCTTTAATTTTTCTTTCCTGTCCTTCTCTTTCCATTTTCCCTTTTCTTCTTTCTCTTTATTTTCTTCTTTTCTTTTATTGCTTCTCTTTTGCACTTTTTCTTTTGCTTTTTTCTCTTTCAATTTTTTCTTCTCTCTCTTTTCACTTTTCTTTTTCTTTTTTCCTTTCCCTTATTCTTTACATTTTTCTTTCTTTTCTTTCCTTTCCTTTTCCTATTTTCTCTTTCCATTTTCTCTTTTTCTCCTCCTTCTTTCTTTTTTTCTTTCCATTTTATTTTTTTCCTCTTTCCTCATTTTAACGAATTAGGTCCCAATTTAGCTGCGATGAATAGGACTCCACAAAGTTTCCACACTGGTGTGATGGCTTTTTTGCTCATCCAAAGAAGCCTGAAGCTCCTGATTCCTTCCCCACAGCCTGTCCCCTCTTTGGAGGCTAAAAGCACCTCTGGCCAGGCAACTCTTCCCTGACCCCTGCCCACAACCACCTTGTGGGGCTCTGATGGCTCTCGAGCCCAGTTCAGCCTGCAATAGTAACGCTGCTGGCTGGTCAGAGGGTTCTCATGGTCTGCAAGCAGGAAGGGGCAACGGCAGCGGGTCCCAGGGGGAGCAGGCAGGGACCCTGTGAAGCAGGATGGGAGCTCTCCAGGCAGCACCTGCAGGGCATTTGGGGTGCAGAGCCACTTGAGGACTGTGCAAGCACAAGGGCAGGTGGTGTTTCCAGTGCCTCCTTCTCCAAGCTCAGCTGTTGCTGCCCAACAGGAAAACTGCCTGCACTTGGGCTCCATTTGTGGTCCCTTCTGCAGGTTTCCTGGCACTCCTGGAAGGACAGGGCTGGCTCTGAGTAGCTCCTGTGCATTGTGCTGAGATGGTTTTTTCCAGGAGGCAGGGGAGGGGCAGAGTGGCATGTGACATATCTGTGGCTTGTGCTGGAGCTTCTGCCTGGGGGCTGCTGTATCTCAGAGGTTGGGGGGCCATATCCAGCCTCAGGCTCTGGGCTGTGGTGGGCAGCAGTGTCCTCCTGAGCAGCACTAGGCTGTGCTGTGGGGAGAAAGAGCCTGTTAGCTAGTTGTTTCTGGCCTCTGAAGGGGAACAAGGGGACTTTCCTGGTGGGAGCGCGCAGCCCGGGCACATGGCAAGGTGCAGCCTTAGCACCTCTGGATGTAAGCAGCCAATCAGGCAACACAGCTACCGCTGGGGGCAAAATCCTGCGTGGGGAGAGTGCAGGTCCAGTGCATATTGAGCAGTGCTGTGAGGTGCAGAGGTAGGTGTACAGCTGTTTAACATGTGGGATGCCTTTTGTTGAGCAGGCATTGTCATTCTGAGCTTCTGGAAAGTGTGGCGGGAGGAAAGCACTGCCATAAGGTATTGAGCCCTCTGCACCACAGATGTCTTCCGATAGGCAGCTCGTGAATTGGAACCAACAGCCCTGGGCGATGCCAATCCTCAGTGCATCGTCCTACCTGCGGAGCTGCCTGCGTGCTTGGGGGCCTCCTCGGCCCAGGGGCTGCCGGCCAAGGCCATGTCCTCCCCAAATATCGCTGCCCAGTTGTCAATGAGGAACTCCACCAGCCTCATCACCTGCACACAGAAAACCAGGGACATCAGGGCAAGGGGCTGAGAACCTGCTTAGTAGTCTTTCCTGCTCCTCATTGTTTTTTCTGTCCTGAAAGCTGTAGCTGCGTGGCTGCAGCTCCACTAAGAGACTGGCCTGTGACCTTGGGGCTAGCCCAGCTGAGGGGCGCCCCCGATGCTCCCAGGTGCTCCCAGGTGTTTTGCTTTTGCGATGGCTGTGGGATGTGTGGGGGTGGTTTGGCCGTGCCCCGAAAGAGGTAGCCAGCTGCTGAGTTCAATATACCTCGTCGTTGATCTCTTCCAGCACTTGCAGCAGGAGCGTGCTGTCCGTGCCTGGGCTCAGCATGCAGGTACCGAAGCAGATGGACAGGTTTCTGGAGCCCATCTTGGCGTTCTCCACGTTTTGGCTGATGCGGTGGAGCGCTGCGAGCAAGGGCTTGAGCAGGAGGAGATTTGGCCTGGGCAGTCGGCCAGCCACCCTAAGTGCACACAAACAAAATGTGTCATGAATTCCAGGGGCAGCGGCTACTGCTTCTTACTGTGAGCAAGCCTGCAGTAACCTCGCATGGATGGGGCATCCTCCAAAGAGAGGATCGCTGAGCTTGCTTTCACTACTTTATACAAGCGCTATGGAGAAATTCCCAAGGGCAGCTGCGCATGTGGTTAAGTACAAGATCTGGAGTTACCAGACCTTGATGGAAAGGCGAGCCTTTCAGCGCAATCCCTGTTTTCCAGGAGTTCGACAGCCTGAATAAAGGTGAGCTTGTCAGGAGATGTGCCAGCAGGCTTTGCAAAGGCCCGTGAAAGCCTGTGGCTGTGTGGCAGAGTATCAGCACTAGTCAGCTGATCGAAAGGACAGGCTTTTGCATGAGTCTCCTCATGTCCAGGGCAGGCCGGGCCTCTTTCAGCCACTCTGTAATGGTGGGACTGGCCACAACACTCACTCTTTCCGATCTTCGATCTTCTCCTGCCTG
Source organism: Struthio camelus (assembly GCF_040807025.1). Taxonomy (NCBI): domain Eukaryota; kingdom Metazoa; phylum Chordata; class Aves; order Struthioniformes; family Struthionidae; genus Struthio; species Struthio camelus. The sequence goes on along the minus strand of NC_090944.1, from coordinate 84,982,946 downwards.
CTTGGCTTCTCCAGAGCCAGCATCCAGCTCTCGAACAGGGCTGCCGAGAGGAGCCTGGAGGGGATATTTCGCAGGAAGTCCTGCAAGGCCGAGATCCAGAGATGAGGCTTTGGACACGAGCCCTGAGGCCAGAGGGTGCATCCAGTGGCCCTTGGGCTCCCCAGGAGGCAGATTGCTTGGAGCTCCCCGCTCTCAAAGGAGCTCCTGGCTGCTGACAGAGCGAGCAGTGGGCTGCGCGAGTACTGCCCCGCTTGGGCACACTTGTGGGAGTGCACGAAGAGGCCCTAGGGCCTATCAGCCTCGAGTCCACCCAGAAACCTCAGCCTTCCTCCCTGAGGAGGGGGCTGGGGCGAAAGAGGATGAGCAGGAGGAGGCGGAAGAGGAGGCGGAGGAGGCGGAGGAGGCGGAGGTGACTTTCCCCTGGGCAGGCAGGAAATCAGGGGCGGAAGCAGGGGAACGGAAAATCAGATGATAAACCCAAAGGCCAAACTTTCCTCCCCCTGAAAAGCTGTCGTTTGGCTTCCCTATGGATTCAGCTTGGAGTGCCCCCTGGGCCCAGCTAGGCACTCGCGTGGTGCCCGCCTGCAGGTGGGCAGGGTGCTCTCTGAGCTGCAAGTCAGAAGAAATTCACCTTCAAGACTCCTGCCAAGAGGTGCACAGGCTTGCTTTGCAAATCTACGGCCCCTCCTTTGTTGAGGGCCTTCCTCAAGTCCCTGGGGGCCTTCTTGCTGGCAGCTTTGTGGAATATGCCCTCCGTGGCAGGTCCTTCCCTGTATAATATGGCCAGGAGATCCTGCAGGAGAAAGCAGACAGGTGTGGGAGAAGAGTCATGTGGGTGCAGAAAGGCCAGTTAGCCTTAGGGGAGCCTTTGTTTGGAGATGGAAACAAGCTTTTGCTTGGGAGGTGCACTTTGTTTTGCTTGCATTCAGTTCTCATTCTTGGTCCCCATAGATTACCCTGGGAATACCCAGACTGTCCCCCAAGCCACCCGCTCAAGCCCTTTTTCCAGGGAAATGCAGAAATTGCTGGCTCTTTTTGCTCCTGAGAGCTTCCTTTCAATGACTTCTGCAAGGCCATCAGAATGTACCCTTGAGAGCAGATCTGCTTCTCCTCTGCCTGCTCCCAGGGTTGCACAGGCCTGCAGTCATGACCCTTTTGACGTGCCTGGTGGGACCTGAAGTTGAGGCCTTGCCGCTTGAAGTGTGTGTGGAGGGCAAAGCCCCAAATGCCCTGTGTGCGGAGAGCCACAGCCCAAGGGCTGGGGATGCTGCCTCGCAAGACGAGCCAGCAGCAGCATAGCTGCATGGCCAGGCTGCCTTACCTGGCCTGGCTGGGGCAGGGTGCCCTCTTCTCCACAAAGAGTAGTCAGAGGCTGGCCAAAGAGAGGTGTCTCGAGGCCAGAGTGCGGCTGCGCTGGGCAGTCCCCCTCGGCTGAGGCTCATCTCCGAGCAAATGGCCATGGGACGAACCTCTTCCTTTTCTTAGTCCCGTTGGCTGCAAGCAAGAGGAAAGCAAAACTGCAGAGGGGCTGTAGGGGCTCTGGCTTTTCAGCTGCTGTGAAGTGCTCTGGGAGAAGGCAGCTTCTCAGCTTCCCTTTGCAGCTCACCAGGTAAGTGGTAAAGCCCCTCTTCAGCAGCTGATGGCACCAAGACAGGGCACTGCTTGGTGCCAGCCTGCAAGAAAGGAGGGCGTTCAGCTTATGGAGGCGCCCCGCAGCAGCCAGAGCCGTCAGCCATGCAGACAAGCGAGCGGCTGCAGGGAAAACACGAGGTCGTGGGAGGCCAGCGGAGGAGATGCTTGGGGGCAGGAGTGGCCTCTCTGCCCGAAGTGGGTGCTTCGGGCCTGTCCCGTTCCCTCCCGAACCTGTGATACTTCCTGCCAGCCCCCAGCAAGGGCCCTGCGGGAGAGGGAGCCCCTGCTCACCTCCACCGAAACCAAGGCCTCGACAGTCCGGGCAGTCAGCGACCCTGACTAGGCAAGACAGCAAAGAGGCAACGTGAGCAGCTGGTGGCGGGGGCTGTTCCCCAAAGCCCCGTGGCGCTCTGGGTGCAGTGCAGACCCCTGGGACACTTACGGCGCCCTGGAAGCCGACAGCCTTGACGACGAGCCGAAGGGAGGCGAGTCGGGTGACGCGGGTCTCCGGGGCTCCTGGGCTCTGCCTGGGCACAGGGCAGGGGCAAAGGCAGAGCTCCATCACACCCAGCCCCTCTGCTCACTCCTCGGGCGGCAGCCCTGTGCAGGGGGTGTCCCTTTCCCCCACCTCCCCTGCTGCTTTGCTGGGGGCAGCTCTGCACCGCCTGCAGCCTTGCCGCCGCAGGTGGGCTGTATTCCCCGGCAGGGCTCACCTGAGGATCGTGCTCAGCCAGAGCTCCCTGGCCTCCTGCGACGTGTAGCGAGAAGGAGAAAGAGGCTCAGGGCCCGCTCCTCCGCCTCCTTCTCCTCCTCGTCCCTGGGAGAGGCCCAGGCCCCCAGACACATCTGGCCCACTTGGCCCCGCTCCACAGCACCATGCACCAAAGCCCCCGGCCGGTGTCCCCCAGCAGTGTCCCTGTGGGGAGCAGAGCTGCAGGGAGGAGTCGGGGGTAGGAGGCTTGTGGACGGCTGGAGGTGCCTGTGGGTGCGTCTGAAAGCCACACAGGGCCTCTACTTTCTCTCCCCCCAGCCTGAGCTGAGCCCCAGAGAGGCCGGAGAGGACTGCAGGCAAGCCCGGTGCCCGGCACCCCTCACAGCCCTGCCCGTGCCCCCAAGACTCACCGGAAAGTGACCACGCAGAGGTCAGTGGGCCAGATGAGGAGGAGGTTATGGGTGCATTGCAGGCCATAAACCTCCTCGTCCTCCTCCTCCTCCTCTTCGCGCCCGCCCGCCGCCTTGTCCTTCCTGCACAGCAGCCAGAGCTGGCCGAGAGGCACGCGGTGCTTGAGCAGGAAGGTGGAGCCGCACCTGCGGAGGGAGAGCAGGGAGCGGCGTGGAGGTTGTGTGGTGGGGCAGCGGCAGCAGTGGCCAGCAGGGCAGAGCCACTGCCCGGGGGCAGAGCCCGGGGGCGGCAGAAAGGAGCCTCAGCCCCAGCACACACAGAGGGCACTTTGGAGAAGCCGCTGCTGCACAGCGGTGCCAGCAGGGGTCTGTAGGTGGTATGGGCAGTATGCGGCAGTACTGCTCTTTGTGGCAGAGAAAAGCTGTTCAGGAAGGAAGGCCTGCCAAGAGCTCAGGGAAAATCCCTTGTGCTGCCCGCCTGAGGGCACCTCGCTTGGCTTTCTGGCTGCCGTGAAAGCACGTGCCGCTTGGCTTTTGCGGCCCTGCCAGAGTTGAGCTGCCCCATGCCGTGTGCCGGGCGGGCAGGGGCTGTGCAGGTGGCCGCAAGGAGGGGCCTTGTGCTGGCACGGGAGCAGCTGCGGGGAGGAGACGTGGCTGGGGCCGGGTGGCAGAGGGAGGGGGTGGCTGCTCTTCTGACCTGAAGCTGGCCATGGCAATGGTGTCGGAGAAGAGCAGGAGGTGCCTGTCCCTGGTGCGCCGGTGCTGGGTCACCTGGACACGGTCACTGAGGAGGAGCTGGGGGCTCCTGCGCGACACGAAGGTGCCAAGCGGCACCGGGGGCCGGGAGGCTCCCCTGGCCTTGAGCCCGGGGCCGGCGCCGGGAGCGGCACAGCCAGGGGCCCCAGGCTGGGCCTCCATGCCGGCAGCACCATGGGCGCCCCAGCAGTTGGTCTGTCCCATGGTGCTGCAGCCGGGCCGGTGGCTGCGGTGCGTCCGAGCCCTGCGCCGGGCGGCGCCAGGCGCCGGGCAGGCCTGCGCAAAAGGCAGAGCGGTGTCCCTGTCCTGAGTAGTGGGGCTGGGCTGGGAGCCTGCGTCTCCCCGCTGCCCCGCACTGGCACAGCACTGCACTGGGGACGAGCGGGTGGGCGCCGGTGGCTGTGGCCAGCGGGTGCCAGCGCAGCACGTTGTGATGACAAGGGAGGAGATGGGCTTGGTGTTGGAGGAGCTCCTAGGCTCAGCAGCTGCTGAAAATATCCCAACGCCCAGGCCTGCGCTCGTGGCTGCAACAGCCCCTCTTGCTGCTGGGACAGGAGGACTCAAGCTTTGGAGGGGGAAAGCAGGAGGGCCTGTGCCCACCCTAGAACCAGGGCCCAGGTGGTACCCAAAATCCCAAGTTTCACCGTCCCTCTGCAGTCGGTCCAGATAGAAGTCAGTCGAGATGAGAGGGATGTCCACTCCAGGTGTCTAAATAGGGCATCAACATGTGGAGTGCGAATCTGGGCTCCACTCAGTGTCAGAGTTTTAGGGCAGAATTCAGTTGCCTGAACACCAGGACCAGCTCCCACTTGTGAGGCCTTGGAAAATTCCTTACGGTGCCCTGGGGTCCACAGATGCCTGGAGACAACGGCTTTCAGGCAACTGAATCCCGCCTTGACTCAGTTGCATCCCAGGAGTCGGCAGAGAGACTCCAAGGCAGACTACACAGCAGATTAGGCAGCCTCACGTAAATGCTTGCCTATGGATCCCCATGAGTGCAGTCTGCCTCTGAGTCGCCCTCCAAATGTCTGTGAAACCTGCAGGCATGGTCCTTTTCTCAGCCTGTGCTGATGTTTGGCTCCAGAGTGGAGGCGAAAGTCCTTCTGCTTCAAATTGCTCTCCTGACCCAAGTGGCCGAGATGGGGGTGGCGGAACAAGAGACTGCATCTCACTGGTGCCTGAAGGTATTTTGCTCCACGAGGAACTGTACCTGGGATAGGGCCTGAGAGGAACAAGGGCTCTGAGAGAGCTGGTTGATATTGAAGGATCACCTCCTCCAAGCTCCAGAACGGTCCATGCCAGTGAGCAGGGGAGATGGAGCAGAGCGGAGCAGGTGGCCTGCCTGGATAACAAGGAGCTCCTGGCAAAACTCCAACCTAAGAAGGAGGTATACAGAGGGTGGAAGCAGGGACAGGTCACCTGGAAGGAATAGAGGCACCTTGTTGGAGTATGCAGGGCTTGGGCTAGGAAGGCCAAAGCCCACCTGGCGTTGACTGTGGCAAGGGAAGCTAAGGATAGCAAAAAGGGCTTCTCTAAAAACATCTGGAACTAAAGGAAAAGTGGGCCTGCTGCTGAACGGGGCAGGGGCCTGGTGCCAAAGGGCCCAGAAAAGGCTGCAGCACTGCACACCTCCCTTGCCTTAGTCTTTACTGGTAAGACAGGCCCTCAGCAATCCCAGGCCCCAGAGACCAGGGAGAAAGTCTAGAGAAAGGAAGACTCTCCCTTGGCGGAGGAGGATGGCGTTCGGGATGGCTTAAGCAAACTGGACAGCCACAGGTGCATGGTCCCTGATGGGATGCACCTACAAGTGCTGTGGGTGCTGGCCAACGCCCTTGCAAGGCCACTCTCAATCCTCTTGAAAAGGTCATGGTGATTGAGAGAGCTGCCTGAGGACTGGAAGAAGGCAAGTGTCACCCCAGCCTTCCCAAAGGGCAAGAAGGAGGTTGCAGGGAACTACAGGCTAGTCAGGCTCTCCTCGACCCCTGGGAAGGTGATGGAGCAGTTGATGCTGGATACCTTCTGCTGGAAAAATGGGCAGAGAGGAAGTTCAAGAAAGAGGGAGTTCAAGAGAGCATCTCTCCTATGAGAAAAGGCTGCGGAAGCTGGGACTGTTCAGCCTGGGAGAAGAGAAGCCTGAGGACGGAGGTTATCAATGCATCTACATATGTGAAGGGAGGGTGTAAAGAAGATGGACCCCGCCTCTTTTCAGTGGTGCCCCATGAGAGGATGAGAGGCAATGGGCACAAACTGAAACACAGGCTGTTCCATCTGAATCTAAGAAACACTGCTTTGCTGTGCGGGTGACGGAGCACTTGCTCAGATTGCTCATAGGGATTATGGGGTCTCCATCCTTGGAGATATTCAAAACCTGATGGGATGTTATCCCAGGCAGCCTCCCTGCTCTAGGTGACCCTGCTTGAAAAGGGGGTTGTGACCAGACAGTATCCAGAGGTGCCTGCCAACCTCAGCCCTTCTCTGATTATCACAAAGTCACAGCAGTGATGTTAGTGCAGCTATGAGGTTAGCTTTGAACAGCGCTCCCATGGATGAGTTTTGGATGTTATTCATAAAACAGCCAGCATGGTTAAAAATATGCTCGTGGGTCAGGTCAGGATTTAGTTCAGGAGTTTGCTGGAAGCAACAGCAGAAAAAGCAAAAAGCAAAACAGCAAAGGTATTGAGCAAGCTATTGCAAGCCATGCCTGGGGTGGATTTCTGCCTTCCTGGATACCGCTGATCACTGTATACAAAATCTGTAGCTGGGGGATGAGAACTGCATTTGGATGGAACTGTAAGTAGTTAAGCACTGTGGAACAGGTTTCTAAGGCCTGTCTTATCTAAAGTGGAGCAGGGGCCTGGAAATGGCACTTCTGGGGGAATATTACAGGATTACGGAGGACAAGCTGCCCCATGGGAATTTGGAGAGTTTCCACTGTGGCAAGAAGACCTAGTATTAATCTAAATTAAATTTCCTCAATTTATACCTATCCTGGTCCCATTTGCCCCTGTGGTTAAGAATAAATATATCAGGGCTCTAGACATTAATCAAATATTTTCTGTTTCATTCCTTTGCTCAAATACATTTGTATGATAAATGAAGAGAATGCAAGGCTATCTCAGGACTCTGGACATGTGGCCTCATCTTTGAAGATGATATACAGACTTTTTAAAGGTTCTGGGAAAACCTAAATACCTGGGAGAATGGGATACACAAAAAAGTAGAATATAAGAGAAAATCCATCACTGTAAGAACCTTAAGCGCTCAGAAATTTAGCAACTAGCTTGGAACTTAACTACCAGCAAAACAATCTGAAAACAGCTTGCTTATAGTGCGAAATTTCCTGGTTAGGGAGAAAAACTAGTGCAGTGAAGAATTATTTAATCCCGTTAAATAACAAGAACCTAGGTCTGGAAACTGAAAAGACACAAATTCAAACAGAAAATGAGTCCTGGGGGGAATGCAGCCACAGGAGAAATTCTCACTATACCCTCCTTGAAGTTACCAGGCTCCTCTATGCAGCTAGTGGAAGCAGGGAAGGAGGAAACTCAGCCTGGGAGTGAGAGGAAAGTACCTGCCAAATAACTTCGTACAAGTGCCAGGGCTGGAAAAGTCTCAGCTAGGCTTGTCTCTCACGTCACATTACCTCACATTAACGTGTCTCTCTCATTACCTTCTCATTGCCTCTGCCCACAGAAAGAAATCCTCCTCTTCCACTGGAGCAGCCTTCAGAAACAAGAGCACATGCTCCACCGACCAAACATCCAGCTGGATAGCCCTCACAGGTAACAAATGAGGAGGACAAGCCTCATGGACATCTGTGATTTCTGTGTAGGAAACGCTTACACTCACCAGCGAAGCAGGGCACACAGAAACCAACCTAGCAGTGGGCAGATCCACATGTCCTGGGCATGGGCACAGGGTTGGCTAGCCAACTTCCATGTCTGGCTCAAGCCCTGTTGCCACAGGTTCAGCGTGGGTCTGCCTTGTGCCCTACTCCCCAGTATAGCTGTGCCATGAAAAGTGCACAAGGGCACAGCCCGTGTCCTCATCCCACTTCCTGACTTTTGGTTGAAAATGAACCCACAGCAACCACAGCCTTCACCGACAAGCAAAAACCTCTCTTGCCAGCAAACTTGTACTTAAACTGAGTGCAAATACCTAACCTACTGATCAGGCTGGATGAGCTGGATATTTTGGTAGGTCCTGCAGTGACCCTTGGGTAGAACAGGTGCTTTGACTGTTTGACCCTTCACTAAGTAGGAATGTTTCTGTACTGTGTTTTTTACACATGGATCTACTTTCATGTGTATCCGGCAATTAGTTTACTCCCAAGAATGTGAAGTAATTTTTGGCCTCTAAATTGAAGGCATGAGATTCTACTTTTTTACTCTGGTACTTCTGGGTGCTCATATAATACAAGATGCTACATGAGCCTGTGCAAAGGCAAGAAAAGGTTCCCCCTTTGTTCTAGCAATAGCTGTACAGATAGGGTTCTGAGACACATTATATTGAGTGGTTTATTTATTAGTATTGGAAAGGCATTGTCACTGTAATGAATTTTAGAACTGTAAACACTGTAAAGCAAGTCTTTTGCTGCTCAGAGTAGGGAGGACAGGATTCTAAACAAAGCATAGATAGGTTTCGCTGTTATCCTACTGGTAATGTAGCTGTCATAGCCATTTTATATTATATTTTTCATATATTTTTTCAGTAAAATAATTTTTTTATTTCCACAGCCTTTGATTCTGTTAGCTTTGGCTGAAGGACCAATATCTTAATGTCATCTCCGAATGCTTTATTACAGTAATATGTTGAAATCCAAGAAAGTTTTATCAGTGGAAGATAAACGCTTGACATCAAACTCCGTCAGCATTTGTTACTGAGAGTCCCAGAATCTAACTCTCGCAGCATAGATAGTTTTTTTGTTGCAGAGAAGCATAAGATTTAACCAGGTTATGCACACAGGATTTTTTTTGCAGCAGAAGGAATGTCACAAATCCATTCATATTTGAGATCACAGATGTCCACGTAGGCAGGCAGGCAGATGGATGATTTTCTTGTGTGTTAGGAGATTGGAGCAAAAGAGTGGAAATGCTGATGAGCAGATGTTTTAGATGTCCGTTTTATGTTCCCCTCATAGTCTTTAAAACAATGCTGCAAAGAGAAGCTCAACGTAATATAGTTTCAATGGAACTGATTTGTAATGTAAAAAAAGGTGACTGTTTTTTTTTTATTATTCACATTAGGCACAAGAGAAAATCAGGACACCCCTTTAGTGATTTGATTCTGAAGTGTGAGCTTTTTAATGAATGGGTCTGGAATAATAACTATTCCAGTTGCTAAATGCTGCAAATCAAGTACAGTAAGTGACTGATTATGGTATTTTCTCTCTTCTTCCATTTCCCAAAATGGGATAACTCGCTGCTGTTGTCCTGTTATTTAACGCCTGCCTGTAACATGAAACAGAAACTATTCAAAAAGGAGACTAGTCATCTTTTCAGCACAAGACCAGAGATTAGAGGTCCTATCTGTCAGTGGCTATAGTTGTCTTAACCTTGGGAATAACCTTTACTCTGGGAGAGATGCTATGCAGGAGAATCTAGCACATGGATTAGAACAGAGACCTTCAAGTTTTTAGTTCTATTCAAAGAAAGATGGGGGAGAGAAGGAGAAAGGAGGAGAGACAGACACAGACATATGCACACTTATTTTCTCTGACCCCCAATTTTCCCATAAGCTATGGTTCTCTCATTTCAGTTAGCAGTTTTGTCCTTCATTCTTTACTTTGATTATCTCCCTAAGTGCTCTAGTGCTGGTTTCTGGTCTTATCACAGCTTAGAAAACTCGGTTGTGGCTTCTTAGGGCTTTATGCACTAGGATGTTCAGCTGGACTGGAAGAGTGATGCTACCTCTAGTGAGGTTAGACAGGACTTCACTGTCAACTGGGGCAAGATGATAAAGCATGAAACCCAGTGACCTTTACTTCTGTTGACCATGAGTTCTGGTTTGACACCAACACCATTACAGGACTCCTATTACTAAGCCATAAGGGTGACGCCATGTCTTTATATTTACAGACCGATGTTTTTAGGGGTTACTCTTCTGAAGCTGCATCCTGTCTGGGGATTATCACCACCTGCACAGTCTTCAGGACTTTCTCTCAGACTGAGGGGAGCACTAGGCTTGCTGGCTCTCTGAGCCCTTTAAGCAGCGAGAGCAGAAGACAAGCTTTCAGCTTCCCTATGCTAATGATCTGACCTGAACTGTTTAAAAGTAACTGACACCACTTTTTTCTTGCCTTCCCTTGTTTTAAGCCTCCGATCAAAAAGTGGAGTACAAGCCTTTGCAGAGGATGCACTAAGCCCCTGAGTATGTCAGGAGACGCAACCCCCTAAAGCACTTCTGGAAAACAATTGCATTTGAATTTTGGGGGATGAAGGTTTTGTAATCTAAATAAACTGGCAGGACCTTCACAAGAATTGAAGGTCACACCAAACATGATTGATTTGAAGAGTCAGCAAGCAGGCTTATGAGCACAGCCCTGGGTTCCCAGAAGCCAGGAGGCTCCGTCCCAGAGTGGGAAGAAACCACTTCCCTGTTGGCAGGGGCCTTTTCATTGTGTAGGGGAGCCAGGACATCTGCAGGGTAGATGCAGAAGGTGGGAAAAGAGCAGGGACAAAACATTGTGAATATTAGAGCATTTACTGTTCTTAGGTGTTCTCACTTGATAGGGCAATGGCAGTGGGTTGCCAAAACGTCTAACGGCCCATTGCAATGGATATAGGCCTGCTGAAACACAGACTGCTGGCTAATTCCATGTCTGGTACATAAGAAGGGTTGCACTAATGCTTCCTTATGACATGCTTCTCCCAGAGAACTCTGGAGGATCCAGCAGGAAAAATAAGCTATTAATGCTGTTGTGTTTGCATCCCAGCTGAGAGCAGTCTCCCAGTCATCACTGACCACAGCCCGTTGGGTTTAACAGAGAAGGCCACACAGAGGTCACATTTAACTGCTGTTCCTGGGCTTCTTGCCTGGACAGGTATGTAAGAGATGCTCAGTGAATAACACCTTCAGGACTGCATGTGCCCTGCTGGTAAACTGGAACTTGTGCTTACATCTATGTAACAGAAGATCCTTGATCTATCAGCCCCCACAGTTCCTACCATATCCTCTAGGCATTAAGCCTAGTGTTTCCACCCCTTCAACTGCAGAAAACATTGGAGCAATAAACCAAAACCAGAAGGAGCTTTTAGGAATATCCCCAGGCACATAAGGTGTAGTCAAGTATCAAATACCAGCTGCAGCTGATGGCAGAGGCAGGAAAATGGATTTCCCCAAGCTCGGGGCTAAGGGTCATGGGCCTAGAACCCTCAGATCTCTACCTCTGTGTGAGGAGCAGGAGCAGGAGCTGGGAAAGATTTTGTGAACAGCCCTGCTCACCCAGCTCAGAGTGGAGATAAGATTTTTTTTCCCTCATTTGTACTCTGGCCATCACATTTCACCTTGTCCTCTTCTAACCCCTCCAGCCAGGCATTTTGCTCTCCCCTCCTGTTATGCTGCTCAACCTTCTTCTACTATTCCCCCTTTTCCTCTTTTGACATTCCCCTCTCATCTCTTTTCCTCCCTCCCACCCAGAGCCAGGCTCCCTCCCAAGTCCTCCTGTTGGAAGGACTCAGCCACAGACTGCAGCAGTGAGGCACATGAGACCCTGTCAGTTTTGACGAGGCCTTTCCCAGCGTGATCACCTTTTTATGTTGTGCTGACCATAGATAACCCCCCAGGGGGACTTCCTCCCTTCGGTGGTGCCACTAAACTGGTGCAGCTCAGCCTTGAGGATGACATAGAAATATCTTTGTGGTCTGCCATGGCCAAAAAGGAAGCTCCAAAAGTGATGTAGTCTTCGACTACTGAGGAAATGTTCATAGATCTCTCGCCATTGGACGTGATTCTTTGAGAGGAATCCTGGCTTGCGTTGCTATTCCTGGAGAGATGGCTCCAGAAAAGGAGAAATGTGGAAGTGAAAGAGACAGTTCCTAGAACATGCCTGGTCTTCCTAAGTGACCTGGGCCAGCTGATTGCTCCTCTGCTGATAATTAGGGACTCTCCGGGGTGGAAAGTGATGTAGTTGTCGGTTTTGCATTGCTAACATCTGTGTAAATTTTACAAATTCTTGTCATGGCTCCTATAGGTTAGCCAAATCCAATGTGGGAATGCGATTTAGAATTGGAGTAGTCATTTGGGGCTCAGCAGTAGTTTAGTATGAAAAATAAGTGTATTTTTTAAAAGCTGATCTCTGTAATAAATTGTTTCCTACTTTTCAGGCATGTGAAACAGTTTGTAAATGGACTCAATATGTCCTCCAGACTGAAAAGTAAGTCAGGACTGTGTTTTAATTATATTAAGTCATTAAGTAGTGCTCCACCTTTGTTGTTGTTTTGTCAGTAGTCTGCCAAGTTTTTATCTTGGTAGTAATCCAAGTGTCACAATTGTGCACGTGTAACTTAGAGAAAGCAGATATAAAGATATAAATTGAAAAATGTAAGTAGTTTGTATTTCAAATACTGCATGAAGTTTTGCTCTGCTGATCTTGTGAATCCTTGGACTCGAAGGCACACCATGGTATACTGAAAATGCACTGTGGGTCTGGTCTTCACCGTCAGCACGTGCCTTGTGCGGGCAGTGCAGCTAAAGGGACACTGTGGTGTCAGGCCCATGAGGGGTCCCACCAGCCTGAGGCAGCATCGTGCACCTGCTGCGGTGCCCAGACAGAGGACATATGCTGCCCAGCTCCCCATGAGACAGGGAGGTCTGTGAAGGGCTTTCAGAGCTTCATGGCTGCAAAAGGGGATGAGTATTACCCTATTGCCTGGGGGAAGCTGGGCCAGCCCCAGGCCCCACCAGAACAAGGTTGGTTGAGGTGGAAATGGTAAAGAAGGGGAGGGCTGAGCTCATGGAGCCAGCAGCTCCAGCTTGGCCATGCCAGCGCATTACACATCCACTCAGGCTTGTCTTTACATCAGCGGTGCCTTTCTGGTGCTTGAATACATGCATGTATCAGCCACATCTTGGCCCCGAGATACCAGGAGCGATGTGGATGAGAAGGTGGCCAAATACAAATGCAGCCTTATGAGGCCTTTGAAGCAGAATGTAGATATTTATCCTGCAGGCTACACTGTTTTCTTAGAACCCCTGGGAATTTAGTGCTATTATTTTGTTCACCTTAGAGGTCTCACAATTTTTCCATGAATGCACAAATAACATACTGAGTAAGTACAAAAAGGAAAACTGGATTGAGCAGAGTATAAAGTTCCAGGAAAGAATGTTCCTAATCCACATTCATGCGAAGCTCCATGAAAACAAGGCAATATTGCATGCTCTGTTTTGCTGACTGAGCAAAAAAAAAATGAAGCAATTTTAATTCTTTTATTCAAATTGGAATGTTTTTGACACAATAATTTTCTGTGGTTCATTGAACAGTTATGCCAAATTTGAAAACAAATCACACCTATGTGTTTAGAGGGACAATTTTACCTTAGACCAGGTGTGAGCCACACATATAAATTTAAGAAAAGCTTGATGGTGTAAATATTTATGATCATGAACAGTTTTGTAGCCTTTTATGGGACTAGTCTTCGTAGTAAAGCACACCAGGTAATGAGTGTTTACAGAGTTGAGAACATTCTTCCCACTCTACAGAAAGCTGTATTTCTAGAGAGGATTAAAAAAACCCACCTATTTTGGCAGCAAAAAAGTTATTTAAAGGAATGGAAAGCTTTTTTGCTTTAAGGTTGCCAAAGCAGAGGATTATAATTTTGTTTTTGGTAAGTTTTACCAGAAAGATTGTTCCAGTATTCTTACCGAAACCATTATCAAAATCACGAGAAAAACTTTTGTTTCCAAAAAAAAAAAAAAACCACAACTCTAGTTTAGTAGCTTTAAAGTGTAAGACTGTAACCTTTGTTGAGGATACAACCCTTTTAACATTAGTGTTCTTGGAGTTTTTGGACTAAATTCAGCTTTAGTCAAGGGTTTCATCCAAATCTACAATTCAAAGTGAAAGCTGAACATTTGGATGTGTATGTGAGCAGGAACAAAACCAAGGGACCAAAGCCTTGTAAATGGAAATGTGCAGTCATGATTAGCTGTTCAAGGAACCATTCTGTAGCCATTAAATGCATTCCAGTAAAAACTAAATAATGTCTGCCAATGTTATTTATTGGGTTAAATTTCACTTCTTTTGCAATTATGTTCTTATCAATGGAGTCATTGAAGTTACTAATTTGGCCTCCTTTATCTATTCTTCATGGTTTTTTTTCCCTTTGCTTTTAGGTCTTTCTAACATCTCTTTTTTGCTGTTTCCCTCTGGCAAACATTTGTTACTCAGGAAACAGCAGGCCCGTTGTTATGAGAAGAATTTGACTGTCACCCACAAAGTGCTGTACAAAATATGTTTATACAGTGTTTTGGAATTTACACAGTGGTTTGGGAAATGTGTAGGCATTCAGATGATCACTTTTAAGAACACGTATATGGATGGTACTATGCAAATATTTTAGGTACAGGACATGTGTAGCAGATAAAGTTTTATTTCTGTTATTCTTAACTGCAAATACCACTAGCCGGGGCCTCAGCTGGTAATGTACACTGACATCCTCCCCTGGATTTGCTGGTTTGCTCTGCTATGAGTAGTAACTGTCTGTATGACAGAAGAGGCCAAAAGCCCCGCGTGAGAAGGCTGCAGGTGATACACAACACAGAGATTGCAACTGACTGTCTGCAAAGCCTCGCTTCAAGCCTGATCTGAGGTTTGGGCTTGTCTGCTTTTCACACCAATGCAGGTCCCCTTGTAAGGCTCAGTGAGTCACATTTCTGAGGTACATCAACGTACCCCCATGGACTCAAAGACAGGTAATCAAAAAGGGGTGAAGATGAACTCACCCTGAAATAATAATGCCTTTGAATTCACTGGCATGACAGTCTTCCCCTCAACTGTGTTGTAAACCAGATGGTGTATGTCCAGTATTTCAGGTCTATCAGTCTCATACGGGCTCGTAGTCACAAGGATAAAAAGGAAAGGAGTATGCTCCTGCTGCCAGCGTGCTAACACCCAGTCTCAGACCCACTGCGGTGTGGGAGCACAGCTCTGCATTCAAGCAGATCTGACTCCAGCTCTTTGAAGCGCACTGGCCCTCCAGCATATTAGCCAGATGGTTACAAGCACACTTAGTTTTTCCTGTACACTGCCAGAGATGTAATCACTAGCTGACTGAAGAATGTTTTATTGCTGTGTATTTCTGCCTCTGTTCTCCTCCTAACATACCACATACCAAGGGAATGTAGTGTGTCAGGAGAGTGCAAGACTCAAGATGTTTAGAAAGAGGTGCTATCGCATGTGCTGGCCGGTTGCAGATGACTTTTTCCTGACAGATCATAGCGCCCCTGGAGACAGGTCTGATCTTCAACAGTTTGTGCTGTTTTGAACTCCAGTCACTGGACTTAAAACTTGCTGTGCCTTTTGCTGGGAAGGCTGCACAGCTTTGTCAGCCTCTCATCCCAGTGACACCTGCTTTTCCCTATTGCCACATGCAAAGAGGACATCAGCTTTTCACTCATTCATTCACAAAAAATACGTGACACAAACTGGACGTAAAGGTTGTGTCCTCTTAAAGCTGAGCTAGATTCGGGAAAATTAAGTATGAAACACAAATATGCATGCAAAGACTAGGGTATCTCCTCCGTTTCCCCATTTATTAGCTCAGCAGTGACAATGGGGCTGCCTGGAGGCTTACAGCTCATTCATTTCCAATAGCTTGGAACCACGATCTCCAAGGTTGTGCCTATAGCACTTGGAATAGTCAGATGGCCCCTGTTCAAGTACTGGCTGATCCTGGGACTGCTTAGTTTCCAAAATTATGTGTATGCAGCTCAAAATGGCCAGAGCAGTTAGGAATAAAGGCACTGAATAGTTTTATTTTGATCTGTTTTGTTTAGTTTGTTACAACACATACGGTTTCTGAAACCCTTTTTGATGGGATGAAGCACTGAGATTTACAATTATCTTATTTAGTTTTTAATATTCCACCTCTCTGCCTTTATCCAAGAGAAAACAGTGCATTTATTTTAAAAATAAGAAAAAGGTCTATGGGATCTGCTACCTGTTGTCCCAGCAAGCAATAGCTAAAGTATGCCTAACAGTTGGAAGGGAAAGTGATAAGGTCTAGTGGAGATTTCTGACCTGTTTTTTTGCCTTTTACAACAATGCACTAGATAGATAGCCTACCAATCCTCCTTAGAGCATATGTCCCAACCACTGCTAGACCCTAATTCATCTACTTGAATCTTTTTGCATAATTTTTTGAAAGACTTTACTAACGGTTCATATCATCTTTCAAAGGAGCTCCAAAGGGTTTGGCACTCAGATACCAGGCTTCTGTAACAGATTAGATGATCAGCTCATGTTTCTCCTGACAGAGAGAGTAATGGTAATGAAAAGTTGATGATCAGAAGGAAGGAACTGCTGGTTTCTGTTTGATGACCTCTCATGGTCTTTAATGTCATTTATTCAGCAGACTTTGAACAATTATTGTACACTTTCTTCTGAGAAAAAAGTTTGTTCTGATGGCATCTAGCCTGAGAGAAATGTGCAATATCTTCTGCCTACCTTCTACCTCAGTAAGCATTAAAAAGGAGCTAGCATTTGAGAAAGATTCCCCCAAATCAGTTTCTCTTCATAAATATTTCCTGTCTAGAAATAATCTTAGGTTTCATTCCAGAAAAACACTTAAGCATATGTTTAATATAACATTTTCTGCAATTCCAATTAACCTTTTTTCTTGAATCAAGCCTAAATTGAGCAAGGCCTGACCAAGGCTATTTACAAGAAAAGATTCATTTGTCATGAGCTTACGATGAAATATAATAGCTGCTTCAGAAAGGGTCAGCTTGGTAGGAGGTTTGTTTGTAGCTTGAAGTGAGCAGTTATGCATGGAGAACATAAAAGTTGTTGATTTTTAATTGACATCCTACTTTCCTGTAACTGGCTGAGAGAAAAATAGTCTGGAAAGATACAACACTGATGCCATTTGGAACAAGGTACATTACACTCTTCCTGTGTGAGTCAGACATTAGGTCTGAAGAAAAAAATCTACTGCTTTTTCTTTCCTTTTTTTTCCCTTTGGTGATGAAAAACAAACCACTGAAAATGGACATACTCTAGCAATAGAAACATTTCCTCTATGGGTAAAAAGAGAAACAAATGAGTTAAGAAAAAAGCACCGACCCCCTGACCCCAAATTTTCCATAGTACACTACTTCAGGAATTAAAATGAATGTTAGCAGATGAGGAGTGGAAAATTTTGCTGCTGCTAACATTGAGGTGATACTGTTGTACGTAACTGCGAAAGCAGGGATTGTTTTCATTTTGCTTTGTGCATTTGTTTTGCCTGGACTTTTCACACTCATCTCCCAGGCATCTGCATATGCTTGGTCATTGATCAAATGAAAAGAAATCTAGGAAATATGCTTTCTGTGATATTGGCTCTTCTATCTCTCCATTTAGTAAGCATCTTAGTAAGCAACAAATATACACACTTTTATATGATCACGATGAACTCTTAAGTGTTTGAACAATAAATAAAAATGTCCTTCTAGGCTTGTGTTTGCAAGTTTCTGCTCAACGAAATAGTTATATGCCTGTTTAAAGCCATTATCGAAGCACTGAGGTATAAGTTTCATGATACCACATGCTTAGTTCCATTAGCTTTAATGGTATTTAAACCCTTGTTTAAAATTTGAGATATGCTTAAGGATTTTCTGGAGATTAATGGCTTGGCAGGGGATTCAGGAGCCTGGGAGCTTGGGAGTGACCTGGTCACCAGGTAGTTTGTCTTCCTATGTCATCAGAAATGATTTAGAGTTGTAACTGTTAACATTTTGAGCTGGTGGTCAGTCCCATGTAGCAAACAGATGTGCATCAACTGGGGTGGGTGGGACAGTGAACCGTTTGTTCCTGACAGCTGTATGGAGTGAATAGATTATTGGGAGGAGTCCTTGCTTGGGATTAAAGAGGAAATGGAGACAAAGGCATTTTTGAGACCCTCTGGCATCTTTCCCAAGAAATGCGTCTGAGAGGCTCTGCTGTTAACTGCAAAACTGCTCCCTCACAGAGGCAAATGGAGAAATATCTCAGGGCTATCAGAATACATCATCTAAAGCAGGCACGATTTTATGCTTGCAGGTGGTTAGGAAACACCTCTTCTGCAGGTACCGCTGGCCCCATCAGCCAGCTGCACCACGGCAGCAGCCCTCCCTGGGCACCAATGGACATCCCTATGGAGGCAATGAAGCTGTGCCATTTATCATCAGCTTGAGCAGATGGCCTGAGGGGGACCAGATGAATGCACATGACATGCAAGGCAGGAAGAAGAGGTCTTCTAGTACAAAATGAACCTTAACTGAAAACTTAGTAAAGTTCTCAATTAAAAAAAAACAAATATGGTGGAAAGTGGAAAGAGAGGGGATATTGCCCTCTGATTGCAAGCACAAATGGAGAGTCCAAAGAAAACAGACTTTACAAAAGGGTTCTGAAAAGGTTACTGTAAAGCTTCTCTTCACCTCTGAATCACTCCAAGATAAGACTGAACAGAGAATGGTCATATGGGAAACTAAGCAAAGGTAGCTTTTTCTATAAATAAATAAATAAGCACTCCACCTGGGTGAATTACAAAAACGTAACGCTAATCTCTGTTTACCTCCGATCTTTTGGTTTTGTGTTTCTGGGCATTGCTTCAGACACTTGAAGTGCAGGAAAAACCCTTGGCTCTGAACTTAGGATCTGCTAAGTAAAAAGAATCAAAGAAGTACTGAAGCATACTATTGCACTCCCTTTGCCCTTTGCAATGTATAGGAAAAGTTCATTTTCTGTGCAACCATCCTCCCTCCATTTGACCTTCATCAAAAAGCGAGAAACTTCTATGGAAAGATTGCTGTGAACTTCAGGGGAAACTCTAATGGGCCAACTGAAATCAGTGGCAATCTTCTTTTGATGTCTGTGGTGAGATCCAGCCCATATTTTGCTGCTGATTGAGAGCTCTTGCACTGCGTTTTACTAAGCAAGCCTGTGAGCTAATAATACTGTATGCTCATATTTGGGTTTACAGAAATCACATGCAGAGTATTGGAAGGCTTAGCAGAGCAAGGCTCTACTTGGCTTCTTTCAAGGTGGGTTTTGCAGGCAGCTACTCTGCTGGCAAAACTGGGCTAATTTCCAGTTAGTGAAGTATATTGCATGATACTGTTATGGCCCACCATGTAGCTGTAGCTATGATTGCTGTTGGATAGTCCTAATTAAGTCACAGCCCACCGAGTATGGATGCATGTTAAAATGTTTTGAGTAGGTGTGGACATCTATTTGGCTAGGTTTTTATCTGATCCATTGGACTTCGACGCGAAAGATTGGATTGCCCCCTTTCGATGCTGAAGAACTCCCTACCGAAGGATCACATTCCTGCCTCTCTTTAAAGAAATTCATTTGCCTGCTGACCGAGGGCCCAGCCCTCTGGTGACCTTCACCAAGCCTGGCCCCAGCAGGGGCAGGGAAGGAATGTTCACAGAAGAGTATTACAAAGGCAAATCATGAGGAAATGGTGAGGCTTTCTATGTCACACAGCAAAAACAAAAGCATTTTTGGAGCACCACTCCTTTATAAAGTAGTGACGATAATGAACACAGACAAAAGAATCAGCTAGTAAACGCAAGCAGATGGTGTTTCTAGATGCTACTAGTAATTTCTCTAACATAGTGTCTCAGCAGTTAGCACATTGCAACTATGCTAACAATTAAGGAATGGATGACATATAAGGACAAGAAGTGGTCTGGGTTTATTTTTATCAGTGTCCTTTTTTTCTTACAAGGAATTAATTGGCTCTGACATTATCGTTTGACAAATCTGGATTCAATGAGTTTTGTTTGGATTGGAAGAGGGACTTCTGCACTTTCTCACATTAAAATTGGTCTCACATTAAAACTGGCATTCATCACCTTAGGAAGAGACTGCATCAGTAATGGTTTACCAATGCAAATCTTGGAGACTTCACTCTCCCATCACCTCTCCTTCCCATCAGCTCAGCTCCTTGTGGGTAGCTCCCTTCCTTCCCTCCATAAACCTGACAACCATCACACTGCTTCACACCTAGCTGCTATCACACCATTGAATCTGCTTATGCGCTAAAGTCACTTCTGAACCCTTCTCTTCTGCAGTATCTATTTCGATACTATACTCTCTGGGGCAAATATCAATGCCTGGAATGATAAAATCTTCTTTGGCAGTAAATAAAGATAAATAAAAAAAATACCAACAATGACAATAAAAACAATATTAATAACAATGGCAGCAGCAACAAATTAACTAGGTTATTCATAGTTTAT
Organism: Struthio camelus; assembly: GCF_040807025.1. Classification (NCBI taxonomy): domain Eukaryota; kingdom Metazoa; phylum Chordata; class Aves; order Struthioniformes; family Struthionidae; genus Struthio; species Struthio camelus. The sequence continues at coordinate 84,963,008 of NC_090944.1, read as the reverse complement.
TTCCCTCTTTGGTGAATGCAGCTGCTCGGAAAAATAAATTAAATGAATCTCTTACCAACAGCACCTCCACATAAGAAAACATATGTGTGCCAGCTGAGTCATGGTGACTGCACATGCAGGTGCTCTTAGAGCATGGCAGACAGAGTAATGCATCTTAGTATAGTTCAAGGCAAAAGGTGTTTAAGTAAACCTGATCATCACCTTGCAATTCCTGCAGCTATGCATAGGGACCAAGACCACTGTTCAGCCCACTAAGAGAGACGTGTTGATCTGCACTAATGTCATCATGTGCTTGAGACCAAAGTTTACCCATGTGGTACTGCCGGCTGTCCACAGACTTGAGCTAAAATGAGGTGTCATTATCTGCTCAGGACACCTCCATGCACCATGACACCAGTCCAGGGGTAGCATTTTTAATAGCACTTAACGAACAGATGAGCCTATGCTTTCTTTTCAAAATAATTTAACCATTTTGACAGCCAAATGACAGACAAGCTTTTAAAAATTTGACCGTAAACCCTCAACAGGGTTCATCTTGTTATTTTGGCAGGAGAGAAACAAGCTAAAGGATCATCCCCAGACTTAAAGGGCCAGTTTCAACACCAGTGTGGGGCCATCTCCCCCGGCAGACATTTGATTTATTGCACTGAATAGTTGGAACATCACAGTCAAAGCTGGCTGTTTGACTGATATGTGAAAGTTAAAATGAACCCAACCAAAACATCACAAACCCAAAGGAAATAGATCTTGTTTTGCTGTCAACAGATTGACAGGCAGTAGGTGAGGCCTCAATTTCCCTACAGGCAATCTAAGATAATTTGATCAAGGAATATGAGATAAATGAAAATGACACAGTCATGCTAGGACAAGAAACATGCCTCCAGCAGTGGCATCCAAGCGTGTGCATGTGTGCTAGGGAAATTGCAAGGTTCCTCCTTGATGTCTTGAGATGCAACTTTCTGCTTCAAAGGGCAGTTGTAAGCAAATGTGAACGTGCTGGGTCCTTGCCACCCCAGCAAGTGACTGTGATGGGAAACCAGGATCTTCCCTAGAAAGACTGGCTCATGCAGTACAGTGAATATAATTAAGTTCTGGGAAAACCAAGGGGTTTTTAATTACTATCTGTAGTAATAAAGCAGAAAATATTAAGCTATTTGAAACTTTTAATAAAAAAATAAGAGAGTAGAAGACATTTTTTCTAATGATTACTGTTGTTATGAAGATCTCAAGAAGTGGGATCCTGTCTGCTCTGGCTTACACAGGACAGTATGTGCTAATTATCTGGCTGTTCTGGGATTACAGCTTTTCTCCAGTAAAAATTCCATCTTGGGCTCAAGACAAGGTTGCTTGATGCTGAGGTGCTGCTGCAGAGTAGCTTGTTTTTTGACAAAATAACATTTGTGACTAAAAAGGGGGATTTTGGGGGGGAAAAAATATCCTTGGGTCAGGTATTTTTGCACTATGTCCAACTGCCCGGGCTGCCATTTGCTTTTCTAGTCTTCAAGTGCTCTGCATTTTTCAGTCAAAGATCTGAAAAAAGTGCTTAAACCTTGTGAAATATAAAGCAGATCCTGCTCCTACAGCCAGATAAACCTACAGTGAAGAGCTTGTTTGGATATTTTTATGACAGTTTCTATTTCATGTCCATATACTAGTTTGATGCAGAAAATGTTTTGCAGGAATATAGTAATTTCAAAAATATTTTTGACAGGATGGTTCCTGAGGCACTGAGAGCGAGAAAAAAGAATGATGTGAAGACAGAAGTTATGGCTTAATTCTGCTTTGTGAAAGCATTTTGGCTTTTCCCTAATCTGGAAGAAAAACAGCTTTAGGCTCCCTCTTAAGTTTGTCACATTGCAGTATCATTTCTTACTGGGTCTGATAACACCAGAGACAAGATGCCCTCATTTCTGTAGCACTTTGGTAGATCTCTCCAAAAACCATGGACTGGAATATGAAAAGGAATAAGATTGTCCATGCGAATCCCCTGCTAGCCTTCATCTTTAATGTTATATTCAATTAATTTTACTCCAGTTGTGGCCCTTCTGTTTCCAGTGTGTTACAGGCATTTTCACAGGCCTCGGAGTTTTCTTGCAGCTTTCAGCACTTGGGAGGGTTTGGGAGGTGATGTGACTTTGTGGGATACTTGCATCAGCTGCTTGATCTACTAAAGGTATCAGTAGGGAGAAGCTGAGTGACATTGCTTCTCAGATTGCTGCTATTAGTCTTTTAAGCTCATTAACAGAGGTGAAACATGACAGTAAGGACCTAAGGGTATGCCAACCTAGCAATGGACCCCCTCCAGCCAAGGAAATGGGCAGTCATGCTGTGCACCACGGGAGCTGGCAGAACACACTGGTGTGATGTGGAGGCTGGAGGGGTACGCCCTGCCTCTCTGCAGGACTTGACAGTTCAGCCTCTGCACTGTTGATCTGGGACTATGGTGATCTGTGGTTCAGGCCTGGCTTAAGGAACACAGGCAGAGCAATGGCTCATCTTCCTGGAAGATGTTATGTAGACTGTGATGAAGAGAATGATGGATAATTTTCAGACTCAGGGGAGCAAGGTTACGTTCAGGTGAGGATCAGAGCTTTTTCCTTCTGAGTATCCAGGCTTTGGAAGATCATTTCAAAACCAAAAACAAATTCAGATATAATTTTCAGAATTCCATTCTTAATGTTGAAGGAGCTTGGCCATCAGACCTTTGAAGAGCCTAGGAAGGTTCAGGGTTCAGACTTGGATTCATCTGACCAAATGTGAATTTCTACACAGCACCTCTGTGTCCCTTAATGGACAACAAAGAGAAATGGCACAGTTCAGCTCCTCCTAAAACAGGCATCTCCAATAGGTCAATGAACTTGACTGTACCAGTTTGGTTATAAAGGCAGCTGAGACAAGAACTAGCTCAAGTATAGATGTATGCATTGTAAACATGTAAATTTATGAGAGATTCTTCCTTCCTGGCTGTCTTTCTTAAAAAGGATGCTTTCCTTCCTTCTCAAGTTTTTGAGGAGGAACAGGAAGGTCTAGATCAATCCAATGGCTTCCATGAGGTTATACTGAGCAATCATGATACTTTCTTCCAATTTTGAAATCTCCCCTGGTTTTGGTGGAGGAGGGGGATATTTCTGTGGTACGTCTCTCAGCTGTGGAAATGGGGCACCACAGAAATGCTAGCTGGGAATGCAAACTGTGTTGCTGGCCAGCTAAAGCCTTAGTGCTGAAGTGGGGTTAGTCAGTCACTAGGAACATCCCCTGCCACTGACTTGAGTCACTACACTCAACTCTCTTCCCCCACCACAAAGGTAAGTCTAGAGTAGCTCCACTTGCAGTCAGCAGAATGGTGCTACCATAAATCATCTGTGAACTGAGAACTGGAGTCCCTATCTCCGTCCTGTTCCCACCTCTCCCAGCCTACAGAGCCTGGAGCCTGGCTGCTCAGGATCTGTGCTCACAGCTCACTGCTCATCTCAAAAGCAACTGCTAAGAAAGTGTGAAATAGGCTACAGCTGGATCAGATGGAAAAGTGGAACTGACTCCACACCTGGCATCTTGCATATACAGAAATAAGCATTTTTACTGTGCCTGTGATAGGCGCCACACAGGCAAGCGTGGGACTCAGGATGGTGCAGCCTGTAGAAGAGGAGTTTGCTCTGGGGTGCTCCCCAAGACTTTAGGAACCCCGGGTGCACCACGGCCAGAGCCACCACTCTGTGGGGTTGCCGTAGCCTCATGAGTGTAGAGCACGAGTGCAGAGCAAACCGAGTCAGCAAAGGAGAAATGACACCGCAGACTCACACTGTAAGCATCTAGATACCTTGGAATTTTGTACTGATAGCTGTTGAATGTGCGTACTGATAGCTGCTGACTGTGCGCACTGATAGCTGTTAAATGTGCAACTGTTAAACATGCGCACTGATAGCTGCTGAATGTACTGATAAGCATCCTGTTGACCATCCTGTTGGCATCCATACTGTTATCACCTAAGACCATCTGTTCCATTGTCCAGCTATGGTCTGGCGCTGATTAATGAACTAAGCCCGGGAAGGATAAAAGGAAGTAAGCCACATACCTCTGTATGGACTCGGACTCACCATCAGCTGGCCTGCAGACCCGACAACCCACCCATTAGCGGGGACGCCCCTGATGCCATCTGCCAGAGAGAACCTGAATCCTCTTGGCGCAGCTCGAGCGTGGTGAGAACAATCCGGGGAAAACTATACCGGAGGGGTGGCCCATAAGGACAAGGAAAGGGCGAGAGTGGTCATTATACCGTGCATCCGAGAGCAGTCATCGTACTGTTCTTCCATGGCTTAACCATAGAGCTCTGATATGTGTCTGTTTTTAATTCTTTACTATACTTCTTAGCTTTGTTATACTTGTAGATTGTCTGCTGTTAATGGTTTAGTGTTGTCCAGTGTCCGTCATATGTGTAGAACCACTTAGATCTAATAAATTCTTACATCTGACAAAGAATGATCTCTCGAGTTCAGTGCAACTAATCCCAGAATACGAAAGAATCCCGGACGCCCTTTTAGTGGCGTCACAGCCTACCAGAAACCAATTTACAGCAATTAAGAGCCGTGATTGCCTGGCAAGTTGATCCCATTGTAAGGGCTCATCAGGTATGGCTGTCAGTGCCAGTAGAAGATGTCTGACAGCATCACTACTATGCAAAAATACATTTGCAGGCAGCTTCTCTGAATAGTCCATTTTGAAAGCCAGGAGGGCAAATGATAAAGGAGTAATCTTTCGTGAAACAAGGACGATGCACAGGAGCTCTTAATTTCATCCAGGGACAAAAGCAAGGCAACTTTTATCTTTGTCTCCAGCATGCTGCCCTGAGACTGCAAGAGCTGTCATAACTAGGGGAGGGGATGGACTTTGTCTGAGGAGAAGAGCACTTCTTCCTCTGAGGTCACCAGGAATGGAGACATCCATCCTTCATATGTCACTGATATGTCTGGATCCCCATGTGGGAAAAAGCTGTAGCCTCCAGCATTCCCATAATTTGGGAAATCTCAAACTTTTGTCATGGAAATAGACTTGAACATTTCCTACTTTTATTGCCTATCTGCAGGAACATTTTTGCAGTCTTTTTTAGGAACAGTGAATTTTAGGAAAGTCTTAGGAGCTGCTTTATATTAACTGCCATGTGCCTTATAGAAAGACCTGAATTTTAGGAATTATGCTTTCTCTGCTGGAGAGAAAGATGTCTCCCTAGATCTGCTTCAAAGATCCAGAGAGAGCAGAATGCTCTTTCCATGAACTTTATTTCTGTAAAAATCTGTTCACAATGAAATAAAAGGTCCCACAAATTATCTATGTTTTGCAATACACACACTGCAGTTCCAGGTAGTAGGAGCTTTCCTCTGCAATGAAATCAGGCAATAGCGTAATAATTTTCATGCACCACATGCTCTATCTTTCATTTCAAGGATTTCAGTCTACCTTGAAAAAATCAATTGCTTAAGGCACACTGCTCAAGTAGATATAATTTACCGTTTTTCATGATATTTATTACAGAGATCATTCAAGTAGAACCCAGGTGTTCTGGGGCAGAAATCCTTCCTCTTCTGCTGGGAGCACTCCCTGGCCCTCCGGGAGAAACAGATTCCATTCAAAGTGATTCCAAGGTATTTATCTCCTCAGCCTGTGGTTAGGTTTTCTAATCTTTTTTTTATTTTTATTTTGAGCTCTGGTGCTTTACATTTATGTAGTTGGGCACATGTCTGAGTTCTGGCTGTGCAGACACCCGAATGCATTGATTGAAAAAGACTCCACTTCAGCTTCCGTAGCACCCATGTAAAAATTCAACCACTGTCATAGTTTGTGTTGTATTCCTAGTTACAAAGAAGTGACAATGGGTCTGTCAGGTGTACCGTGTTTGCAGAGACGCTCCTGAAATGGATAATAATTTTTTGAGATTTCCTGGCATTTCAGATCTCCCTGTCAACAATGCCAAAATAATGAAAATATTTTTCAAATGATCTTGAATTCTGACCAAAGTTCTTCCAGATTCTCCTTCAGACTTACTTCTTATGAGTGAGCACTGCCTTCTCATAGACAGAGTTTAGACTTAGCAAAGAAGAAAGGGAACATATCATCAGCAGAACTGAGAGTCTTGCATGCATCATTTCCCTTGGGAGACAGTGTCCCTGTTTTTCCTATTAACAGCCTGGCTGATGTCTGAGAGTCCCCTGGCCAGATGCCCAGTTCTATCCACATGTTGCTTTATGTTTAGCTTAAGCTGAAGAGGCGACTTGGTGCCCAAAATTTTGGTATTACAATGTCTGAGCCTTTCAGTGAGCTTAACCTTTGGTCCTTACCCTGCAGAACTTTCCAAGAGGCCTATAAAGCATTGTCCATATCAAGACTTCAGGATGAGATCCAGTATTTTTATGTCTCACCATTTATATATGAGCAAATAAATGTTTACTCCTGGATGAAGTATTCCTTTTCCAACTTTCAAACCTCAGTTAAACTCTGCAGCCAGATTTGAACTCTCCGATATGTGGGTTGGAATGGAAAAGGACCCAAAGCCTCCCTGTGTGGATGGATGTAGCCAAGACAGAACATACATGTTGCACGCCAGTAACAGTTATATCCATATTGTTATCATTATCTCATCAGAGAGTGATTTAATTTATACTGCACTTGGCACCTCTCTCATTGGCTTATTCCTTGCAAAATGATCAATGTCTCCTAGTAACAACCACCATAGCATAGATTACTTCAGCGTACTGGGAAGATGTTACTGTTTCCTTCATGACTTGCTGCTTTTGTGAAACAGCTCTCAGTATGGATTCACCTTGATTTGAGCAGATGGTGTTACTACAGTAGACTAGTCGCAGCACTGACTTGTTTTCAGCCCTCCCCCTGCACTGAGGGGAGCAGAGCAGTGGCCTGGTGCAAAGGACTGCTATTTCTGTGTGCCTGGCTAGTTTCTGGGGAATTGAGGTAACTTTTATTACTTCTTCCAAAGGCCCTGTCAAATCGTATATGTGCACCATGCGCTGGGCAACACTCTGTGGCTGTGCAGTTCACCCTGCCCCACTTAGAGAACTTAAGTTCAGTATCAGTAATCTTCTGATCACAGCACCTCTGCCAGAGTTAAGTGCCAAGTGGACCAGAGTATAACCAGGCAAAATAGTCTTCAAAAAGGGCAAGAAGGAGGAGCCAGGAAACTACAGGCCTCTCAGCCTCACCTCTGTCCCTGGAAAGGTGATGCAGCAGCTCATCCGGGAGGTCCTCACTAGGCATGTGGAGGACAAGAAGGTGATCAGGAGTAGTCAGCACGGATTCACCACAGGGAAATCATGCTTGACCAATCTGATAGCATTCTCTGATGGGATGACAGGCCGGGTAGAGGAGGGGAGAGCAGTGGATGTTGTCTGCCTGGACTTCTGCAAGGCTTCCGACGCCGCCTCCCCTCACATGGCCATGGGCAAGCTCAGGAAGTGTGGGCTGAATGAGTGGACGGTGAGGTGGCTTGAGAACTGGCTGGATGGCAGAGCTCAGAGGGTTGTGGTCAGTGGCACAGAGTCTAGTTGGAGGCCTGTAGCTAGCGGTGTCCCCCAGGGGTCAGTCCCGGGTCCGGTCTTGTTCAACGTATTCATCGATGACCTGGAGGAAGGGACAGAGTGCACCCTCAGCAAGTTTGCTGAGGATACTAAACTGGGGGGGGAGTGGCTGACATACGTACCAGAAGGCTGTGCTGCCATTCAGAGGGACCTGGACAGGCTGGAGAGGTGGGCAGAGAGGAACCTCCTGAAGTTGAACAAAGGCAAGGGCAGGGTCCTGCACCTGGGGAGGAATAACCCCATGCCCCAGGACAGGCTGGGGGCTGACCTGCTGGAAAGCAGCTCTGCAGAGAAGGACCTGGGAGTCCTGGTGGACAACGAGTTAAGCATGAGCCAGCAATGTGCCTTTGCGGCCAAGAAGGCCAAAAGGGTGCATTAGGCAGAGTGTTGCCAGCAGGTGGAGGGAGGTGATGCTGCGCCTCTCCTCAGCCCTGGGGAGGCCTCACCTGGAGTACTGTGTCCAATTGTGGGCTCCCCAGTGCAAGAGAGACATGGCCCTACTGGAGAGAGTCCAGCGGAGGGCTACAAAGAGGAAGAGGGGACTGGAGCACCTCTCCTGTGAAGAAAGGCTGCGAGAGCTGGGCCTGTTGAGCTTGGAGAAGAGAAGACTGAGAGGGGATCTCATCAACGTGTACAAGTATCTGAAGGGAGGGTGTCAAGAGGATGGGGCCAGTCTCTTCTCCGTGGTGCCCAGCGACAGGACAAGAGGCAATGGGCAGAAACTGAACCACAGGCATTTCTGTCTGGAACCTGAGGAAAAACTTCTTTCGTGTGAGGGTGACAGAGCACTGGCACAGGTTGCCCGGAGAGGTGGTGGAGTCTCCTTCCCTGGAGATATTCAAAACCTGTCTGGACGTGATCCTGTGCAATGTGCTCTAGAGGACCCTGCTTGAGCAGGGGGGTTGGACTAGATGATCTCCAGAGGTCCCTTCCAACCTCAACCATTCTGTGATTCTGTGATTCTGTGAAACTATGCTGCTGATAACTCCTTGTAGGGGTATACATGATCCTGTAGCTTTGATATAAATGAGAATCGGGCACGAGTGCTCTGCTGCAGAGACAGCTTGCAAGATAGTCTACCTACATGGAGAGGTATAGTGTGAGGTTTTGTTTGCTTGCAGAGTCTACATCAATTACGGCATTTTTCAGTCCTTTATTTAAGCCATGATAAATGCTAAGTGACAAATTTCTGATGGCCTTTGAATGCTTGTAACCATTCAGTGTGATGGGTAGATTCAAGTGATTTTTATTTTATCAAAAATTTTAAAAGGCATCGCTGCCACAGAAGCAATTGTGAATACTTTGTAAATATACAGCAGTGCTTATCCGTATCCACCATAGCATTTTTACAGATCTGGGCAACTGAGACCACATAGCTCCAGGAATGGAGCCAGACCTCTTGCTTCCCAGCGTGTACACTGACCTGTAGGTCACTGCTACTCTGACCATGCTGACTAATGAGTATTAATCCTAATTAGCCTCTGCTCAAAGAAATACCCTGCTGGGCTGATTGTACTGGAGGAAGGCCAGTTTGGTTCTATTGCTCGTAGACTTCCACAATTCTGGAGACCAAAAATACATTATTTGATTTTTTAGGTCTTTGGGCTGAGTTTGCTGTTCTCCATGAATTGACTTATATCTGCCAGTGGGAGGGCTAGTAAACAGCTTCTCCTCCCATCCATCCCCCTGTACTCCACACACTGCAAATTCTGCACTGCAGATCAAATCGTGATGGAGATCAAAGCCAAGATGGTCTGCTTTTGGTTTCAATCTCATAAGTACAGATCCCAAAATGACTCTGACTCCCAAAAAGCCAGAATTCAGAGACAGGGTGCCCAAGATCAGCAGCCAAGGATTAGATATTCTGGGGAGGCTCAGTGAAACAAAGGTGTTTTGAAAAAGTCTATAGAAAACAATAAAGCTGGTTCTGAGTTCAGAACAGAGCTTATTATGTGTGCTGCTGTCTAGGGCGGAACAAAACATTATTGTTAATGTTAAGTTTTTTTGCTCCTGGGCTCCTAACCACAGGACTGTTGTGTTGAGTGCTGCATAAAGCCACAGTGAGGGACAGGCTCAGCCTGGGGAATTTATGCTCTAATTATACAAAGACTGTGAGGAAGGAGGGCGTATTATCCCAGCTTTACCAAGCAGAACATTATGCATGCTGACCTTGCATGAGATGTCTGTGGTCACAGGCATCCGAGGCAGAGCTAGGAATGTAACTCAGCTGTCCAGGAAACTTCTCATGCTTTAACTCTCTGGACCACAGGCTACCTTTTGGGTGTAGCCATCCTGGGATATTTGTATGTATAGGCTTAAGTCTGATGTCTTGAATTCAGATTCTGAATTTTGGTCTAAGCCTTCCTGCTTCTTTAGAAGAAATGTCTGAAAAGCAACCTGAAAGTACGATGACCTTTGAGGTTGTCGCTTGCAGGTTTAGAGTTAGTACTGATATTAAGCTGTTGTATTCCTCTATGGGATTTAAAAAAAAAAATAGACTCACATTGTAGGTTTCCCAGAGTTAGGTATCAGTTTTGTAAGACAAAGATAAATGATTACCAGTAAGTGTGATTTCCAAAATTCTTGCCAAGAATGTTGGATGTTTTCTGTATGTTTCCAGCAACCTTTGCCTCCTTCCCTCTTGATATGACCACAGGGTATAATGGGAACATGAGATTTATCAGCTTGCCAAAGGGCTGTTAGACTTGGAGAGTTATCAGTGGAGGACTGTTCATTAGGAGACTATATCAGGCCTGTTGTGCACACCAGGCCCCAATAGGCGAAAGATTCCACCCATCAATACAACAGTTCTCATAGTGTACACATTGTGGGCAATTGACTGATTAGAAATAAGGAGTGGAGCCTTTTTTTTTTTTGTCCTTCAAAGGCTGACTAACTAGTGGGCAGGTTACAAATTAGCAAGTGGAAATCTGCATTCGGGTGGTCACTTTGACCCCCTTTTTAACCTCAGGCAGAGTTAGTAAAGCTTGGAGGAGAGCATGCCTTGACACGGGAGCAAAGCAGGCGTTTGAGATTTGGAGTTAAGCTGCTGTATCAGTTCGAAGATTTCCTGTGTGTCAGAGGATTGTTCTGTCTATTGCTTCAGTGTAGCAACCTGGCCAAAGAACATGAGATGGGAGCAGTTCTCTCAGAGATGTCGTCCCATGGAGTTTCTCCCAGCCCAGTGTCCCATGAGTCCCCCATGAGGCAGGGTCCTGCTTCTGAACACAGCTCTCATGTGGCAGTCATGGTGTACCTGCATTGACGAGACGTGGGCCCTGAATCATTCTCCGGTGAAGGGGGCATTTCCATAGCCTGTAGCAATTGTGTGGGAAATCTGCATGGCACGTTCTGGGCCTGTACAGCATCTTTTCCCAGCTCAGTGCCAGCAAGAATGAGCACATATACTCAGCTGTGCTTGATTGCCTCCTCACAAGAGCTCCTCAAAAGAAGGGGTTGGGTGGAGGGAAGAGAGAGCAGAGAGCTCTTCAGTGTAGTCACAGGAAGGAGGGCCGACATGGCAGGCGCTATCCTGTCCTTGGCACCGGCAGTGCCGAGAGAGCCTCCTTGGCGAAGGCGGTGGAAAGCCTGCATAAGCGTCAGAGGATGACTTTGGCCTCCATCTACAGCGTGGACGAATGCTCAGCCCACTCAGGTCAAAGAGAGACTGTCTGGTGGTGTTGGATCAGGCACCAAAAGGATAAAAGCTGGAAATCTCCTTTTCCTATGGATAGAGCTTTAGAGCTTTTATAGCTTTGTGACTGCATTAGAGATTATAGGATTGGTACCTTGAAGGAGATGATACCTCAGGTGTATATGAAGGTCTAGGATTTGGGTTTTTTTAATAAAAGAAATAAGGCAGACTGATGTTTGTGGGCTGAACATCAATGAATGACTGAAGTGCAGTACTGTGTGGAAATATCTCTGTAAAACAGCCAACTCTATCTGAGGGTAACGAGGTATTTTGGGGACACGCTGAGTCAGGAGCAAACTTCTCTGCCACATAAGTTAGTTCACATCTACTTAGTCCTGAAGGTGCTGGAATACCTATTCCTTTCGTCTCTGCTCCCCATGAGCTTTTCTTTATGTAACTTGTGACTCCAGCCTGCGTGACAAAATGGGAGAGAGCAGTGGGATCTCGTGAAACCTCAGGTGACATATGCTTAAAAAAAGAGTAGAAATTGCAGTACCTTTCATTTAAAAAACAAAGCCAAGGCTCTGTACAAAGGCTTAATGACTAGTGCAAAGACCGGTGACCTTTTGTTTCTACGGGTCTGGGAAGAATTTGAGATTACTTAGGACTTCAGAACGGTGAATGAGATTTATGACAAAGAGAAAACATTGGCATTTAAAGTGTATAATGGCTGTGGTGGGGAAGTGTGCCTTGTTGGCCCAGAATTATTTTTCTATACTTGCTGTACATTTATTTTTGGATAACATCATGCTAGGAATCTTGGAAAAGAGTTTTGTGCACCCGTATGTGTTCAATATGTCAGTGTTACAGAAGAGATGGAGGTCCAAAAGGTACCATTAAAAATGAATCATTGTGATCATTCAAGTGAGAGGCAAACATACAAACTTGGGCCAGGCACTTTCTCAGGCACTTTTGCCAGCACACCTAATCTCCAAGCAAGAACCTCAGCCTAGAACTCCTGTGTTTCTCCAGAGCCACCAACAGTAATAGACTTCAGGCATGTTTATATCCTCTTGATATGAGATTGCAACCATGTAATGTTTCACTTCTGTAGAGGAGTTCTTGACTAACCACAAATAGGTTGATGCAGCATCTGTATGTATTTCCTTTTAAGTTGAGCGTTGACCTCAATAAAATAGGTCTGCTTTGAAGATAAGAGGCAACAACCTGGCCACTGAAAATGCCAGGCTGTGCATGCATTGATAGGTCTGTCCTTTCAAGAGCTGCAGCATCACAGCCCTGCAGCAGGCTGACTGTGGGGACAGGAAAACCCCCACTCTGCTTCTACAAAGGAGCCTCTGAGACCCCACCGAGGCGGATCTGGGAGATAGTGAGACAGGAAGAGACTTTCCATATCAGTATGAAGCCAGAAGTAATGACTGCCATACAGGTGAGAAGTGACAAGACCTCTGCCAGTTTTTATCCTGGGGAGACAAGAAAAAAAAATGCAATAGATAGATATATCCATAGTAAGAACATTCAAAGATATGGAAACAAAAAGAAAGTATAGCAACCTTATATTCCTGTCAATATTAGCTCTTTGAATAAGGGTGGCAAAATCGATCTGATTGAGAGTGAATATTGCGCCTGTATTTGATTTTGCAAAATTTTCAGGCTGCTTTAGTTTTCTCTTTTACTTGCTCATGCATACAAGTGTTGCTAAACAAAATCTAAGCCTTTAAAAGTGGGTCAGTTGTATTGTTTTTACAGGTAAATTTTTTACTTCTTTTGCAAAGTAGGGTGGTCAATTTCTTTAAAGCCAAAATTTGCTCACACAGCTAGCTTGTCACAGTCCAATACTCTCTGACCAGGTTATTTTAGATATTCTGCAAATGCGGGTGTAATGTTTAGTATCAAATTTACTTATCTGAAGACATTTAATGTTATACTGGATTTTTAATTTAGCAGAGTGATACAGCAATATACTGAAATCACAATATACATGTAAGTTACGCTTAGCAAAATATAACAACTGCAATATACAGTTCAATTGCAATACAAAGGTGATCCCCATTACCAGGCTCTATAATACGCTCACCATCACAACACTGGGCATCCCCGATTGCCAGGAAGGAGTATGCAGGGTGAAATTAGCTCAAGTTTCTTGCGCTCTTCAAAGTTCTTTGTTAGTTTTTCGGTTTTTACAGTCTATGTCGGACTGAGCCATGTATACACTCACCTCATGCTGGTCTGGCTAACTCAGGGAGACATCCTTTTCTGATGAACTCAGTGAAAAACACTTACACCACCAGTTGATCCGCTCAACTGGTTATAGCTGTTTATCTGAAACAAAGGCCACCCGCTGTTCCCATTTGTGTTGAGATAAAGTCAGCTTTCTGTGCAATAACTGTGCTCAGTCAGACCCCAGGCATCCTCCTCTAAGCTTTCTTCCAATGTAGGGGATTTTTGGGTGGTCACTCAGCTCTAGTCATCATTTAATGCAGCGAATATTGGGCAAATCTGATATGAAACCTATGCAGCCCCTGTTCCAAGAAGTGCCAGTGCAGTAAGTCTTTGTTTACCAATGTATTAATATTACTGACAGCAATGTTCACCCTGCTACATTTTCAAGGACAGATATGAAGAATCAGAGGGTGGGCTATATGTATTGGCATCTTTTACTTATCTAGTTAAGTGAAGCTGAACCCTGTTTCCAAGTAGTCTCTGGAAAAATACAGTTTTCTATTATTTGACCTTGGCTATATTGAACAGAGATGGGATTACATCAACATTTTGAGTAGTGCCTTAGCAATGGACCAGGGATTTGGGAACAACTTCTTTTTAAAAAATCTATATTGACTGGATACATATAAATATATTTCCCTGTTTTTTAAGGTTTTTTTACTGATTTCCATTCTTCTGTCTTTAATAAATGACTGTGTTTTCTTTCAATTCCCGCTATGAGATCATCTGCATTTCAACCAAAATTTCTTTTGAAATGTCTTTTGACCAAGATGACTATTCTGAGGTAGATTTGTAGAGCATATTGACAGATGTGTGTTCCTAACTTGGATTTGGCACTGCAGCACATTTATGGAGAGGATACAAGTAGAAATGTTTCCACACTAGCATTGGCAAAAGGCTTCTGTGGACTAGCAGAGTACGTGGGCCAGAGCACCTCCCCCAAGGGGGTAGGTTCACTCAGAGCTTTGTGGATTGTCTGGCTCCACCTTTCCGTGCTGGGAATTTCAAGGGAATTACTTGAGGTCCATCTTCCCCAAAAGGAGGGGCCCCAAAACTGAGTATTTCGGCTATGTAGCAGTCCTTAGGAACGGCTCTGCCCAAGGACAGCCTTGGGGAGAAAAAATAGAGGAATTAGGCCACCTGTCCAAGATAGGCTTAGGAAATCTGCAAGCAGTGTACAACTAGCTGACATTTGTTCACATAAAGCTCACATAAAGTTGCTCTTTATGTGAGGGAGCAACTAGAATGTATGGAGCTCTGCCTCGGGGTGGATGAAGAGCAAGTTGAGAGCCTATGGGTAAGGATTAAAGGGCAGGGTAACATGGGCGACACTGTTGTGGGGGTCTACTACAGGCCACCTGATCAGGAGGAAGTCATCGATGAGGCCTTCTACAGACAGCTGGAAGTAGCCTCACGATCACAGGCCCTGGTTCTCATGGGAGACTTCAACCACCCTCACATCTGTTGGGAAGACAGCACAGCTAGGCACAAACAGTCAAAGAGGCTCCTGCAGAGCACTGAGGATAATTTCTGGACCCAGGTGGTGGAGACGCCAACGAGGAGAGGTGCAATGCTAGACCTTGTACTAACGAACAAAGAAGGTCTAGTTGGAGATGTGAAGGTTGGAGGCAGCCTTGGCTGCAATGACCATGAGATGGTGGAGTTCAGGATCCTGCGAGGAGGGAGCAGGGCAATGAGTAGGATTGCAACCCTGGACTTCAGGAGAGCTGACTTTGGCCTCTTCAGGGACCTACTTAGGGGAATCTCCTGGGGTAGGGCCCTAGAAGGAAGAGGGGTCCAAGAAAGCTGGTTAATATTCAAGCGTCACTTCCTCCAGGCTCAGGATCAGTGCATCCCTCTGAGTAAGAAGTCGAGCAAAGCGGGCAGGAGACCTGCATGGATGTGCAAGGAACTCCCGGCAAGACTCCAGCAGAAGAAGGAAGTGTACAGAATGTGGAAAAGGGGACAGGCCACTTGGGAGGAATACAGGGACGTTGTCAGAGCGTGCAGGGATGCGACAAGGAAGGCTAAGGCCCAGTTGGAATTCAACCTGGCAAGGGATGTCAAGAACAACAAGAAGGCCTTCTTCAAATACATCAATAGCAAAAGGAAGACTAGGGAAAACGTGGGCCCGCTGCTGAATGGGGCAGGTGCCCTGGTGACGAAGGATACAGAGAAGGCAGAGTTATTGAATGCCTTCTTTGCTTCCGTCTTCACTGCTAAGGCCAGTCCTCAGGAATTCCCGACCTTGGAGACAAGGGAGGAAGTCTGGAGAAAGGAAGACTCTCCCTTGGTTGAGGAGGATCAGGTTAGAGATCTTTTGTCCAAACTTGACATCCATAAATCCATGGGCCCTGATGGGATGCACCCACGAGTGCTGAGGGAGCTGGCGGATGTTATCGCTAGGCCACTCTCCATCATCTTGGAAAGGTCCTGGAGATCAGGAGAGGTGCCTGAGGACTGGAAGAAAGCCAATGTCACGCCAGTCTTCAAAAAGGACCAGAAGGAGGAGCCAGGAAACTACAGGCCTGTCAGCCTCACCTCCATCCCAGGAAAGGTGATGGAACAGCTCCTCCTGAAGGTCATCACTAAGCATCTGGAGGACAAGAAGGTGATCAGGAGTAGTCAGCACGGATTCACCAAAGGGAAATCATGCTTGACCAACCTGATAGCCTTCTATGATGGAATGACAGGCCGGGTAGAGGAGGGGAGAGCAGTGGATGTTGTTTGCCTAGACCTCAGCAAGGCTTTGGACACTGTCTCCCATCACATCCTCCTAGGTAAGCTCAGGAAGTGTGGGCTGAATGAGTGGACGGTGAGGTGGCTTGAGAACTGGCTGGATGGCAGAGCTCAGAGGGTTGTGGTGAATGGCGCAGAGTCTAGTTGGAGGCCTGTGGCTAGCAGTGTCCCCCAGGGGTCAGTCCTGGGTCCAGTCTTGTTCAATATATTCATCAATGACCTGGAGGAAGGGACAGAGTGCACCCTCAGCAAGTTTGCTGAGGATACTAAACTGGGGGAAGAGGCTGACACACCAGAAGGCTGTGCTGCCATTCAGAGGGACCTGGACAGGCTGGAGAGGTGGGCGGAGAGGAACCTCCTGAAGTTCAACAAAGGCAAGTGCAAGGTCCTGCACCTAGGCAGGAATAATCCCATGCACCAGTACAGGCTGGGGGTTGACCTGTTGGAAAGTAGCTCTGCCAAGAAGGACCTGGGAGTGCTGGTGGACAACAAGTTAAACATGAGCCAGCAGTGTGCCCTTGTGGCCAAGAAGGCCAATGGTCTCCTGGGGTGCATTAGGCAGAGTGTTGCCAGCAGGTGGAGGGAGGTGATGCTGCGCCTCTCCTCAGCCCTGGGGAGGCCTCACCTGGAGTACTGTGTCCAATTGTGGGCTCCCCAGTGCAAGAGAGACATGGCACTCCTGGAGAGAGTCCAGCGGAGGGCTACCAAGATGATTAGAGGGCTGGAGCATCTCTCCTGTGAAGAAAGGCTGCGAGAGCTGGGCCTGTTGAGCCTGGAGAAGAGAAGACTGAGAGGGGATCTCATCAACGTGTACAAGTATCTGAAGGGGGAGTGTCAAGAGGATGAGGCCAGTCTCTTCTCCGTGGTGCCCAGCAACAGGACAAGAGGCAACGGGCAGAAACTGAACCACAGGAAGTTCCATCTGAACCTGAGAAAAAACTTCTTTCATGTGAGGGTGACAGAGCATTGGCACAGGTTGCCCGGAGAGGTGGTGGAGTCTCCTTCCCTGGAGATATTCAAAACCCGTCTGGATGTGATCCTGGGCCATATGTTCTAGGTGACCCTGCTTGAGCAGGGAGGTTGGACTAGATGATCTCCAGAGGTCCCTTCCAACCTCAACCATTCTATGATTCTGTGATTCTGTGATTTGTAAAGTAAAAGTGAGTGAGAGAGCAGCCATGATGTGAGACTTGAGCTTGTACTGTCAATGAAGCTGAAGGGATAAAGTGCCTCTGAAGCAGTTACCTCTCACACACTGGGCTGGGTTGTCTGTTCCTATTTAGGCAAAATCCCACTTAAACTTCCCACTTTTCTGTGTTCGTCCTAGTTTCCAGCAGGGACCCTTCAGCCCTGTTATACAAGGACTGCTACAGATGCCTGAGCTGGCTTGCGTGTGCTATCCTGGCACCCCTTCCACAGTGGCATCAAAAGCACTGGTGCATCTCACCCACCTAAATGAAAGGCCATATACCTACTTTTCACTGGGTAGAGATCCCAGGGTCAGAAAGGGTCTACTTAGCTGTAAGTACAATATTGGCATATGGACAAATGGTCGTGAACACATCTGTAAATCTGAAAGTTTCCTTCACGCTAAAGGAGTGAGGTTATGGAACAGTTTGAGCAGGAGGGTAAAAGACTAAATAGACTTACAGTGGAGCTTAATGGGTGTATGATATGGTATACAACGATACAGATGTATGTATGGTATATAACCCCTGTGCTAATAAGGGCTGGACCTATCGACTCAGTAGGCCTTTCCCATTAGCGTGCAAAATATTTGACAAAATGCCAGTGATTTTATTCATATTGCTCCCAGTGCAGCAGACTTTAAGGCCATGAATTCCTGTGGGAACAAAATATAAAATATTCTTTACAGATCAGGTGATCCTCAAATGATCTTCAGCCTTCTTTTGCAATTTGCATGTACTTGTACTTGCATTTTGTCTTTAGTTTCTCCCTGCTGTGGAGGAGTTGGATCTGCGTGAACAAGTCTACATGAATGGCTGCCACAGTGTCTGAAGCAAAATAAGTATAACACTTGGGATATGGCTTAAAGAGGAAAAAAAGCCCAGATAGTAATACAGTGTTTTTTGACGCTGACAAAGTTATGCTAGTGCAACTACACTAGCATAGATTATACCTCTTTCTTTCTGTAAATAAATTACTCAGGGGTAAGTGCATCCATATGGGTAGGGTTGTACCACTTTATCTGCACCATTATACTTAATAACATGCTGGTTCTGTGGAAAAGCGTCTGCCTAGGCTATTACAGAAGTGATGTGAGTAGCCTAATAGGCTCCTTTGCTTGTCTGGGTACCCTGATCCTGCCGTGAATCTCCTGGACCTGTTTAACTTCCCTTTGTAGCCTAGCTCCTAGCACAGCCAGGACCTCCAGTGCATTATCATTCTGGTGTGAAGTTAGCTGGCACCAGCCACCTGACTGCACCGCATGCAGCTCCTCCTTTTAGACAATCACGTGGAAATAATCAGCTGCTACAAGCAGCCTTTGGCATAGCAAGAGCTGCTGTTCAATCCACAAATTAAAGCAAACTGGCTTTCTTTGTGAGAATTCAAAATGCTTGAGGCTCAGCCCTGAGCAGATCAGTCTTAAAGTTAGTGCTGCAGAGGACATATTTATACAGAGGTGATGAGAAATAGTGCTGTGACAACTTTTTCTCTCCAGCCCAGAGCTGGGAAGAGACTAAAGTGGCTCCCAGCATGGATTAGGGGAGCTGGTAGATCTCTGTTCGCACACATCTGCCACATCTGTAGGCATAAGGTGCAGCTGCTGGAACATACCTGGTTATGCCAGCTTTGGTTTGCCAGTGATAAGCAATCTACAGTGACACACAGGTAGCACAGGCTTTTTGGTTTCAGTTCAGGGTAGAACCCTTGGTCGACAGCTGTACCAGGATCTCAGAAACATTTTACCCAGCCTGCTTCCCTCTTACCAGGCAGCAATCTGATTGCAGGAAAGACAGCCACTGGCTGAGTTAGAGCACTGATGGAAACTGGAGCACTGTGTGGGAGAGAGGGGCTCCACAATCTATATTTGCAAAGGACAGGGGTAAATCTTAAAAATTGATTTTGGAAGATATTTCACTGAGAGGCTAAGATCCTGATTCATTGTGTGCACAGTGCCTTAGAACTGATAATGGCTTCCTCAGGACTGAATGTGTCATATGCAGATTGTCTTAGCTTCAACTGACTTTAAAAACCTGTATTACCCCTTATATGGCCCAATAAGAAATATTTATACATGATAATGAGATAAACTGCCATTGTTTTAGGGAAACTCTAAATCACATTTTATTTCACTTCTCAGGACACCTAAAGCTTATGTCGAGACTATTCAGGACTTGGGGGAAAAAAAGTGCTATGCAAAAATATCTGCCTTTTTATACTTTGTCTTCTGTTATTACAGAAAACTGTGAAATTGGTGGTGCAGTGTATAAACACATACATACCAATATTTGTAATTTATAAAGCAACAAATTTCAGTCAGTGGTTGTCCCTTAGTGACACTCATCTTATTCCTCACTTATACTTGTAACAGTATATCTCCCTGATGTGGCATTACATGATGGAGAAAGGAGATATACAAGAGGTCCTTGATGCTGCAGTTTTGAAAGCATGGAGTGCTTATTGAACAGGGATGCATAAGCATTCTCCAGGGCCATGAGGAGAAACAGGAGGGAGGCAGGCAGGGAAGAGGTATGAAAGTGAACCTACCTCTGTTACCTCTTGAAGGAGGTGACCTTGGATAGAGGTGACCATGGTAAGGCGGTGGAGGGGATTACGCAACTTTGGGAGCAGGAAAGGGGGCTGCCCTGCTATTACTCTACTGCCCATGGAGATGCAGGCAATAAAAAAAATGAACGAAGCAGTAGAGGGGCAAGTGTCTTATGGAAGCAGTTGTCTTCCTCCAGAAGGGGTAGAGCTGGCAAGTTAGCAGACACGTTCGACACCCACATCTCCCTAAGGGAGAAATTGCTGTGCTTTGATCTTGTGCTGTTGAGGGCTTAATATCAGTTAGCAAGTGAAAGGCTGAAAAACAGGCCAGAAATATACAGCTTTATTAATTCTTGTGAAAACATTTATATAAGCCAGTTTTCGTTCTTCCTTTTTGGAAACACCTCAGACCAGACCTCTTTGATTTAGACAGTGTCTCCATTCCTGAAGAATCCTGTGATGCGGATTAACAGCTGTCTTGGTCTCATGAGACTGAGGGTTAGCTGTGCTGTGCTCCTTAAAGAAAGTCAAATCCTATAGCTCATTCTTTCCTGTCAGCTCTGTAGGGAAAGACTGCCTATGGAGCAGACACAGATGGGTTCTGACACATCAGTCCCAGCTGTTGTGCATGATAGGAAGGAGGAGGAAGGAACCAGCAATCAGTCCGCAGGAGGAGAGTTCCTACATAAGAAAACCTTGATGCTGGAAAACCTTAGCTCTGCCCACTATAACGAAAAAACTTTTCTTTTTTGTGTAAGAGCAGACTGTTGATGCTACCTGTGAGGGGAGAACATATTTTGCTACATATCCCAAAGTTTTGTTTTAACTTTTGATCCACACTTTATTTCCCACATATATAATCCTGTTGCTGTGACAAAGCACAAGGTTATTGCAACAACTGCAAGGACTGTATGATGGCCCCACTCCCTGGGGGTTGCATGCTGGATACTGCAGAATTGTCTTAACGGAGTAAAATATATTTACCAAACCCGAGGCATTTGACATGCTCCCATGAGACGGCACCATTTTAAGGACAGCAGAACTTAGGCCTACCAGTTTGTTAAAGACAACAGCTTTTCTATCCTTCTTGGGAAACACTGGAGAAAAAGGGAGCTCGTGCCACAGGAATCTGATAAAATAGAGCCCAATATGTTAAAATTAAAGGGGTCAGATGCAACTTTAATTGGATAAATAGGCCTTTGACTGAATGAGGAGTTTTCACAGCTATTGCACATCAAGGACACATTACCCATAGCTGGAGAGATGATGGGAGAAAGGATTTTAATGAGAAACGATCATATAGGCAAGCTTTCTCTGTATTAACTGCAGACAGAGCTCCCCAAATCCTTATAAAATCAGTTTATTCATGGAACATAATTTCAAAGCTTTGCACTTTCTTCTGCCTAATTAGATATGTATTTACCCTTTTGTATCTCTGCACTGAAACCGGCACGTCTTGGAGGTGTGGACTTCCATTCAGACCAGCACCCTGAAGGGTAACTGCTGCTCCGCTGTGCTTTGGTCCCCTCTGGCTGAAGGGCACAAACTCTTATAGAAACAGGCTTTTTTTGGTGACATCTGCAAAACTGAGCATTCTTGCCTTGCTCAGTTATACACATAGCGCAAGCATATTCCCACTGTTTTGCTAACTCCAGTTCTGATCTCAGTATAAAAACAAAGATAAAAAATGTAGCCACACAGTTCTGATTGTTAGAAGGAATTTGACTCATCTGTCCCAGAAAGGTTACTTTTGGGATTCTTAAAACAATTCAGAAAAAATTGGTTCCATTTCTTGAGTAAATTATGCAGTACTTAAGGAGGAAAAGACATTAGGAAGAACTTTGTAGTATTGTGGCTAGTGAAGCTTTTGAACAGATTTCTTAGGGAGCCCATGCAGTTTCCATCCCTACAGCTCTGTAGGAAGAGACTAGACAAGCGTCAGTTAGGAATTATGTAGTTCTTCCTACCCGAGGTAAGTGAATGGACTGGATGATTGAGCCGTACATTTTCTGTGAGAGGAGCCAATATTTGGCCAGGAACAAATAGGACAAAGATTTCATGTGTTGTTCTCATCAATGATCTCACTGCTGAAAAGCTCCTGAATAAGCAAGGGGATTAGTTAAATGACTGTAAAATGTAACATTAACGTAAGTGAACTAAGTCAGAAAGTATTCGTTAAAAGTTGCTAGAATGAGGTTTGTGTCATGAAATCCTCAGGGATATTTTGTTCACATGCTCAATTAAACATCCTAGATGCTAAATAGGCTTTTGAGTGGCTTGAGTTGAAAATCATGAATTATGGCCAGATCAGAAGAGTATTGGGACTGTAGTTTATGAAATGAACCTGAAGTTTATATAAATGGCCAGCTAATTTGAGGGAGCAATTCATCAGGTTTTTCCTTTGCCTCTCTCCTATATACTTATATGAGAAAAGAAAGCTGATGTGATCCAGATGGACTGAGCATGCTAGTCAAACACTGCTCTTTTGCTTTCGCTGCTCAGTCAAAAAAATCAACTGGCATACCCTATCACACACTGAAAAGAAGACAAATGCAAGAAGCCCAGCTATCTTTGAATCTTTTTTCTAAACCAAAAATATACAATGTAGGTGACCTCTGTATGTAAATACAATGTTTGAATATTGACAGTGATATCTAGAAATTGAAAGTTTTGTGAAACACTATTATTGTTTAAGTACCTGAAAAATTAAAAAAAGATTTCATTTTGTTTTTGTTTATGGGTAACTCATTTTCTCTTTTCTCTCTTCATCCCTTCAGTCAAAATGAGTCTCACATGGCCCCACACATCAGATTTTGTCTTGCTCTGTGTGCTATTTAAGCTATTTCAGAAGCTAATCATTTTTATTATATCATCTCTAAGAAATGATGATGAACCGAGAAGATAGATATTTCTTTTTTATTATCTGTATGTAGAAAAAAGTTATGCTTTTATCATGAAGGAATGAAATCAGCTTTTGGCTTTTCCTACTTTAACAAACCCTATTTTAGCTACTGAGATTTATTTTAGAGTGTCTATAGAGCAATATCATGATCTATACTGAATGAGCTATTGTCTCTTTCAAAGGCTGGATCTTCAGCTGATATGACACCAAGTACCTCTACAGCTTTCAACGGAGCTATAGCATTTTACACTAGCAAGGGAGCTGGTGAAATTTATACTCTACCAAAAAATAAACAGTTTGTATTTGACAATCAAGCCCTCTGAAGCCCTGAGAACCTGAAGTTCTCTAACACTATCTAAACAGGTGTATTTCCCTTTATATGATGCTAAATTGCACTACTGCCTCTGAGCAGAGAGGTTCTTCTACTCATAAAAGGATGCCTGTTCGGCTTTGCTCAGACAAAGACCTGTTTGATTCGTACAGTCTCTTTTCAGAGAAGGGCGGTAGAAGAGGCACCCTGGAAATGATGGAGGTTGACCTAAGACTGCATACATCTCTTTTGCCATTTTTGACTCACCATCCATTGGGCACACGTTAACAACAGTTACTCCATATACATTATGAAGTTCAGTAGGCACGCAGAATTGCTGCATGTTCCTGTGCGACAGCAAAAGTCTAAGCAAAAGCAACACCAGAGTATTGATGATTGTAACTTTTTCCGGCTGTGTAGCAATGCAAAAGGCCTGTCTATAGAGCAGGATTAAGAGGTTAGCTCTTCCTTCAGTGCTGCAAAACTTAATGACAAAAAGCTGAAGGAGGCTTTCTGTTCCAATGAGCCTATATGTGTTGCTTTTCATTAAAATTCAAGAGTAGGTGCCAGCAAAAGGTTGGGTTAAGTCGTGGGAACAGTTTCATAATAAAGATTTTCAGTGGGGTTGTAGGAGAATGTGATGCCCCAAAGAAGAATTACAAGAGATTGTAGGAAACTATTAATTCGTGGAGTGTTCTAGGTTGAACGCTGCAAGGGACGAGTCACTGAGTATCATGTCAAAGGGCTCTGGAGAAAAGCCAACACTATAAAGCAGGGTTTTTTATACCAGGGATATATGTGCAGGGGTCCTGCACAGTACAGCTGAACAACACAAGTTTGCAGTGGTGAGCTCTTCAAAGAGTTGAAGAGCAGTGGAGTCCTGAGCAGTAGCCAGAGACTCATATGGGTAAGGAGGGGACATTAGGTCTTAAACACATGATTAGTTTAAAAGTATATGAAGAATGCCAATGACTATATGGTTAGTGTATATAGTGGTGCTAACTATGGAAATCTGCATAGCTGTGTTGGACTCTCACTCCAGCCCAGCTTGCAGGGTGCTTCCTATTGATCAAGCAGATAGTAGGGGAAACAGTATATCATCATCTATTTACTCACTAGTTAGTGCTATATCTTATTAAAGCTTGACTGGCATCAGTATTGTGCAACAACTGTGCCTCCCTTCCGCACACATAGCAGTTTACAGGAGCGTTGCTGCAATAACAGCCCGATGGAATGATTTTGTTTAAAATAAGCCTGCTGGCAAGAGCAAGAACTAATTTCTCCTCTCCCTCCCATTTGTCTTTCAGCTGGAAGGAACCATGCCAAGCAGTATGTTGTAGATTATTCAGATCCTGGCAGGAAAATTTAAAATCAAAAGACAAGTGAATGGGGTGGGAGGGAAAGGCTTTGAATCAAACATACTCTTTATTCTTTTCATTGGGTGCCAAGAGCTCTCTCATGATCTCAGTGGAAGCTGTTAGCACTTCAAAACCTCTGCTTCACGTCTCCCATACTTCTCTCTAGGCCAGCGAATGGGGCTGGTGGGAGTCATCTCACCTTACTGAGGTACCTCAAATTAATCATCTAAGCCCAGGTCAGTCACCTCAAGGCTCCTGGGAAGAAAGAGCTCCCTCCAGGGTGCAATTCTTCTTGCCTTAAAATACCTAGATGCCTATTGCCATTTGCTGACTACAGAAGGAGACTTGGGGGTCTAGATTAGACACTCAGACCACTGAAATTTGAAATGTCAAAGTTAGGCAAGAGAAATCCCTTCTTAAATTCTGACAGAAAAATACGAGTAGAGATACTAGGTTAGACCCAAAGTCTACCAAGACAGATGGACTAGAGCATATGTGTGCCCAATAATAGGTGACTGTGAAGGACATAGAAGCAGGGTGCGATTAGAGAGTACTTCCAGTCCTCAGTAATTCCTTGCTCTGGGGCTTCAAGATCCAAAGGGATTGTCTTTCCCTTACCAAGATCCTCAGTCTAGTCTTTGAGAAGTTAAGAACCAGTAACTGCCAGCCCAAGAGAGAAACTACTTGATTTCAACTCTGCTTTCAAGTACCTGCAAGCTATTTTAATTCAGAGGTCTGTGATTAACTTTGTACATATCCTGAAAACAAGCTGCTGGAAACATAGGGGTTCATGAACATCTGAAGACTGCCTGAGTTCATGGAGACACACTGTGCATGGAGATTTTCTTGTCTAAACGTGGATGTAAACTAGTCAACAGAGATCTAAGATTGCCTAAACTTGTGCCATTTTATGCATCCTTGTATATCCCGCCTGGCCTTCTTGACCCACTCCAGAAAGGTGCAAATCTCCTGTAGGTTCCGCATCATATCTACCATCTCTGTGCATATTCCTCACATGTCTTGTGGTGTCTCAGATGACATGAGAAGCCTGTGTTTAGGCAACTGAAATCTGTTGGTGAGTGGTTAGCTGACTTGCTTGCAGGGCACTGCTGACTCTTTTGACTCCACGGTAGCTTACAAACCTGGTGCACATGGACAGATCTTCCTCTCAAACTAGACCTTATTCCAGCTGCACACTGCTAACTCCTCTGTTATTGAATGTGCTGCTCTAATGACAGTACTAAACCTCCATCTTTCTTTTTTCTTCATTTCATTTTTATGAGTAATTAGGAAATGAAATGAAAATAAAAGTTACACACGGCTAAAATGAGAAGAAACTGAAAAATATGTAACAAAAAACAAAACAGGCTTCAAACAATAATGTTAACTCTACCAGGCTGCTTAAAAAAGGGACAGTTCCAGCCATCATGTGCACAGATGCATCCCTAATCTCTAATGCTAGTTTAAAGAAGACCTGAATTTTACCCTGCATTATCCTTCCTCTCCTTTCCAATTCAATAAATAGCTCCACATTTTGCTAGTTATATACCATGTACATTTACCAGCTGTGCACTGTGTTCCACTTCACACTGCTGCTTGAATCTTTGCATTTTATGGTGTGAGAAGATCTTAACTCCTTCACGTAAGGTCTGCATTAACACTTTCACTCAGTAGGAACAGTATCACTTCTACACTCTATTTCTCTGTGTTTGTAACATTTCTCCTTGTGGGTGAGTTTGAGAGCTGAAGTCAACAGAGAAAGGAGGCAGCCAGAATCTCTCAGCATACCCTGCTCCTGAGCACAGCTTTTTCCAGTGGTCAAGAGTTTCTTGCGCTGGCATATGTGTATGTAGGAAGATAAATCAGGTTTGACTGTGTGGTGGGGGAAATGGGAATGGTGGAGTTGATTGCAAATACAATAGTGTTTTGTGAGCCGCAGCAAAAGTCTAGTAACACATGAAAAACATGGGAGGGTCTGACTGAGAAATAAAAGAACAGAAAAGCAGCAATGTTTGATTCTATGCCATTGCTAATGTCATTTGTATAAAGCGATTTTTCCATTAGCATTCAGTGATTATAATAATTGGTGTTTATATCGCCTGTACAGATTTCTGGCCTCACATCAAAATGTGAGGACTGATATATCTCACAGCAGGCCACAGTACAGTCTGACATGACTCTCCGTCGCTGCCTGGCTCCCCCAGCAAACTGTATCTGATCAAGATGTATGTTTTTACAGAGCTTTCCCCACCTGGGGTTGTCACCCTGCCAAAACTTGGCCCTCCCTACTTTAGGAGTCCTCTCCGTGCTGCTCGGATCCCTGTCTGCCCCATTTCTGGTATCTCAAACATTCCAGCTTCACAAATTGCACAGAGGTGATCCTGGGCTCCTGCCAAGGTGCGCTAGACTCTCTTGATACACGCTGTCACAGAGAAAACCCCAAAGCTTTAACTACATCTGCAACAAACCAAAGACCAAGGGAGGATAAACTCCTTTTCTAAGGCCAGCCCTCAGGAATTTAAGGCCAGTCCTCAGGAATGCCAGATCCTGGAGACAAGAGAGAAAGTCTGGAGAAAGGAAGACTCTCCCTTGATGAGGAGGATCGGGTTAGAGATCATTTGTGCAAACTTGACATCCACAAATCCATGGGCCCTGATGGGATGCCCCCATGAGTGCTGAGGGAGCTGGCAGATGTTATTGCTAGGCCACTCTCCATCATCTTGGAAAGGTCCTGGAGATCAGGAGAGGTGCCTGAGGACTGGAAGAAAGCCAATGTCACGCCAGTCTTCAAAAGGGCAAGAAGGAGGAGCCAGGAAACTACAGGCCTCTCAGCCTCACCTCTGTCCCTGGAAAGGTGATGCAGCAGCTCATCCGGGAGGTCCTCACTAGGCATGTGGAGGACAAGAAGGTGATCAGGAGTAGTCAGCACGGATTCACCACAGGGAAATCATGCTTGACCAATCTGATAGCATTCTCTGATGGGATGACAGGCCGGGTAGAGGAGGGGAGAGCAGTGGATGTTGTCTGCCTGGACTTCTGCAAGGCTTCCGACGCCGCCTCCCCTCACATGGCCATGGGCAAGCTCAGGAAGTGTGGGCTGAATGAGTGGACGGTGAGGTGGCTTGAGAACTGGCTGGATGGCAGAGCTCAGAGGGTTGTGGTCAGTGGCACAAAGTCTAGTTGGAGGCCTGTAGCTAGCGGTGTCCCCCAGGGGTCAGTCCCGGGTCCGGTCTTGTTCAACATATTCATCGATGACCTGGAGGAAGGGACAGAGTGCACCCTCAGCAAGTTTGCTGAGGATACTAAACTGGGGGGGGAGTGGCTGACATACGTACCAGAAGGCTGTGCTGCCATTCAGAGGGACCTGGACAGGCTGGAGTGGTGGGCAGAGAGGAACCTCCTGAAGTTGAACAAAGGCAAGGGCAGGGTCCTGCACCTGGGGAGG
Organism: Struthio camelus; assembly: GCF_040807025.1. NCBI lineage: Eukaryota > Metazoa > Chordata > Aves > Struthioniformes > Struthionidae > Struthio > Struthio camelus. Next base: position 84,935,061 of record NC_090944.1, on the reverse strand, counting down.
AATAACCCCATGCCCCAGGACAGGCTGGGGGCTGACCTGCTGGAAAGCAGCTCTGCAGAGAAGGACCTGGGAGTCCTGGTGGACAACGAGTTAAGCATGAGCCAGCAATGTGCCTTTGCGGCCAAGAAGGCCAAAAGGGTGCATTAGGCAGAGTGTTGCCAGCAGGTGGAGGGAGGTGATGCTGCGCCTCTCCTCAGCCCTGGGGAGGCCTCACCTGGAGTACTGTGTCCAATTGTGGGCTCCCCAGTGCAAGAGAGACATGGCCCTACTGGAGAGAGTCCAGCGGAGGGCTACAAAGAGGAAGAGGGGACTGGAGCATCTCTCCTGTGAAGAAAGGCTGCGAGAGCTGGGCCTGCTGAGCCTGGAGAAGAGAAGACTGAGAGGGGATCTCATCAACGTGTACAAGTATCTGAAGGGAGGATGTCAAGAGGATGGGGCCAGTCTCTTCTCCATGGTGCCCAGCGACAGGACAAGAGGCAACGGGCAGAAACTGAACCACAGGCATTTCTGTCTGGAACCTGAGGAAAAACTTCTTTCGTGTGAGGGTGACAGAGCACTGGCACAGGTTGCCCAGAGAGGTGGTGGAGTCTCCTTTGCTGGAGTTATTCAAAACCTGTCTGGACACGATCCTGTGCAATGTGCTCTAGCTGACCCTGCTTGAGCAGGGGGGTTGGACTAGATGATCTCCAGAGGTCCCTTCCAACCTCAACCATTCTGTGATTCTGTGATTCTGTGATTCTTTTACTGGCAGAAATTTATCTGCAATAGTCTGAAGTCTTTTCACTATCTGTTCAGAAACTAAGCTAACATTTCCCTTTTCCAGCTTACTTTATTTTGGTGGGACTTAGCCCCAGAAATAGATCTGGGATAGTCTGACTGTTCCTGTCATGGACAGAAAAGCTGGTGGTGCAATCTGGTTGCTCCCTGATTCTGTACATGAAACTCTCTCTCTTTACCAGCATCAGCCTCTCTTACCAGCAGCTGCTACTGCTGCAGTCCAAAGGGGGTATTCCCACATGTCTTGTTCTCTCTTCTTAAATCATGGCGCAAGTCATTTAACCTAGGATCTCCATCTACCTTCCAACCAGTTCAAGTAAGAGAGGCTGGATTAAGACCAGCTGTTGATCTTCTCACTCTATTCTTTCTGTTTTCATTCTTTTAAACTGATAACATTAGTTCAGAAGCAGCTCACCAAAGGCAAATAGTTTCATCCAAATCATAAGCCCCCACAGAAAAGCCTATGTTGAGGTCCTGACTGGGCAAGCATAAAATTGGTCATATGGATCAATAGCTAAGGTAGGACCACAAGGTCGTTGCTCTCAGATACGCTCTTGGGCACTTGAAAAGGCTCCCACTTGGGGGGCGATACCAGCTATTCTTCATGTCCTGACCCAGATCTTGGACCAAGAAATGAAGTTCAAGTTTATATTAAAACATAGAAACCATATTCTGGATTGTTAAATCTGTCTAAAGGAGAGTTTTGATGTAGAGTCTTCTGATGTGAAATATCAGCACCCAAAGGGTTCAGATAAAAGGGTGAGTTTTATCCTATTGCAGGGTAGTTTAAGGGTTTTGCTTGCTAGACCTCCTCAAGTTTCAGTTCAAAGCCAGATGTAGGCTTCATTTTTACATCATTTGTCAAATATTCTTGGAGTCTATCTCTTCATTTACACCTCTCCTTTTCATTCTCATTAAGGTTCTAAAACCTCTGTTTTATTTACCTGAGTCTAGAATCCACATTTTTTCTTGGATAAGATTTCTTTAAGCTTGTGTTATATCCCAGTAAACTGGTCAGTATTTTGAAACACCTAATTTTTTGGCTGAGCTGATTGTTTGGAAGATGCTTTAGGACTTTTGCAGCAGTGCCCCTACCTCCTATCTCAATTAGATTCAAGAGGGTAATTTAAAGGCAATTTATTCATTATAGGAGAATCTGTCTGCTGACACAGAAGTTAATGTGTCAAGTTTCTAGAAAGAACTGTCAGAGGAAGCCCAAGCTGACTCTCAATTTTTCTATTATGGTTTGCCTTTTGTTAGCTGAAGATGTTTATGTGCATCATAAACATCTACGCATCTGGTGGGAAAAGCACATCCACATTGAAAATGATCACAGTAAGGTCAGAATTCCTGGTTCACATATCATCCAGAAAGAGTGGCGTCAACAAAACAAGGACCTCCGTGCAAAGATTTAGATTCCTTCTCCAGTGTCCAGACTTGAGTATTTGGAAACCAGAATTTGATCCACCATGAACAAATCTTTCTAACATACTAACTTATTGGTCTATATTGAAAAAAACAATAATCCTTTAAATAGAACTATTTCATGTAGACTCATTCATCTGGAGTTCTTCTTCACAGCTTGTTTAAGTTTTTTTTGCCAAAAGTTAAAGGGAAAAGGCAGAAACTATAACAGTGTCTAAAAAAAATGTATCACAAAAAAAAAACAATCTTCTCTTTCCCATATTCCACCATGCCCCAGAAAATGCAACTAGCCAGCTAACAAAGTTTTTAAAATTGCTGTTGCAAAATTAAACAAACCGTATTAGTTTTCTATTTTTGGTCCCTCACAAATGAGAAGACCAGGGTGAGGGAGAAAGGGAGGGTAGGGTAGAGTAGGGAGTATCTACATGAGAAGGGGTGTGTGGGGTAGAAGAAATGTAGACCATATGACTGGAAACCGTTTTTTCAGTCTTCAGTGAGAGATGTGTAAAAGAGATCTTTCCAAGACACAGGACAGTAGAGTGCTTTCATCTGTGAAGAGCCTTCTCCAGTGCAATGTTGATGTCTAGCAGGGATTCTCCATGTGTAGACTGAACTGTTCCCCCACACCTCATCTCCCCAGGTGGGCTATGCCATCAGGGCTGTCAGGGTCTCAGCTGGGGGCAGGAGACAACAGCAGTAAGGGCAGCACAGCCTTTAGCAGAGGTTGTACAAGCCTGCCTAGATGCTGTGTGCCTTCTTTAATAACCAGCTGTAGGGCATGCAGACTGTGCTCCTCAGTTCATTCACTGCTTTTTGTATTTCAGTTAGCCAGATTAAAGCTACATGGGATATATGTAGACTTAAAGAACGATATTTCCCAGCCACCCTGGAGTTTCACCTCTGCAGCCTACAGGCAACTCTCACTGTCGCTGTTGATGCTATGAGTGACAAATCTGTTTGGCGAAAGCTGCGAATGCCATGGAAGGCAGCAGTGCTTACTGTCGCTGCAACAGCATTGTGCCTGAGCAGCTGTACTGCTTACAGCACCAGGACTTTCTGCACAGGGCATGTGTTAATCAGCCCAGCTGGGCTTGATTAACACTCCTACTGCAAAGCTCAGTCCCCCCAAAATCAATATAAATTTGGGCTGATTACTTGTGCCAGATCTGAGCTGATGTCACCAAACTAGGACACCAAGAAGCTTCATAGGAGACAACAGAGGCACTGAGCTGGAACTAATACTATCAGTAAAACTGAGCTGTGTTTTCCCCAGGCCTGTGAGCATGTCTGCACAACTGTCCCCAGAACCCTGCCTTTTAGAGAAATGTGTTTGCTGAAGCCCAGCACTAGTCCCAGATGGCTGCATGTGGTCAGAGCTAACAGTCTCCTGGCAGCCAAATCAGTGGAGGATGTGGTGCAGACACTGCCCATCAGCTCTGCAGGAAATAACCCAGATCCAGTCAAACCAGTGTGGAACCAAAGCCGATAAGTCTTGATGGACTCTAGACGCCCCATTGCCCCTGCCCACGCTCCCAGCAAGAGCTGCAACACAAGCAAAACCTCAGCCCTTCATTGTCCTGCATAATGCATATCACACTGCCCTGTTCCCTTGCAGAAGCTGTCTGAAGGCCACCCACCTGGGGAAGCAGAGCTGTCAGAGTGATCTGTCTTTAGAGCCTCCTGCCATGCTGGCGTCTTCAGACAAATAAGCTTTTGCCTCAGAAGCCTCAGGACTCTCCCAAAATATGCAGGTGCAGCTAAAGATCTATCCAATAGAAATCGATAGCTATGGTGTCAACAGAGCCTGCTGTATATTGGAACACCGGGGAGAGGCCAAATGGGAGTATAGGGAAGGGGAAATAAAGACAGTCTCCAGTAACTGAAGTTAACAGTCTCAAGTGATCTGGGAGGTACCTGACACTTCTGAAGATGAGGTCGTCAGATGTGTACAGAGGAAGGGTAGGATCCACCTCACGTAACAGCTGAATGAGTAGGTCAGACTGCCTTTACACATTGCACACAGTTTACACAGGCAGTTTCCTTTCCCCTAAAATAGAGCAGATGATTTGTTCCATGTAAATACATGTTAGATCCCTAAGGTTAGGTGATATGAACCCTGCTCTAGAAGTCTAAATTTTGACATCTGTCTTCTAAAAATCTGATTGTAATTTGCACACATTGATTAGTGCTATGTTGGATTCAGTCTGTCAGTTTTCAATCAACATGAATTCCAAGTAGAGGAAATGTGCTATAAAATCCCAATCAAATATACATAACCTCTGCTCTTTCTTATTCTCAGTCACTTCAGATTTTATATGCTATTATTGAAAACTCTAAGCATGGAGGACCAGGAAATTGGGTGTCACTTCAAGTACACAAGATCAAAACAGCAATAGCTGAAAACTCTTACAACCCTTACTAGATGCATGTTTCTCTGAAATGAAGAGGATTGTTTATAAACAAGACATCTCTGTTTATGTATGACCGCTAAAAAACAGATTATAAAAATAGAGGTTTAAAATAGAGGTTTAGCAGACCCTGTGTATCTAGGGTTGCTCTGTCCTTATTGCCTTCCAGTTAGAGGCATCTGTGAGTTTCTGTCTTTGAGCTGCTGGCCTAGAATTGAATCTCAAAGAATTGAGTCTGCCTCACAAAGCATCTGGGTTTGCTGCATATGTGTGTATTACATGAACATAAATAGTTAGCTATTGGTATAATCAAGAAATGCACTTGGAGATTAATTAATTTTTTAAAAACACATCCTACAAAAATATACAGTAAATATTTGTGGAAGAAGTTTACATTCTTAGTTTATAAAGTATAAATAAATAGGGTCAAGTGATGCTATGACATTAGCAACTGGCAAGCTGCTGTCTTAATCCATCATGGTTCCATAACCCTAGAGCTTACAGAGCAAGGGTGGACACTGGCCTTTCCTTCCTCAAACAGTTGCGGTCCTGTGTGCAAATGTACACCCACAGATTTAAAACATGTGTAAAGAATATTTTGTTAGCAGTTCTCACCGTGGCGTCCTTAGCAAAGCCGGGGACTGTACTGGGGGCTAATTTGCACATTCTGTACCCCACTCCTTTTGCCCATGCAGTTGCACTGGATACTGAAGCAAAGTGCAGAACCCACTGATGTCAGCAGTAAAGTTACTGATTTCATCTGTGGGCCAGAGCTATACTTTCTGCTTTACCTGACTGTATGTAACTCAGCCTTGTCTAATCAGTAGAAATCTGTACTGACTAGCATGGCCAGATCAGCTCCCTAGCTCTCTGTTGTGCTGGCAGCGATACCGAATTTGGTGATCAGCCATTTTAAGCTCAAGTTTCCAAAACTAGAATGATTTTGGTTTAAGTGCAGCAGGAAAGTCATGCATTTGAGTACCAGGTTTACCGTGCAGTGAGATACTGCCCGCCTTCAGTCACAGACAGGCTGGTTGCAATGAGGCTAAATTGCTTAGCTGGTATAGCTAGAGCACAGCTAAATGATTAAAGTAGTACACATATAGGTCGTGAGGCAGGACAATGCTGAGGTCACAGTCTGTTTGTATTTGACACAAAGGTAAAGACAGACTAAAAAGGACTGAAACCTGAACTGAAATTCAGTGTCTGTGCTGTGCAAGGGCAGAGGGCTGATCCAGTTCCCCATGCCTAAAGCCACCTCGACTGTCTGGGTATCAGCCTGGATGCTGCCACCATGGGATGGATAGCTCTGCACTATCAGAGCCATAAGCTGTCTTACCATCCTCTCATTACTAGGTGGTCCTTACATTTGCCAGAGGAGGTCTCTTTCCAGTAACTGGCACCTGGTAATTCCAGTTTTTAATCTTATCTTTGCTGATTAATGACACATGTACACAAGTGAAATTCTCAAACCCTTCCCCAAGACAGGTACCTCCAGGACCTCATTCACTTACATGGATGTATTTAGATCTGTTGCATCTGGAGCAACAGCATACCTTGTTCTTTCCAGATTCACCTGCGATCACAGTGCACACCCACTAAAGCACAAGAACATGTGAACTGCTGTGCAGACTCAGGCAAAAGAAGCACCCATCCCAGTAGCCTGGCCAAAGGCAGAGATCTGTGGAAGTTCAACCTAGAAACTGGTGAATTCTTCATTGCAAATCTCAAACCAAATTACAGAAGTCTAGAGAAATACACTCAGTTTGAGATGCCTTTCCTAGCCCTCTCCTGGAAACCTTCAGAGTCCTTAGGACCTTCTTATCCGTGAAACAACAGGATCCAATTCAGCAGCACTCCAAAATGTTGCCCTTCATCGTTCATCTCTCTTCCTGCCCAACCATTTCCCTGGTTAGTCCTGGAGTCTATCTGGTTGCTGCTTTATCAAAATGAAGTCTCAGAGCATCTCTGAGGACCTCACTTGCTTTTCCTTCTTACTGTCTAGTTTAGTAGTAGGCAGTCTCACAGATTTCAGACCTGATTATCCCCTTATATCTGTGAGAATGCAAATGAGGTACCCTCCAGCTTACCTGCACTGAGTTGCTTTTACTGTCAAAATAACTCTTTGGTATGTGGATTTCTTTCCTTCCTTAACCTTTCTGCTGAGAAAGTTGATTTAAGTTAGTTTTTTTTTTCTTTTGGCTTTTCCCTTCCAAAGTTTTAATTGGCTTTATAACATCTTGCAAAAGCCATATATTCCATTGCATAGAATCATATTTCTACCCACGCTGTTTTTATAGACACCACCCATAACAAGTTAACCCTGCAGATGACCAAACTGACTTTTGGAACCCTTTGCCAAAATCCTCTTTTCCCTATTTTGTCTGTAATAGATTCCTGCTTCACAGATTCCTTACACATCTTAATTCATGAAGTGCTTGCTCCACTAATTCTGGTTTGGAACTACAAACCACCAGAGCAGCAACCACTCCAGTGAGACTTCAGTCCAAAACAGCAGAAATATTGCACACGGTTTTATATTCTTCAGACCTTTCATATTTATGCCCAATGGCTGTGGCAAGATCAACTGTCTTTGACTGTCTTTGAACTTGACAACCTTTCTCCACTTTGGACTTAAAAATCACATCTCATTGCACTGTAAGAAAAACCTATTTCAACATTGGACTCATGGTGTTTGTGGATCCACTAGTGATTACTTTCTGCAGAAAAAGAAGCAATGGCTAACTTAGGCTTAACTGAAAACTATTTCATATGGATTGCACATGTTTTTATTCTCTGGGGAGTTTCCAGCCTCCTCAGGCAGACCAAGTACAACAGTGTCCCTGGAAAAGTGACAGGAAGGAAACAACTATTTTGCCAAATTAAAAGGATAACATATGCATGTTATAATAGCAGTAATGCTTTGCAGTTTAGTCCCCTGTGAATCAACACCATACTTCAGCTCTTCTACCTGATAAGGAATATATAATCAAGTTTTTGTCACCATTCACTGAGTACAACTATCTCACAGATAATAAATGGCTATGTAATTTTCTACTAGTATTTACACTACTGTATAGATGAACAAAGATGACCTTTCCCAAGTGCTACTAAGTCATCACATATATTAGCAAAAAATTCCTACAGAACTCTTGTGCAAATGGCATTTGGTTTGGAAGAGCCTGCACATAAATACTTTTATCCAATGAAGGTTTAGATTTTTTTCCCCATTATTGTACTTCTTTAGTTGCACAAATAATTGATACTCAGTGACCAGTATTTATTTTCATATCCTTGGAGGCTCTCTCCAACCTAAATAAATACAATGATTTACTTATGTTGTGTGTCATTGTTTTTTAAATAATAAAGTGAACAGAAACCACATACACACTCACATACGCACTCTGAAATTCACTGCTATTTTAGCTGATGCTTAAAACACAGAACGCAGTAAGCACCATCAATAAATTCACAAATAGTGTTATGAAATCTTACCCATTTTGTACATATTACAGAGTATAAGGACCCAGTTCTGTAGAGCATTGTGTGATTTATACTTACCACCATAGTCATGCGCTTAAGAACTCAGAGTCAGAAAAATCACAAATCTGTTAGTACTGTAAGGAAGGTATCATTTCTCAACAGATAAGTGAATAGTGTGATACATCTATATGGAAATGAGGGTTCTGCTCTGAATAGAGACACAAACAAAGTGATCTTCCCAAGGTACCACTTCATCCTCCTGTAAAAGCTCAGCATTTTTCTCTGTACCTTCCCACAAGTCCTCCTGCCTGCCAGGTCATCTTGGCTCCTTCTTTCTGACTGTCAGTCTCTTACTGCCACATGCTAGTCCCAAATGCCAAGGTGCCTGCTCTCATGGCTAGCTCTCTGTCTCTGTCAGCATGCAACTGTAGGGAGCACCAGATCACAAATATGAAAAACGATTGGAGGCTTATACTATCCAGGTATCTAATTGATGGCCACCCTACAGCCACCACACAACAGCAGCTGAGGGGAATGAATATAACATTGCTGTGCGAAAGGTCTGAGCAGCAGCTCACAATACCGTAAATGCATATGGTCTCTACCATTATTTCCAATAGCCTATTCTCCAGCAGAGAATTGACCAGCAGATGGCACTCATTATATGGCTTGACCATAACCAAGGTGTGGTTTCACAGAAGTTAGTGAACAAAGCTAGGATATACGTATCCCTGTATGTGTCACAGGACGTTACATTTCACTAGTTTATCTTGTGTCAAGGCCTATGATTTTAGCTAGGTCCATACTCCAAGCAAAACTAGAAATGTGCGTAAGGCAGTGCGAAGAAGATGGGCAGAAGCGTCACTCGGCACCCATGTCCTTGGGTGCTGGGAGCAGGCAGGTGGGATGGCATAGCCTGGGGAGAGGGGAGGCCAGGGCGGCCACCCTTCTTGGAGGTGCAGCAGGGACACGAGGTCTGCAGCGTTGTCTGCCTCCCACTTCCTCCGCAACATCGTGGCAGCTGAAGCAACTCGGAGTAGAAAAGACCCAGGACATGAGACGTGGAAAACTGCTCAGGCTGCAGTTTAATGCAAGGATAGCACAATTCCAAAGCAAGGGCTTTACCAGTGGCATTGCTGGTGAGCGGCCTGGGCCTAAGCCCAGGGACCGACTGCACTGCTGAAGAGGTTCCCCATGCCTCCTCATGGGGGGGAGGGGGGGGGAACCTAATAGATCCCTTTCCCAGCTACTCCCCATCTCAGCTGTTCCAGAGGAAAGTGGTTATCAGGAAAAGAATTTCCTTCCTAAATATCCCAGAAGGGATCAAGTGACCTCTTGAAGTACAAACTTTAATTTAAGCCATCAGCTTAAACAGGAGGTGAAGAATAAGGAATCCAGCAAGTCAATAAAGCGATCCTATCATCTTCAGGGTCTTGAGGAAGGGGAACGTATACGATGCCACCCATACGCACATATGGCCTGACCATATGCACATGTAGATGGCAAAGGACTTTTCCCTCGTCGAAGCACATCTTTTAGAAAGATATCCAATCTCTCCTTGAAGAGTCCAGATAATGATGAATCTGCGTCATATCACAGTACATTCTCTGCTTGGAAAAGTTCCTTAAACAAACAAATTAAAATTTGAATTTAACTACTTTCAAGTTGCAACCATTGGATCTTTTTATGTCCTCATCTGAAAGGCTGAATAAGAAGCCCAGAAGGATCACTGTCCAGCCCTAAGTTCACTTCTGTGGCTCTTTTCTGGCTCTCCTCGATATTTCTGCTTCCTGCTTGCTACTGTCGGGATGCTCTGAAAATAGTGCTTTCACAGCAGGAAAGCTGCTTCTCAAGCGGTGGCCAGATCGAAGGAGCAGAGATGCCATATGGGTAGCTGTAACTGCCTGCAGAACCAGGGAATTGTACTGCCACTGATCACTGGGTGTCAGTCCCCATTTCTGCAATGCCATCACAAAGGGTACTCTGGGAGGGGCACCTGCAGGCCCTCATCTCAACATATCCTCCAACTTTGTTGTGTGGGAGGGGAATACCTAGCTCCCTGCTGGTCAGTGGAGAGAAGAACCCTCTGCCCATTCAATTTTCATGTGAAACATCAAGGACTTTATGACCAGACGGATGTGCAGAATGGCCAGCAATAAGAACACCCGATAGGCACAAAAAGATCATTTTAAATCACCAAATAAAAGGTTTTCTAAGGGAATCCAGAGAAACCACATACACATGAATGACTTGCGCTTACTCGTACTTTTAACAACCCCCTGTGATACAGGTGCCCAGAATGACATGCACATGACCTGGCCCTACACTCCTTGAACACTCAAGTCTTTCACTTGATTTCATTGTGTGTTAGATCACACCGATGAACACATCAGCACTGCTTTGGCCTGATAAGTCAACAAGGCTGGCAGAGAAGGCAGCATGTATAACCATGCTTCTTCTGCTCTATCTGCAGTGCTTTGTATCTCAAAACCATTCTTTATTGCCTTCCCCCCTCAGCTCCTGACTCTCCTTTCTCAAATTAACAGTTTCCCTTTGACCTCTCTTGGGAGTTCAGGTGTGCTGCTTTTGCAAAAGAAAGCACCAAAGAGCGAAATCACCTCAGCTGCTTTTCTGCAGTAATTGCTTTGCCATGAGGTACTTTCAGCTATAAGCAGCAGTCAGTTGAGAAATAAACACATAATACAGCTCTCGGTGACAGCAAGCCCCATATGATGTATGTTAATCCTTGCTAATGTTTCCAGAAGCCACAGGAACCCTGGCATCTATAAAAGTACTAATTAACTAAACCTGAAGCAACAGGAAACTTGTGTCCATCCCTACGCTTTAAGCACAGACAAAGAATGAAATCAGTAAGGCACTAGTAGTAAACTTTTCTGGTGTCTAGTGATAAGTGTATTTTTAAAAGCACTGACTTGACTGTGGTCTCACTGATACCTCATCACTAACAAACGTACTCTGTCAACGATGACAGAGCTTTCCTAAGGGGGAGACCGTGAGCGCAACATGATTTTCAAAAACTGATTTGAGCAATGTTACACTTACACATACACTTGTGATGTCTTGACTAACTAAAAATCATTTTTCATTAGACTTCCAAGGATCACTGTTATTGCTTATCTTCCTGACAAAATTCAGATCTCTTGCTTGCTGATCAATAGACTTTTGTTCAAGGAAGCCTATTAAACATTTACAATAATGAAAATCCTCTTTGTTTCCATTCCCTCAGTACGCAGAAAGGGTCCCTGAGAATTACAGGACTGTAAAGGTTTTTTTTTTCCCAAATGATCACTTGAGAAAGTTACAACCTACCAAAGAAAATCTGTTTAGAACAGAAAGGCTTAGGCAGTCTTTCCAGATCGCAAACCATCAAAATAAGTTTTAAGAGATCTGCTGGCACTGCGAGGAATGGGCATGCCATGCTCCACGCTGTGCTCTGCAGGCTCAGGCCTCCTGCCACGCCATGCAGCACAGACATGCACTTTGCTTGCCTTCAGACCCACTTTTCCTCCCAAGTAGCCTGAGGACCCAGGAGATGGCGCAACCCCACCCTCTTCCTGGATGTGAGGCAAGGAGGCAGATGGGATGTGCCTCGTGGGGCCAGAGATAGGGGTGTAGCACTGTACACAGCCACAGAGCACAGCCATTGGGGTTGAGGGCCCTATAGCAGGTACAATGATTTCCTAGTATAGTCACTGTCTGTATACTTCATACCTCTTGTGGAGTCATGCTGAAGTGGTTTATGCTTGTAAAAATTGGTTTTTTAGCAAGAGAAGCTGCAGCTGCATTACAGCCCTCAGACACATTCACTTCCAGGGTTCTTCCACGCTTTTTCTATCTATTCATGTGCTCCAAAGTGAGGCTTCACTTTTGTTTTACTTTTTGTGCACTTGTTAACTGTCTGTACATGGCGGTCACTAGCATATAGGTATGTGGTCTTCACCGCTGCTGCAGAAAAGCTTTTCAGAAGGCCCCAGATTCCTATTCTTGGGATCAGCTCTCTTCATCTTGTTTGATGTACTTTTTTCTGGTTGGAGGCATCCGTTTGGTTCTCTGTGTGACTTCATTTCTTCTAAATCTCTACCTCAAGCCAGCTGATGGGCAAGACTTTTAGCTCTACCAACACTGCCCTTAATCTTACCTTTTCAGCACACGAGCTCTTTTTCTTCACTCCACCACTACTGTCTTTGGTTTCACCACTTTCACCATCTTGAGCCAGAAGTTATGATGCATCATGTTTCTAGCACTTTAGTTTGGATAGTTGATTTTGCTACTGTTTTGGGTCATTGTTTGATTGGCCCTGGAAGAACAAAAGACAAAGCCGAAAAGGCATTTCTGTAAAACCACATCTCCATCCCCTAGCCTCAGGGCAGGATCAACTCCATCTACTTCTAACATCTCATCAGGGTAGAGATTTCACAGCCCTCCTAGGGAACCTGTTTCAGTGACTGCTAACCTTACTTTGAGAAAATATTTCCTAATGTCTAACTAACCTCACACCTCTTTTCCTATCCTACTTAGATGAGACATAAAGAATAGATAGTTCTCTTCCTCTATGTAGTTTTACATATCTGAATGCTGTTATCACTTCTCCTTTCAGCCTTCTGATAACATTCCTGCATTTCTTTCAAACTTCTCTAATTTTGTATGTCTTATAACACTTCTGCTTATACATCCCAACAAAATATCTGCTCTTTTCTTCAACAGTCTGACACTGTTTATTCAAGCACAGTCTGTCATCATGTATAATCCCAAGGTCTTCTTCCACACACCCACTGCCTTGCCAGCTTATTTCATCCTGTGTTGAGCCAGATGATTTTTTTTTCTATCCAGGCATAGTATTTTACATTTTGCTTCCTGAATTGTTCCACTTCCCCATCATTTGAGACCTCTGCTCCAACTTGTCAAGATCATGTTGAACTCTCACCTTATCTTCCAGCATTTTGGAAACTTGGCAGTAGATCCGAACTTAATAAGCATATTCTTCCTTTCATCTCTCCAGCCACTGAGGAAAACACTGAATAGTGCTGTCCTCAGGACAGTCCTTTTAAGTACCTCACTTTCAAGATAATGCTGAACCAATAACTGCTATTCTTTGTATATGGTTTTCTAGCCAATTTTGTACCTACTTTGTTCCTGTTTCTCAAGCTGTCTTATGAGACTATCTTGCAAAACATTGGAAAAAAGCTTTACAAAGACAACAGGTATTTCATCTCGATTTCAGCTCATTCTCAAGTGTCTTTGTTCTGTCCTAGAAGGGATGAAGAATGGCTTGAAATTATTTGACATTGACATTTCTGTGCTAATTTTCCTTCACCTCTTTATCATCTCCTAGGGGCTCAAAAACAAATTGTTTGATGACTTCCTTGATATTTTTATGGATACTAAAATCATGTTGGTTGTTTTAGAATTCCCTCAGTCTTGCTTATCACTTCCTCTAAGGTAAGGGCACCATGTTTGCTCTTCCTCAGTCTCATAGAACATCATCCATCCCTCTCAGGTTCTGTTACTTTGGTGTGTCTCTGTCTTGCTCCATGCTGAGGCTGTGGCCTTGTGCAGAACATAGACACTGTCATTAGGATCCTTTTTCTTACCATTTGGAAACTTTCTTATTGGGCTGGATTTATTTCCTCATCGGACACTGGAGACCCACTCCCCAGATAGGGTCCTGCTTCTGAAGACAGAAGGTTTAATACCTCAAAAATGCAAGGAGATGCTAGCCAAACTATAATGACTATTTACGAACATTTGATCCCTCTCTGCTTCTTTCTTTCAGGTTAAAAAAAAAAAAAGTATTTTAGAATATTCTGATATTCCATTCTCTTCCAATTCTGTTTCGAGTCACAGTACTCCAGCACTGCTATTGGCTCTTCCAAAGTGTTTCGGGCATTCTTCCAGGCATTAATGCCTCATTCACTTCTCTGCTTCGCTCACTTCGTGTAGGAGATAGATAGAAAAGAGTTTATTTTCATTTTGTTTAATCTCCTCATGGTAAGGTCTGTAAGTAGACCCAAGTCCTGCTTTCATTGCATCCATGCTTTTACAATTGTTTTGTCTGGAGAACTAGCTTTCCTGGTAGTCTGAGCACCTCATGCTGTCTTTACCCACTTGCTGCTTTGTTTGTCTGTTAATCACTTCCTCTTCCTTGCTGTGGGGCTCACCGACTAATGGCTACAAGCACGTTCCATATACTGTTTGCTAGATAGCACAAGGGAATTTCATTATTTTAAAAAGCTAAACTGTCTCTTTACTGGGAGAAAAATTTTCAGAGATGCAATAGTTCTAGAGAGCACTCTGAGCAAGTAGATACTGTTTGGCTTCTTGGTTTCCCAATAAACTAATCCCGTCTTGTCCCACCCTTGAAGATTTCGTGCAAGCTGTTATGCTCAAGAATGACAGAGCCCAGAAACCCTGATCTGAGTGTCTTCCGGACTGAAGAGACTTCACTTTGCAGTCCCTTGATTTGAACCAGCTCCTCCAGTATTTGATTCCATTTTGCACTGCTGGTCTGTGGAGCTGGTTGAGAGAGCTTGCTCACACTCAAACAAAACACTTCTAATAAATCATATTATTTGCTATGGAAATACTTGATGGCTTCAAAGCTGTACAGACAGATATGAAGGAAGCCTGTGGGTCTGATGCCTAAGTAAATAGCTTCTTAAATATTTCACTCACTCAGTTTCTTGGGATGGCTCAGGTTCAGCTTTGAGCAGTTTTACAGCCATTTCATAAGGGAGGAGGGAGGGAAACAGTAATTAAAATATCTTCTTCTGGCAGCACGGCCCTTGTCTTTCCAACTAATGAGGGAGCTTCCTGCCAAATGGGAAAGCACACTCAGAGCAGCGGATTTTCAGAACTCCCCCATGGAATTCACAGTTTCTGTAAATACCTTCAAGGGACAGAATGTACCTGAATTTGGTTCAGCTCTGGCTCTTCTCTCTCTGCTAAGCCAGAGGAGGAAGCAGGTGTTGGCGCTGCAAAAGGGATGAAAGTCTCTAACATGCATGCACACACACTTCCAACTGTCTGGGAAAGAGCTCCATACAGCTACATTTTTGGCCTGGCTCTCCAATCTCCCAATTATTTTATATCATTTAGAATATATCAGACCTCAGAATGTTGCTCAGGGAGCTTTTCTCTTCAGAGAGCCGTGGACAAGCTGAAAAATATTAATCGATTTTCCAAGTGCTGATGTTCCATTGCACTTTTCTAGCTCTCAACAGTTTGCTTTGAAATTGGCTGGATCTCCTGGCTAGTTCTGCGTCACGGCTCTGTTTCAGTGGCTACACAACCTGTAGATATTGAGATGTCTGGCTGAAGCACTGATGGAGCCAAACTCCAGCACGAAGATTTGCTGGGTCTCTCTACGGTTGCAGAGCATCACCGATGTTTTACGGATGGGTGCAAGCTGGAGTTTATGTCCAGGCTGTATTGGCCAGTGCCCAGGGCCGCGACCAACAGCCATTCCAGTAATGCTGACAGCACTCCTGCAAGAATTTCCCTGTGGACATTCCTTCATTTTCTATTTCTGCCTGGAAAGCTTATGCTTTTGTCTTCACCGAGACGTGCTTACGGAGCTCAAAGCTGCTCTTTCCACTGACATAAGGACAGAGCTGTTTACCAGATGAGACATGGTATGTTGTTTGTTTTCTGTTTGTATCCCAGGGGAGCCAGCACCACTTCAACTCCAGCGATGCAATTTAGCCACTTACTGCCACTGATTCCTCTCTGCTTTCTCCCGCTGCTAGGGATTGTCTGAGCCTGCTACGCAGCCAAGCCCCAGGGCCCAGAAATCGTAAGTCAGATTAGTTTAGGAAAACATGGGATTTCAAAAATAATGTGGTTTTTTTTCTTGCCTCCAGGGTTTTGAGCCTTCACGACTGTTTTGCTGGCCTGCATTATTTTGGATCATTTTTTAATAGAGACCAAGTCTAGAATTCCCTCACCTTCATGGAACTGTGTCTTGAAGAAATGACATTGGATCCTGCACTCAAATACTGACTGTTCTTTCTGCTTCCTCCATTCATTTTCCACTGGGAAGCTGAGGTAAACATTTGTGGAAAGATATCTGTATTCTTTTAGTCACCCGAGACCACTAATATTTGTGGTCATTGCTACAGGAGAAAACCTGAATAAAGTTGGCACAAAGGAAAACCTTTATTCTGAGATCTACGCCCCAGTAAACCTAATTTACTGCATCTGGCTTTCCTACTAAGACGACAGATGAAGGTGATTCTAATATTTTAATAACAACTTTATCCAAAAAGCACCAGCTGATTTTTACTTTGTGAGACATTAGCTAGTCCATGACTATTCAAACCCACCCTACCGTTCCAACAGCTTGTAGATCCTGGTCAACACCCCTGATTCCCAAATGGATTTTGTTTTAATCCTTGTCAAGTGAGAATACTGCTTTCTTTCTTGGCTCCAGGCAGAGACTCCATGGTTCTAAAGATATTCGAGCACTAATATTGTTTTTTTTTTTTTTATATTGATGCTTTCCAAAAACTGTATATATAATTAAACTAACATTAAAAGTAATATTTTTCAAATCTGCCTAGTTCATTACAGTATGAGATACAAGCTGAAATCGTATTTTTTATTTGAAGGCTGTTTTTCTTCTGGTATTGCGGAATGGACCTTGCTGAAGATATTTCCATGGTGCTGAGAACAACAATAAAACTAAGAGACGGTGTGTCCCACTTCCCTTATAGACAGATCCAGCTGTTCTCAAACCCCTAGCAAATCGCAAGGGTGAGCAGACACAATAGTAAGTCCATCAATGCTACTTCAGGGCATTTAACAAAGGTTCTGGCTCTGAACTACTCCCTGCAGCTGCCTCTCTCCCTGCTGAGCGTGAGGCAGCTAAGCAAGGCAGTCATGAGCAGTAACTGAGTCGAGTGACGTTTATGAAAAAACAGGCATAAACCTTGCCCCAGCAATTCATAAGGAACAACAGTTGCAATGCACCTTTAAGTTTGGAGTACAAACTATTTTAATTAATCCTCATCAATCACTTTATGCTCTTGCGTAGGTTTTCACACTCATGGCCTACTGTAACTACCCAAATGGCAGTCGATTTTAGTAATATGATGGTGATATTGATACTTTCTAGAGATCTACCTACCTCACTGAATTGTCCTGCACACTACTCCATAGAAAGGAAGATCCCTAAATGCTTACTTTTCTCTGTTGTGGTGTCTCTTGACTGACGGCCACTTATTCCAAAGCAGCTGTCAGTAATAACCCTAACACCTCTTTGATTTTCCTAGTGAAGAGCAACTATAGCGAGCTGAAACCTTTATGCAGCCTCAGGGATCCAGGGAGGCATGCAGAGTGTGTGCTGATACAATCCTAGGTTCCCGATCATAGGGAAGGACTGGCAGCATTTACATTGCACATATTTTTCAAGGCATATCTCAAACTGCAATGGCAATGATTGATGTTCTCGTCTCTGACCTGAATTTGAGGTTTAAGCTAAACCTAAAACAGCTTTTCTCTTTTGAGGTAGATCTTTTAAAGGGCTTCTTCCGCTTTCACAGATTGCCATGAATTTTGGCAGCATACACAAACCATAAAGTATTCTGCCCTCCTACCCCAGGCTCTTGTTGTCAGTGAAGGATTTTGGGACATGTTGGTTTTGCAACAAGCCAGCACGCTGCCATCGATGGCAGATTATTTCTGCTGCATAGCTGCAGTGGAACATAAGGTTTCTCCTTCCCAGCACAAAGCAGTAGCAGAGACTGGGAGAAAATGCCAAGGAAAGTAGGGTCTCCTTGTCCAGGTGACAGGTTATCTGTCCAGAGTAGTGCAGGCTGCCAAGGAGCTCCCAGCCAGGAACCTGTTAGGGCAACGCTTTCTTGGAAAGGCACAAGGTGAGGATGCTCCTTCTTAAGCTGATAACCCACTTTGCATCCGGCTGTGAATTGCGATTGTGAGGTTTATATGATGTCTTTACCATTATTTGGAAGTGCTAAAATTTCTGCTCTTATTGATTTCCTTCTTTCTTAAGTTGTAAGAGGGACCTCACCAAGAAGCTGTCAACCAATGCAGAAGGTCAAGAAAAGCAGCATGCTTACCCCACCTTTGAGTAAATGCAAAGTTGAATAAACTCACGCATATTTACCAAGGCATCAAGAAGAGGCATGTATGTTGGAGGCTTTTAAAAGAAAAGTGTTACAATGCAGATTAGTTAGTTCATCATTTAGTTTCAATTAGAGTTGTAAACCAGTTCAGACTAAACTTTTTACTTGATGGATACAGTCCCTTCAAGTCAGAAACTGCCTGTAAACAGACTGTGACTTCTCCAGAAATGCTTTACTATTAGCTGAATATTTTCCACAAGTAAAACTCTGTCTGTGACTGGCTCATGAGTTGTTCACCACAACTATTTGTTCATGTATCTGAGATCCAATATTTGAGTTATGTGATTAGTTAGCCAAAGCCATATAATGTTGTCTATCTGTCTTTTCAACCATGTCTACATGGTTTCAATGTCTACATGAGCAGTTCCAGTACAATGCTTGTTGAAGATGTCATATTTACATGATTACCACCTCTACCTGGCAGAAAATGCTGCCAAAAACAAAAATCAAAAAAATCAGTGACTATAGTATTTGCAACGACAATATAATCACAACTGATTTAGGACTGGCCAAAAATCTTTGCAGAAGTCTTCATTCAGCTCTAGTGTCAGCCTAAAATGCCATACCTTTCACCTGCCTTCCTAAAGAAATGAAGTTTACATAATCACAGTGTATGAGTGTATAGCTTTGCATATGTATCCCTATTACTGAATCTTCTAGCCAGCTTTACTCAGATTTGGCAGAAGAGAGGCACAGATATTAAGTTCCTAAGAAGGTCCATGTTTCATGGGAATAGATGGCTGGACAGAAGAGGGAGACCCTGTCAGTGTCACTGATAAAGACAATACTTCTGCATAACCTCTCCCTTATTAGACATCAGAGGCCAGAGACTCCAAGGTTCAGCCTTGGCAATTCAAAGCACACCAGGTTTCACAGGCACTATTACCCACCAAGTCATATGTTATCCTGATTTGCAGCATACAAACCAGGAAACTCGGTGGACTTAATTTAACACAGGGAAAATACTTCCTTTTTTTCCCTTTTGAGTACTTCTCAGTCTTTATACACATTTTTTTCTAGTCAGTCTCCTTGCTTAATCTCACATGCTCCCTCTCATTCTAAAAGCTTTCAGTAATGGACCTTGACCAACCTTACCAAGAAGGACTTTATGATGAAGAGATACTTTTCTCTCTGTTTTTTTCAGTGCCATGGGCAGAAATTGAAGGAGCTCTGGTATGAACCCACTATGGTCTTGCAGTATGGATGGGACTCAGCTGTGCTGCACACTCAGTTATGTTTCAGAAATTGAGCTAAAGCTTTGGAGTAAAATGATATATTTTTTTTTTCTATGCGGATCCTATATTCTTTTGTAGTAAAAGGTGCAATTCAGCCTTTATTGTCAGCCTAACTAGATTTACTTTGAATCATTATAATTGAAATACATAATTTTACAGCCTGAAGCTAAGAAAGTGTATTATTTTTCTACATGGGAGCACTGAAACCTACTGCTGGAGAAGAGATAAGAGGATTTTCAAAAGCCTTGCCTAGCTGTGACTTCTCATGTTGAGACGCAATGCAATATAAGAAGGAACTGTGCTAGAGCCACTTCAAGTATTTTTGAAAAACTGATCCAGATTTTTATAGTATGACTTTATATCACTCCAGGTTATCCACAAACATGGAACAGCTTTTTGGTAACTACACAAGTCCCAGAACCTCATGACCTACAAAACAATCTGTTAAACATTCTTCATTTTTAAATATTGCCTGTAAGAACGATATTAATTTCATATTGAACTCTGCTTTCGCAGTTTCGTAGTCTTCTTTAAATATTAGTATGCTTTTTAACATGCATATAGTGCTGCTAAAGCATATAAATAATTAGATTGGACTTTGGGGTGCTTTTCTTGGCTTGCTTTCCTTAAACTTACTAGAATTGTCAGTACCACAGGCTTGGATATCTCTGCCCTTGCAAATCTAGGTTCTGAAAACAAGAGTTTAGTTTGGTTTATAGGGGACAGAACTGTGCCCATTCCAGCGCATTAAAGTTAATAGGACATTTAATGGTACAAGAGAATAACTTGGTCTAGAATCTGCCTATTCAGCAAACTGTTTCAGGAAGAAGGGTGATCATATGTTTAAGATATATTGAGGTATATTAAGATACATTAAGATATATTGAAGCATATTGGGGTAGCACCTTCTAAGAATCTTCTGCCACAGCTGTGCAGGAAGAATAATATGCTGATGTTAGCATTTGAGGAAAGAGGTGTTGTAGCACTTCTGGGGTGAAGGTTATAAATATCTGTGAGTATAAATTGAGGCACCACCTTCCTTAAGACTAAATAATTTGGAGTGACCATTAGTAAAAATACTGTTTGAAACATTAGAGATTTTATTTCAGAAGTCCTCCTCGTATTAACATTCCTCTCAGAAAGACCCTGGGTCAGTTTGATTTCCATCAGAAGATATATACATCTGAACTAAATCTTGGAAAATGCTGCAGAGACATGGCTGCAGACGTCTCTGATAGCGCAACCTGACACTCTGTCTATACATTCTTTCTTTATTTTATTTTAATTTTTCTAGGTCCCCATCCCTTTCTCTCCACACCCATAAGGGTAGGTACCTCTGAGTCATTTTGAAAAGTCTGAGTTTAAGTTACTAAAAGTACCTGTTCTTTATCTTCCGAAAGCATTGCCAAGGTGCTGGCAGCCTGAAAACACTGCCCAAATTAGGGCCAAATCAACGCCCATTCAGCTGCTTAACTCTGCGCAGCTGTTCAGGCTCAGTAAACCACAAGTGTAAAAGAGCATTTTCTGCCTATAACCCTGTGGGAGTTCAAAATACTCATGGCAGGGAGCTCACCGAGTTTAAGAAAAACACAAAAGCAGGGATTAGGACCAAGATGATTTTCTGTCATATGGCTTCACAAATTGCTCACGTCTTTTGCTGGTTTGGGTGGAAGAGCAGTCTCTGCAAGTCTGTGGGGTCCCTAAATGGTCCTGCCAAGGGACATTTGCTACAAACACTGTATTCGTTCTTTCTGATCTCAGGGAGAAAACTCATGGGCCTAGAGAAGACGGCAGCAGAACCTGAGCAGCAACACATTCTCCCAGCCCTCCTTTCGGTTCAGAGCTCAGTCATTTCTACCCTTGACTTTCGGAGGCCAAGAACATGCTCAGCTTCTGTGCAGATCAGGACATAAAGTAAAAAGGCTTTTGTGGTGAGCCGGATGAGATGGGTAAGTATTGCTGTATTTCAGTGACTCAGAGCACATGTAATCTGTGGCAATGAAAATTGTGTTTACTGTGAGACACTGCCCAAACCAGCATCCTTCTGGAAAAAAAAGTGCCTGGTTTGGAAGGACACTTGCAATAAGTCTGGGATGTCACACAAGAATGCATTATGATACTCTCTGAACTCCATTTAACATTTTGTTTAAGTCTATCGCTTCTGTTGAAGTGATGAAACAGTCAAGCTCTGGGTTATATTAATCCTCGGCTCCTGGACACCACCACATGCACCATTCTGTCCCCTTCTGCCCTTTTGGCAGGTGTTTCACCAACATCTGTTGTCGTAGCCCAGAGCATCCAGATACCTTCATCAAAAGGGAACAGCAGGAAGTGGACAGTCATATGCTCTTTTAATGTCTCAGGCATCAGCATGATATCCGCAATGGTTAGTCTGTTAACAAAACAATTAACGAAAGCTTAAAGGAGAATGTGATAATAAAAGTCATCAGCATGTTCTTCTCAAGAACAGATTGCCTTAAACTAATAAAGTTTCTTGTTCTGAAGAGATAATTGACCCAGAGAATTATAGGGAGACAAATAAGATTATACTGACTTGAGTTTTTGACACTCTCTCCTCTGATTCTCTTATGCAAAACCAAAGGAAACACGATCTCTGTGAAATCACTGTGCACAGCTGTTTGTGTAACTATGTGCAAGGAACGGATATCTGTATCATTCTGTCCAGCTCAGCAGATATTTCTAGCAAGGAAATCCAGTGATCTGTTCCATATCTTTTTTATTTATAATCTGGACCCTGGCATAAGGAGAACTCCTGTAAAATTTATTGGCAAGACAGGAGAGGGTGTCCGCATAGTACAGAACAGGCACGAAATCTAATATTATTTTAATACACTGAAAAGATGGTACCAGAACTGCATTATTGATTCATTTTTATTTGTGATTGTTATAGCTATTTGACCTTTCTCTACAACATTCCTGTCTAGCTGCCTATTTTCTTTTTTGTATCCAAAAGCCTTTCACCTCTGTCTTGTGGCACTTCTCTTTCACCAGTTTCCTTTTATAGCTTAAAGTTGAGGACAAGAAGAGATCCACTTAATTTGCAGCAAAGAAGATTTTGGATAAATATGAGGGAATAATCTGATTGTTGGGAAAACAAACCATTGCCTTTTGCGACAAAGAGACTCTCTTTGACAAAGAGGGCTCTCCTCTGCTAGAAGTTCTGAAGAACAGATGTGACAAACATCTGTCAGACCTGATCTCACAGCAGTGGACTAGACTAGGCTGAGGTCTCTTCCAGCCCTACTTTCCTATGGGTAACTTAAGGAGAGCAGCTGTGGGATCCACTGAGGGTATGTCTCTCTTAAAGATCCAGACCTACTGACTATTTTGTAAAATCTATGACTAGATTTTATTGAAAAAGACAACATTCCTCTTCTACCCATGCTCAGAGGCAGATAAGTTGCATCTGTGTTTTCATTAAAGGGAAAAGCCTCTGCTACTCAAGACTGAGTGTATCGACTTAGAAACCCTTCAAAGGCATGTCCATGCATGTAGTCTTGCTCTAGGCACCTCTGGTAACCATTTCAAGAGCAATGAAGCAGACTTTTTTCATCCCTCCATTGAGCTTCTTGCACGGGACACCTGTAAAGCTGGAGCAAATTAGCTGAGCCAGTATTTTCACTAGCTGAACAAGTCATGCCAAAGCCCATGCTGAACGTCTCAGCAGTGGAGGCAAATTGAAAGTTGCCACCCCAAGAAGGTGGGGCAGGTCTGGAGCCATGAGGCATTATCACTCCTATCACAAGAGAGAAAAATGGAAGAAGAAAGAAAGGGACCAGGAGGGAAAATGAAGGAAAACGATGACCCCCACAGTTGTCACATTCCCTCACCTCCTGTCCCCTCCCACCAGTGGCTAGAGACCAGGCACAGAGAAAATACGCAGTGGGACCCTGGCCCACCTGCCAGGTGTCTGTTACCCTCCATAAGTAGCCACAGACCCAGCTTTGACTCATACTAGGCCTAAAGCCAGCCCTGAGTCATACTTGTCCTACTTTGCTGTGTCCAAGAATCCAGAATTCCTTCATATAATCCTTCCTGGCCTTTTTGCATGAGCAGTTGCCCCTGACTGCAGGTTACAGCATCCAGTCGGTGTGAAGGCTTTATAGATACAACAAGGAGGCATGAAAGGAGGCATGGGAATCATGGAAACAGCTATATTCTGATGCTTCTCAGCAGTCTGTGTGTCCTGGGGGGCCAGGAGAGCTCAGCAGCGGAGGACAGACACCATAAACACCTCTCAATCACTTGCACTATGGAAATGAAGAATTCCTTTCTTTCCTGCAGTGGTTCCTATTCTGCCTGTCTGAGCACCTGCAATGGCAGTTTCAAAACACATTAATACAGATCACTGTCATTTTGCCACTCCTAATGGCAAACCATTCCTGTGCTACTAGGAGTGATAGCATTTAAAATCCCATACAACTGAGTCATTACCGCAACATAGATAAGGCTGTGAAGACTGTGTTCTAGTATCTGTGTAAGTTTATATCACAAGAAAACAGCCTTTAGAAGCATTATAAATTCCTATATTCCTACAACAAACAAAAGCTTCATTTATGCCTTATAATTTTATGGATCTGAAATTCCTTTACTATTAATCCTTCTATATTTTTCTATATGAGCAAAATTCTCAGAAGACTTTTTAAAAATGAGAGGAAACTGATTAAAGGCAAGCACTTCAGGCCAGACTCACATGTTAAAAGTGATTTTCTCAATTCCAGAACGTGGAAAGTTTTAAATACTCCGATGCAATCCATTCTGGTGTCTGAAGATGCCTGTTCATTTATGCAGCCCAAACTTTTTTACGCTAACAAAAAGCTTGGCAGCACCCTAAATTGGTCTAATTTGATGTTATTTCTTTCATGGCCTGCCAGCATGACATTTAAGGAGGCTGGCATCTCCATGATGGCACCTGTAGGTTGTCCTCCAGAGACAACTCAGCAGGTGACAAAAAATCATCACATCTAGTTCTCAGCTCATCACCATAGCTGGGGTTGAGAGGGGACTGCTCAGTAGCTATCATTGCCAAAGATACTAAAGGGATGCTTTGCAGGATTTGTTTGGGGTTTGTCCTTCTTTCATTAACTGTAATCTGAATTATCAGGGGAGATACTAATTAGTATTTATCCAGCCTCTTGGCAAACTTTACAACCCGTTTTGAACTGGCCCTGCCAGATAGCAGGACTTGGTGCAGCCAGTGTAAGGCCAGTGTGGGTCGGTCGCGGTTCTGCAGGCATATCCTCCGTTTGAGCTCAATAATGGAGCCTCATCTGCTCCTGCCTTGTCAAGTGACGCTGGGAAGGATGACTCCGGTTGCTTGACAGTGCTTGTCACCTGATACTTTACTTTTCTGGAGCCTCACGTGCTAGTCTCCCTCAGTCTCTGAGATTTTTGCAACCCCTCTGAGATTTTTGCAACCTGATACTGCTGACAACAGGGACAGTTGGAGGGAAAGCTGTGCCTTGTGTGCCCTACACAGGAGAGTGGTTTATACAGCCCTTTTTTGAAACAAGTATCCTTTTCATTCTGTGGTTCTTTGCATACGGACTGCAGGGTTTCATCATCAAAATGAACACATTTTTAATATCCAGTTAAGCCATGTCCGAGGCGTCTTTATACTCCCCTCCAGCTGCATATTTTCCCTCCATTATCTTTCTGGTATCAGCAAACGGAAAGGTTTAGAGATGACTGTGATTGCTCCTGATACACCAGCCAGCTTATTTTAGTGGCCTGCTCTAATTCTGTGGTTCAATGCTGGCAGCCAGACAGAGAGACAAAAAAAAAAAAAAAAAGAGTATCATTTCCAAGTGAATTCCCAAGAGTGCCTTCAATTAGAGGGTTGTTTTTTGACCTTTTGCAGGCTTCATTAAAGCCCCTATCACTTTTCCAGAAAAAACAATTTGAAAACAGATGGAAGTAAATGAAAAATTTATGGTTGCAATCCTGAATGGCTCAAAATGAGCAGTTTTGAACGATCTCTGCTGAGTACCCGTGTGCAATTAAAAGGATGCTTGTGAAGTGTTCATGCTGTGAAGTAAAAATACTTGCCTATAACCCACTGGCAACCGCCTCACGAGAGAAAAAACATATACTCTATTAACTCAGTTGGTATAGAGCTTTGCATGTAAACTATAAAGTGACTTAGAAAGGGGGAGCCTGTGGAGACTGGTGTTAATCAGTGATGATGCTAACCAGCAAAAATACAGGAAAGAATTATTTCCTAAAAAGGGCTTTATAAAATACTCAACAAAACTCTGAGAAAAAGTAGGAAACAGGTTTGGGAAAGGCTCAACAAATTTATCTCATGGGTATAAAAACTGAGAAGTGCTGGAGGTATAGGATAGCTGTCAGGTCACTAGCATAAGTCAATACTCAGAAGAGGTGACGTACAAAAATTAAATGGTGTTAGCTTAAAGAATATATGTGATACTACGTTATTTTTTGCTCCATATGAGACTCTGCCTAAATCCCTCTTTAGAGCTGGCTTAAGGCCTTTCTAATATCTGGAAGAGTTATTTTCCAACTAACAGTGCTGGAACGTTTTGTTGGAATTGCTCTGTATTTCCACCTGCTTGATGCAGTGTGCTGTGCGTGTTCCACATTCATGGTTAAACAGTGCTCTCATTATTGTATGGCCTGACAAGCAGTCATCGCTGAAAAAGAGCTACAGCCCAATCCTACTCCCTCACTTTTAGAGATGAACCCAAACCAATGAACCTGACAAAGCAGGGTTACATTTAGTTTAGATTCCTTTAATCTATTTTATATCTCTTCCCATCATATGCTCTATTCAATGGTTTCAAACATTGTTTAGATAATAGTCAGTGGCAGAAAGAATACAGATAATTTCGATCAGTTCGGCAGGCCAAAGACTTTTCTTTAAGCTACGTGAAATGTGATAGAATGAAAATGGTGACAGTCTGTTGCATTTTAGATAATTCACAGAAGAGCTTTCAGGTTTCAGAGCTGGAATAAAATACAGATTTACTCCTTGTTGTTGAAATCAGTGGCATCATGCTGATATAACACTGAATGAATACTGTGCAGAGTCAGGCCTCTAGTTCTCACTGAGCAAGCTCAGAAGCTATACTGCATAAATCATTCCCAGGATAATGCTTGATCACCCACCTATCCTTACACAAACTAATTGAGCCTTTGGCCACCAAAAAAAGAATGCCTCTTCTCTATAACAGTGTTATATAGAGAGAGGGAATAATGCTGGTGCTTTTGTCAATAAGACCACTTTTTGTAGACTCTTTGCCAGTAAGGCTTTCCGTTTTGTTTTAGTATGCAGACAAAAGGAATCTGACACTTCAGCATTGCAGCATATTCCTGATTCATGGGTATTTTCTTTTCAAATCATTGTCTCTGAAATTATTCTTATTCTTCTCTGTTTCAGATATGCTTGCAAATGACCACGTCCCCTGTTGGCATTTATACCACACATGAGAAGTCACTTGTTATCAATAGCACGGAGCGGGGACTCTGCTTTACCTCGTGTGGCAGGAGCCTGTACTGCAATGCTGAAGTTTGGGAATTCAAACCTTCCCAGTCACCCAGGGGGAGAATCACTACTAGCAGGTAAAATGGAAATGCACAGCCAAAACCAGCTCCGCTGTGACCCGAGGTGTCGCTTTCCTAGAGGGCTTGTGTGTCTAAATGGTTGTATACATGATATACACATCCTAGACCCATATATTTATAGGTCTGTTCCAGTTAAATGATGAAGCTCATGTCAGCCTGGTCAAACTATTTAGATACCCCCTCACACACACATACGTGGCCCTGTCTGTGATGTGTAGTCACAACCTATTTTGCTAACACAAAGGTGGAGAAAGTAGGTGAGTCTCAGCGACATAGGAAACCTGAGACTTTGATAGCCAGGAGCTGACATGGGAAAGCAGAAGAAACGTAAAAGAAAGAAAGAAGATTTTGCCTGAATCTGCAGCACAGATGTTACCCTGCTCTAAAATACACAACCACTTAATTGTGCTTATTCAAGTCTTCATTTGAAGTCCAGGAAACTTAAGGAATGATTTTAAAAAGTTCACCTCTGTATTCTCAGTTGCCTAAGAATTGATTTTGGAGGTCATTATAATACAAAAAGTCTATTATTTCCTATACCTTTTTATTCATCAGCACTGGTAATCTGTGGCTGGCTAGCGCAAAGGCTGTGCGTCTTGTCTGTTTAGCCTTTAGGTCTGTGAAAGGAGCATATGCTTAACTGTATGAAGAACATATGAATCAATTTCCTTGTAGCCAGCTGCTTTCTTTATTACTCTGGAAATATTCTTTCACAGTCATTAGTACCCACATGATGGAAAGCTCAGCTAACAATATGACTAAACAGTTCTTCATCTGGAATGAGATTAAAAGTGATGCTTTATTACGCCAGTCACTGTGTATTTATGCAGAGGGAGATGCAGTTACCAATGCTTCTATCATGACCAACATTAGATCGTACAGTCGCATAACTCTTGACATTTTCGGCTGTGTATATTTCTAAATGCCAGCTCTCTATGTAAATAAAAAAATCCAAGAACATGCCTTCCTATAGAAAAACACAGCTAACATTGGGATTTTTAAAGATCTTCACTTTCTTTCGATGTACGAGCGTTTGAAAATTATTGCCTGACCTATGACTTTTGCCATGTGCTTTTACAAACAGTTCTTAAGCAGATTTTAATAGTTACTTTTTTTAGAGAGGATAACAGAATATGTTTCAGAGTAGATCCTAACTTATTCCTCTGCTGCTTGTATGTGCCCAGTCAGACTAAACAGATACACACTGAGTTATGCATAAAAATAGTCGCTTCTTCCTGCAGGGCAATGAAAGGGAAGTGGGAAGGTGGAACTTTTGAACTTGCTTGTGACAGGCTAGATACTTGCAAAAGGAGGGTTCTTAGGCCAATAATTATCTTCTACTGCTTCTTAATATCAGCCAGTAGTCTCTCTTAAAAAAAAAAAATAGGAAACAAACAACAATAACAGCTATACACTTACAACTCATGACATCAGCAAATTCTGCTTCTCTGGAGATGTCCCAAGCAGTCTCCCAGCTCTGGATATCTTCAGAGCCCTTCTGCTTCCCTGCCTGGGTGCTGCTGCCCACACGGGGCTGCACAGGAGTGCACTGCACTCACCATTGGCCCCATGTGGCTGGTCCCCAGAAGAAGAGATCGAGACAGAATCAGCCAAAGTCGGCAAGATCCTTCTTTGCTGGGAGGAGACATGCAGCCACATAGACTTTCTGTTGTACCCCAGACTAAATTCCCAAGACCTTCTTCAGCAAATGGGTCCCTGCTCTCATGGGCTTGCCCTAGGGAAAAAAACTTGCAGCAGGGTAGAGCAGCCCTAGCAGGAGATCCCCGCTACTCTAAAGGGATCCTTCTTTAGGCTTAGCACTTCTCTCTCAAACTCTTTGTAGCTTATGCCTCATTAGGCCTATGTGAGTCAGAAGCCATCTGCCAGACAAGAAATTTGAGGGGAGAGATTAAAAGAGGCACCCAACTCTTAAGAAAGTACCAGGCCAGTATTAAAACTTGTGCTACTAAAGCACTCCCCATACCATTCCCTTTTCTCATTAGAGCAATATGTCTTTCAGTTTAAGAAGGGGCACTAGGCAACACAGAGCAAGAAAAGGAAACTGTTTGCTGTTAGGTGAAATTAGGAGTTGAAACTGGGAGCAGATGGAAGGAGTTTCCAGAGTGAACATGAATTGCTTCCTGTGAGAACCAGTCCCCCACTGGCCGCAGAGGGGTGCCTGTCGAGGAAGGCGAGGCACCCTCACCAGTTGCTGAAGCTAGCTCCAGCACTATTCCCTTCTGCAAGCTTAAGAAACTCTACCCAGTCTCTTCTCTTCAAGAAAAGCACATGTAGCCAGCAGAGATACATTTATTTAAAGAAATACTGTGTAAAGAGAAAGAAAACATTTGTTCTGTGCATCCAGACATCCACCTTTTTCTCTTTATATTAGCCAAGACTTTGGAGAAATACCTAAAAATGGAGAGTTATAAATGCATTAAGTCCAAGTGTGTATTAGCAAGCAGCACAAAGTTGTTAACACTTCATGCCAGTATTCCCCCGCTCTGTGCTTCTTCTGCATGATCCAGAAGCTTTGGGACAATTGCTGTAATTCATTTTTTTAAATAGATGACAGGTTACATGGCAATGATATTATACTCTTTATTGAATCCCTGAAACTGGCCCATTGCTTGCTCTTGATTCATTTAGTAACTCTTGTGTTGAACTGAAACAGATGGAATCAGCACAAATGTGATGTTGTTAACGTTCAGCACTTGGCGAATAAAAGTGCTTTGTTGCTAGGAGAGCAAATTCTAACAGCACATTTTTAAAATAGAAATTAATGTTTTACCCTTAGCATGTTGTGATCCAGTGTCTTGTGTCTCTAGAAATTAATTTCTCTCCTCAGAGCAAAAAATTCCACTCCTGGAGTCCAAACTTTCCTGACTGCTTAGGAGCTATGAGAGTACAGTATACAGGAAAAAATGAGGCTTATCCATAACCCAGTTATTTCTCAATGTTAAGAGAAGGATATTGATTGTCTCCACTTTGAAATACCTCTGCAAAAGCAAAAGGCCTTTGTTAGTTAGGAAACCATACTCTTTGTCTCTGATCTATGGCTATCTTGCTGGGATAATTAATAGTCCATAATCAAATACGGCCAACAACGCATACTTATATGAAGGACTGGAAGAAGTCATATTACTCCAGTCTAGAGCCACCTGGAAAATGACCATGAAGCATACATACAGACCAAACCTGATTCTGCTTTGCTCCAGAGCTGACTGCAGTGACAGGTGCTGACAAGACATGACAAAGACAGAAGGTGAGTGCTCTCTATGCACCAGCTATGTTCAAAAGAAATCAGATTATGCACTTACCTGTTCCTGAGATTTATCTCTGGAACTGGGGCTCTAACCCTAATAAAGAGGTGGCCGTGTGGCTATGCAGTCTAAAAAGAGTGCATGTGAGAGCAGTAGAAGGCTATGTGAACACCACCATTGTGATAAGTGACTCTCACCAAAAAGCGAAGGCAGTCACACAAATGCTTTCTGAAGTAAGTGTTTGACAGCAAGTTAACATATTTTGCAGAAGGGAAGGGTGCTAAAACTAGCTTCAGCCATGGCTGAGGGTGTATTACCTTCCTCAATAGGCACCCCTCTGCAGCCAAGGGGAACTGAATCTAACATGAAGCAATTCATGTTCATTCTGGTAACGTATTTGACAGCAAATTAAATGCAGAAGGAAAAAAAAATCTCCCTGAACACCCATTTGATAATCCCAGATGAGCACTGCAAACCAGTGGAGCTGTTTGCCCAAGAATTGCAACAGTGGTGTTAGTTGGCCACAGTCAACAGAGTATCCAGCTGAACCAGGCTTCAGCGTCAGCTGGCTGCTCAGCTGGGAAATCCACTGCTACCCGCTTTGCTGGGGCTGGTTTCACGCTGCTACACACTACTGCCTCAGGAGCATCTTACTACAGTGTGGATGAAAACTAGAGTCAAACCTTCTGCTGTACCCCTCAAACTGCACCCCTGCATCTCTGTTTTCTGGGATTTTTAACAAGGCAATTGTTCAACATGGGCAGATGACAAGTAAGTGAAATTGTTTATTGCAGCAGACAAAAAAAGAGCCCGGAGGTTTGCTCTGATCCAACCTCATGTGTGGCAGCCGCAGACTGCAGTGTGACTTCTTTGAACGTGAAGAAAGATTTCCACACATCACTTACCTTACCACAGAACCTTACCCACCAAAGCAGAGCAATGCAGGCATGGAAAAGGGCTTATTTCCAGAGCAAAGGTGGTCTGTTCCCTTTCTGTGGGTTAGCTACACTTTCCAGCTGAGAGGAGCAGCTGTACTTCACCCGGAATGCCAGCCCTGGGGGTGTACTAGCAATGGGACACCTGAAAAATAGGTACTTTGTCACTTAGTCTGTTTGGGACAGCAGTAGAAGTCTAGCTATGTTGTACTGCCTGGCTTGTGTCTGATATTGCTCATAAAACACCTTGTCAAGCGAGACAGCTCCTAAGCCCCTTTCTACATTCTCCCTTTGTCTCTGACTCTTTCTGTTTTCTTCCTTTCTTCAAAATTCCACAGGCTTAAACAGCACTAAGTCTGAACCTGACAAATCAGCCAGCATCCTTCCTGTCAAAACCTCCACGGATCCATTCACTTTGAAAGTGCAGGTGTTGTAATACGAATGGCTTGTCAGGGACTTGGACCCCACGTGAATGTTTCCATTATACTTTTACGAAACAAAGGATCCAGAACAAAAAATAAAATTACATGCTCTGCACAAGCCTGATAGGGGTGCTGGAGTTCTCTGCAGGACTGTAGAAAGAAGTTTTCAGTTTATTTACACTCATTAATGATGGGTTCAGTGCATCTGAGCAAATCAGCCAACAACAGGTCTCAGTTCTGAGATTGCCAAGGCCTGATTTAACAAAGAAATTTGCAGAATCCAGTCATGCACCGTAAAATACAACATCAGTCCTATAGGAAAGAAATAGAAGATAACACTTCCCAGACTATATAAGCAATCAGGATTTTCCTCCATTGAACCCCCTGAAAGCTATGAGTGCTTGAAGCCTCTGAAAAGATGAAGCCAACCTCACGGCTCTCAGATGTGCATACGGCCTTGTTCCTTGCCTCTGCCTCAGCTGCTTTGCTGGTGGCTTTTGATGCAAGGCAGTCACAGCCTTGGCTCAGAGCTGCTTAATTTTACCGCCCCAGGGCTGTGCAAAGCACAGCTTGCCAGTTGGTCCTGCTGGCCCTGCATGTGAAATTATCTTTTCTGCTCGGATAACCCACTTCAAATATAATAAAAATTTGTTTTTCCTCGAAGGTGGTCTCATTTATTGAATTCACCTCAAGGCAGGTTAAGTAATCTCATCAGGCAATGTGTTCTACATATAGGCATGTCAGTATCAAAATGCAGTCATATATGTCCCGATACTCTGCAGCTTCTCTCTGAGACTGTATCCAAGACTTCATAGGCTTTGTAAGAATAAATTGGCTCCATTTTTCTGAGACATTTTTCTTTCCTTTCATGGAGTTGCACAACTTGAGGCCTTGAGACAGCTTAATCACTTTTCTGACTCAAAGTACCTGTGTGGTCCTGTATTGTAAGTTGATAGGTGGCTTCAATAAGTTGAAAATGTTTTCTGCATTCGAAAAGACTTCTGGCCTTCCTTGAGCTGTTGCTTGCTTGCAGCATGAATCTTCTATGCTTCAGAGCTGTGCTGATGTCATCCAGTCAGATTTAAAAACGAAGGCAAAGGCCTCTTACATCTTCCATTTGATTGACAAGTCAAATTAAGCCACATCAGACCCCATAGGAGGGGCCCATGAGGCACTGATATGACTAACACTGGGGTGCCGTTGCACTCCCCAGGCACTTAATCCACAGGCTGAGGCTGTTTTTGAGGGTGAGCAGATTCGGCCAGGGAAGGAGATGGTGTCGGGCGCCACTTGAGAAAGGGATAGAGGGGAGGCAGGACATGGAGACAGAGGAAGGGAGAGCTATGCAAACCTCCGTGGGAAGATGAGGAGGTGTCTGCAGCCAGCAGCAAGAGAGAGGGTAGAAGAAAGCAGTATCTGAGACCCTGTGGGAGAAGAGAGGATGTCTGAGAAATGGGGGGTAAATTTGGTAAGCAGTATAAAGAACATTTCTTTTCCTTTCCAAGTATTGATTGCTTTTACAGTACAAAATTAACTAGTGTAGTCCAGGACAATTACAAGCTTCATTAAAGCCATGGAAGCTGTCTGACTGAAGAGCTGTCAAGCTTTTCTGTCTACGGCAAAGAGCAGGAGGTTGAAGAGCTCCTGCAAGCTACACTGCAGGCAGCTTTAGTGACCAACAGGGCTTTCCTCTGCCAGAGGGCTGGGCTGTATATGCTGGAGAGGGAGAGCCAGGAGAATACATGCCTGACGTGAGTCAGGTAACACTTCACGCATCACGGGGCTGGCAGACGTAGGAACCACTGAGTAGGCAGGCATTGCTGCTGCCCTGTGTCCTTGGGGGACCAGGGCTCCCCATGCTCCCTTAGGGATGTACAGAAAGATCACATTAGATGGGCTCAATGTATATAGCTGATTCTCATCCTAATGGAAACAGTTCTGAGCTTCAGACTTCCTGTAAATACTGAGGGTGGGTGGACAGTACGACCATCTGGGGCAATGCAAAGAAATACCCTTTAGGTATTTTTCAGCCTAGAAGAATATCTTCGTGGCTGGAGTGGGGTGAGGGGGTGGGAAGAAGGGAATGATCACACACTCCGTGCCAAGAATAACCGAGATATGCAAATAGATGGCTTTGCCTATCTAAATGAAAGCACAGTAGTTCAGCCAGTCTCAAATCTGCACCTGTCAGATAAAATGTTCATCAGTGTGTACCCAGCACAATATTTCCGATTGCTGGTGGTGCAGAGGACTTCTTGCAACCAGACTGCAAACCACCAGTTCTATATTCAGTCTCTACCAAATGTTTGACCAGTGCATACTTCCTCTTCTGTGAGACATGGAATTGGATTTGAAGAATATTTTAATGCTTGAAAAAAATCTGTACAGCCACGTTCTATTTAACAGTCTAGCTTCACATGGAAAATGTGTTGTTTTTTCCATTATGTTAATTTTTCACAGTTCTGCCTGCCAGTTGCAGCTCCTCGCTTTTAAGCTACTGAGGAGCCTCAGCATTTGTTCTTCTGGGCACCCACACCATTTGCAGATTCTTTAAAAGCAAGACCTACGAAATACTCTTTTTGTAAAATGACTGGCTGTCTTCTAGGGTTGGAGTCAATTAATGAAACAGGCCCTCAATGTACTGCTGACATGATGTTGCAAGAAGAGTAGATTGAGGGCTTGTCCATTCACTCTCAGGTTAGTGGAGTGTTCTCTCGTACCAACGTTAACAGCAGTATATTCCCCACCGCACTGGGTGGGGAGTGAAGTCAGTCCTTCTAATAAACGGCAAGCTGGAAAAACAGTCTCAAATATGGCTGCCAGCCTAGCTGCTTTTTAAAGATGCATTAGAATAAAGTCTCCTGATGTGGAAAACAAATCAAAGTTTTAACAAGGCAAAACTGCAAGGAAAATCTCCGAGCAAATCCCTGATGGCATTTTTCAGCTGGTAACTCTAGAACCTTAGGTTTTGTGGCTGGCAAGAGAAGAATTCAACAGATGTCTGGGAATTAAGCCCAGGTTATGTGAGAATGATTGTCACTCTCTGGCTATCCTGTCAAAGTTTGCCCATGGAACTTTTTGGGGGTATTGCTTTTGGTCGTTGGTGAGTCTCACATAGGAAATAGCACACCCTACCAATTGCTGCTAGTATTCAGGTAGGCAGTAAAGCCCAGACTGAAAGATTATCTCTTGCAAAGCTTCTCCAAATGAAGCTTGTCGTTTTCCCTGGACAGCTGAGTTGAAGGTTTCACCAAGTGATGCACACATTGAGCTCTGCATTTTCATTGCTTTTGAGGTGTTGTGAAACATGCCATCTTTTCATGGTAATGGCAAGATGCGGAAAGGAAGAAGTGGCCGGCACAATATGATGTATAAATGTGTTATTGGTATGATGTATAAATGTGTTATTGGTGACTAAGACGCAGTCTCTATTTCATCATTTGCTCTGGCAGTGTTGCCTATATGTCATGGGCCATACTCACCTCAGCAACAGAAGCAACTTGGAGACTAATGTGCTGGGAACGAAGACATAACCTCTAAGGTAGAGCAGGGCCCAAGAGCTGGGCTGGCAGACCCAGTCTGGGAGATGCATCAAATCAGTGGCTGTCTCAGCCCCCTGAGTCCCATCTAGGGCTGCACATTTCCATCCTTGGCGGATCCCCCCTGAGAAACCCAAAGAAGCAGAGATGGCAGAGCAATGCATGTTTGTGTAACCTTCTCGCCACCTGTACCTTGGTGGTACAGTGCCAATATGCATATGGCATAAACCAGTCAAGCCCTTCCTCAATGAACTGAATGAGCACCAAAACAGGAAGTGAACAGGAATGAATCATGCCACACTTTAGCGTATCTGTCCCTTGGCCTGGATATGAATACATCAATCAAGCTCTTTTCATACTCTTTTTTTTGTTTTTCCTTTTCATCAAGTTGGTCTTCCTCAGACATTTTGTCTCTCTCCATTTTCCCCCCTTTAGCCAGGTTAGTGACAACAGCACTAAGATAAATGTGTTTACAGATTGGAACTGGGCTGATATTTCAAATTCTTCTTCACTGCAAACAATTACATGACTTCACCCCCTGGCCACACAATAGAAAGACGAGGGGCTGCCAGCAGTGACGTCAGGCTGCGTGCAGGCAACGACAGCTCCCACCTCATTGCTGGCCCTGGGAGAGTTTGAACGCATCAAGGGATGCAGATGTTGCACGCCGCTTGCAAGCAGGAACTGTGCGGAGCAGGTTAGGCAGTAGGGCTGGGGGTAGGCTGCGTGTGTGCATGTCTGCCCTGAGTGCATCCAGCCTGGTGACTCTGGGCTGCTCCAGGTGCCTCTGGCAAATTTGCATCATACTTGGGTACCACAGCCTGACTTTTCTGTTCAGAGCATGTGCAATGTCTGCAATACCCTGACCTGAAGCACCTTAAGGTGTAATAAAGATTTTTGCCTGGTCCCTGAAGGACAGCCTTTCCAACTATTTCTAACCTCCAAAGTGAAGAAATGGTAGTGAACTCCCTTCTAAACAAACAGTTGTGGCAGGGAGCTCTGCGAGCATTTGGTATCCAGCAATAACAGGGTTTTCTTTCCTCCAGGTTTCAGACTTCGAGAGGGCAGAGGGGCAACTTAAGTTGTTTTATAGACACTTTCCTTATGACCGTGGAGAAAGGGAAAATGCCCAGGTCTATTTTCACTTCATAAATCCTTTGCTATTGCATGGCCTGAGGACATTGACAGTATCTTTGCGCTCGCCTTCTGCTCTCCTGAGGCACATCATTTTTGTGGCTTTTGGTTTTGACTGCTGAAGGCCTGGAGTTTGTTATAAGGTGTTGGGTAGTATGCTGTGGCTGCTGAGTGCAGTGCATGGTGTCTGCTGGCCCTCCCAAAACAAATAGCTCTGACATGACTGCCGGTGGACACCCAGGACAGGACCTAGCAGCCTAGGTGGTCTCTTTGTTTTTTCCTTCCCTTCTTGCACTCATTCATAGCCATGTGAGATGTGAGGACTGGTGGTATATTTCACTGTCTTCCTTTAGTGTGAACCGCCAGCCCTGGAGCAAGTCACTCATGCCCCCTCACTATATCCCAAAATGTGAGTTTCTGAATGTCTGCTTTGTAGTCTCAAACATCCATCTGTGGTCACTTCCTGGAGTGGAGTCACGAATCTTGGAGTGCCCATGAATTGGTCAGTGCAAGGCCAAATGCAGGTTTTAATGCGTATTACAGGAATGCAGAAAACAAAGCATACAAGTTTATCAGTGAAACAGGCCTCTGTATACTCTTTCTGATTAGTTCAAATGCTGAATGTGGTGTATGGGAGTAAGAAACAACAGCAGACAGCAGAAACCAAAAGCTCCCTGCATCTATGTACTAATAAAAATGCCAAATCTGAGATGCAGCTTTACACTTCCCTCCCTATTGGCTTCTGTTACAAGCTTTTAAGTACTAAGAGAAACACATGTGTTCCGCCTGATAAACTTCAGATTGTGCTAGCGATTTAAAGTTATCACAAACTGAGTAGTAGAGGGACATTGCAGAACATAGTTAAGTAAAGCATTATAAAAATTTTTTTCTACTTTGTTGCTTCCCCGCAACAAAGCCATTGCAAAAGCAGTAGAGAGAAAAGCTGAAACTTTGCACAAATAAAGAGAGAAACTAATCTAAGAAAAGCACTTGTGCCTGTAGTCAAAGAGCCTTTTCAGTGGACTGCAGTGGCTTTTCACAGATCCTCAACCCACCAATGT
Source organism: Struthio camelus (assembly GCF_040807025.1). Classification (NCBI taxonomy): domain Eukaryota; kingdom Metazoa; phylum Chordata; class Aves; order Struthioniformes; family Struthionidae; genus Struthio; species Struthio camelus. The sequence continues at coordinate 84,897,611 of NC_090944.1, read as the reverse complement.
GCAGAATCATCAGCTCCACCCACGAGGTCAGCAGAAGTGCTTACAAGCCATTTCTGTATTAGGGAACACAGAGCTCTCATGTAAAAAAGATCAGAACCCAGCATGAAAATCCTTGATAGCACACTGTGATCAAAGTGGGTATCTATATAAAAATGTGCATAATTCCAAGTTGTTGTACATGTCAACAAATTATAGACACCCTGTTGATATTGTTTTTCCGGGCCCCTGTAACAAAATGTAGTTTAAAATTCAAAAGACCACTGTCATTTCCAATCGGATCTCCTCCAAGTTTTATTTCATACTAGAAGCATAAAGTGAGAAGGATTTAGCTCTGGCAGAGTGGAATTTCTTGAGGTTTGTATATTTATTTTTCTTCACTTTAGAGACCCAACTCCTAACAGCTTTACAGTTGGACCTTTTTGCATCATGAATACAAACGGGATTTGCCCCATAACATAACAAACTAAGCCAGACTACTTCTAATGTGAACATCATAAACTATTAAGAGATGAAGACCAGTTCTCAAAAGTATGTAGGTGACTTAGTGATGTCAGCTCCACAGGAAATAAACTTTAAAGTCATTGTTGAGAAATAGTTCTGTTTCCAGACCTAACTGCTATGTATGACTAGAAATCACGCACAAAGGAAATCTGTTGATCTCCATCTCACCAATCTAGATGAAAAAGCCATCCAAATCTACTGCTGTCTTTGCTGTTCCTGCTGCTGACTAGTTTGCAAGAAAATTTGAGATGAATACATTCAGCTTTTACTGTTTCTTTTGCCTTGTTGTATGCCAGAATACGTCATTTTCCGGGAAAAATCTCAGAGCCTAACTGAAGAATGTCAGACTTGAATTAGCAACTGCCATACAGCAAAGCTTTCACTAATCTGAATTCTCAAAGTGCTTGGACTAGTGATGTTTCATGCCACCAAGAGATGAACAATAGGGATAATTACATGTTTTAGTGTGGAATAGATCTTTGATGGGTGTCACCACTGTATAAGTTTAAGCTAGATCTTTCCTTGCTTTGCACTTAAAATTAAAGGACAGATATCAGTAATATATTGTACAAAAACAGCAGCTCTACCAAGAGTAGCTGCTTGCCTTCGTGTTGGCCTTGAGTAGTAACCAGAAAGAAGTTAAGCCACAAATGTTTGGAGAGAAAGAACTGAAATATTTCAGTCTGTCCATAGGACTGGTCTGAATTGTACCATTTTAACTAAATTGGACCAAGATCGCTGTTCCAAGGACAGACTAACACTGGTTTAAACCTGGCCTATGCCAGTATGGCTCCAGTAAAATTGCTGGCAGCCATGTAACCAAATATACATGCAAAACATTGTGTGAATTCAACTAAGTGTGACTGATATTGTTGGCCTATCTTATAATACGATTTTGTCAATGAGTTGACAGATCTTCAAATAAGACATTAGTAGACTACAAACCTCAGTGAGAAGGCATCATACTTCATCAGGGAAGAATCTTCCATCAAGATTCACCAAATAAAAACAAAATTCCAACTTGTCATTGTCCTATTTTCTGTATTACTTCCCGGGCACCAGTAGGTATTATACAGTCGTGTCAGGACCCTGCTTTGACATCACGTGAGCCTTCAGAAAGATGTAATTTGGCTTATTGAAGGGCCCATGAATAGTATAGCACTTTGAAAGGGAATAAACATTTCAGGATGACTGGAGTTTAGTGCAGATAAACTGGTCATAAGAGCAGTCATAAAAGCGAGGAACTTGTCTCCTGTGTTTTCATGTTCTCTAATCACAACACTTCTCAGGAACTGCGGACTCCTCTATAAGGCTGAGCTGCTTCCCCAAGGGTCTTTGCACAAGAAGGACTGATGTCCACATACTAGCCCCCACTTTTGGTGAACTAGCTGAGGGGAATGAGCTGGACTATGCTTGCTCTACAGCCTACAGGGAAGCTGAAAGACACCTCAGCTGGCTTCAACTCACCCATCCTAGGCATCTGCAAAGCAGTCTATGGGGAACTTTGTGCTGCAATTGCTATACTATTTCTGGTACTCAAGTCACTTTGTTCAAGGCAAGCTTCTGTATATATGCACCGTATTGTGGTCTGTAGTATAGATGTTTCCCTGGAAATCTAATTTCCTGACTTACGAGGACACAAATGGAAGGCAGGCTAAAACTGTTCTGAAACTTTGTCTCTGTCTATATTTAGTTCTGCACTAGCTCTGCAAAAACTCAGCTGAAACTTCAGTTACTCTCCACTGTCCCCCAAAGGAAAAGAAACCAAACCAAAGCCTTAAACTATCGTTCAAAATTTCAAAGGGTTTGGCCGGGCTTGGTCTTGCTTTTGAAATGTAATGATCTCCCAGTTGGCAATAGCTCAGTCATTGCTATCTTCTCCTCCAGGACTTTAGAAGGTTTAAAAAGAATCAAGAATATCCAATCAATTTCAAGACTTTTTAAATGTTTTTTCCAGAGTTAATTTCCTGTTCTCCTTTCATACAAAAAGCTACCTGGGCCAAGCACAGCACCTGATTGGACTGGTGTGCCTTTCCACATAATTGTAAAATATAATCAGACCAGCAGCTATTCAGGGAGGATTATTGTCAACCAAAAGGAAAGGTTTACCGTGGAGAGCATCCAAAAGAAATTTCCTTTTTCTCACTACATTTGTATATGGGATTAAAATCATATTCATCAGCACTTTTGCAAATGTTTTTTACAAGGCAGGGCATTATAACTGTCATTGCCCTGATATTTTCTGTTATTGTTTTAAATAGCTTGATCAATTACCAAGCATAATATGTTCCCCGTAATTCCATCTATGTTGTTAAGAAGGAGTGTGTTTTACCAAGGTTTTGAAATTTCTTGATTTGTTTGCCACAGGCCCCTGTTTGACACAGGCCCCTCCATTTTTGGGGTCACATTGATTCAGTTTCTTCTTCATCTACCCTCGCAAGCAGTCTGATCGTAACCAAGGCTCCTTTACTCATTGCCCCTTTAGCGCGCATAAGGGCTAACACTGCCTATAAAGACTTGTGAAAAATCAAGGTTTGGAAAGCAACAAAAGAACAGTGAGGTTCTACCTAAGGCTGCAGCACAATTTGTGCTCTGTGCAGTGCTTGTGCAGCAGGCAGTTCACATACAATGAGGTTGTCCCCCCCTGGCTCATTCTGGGTAGGGGTATCCGCCTTGAACAATGCCTTTAGGGATTGCTCCTGTTGAACAAGAACGACAGAACTGATCCTGTAATGGGCATAAAACTCAACACTTACCTGCTTCGCGAGATCTGCAGTACAGTCATTAACTTCCAGTTCTGACTGGTGATTGAATGTCATAAAAGGGGATGAATGCCTTATACCTCCCCTCTGCGTAACTGTGGTCCTCTCGCCCCTTGTCTCTGGCTCTTACCCTTCTCTCCAGTGCCTCTGAGCTCCCCTGGACATTCACAAGTACACTCTAGTCTCTCATATGCCCCATATGCCCCATGAGGGTTCTCTCAAATCCACCACAGGGCTGAACACCACACAGCTGCTCCATAGCTGGCAGGAAGGAGGTGACTCTTAGATAAAGGGTCTCACCTCATCCAAGTCACAAGCCACACTGGGCTCAGCACGCTCTACCTTCTCCCAGCTAAGGAGTGGTGCTGAAGGGGGAATGTTGCCATCTGGATCAAGGATTTCCATCACTGACGCTGATCCCTTATTGACATGGCTTTAAGGACATGCTGTGTGAGGGGAGAGGGTGGAATTAAGGGAGGCATCAAGGTAGTCCTGATTGCGCTCTGGAAACTCTGTTAAGGGACTCCTGTTTTACTTCTGGGTTGGATGCCCAAAGTTGGATGATATGAATACCCTCCACCTCTTCCCTGCTCTGGAGAACCTGGGTAACCCTCCTATAATACTCCTGTGCAACTACCCTGCCAGGTACTGTCAGCTGCAGCTAGGCCTACTTCAACTCTGGCTTTAGATTAAGTTGTGACTTTAAGTCCTGACCCAGAATTTATGTCCTCATTACATACAATCCCAGTATGCTCTTTCTATGCAAGAAATTCCCATAAGAGCTAAACTCTAGCATGAAAGAACTTTGCAGGTTGGAAAAGAGCATAGACTGACCTAATTGCCAGTCCTGACGAACAGCAGTTTAAATAGCCTTCCAGAGTAACGGACAGTTCTTTCTCCATACACTGGACTGCAGTTTCAGTAATGTAACTACCACCTCAGTTGCCACCACACAACTTCCACTACACATCCACTCCTTCCACACCACATCCACCACTGTTCATAAATTTGCGCAACAGGTAAAATAGTTCTTGTGTTATGTCTTCCAGACCCTTGGGAAACACTTCCTGGTCCTACTTCAAGAGTCCATTCCCCAAATTCAGTGATGACTTCTATATATAATGGTTAGGCAGGAAGAGTTTCATCAGTTAATCGAGCTCTGCTCCCTCACAGCTCCAGCCAAGAACCAGCTTTGCAGTATTAGCTATGAAGGAATCACCTCTGACTTGCTGTGCACTGAGGACTAAACATTATCTTATCTGCCCTCAGTCTTCCACAACGGCTCTTGCTCTCGTGTTTCAGTCCTCATTGTCTCTTGCTGAGAAGTCCTTTTACTGGCATAGGATCCTTAAGGGAGAGTGAACAGCAGCATATAAAACCAGTGCTGTCTGACATGCACATTTTCTGATTTGCAAGCAATTTCATCATTTTGGGATGTGTTTTCACCTTGCACTGGACTACAACCAGATTCCTGCGAGATGGAATCTCAAGGAAAGAAAAAGAAATTCAGTGCTTGGGAAAACTACACTTGGGAGTTTCAGAGCTTTATGTCTCCATTTTGGGACACTGTCCTCCTGTGGCAGTGGGTTGTTTCCTTACTCCTATCTCTGGGTACATCAGGGCCAGCAGCACACAGCAGGCCAAGATGCAACTCATGCATAGCAATGTGATGCAGTGTAATGACCAGATTATTCCTTTGAGGTTTGGATGAAATAGTGACAAGAAAAAAATGTAATGGTAACTGGACATGATCACTGAATCCATGAGCAATTTATTATTTGCTGGTGTCATATACAAACGTGACCTCATCCTGTTGACTGGTAGCTGTAAACAAAAACAGTAGGAAAATGCTTAGAGATGTTACAAGAGGCAGCAAAGAAGGTTGTCGGGACTAGGTGTGGCCATAAACAGCTCAGAATTTAACAGAAACCCCAACTACTGACTATAATTGCCTTCTCAAGTAGAAGTGGATTTGGCTCTCCCAGCATTTCAGCTACTTCTGGAGATATTTCTCTACTCCACAGACCTCAAGACCCTCCATTAGTTTGGTGAGTTTTCCTAACTGCACTTTTCATATGAAAATTAGATGTATTTTTGATCTATAAATGTGAATCTTGATGGCCATGAGGTAAGCAAGCACAGCCTGATAATATATCATAAGCATAAATTTGTATGAGTTCAGACAGCTTGGAAGCGGCCAAAGACAAATGCAAACCAGGCTCAGCTTCTGAATTGGCCTAGGGAACCACACTGGATCCAGCACTTGGCATCCAGTGTGCTGTGTGTGTTCAAACCAGGATACTGGACAGCAGGCTGGATGTGGAGGTCAGACCAGGCTTCCTATGAGCTTATTCAAAACCACCACACGTTCCTGTGGCCAGTGCCCCACATTGACATCCATCAAAACTGGGTAATCTGTAAAATCAAATGAGAAACGGTTAAAAGGAGATGTTTGATCCTTTTGTATCCTTCCTATTCCAAATGCTGGCCTAGTTAGATCCAAAGCTGGTCAAAACAAAGCAGTCATCAGATTGTTCTCATTTATCTGTAGCTGCTGTTAGCCCTTCAGGCCATTCTGCAAGCTCTTGCTGGGGCATGGGAATACCATAGTCCTGTACTCTCTGCCCCCTGTCATGTCCCACACCATTTTTAATCTGAGTAGAGTTTTACAAATGTATAGTTATAGCTTTGGACCTAGACTGACACAAGAACAAACCCTGTGTAGCCTTAGTGACAGCTACTGTTTCTCTACTCTCCTGCACCTCCGAAAATCAGAGGTAAGCCTCGACCCTTCTGTCTGGGTACTCTTGCTCGGTGTTCCCCTTTCTGCCCTGTAAATACCTGGGACAAAGTGGAAATGCAGCACACAATGATGTTCTAGCTGTAAAATAGGGCTAGAAATGTCTTTCTGATTCCCAGAGTGCAGGGGGCAGGATGCACTTCTCCTCTTTGGAGGAAGACCCAGAGCACGATGTTGTCCACTCTGCAGGGGCACTCAGCAAGGCCTTGTGTGACGGTGGAGGCCCCCTGCTGGCATGGGATCCTTGCTGTCCCCTCCATCCTGGTCACAGCCCCTCATCCCAGAGATACCTCTTGGGCAGCCACAGTGCAAGTGGCCACGGTGGTACGGTCCTGCAGGCAACAACCTTGAGGTCTTACTGTGGCTGGAAAGCAAGAAACTCTGTGGGAGAGGGAGCCTTGGACTGACTAGCCATGGCCATTTTTAAGCCCTCATATTCTTCCCTGCCTGTCTCCTGTTTTTCTGCCAAGCTTGCAGCTGCTCTTTCCGGTTGGTTGGAGGGACTCGGGGGAATGGGCCACACACAGAACAGACAAAAAGCTTCACTGAAAGGTTTCATAGTCAACAATGTCCTGTTTTCTGGAGCGCAGGAGCAAAAAGGCCACAGAAAAACTACTTCGCCCCCCACTAGCAGGAGGAGAGAGCCTCCAGCCAGCACCAGGTGAGCTGGCCAGGTGTCATGCTGCTAGCCACGGCTGACTGTCTCTAGGTCACAAGGCACATTTAATTCCTCTGTGCCTAGTGCAGCCAGCTGTGCTGCATCCAAAAATACACCCAAGTGCAGGGTTCCCATGCTCTGGCTGAGAGAAGCCTCTAAACGTGCTCCTCCCGCATCCCTGCAGAGCTCACCAGCCTCCCCACAAAGCCAGCTAGGGCCAGGAGTAACCCAAAACTTCTTCCAACCCTGTGCTGTGCTGGGCTCCCCTACTGCTACAAGGGTGGGATGGGAGGCTCTGGGCCTACGGGGCTCTGCCAGAGTCCGCAGTGCCAATGAGCCACAGGACAAGTCCAGCAGGTCATGCAGCCCAGGGAGTCCAGGCACCCCCGGTACACACTGGCAGGCGTGTGCTAATATTATATTTGAGGCCAGGTTACTTAATGTTCAATATCTGACTGAAATCCTCAAAGCCCTGTGCTTCACACATGCTTGCTTTTTCCCTCCCCCCTCTCTTTTTTCTTTTTAATCCAAATACCACAGGCCTAGCTAAGTATCAACTTACTGAGCACACAAGGACCACTGCTATAAAAATACCCTGATGTTGCTGAATCTCCGCAGGACTATTGTCAAAATGTTTGATGTGACATCATAAAACTTCCTGGCCAGACTGCTGAACACATTTGCTTGGTGTCTGTCTAGCTGGGCTGCAGCTGGTGCCCTGCCAGGTGGCAGAAAGCAGCACACCGTGTCCTGCTCGGACAGGAAAACACATACACTAGGAGAGCACAAGACTGCCTGCTGCGGTCCCTGGCAAGGTGCAGATCTTCAGGCTTTTCTTCTCCCTTTCTCTTGCCAGCAGCTGCAGAGGGAAGGCTTGTCAGCCTGCACTGCAGATGTCCTCTTTGCCGTGGGACTGGGATGCCCCATTCTCCACCCCGATCCTACAAGGAGACCCCAGGCCATTAGTTCCCATGGAGCCAGTCTGAGCCTCATCCAGCTTGAAAGCTGATAATGTGTTACTATATGTTGCATATCATTGTGTTGCCTATTAGCTGCTTACTGTATCTTTAACCACTTCTATTGCATGGCTGCTACTTGCTTTGCCATGTGCTTTGTTCAATTTACCTGCCTCTTGCTCATACAGGAACTGATCCCAAAGCCGCTAAGTCAATATGGATTTCAGTGATTTTTGAATCAAGTCCTCCCTGAGTATCTATCTTTCGCATTTTTTGTTCACTACATCACTTCATATTGTCTCCCCTCCAGCCACACGGTGCTCTCCTATCTTGACACTAACATGCTACTCTTACCTCTCTGGATCGCTGTAATTTACGTACTCCTTTCCTGTCTGCTTTCTCCATCTCCCCAACCCTCTGTTATTCTTCTGATCTCTAGATTTCTGTGGAAAAGGAATAGGAAGAGCAACAGGGGTATTGGTTCCTAGAGAAAAAGAGGGATTTTTACATTGTAGAAGTGATAGTCCAAAACAATTCTGTTAGAGATACAGTTACCAATCGGCTCACAGACAAAAGCATGATGTAAGCTCATATTGCTACGCTGACTGCAATATAGTTATGCCAGTTTACAACAGGTGAAGAGATTCAGTCCCCATAACCAATTGATCTGAGGCCCCAAGGTGGATCTGGTTTTCAGACTCCCTGTATAGTAAATAGAGGGCTGGGACTCTCAGGAATGGATCCTAAACTGTCAGTAAGTCAAACAAGGCATCCTGTTATGGTAGTATTTTCAGTGTTCAGTTTCCAGACTTAGACAACCTCCATCCACTGAGCACTGGAACAATTCCTAAGTATTAGATCTTTTCTATGTATAGGTCTCCTTTGAAAGATCAGATGGGGCTGAATCTTCAAGTAAAAGAAAAAAAAATCAAAACAAAAAACCAATAACTTTTTCCTTCAACCTATAGGTTGAACCTATTTATGCAACCATGAAAGAGCCATTGAATAAGATGGGAAGCAAGAAGAGACAGGAGCAACAGGATAAGCAAACAGTATAAATGTTTAAAGGAATCCACAAAGGAAATAGGACCTCAGGCCTCTTGTGCAAACCACAAGATCAGAGAAGTAACTCAGATATTTGTGCAAAGAAAGATAAGCATTAGCAATGATAAAGGATGTCTGATCAAAACATGATAGAAAGAATATCTAGAAGAGCTTTAAAACACACAGAATATCCTGTATTTAACAACTATGAATGGTCTAATGATCAGTATTTATGCTGCTAGGAAAGGGAGCAAGCTTAGTTATTTTTTAATGAAATAAAGTACTGTTCTTTGCTCTGCAGAGCTCGTTTGAAGAGTGTATTTGCTCTGAAGAGCTATCTGAAATAGTTTGTATGCAAGAGTTGCTTCTTAGTGGCCACATCAAGAGAAAATGAAAATGTTTTTCCAGTTGTCACCTCCTGTTCCCCAGTGGCAGTGCGTACATGCCCACCTTCACTTCTGCTGCCTATATGGAAGGATGAGGACTAGGTTTGCCCCCACCATCTCTGCACATTAAACTGTATAGTCAAGGTAGATAGGTCATTTTTGGTATCTGAATGAGCAAGGTGGCTGGCTCTCCTCTCCTTTTTTGAGCTTGTGTAAGTTGGTACTCATATACAGGTTTGGATGCACGCCATGCTTCTGACTTTCCATCCACTCTCTCCTGAATGTTGAAATACTTCTAGGGAAAAGTCTTCTGAGTTTAAAGAAAAAGATAATGATCTACAAAATTGTTGATTACTGTAAGGACTTAGCATCCTTTGGGTGATTTGGATGACCTGGATGAAGGAACAGAGTGCACTCTTAGCAAGATTGCTGAGGATACTAAACTGGGGGGGGAGTGGCTGACATACGTACCAGAAGGCTGTGCTGCCATTCAGAGGGACCTGGGCAGGCTGGAGAGCTGGGCGGAGAGGAACCTCCTGAAGTTGAACAAAGGCAAGGGCAGGGTCCTGCACCTGGGGAGGAATAACCCCATGCCCCAGGACAGGCTGGGGGCTGACCTGCTGGAAAGCAGCTCTGCAGAGAAGGACCTGGGAGTCCTGGTGGACAACGAGTTAAGCATGAGCCAGCAATGTGCCCTTGTGGCCAAGAAGGCCAAAAGGGTGCATTAGGCAGAGTGTTGCCAGCAGGTGGAGGGAGGTGATGCTGCCCCTCTCCTCAGCCCTGGGGAGGCCTCACCTGGAGTACTGTGTCCAGCTGCGGGCTCCCCAGTGCAAGAGAGGCATGGCGCTCCTGGAGAGAGTCCAGCGGAGGGCTACAAAGAGGAAGAGGGGACTGGAGCACCTCTCCTGTGAAGAAAGGCTGCGAGAGCTGGGCCTGTTGAGCCTGGAGAAGAGAAGATTGAGAGGGGATCTCATCAACGTGTACAAGTATCTGAAGGGAGGGTGTCAAGAGGATGGGGCCAGTCTCTTCTCCATGGTGCCCAGCGACAGGACAAGAGGCAACGGGCAGAAACTGAACCACAGGCATTTCTGTCTGGAACCTGAGGAAAAACTTCTTTCGTGTGAGGGTGACAGAGCACTGGCACAGGTTGCCCGGAGAGGTGGTGGAGTCTCCTTCCCTGGAGTTATTCAAAACCTGTCTGGACGTGATCCTGGGAAATATGCTCTAGAGGACCCTGCTTGAGCAGGGGAGTTGGACTAGATGATCTCCAGAGGTCCCTTCCAACCTCAGCCATTTGTGATTCTGTGATTTGAGTTTCTCCCACCATCTTGCAAAGATAGGCTTAGTCCTTCTGGCATGGAAATGCCTACATTTCAAGAGATTTCACTTTTGGTGATACAAGAATACACACCTCTGAACCAGTAGCACTTGATGAAATTCATTTTGTCATTATTGACCTTGCCACTGAAAGAGGGTGGGATATTGTGATAACGGCTGGGCATGCTCTCATTACCTGCTAATGCTGTATCTTGCTTTCCAAGTCACGAAGCTTACCAGACTTAACATGCTATCCTGTAAACATCCCTTTAAATTAAAACTTTTTTTTTTGTGGCAGGAAAAGTTAGTCTGGTATTTTTGATTGATGGCAGAACGCAGGCACCACCAAATTCAAGCCATAAATTCTCTGTGGCAGCCAAAACCATCAAGCCGTGGAGCTCTGCTCAGAAGGAGTTAGAGGAGAGACATTCTGGGAAACCAGCTTCAGAATGCCTGGAAGGAGCTGGGAGTGTGACACAACTCAGTTGAGGGCTTTCTGCCTCTCGTGAACTGTGCTCCAGAGTGAGAGAAATGGAGAACTGCTGTTTTTGATAAGCAGCAGCATAAAACTGTTAAAATGGCTTGTTTTAAATATCAGTCTATCTGAGCCGCAATCCCAAATCCAAGGAATCCTATCCTCTGATCAGTTCAGAAAGATTGTTTCACATCACCAAAATCCATTAGATGACCTTTCCACCCATCTCTGCACTGGAACTGCAGGCTGCTGGACCATGTCTTGGCAAATAAAATATCCTACGAATCCAGATAAGGCTGCTTTTCTCTCAAATTATACAGTGGCAAGGCAGCATAAGCAAGCTGAATGGACCATCTTTTAAGGCAGACTGATCTGGTCAGAAGCAAACTGGAACTGGTCAGTAGCAGAATGGGACTGTTCAGGACTATAATTATTTCCAGCTGTCTCTACTAAGGCACAGAGCCTCTGAAAGGAAGACGAGCACATATGGCTGTAGGTCAGCTCTTCCCACCCACACACCTTCTGCCAAGGAGAGGGAGACCGTTCAGGTAGGGAGTGTGGGTCCTCAGTGGGGCTGCACCCCTGCGAGAACTGCCAGCGCAGACAAAGCTCCCACTGTGCCCTGCCTCTTGCCATCCACCTCTCCAAAGAGCTGCCAGTATGCACAGCTTTCACATCAGGCAGTGTAAGAGGCTGAAGAGAAAAGTTTGGGGATTGCTGGAATATTTGGAGGATCTGGCATCCCAAGGATTCGCTTTCTAAACATTTTAAATGGCATTTCCTTTTGAAAGGTTTGGGAAGTTATTCGAGAAGAAAAAACATTTGGAAACATTTTTGAAAGGTCAAAATCAAAATAAACATTTGGAAAATAGGGAATCTGCTCACCCAGTCTGAAACATTCATTTCCTTGGATCTGCTGCTCAGGATTTTTTTTTTTTTTCCAGGACTTCAACATTTGTTCTTTTCTGGTCAGAAAAAAATGCCAGATCTTGACAGTTCTTATGGGGCAGAATGAACCTCTCCCATTTGGCCCTTCTGTGCATGCATCATTCATAGGAGAAAAGGGCCCTTGGACTGTAAACCACTTGAGTAATTTGCTTCCAGAAGGAAACCACCACAAGAGTAGAAAAATATGTTGAGAACAAAAGTCATTGTTTGATGTGATAAAGGAAATCAGTGTTGAAAACAGCTTCCACCGTACTCTGTTTTCTACAGCTTTGTTATTTAAAAACAAAGATCCCAGTCTCTGTCCTCCACAGGCTTGACCTAAGGTTTATCTTTCTCCTAGTCATGTATCACTTGAATTCTATAAATTTTACACTCCCTGCAGTTTCTCTAACCTCACTTGTCAGGTCCATGGGGTAGGGAAATATTTGTTACATGTACCACAAAGCACAGCAGGCTATTGCTCCCTGATGCAGGCACTATACCAGTACAGATAATAAATAAAGAAGAGCATGCCAAGCCATACAAGAATTAGAACTTTGAAGATTTTTCTCTTTCTGTTATTCTCATTGCAATTTTAATATAGTTATTTAGAAGTCAATATATTTCACCCTTGCTGCTCACTAAATATTCTTAGATCAGCAGAGACGTAGAGCTGCTGAACGTGGTTAAACCAAAAAGGAATAATAGAATTGTTTGCCAAGCAGATGTCGAGAACTATTACTAATTTATTGTTTTCCATCATTCCTCCCCAGTTAAGAAAAAATCGAATCATTGAAGTCTAAAGCTGGTAACAAACCTCAGAGCATTTGGATTCGAAAACAAGAGAGTAACTCTGTATCTGCAGTCATCCTGTAATTTGTCCTTTAGCCTTAACTTGCTTGTTTTCCTTGGCTTTATTCTTAAAACATCTCTATCTCAAAAGTTATCTTTTGAAGAGTGGGGATTTCTAAGGTATTGGATGTACCCTCTCTCTGACCCTGCGAAGGGAATGGTCTGAGAAGGCTGGGCCATCTTTGGGTCTGACACAAGCTGCTATCACTGAGTACAGGCTCACTTATCGTATGTTTATTCTCACAGTGCAGCTGAGGTCCCAAAAGAAGAGAAGTCATAACAAATACTATGGTCCCACTATTGTGCAAGTTTCCAGATTCCCGGCTATGCTCCTATGTATTTGTGGTGCTGCCATGCAAAACTTCAGGATTCTCAGACATACTGTTTTCCTATTTTTGTTTATTTTATGAATCTTTCTGAATATATTCTATGTGGTAGAGTTTCTGAGATGCACCGAATGCCTGGCATCCCTCCCCAGAGGCATGTATCCTTTGTCACCCATCCTGACAGTTGAAAGAAAGGGCCCTAAAAGCTATCACCCTGGCTCAGAACACATGAACTTTTATAAAATAATAAACACTAGGATCCTTCTGCTTGGCTGGCTTCTGGCTCCCTGAGGTGTTCAATTCAACAAGCCAAGATCCAATCCCCAAGCATGGTGGCTACAATCTTATTTAATTCTGAGGTAATAGCTAAGATTTAAAAATGGACTGATGAGAAGCCAGCCTCAGGCTTTGCAGTGATCTCACAGCAGCTGATAACAATGTGATACAAAATGTGATAAAAATAAATATGATACAAGATCATTGACAAGATCAGGTGACTGCAGCTTTCCAGAGCATGGTCTGGATACATGACATACACTGCAGCATCTCAAGTAGAGGCCTGTACTTAGGCAACTGAATCCCACCCCCAGAGAGCATGTAGGCACCAACATTGAGGTGTTTGCTTAGAGCTTAATCCCTCTCCTTCTTCATAATGAGCTGAATCTTTCCATTAAAGTGTCTACTTCTTTCCATTGACTGTAAGGGAAATCTCGTCAGCTGGGGCAGGTGTCGACAGCTGTGCTGCCAATGCTAGAGGATGCCCTTGCCTAAGGGCATGCCACAACCATTGCAGTACCAGCTCACCTGGTGAGCATTGAGAGATTATTTACATTTATGTGAAAAAAACCCTTTGGAAGTCTTGACTTCTATTCAATGGAAATGTTTTTAACCATTTCTGGTGGAAACAATGACCGTTTGTTCTAAAATAAATCAGCTTGATGGATTTCTCCAAAACTGACTAGCATATATTTCTTGCCCAGTTCAGATATGTAGCCAGTTAAACATTTTGTACACTGTGTTTTGTAACCTTTTGCACACTGTGGCTGATTCCTGATGTTGATGATACCAGCAAGCAGCATTCTCGGATGAAACACTGTGCTGCACAAAGCAATGGAGATTCTCCTGTGAAGCTCAGTATGGGCCAGACTGTACCTCTAATTCTTGTGGTCAAAGGTTTTCTGCAGGCATCACTTCTTTCCAAGCACACAGTCCTCCAACTGAGGTAGATCAGGTCACCATGGCGGAAATTCTACCAAATAACTGAGATCTCAAAGTAGGTCAGGAATCCCCTCAAATGCCATGCACTTGAGCAAGGATACTACAAGGAGATTTGAAAACGGCAGAGCTACTAAGAGTCTGAGGTGATTTTCAGGCATGGAACCATTTCTGGAGGAGGTCAGAGGAAGGCAAGGTGAGAACATTTCCCCAGACTACGTGGAAGTTCAGCTTGAAACTCGGTGAAAGTTCAGGTCTGTGCTTCCTTTATCCAAACCAGATTTCCTAGCTTCACTCTGTGTGTGCAGGACTATTTTTTAGCTATTATTTCCTACTTTTCCTAATACATTATGCAATTACTTAGAGGAATGCTTAGCTATTTTCAAAGTCCTGAGCTCTGTAGCAGAGGTGGATTTGCCAGGGAGGCTGAGACTTCGTCTGCCTCGACAGGCAATGCAGCACAGTCGGAGCAGATCTCTGATCTCTGGAGTGGGTTGGCACTGAGGTCCCAGCCTCACAGTACACCTGTCCCCCAGGGCTTTCTTCAGCCCACCTCTAGCCTGGACTGGATGCCCCTGAGGAGGTGGCACCTGTGACAAGCACTCCTGGGGAGCACCTCTCGCCCTGGTTTCACCTGACAGGAGCCCAGTTTGAGCACTCGTAGACCAATCAGCAATAGAAATCACTCCAGCTTCCACTTGGGGAGTGCAGAATTCACTCCAAAAGTGCAATCCTGCTCTAAACGAGGGGTGGTGTTGGCACACTGTGAAGTAGCAGTAATGCACGAACAGTAGAATAGCTCCTTCCTTCCCAGTTCCTCCCCCATCAAAGCAATACCTTGCCTTGAACTATAGTGCTCCTACCTACAACAATGTCCATTCAGGGGGGACCAGTGTGTACCATACAGGAAAAGATCCTACAAGGCCAGAAGCAGCTGCTATCAAGATATTTACTATAGGCAGCACCAATTACTTTTCCGATAAACCGCAGGTCCCCATGATGATCTAACTGGTCCAGAGCAGCTGGAGGAAATGAGCATGTAGGAAGTGCTTAATGAGGAGTTCACTATTAAGCCAGCATTATTAAGGAAGGAGGAGGGAGAGTGCTCCTTTCCAGTCACGTCTCCCCGGCCAGTGCTAACAAGCTGTTCAAGGATGCACCGGCTCATCTTGAACTAAGGTGTTGACAGCTACCTGTTGGGATATGAGTAACACCTGCTGGGCAATTGCTGTTGCAATCCAACTAGCTTTAAGCCTTTAAATACATAAATCGCTTTATCTCTACACTATGCTTAAAGTGAGTCGTTATTAGTTCAGGCTCATTTTGACTGTCATTCAGGTGATTATGCCCACTTGGAGTGACAGGTAGTGAGGAGGGAAACACTGAAAATGCCCTCTCTCTGTGATACAGTGGACAAATCAGGAGAGCCATGAGCACTGTGATGGTGGTGGATGCAGTGAGTACCATGTAACACAGATTAAACATTAAACTGCTCCGGGAGGACAGTGTGTCCTCCACATGCAGCATTTTAGCTTTCACATTTTGAGGGCAAGTCGTGCAACACTTAATGTTTTGCTTGGCGCCCTTTGCAGCTTTTGAAATTAAGATAACATCAGAGGTATTCTGTTTTTTAACCTAGCTTTTGTGATCTCAGAGGAAATCTTGTGAGATCAAAATGCTTCAACACAAGAACAGAAATGAAGAGAACTCTAAATTTGCCCTCAAAATATGCCATGATGGATATATGTTTTGGAGAGAGTGCAGCGTTGCCTATGAGTCAATAAATCTATTGAAGTTGCTCATGCGCATAAATGCTTGTAGAACTGGGCCCCCAAAAAAGACCTTTTGGATCAGCAAAGCCACAAACGATTAGAAGTCCAGTTAACAGTGCACAGATTTGGATGCTTATTATACTTATGTAAACCTTTTGGTTCTACAACGCTTGGCAGAAAATACAAGGATGAAGACAGCGGAAAGAATTGTAGCCCTTCTACTATTAGTCAGACCCCCGAAGAGCAGAGAGCATCATGGAGAAGAAAAACACTGGAAATGAAATTAACCAAACTTGACTGAAATGGCAATAAAGGCTTGTTTCAAATGGAAGGAGTAGGAGATATTACCAGAAATGGCTAGCCTTTCCAGGTCCATTCCAGCCAACCCTTTAACAAGTTTGCAACTTGAATATTTTGGTTTTCTGAAATGCAACATGTCACTGGTCCAGATCCTTGAACACAGTAAGCCCACTGTCAGTGTCCTGCTGTCCAGTGGCAGCTGTCTTCCCTGTCCCCCAGAACTCTGCAGCCAGCTGACCTAGAGCCAGTGGAGAAGTTTCACAGGCAGTTCCAAATCCATAAGTGCAAAGTCTGTAAAGAAGAAATCAGAGATCTAAACAGACAGCTCAGCTTGATAAAGGAATTTAATCATCTTCCTTTGACTCTCACTGACTTTGTAGGCAGCCTTTCACCACATCTCTATATTTCCACACGAGTTTCACATTACGCAATCGTGGATACAGCTCCAAATTGACAAGGGAGTCTGTACAGTCACATATCAGGGGACTTTCATCCCTCACAAGGGTGCATGCAGACCAGACAAAATTTTGCTTCTGAGGAAAGCTAGGAAGTGATACAGAGTCCTTAAACCCTAACTAATCTGGGAAGAACCCCAGCAAAACACTGGTGTGGTGCATTAGTCATATGGGTGTAGGAAAACGGAAGACAAGTTAAAAAAATTAGGCTGAGAATACTGCAGACTTTGATCTGGTGCCAGGTAGGAGGAGGTGCCTGCCCAGCGGGCTCCTAGTGTAAGGCTAGGAGCTAGTTTTAGCCATATGGATCAGAAAAATAGCAGTATCCCCTATTCTCAGTCCTTGAAGTTTTAGTACTTAGCAGTTAAAAAATACTTCACTTTTTGCGGTTCAGTGTACCTAAGTCACTTTTTTTAGTTGTTTTCTGCACCCCTCTGTTGCCCTCCTCTTCAGATCATGACAGGGAACAAAGCCCAAATACTGAAATTATGTGAGAAAAGCTGTTCAGCCTGGTCCAAGTTCTGCTCTCAGGGATAAATATAGGGATTGATCTAAGTGAGAGCAGAATTTGCACCATTCTTTCTGTCATTTCTGCCAAAGGAGGCAATAGAGAAGACCAAACAGCATCCTAGGCTGTATGAATGGGAGCACAGCTAGTATATTGAGGGAAGTGATTATCAGCACATCTTAGACCACATCTAGATACTGTGTCCAGCTTTGGGCTCCCCAATGCAAGAAAGACATTGATAACCTGGAGCAATTTCAGCAAAGGGTCACTAAGATGGTTGGGCTGGAGCACTTGCCTGTGCAGAGAGGCTGAGAGAGCTGGCTCTGTTCATCCTCGGGAAGCGACAGCTGCAGGGGGCCTAAGAGTAGTCTACCGGTTCCTATAGGGAGGTTATCGAGAAGACACAGCCAGGCTCTTCACCATGGTGCATGGCAGGAGGACATGAGACAGTGGGCATGAAACGACGCAAGGTTTTCAAGAGCTGGTGAGAAAAGCCCTGAGCAGCATGATCAGATGTCATTTATAGCTCATCCTGCTTTGAGTAGACTAAAGACCTCCTGAGGTCCCTTCCAACCTGACTTTCCCTATTATCCTATGAAGGGGGAGCCTGGTATTTCAAGCCACTCTCCAAGGCAGACCTCACCTCTTAACCCGCTGTGGGTTGCTTATTGCCTGTTATTTGCAAATTAGGATGAGGATAGAGTGTGTTCTGTCAATAGACTAACAGACAGACATATTGCTAAGACTTGGACATGGATAGAGTCTTTTGCTCCATGTCTGCACAGTGCCTGTACACTGAGGCAGTGCTCAACTCAAATACAACAGTAAAACTGTGGAAGTCTTGCTAGCGTTGTTTTCGTAATTACTGTTTTTAAAGCCATTCTGAATTGGGCTGCATAATACATCAATGATTAATAACTAATAATATCAGCTGCACCACCATCACTAGTAGTTGTGGCATAACAATAATATGGTCTTTCAGTGCCCATTTGTAAAGATATTTTTGGAAATAACTATCTATCAGAAAATTAGAGACTCATAGATGTTAGAGATATTAAAAGGCTTCTTAGATTGCCCACCACTTACTAATTAAATTAAATACTAAATTAAAAACCATTGACCCATATACATTAATTCATAATACTCCCTTTTTTCATTTAATAACTCCAACATGCGATTTCCTTTTGAGACATCTAGTTCTACAGAATTAGATTTTGGCAGAGTCAAGGTAACTGCTCATTATTAGTCTCTAGTCTAATTTTTTTTTCTGTCTATCTATCTTAAATGCAATTCAAAGTATCTCCTTTTAGAATTGCTACAGAGCTTTTCAAATCCCATCCCACACATTATGCTAGCTGTCCAATGTGTTAGCACGCTTGTGGAAACAGATATGAGGCCTGAGAGAAGTAGAGAAGTCTGAGAAGTAGAAATAGAATTACATATATATTATAAGGATTTCTGCACCCCTCTGTTGCCCTTATATATTATAAGGATTATAAGGAGACTAAGAAGCAGCTAGCATACATTTTATGGGAATATGAAACTGGCTTCAGATCCATGAATTTAAGACTGACTTTTTTCAGCCAGTTTAAGAGAGTCAGTTCTCACTCTCCTTGGGACACTTTTTTTTCATTAGAGTTTATACAAGACTCCAAAGAAGTTCTTCTGTTGATCGTATAGAGATATTTCTAGGATCCCTGCATTTATGAAACACAAAGCTGGCAAATTCTAGTAAACAAGTGAAGTCTAATAATACCCCCAAAGCCACGTGCCACAAAACCTGATCATACTTGTACTGAAAAGTCCACAGCAGCAGCAAAATGTCCTGACAAAGTCACTAGACAATGTCATGCTTTTGTTTCTGTCTTCTGAAGTCTTTTAAATAGTCTAGGTGTGAAGTGCTAAGCAAGTTATCTTCTATTCTGACCTTTGGAAACACCAGTAAGAATTCCCAGATGGCTTTTATGAGTCTTGGCAGAGAGAAGAGACTGCGTTGAAGCGCACTCAGCCTCAATCCAGTTGTCAGCAAGAGGAAGAGAATCAGGGCGCTGCAGTTGGTTGCATGATCTGTCATCCAGCAGAAGTAACAAATTGCTCTGCAGTGACCTTTTTTCCACTTATTCAAGACTGGTGCTTAAAACACTCCTGCCAGATGCAACACTCTACAGCAAGGCCTCCAAAATATGTGGCGGATTTTTTAAATTTGCCTCCACTCTTTTGTCAAATCTTATGATTTTGATAGTATATCAATTAGAATGCTCTTTTATAGGGGCGGGAGCATTGGAACATAATATGATCTGTTATGGTGAATGGCTTTCATCAAATTTAATGTCACTTCTCTTCTGCCACAGAGATGCTTTAAAATTGGCCTGGAAGGGGCATTAAGCTAATGGGGACCCAGATTTAGTTCATAATTGTCATGTTCCTGCCTGATCTAAAGAGTACGTTAACTGTGTTAATCTGTCTTGGACTGTGGTGAATTTAAAACCAAAAGATCAAAAAGAGGTTTCTGTGTACTTGCACGGCTCCGATAGCTGAGGCTAGATGCGAGTGCTTACAGAAATTGGCAATAGTAGTGATGGGCCCTGGGGAACCATATGCATTTATTTGGTCAGCCCCAAAAAACACCTCTCAGGAAAGAGCGAGGCATTCTGGAATGTCTTAAGTATGAAAAGCCAGCTGCTTCCACCGTTTCTCTGAAAAGCCAGGTAAATAAGCAAACACTGTCCAGCTCTGTGTCGACATCGATTTCATGCTAATGAACATCAGCTAAACTTCAGTGGAAGAGGAGAGGAAGGTGCCACAAGCCATTTGCATCTGATCATGAGCCCATACATCCCATATCAGTAGTTTTGTTGCTCCTTTTCCAGATGTTTCTCCTCTGGTCCCTTTCATCATATATGGCTTCTCTCTCAGTGGGAACAAACTTCTGACACAGACTAAGTCCAGTGTAACATAAGCTTTGGGACAGTGAATAGTTATAGAGTACATAAAATGTTGCCTTCTGACCACAAAAGTTTTTTTTCCTTTTAGGTTAAAATAAATACATGTCAGAAAAGACTTTAAAGACTCCGCTTTTGAGATCAGCCTGGTTCGTATGATGTAGAGAAGCAGGGATAGCATTGATTACTAGGGGAAAAATGATATCAGAGTCTTCTGGTCTAATGCTATTGTAATGCAGGACATAGGTGAATATGTTGGCCAGGGAACAGCTGAGACCTATGAAGTCATTCTTATGGTCATCAGCCATCTGACTTCCCTCCATGCACATGTTGTTATATTACTGGATAGCAACAAGGTACCTGGCCTGCCAAAGTGCTCTCAGTAAGGAAAATGTTCCTCACCCCTGCTCTGAAGAAAACATCACATTTCAAAAATGTATCCATGTCCAGCATAGCTCAGCATTTTCCTATCAGAGGATGCTGCCCTCAGTTCATGTCTTTCTAACTAGTGGATGCCTAGATGAGTCCTACTAGTGATGGCGCTACAGTAGGAGAAACCACTTACTTCA
Source organism: Struthio camelus (assembly GCF_040807025.1). Classification (NCBI taxonomy): domain Eukaryota; kingdom Metazoa; phylum Chordata; class Aves; order Struthioniformes; family Struthionidae; genus Struthio; species Struthio camelus. The sequence continues at coordinate 84,876,846 of NC_090944.1, read as the reverse complement.
GAAAACTTACCCATGGTTTCTAGGAGATAAGGGAGACTGGATGTCTCAATTGTAAAGAGAATTGATTGTGCTTGAAAAGCAGTACCATCCTGCATGAGCAGTGCAAAGCAGCCATGAATTCATCCTAGGTAGCCACTGCCTGGATTCAGCATGTAGGTACCTGCCCTGGAAATGTTCTGACTCTATTAGGTCTCTGGGCTTTTCCCTCTTTGCCCTTTCTTCAACTTCCTGTGTTTGAGAACTCTTCAAAATGAGGGCGGGGGAGCAGTGCTCCCACCCTGGCACTGACAGGAGCTGTGTATTTTACAATGCCTTCTCAGCACAAGCCAGTGAAAACCTTCTCAGCAAAACTGCTGAACCAAGCTGATGACTTTTCATTTCTTGATGGATTTCTGTCCCTGTCCCCAACCTCTTGGAAATGGTAGGGCTCAGGAATTTAACTTTTTTTTTTCGGTTTAAAATTTCCAGGAACTTTTGTAGCATACTTTAGGAAAACAAACACATACACAAACAAAACCCCGAATATTCTCTTCAATATTTTAAAAGCTTTGTTTGTGGTGGGGAATAAAAGAGAAAAAATGTTTGCATATGAATAACACGTGGATTAGAACAAGGCTAAATATAAATTGGGTTAAGTATTTGTTCTTATCTCCAGCTCACTGCACTTTTGTCTTCCATCCAACTCAGCAGAACTTTTAGCCAGCTCAGATGTTTCCTCAGAGACCTATAAAAGCTGTACAGTCCAAAGTAAGCCCCATAAAATAAGTAAAACCTCCCAGTGTGAGGTTCTGCCTCCCTCCCACTCACCAATTACCTCTTCCTCCTCCCACTTACACACAAGTCAGCTTCCCACACACCGAATGCCAAGTTTTCTGCTACTCTTTCGTTCACATCAAACTCAGGAAAAGGAGAAGGGATTTTTTTTTTACCATCTTGTCCTTAGGCTCTGTGAGGTCCTTCTCATCTCCAGATCTCTCTTTGGGCAGCTGCAGTCTGCATTGGCCTGTCTTTATTTTCTTGCCCATAGAAGGAAACTCAAATCTCAAAACCCAAATTCAGCCATTTCTCATACGGGAACACATCTTATCCATACATATGTCTCCTTGTCTCTATGGCCACCACCCATGATGCTGATTTAGAAAGAAATGAACACCCTGGTTCCTGAAAGTAAAGTTCAGGTAAAGGTCTTGGCATTTGGCAGCTCTTTTACCTTGCTCCAACAGCACAAAGAAATTACAGTGAAACAAAGCCCCCAGTCTCAAATAACTCCCATATTTTCCTCTGGCATATCCCCATCCCTTCCCTAGCTTGTATCCCTCCTTCTTTGTTAGTGACGGGCCTGCAAAAAGTATCTTTGAACACCCATCAACATTTTCAAACAGTTTTTTACCCCTTCTATTTTTTGGAGGATGGGAAAATCACTTCTCCTCTCCATTTTCTTCCCCTGAGATTCTAGACTACAGCTCCTCAGTAGCTGCACCTGTTTGCGTAGAATCTCTGAAAGTACAATACAGTCTGTTTCAAAGGCCGTTTGCAAGGGCAAAATATCATATGCTGGTAACAATGCTGACATCTATTATATGGAGTTACCCTGCAGCTAGACCACATGAAGCATTCATCATATATATTATAAAAGGCATGTGACTGATGGACAGATTTTTCAGAAACAGTAAAGTCTCTTCTCTAGCTGGCTTTTCATCCCTCTACAGCTGCCTAGTTCCTCCTAGTTTCACAGAGATAAACTTGATAAGATAATGTGTTTGGTTGTGACCTATTTAAGGTTTCTATAAAAGTCTGAAAGCTCTGGAAGGCAAGTCTAAGCAAGCATGACCTGTTCAGATGTGGATGCACACACCACATTGAGACACTTTCTGGAGTTCAAGAGCAGGTTAAGCTGTCCATGTCGACATAGCCAAAGTTTGGAATATTCAAAAAGTGAGGGAGCCAAATGTAAGCCTGGCATGGCGCTTTTGGCTTCTGTGGATATTCCAGGTATTAAGATCCACATTTCCTGCCTAAGTGGAAGAATCTAAACTCGTCTGAGGTTTGACTGTCTCTGCCCAACCGTGTCTGTGCATTCTGGAATATATTATTTCCATTAGATGTGCTCAGATCTTGGAGGAGAACCATTTCCTAGTTCAACCTCATAAAACAGAAAGCAACATAACAGTAACCAGATAAATATTTCTCATAAAATAGGAAAACATAGCAACAATATGCATGTAAAGAAAGCCTAATAATAGTTATTGATGGGACTCCTAGAATTAGTCAAAAATAGGTGCAATGACACATGAATGCTTACACAGCACTGATCACTCTTTTCCAAAAGATAGACTTTTTTATGGTCACGTCCAATCCTAATAGTAATGAGCCTTGCAGGTGGAAGCACAACAGAGATGTGGGTGCTGACACGCCATGATGGTATATTGTCATAGCTGCTCTGCCTTCCTGGCAGCACTCTGAGGCAGAAACTCTAATGTGAGCCCAAACACAAACATTTAGCTTATCGTGACTGTAAATAGTTAGTTCTACAATTTTACGTATCACTTAAAACTCAAATCCATTAAATGTTCTTCTCCTGAGGCTGACAATTGATATGAAACTCCTCTCACTGCTGGGGCAGTGTTAATCATTGTGGACTAGAATTAACTCCTTCTTCACCACTGCAAGAGTAAAGCAATCGTTCATGACTCTACCTCCACCTTCCCCTGAAGAGTATAAACAGGTTGGCCCCAGAGGTTGTCTTTGGCTCTTCACAGGTGACAGTGGGTCTGCCAACTTGCAGAACCCCTTGAGACGGGGATGCCCTCCCACAGTTACTTTCCTGGGATTGAGTGCACGTTGGCCACTGAGGTAATGATGGGTAAGATCAACAGAATTAGTTTGCCTAGTTCATTCATTTGGGTGGTTACAATTAATATAAATTAACTAGCTTTGTCTGTTTACTAAGTAGTTACTGTTAGCATAACTTCTAGTGTAACTAGAAAATAAGTATTCCAGTTGAGCTAAGTTTCTGTTAATAAGAATCTTTGCTTTGTGCCACTGTAACTTGTGTAGTAAATTTTGATCTTTAACTGTGGAGTCATGCAGTAAATCTCCTTCTCCCCCTCCTCCCCTCCCTCGTGCCACACAAAACCGACATGGTCCGGGACTGTAAGGTAGTTGTTCGTCCCGCAACACCTGGGAATCTTTGAAGGATCACAGGAGGTGCGTCACATTTTGATCACTCAGCTGAACCAAACTCAAGCTGTTCAGGGTCACTGACAGAAGCAAGGGACATTGTACAACCTCTGGAGAGTGCCACAGCAGGTGGATCAGGGAAGGATTTCCAGATGTTTTCAGAATATTCCAAGTTCCTGCAGCTTGCTCATGGGTTTCTCAAAAGCAGCAGATGTCCCGGCATGTTCAGTAAGTCACTCTCCCACCGCTGGCACTTACCATATCTTTCCATTGTCTGAGGAGGATATTTTTCCCTCACTGTTGTCATTCTAAAGTAGGTTCAATTATTTTGTGAAATCTGTTGAAACACATTGCGATGGTTCTTCAGCATGACAGAAAACCCATGACCTCACTCTGACCTGCAACACAGACTCAGTCTTGGGCAGAACGTCTAAGCGTCGTAACACTTCCAGTGCATAAATAATCCACTTCTTGTTAGAAATATCATCAATTTATCCTGAAGAATCACTAACAAATTGCTATATAATACTATGTGCTCTATATCTGTTATATACCTCAGTGCCATACATTTTTCTCCTCAGATGCAATTCAAACCACTCTTATAAAGCTTTGAATAGCCTGATTTTGTCTCTAGATTTTAGGTGATGGTTCTTTGAAGCAATATTATTTCCAGTACAGATTAATGAAATGTGATGGGATGTAATATATCAGTTTGATATATACAATACTATAATACATTCCAGACATACACAGCAATTCAATAGTTGTGTGAATAAATGCCCTGTCAGTTACTCTGAGCAACATGCTCTTTCTTATTTCTTAGTCTTTGGACATCCGAAGAAAAACAGTCCCAACAGATTTGTTAGCACATACGATCCCAGAATAATTTTCAAAAGAAAATTTCGAAAGGAAGGGCAGATTTTTGTTTGGCACACATGATCTTAAACAATCTTAGCAATTTGCTAGCCAGCAGTCTGAAAATCTAGAAAAAGATTTTGACCTTAATGTGCTAAATGAGAGTTGAGGCAGCATTAAAGGCAACTAGGAAATGGCTGGTCAGTTAGGAGTTGAAGGCAGCTCAAAGCAGATCTGCCCTAACTTAGATCATTTCTGTGCAAAAAGCATGCGGGTAAGTTCGAAATCAGAAGTCTCACTGCTTCCAGCCAGAGAAAGATTCCCCATCACTTTGAAAGGTGGTGTCGTGCATGTCCGAAAGATAATTTCTGAGCCTTTGCAGACTCAGGACTAGCAAGTAGCGCCTGTCTGCTGGGAGCACTGGTGCGCTGAGTGCTGCAGCTCTGTAACGTGGCCGTTGACACCCTGTCCAGGCGCTCAGGCTGATGTGGTGTGGCAGTCAAGCAGATCAGTATGCAATTTTGAAAGATAAACATTCAGAGCTGGAAAGTACCAAAAAACAAGCTGCAAAGATGAACATAACCTACAGTGCTACTTGAAATTATTAATGAATGAATCCTGATTCTGGTTAGTTACTTTCCTGTTTTGTTTAGGTTATGCTGTCTAAAGGCTGTGTTGACAATGCTATTCATTTTGTTGCTCTTATTTTTTTCTCACTTTTAGCAGGAGAAAATGGTAACATATTTGTAGTTTGGAACCATTTTCTCTTTTTGTCCACTGCTGATTAGCAGTGTAAACTAAATGTGACCTTAACTGACTTGTATTTACATATATTGTTATTTGAGTGGAGAATACAGAAACAGATACTGTCTCTACTTTTCGCAGCCTGTGGATTTCCCTCATCCTGGTGCAGGTGCCTTTAGGCAACTCTGACTGTACTGGTGACCATGTCACAGCAGTTTGGGCTCTGGCCCCCACTTCCCCAGGGAAAGGGGCTCCCAGCGCCTGCCCAGGAGGCCTGGAGGGATGAGGAGAGTAGCTCTGCAGATCACCTCTGCCTTTCCCAAGGTCACATCCCCCCAAAAGCAGGGTACCCATACTCTTTGAGAAGCCATTTAAGGCAGCCCCTTTCCTCCTCACTGCAGCCAGTCTATGAAAATACTGACCCCTTCCACAGCCTGCCGGATTGATTCTGACTGTCCAGTCTGATGGCACGTGTAATGTCGGGGAAGGACATGCCAGAGTCCAGCCCATGAATTTGCAGCAAGCTTGGGATGCAATGCCAGTGCCTTTTCCCTGTAGGAAGATGCAGCAGCCAAAGACAGCACAGGAAGTAGTCCAGGAAAAGTCCAGCCTCATCCAGAAGTTTTTTAGACAGGGTCAGGCAGTACAGGGGCCAACATGAGGATGAAATACCTGATAAGCTGGAGGAGAGGCGAAGCTTCAATCCCAGATCCTCTCAGTCTTTTTGTCCCATTCATTTCATTCCCTCTTAGTGCCACAGACCATAGAGAAGGGTGAAATGCTGTGTCTGGGTGGTTTCAGGGTGCTTACAGAGTTGTAGTATTATCATCTCTGCTTATGCAGGAGGGTGACACATGGGCAAGGCAGGTGAAGCACCTGCTAGAAGACATTGAGTGGGACAAGCGGATCATGTCCATGGGTGCCAGAAGGGAATGCAACCCCTGTGAGCTCCTATGTGAAGCTCTGCATTTCTGCAGAGGCATTGGGCCCTACTTCTCAGTCCTTCACTGCGCTTCAAGAGAGAATCTCCAGTTATAGGAGGGCGAAACCTGATGAGGGGAAAAAGTCAAGGTTCCTGGTGGACAATCAGCAAAGGCTTTTGGAGATTTTATTACCAGCTTAAATAAATATAGCCCACGTTTTTAATGGATTAAGAGGACCTGCAGCTCAAAGAACTAAGATCAAAAAGGAGGAAGTGTGGGAAGTGATTAGATGGACAGAAACACTATTGTAATTGTATTCAAGAAGAGTTTGAAAGCACGTCTTCCCTCCTAGCTAGTAATGCTTTCATTGCTACTGCAGGATAAAGTGGCTCCTGCTTCCTGCAGTACTCCAGCAGAAACCATAGTAGGAAGAGTAGGACAAGCATCTGCTGAGGAAACACATCAGGAGCACATTGCATATTTGCAATTTATCTGTTTCTATTCATGACCTTCTGATGCATTAGACATCAACAGATTGCAAATTTTGCTTTGTGAGAGGTGGGATGTCTTTCCTAGTGACTCTCTCTAAGACCTTAGAATGGATTTTGCTGCTCCTGATTCAAAATCGTGCTCTTATTAAAAATAATTTTCTAGTTACGTGTGTGTAACACTAAGTGTGCAGCATCTGTGCTCCCACTACTCATCTCCTGCTGTAGGGACCTGCTGCAAGGCCTGGCCAAATAACATCTCCTGCCATCGAGAGGCTTACTGCACAAACGTGAGGGCATCGCCAATGCTCGCATGTGACTTGATACAGAGACGCAGCTGAGAGCTTGCACAAGTCACATTTGGAAGGCATGTGCGGGAACTATTCACTGCAAGAGGCCGAGCTCAGAAATTCCTCACAGAAGTCTAGGAGGCTACTGTCCTTCTCTCTCTTCCCCTCACACCCTCAGAAATGTTCACACTTTCATCTGGGAGCCAAATTGCAATTTCTATTAATAGAAGGAAAAAAAAGATTGCAATTTTTTTTGAATGAAAGTGCTGATTTCCAAAAGAAAATGCAACATTTTGATCCCATTCACAGAGCTAAAGGCCCAGGTTACCCTACTGCAAAGAAATGCTTTCTGGTGCACCTCTCCAGATTCCTTGAGAAACTCATCAGGTCACTAGTGCAATGCTAACATACACAGCTATGCTCAGCAACACCTAGATTTCCTCAGGGCTATCTATGAATTAATCTCACCTTTAGCACTGGCTGCAGCTCTGCTCACAGAGCTAAGTTCTCTTAACCTGTTCATTTTGAAATCTGAAAGTTGTACCCTCAAAAGCATCACCTGCTCTGTAAGTCTGGCGCCTGGCCTCCTTGTTCTGTGAAATGTAGGTGTGCAAGAGAGGGATCAATGCCCGGCCTTCAGTGCGATAGTGTTGGCCAAAGCCCTAACTCATGCTTGGGCAAATGACAATTGCCTTTTTACTTGTGAAATTGTTAAAGCTCAAGGAAGCTGGTGGATACAGGACTCCGCAGATGTGTAAAGCCTGTGAGGTGCAAGAGAGAAATATGTTCCCTCATAAGACACTACTGAGCCAAGAAAGAGATAGCTGGGCAAGTAAGCCAGGCAAAGGGCAATGTCAATGTCAACAGCCTCCTGGGCTATGTTGCCAGCACGTGGAAGGAGGTGATTTTTCCCCTTTACTCAGCCCTAGTGAGGCCACATCTGGAGTGATGGATTCAGTGCTGGGCTCCCCAGTACAAGAAACATGTGGACGCACTGGAGTGAGTCCAGCAAAGGGTCACAAAGATGATGAAGGGATTGGAGCATCTCTCGCAGGAGGAGAGGCTGAGAAAGCTGGGACTGTTCAGCCTGGAGAAGATTGAGAGGGGATCTGATCAATGTGTATAAATAGCTATCGGGATGGAGGCGGGAGAGGGGAGTAAAGAAGATGGAGCCAGCCTCTTCTTACCCAGTGAAACAAGAGGCAGAGGTCACAAATTGAAATACAGGGAATTCCATTTAAACATGAGGAAAAAAAGACATTTTTACAGTAAAGGTGCGTGAGCACTGGCACAGGTTGCCCAGAGAGGTAGTGGCGTCTCCATCCCTGGAAATATTCAAAACCTACCTGGATGCAGGCGTGAAGAGCCTGCTCTAGCTGACCCTGCTTTGTGCAGGGTTTGGACTGGATGATCTCCAGAGGTCCCTTCCAACCTCAGCAATTCTGTAATAATTTTTGTCCAATAAATAAGTCCAATATGAACATTTCTTGGAGTCTGAGCTTTGCTTCTATGATATTTTGTTTCTGATTTTGTCTAGCTGGCAGCATGATGTAGTGATTGAAATAAGTCAAAACTTGTACACTATGTCAGGTTAGAAGGAACCTTTGGAAGTCTGGTCCAACCCACGGCTCAAAGCAAGGTCAATATCAGATAAGGAAGAAGCTGCTCAGGACCCTGTCCAGTCAAGTTACGAGTATGTCCAGGGATGGTGTTTCCCCTACTTCTCTGGGCCCCTGTCCCAGTGCTTGACCAAACCCATGGCAAAAATGTTTTCCTAATACTTTACTGTAATTTCCCTTGCTGCAGTTTGCAATGTGTGCCTTGCCCTTCATCCTTTCCTTGTGTGCCTGTGAGAAAAGTTTGGCTCCATCTTCTTTATAACCCCTGTTTGTTAGGTTGCAGAAGATAGGAATTAGATTCCCCCTCCCCAAGCCTTCCCTTCCCCAGGCCAAACAAACCCACCACGCAGCCAGCTCGCAGTCCCTTCTTGCATGTCGTGTGCTCCCAGTCCTCGACAATTGCAGTGAACCTCTCCTTAATTCTCTCCTGTTCATCTCCTAGCGGAGGGCCCCACAAGACTCTGTGTGCAGGCTCACACGTGCTGAATAGAGGGAGATAATTGCTCTGCTGAACCCACTGTGTTCTTGCTAAGGTTACTCAGGATATGACTGGCAATCATCACCACAAGGGCATGCTGCTGGTGCTTCTTTAGTTCCCCAAGTGCTTCTTCTGCTGTTTAAACCTGGGTAAAAAAGCAACATAACTGGCGTTAAAGAGTAAGGGCAGCCGTTAGCATCTGAGGACCAGGCCCCAAGGCTGTTGCCATCGTCTTTGTCATTTGACTTCCTAATGTTGACATCGTGATTTTCACTCAGCTACAGCTCTGGTCTTATTCTGCTCCTAGTGTTTATTCCCCTCAAGGCAGTACTTTTCATTGACTGTTGTGGTGCAATTGGCACAGTGATGTGGTGCCAGTGCTGGGGGATGCTCCCTGCTTTATGGGCCGTAAAAGCACGATGAGAAAGAGAGCAGCAATACAAGGCATGGCTTTGTTTACAGATACCAGCTGAGGCTCCTGAGGCAGACTGGCAGCTCTCCAAGGGTGGGATTTTTTTAGACATTCACTGATGCCAGCCTTGCCTTGGGAAGTAGAGCAGGGCTCCTGCAGCATTGACCTCATTTTCTTCAGTGTTTACCTCATTCTCTTCTCTCAGAGGAACGCAGCTCTTCACAAGAATAATATCTATCTGCCTGGCTAGAAAAAAGGACATGAGGTTTGGGGCCAGAAAACCATGCAGCTTCTTCTAGGGAGGGAACCACAAGAAATGTTTTACATTGTTCAACGGACAGGGTGACCTCCTGTGAAGGCCTTCAGCTATCTTTCCAAATGACATCCAATGCTTCCTTCATCACTGAAGGGCTCTTCTGTTCGCATCCTGGGTCCCCACGCTGGGCTTTGGCTGTCCCAGAGAACCCTTGACATTTCTCATATGCTGGTGATTGTTACTGCTGCCTTTGAGGCAGAAATCCCAATTCTCATAAAAATATGGTACTGTCATCAGAGATTACCATCTGGAACTGACCGGGACCAGACAATGCTTCAAGTAACCCCTTTGCCTGCCTTTTTTCTCCCCACCCCTTCCCCTGTTGTGTTTTTCTCCCTTTATTTTTCAGCTTTTTATAATTCCCACACTGGGCCTTCATGTCCCACTGCCCTGGAGAGACTTGGACCACAGGCAGTGCAGACATAAGCTGTGTGTGGATTTTCTCTCTGTGGGGATCCTCCCTCTCCTCCATCCTGTTCCCTCAAGGATCATTCAGAAAAGACAACAGTGTCAGTGCAACACCAGGCAGAGCCTGCAAAGGGACACAGCGTTCTCTGAGCTGGCGCAGAGGACTTGGAGACGAGATGCAGATGTGGATTTGCCAGTGAGGGGGGTGTGGGAAGAGAGCTAGCAGAGAGATAGACCCATCCCTCTCCCATTAGCATCAGCCAGAGTGTTACAACGTCCCTTGCCACATAGCAGTCACAAGTCCGTGCAGCTATTTAGATTGAGACTGGGTTTACTTCCAACCAGACACACTGTTCCTCGCACTGCAGGGTGAAGTCTGATCCCGACTGCAACACAGCAGGAATAGCTCGCCCCAAGAAGAGCAGGGAAGGAAGAAGGAAAGGGGAAGGTGGCCCTATAGTCAGGGCATTGCCAGGGGCTTGAAGAGAGGCTCTAGATGGGAAGTGGCTTTCCCGATCCACATGGCTTTGGTTACCTCTCTAATCCTGCCACCTCTTAGACAAATAAAGCGCAGTGTGAAAATAGTATCATCTCTTTGAGAAACTGGCTATCGTGATTATGTGCTACCCTGCTCATGGGGCAGCAGATATAAATATGTTGTTCTGATAATCTCACACAGCACAGAGGACTTATCTGGACCCTGAAGTGAAGGGAACAGACTATATACCATAGCATTTCATGCATTCTCTGTTGTGTCTTACTTCACCCTGACTTCACCCTGGCTGGTTTAGTGTTCCAGAAGATCTACACTGGGTAGGAACAGTGCACGACGCCCTCCGGCCCCTACCCTCAACATGTCCCACTTGCTCCTCAGCTGAGGCTGGGGAAAGGAAATTACAGTCTCTGCTCTTTACGCATGGTGATATCCCTGTGCTGGGACTCGAATTCGGACACTAGAGTACTGGTTACTTCCAGCACACAAATGAAGGAAACATCTCTACAACTGAACAAAACAAAACCCACCTGTGGCCTCTGAAGGAGAAAATGCAGAATGCATTGGCTGTGGGGAAGGGAGTATCACCTTTAAACAGTAGGCCAAATTATCAGATAGAGCAACTGGGCCCTACTCTTGCAAGTCACTGACACAAGTCTCATTCACGCTACGTAAAGATTGGGCTGTGGGCCAAGCCATTACTTTGATTTAATAAAAGAAAAAATAAAATTTATATTGGATATCTCCTTTGGAATTGTAAAAAGTCATTGAATTATCACTGAAAAAGGTTGGAGGGGATCTCTGGAGGAGATCATGTTCAACTTATCCACAAAGACCCCCAAGCCCTTTTCTGCAGAACTGCTTTCTAGACAGATAGCCCCAGCCTGTACTGCTGCAAGGAGTTATTCTAGCTCACATGCTAGACTTTGCATTTTCTTTGTTGAATTTCATGAGGTTCTTGTCAGCCCATTTCTCCAGCCTGTCAAGGTCTGTCTGAATAGCAGCTCTGCCCCACAGTGCATCGCTCTGCCCCACAGTGCATCATCCACTCCTCACCTTTTGTCAAATTTGGTATCAGCTGCAAACTTTCTGGCAGTGCACTCCACCCCATCGTCCAGGTCATTAGAAGTACTGGCCCCAGTACTGATCCTGAGGGGAGGCCCTCGTATCCAGCTGTCTTTTGCACTTTGCACTATTGATCACAAGTCTTTGAGCCTGGCAACCCAGCTAGTTTTACATTCATCTTAAAGTCTAACTACCCAAGCCCTATCTCAGCAATTTAGCTACAAGGACGCTATGAGGGACAATGCCAGAAACCTCACAAAAGTCAAGGTAAATGATATGCACTGTTCTCCCCTTGTCCAAAGACTGGCCAGGAATGATTTGCTCTTGGTAAATCCATGCTAGTTGTTCATAAACACCTTCTAAAGGGGACAACGTACCTATATACATTCCCTCCCTTTAAAAAAGTTGGCACCCTCTCCTCTCCCAAGAAAAACTTTCTGATATCTAACAATTTGTCACTCCGTCAGATTACCTGACACAGATGACCGAAAAAGGATGAAATTAAGAATAAAATAGAAATGGAAACATGTATCATAGGTTTATTAGGGAAAAATATTATATTTCAAGACCATATATTTGGCACTGTATTGAAGCAAAAGTATTTGAGAACAATTACAATGTTCAAACCCAGATCACCGTGAAAAGTAAAAGGCTCTTTTAATTGCTTTAGTTCCTTTTCTCCCCCTACAATTTACAATAGCTACAGGAAGCAATTCAAAAGGCACTAGTCCTGTACTGCATGTAAACTGGAATGAGAGTGGTCAATGGACCAAGGACGGGACCTGTCCCCCAGCTATGCTGCTATTCCCCCAGACCATCAGAATGCTGGAATCTCAAAAGGTTGCTAAGGTGTTACAAGGGCATGGTAAGACCGTGGTAGTTACAGAATAAACCCTAACTGTTAAATTGCCCAGAAGGAATACTAAAATCCTGTATTACTGCAAACGTCCAAATGCCTAATTAAGATCACCATTATGCCCTTCAGCCAAGCCAGCTTTCACTTTCTGATTTGGATGGAAGAGATTTCTGTAGTATTTTAGAGGAAGTGTATCCCAATTCATCCCCAGGGTGGATCAAGGTCAAAGGAGTTTCCTGCTAGTTGAAGCTTGTATTGGTGGCTGGCATTTCTTTTTGGGGAGAAAATAAGTTAAAATCAGCTTCTAATTTGCAAGTTATTTGTTCCATGCCTTTGCACAGTGAAGGGAAAGATACTGACAAGGATTAAATAACATACCAGTAAGATGAGAATGGATCAAAGAAAAGTTGCACTAAACCTTTTAAACTGTAAAGGACAGAAAGTTTAGCTGATGCTGATAAACTGCTGGATAAATGTTTTTTGCTGGACTATACAGTGCCAGACTAACAAGGGTAGAGAAATGGACTCCCATTGAACATCCAGTCCAAAGGCTGCCAAGAAAGCTTGGCACAGGTCTTTGATCAGTATATCAAATGTTTGTTAGTTCAACAGTACTCACAAGAAGAATACAGCTCTTTCCATGGTTAATATATTGTGCATAGTAATATCTCAAAGAATTAACAGCACCTTTTACATAAAAATTCCAAACATATTTATCTAGTGAACAAGAAAATCTCAGCATCTTTAAGCAGTACTTCTGCAGATGTACAGTACTGTATTTATATAGATATATATATATATATAAAAAAAAGTGAATTTACATTGTGACCTGGTGTTTAGTCCAGCAATGGGCGAACCCATAGAGTAAGTCTTCAGGAGAATATATTGCCTTTGGTGGGTGGCATGACTGCATAGTGGAGCCCTGCAGCGCGGCGCCCAGCCGGGGCAGTGGCCAAGCCCACCGCTGGCAGCCGGGGGCGGAGTTGAGCATTCCTTTAAGCAAGCACAGCATGCTTAGGTCATTCCCGCAAGATATGAGAGACGTCCAAATTTTCAAGACTAATACAGTTTTAGTTTTCACAGGTTGCGTACGTTGCAACCACCTCTCGGTGCCTTAAAGACCCAGAGAAGCAAGGCAGGACACCAAACTTAAATCCTTTCTGTGCTCCCAAGTAGAGAAATCAAGCAGCACCACAGGTTTTGGCTGATAAAGTGGGGCCATATTTGGCTTGATGGAGCGTTCTTGAGCAGCTGGTCTTCACTGATTTGCTTCATTTAACTTTTTTTCTCTTTTTTTTCTCTTTTTTTCTCTTTTCCAAATCAGCTGCTCACAGTCCTCCAGTAGAGATCACCCGAAAAGCATGGTCAATGTGTCCTGCCTAGGACGAGAAAGCAGACTGCTACCATTTCCCTGGGATAGGCACGCCACACTCATACCAGCCCACGTAGTAGTAAGGTGTTGTGTGTCCAATGCGTCCAAACGATACAGGCTCCTGGCGGTACTGCCGGTAATACCCTATAGGGAGAAAAAAGGTCTATTTGCATTTAAAAACAAAGACAAAGTAACCTGACAGAAGTAACAGACACTGTGAGAGTCAATTCTACAGTCAAAACAAAAACTTGGGAACAGTCTGCCAGGGAGCTGCGTCTAAAGGAGATTTACTGGTCCTGGTATGTGTCCTAGATCTTTCTTGAATGATTTCACTCTGGCCCTTTATATTTCTTCCAGTTTTGACTGGTTTAACCACTCAAAATCTCTCGAACTATTGTATAATTCTGTGGCCTGCCAAAAAGCTTCTGCATTTCACAGCAAAAAGTGGCTATATTTCAGCAGCCATTTATGAAGCTTGTAAATCAGTTTAAATTCATGAAGGACTCCAGCACAAAAAAATGCCATCAGATCACATTATCTCATAAGGCTCAAGAGAGTATTGATAATCAGTTTATTGCAAAACAAAAAGGTAGCATTTCATGCAGTAAATACTGAGTTAAGCCCTTTGCCCCCTCTTCTGATAGCCGCCGCCTTCATCTGTTGAAAGAATGTAACTGCTTAAAGCATTAAGGAAGGCAGAGCATTCTTTTCTGCATAGTTTATGCACTGGAACATCTGAAACATTGATTATTATACCAGTAATATAAATTCTGTGTGCTCTGTATCTGTCTCCTAGACCAAGTAATACACAACTGGATTAACTCTCTCAAAACTCACAAGCTCCTGTGGTTTTGCAACCTATTAAACCGTATACAAGACTATCAACAGCCTACTGCATCAGTAGGACTCCTCAGAGAGGTGCCAGCAGCTGCCGAGAAGGAGCAAACCTCTGCACCCCACTCTCACACCCCCTAATTTAGACTGGGTGAAGGGCACCCAGCCAGCATCCCATTCTTGCGTTACTGTACCTCGGATGGTGGGCAGGGCTTCAACGTATGACTGAGGTCCCGTTCTCCCATCCATGTGTGAATCCACAAACTGGCAGTGGTCCTCACCCCTTCCCCAGCTGTCCCCGATGCTATAGAAGGTGTCTGAAACATCACGTGGACAGATTATTTTACTCATCATTACAGAGGGTCTTATTTTAGTTTGAGATGCTCTTCTATCGCCAGGAAAATAGATGTGGGAGAAAGCAGCTAAGTATTACAGCAACAAACAGCAATACATCAATGAGCAAACAGTGGCTGAAAAGAGGGAGAATGCGACCTTTGCTAAGAGGAATTAAGGAAAAGAGAAATGTTTTCTAGCTCAGCAAGGAATATTCCCCATTTTACAAGAGCATGGATGGAATACATTGCAGCACAGATGTCAGGTGGAAGGAATTTCAACCACACCAGTCATCTCAATGCGTAATGAGAAAGCAAAAACAGCTCCATATGCCAATGCTATTAATTTGACAGCAGTCTCAAATGAAAGCTCTAATAGATGGGCATGGGTTCTGCTGCCCTGTCTGTTTATTACATATTCAAACACTGTCTTCAAATAATACGAATGCTGTGCCATAAACATAACACACTAGCATGGCCTGAAAAGCCATGGAGATAATCTCAGTATTCTGAACATACAATAAGGAAAGCTTTTGTCATTATCTCTCAGGAAATATATCCTGGTAACAGCTACTGTTAACCCTTAGCAGTACTGCTCACCCAGTCAGTGTGATACCCATGTCCCTCTCTGCTGCTCTCCACTTCAATTGGTCCTGAGGATCTCTAGGGTATATTGCTCCATCCTACCACATGCAACCACAGCTCAATGGAGGGAGTGTGGGTCCTCCCAGGGAGATGTGTGGGGAGCACATCTTTGTTTTCACAGTATAAAGCACTTTGCTTTCTTAGTATATAAACGCACACAGGCTTTTCAAGTGAAACTTCCCACTGTCTTCTACTTAAAGAGCTCTGTCTGAAAGCTAATGCCAGGGGATAAGCACAATACTGCCAGAGCAAAAGCAGGGTGGCCAGGTTATCGCATCTGAGCTTCTCAAGGGAAGGACTACAAGATAACTGTCACATTCTTTCTTAGACTTAGAGAGCAGTGAAGAAAGTGAGAAATGGAGATGACATCACGTAATCATACTTCAGAAAAATAGTCTTGGTGCCTACCTTTCAGGTCATCACTGAGGTAAATCTTGTACCTTAAGGAGTTGCAAAGAACCACTCCTACAAATTTTCGGTACCAAGTTCGTTTCACATACTGCTTGCCACTGCAGTCTGAATAGGTGGGGTCATATTTAAAAGTGAATGGGATCCAGATAGGTTCACCACCTTGAAGAAAAGAATTAAATATTATCAACAGGTTTAAGCATTTTAGTCTGAGTTTTGTTGAGATTAACATTTCATAGTGTGTTTTAAAACAAATGTTACAGCATATTAATGCATGACCTTTTCATATCCAGATATCCAAGTTCAAGAACAAATACTAAAAAATTGTTTAGGCAAGGGACTTGATTAAACCCCTTCTAGGCAGTACTCAGTAATAATTGTTAAAATGGCAAAAAATATGGTTACATGTGCTGAGCTATAGTTTTAAGTAAACAAATAGTCTCATTGTTTTTAGCAGGACATCTCCTGTACCTAATAGTCAGTTTCCTTTTTGAACAGAGCCTGATCTTAGGTCAGATAGTGACATTATCTGAATAGCCACTTGTACTTTAACACTAAGTACAAACCTTAATCCTTTTACTAAAGAACAGATGTTAAAAAATCTGTAGGGAGTAACAGCCTGTGAAATAAAGTCTACTCTTGCTATTTTGTTAAAAATATGCAACGAGAAACCCACTTTTCTGTTTTGTTTTCTCACACTACATCAAAACAGATTAAATTACAATAAAAGACAAGAAAGACCTTTTTTGAGGTCCTCTGTCCAGAACATTATTGCAGAGGCAACTTTTAAATTATTCAGTGTTCTAACTGGCTTGCCTAAATGTTTGCTTTATACTAACCAAGGGAATATAACTTCTTCTGGAATGTCTCTTGTATTAATGTATATAGAGTGATACCAAAAGCTTTCACTGTGAAAACTGGTAGTTTTCTTGGAAGCTACTGACCAGAGCCTTGTTTTCACCGTGCTATTTTGAGGCAGTTTACAACTGAGAAGAACCTTTTCAAAGTGTAAATTCGTTTTTTGTGTTAGCAATTCTTCCTCCTTCTCACTAAGCACATGGATCCAATCCTGCAAACATGTGCATGTGAGAAGCACTGATCCAGACCAGTAATCCTCAAAACACCACTGAAACGGACACAAATGTAACTGAATTGACTTTATGAAATCAGTCACATGAGGAAAGGATTGCAGGATTTTCGCCATAGCTTTCTCTTTAGAATGAAGCCATTAACTATCTATTTCTAGAATGCAATACTATTGCTATGAATAGTCTTCTTTTGTTCACCACTTTTGATCAGCTCCTACAATCCTGAAGAATAAATCTAGTATCTCCTGTAAGAGCTGAGCTGAATTTTCAGATGCTCTTCGTTTCCACAGGTTCCCAGAGCTTTGTTACCTCTTTTTTATCTATCCTGTCTCCTCTACCATCACAACTACATGAAAACATTTCCTCTTTGTCCAGTTGAGGCAGAAACTAAAGATGCAAAGGCCAACACCTTCCAAAATGTCCCTTCCGTAAGCAGATCCACAAAATAACTGACAGTAAATAACTTGAAGGTGACAAGGGACATAGGAAGCTTTCTGCTCTCAGGGGTCTCCCATACTGACTGCCAGACACATCATGCTCTCCAATATCTGTATATCATCAGAGACATCTGGGAGGACACTGAAATAAGCTAACATACGTAATAAGAAATAGAAGGGAGGGAGACTGGACATTGTTTTCACGACCAGTGCAGTAAAAAAGTCTCAGAACTAACCAGTTGAACTTGTTAGGAAAGCTGACAGGGTGTAATAATTACGAAGCCTTTTTTCCTGCTTCTCTGAAGGAAAGCATGGATTGCCTGGGGTTACTGTACCAACGTCCATGTCAGTAAGGCTGCTCCTAGCACCAGGAGAAGAGCTCTCCCAATTATGGGCCGAATGCGCAATAAGCCAAGCAGGATACAAAGCTAGCAGGCCTGAAAATGCAAAGGAAGCTCAACAGCTTCACAGCGTATCCTTCTCATTCAGCTCAGTTACAGATCCTTGAATCCTTTTTTTATTTATAAAACGATGATTGTATTTATTTACAATCAGTGTAGATGAGCATAACAGTAAGAGAAAGGAAAGACTGATCACACTGTTCAAGCTATGCTCAGGCAATTAATGGTCACAGATACAGAAGCAATATAGTTTAGTGCTTATTGCTACGCAATAAAAGCTGTTGTACCAGGCACCAGACTTGCCAAAATCAAGTGCATAATCTAATGCATCTGTTCAAGATTTCTTTTCAGACCAGAAAAAGGAATCCTGAGATAGAAAATGTTTTGTGAATTAGCACAATAAATTTCTTTATCTTCTTACCTAAACCTGTGACTGAAATTGTCTGTAAATACGCTTCTAATATCTATACTGTTTTGCACAGGTTTAATAGACTTTATGAAAATAAAATCAGAATAAGACTTACCAGGCGGTCTGACAATGAGAAGGGGATTGTCTAGAAGAATGAAACAAATATAAGAGAAACATTTTAGTATTTTCTCATAAACCTCATTTTGTAATAGCAAATATATAATGACACTCAAGAAAACGTCAGTTGCAGAGTAACTGCCTTTGGCAACATTACGAATGTGAGAATTATGCGACTTGTGGATTTGCAAAGCTAAAGATTGTTTGCTATTCTAGTGTTTTTCTCCATTGATGAAGCTGGTTGCGGGGTTATATATTCATTCTGATACTGTAAAAAAATTATTGAGACTAGTACCAAAGTTCAAAGCAAGCTCTGAAGCCAATTGCTTCCTCTCAGAAGTTCCTCAAATCAGACAGACAGGTCCACTGCAGGACTCTGAATACACAGTGTAAGTAACACCTGCAGGCCTAATTTTCAGAGGGAAACGTAACCTACGTTTTGTGTGCAAATCTCAGTCTCAGACATCCATCATCTTTAGCATGGTTGTGTAGCGGTACTCATGAATGTGCAAAATCTATCATTTTAACCCCTTTTATCCTACTACTAGAACTTTAGTAAGAACCACCTGGATAGTTTAAGGACCATTGTCCAATAGGTAAATAGCTTCTGCTCACTTTAAACGTTCTTTTTTTTGGAAGAAAGAATAAAGGAATAAATGTGGAATAAGGATAACAACTCAATAGCCTCTAATGTGTAAAAATCTTTATATGCATTACATTACATCTGCTGACTGGCCATTATTGAACATAAAATACCTGAAGAAAAAACACTGTGATTATTTACTCTTTGGAAGGAAAAATTCCAGGGAGTTTTTACTGTTCGATGAAATAGAGCAAAGGCTTTCTTCTCTCTTCAGTACATTACCTAGCGTAAGAGCTAACATTTTCAGTAAGCTGCTTGATCCCATGATCACAAGCTGTTGTCAAGAAATATAGGCCAATAGTTAAAACACTGGCAAATATCTCTGCCAGCACAAGGACTGTGCTAGGAATGAGTAGATAATAGAGTCTTGTTCATTAGTTCAAACCTTTCAATTCCACTAGAAGAGCACTCTGAACGAGCCATTTCTCTCTCTCTTGATCTATTCCATCACTGCAACTACACCACTTGGTTTTAGATTTAGCAACTGCTTTTGTGCTTATGCCAGCTGGAAAGCCATTTCTGGCCACACGACAAACGAAAGATCACTACTGTAAATAAAACTTTAAATTTGATGGATTTAATCTGCTAAATAAAGCTCATAAGGTGGCTGATTTCAGATGGACAGATGCTTGAGCTTGTATTATTTCTTTTAAAAAATGTGAATATGTTATGTGGGAGCATTTATTTATTTTGCATCTTTTTTTCCTTTCTGTGAAGACTTACTTCTGTAGTTTTTAAAGGATCTTCTGAAGCGAGCACAATGCGATGAAATGAAACGAAACGAAATGAAATGGGCAAAGACAGAGACAGCATACACCAGTGTTGTCAGAGGGCAAAATTTGCAGTCCTTGAAGACAACGGACGTTTTGCTCAAGTACAGATTCAAGAATTTGCCCATCAACAGGGTCACTGGCCTTTGGCTCAATGGAAGAAGAAGAAGAAATGGATAAAGAAAGCTCATTTAACATGCTATTTTTAGTAGGGAGTGTTGCTCTTGAACATACTATTAGCCTGCGAAAGAGCAGTACGCTTTGTCAAAAAAAGAAAGGAGAACTTTGCCCGTCTGATGGAACAATTGTTTCCTGTATTCTTTCCAGAGACAACTGCTTCCAACTGTTCAGCTGTTCACAATTACGAAGCTAATTTACTAAACGTCTGGTCAATCTATAAAAGATGTTAAACTTCCCATTGCTTCTGTATTCTTGAACATTAGTAGTCTTTTGTATTTTCAATTTTACTTCCTGTTCCCCTGAAGCTCACTTTAATGTCACTTACCTTTTCACAGTGGCATTAGGAGTGCATATTACTTTCCTAGCTTTATTGAAAACAAATGATTAACACTAAAAAAAACTCAAAGCAGCAAATTCAGGATGATCATCATTATTACCATGCTGGTTTCAGTCTTTGCCCTGCCAAATCTACTATTAGGAAGTCAGCTTTGAGATGAAAATAAAAAGCAAAGCATACCAGATTCAGTGATAAATGCAACCGAAGAGCTAACAGGTCCATAACCAAAGGGATTCTTTGCTTGGACTTTAAAATAATAACTGAAACAAAAAGAGAAGGAAAATAAGATTGAAACATTGATTCCACAGCAATGGCTAGGTTATAAACAATATAAAAATCAGTAAGAATCAAACCAGCAGAATTCACTGAGTTCAGGTGTCCGTTGCATTAAATCAAGTTGGATAGTCAGGCAGGACAGCTGACTATTTCTGACAAATTTCACCTTTTTTGAATTTGCTCGCAGGCATATTTTTAGATCATTCTTATCATTTCCCTTCCAACAAATGTGCACAATTACATCCACTTTCTATGAAACAACCAAAAGGAATAGAATGAAAGAAAAAGTTGCAAGGAAATAAATTCTGATCTCAGGTATGGCAGTTTAAAACTAGACTAATTCCTTTGAAATCAGTGGCATAAGCTGCAGACTAAAACTGGATCAGATTTCTCTGACATCAGAACCAAAGCTTTTGACCTTTCTCTACAAACTCTAGGAGCATTAAAATCACAATTTTTGAGTAATATGAGAAAGCTACATATGTTGATTTATTGATTATTTGGGCCATGATTCACCACAGTATTTAAACCATATACTTAACTCAAAGTATATGACTAGCCACTAGAACATCATTCTCTGCTTGATAGAAGCAAGATTATTCTGACACTTAGAGAAGAAAATGCTTCAGCACACTTTTATTTCACTTCCACATATGATTTTTCAGTTGATGCTTACCCTGACATTTTTTTCCAGATTAATGTTTTGTTTCCATTTTATTTTTTTATCTAGACCAGCAGAAACCAACTAGAATTGAAGATCACTGTAAAATTTTCCAGCATAGCATTTTTGTAAGTGCCTGTGCTAAGGTTTTCCTTTCCTGCTTGCTCAAGTTCATTCTTGCAAAGAAATTAAGAGAAAAAAATGACCAGGCATCTCTAATATCCACACAGCTTTTGGATCTTGACTCAGCCTCTCATCCAAAACTAGACCTCTCCAGAAGTGTAGCGCCTGTGAATGCCGCGCATGACCCACGTAGCACTTTGCCTCCAGGGAAGAACGCCACTGAGCACTTGGATCACCTCCCACTGTACTTTCCCATCCAAATTGCAGGCCTGACACTGCTCAGCTTGGGAAACCAAGCAAGCTTGCAGGCTATGGCTAAATCCAGACAGGAAATGGCTTAGCTTATCAGGAATGCTGACTTCGACCTGCAATATCCAATGGCAGAAGGGGAACCCAGGAAAACCTACGTCAGACTTTACGCCTCTCCATCAGCCAGCTGTCCTCCACCAGAAAAGCTGGTCTTTGCTCCCTGACATCCCTGCCCATCCCTCCTCTTGGGCTGAAAACAGCTCGTTTAGTCTAAGCACCAGCTAAATAGTTATGAAACTATTCATACTGATAAACTGGAGGGGACCTGTAAGAACTAACCTGTTTTTTCATTAAAAGGAACGCCTTTTTTCATGCAAGGTGAACTGCTTTGCCTCAAACTGAAACTGATCCCTATGAAAACACTGAAAAGACGTGCAAGTAACATCAACTTCTTCAGCAGAAGGACAGCAGTCCTGTAAACACAGTTTTGCTGTGAAACAGGTGGGTTATCTCCAGAGCACAAGCCAAAGCACCTTCTTGTTCACTCCCTAAGCATCACAGGCTGGTGCAGTAGGCGAGTTCAACGCAGAAGCTACGGGGGAACTGGTATATTCTGAGCTCCACCAGGGGCATAAATGTCACCTCTCATCGGTGGCAGACTTGGAGCACGTACAGTCAGAGCCTTTGCAGGGTCCCGCTCCCATCCCTGCACAACGACAATAGGCATCTGAATCCCTGCTGCATCCCATGGCTGACATCAGAAAGCAAAGTGTTTTGCAATTCACTCCTGTTTTCTGCAGACAGTTCTGCCTATAATTAACAACTATATGATGATTGCAAAGGGCTCACAGCCTTTTTTTTTTTTAAGAAATACACACTGTGGCAGAAAGAAAACACATTAAAGAGTGGAATTAAGCAAGGTGGTGTTCTCTGCTCATTCCTAGCACAATCCTTTTGCTGGCAGGAATATTTGCAAGAGGTTAGACTATTGGTCTTGACTTCTTGACAGCAGTTGGTGAGTGTTTAGGGTGGCTGGAGCCTCTTGGGTGCTCCTGCAGTTCTGGCAGAGCAGAGCACAGCAGCCAATGGATTGCTTTAATTCGCTGGGCCTGCCCTTGCTCTCGAAGGACACCTGATTCAGTGGCACTGACACGCTCCATCCACATCACCCTCAGCTGGTCACACCTTTTCTACCTGGATCTGGGCAGGGATCTACATAAGGCTGAACCCAGGGACACAGCTGCTATTCCATGCACTGACTCCTGAAATGGCCATAGAGCAGCATAAAGCCACACTGACTTAGCCCAGTACTTGGTTTAACTAGCGCAAAAAAGCAGGAGAAAAAGTTTTCCAGCCTAGATCTTGTTTGTAATGATTCAAAGCATAATGACAACATCTGTATGGATGCCTGGCTTTTTGCTGCTTCCAAAGAGATAGTACTAATAATTAGACAGCACTTTTGCAACATAATGACATCTGTGTGAAACTTCCAACGCCCTTTATACACTTGTGTTAATTTTAGCTTCAAAACATTCCCATGAGATACAGAAGTCACATGATCCACATTTAATGTAGGAGAAAGCAGCCCAAGATGGCCAGCCTTATATTCAAAATGCATCTATTTAAGTGGTGAAAAAACATGCGGTTGTGTATCTAATATGTAATGCAGTAACTGATCAACTATGTAAACAGGGCAATTGTGCTTTCAGGTGCCCTACTACATAATACATAAAAGGCCATTCAGGACACATGATTATTCAAGTTGTCTGACTGACTGTCAGGAAAAAAACCAGTGATGAAATTATGAGTATATTTTTCTTCACCAAATGAGGAAAATTAGTTTCTAAGCCTTTTAATAGACAAGAAGTCTTCAGCAGTGACAGAAAGAGAGTCAGGTCTCATGACTTGCTGATCTGTGATTTAACTGTAGACCGTGGTATGACTGCTGTATTAAGAATGTCAATAATACATTGCAGTCATGCTATATTTTGTCTTCAGACATGACAAATAAAAAATCAACTGCCAAGCCCTTCCCAGATCCAGACATCTGATAGTTTCATTAGTCAGGATCTTTATTTATTTGCCTTATAGCTGCTGAATTTGCCAGGAAATATCACATCAATGTAACTTAGATGTCCTTCATGACTCAATAAAGAAGTACATGAAAGAACAGAATTTGTAAGGTATTAATTGATTGTGCTTTGGTAACACATTGCTTAACCAGAATTGTAATGAATTTTCACCTATAGGCATAAAAAAAATCACAATTGCAGCAAATGCAATACCACTCATTGTTCACTTTTATATAGACAAGAAGAAAAGCTTTTCTTCCTAAAAATAAATCTCCTTTGAGATGTCACATACCACTTCTACTGACATGTCAAGAAAGGACATAATAAACTGTAACATAAATATGAATATGTGCTACTTTTATTCATTTAGACTGTGACTAATCGTATCACCATACCTATCACTTCACAGCAAATTGAAAAATTTTATGACCTCATTCAAAGCATCTTCTTTCTTTTGGAAATAAATAGTTGGCACTCACAACTACAAAGTGAGATAATCACTCACCATACTAATTACGGAAGCAGCTGTTTTCAAAAAGTGTGTTAGCCACAAATCATTTTTTCCAGCCAATCAAAATGCATGCTTGCATGAAGACTCTCCCATACTTTCTCTAACAGCACGCTGAGGTGGCTAGATGCCAGCCAGCTGCGGTGTCCAAGATGCACAACTGCACAGAGGCAGCAACCTTATGGTGAATGTGCCTTGCTGACAGAGTACAAGCTGAAACATGGTTATCGCATGCAACATGCTGACGCTGCAGTACGCATGGCTTCTGGCGCAGAGCAGACTTGCCACCAGCTAGCTTGGGGTGCAAGTAGTACAAATCTGTGACTGCCCATCGTCCCTAGGCTGAGACTAACCCCATTTATTTCTGTGCTTGAAACACCGGAGAATCATACTATTGTATCAGTTTGCAAAGCAGAGAGCTCTCTGATCTAGAAAACTAATCTTTTTTATTTTGTTCCAGATTCATTTTAAGCCAGATCCATTGCCTAATCTGATTCATTGCCGAGTCACCCCATCTGCTAGTAGTACCACAAGGAGGCCTGGGGAAAAATGTGAAAGTGGGATCACTGCTTTTGAAGACACCCTTCATCAATGTTGGATTAAAGTGACTGTGGATTCACAGCCTAAGCAGCTATACAGGGTAGACAAATGGGAGTGGGCTACTCTGTGGGAAGAGGATCAGGGTGTCTGGTCAGAGGTTTCTGCAAGGGAGAACTGTGCCCCCTTGCTTGTCCTGCTGTCCAGAGGGGTAGAGCTGCTGGGTGATTTGCAAACAGACCCACACACTCCGCTCACCACTGCCTGCTCCAAACAGGAGCTACCAGTTTGAGAGCCTGCTCGCTGCTCAGTGGCAGCAGGGACAATCAGGGAGGTGTGTAAAAGGCTAAGGGCCGGATCATGCCTCCTCCACTGGGGCACAGGTTTCCCCTGCCCCAGGAAGGGGAGAGGAGAAATCGATGTGACAGCCTAGCACAGACGCATTTGCCCAGCAGTGAGGTCAGTGGATGAGAGGGGATAGAAGCTGTGAGGGGGAAGCAAGACGGACCGGCATGCACCTTCCACACAAGCATGTCGAGAGCACAGCAGGTGCTGAAATACTTCTAGGTGCAACCGTACAATCCCTCAAGGAGGGATACACATTAATCAGCTGCCTGCAGGCTGACAGGCTAATGCAAAGTATCCCTCTCCATCAAAGATGAGCTAGCACTACATACATCACAAACCTTTACAAATAAATATAATAGTGGGCACCAGAGCAGTGCTGGAAGAGGAGTTTCCTACACAGCAGTTGTGAGGCAGATGTGGGCCGTACAGCTCAACCACCTATACCAGACAAGGCCTCACACAAGTTAACATCTTACCTGTTTTGTGCTGTTCTGGTGACACAAAGCAACCAGTTGTGGCTCATGCTGCTTGTCGGACCTACAGTTGCTTTGCTTTAATGGAGATATAGAAAGGAAATAGAAATTCTCAATGCATCTGGCCCTCAGAGCCAGGAGATCAAGGCTCTGTTTGTAATTGTGAGCCCTGAGTGGATGTTCGAGACCCTCCTGTGAAAGGCTCTAAACAAGACTGAAATTAGCAGCAGGCAGTCTGGGATCAAAATGGCTCTGAAGGGAATGAAAATCAAGTGCAAAGGGATGAAGGTTTGATGAGGCATGGAGATATGGCAGTAAAGGAAAGCGTTTTAAATCACGAGACTACCTAATCACTCCCATTAGGCACTGCCACAGCTTTCCAGCAGAAAGGCAGGAAAAAGCCTAACCACCTTCAAGGGGGAGTTCGGAATGTTTATGAAAACGATTACAATGCTTGTGATTGCAGGAGATTGGATTTAGCTGTCGAAGAGGTGCTTTCCAGCCCTTGGCATCGCTCTTTTGTGATGGCTGAGAATTAAGTTTATGGAAGAGACATTGTCAAGGCTGTGATTTTTAAGGTTTAATAAGGTTTTATGGACTTTTCCATGTCCCAAGGAAGCAGCTCCTGCGCCCACTGAGGCTGACCAGGGTTTTGCTAATGGAAAAGCTTCTACTACTTAGACGGAGGCTAAAGCAGGCCTGAAAAGAAATCTTATCTTATATTTAGACTTCCGTTTTATTGTGTAAAACCTAAACATTAGGTAGATGAAAGCTCAGAGTGGGCAGAATCTTGAACTGTAATTTTGTGTAACGCTCTCCTCAAAGTGTTTTCCAGGATATGGTGACAGCTTCAGATCTGCTGGAGCTAGTTTCTGATGAGATGCTAACCCTTTTCTGATATGCCGTGCACACCACAAATGGTACCACCCGTCATATAGGACAGCCAGCAATCAATATAATCTGCGTACAGTAAATCCGACTTAATCAGAGATTTCTTGCAAAACGCAGTTCACGATGTAAACACATAATTTTTAGACTAACTTCAGACTCCAGGCCATATTTTCTTAATTAGTCATGGGGTTCTTTCCCAGTGGATAGGGAGTTATTTTTAAGATGAAAAATATGCAGTCAATTCAGTCTGTGGATTTGGAGAATGAAAATGAGATTGGCTGATATACACAATTTTTATGTTGAAAAGAACCCTCCTATTCCACCACGGACCCCACATGAAGCCTTTTATTTCCTTCAGCAAGAGCATAATAGAGGCCAATGGATTACACCATTCTTCAGAAAGATGCTAGGGAAATAATACGCTTAAATAGTGATTGAACTTCCCTGTTTTGAAACAGAGCCTTAAAATTAGGCAGGGGAGTCATAAAGTTCATGGATATGCCTTTTGCTGATCCTATAAAAATCCATTCAAATTCAGCCAAATTGTGAACTTCTGAAACTTGGAGTTCCCATACATCTCGGTAGACACATGACAGGTTTGCAGCTCAGTTCTTCTCTGATTCCCTCTGCACAGAGCATGGCTGGGACAGCAGCTGCAGGGCTCCAGTGGCACCTTCACTCCAATTGCTCTTTCTGGTGACCTGGAGCCCTTGAGATGCTGGCTATGGGAAAGCAGGAGCTATAGGAGGTGTTCAACACCGTCCTTAGGGGTTGCAGGAGAAGGAGACTTGACTGCAAGACTGTCAAGGGGTGAGGAGCTGGGTCTGGAAGGTGGAAACGGCAGACAAGTAAGTGATGGAGGAGCACAGGCAGGGAAAGGTGGGGCATATGGGCAATGCCTCCCTGGTCTGAGCAGAGGGCAAAGCGAGTAGTAGGAGGGTGGATGGGGAGCTATAGAAAACAGATGAAGCGAAAAACGCCTGGGGATGTAAGGAAGTCTTTCTCTTAGAGAAAGGATGTGCTGGAGGCACAAGGACATAGAAATACAAAGGCAGGAAGATCTGTACCCACCTCTCTCAGTATGTTGGAACAGAGTCTAGGATACCTCAGACCTCTTCCATCTCGTTACAACAGGTGAGACACACAGATAACTGTGGCTCACACCTCCCTCTATACTTTTATAAAAATGGCATTTTATAACAAAGGCACTAGCAGATCCAGAACATCTGACTGTAACTCCCTGCTATGCAAGTAATTGCTTTAACGCACTATGCACAACTCTTAAGGACTTGCGTTAAGAGGTCTAGAGTATTCATCTTCACTATACTTGCCTTTTTGTATCTCTTGGATACATAAGAAAAAGCCTCATGAAGTGTGTAACTAACAGCACTGTAGACAGAATGGAAGAGGATAAGATGGCACAAAGCTTTTCCTGTAACATCTTATTTCTAGTCCTTTAACTCTCTGCATGCATTATGTATGTTTATGCTGCCTCTACATAAACTTTTTACTTGCTAATTTAATGGGTCTTCGATGCTGAAGGTGCACTGTGGTGGATATTTCCCTTGTGCACCTGCCTAAGGAATTGCTGAAAACTGCTCCCGTACTGGCTCTCTCAAAGAGAAGTAATGTTGCCAGAACTCACTGGATGGAGGAAAATCTCTAGGAAGATGACCGGGGTAACGTGGGAGTACAGTGGAATTGTACCCTGGGACCAGCATGCTGCATCTGATGACAAGGCACAAATCAGAGCATCCATTCCTGGAGCAGGCACGCAGGGCCAGGACAAGGCAGGAGAGAAATGACCTCACTTAAATGATCTTTTCTTTTCAAAATGATCTATAGATAAGGGGCAACACTCCCTTCTTAAAATGCATTGTGGTGCCTGGATGTTTCAGGGCCACCAAGAGCAGTTGTAGGGGCAAGGCAGGTGCACCTGTGCTCCTTGAGTAAGACCTATCTGTTGTGCTCCTCTCTCCTCTGGCGCCCTGCTCCTGTCAGGCCACAACCAGGTGACCTATAAATGTGCCAGAAGAGGACATGTACAGGAGTGACTACCCCCATCTTTGCTTATACCATGAACTAAACTTCAACAGAGAAATCTGTCTGATGTGATCTGTACATATTTTCCTGTTGTATGTCAGCTACAGCCATACATCCCATACCCTTTACAAGGAGCACCAGAATCCCTGGGCATTCAGTGCCATAACTTAGGGTTTATCCGCACAGTAAAATTCGGACAGGACTGAAACATACAACAACAGGAGAGCATAATGTTACCTGTCCCAGCCACATTGCAACAGCCAAGAAGACTGCTTGGCTCTGCTTTAGCATAGACGCATACCATTAATGTGGAAGGGACCTCTGGGCATCTATAGTCCAACCTCCTCCTCAAAGGAGGGCTGACTTTGAAATTAGGTTGCTCAGGGCAAGGTCCAGCCAAGTTTTGAATATCTCTAAGGGTGGAGAGTCCACAGCCTCTCTGGGCAACCTATTCCAGTGCTGAACCACTTTCTTTTGTGCCTACATTGAGGACTGAACTATCAAAACGACACCAGCATGTGCTGCTGTTGTATCTTCATTTGCAGTTCAGATAGACTGTTATTACTTGATCTAGTGGAACCACTTTCAGCACCTTCCCACAACAGCCAACAAGGACATAACACTTTGCAACTGTTACCTGGTTAGCAGCACACTAACCGTGATGACGAACCTTGCACCCTAGTGCCATCTCTGGGAGCAGTATGTCCTCTACAGTGATTTCAGAAGTGACAATAATTGGGTATAACCACTTCAAAAAGCACTGTAATGTGATCAGAAAAAATGTGCCAGGTCATATTTGAGACCCAAATACTGCACTGCACTAACTCTTCATAAGCTTTGGTTAATTTTTTAAAATCTTAGTTTAAGAACAAGCTCAGATAGCTCTTCTCTATTTTCTAAGTTGAGGTTTATGATTAACTAGCAATTAACTAGATTTTTTTAATTATATGCATATTTAATTATATACAGCAGTTAAAACAAGTGAGACCTGAACTCTTAAACAACTGCTTTTAATCCACAGAACCTTCCCCTTATCTATAAATCATTTTGAAAAGAAAAGATCATTTAAGTGAGATCATTGCTCTCTCTTCTGCCTTGTCCTAGCCCTGCGTGTCTGCTCCAGGAATGGATGCTCTGATTTGTGCCTTGTCATCAGATGCAGCATGCTAGTCCCAGGGTACAATTCCACTGTACTCCCACGTTACCAAATGCATCAGCAACACCTGCTCGTAGTCTGTAACAGATGCTAGTCACCAGCATATGAAGAGGAATCGCCTAGTCCAAGACAGCACCAAGAGTGTTTCAGACTCAAAATTCAAGAGAAAAGTATGAAAGGACGCCGAGTAGCTGTCAAAATAAGTTATTTTAAAGTCTCTCCCTCTGTGCCCATTCATTTCCCACCTAAACACCGTGAATTATTCCCATATCATGTAACAAATGTATTCCTGTTTTGCCATTTCTGTGAGATTTTTGCAAGATAAAGTTCTAAAGCTCCTGCCAAGCTGAGTTTGAGCAACTGCCACTGCCTTATTATATACCTCCAAGCCTCCTCCTCCAGGACAGCTAATGTGAGCAGACAGCAAAAGCAAATCATTGAGTAGGAGGACCTCTTTTCACCAGCCCATAGGTGATTAAATCCTGGCTATGCAAGTATGTGGGAATGGCCGCATTACGTCACACCAAAGGTCTCCTGTTTCAGTGTCTTGTCTCCAGGAGTGGCTACTGACATGTGCTCAGGAAGAGAACGAGAACATGCTTCAGGCAGACTGTGGACTTCCCCAGGTAACCTCTATCCTAACAGGAAAATATGCCACAAAATGAAGTGCTCTAAGACAAGATTTTCTCTATTACTAGTACGTGTTTTCATATACCTTGTGTTTCTATATACTCTGTGACACATGTCACCTACTCTAGAGATAAGGTGGTAAAAATATCATATAATTAAAGTAGCCATGTCGTTTCATAAAACAAGATTTGCTGTCAAATACAATTAGTAAAATCTAGATCAGATGGAGAAATTTATACTAAGGCCAAGAAAAATAAGCAGTAATCAGTAAAATTTGTTTTACTTTCCTAGCAGAACTGAAAAATAATGGATCAAAAGCTTACCGTGTGTTTGGCTTCAGGTTCTCAATTGGCAAATGAGTAGTCCCTGCAGTCCTCGTTGACCATTTATTCTTCAAAAAGTCATCGTAGGATGCACTGTAAACCAGATAGCCTGTAAATGAGAAAGACAAACAGTTGTGGGGATTCTAAATTTAAACTGGTAATAGCATAACTCTTAGGTGTTGTAGATTTTATGGGTTAAAAGGAGTGAAAGCATCTTTGAATTCGAAAGTGATTGGATGCCTAACGTTCCTGGAAACACCCAGGCTAAAAGAACTACCTGTCATTAGCCAATACACAGACATAGCATATGTCAAGCGACTTCTCTCACTGTCACCCTTGAGTCCATAAATACTGCTCAACACCTCTATGCAAGTTACCAGAGGAGAGTTCGAAAAACCTGCTTCTGCCTTTCATTTTAAAATTGCTGCTACTATACTGCTTTCTCATCACTGTCAGTTAAATTAATCTACCTCAAACACTGTTTACATTGTGTTACATCTGCATTACAGTGTTTTCTCTCTGGATCCAGACCAGCACACCTGGCATGTTTCTTTTTAAAGTGTTCACTGAGATGGAAACAGATCTATCTCATTTTAAATGAGCTCTGGCCAAAATGAAAGATAAAGACTTGAGAAAGCCTATTAAGCTAGTAAGAAACTAAAACATGCAAGCAGTAACTTTGGGGCAAGGGAACAAAGATTTTGAACACCTGGAATACCTTCCTCCTGCACTCTGCTCACATGAGCTCATAGAGAGAATCCATTCTTCATTCTATCCCAAACTAAAGGAAAATGGTTAAAAGAACTGTGCAAGAAACATTCATTAATATATAAAAAGAAAAAGCCCCATCCAAGGTAGGAATCCAAAGGGAGGAGAGGCACATTCTACTTTATGAGTTGTTACTATCTATATTTTGCCTTTGACAAATTTGCAGTATTAGACTAAGAAATTTGTTACCATAACAGCAAGTATAGCTCAGAGCAAAGCACGATCATTGCAGCAGTTCAGATCAGAGGACGTACCAAGATGCCAATACTGGTTTAAAATACAGGGAAGGTTAAAAGATGACACACTGGACACCTTCACTGCTTTAAGTGACACACCGCAAAGAAACTAATATAGTTAGAGATACTGTGCCATTGCTGTCATCCGCAGAGGTAGACAAGATTCAACAAAAACTACATGCACCAAAGCAGTGGCCTTTTCCATTGCTCACTTTAGACCTTTCGGGTCGACTGACAAATATGGGTTGATTCATTCCTAAGGTATTTTGGCTATTTATTTACTCTAGGGGCTTTTCTCCAGTAATTTTTGAGATTCATTTTTGAAGTCGGACTGGGTTTCTTTGTGGCTCTCAAAAGCCCTAAAGTTCCACATTATTTCTTTGTGTACAGGAACAGTTCGGTTCTGGCCTGCATCACCGATAGTGCTAGTAGGGTATGCAGTTTTGGCAAACCGCAACAAACACTATTCTACCACGTTCCCACACGGCCCTTTCCTTCACTCGCAGCCCTCCTGGTTGGCATTCAGGAGGGAGCAAACATCAGCTTCAGAGATTCAGAAAAAAGCCTAACCAGAAACACATCTGCAGGCAGTTTACTCTCCTTAAGCCATACTCACAGCTGACAAGGCACAAATCAGCCCCAGTCACATAGTCGCATTAGCTCAGAGCAACCTGAATCCATGTATGAATGTGGCTCAAAAGGCACATTTGGAAGGTTGCTTTGATGGTGTTGATAGCTTTACCTGAGGGGCAGAAGTGCTCAGTCAAGCTAAGTGTTATCATATGTATCTGCAGGAAGTGGTGACTTCAGAATTGTTGGCACAAAAGCTGTGCCAAAAATGGAGCCCTTTGAAACATCTAGACCAGCATGAGCTGATATTACTGGCCCTGGTCTAGCCCTGACAAATCACAGAGAGACCTTTCTTGCTCCTCGGAAACTAGCTCACATCTCTTGAGAGAACTGTAATGGAGAGACAACTTCTCTGAGAGGTTAACTCAATTTAAGGCAAAGATCTTCATTTGACAAAACTTCCCTTTCCCCCATCCCCCAAACCCACTCAGGAAAACAGCCCCACATCTCCTGGTGCTGCAGCCACCAGCTGCCAGCTCTGCAGTACCTGTTACCATGTCTCCTTGAGCAGGTTTGGCCCAGTCCACAATGACAAAGGAGTGACAGCCTTCTACTGCCACAACGGTGATGTTGTGAGGGGCCTTCAGGGGACGTAGCTCTTTCTCTTTAAGGTCATTAGGAATGATTTCATCAAGGCTTTCCACTTGGAAATGCTCTAGAGCCTCTGTCAAGGAGCAGGGAGCTGCTGGGTCTTTATTTAGATAGGTCACATAAGGAGCTGGAAGAGATAAGGAAGGGTCGCATTTAGTTAGCAGTTTGTAGATACCAGCAGAGAAGTACACTGACAGACAATTTCTTGAAAAGGAGAGAATGAAGTTTCGCGATGCTTTTTAAAATTCCTCCCCCTCCAGCCTATTGAAATTACTTCACTAATACAAATCCCCTATTTTATTCTAAACAATAAAAATTAGACTTTCATTTCCTGAACTTCCAGTGTGTATATCTACAAATTCAATGAAGATTTTGATTTTCATTTTCTGATGCCGTTTAGAAACTTTTTGGAGTGTTCCTACAATTTCACATACCTATATGATTCCCTCTACTCTGAGCAACAGATAGGGACTTCCACAGCTTGGGGAGACACCATCTGATTAGTTGTGCACTAAAATGGCAGATTCCAGCTGAGATTTGGCAGGCAAAAACCCTACACAGGATGTATGTAGCATGAAGAAAGCCTGAAGTGTAATGGTTGGAGGCCATATGGCCACAGAGCCAGTACACTGGTCTCACTAGTGGTTTCAGGAGCACTTTGCTAACATGTGATGCTGAAACAGTGCCATGGGTGCTCTTCACAGCCTCAGTCTCTGGGCATACAGAAAGGGAGGGCAAGTGCTTCAGAGAATCACAGAACAGTGGAGGTTGGAAGGGACTTCTGGAGATCATCTAGTCCAACCCCCTGCCCAGAGCAGGGTCAGTTAGACCAGGCTGCTCAGGGCTGTATCCAGTAGAGTTCTGAATATCACCAAGGATGAAGACTCCACAGCCTCTCTGGGCAACCTGTTCCAGCATTCAACCACCTTCACAGTAAAGACGATTTCTCTTATGTTTAAATGGAATTTCCTGCATTTCAATTTGTGTTCGTTGCTTCTTGACCTGTCTCTAGGTATCACTGAGAAAAGTCTGGCTCCGTTCTCTTTAATCCCCCGTACGGTATTTACACACATTGTCAACATCGCCTTGAGCCGTCTCTTCTCCAGGCTGAACAGTCCCAGCTCTCCTACCCTCTCCTCATACGAGAGCTGCTCCAAGCCCTTAATCATCTGCATAGCCCTTAGCGGCTCCCCGCACCCCAGTCTAGCCCATTCGAATTTGGGCAGCTCTGGCTGCCCAACCTGAATATATTTTTTTGCACTTCAAGGTGGCAGTTCCTGAACTGGTCCCCGCAAAGTCCCAAGGGCTTCACTGTGCTATGCCAGTAAACATGACATAAGAGACAGTATGAAAGTACAAATAGCTTCAGAAAAATTGATTGGCATTGTGTGTGCATTCTTTACCCTTTCCTTCTCTTCTGCCCCTCTGAGCAGACTCTTGCACCTTGCCAAAGGAATTTAGAAAGCCAAACAAAGAGTTTGGTGTTCTCCAAGTAAATAAGCAATGTTCAAATCCTGGCAGCTTTAGATTGTGGCTGTGCCCTTGCTTGGCAAGCAGGAACTTTCTAATGCAGGTTATTTCTCTCCAAACAGAAATATGGGGCCTCAGAGATATGTTCAAGAGAGCACGGAAATCATTTACTGATCTCTGTAAGCAGAAACCACTGAAGTATGGCTCACATTCAGTTTGGCTGATGAGCTGGGAGAAGTGGGATGCCAATATTCAGATCTACCCCACAACTGTCCCAATCGCCCAAAGACAGAACGATCAGCTTTACGAGACGCAGGAGAGTGGTCTGATTGCAGAACCCTCCACACACTACCTCCTGCTTCTCTGGGAGGCTGGGCAAAAGTATCACCTTTCTCGGCCTTTCACAGGCCAAAACAGATCTCTGCAGGGGCCTTAGATCAATATCTAAGACCTTAGCCAGGTCTTAGTGGCTTTTTCTTAAAAGAAGCATCCTAAAGCTGGGGTGAAACAACACAGGACACAAGAAGAGTAATTCTGTCAGGTGAAGCCTGACTAGTTAATGAACTGATGTGGTTCCCTGGATATTAAGCGACGGGGATTCATGATGTGGGAGGCCCTTACCTTCCAGGCCTGTTCTTTCAATGTGTAACTTCTATTTTTAGAAGCTTTATACCGACCAGAATTGCACTTTGGTTCAGGAAAAGACTAAGCTTTTTATTGCCTTAAATGTCACCGTAATAGTCAAAGTAAGGACTTTAAAACTTGCCTTTGGAAATGTTTATTCGGGAAAAATAATGCAATTCGCTGAGATGATAATATTTTTTCCCTAGTGCCTTGAAATGTTTGTAAAAGCCAACATTTCTTGGTTTATCTTATTGGATTTCATGCCCTAAAGGGAGTTTTTCCAGATCTGGCAATGAAGTTAATTTTAGCCCTTCTGTCTAAATGAATCAAGAAGCACTGTCAATGGGAGAGCTGAACAGAAACATCAAAGCGTCTGGATAGCGGGAAACTGAAGATGCACTGGAAAAAAAATCAGCAAATATAAAACCAAATCTTTTACTCCAGCAGTAGACCACCACTCTGAGCCACATGAAGCTTGCGGATGTTGGAAATGAAGGCAACGCATGAAAGTTGTCAATAGTCAAAGTTGACTCTCAAGCCAATGAACTCACGCCCAAAACCCTGGTTCGGCCAGCAGACGACCTGACCCTTAGCTCAAGTGCCAGAAGTTTATAATGGGCTCCCAGGGGCCACCAGTCCAGGGTGAAGACTGGAATGCAGCTCCCTACTGCCTCAGATCCTTCTAGTCTGGCCCTGAGTTGCTGCTCTAATATAGAAGCAAAGCAGCTCTGAAGTGAGTAGTACAATGCCAACCTTCACACTTGAATGGCTCACATATAGAGGAGCCAGCCTTTTGGGTCTTGTTGATGCACTAGGGGTTCCTTCTAGAACTACAAAGCAAAGCTACAAATAGCAAAGTAAAATTTGTATCTATTAGTTTTACTTTTTGGAAAGCTCATATCCAAAATTTCACTCGTTCCTTGACTTTCCCATATGTCCTGCATGCAGCATACCAAGTTCTCCTTTGATCTATATGCTCATGTAAGGTGGGTGATATCACTGCAGTTGCCTGAGGCAGTAGAAATGAAATAGTTTCTTCAGAGAAAGACTCCCACCTATATGAAGATTTGCACTGAATGAACTACTGGTATGAATTTAAACTGAGGCAGTTCAGCTGAACTGAGCACCAAAGTAGATACTCTTGCTTCCTTATTGACCTAAGCTAAACCAAATACAATGCAGAACACAAAGCAGCACACTTACATTGAAAGAGTACAAAGGGGTTGCATTGCCTCAAAAAACTGGTGCAAGTCCACATGTAGACTTGTAAGCATCAAAGCTATGAAAAAAGTCCTGCTGTTTGCATTTCCCAGGAGGCAGTCCTTATAAGAATCACAGGTTATTTTGTTGGACATATTTGTGCAGTGGCCTCAGCTTAAGGACCAACCTTGCTAGAACATGAATTATTTGCAGCACAAGTAATAAGCTACATAAAACAAAGTATATGCTTACCAGTGAACCGTTTCTTCCCAGCAATATCATATTCTGACAAAGGGCTGGTACCAACAATACTAGTCTCTGGATAGACAATTTCTGATTCTGTTGTTGTAGAAGTAGTGGTGGTAGTGACAGTGGTGGTGGTTGGTGGCAAAGTGCTCTCAAAAAACTCATAATCTTCAGAGGAAACATAAAATGAAAACATTAGCTTGCTTCATGTTATTTTGGCTTAACTATGAGAATGGAAACATTTGCATCACAAGCCACAGTTCCACAAGAACGCCAAGCATTCTCTGACAGATGTGGCACACTCCTTATGGGTGTCTAGGTTAGCCTCTACTGTACCTCCGTCTTGCAAGCGTTTCTAACAGACTGATAGAAAGCAAGAACAAAGTCTTTGCCTTACAATACTAATGCCAGTTAGTATAGAGGTTTATGTAGACCTCACTCATACAGGTAGAGAGCCACAATAAACAAATGCATTCATACAGCAATATTCTGAACTCGCTGCTACTACCACCTCCTTTAACAACCCTCAAAGGAAGACAGCACAGTAGTTGAATCCCTGGCCACAGCCCTCAGATGCTGAAGGAGGAAAATTAAGTGAAAAAAAATCACTTTTTAAACAACCTTTGTGTTATTCCTCTGTAATCCTAGAGCTGATTCATACTGCTCTTGAACTTTCCTACAAACTAGAAGTATCTAATCTTGTACTTGCCACTAACGGTCCCATTAGGTCCATTAGGAGCCGTTAGGGAAGGTAAACTGGCACATGTGGACCTCTGGGCCATTTTCCCTCAGTTCATGCCAACTGAGCAGTGAGAAAGAAAAACCTACTGCAGTGCTAGGCCCTCTGCTACACAGCTGGCAGATCTTCAGTGGTTGGTCTAGGAGCTCTAATACAGACCACACTAGCAAACAGATGAAGATACACTGACACAGCGAAGTACCTAGTTCCATGAATCCACCAGTTTCTCAGGGTAAGCAGCCCTATATGGGACCTGGTATTCAGTCCCATTTTATCTGATGTTCTTCTTTGAAAAGCTAGTGCAATAAAAGATGGACAAAAACAGAATGAAGGGCAAAGAAGCATTTGGCATCCCTGCCATGTCCTCCCATAGGCTGTGAGGCTCTAGTCATTGCCTGGAGTGTTTCCTGCTTAAATATCTCTGTTTTCTGTAGGTGAAAACTGCTCCTATAGGGAGATCTAGCAAAAGTCCTGAGCACTGTGGATATTCTACTTACGTGGAGGTGTAACTAACATGGGATGTAGGAACTGCGCAGATTTTAGTCCATTTTCTCCTTTCTACCCCCAAATTCTAAATTTTGGCTTCAGTATCAAGCTAGTAGAATAAAAAATCACAAACGTCATTTCTAGGATATCTTTCTCTCAATGGCTTCACTCTCCTTTTCCATTAGCAGAGTAAGGTAAAGGGACCTTCACGTCAAGAAACAGTTGTCTTGGGTACCCCTGTTTTTCATATGTGACACACGACTCGAGAGAGTTATTCCAGCTCACCACTGCTTCTTAAACTCCTCTTCATCAACTGGCCGTCTATAACCCAATTTCAAAGAAAAAAAAAAAAAAATGCCACTTGCAAAAGACTTTTACAGCCAAACAGTACCGTCATCATATATCACATATGCCTCCGGAGTTGCTGTCACATCTGAATCCAGTCCTGAAAATATATCTGCTGAAGAAGAAAGAAAAAATATTAAAAGAATTCAATGGTATTATCCCCACCCTTCAAACAAATTACTTCTTGAATAAAGTTTAAAATAAAAATCTTTAGCCAGCTAATTTGTAAAGAAATAAGACAACTGCCAAGTTTCCAGATAACACAGTGACATTCCACTCTGTATATTCAGAACAGATGAGTAGCTAACTGCAACCAGCCAGGAGTTTTGCTAGAGGAAAATGGGTTCAGAGCTGCTACTCAACAGCTAGAGTAATGCACCTTCTGGGAACTTTGCCTTAGGCCACAGGGTTCTTGGAGAAAAGGCAGCACAGTCAGCATCCACCTAACACTCAGGTCAGGATTTCATACTGTTTTATAGTGTCAGGAGCAGCTTACGTGAGGAATTTATATGCACAAAATAGAACAAGCAATTCAAATAAACTGAAAACCTCTATTCAAATATTTTCTACAGACAAACAACCTACACAGCTGTGTAAGTTACTGACTACGTCTAGGCCTGCAAGTAGTGCAGCCCAAAGGGAACAGCTTTGCGAAACAAAGCAGAAGTTTTACTTTTTACTAGCTGCAATCTGATCCCACGGACTGAATGCCCATTATAGGTTTGGGCATGTACCCATGATCCTGAACTACATCTTTTGCTTTAGTTTCATCCAGAAGGAATCCAGTTTATGTGCACTCAAAATGCTCCACAATGTAAATGACCGCATGGCAAGCAGACATGACTGTGAGGTGCACATCAAAAGCACACTCCCGATCCACACCAAAAACTAATGCAAATGCACCTGCAGACTTCCCAGATGCCTATTCCTATGTATCATCTCATTATCTCTGCATGTCATGCATCCAGCCCCTGAAACACCTGCTCTGAGGTATGTCATCTGGTAAATCCTGGGTCTTCCCTGAACACTCTGAGAAAGGCATTTTTCTGTATGTTATTCAGGGAAGGTAGAGAGTACACAAAGCTCAGACTAGCCTCGAAAAACAATGCCAAGAAAACAAAAGTGTTTTGATGAAACCCACTGCAGGTGGAATCAAGTCTCCACTTAAATGTCGAGGTTGGGGAGAGGCCATGTGCAAATAAAGGTAAAATCAACCTCAGGATACTTTACAAAAACTGACAATCTTCCTGTAGCACTTTACATGAAAGAAGAAAATGTTACTTGTATTAAGGCTGTACCACAAACTTTACAAAATTTCAATTGCCAATTTCAAATAAATTACAAACATAATCTGAACCATACGTTTGCATTTTGTATTTTATATTTTTATTTAGAACTAACAATTAAGATACAAAGATTGATTTTTTTCTACTACAATAAGTTTCTTGAATAACACAGCAGTGATTTAAATGCCAAAATAAGCTTTGAAAACAGAGGAAATTAGTTAATTCTTGTCAGACTTTCATATAGCAAAATCTAACATTTTCCCATGACAGACTTCTGCAGCCACTGTTCAGGAGATCATTCTAGGCAGGAAATCCACTTGACTTCTGTAAGGGTAGTGAGTGACCTAGCAGATCCTTCTTTGAATCCAGCAGATCTTCTCACCACAGTTTGTCAGCACGAACCAATGTCTGCAATGCCTGCACTTCTGTTTGATTAGGTCCAAGTACTTACAGAGGCTCAGATGTGCAAGAAATCTGGAGGCCTCCTGGGCAGATTTCAACTCACTCACACCTATTGGCTTATAAACTTTTTGTCTACGTTCAGTCCAGCATAAATAATTTATCTTATCTATTATTGTGCTTGGTCATAATCTTCTATTTCCCCTTCTCTGTTCTTTTACATTAGCTATGGCATGATGATGATGGGGTACTTCCAAAAAAAACAGCTCTGTCATTATAATTTTCTCCTTTTACATCTGTTGAGGTTCTCCAACTTGCTTCAAGTACTCTTGCAGTAGCTCTTCAGTTAGCACTGCCTGTACTGATTATAGCTAAGTCTTGGCAAGATTGTTTGCTGTGCTCTCTTGACACCTGAAAGAACAGCACACTGGCGACTTATCACTTTATTTTATCACATGTGAGTAAGAAGTGGTTAGGAATCTACCATTTTTCCTTGTGAATTCATTAAAAAGTTTAGTTGGTTTCACTGATAAATCATGCTTGTGTTGCCAAACTCCTTCCTGAAAGCTGAAGACTGCTGAATCTAGTGAAATGCTGATAATAATTTCTACTGGGATGAGCAAGTATTCTGCCAGATAGTTAACGAATATGCCAAAGCTTAAGTAGAACATGTGGCGGTGTTTTTGGCACTTGCAGCCTCCGGCTGTTTGGGAGTCAAGCACTTAGTGACAACATATCAAGCTTTGGCAGAAGTATTTCCCTAACTGAACTGGAGTATTTTCTAGATTCAGATTGAGAGGAAAGAGATAAAAAAATATTTTTTGTAAACGGTCAAGAGAGAACTGCATGAAATGCTTTGGTAGTTCAAGTAGCAGTTGTTTGTCCCTCTTGAAATAGATACATTAAACAACGCAGCGCTCGTTAAATAAATAGCATAAGGGTGCCTTCTGTTCAAGCACGTTCCTCTGTGGAACAGGCAGGCTATTTTGCTGCATTTCTCAAATGCTGGGGCAGGTGACCACAATGCAAGTAAGGAGAAGAGACAATAACAACTCAATATTTACTCTTCAGAGAAATTTTAACAACTGCCGGGTAGGGATTAATATTGTTCAAGCTATTTAGCACATCAGCAGTGGAGAGCCAACATTATCTTGTCATTTCAGTCTTCCACTTTGATGGATCTGCAGAGATGCTGTTGAAGTGCTGGACAGTTTAAGAAGCAAAACCATTCTTACTGAGCAGGCAGCCTGTGTAAAAACTCATTTTCATTCATGCCTTTTACAAAGTTCAAAATTTCACCAAGACCAGCTGGCAGGGGGGAAAGAAAACAAATAGAACGTTTTTAAATGTTCATTAAATCACATCAAAAATCCCCAACCCACATCTCTGCTAAAAATGGTACTACAAGGCTTTTTATTGTTCAGCTTCTGGAGCCTACGTTCAGGTTTAGCCCAGAAACATTTCATGAACTGTATCACAGAAGCAAACATCTATGCTTGTTGAATAGGGAGCGACTCAGCAGTCAAAGGAGAAATTTAGTAGGCAAAGGATACAAACCCTACAGGTTTTGCATACCGGTTACAAAAAAAGAAAAAAAAAATTAGCTTTCACATTCCGGGAAAAGCCAGGTTTTCTGCAGACATTAATTGTTAAAATGGAGAAGGCCTTCCTCACCAGGGTAACAGTATAAGATTGCAAGTTTTTCTGATGCATTAGACTGAAGCAATGGCTTCAGGGTAGGACAAGGAGCAGTGTATACTAGCAAATTAGACGAAGATCTCAAACAAGTTGTCTGAGAAGTGCAACTCATCTTTGAGTGAGGAATATGTGAGGAAAGGCAGTAAAGAGAATAGGAAGATAATAAGAAGGAAAAAGAAATGCTCACCAGAC
The DNA here is from genome assembly GCF_040807025.1 of Struthio camelus. NCBI lineage: Eukaryota > Metazoa > Chordata > Aves > Struthioniformes > Struthionidae > Struthio > Struthio camelus. Next base: position 84,835,546 of record NC_090944.1, on the reverse strand, counting down.
AGAAAGCCAATTCCTTTAAAAGTAATTCAAGCTAAAATAAGGTAATGCTAAAAAGAAAAACTGGCACACAAAAATGATCTAAAGAGAGTCAGAAGTATATACAATGGGAATTCCTGAGGCTGATCAACGTCAAGATTGAGTCTGGCTGCCTTATTTAAAAACAGTACGGTGACTGAAAAGTTAAGCTGGCTGTATCCAATGAAATACTGCACAAAACATCTCTACCATATGATGCTACCAAAATACTCTTGTGTATGACACATACGTTTTAAGATCATTTAATAAGAAGGAAAACAAAAAAAATTCAGAGAAATATTTAATAACCATGTCATTTATATGTAAATGTTTATGTGCACACATAAACACATACATACATATCTATCCACATATATGTATGCATGTATATAAACATATACACTTTTATACATACAAACTGTAAAAAACTTGACATGAGGCTCATTGTTAGATAAATTCATACAGAAAATCATTGTAATTCCATCAGCAATAACATCTCTGACACACTACTTACCCAGTGCAGCTGGTAAGGCAATTTTCAGTGTTCTGCTTCTGAGATCCTCTCCAAAGGCACCACCCTTAGGCTCAGTGTGCATTGTTGAAGCCACATACTGCCATATCTTCCGCACTCTTTAAATTGATAGTTCAGCTTCCCAGGCCAAGATTATATGACCTGCTTGTAAATCTACTTTGACTTCAGAGGTACAGATGGATAGGGGAAAGGTGATGGGGTTTTAATTACCCATTAAAATCAGCCACTGCAGTCAGCACAACCCCCTCTTTAGGTTATGACCATATTTGTCCCTGCTTGTATTCCCCACTTCCAGGCTCAGTTGGGGACTACCTACAAATGGAAGGGACAGAAACGACAGCAGCACTCCCTGATGCAGTTTTGCAAAATAAGCAGCCAATTGGTTTGCAACGCAACATTCAGGTGATGAAAGGGTAAAACGTACTAGAAACAGGCTCAATACCCACTGACTCCAGTGGATTTATACTTGTTTACTTTGGATTTCAGTTCGACACCATGTCCTAAGCTTGTGTAACTCCAACAGGGAAAAGATGACATTCACCAACACAGTCTTATTTTCAGATGCGAAAGGAATTAATGTATAGCTCTCTGCCCTATCTATGCAGGCAGGGCTGTCTTTCCCCAGCTTCATCAGTGCTGTGCTACATTCCTGCCTGACAGTCTATATCTCCAAGAGCTGGCAAGAAAACAAGAATTTCATTTGCAAAGGCTTGTCCCACAGTATGTGGGATATCAACATACCTCCAAGCTCAAGTTTTTCATGGAAGTAAGCTGACATTTTCCAATGTAAAACCTTTTCCCTCCAAAATCCTTCTACAGCTGCTCTAATATCAGCTTCTAGGTTATCACATGGACCAAAATCTCTTTTCAAAGGCGGATTCTTTCCTTCCTTCCATTTCTGAAACTGTACTGTACAAACAATACAGCACAAACAAAAAAAAATCAAACAGCACAAAAGGAAATTACCTTCTGCATTGCACTCTGGCAGGCCATCAAACCCTAACATCAAGTTGCCCTCGTCATCATACTGTGCATAGGTGCCTGGAGGACAGGTTGGGGGTGGTTTCTCAGTGGGCGGTTCAGTTGTGGTTGGTTCAGGAGTGGTGGTGGTAGTCGTAGTAGTTGTTGTAGTAGTAGTAGTTGTTGTTGTGGTAGTTGTTGGGGGTATTGTTGTAGTAGTAGTAGTTGAGGGGGTGGTTGTTTTCTTAATCATTTCAAGACCAATCAGAGGTTTCCCTCCAAGGCTTATTATTGGTTTATCTTGCGCACTTGCTACAGGTTTACTAAATCTGCCATGACCAAACAAAGGTAATCCATCGGGACTCACCATCGGGGCACCTTTTTCATCTAGGAGAGAAGAATAAAACCAAAACAAATCTTATCATTAATCAATTTCAGGCTTACAGCATGGTATTTAACAATAGTAGATTCCACAAGGGCACTGAGAGTGTGGTCGCAGCCTCCTGTAACTAAGCTGACAGAGAAGGAGGTTGTTATCTTGGAAAGATCCATGTCTAGCGAAGTTGGAAAAGGTTCAGAAGAACCTCAGATAAACCACAAGGATGTTCACTTTTATCAGCAGTTTGGTAAACATTTATTGGGAAGATTGCAGGGAGATTTCACTTCAGAGTCACAGCGTGCAGCCTTCATTGAATCTAAATTAATCTCTTGATTGTTGATGAAAGGTATGATTAATCCATACTCTGCTTGCTAATGGTAAACATGTGCAAGTAAAAACTGGGAGGAGCTGGTAAGATGCTGTCACTGCAGAGAAACATATGCGCCAAGTTCTGGATATGGCAAGTATTTATGGTAATCAGCTTAACTGCAGGAACTGAATTTGCATTCAAGAGATCTATTTAGATGGACTGATATGCAACCAGCAGTGTTTTTACAGATCACATGTGTGATTTTTTTATTATTTGTGGTCAATTTCAGAAATAAAATTGCATATTTATAGTTGATACAGTGCTGTTGGTAGGTAATAATTATCTCTACATATAGAGAGATATACACAAGGGTCAATCCTTATTTTAGCTCCCTCCTGCAGTCCGTTCTCACGTTGATACAACTGAAATGGACTTTGGTGAATCTTGCTGCCTATGTGTGCAAGAGTCAGGTCCCACAACGCGTTGACTGCCCACTGGCAACCTGAGGTACAGCAACCCAAATAGCTTGCACGGCACTTGGGCATGCCTGGAGCATTCAACAGCTCAGAGGACTGGGCCCCAAGCAAGAAATATCCCCTCCATAAGACAAACATTGCAGGATGCCTTCTCCAGCCTCTGGGTGCTTCAGGACACAAACGTCTCAGCAGCTTCTGCAAGAGCTAAATACTTTGCTACTCACTCTCCCGCTCTCACTAGGAGTCCCGCTCTCCATTTTGATTACCATTTCTAGCTATACTTCCTGATTACACGTCCTATGACCAGCAAAAAAATATGTGAATAAAAGGTAAGAGGAGTTGCTAGTGCAAAGATTTTGCTCTGGCATTATTATAATCCAAAAGCAAATCCATAGCCAATATATGCTCCTGGAGCTCAGGTCTTCTTCCTCTGCAACTTTCTTTTCTGAAAACAGGCCACCTGCTGAGCCTAAGAGTCAAAATCAGCAGTGCGAGCAATCTGAACAGTAGACGAAGGCAAATCTACACTACGTAGACTACTCATCATGATTCTGAGTAGCTTGCTTTGTTTATATTCAGCTGCATTGTTGAGATCTGCTCCAAAGGGCAACTAAATTAACTGGGAATTATTTTCATCACTACTACTTGCTTTTATGAAAATGTCAAAAATGTTTTTGTTATAGAGATGCACCAGCACCCAGCACAAGGCCTGTATTGTAGTTAAGAATTGTGAAGGGAAACACAGGGAAACAATGGCCCGGATTGTTCATCTTTCCCATGTTGGCTGAAAATCGCTAATGCCTCAAGGATAATCACTCTTTGCAACCATCAGAGAGAGAATAATGAAGAGCTAAAGATTTGGTCAGGGCAAGCCCTAGGATGACATTTGTTTTGCTCCCTGCCCCTAAGATCAAATCTACTGTGGTACCGTACAAATACAAATAAAGACTACATTTACTGAAAATAAGTCCTTTTTTTCTATTGAAAAAAAGTAACACAATTGATCATTGAAAGGGCAGTGACATTTTCCAGGAATTTCTAATTCTGAGTAAGAATGGAATGATTTTAAAAAAAACATGATCAAGAAATGATGAGCTGAAGTCCTAAGAGTCATTAAAAATAACGGTATCCCCCTGAAGAATTTTATTTTCAAGGAATATCACTAGAGCCAAGAGAGGAATGAACGGTGGGGAATGAGTTGTAGAACTCCTTGCCTTCAGAAGTTGAACTTGAGAACAAGAATTTAACAAGAGGCATTAAATTTTATATGCTTACTAAGAATATTGTAATTTGGAAATAACTGATCATCAGAGCAACATTGAAAGGGACACTGGTCAGAAGAAAATCCAAATAATGGAGACCAAGATGGGATTTAAGGGAAAAACAGGGTACCCTACGGCTACCTAGCACAGCGATCTTACATATCCCTAGAGCCTCTTGTGCTAGGACAGCCTGTCAGTCAGCCACGATGTCAGGGCAGGTCCAGCACTGCGTAAGCTCCTGGCTCTACCATTTGCTGAGAGGAGGGAGCACATTTAAGAATTCAGACATTGTCACTGGCAGAGGGCTGGGCTCATTCTTCCCCCAGCAAACCTAGAAGGCTCTTAGGAAACTGCAACAAAGGGAGGTTGTAGCATGCAGCAGATACAGCAAACAGTCCTTGAAATACTTCCACCTCCTGGAACGAGTCAGTTCGAAGGCCCAGCTCCATGAATTACTTTCAGGCTTGCCCTTTGCTCCTGCAAAAGCATGAGCGCAGCTTTGTGCTCGGTGGCTGCAGGGCAGCTCCTGCCATCACAGCTGCCAGTGCAGCCCATTATTCCTGGCAGACTAGCTGCACCTTGACATCCAAAAGTCCTGGAGAAGTGTGGAGACACCAGGTCTGAACTACGGCAATGCAAGCACTATGCGGTTAACGTAGTGCAGTTAAACCAGGATGCGGCACATAACTTTTCAAACACTGGCCACCTGTGCAGCACAGGTGCAGTCTGTCCTTGCTCCTCTAAAGGTTCCCAGCATGCACCCATTTTCTAGCATCCCCCAGAGAGAAATATGGGAAACATGCAGAGTGGTCCCATGCCATGTGGCATAAGGATGCATCTGTGTAATCCTCCCTCTTATGGACTGGAACTGTACCCCCCACACCTACTCCCACTGCTCATCAGGATCTGTTACCATGCACACAAAACCATTGATTTTTTTCTTTAAGAAGGAAGCCACTACTTACCAACAATTGTACGTCCATCCCCTCCTAACTTCACTCGTAGAGGGTTTCCTTGGGAATCTTGGAGGTATTTTCCTTCAACATTTAACACTAGCCCTCGGTCAAGATCTACAATCTAAAAGCAATAGATAAACTCAAATTTAGCTAACATGAGAGAATGTGAAATGAAATTTCACAGCAACAGAAATCCTGGGGAAATATAGATTTTAAGTGTGATGTTCAGGAATAGCTACAACACCTACAGAGCAACTTTTAAACGTGAGTCACTAATTGGCTTAGGAATCTCTGAAAAATCACTGCGTAAGAAGGCAAATCACCAGGAACTAGGCTCCAGAGTTGCACAAGAACTGTATTCATGTCACCTACTATAGGAATCATGAGCAACGTAACAACTCTGTTTTCTTGGTCTACACAACTCCTAAGCTGGATTCTTGTAATACTGGTTTGAATATGAGCCTGAGTCCTTTTGAAAATGGGATTTAAGTCTATCAGTCAGAAAAAAGAAAAATTAAACTAGCCCATTTAGATTAAAACAGCAGTGAAAACAAAGTAACTAAGATTTTAACTGGAGCAGAAGACTGAGGAAAAGCCTCTGTCTCATAAATCAAACCTGTTTGAGAGCTCGGATTGAATTCAAGGTGGTAACTGCAGTTAAAATCCAGTTCCCACTCTACTTCAACCCAAAATAGCTGAACTGGATGCTGTTTTAACCAGAGTTAACATACGCTATGCCATAAAATAGAAAAACACAAAATGTGTTAAGTGTTGAGAGGACACTGGGAAGAAGACATAGTAGCAGTTTCAAGTTGGCACGAAGGACTTATATTTGACATTAGGAAAAACTCTGTAGCATGAGGAGAGTAAATCACAAGAGCAGATTGCCTGCTGTTGCGCAGGTCTGGCAGCATCCACCTCTGGAGGTCTCCGAGCCACAGCTGATGACATAGATGAAGATACAGACTGTCTTGTCTTACAGGATATTTGTCTTGCTTGGAGCAATGCCTTCCTCTCCAACCTCTACCACCCTGGGTAGGGAGAGAGGCCCTATGCCCCCCAGGGACCCTTTCAGCCCTCTTTCTGGAGCCTATTTAAATGGTTTTGGACATGCTTTTCAAAATCCCTCCCTTGAATATGCTGTCCTTTATGCACCTTTTAATGTTTCTCTACTGCAAGCTAGTAAATTAAAGTGTCCACAAAATGTCTTTACACAGCTCCGTTTATTTGTATCATGTAGTGTTTTACCATGCGAGTAGCTCCATCGACTTCAGTAAGGCTGGTCACAGTCTCATCCTGCTCAATGTTTGGACAAATGTGTAGGAAACATCAATTCCTTCCCTACATTGGCTGGTTATGAACTGATTAGGAAGGATTTTAAAAGATAAGATCTGGGCATTTAGGCACCCAGTAGGGTTTTCCCAGTAATGGTACCTGAACTCTTCTGAAAATATCACTAGGAACATATCTGTATGAACTACAAAACATTTAAAGATATCACCTTGAGGCCTGTCAATCCAGGGAACTTATTCTGAAATGTGACAAGATGGACATTTAAAGCATCAAGACACCTGTGGAGTAACTTTACATTTCTACGTTCCTGTTCATGAGTTTCTCCCGGGGACGTCAGTCTGGAATATGCATTCCACGATAACTATCCCAGCCAGTTTCCACCCATATTGTATGGCAGAAAAGTCCTGAGTAACTTGGGAGCACAAGTCCCATTGATTCTGAGGAAAAACACTTCACTAAATCTATCGGACTAATGCTAGAGTTGAAAATTCAAGCCATTATGCTTTAAATCAGCCATTTAAAATGTCCAAAGAATGAAGTGCTGTATTTGTCACTAGATTTAAATGGAACAGTGGAAACTGGAACACTAAGTGTAATCTCATTTTACACCTTCTTTGACTGAGGGCACTTTTGTCTCTTTTCATAAAGAACAGGTAAGTAAAATAAAAGGCCAAAGCATCTTGAATTTGCAGAGAAGGTCACCCTACCCACTTTGTTCCTTGAGGGCCATTGATTATTCTCTGTCCACTTGGTTTTCCATTATTACCAGGCAGTATTTTTCCATTTCCATTCTTTGTTGTAAGATTTGGCCTGCCATTATAACCTGAAATAGAGAAGAAAACACACTATTCTAAAAAAGGCTGTACATATGACAAATCACATTTTAAAACACAAAGAAACGCAATAACTCTTATGAATGGATTGTTAAATACAAGTCCCATGGAGGTATTTTACTTGTACTGGCTACAAAATGATGGCCATTAGTGATTTTTAACTTTGCGTAACACTTGCAAATAATTCAGCGTTTTGTCATCATGAAGTTTCTCAGAATTTGTGTTCAATATTCAAACATTAAACCCAACATATTATGTCATTGCTGAATCTCACTATGCATAAACGGCCAGATTCACCAGTATGCTTGGGCTGCCACGCACCGCAGTGAAGATGGAAACACGGCCTCCCTGGCTCTACTCAGATTGTCCACAGGACTACTTTATGTCACCCATACAGTGCAAAGCAGCCATGGTGAGTCCGGTTTGGAGACTATGAGGAACAGGAAACTGACGTTTAAAATTGAAAACAAAAATTATTAAAGTAGCAAACGTATTTAAATGGCTCCCAACATCATAACATTCCGGTGCCTTTTTCTGCAACATCCAATAGATAAGAAATCAGCTCCTATGCTAGAAAGTAGATATGCAAAACTCTCTGCCCAAGCCAGCTCTTCTAAAGACACCAGCACATAACGATCACCAGCTGTTGTCTCATCTCACATCACATTAAAATAAAGATCAAGCTCAATCTTAGATGAATTTCTGATGACAGAAGACAATTATCCAGTACGGATTTCAGGATTTTCAGTGCTAACTTGGTGATTAGTTCAGACTTCTCAAAAAACTTGTAAACTGATTTAGACCACCCTCAGCAAATCCAGGTTTGCCACCATGTCAGTTAACAGGAGATCTACTTCAGACTCAAGAAACATAGGCCAAATCCTTTGTTTCCACAAACATTTAAGCAGCAGAAAGGGGAAAATGTGATTGGAAGAGTCAAATAAGCCTGAATCTCCTCTTAGACTGTCCTCTCCACCATAGTAAATTGGAAGAAGCACCAGTTTCTATGAGTCTTCTTACTGATGCGGACCTAAATGAGAGCAGAAAAAGCCTGCACAGCACTCAGTAAATCAGGCATTTCACTTCTGCTTAGAGTAACTGTTATGACACTCTTGTATCTGTGCAACCAACACAAGAGTCTGAAATGATTTATTATGAAGAGGTTAAAACACTTGTGTTTTGTCTCTACCATGTTTATCCGGTATCTTCAATTCCGCTGGGATTTTGAATAAAACAGAGCAGCATTTCTAGGCACTATGTCTACCATCAATATTTAAGCATTTGCGGAGTGGGATGAGGAAAAAAAATGTCATTAAAAAGAACAACTTTCTTACCCTATCCTTATACAAACCTGTAGTGATGAACTGAAAGGAGAGGTGGTGGGAATTACCCCCACAGGGTTTTTTTTTTCCCCTCTAAAGGGAAAGGCTCTCTTTCTCTAACTGAAAAACAAGGCCCACCTCACATAGCTACACAGAAACACATTCAGCTCAGAGATGGAAAAGTAGTGGCACAGAGCTGCAGGCCCTCAAACTCAGAAAGGGCAGTTACTGCCACATCTTAGCTCACAGACTTGCCACCAGCAAATATATATGAAATGAATACATATGAAATAAACACTCCTTGGCTATTAACTACCCAATTCCATGGCTCATGGCACCTTTTCCAAAAATGAAGGGCAAGATTTTTAGAGGGATGAAGGACCTCAGTCTTCAGGGAGGAGGAACTGCCTACATCATTTCCATGCCATTGGTCAATGGAGTTCTGGGGACTTTGCCACGCCTGAAAGTCAGACATTACATTTAAACTTTCTGCCATAAATCCCATCCTCCATGATATTATTTAAGGTCCACTTCCGCTTGAAAGTTCTGCAAGAACTCTACACAACACCCAGTCTGACTAAAGCTAGTGCACAGCAAATAAAATAATCCAGTTGTATTTTTCACTGTATAGCAGTGAGATCACATTAAACAAGACATTCTTATCTACATACAGCATAATAGCATATACATTTAGCATATACATATATACATATAGCACTTACTAAAACACTTAGGCAACTCAATACAATTCTTGAATGTCCATGCACTAGAGGGAGAAAAAAAACATTCCTAGCTCTGGCAAAGCCACTGAGACTGTCTGGGATCACCTTAGTTGACAGAGAGAATCAGTATGTGACGCACCTCTACTGTAGGACCTGCAGTTCCACTATCCTCAGTCAGCAGATATTCTGCCAGAAAGCAAGCCTCTAACCTTTGGGAGCCATAAAGGTATCAGAAGGCCTGACTGTGATGTGAACGATCCTCACCAGGAATATGCAACCCTGAGGTGTCTATCCACTTTATCCACTCTACTTAGAAATAAGAGGAAAGTGCTTTAAAATTAGTTAAAGAAAATATTGCATGCCAGTACAGCGTAAGGAAATATCTTATTGCCTGGGGATGGGCAAGGCAGGACCACATAATCTGCTAAAGCCTTTTCAATAATCCATATAAGGAAGAACAATATACCTGAAAGGTAGTCATATTCAGAGTATAAATGTTCTTTCAATGCATATTCAGAGAAGTCATTACTCAATAAGGAACACAGCCCTCTTTCCATTATAGTCCCTAACTCTGTCATCTGATCTACTCAAATAGAACGCCTGAGGTTTAGAGAACTCTATGGGACATGGGATCCTGTGCAAGTCATGCTGCAGGATCCTGTGCAGATTAGACTGCAGGACACCACGGGTCCGGGGCACTGCTTACACATTACCCATTACTTTGCTTACACATTACCCTCAAGAAGTGGGCTCCCTAGGACCACCAAAATTAAAGCTAATATATTATAATAAATAACTTAAACTGCACTCTGAGGGAGGACTTTCCTTTTCATCTAGTGGCTGACATTAGAAAAACTCAGTATAATGAGATTACCGAAACAAAGACAACGTACCTTGCCTATAAGAAGGTCTAACAAACTGCCGTTGGGAAGGGCTCCGTAATCTGGAGTTTAAAAGTCTCTGGCGAGGGGACAAAGTAGAAGAAGAAATTGTTGGAGAAATAGCGTGAGCGGTTGTAGATGTAGAAGAACGTGGCCAAACAAAGCTTGGTTTAGACAGGGTATGTTTGTTAGGGGGGTGAGGAACCCGTGATGCTATAGCAGAGCTGCCTGGTGATTCAGGAGAAGATATTTTTAATGTTGGAGTTTTTTCCTTCTCTTCCTCTTCAGATCTTACTTTGTGAGGTAGAATAGTGTCCATTGATTTCCTTCTATTGCTAGTAGTGTCATCATATGTGTTTTTGCTACCTCTAGAAACAGAAGGTGACCATTTTGCTGCCAAAGATGATGTGGATTTCTCCTCTGATTCTTTCTGATCATACTCACTATAATAATCATCCTCTTCACTAGAACCTGAGTGATGAGATTTAGATGAAGAAGAGGAAGGAACTTTTTGAGGAAGTTCAAGTTTGGATATTTTTGATGGCAAGAGGCCATATGTTTTCTCTGTTCGGGGCACTGTTTTTGTAGCAACCCTTGAACGAGTAGGTAATGAAGGATGAGTTTGTCTCAAAGAAGGGGATGACAACTTTGGATTATATTGGTTGTCCTTTACCGCATCAGTGGCAGAACTGGAATCTGGCTGAGTAAGTTTTGATTTGTAGGAAGGTGCCTGAGAACCTGGCTGCTGTTGCTTTGATAGAGACAAACCTGAGCTTCCCTGAGAGAAAGAGGCAGGTAACCCCCTAGAAGTGGAGACCTCTTTAGGAGATACAGAACGGGTGCTTGCTCTGTCATTATCTTCTACATCTGCATCCTCATTTTCCTGCAACTCTTCATTACTCTGGGATGAGACAGGAGATGGGAGACGCCGGCCCCTAGAACGAAGTAAAGAAGGGCTAGTTTGCGCTCTCTGTGGAGGCTCTGAGCGGGAGCTCTTCTGCGATGGAAGATGAGAGGGCAATGTCTTTTTCGGCAAAGATAAACTTGACTTTGACTGAGCAAGGGTTTCTTTTACCTCTCGATGGTCCTGCTCCTCAGGCTTATGTTTGGAAAGGGGAGAATGCTTTTCTGGAGCAGCTGCTCTACTTAGATGTTCTTCTGAGTCAGAGTGGGGAGACTTTTCACCGTGTGGGTCTCTGAGGTGAGAATCAGAATCGACCTGAGGATTTCTGTTCTTAGAATAGATTGCTGAAGAAGACTGCCTAGAAGTGGATATAGAGGGATTGTGCGCAATGGCTGGAGATAATGATTTTTCATCTGGTGATCCCTCCCTAAAATTCTTATCATCATCCTTTCCATCAGATTTGGCACTGGTGAAGGAGCGAGAGTGAGGTGAGGTGTAACCAGAAACAGCAGACCTCGATGAGACCGCTACGGCAGCTAATTTCGAATCTTTCCACATGCGAGAACTGGAGGCTGAGGGAAGCCTTGTTTGCTGTGACCTAGAAGTGGACTGTTCTGCTCTGCTCTCTGCTTCTTCACTGTCATATTCATTATAACTATCACGACCAAGATCATTATTTTTGGCAGGCAGAGCATGGGAAGAGGTTTTAGGAGAAGGAATATTAGTGTTGCTTTGCCTTAGTTGCTTTGTTTCATGATCCGTGTACTTAGGAACAGAAGAGGCAGAAGAGCGTTGCGTTGAGGATGGTAACAGTGCTGGTGGCTCATGTTTACCTGGGCTTGTCTGTTCTGACCCCTCTGATGCATGAGTTTGAATAAGGGTCCTCCCGGAAGCAAGGACAGGGTGGATTGGCCGACTAGGAGGCAAAGGTCTAACAAAGCTCCTCTGATCTTGGGCTTTTGGTGGCATTGTTGGAGCTTCACGGGAGGAATCGTGATCGTCTGTCACTTCAGTGGATTGGAGATCAGGTTCCAGCTCGTCTGTCTTTCTAGAAGGTAACTGAGACTTACTCAGGACCCCTCCCCCAGTCAAGAGTTTATTCTTATATTCAGAAAGAAGACTCTTTTTATCACTAACACTAGGTGAATGAACAGACGAATGCTTAGAAGGAAGCGATGGCTGGATTTTCAAAGAAACAGTTGAAGATTGAGAAGGAGATGAATTGGCATTTCCAGATTTTTTAGCCTTTGAATTATCTTGAATATTCGTTTGTTGCTGAGCAATTGAATCCTCATAATCAGCTGGAAAAAAAAAGATAATCTTTATTCATAACAACAAAAGAAGCACAAAAATTGACCAAGAAGAGAAAACAGTGAGGTAGCAAGAACCACCTTACATATGAGAATACGGGACAATAACTGTTTCTGTATTGACTAGCTTTCATGGAATTATTATAACTTGCATAAAATAGAGCAATTAAAATAAAACATCTGAAGGTAGGGGCTGCAGCGCCGTATCAGTGGAACCAAATCCCTAGCAGAGCTCAGTCATGTTGACGGCTTGATGCTACATTATCCCATCTGAGGATGGGGCCCCCATTTTTAGTCACCTCAGTAAATTTTCTGTCCTCACAACAGCATCTTTTTTGCAAGAAGTAAGAGCAAGGAGTCTGAATAAAGTCTAAGAGAAGTAGGTGACTAACCTTGAAGAGTGGAAGTGGCCATGAATAGTGTAACTAAAGAAACAAAACATGGTTTTCTTTGGACTTTGAGGAACACAGAGCGCACACAACATTTTCATGCAGCACACCATGAAATAAGGTAGGACAATGCTTTATTTAAAATGTTGAAATATCCATTAAATGTTCTTTTAATTGTCAGAGTGATGAATGCTTACCTACAAGCATCTCTTTGGACAATGTAGTCAGGAAGAGCTATCAGAAATAGTGTTAAGGAAGCAAAGTTGCACTGGTTAGACGGAGCACAGAGGAAGCTAAGAAAAGTCAGTAAGAATGAACATAACTGGGACCAAGGCAAGACTGGACAAACAAGGCCATGATGCTTACCTGCTGGGATAGCAACACTGAAGGCTTTAGACTGAGGACCTTGTCCCCTCCTGTTTGCTGCACGAATTTTGAAAATATAGCGCTCTCCGGACTGCAGACCATCTATCATGGCTGACGTTGTAGCTCCAGAGTAGGTGATGGACTTTGCTCCAAATGGCTTGAGAGCCGGGGCGTATGAAAGAATGTATTCTGAAATGATTTGGCAGACGGTTGGAAGGAGGAAACTGAAAACAGTCCTGTTTCCAGCGGACAGACTGTATGGGTAGGATGAATTAGAACGTGCATTACTAAAATTAATACACTAGCAATGCACGTCAAGTCAACAGCTGGAGTGTAAAGACATAATATATATATATTGATAAGTTGAATAAACATTTGCTCATTTTAATTGACAAAAGCATACCATGTCAATGAGCTAAAGACTGAGACCTTAGCTATACCTTTCTAGTAATACATAGGCAACAGTCCCCATCAGCGTGAATAGTCACCACCAAGAGCCCCGACGATGGCCGTGCTTTCCAGACAGAAGGTGTGGGGGGACATGAGAAAGTTACAGCACCAGATATCAGGCAGTTTGGCTTGCTGCATTGGTAGACCACTTTTTGTTTCTGTACGCCAACTAATTAGGGAAAAAACGAGTCTTCTGAAAATATAAACTGTCCTAAATCAAAAATAATGTAGGAAACCTAGAAGAGAAAATGTATCAAAGACAGTAAAAATTTATGAACATCGCCAAGAAAATACAAATTGTCCTACTCATTTCATAAATACAGTCTGAAAGATGGTACAAACACCAAGTAGGGTGGATTACTATAGTAAGACTATCCATGTTATTATGACTGTTGGAGCGTGAACAGATTTTAGATTACCCAGGGAAATAAAAGTTTTGAACCTACTGATTGATTAGTTACAAAGATATTTACAATCAACAACACACAATCCAGAGAAAATTCTTCCAAAATATCACTTGCTCCAAAGATAGATAGTGCACAATTGTGTTCCTGACTGTAACTATGTCCACAGCAAACAAGAATGTTAAAGATATTTCTTTCCCACAGAAACTATTTGGAAGAAGCTCAAAATGGCATATTCACATAATTAACTTTCAAGACATCAGTATTAAAATCAGGTGGCATTTTCAACAGAGCATGACATAGTTCTAATTACACTATACTTTAAGACTCCAGTCATGCAAAGGCAGCTCTGCCAGCCCACTCTAGTAAGACTTTACCAGCTCTTATGGTCCATATACTCATTCCTCAGCTGTGCTGGAACCTGAGGGACATCCCCATAAAAACACCAAAGCATTTACTTTACACTGCAAAGTAAATTTCCCTGCAATCAAATATAAATATTTCCAGCTTAGCCTTTGTTTACAGGGGTTTCTGGATTGGGTTTTCAGTTGTAAACTACCGACCAGTAGGTAAAATTCATGCTTTGATGATTTGAGGTCCTTCCCTAAAAAGTACTTCCACCAGGAAATAATGGCACTGCATATTATCAAAGGGTAACAATAACACATTTGTCCAACAAAATTAAAATCTTCACTGTCAGACAAGCTGTGCTTATTAACTATATCGGGGGCATGCACCACTGCACAGAAAGCAAGGCAAGGCCTTGTTGCTACTTAAGATGCTCACCCTGCTCTGACATTTCAGCTTAGGACTACAGTGGTACCTATTAGCTTTCTATATTGAGGGAAGTTTCACCTTTATCAAAATAACTGTAAGCATAAAGAGGAGTCTTTCCATTATACTCTCAAAGGGATGTATCTTAGAGCATAGGTAAGATTTTAGTGATGTGCAGGCTTCCTTTTCTTTCGAACCTTCTGCAAGAGGCACTGCCATTAGCCACAAACAGGATTTTGAAAATAAATTCCAAGGGCTGCCATTTTCCTCTCTCTGAACAAAGAAAACTCTAGAACACAATAACAACATTAAAAAACAGGAAAATTATATTTCTTCTGAAAACCAGCCTGTATTCATTGCATTAAGAAATAAGCTAAGTGTAAGTCATCAAAACCAAGATGAAGAGTCACCAATTTTTTAACATGCAAATGCATTTACAGATCAGTAAGAAAAACCTAAAGTATCAGAAGGCATGCTGAGTTCTATTTTCTGTTTTGTATTTTTATTTTAAGATATAATGGCTATTCAGGATGGATATATGATGGGTACACTGGAGTAATTTTTATTTGCACAGGCTCTGGTGTTTTAATTCTGGCAGCTTTCAAATGGCTACCAGAGGGCAATTTAAGGGCAGGTTTGAAAAACAAATGGACAAAAAGGCAAAAATTCCTGATTACCACGTGTTATCAAATCTGACCATGAAGTGCTAATTCAGTGGTTTCATTTAGCCAGTATAAATATCATTCATGCCATTTATTTGGTTTAAAAATAAGACCTCTCCTGTTATACTTTATACTCAAAAAACCCCACAACAATATATTAGACACATATAAATGTTCAACCTTTGAATACCAAGTCTCTTTAAAATGATTGCTCTAGATGAATCATCTAAAAAACAACAGAAAAAATATGGACAAAGAGTTACAGATTGCTCAAAATTAGGAGCAGACTTTAAATTTCAGATAATGTCCCTGAATGACCCTACTTTAAGAAACAGTAATTCTTGGACCCAATTGCAGCTCCATTGAAGCAACTGGCAAAACTTCTACTGACTTCAAAGAGGAAAAAATTCCATCACCACCCTGACAAATACATAATACGGGTCTTTTATGCTGACACGGCACACTTCCCCCTTTACACCAATGGTCTTTTTTATCCTGAGATCCTACAGCGCTGATGAGGCACCTCCGGAAATTTGTGTGATCCAAGAACACAATCCTATCAATCGCAGGAGAATGGGAGCAATTAAACAACCTGCCTATTCATTTTTGGAAGGAAAAAGGAAAAAAAAAAGTCATGGAAGATTTTTCTAAATCCTGCGTAAGTAATCTGCTGTGGACAAATTAGCAAGATGGCTATACATGGTAGTGCTACAGTACATGGGGCTTATATGTGAAAAGTGTTGAAATCACTACTTGTATTTGTTTCTTAAGAGGCTTTCATTCTGTGATAAATTAGAAATCTGACAAAACAGAAACCTATTCACTTGCCTAGCACCTACCCAACTTTTCCTAACTTACTTCTTCGCCTAACTTTCATAAATCCTTTGTGAAACTTCCTTCTCGAGCTCCACTTCAACCTGCTAATTAACGGAAGGAGAGGGTAAGTACGCATGTGTGATATTCCAGGAAGCTCTGTGGCCCCCTAGGCACAAGGTGGTGGCTTCCCAACAGCACAGTGGAGAAGCTGAAGCTGGGCTGGAAACAAGAAACATCTTGGTCCAGTGTAAGTCTAACAACAAAGTCATGGCTTAGTCAGTAATGACGTGCGGACAAACCCCAGCTCGTTCCAGCTTGCTGCAGAGTGACAGTCTGGTTTCAAGATCAGCTCCCTGTGAGGGTTAAAAACTGACAGTGATAACTTACCTTTGACTTTTCCTTCACTTTCCGGAAGAGCATCCCAGGATGCTGCGACAGAGGTGGGTTTGCCTTTTAAGGGCCAAACATCCAAATTTTCAGGTGCACTGGCAGGAGCTGTGAAACAGCCACACGCAGAAGAGGCAATTAAGAAATGCTTACTCACGTGGCACATACTTCTCGCTTCTTCTCATTGCAGAACTTTCTATATGACCATTTAAAAAATAAAAACTGAAGTATACAAATGGCTCAGGTCCACGTGTGCCTATATCAGATCTCTGTACAAGGTCCCCATCGTGAAATTTTACTCTACGCTTTTGGGGACAGGCTGACTGGACAAGACTGCTACTGTGGCTTAGCTGAGTGGAAAGCTGCTGTAGTTTGGTTGTTACGGACCACTTCTCTTCACCACTTCTTGAGTCTTCTCAGTGGCAGAGGCACAATTTAGAAATTACCAGTATTTAGCCCCAGAAACACCCATACCGATCTCTCACTTGCTCTAACCCTACCACAACAGCAGCCCTGGATGTGCTAGAGGGCAACAGGCAGAAGCACTGAAGCTGTTTTTGTTTTTCTGCTTATCCTGACGGTGCCTCAAGCCAGTCCTATTTTGCAGCTTAAATCCTCAGAACTCGTATCACACCAAAGATCTGTTTAATACATACCCGCTTCCGGGGTCCGCTGGTAAACAGATACGCTCCATTTGCCTTCCTTTTCTCCTTCCAGGATTTGGACGGCAAATTCATACATGGTATCTGGCATCAGATTCTCCACTAGCGCCCGTCGGTGAGACACTTGCTTGTAATCCCACCTTGCTGATTCCCCCTTTTCCCGATAGCGAACATTATATTGCCTGGGATTAGAAACACAGGAGGTAAAAAGTCACACCTCAGAAATAACATTAGTAGAATCAGACAGAGGGCAGGTTGTTTTTGCCTTGGCTAACCTGCTGCAGAGGGAGCAGGGAACAGCAATAAGTGAAGCCTGTGGTACTTACTTTGCCAGGATAACTGATCTTTAAAAACAAAAACAGAAAACCCCTCAAAAGTGCCCAAACTGGCAGTGGCCATGTCAGAATTCACTCTTGGGAAGGGCAGGTGCTGTTTGTCCTGCTCTCCTCGGTGGGAACACTACGCTGGATGGCCCTGTAACGCCATGGTGGTAAAAGGGAATCGCCTCAGTGACGGCTGGCCACAGGACGGAGCAACCAGCAAGCGCCCCTCTGCAGCCAGCCCCACGAGCTGCAGTCCTCCCAGGGAGCTGGGACTGCAGGCACCACATTTCTGCCTAGTCCCCATCCAAGAGCTGTTAACCTCTGCAGAGGTAACCTAGCCTGCTGTGTATTTAGTCTCCCTTGTATACATAGACCTCCAGCTTTTCAGAGAAAGGTTATCTTTTCCCTGCATAGTACATGAGCAGTGCACAGCGATCCCAGATGCCTCCTGGGGGCTCTGGAAACTACCCAAATGCAAGCAGTGAAATACCACCACCACCACCACCACACCACCAAGTGCCTGTGCCTTTTAAGCAAACATTCATGTATTCTTCTAATTGAGTCTGACTGCATTCACCCTGCAGGACTGACCGCTCTTTCCAGCTTCTTACTGAAAACGCCCCCTCCCCTTCAGGGAGAAGCCACAGTTCCCTCCTAATCAAGCCAGGGTGTCCTGGGAGGCTCTATGCCGCCATCGTAACAGCAGCGTGGTGAGGAACATGGCTAGGGAGTGCAGAGCCCCCTCGCGCTTGGTTTCCCCCTGCTCCCAGAGCAGTGCCGGCAGCTTGGATCTCACTCGCCTCCCAGAAAATAACTTCCACAATGAAGCTAAGTGTCTAAAACTGCCATTACCCCTTCTGTGTCCCTCAGGGTGTCTCAGTCCAGGGTTAGACAGCCCTTCACTATTCCCAGGCTAAGCCATGCATTGCACTGCATTCAGATTTTTGGCACTTTCCATCCCTTTCCTCTGTTTATTTGGGTCTCCGCTTGCTGGGGCGTGCTTCTGTGAGCCAAGTGCTCCCATCCACCCTGGCCATGACATGCTCTGCCACGGCACATCTGCACTGGGGGCTTCTGGAGGCCAGTGGATGATGGGGACATTCATTGGGTCTCTCATGTCCCAGAGCATTTCCTCCTGGAGCCACAGGAGGGTCATCTCACAGCTGTCGTCTGTTCTGACAATCCAACCCAACACCTCACCTCTACTCTTCTGAGGCCTATGCCTTGTCCCCTGCCCCTTCTTTCCCCCCACACAAATGAAGATTTGAACTTCCTGTAGTGTGGTGCAGTGACAGCCATATACCAGTCACGTGAATAGCAAAAATATCCCTGATTGGTGCTGACAACTTTTTGGAAGGGATCTAAAAGCCTGTGGTCTAGCATTTACACAGACCTCTAAATACCAAAGACCAGGGTGAGGTTCAGGGGGGTGAAGAGGGTAAGCCGCCCCACATCTACCCACATCAGGTTTCTAACAGCTTCTCAGAAGCACCCGCAACCTGCCACTGTTACAGAAAGGGTCATGCAAAATTCCTATCTTTTATTATGTCCTCGGCTAAATCATTCCCATAACCAACTATTATTAAATAAAAGCAAACTAATGAGTAGTCAGTTAGAAGCAGTTCACCTTTGGTATGTGTTCAGAGAAGAAAGCACAGGGCTAATTACCTATTTGCTGCAACCCTCTTCTGTTTTTCATACAGTGGGTCCGTCCAAGCGACGAGCACAGATTGAGAGGACATAACTCGAACATTAATGTCTTGTGCCACCTCCACCTCTTCCTCTTCTGAAACAACAAAGTAAAATAGCAAGTCAATAACAAGAATATTGGAGATCTCAGTAAAACAGCAACTGTCTTCCACTGATGTTTTAAAAGGCACACAGCACAGATGCATAACAAAGACTATAGTAGTGGAAAACCAAGTACACTGATTACAGATAGTACCCCATGGCAACATCATTTTTTCTGTTGGGTATCTGCTTGTAAGACCAGAGTACTAACATATTGCACAGTCTTTAAAAACTCTTATCAATTCCAAAACTGCTACTTATAGCAAATACGTTAATAACATACTCACATGACTCATCTCTGGCAAATCCACTACTAGAGCTGCCTGGAGGGCAGATATTTTGCCTCATAAATAATTTTGAGATTTCTAATTTTGGCTTCATTTTGAAAGGGGGGTAAGACTAGAAACTGACCACTTCAAATGTGTTGTGTGAATTTAGCTTTTAAGTTTGTATGGTATATAGAGCAAACAAAAAAATTTAAAGCTCTAAAAGAAAAAAAATCATTAAAGTGGGCCATTTTGACATCTTTGGCACATATTTTTACAAAACTTTAAACTGAAGTTATGCTAATTTGATTTTCTGAAGTATTTTGATGAAACTCCATTTTCTATCTGTTTATTCAAGTTTTTTCCAGTCTGCTCTAGGGACTACTCTGTGAAGGAGATTTATTACTCTTCCTATTAATGTGAGAGTGACCATTCCCAAATATCCAAAGGCACAGGATACACAAATGCAACGTCCCAGTCCAAATCTTACAGAAGAATAATATTAGAAAAATGATGATGCCTCAGGAAAGGGATCAGTAAGCTCTGGAGTATGCAGCACCAGGACACCACCATTTTATGTACTGGAGAAGGGCTACATAAGCTGCAGCGTTTAGTATTTGTCACATAGCTGTTCTACTGTTTTCTGTAGGTTTGGGGATAAGGGAAAGCATTCCCTTCTGATTCAAAGCAGAAATCCCTGTGACTTGTACTGGAGCAGGCACAAGGTATAAACTTTGCTCTAGTTTCAGCTCAAATAAAAGTTCAAGCTATAGAGCCTGTGTCTTCCCTTTCATAGTCCATAGTATGCTCTCACAGTACACTTCATTGGCATCAAGTTAGCACTTGTTTGCTTTTTCTCTATCTATTTTTTCCATGGTATTTCTAAGTTTGGTTATACTAAATGAAAATACAGGTATTTTCCATCTCAGTCAAGATATGTGAAACACACTTTCGCACTGTAACGTTCTCACTGTAATGGGACGGGGTGAGAAGATGGCCCAGAAAGGGAGATGACTAAGGGTCACTGATCCTTTTAACCACAGCTACAGTATACAATACTTTTTTTCCAAAGCAAGTGACAACTTTTGCTGTCCAGGCTTAGCCTCATGCATATCAACCCCCCAGAAGATGGGGCAGAGACCTGACAACAAGGCACACGGTTCTGGAGACCCTGGCGTTGATCCTGACTGAGCCCTCTCCTACGGTCACTGCAGTGCATTAGGTTTGCCAATAGGAGGGGAGAAAAACAACAACAAAACACAACAAACAACCATGTTGCAGAGTTGTATAATTTTATTAAGTCCTGCTTGAGTTAGAGCAGCAATCGAAGACATCCAGCAGGCTCTGTGGCCCACAGAGAAAAATCTAGCAGGTCTTGCCCAGAGAATTTAGTCTAAAATCACAAAGTTAGCTCTGTGACGTGATGGCAGAGGTGAAAGAAACATACCTGTGACTCTCTTTTTAGTTAAAGATGACCTATAGACAGGTTGACTCCGTCCTTGGGAGTTCCTTGATGGCAGTGAAACCACATGAACTGATTCAGAGGCTGTACATATGAGAAAAAAAAAAAAAGGCTTTCCTGTAACTTTTTCACAGTGAAAAAATTATTTCTTTCAGGTAAAATTCTGCTTTATTCCCTTCTGAGACACAAAAGGAGAAGCTTCCCTGAAAAGTAAGTAAGTAATTTAAACTCACAGCATCTGTCGCAGAGATTTCAATTTGCACGTAGTAAGAACAATAAACCTGGTATTTTAGAAGCAGAAAAGTAAATTATTAACATGAAAAAACATTACAGGAGTCCAACATTCTAGGTTCGAGTTTCTCTCCTGACAATTTCTTAATTTATTTAAAAACCACTTGTTCTCCTTCTTGAAAAAAAAGTAGCATAAAAGCAATGAAAACAAGAAGTAGATGCTTAAAACCATATTACATAGTATTTCTCATCAAGATTAAGTACCTTACTGAACTCTAAGTCTCTGATAAGATCCCTGGACAGGCACTCCAACTCTGCACAACAGTAGTTTGCGCTGAGCATAAAATGGTGGGGGGGAGCTTCTTGCACACATACATGTCTCGACCCAGCCACCTCCACAGTGGGGTCCAGCCGGCCCCTTTAGGAACCAAGGAGGAGACAGCAGCTGAGCAGGACACCCTGGAGTCTGTCTCCTGGCACACAGTAACACGACAACAGCATCTCAGTGTCTGTACCACTCCAGGCCCATTCAGTTTTATGTCCAAAGACTCCCTTTATAGCTATTATCCAACGCACAGTGCATAGCACCTGGGGACAGCTGCTGCCTGAAGAAACACAGAGTGCAAGCTCCAGGAAAAGAAGCAAAAAATAGAAACAAGGCCACCATGGAGAGGCTCAGACCACTGCGGGTACTGGATTTCCAACACAAAATTTGCACAGATGTGGAAGGACTGGTGGCCACAGTGAGCCTATTTCCAGAGATGGTGGTGGCACAGAAAGATGAAAAAGTGAAGGAATACTAGAGAAGGGATGAGAAATGAGTAAGAGGTTTGTGTTAGGAAAGGGTATGCAACCATGGAATAACTGATAAAGGTGGCTGAGGAGTTCTCTCTCCTCTTGGGCAAATCGAGATAAAGATTCTTCTTATACAAAACCCAGAAAGCAGAAGAGGAAATAGATATTTACATGTTAAGCCAGGAATTCTGGCGGCCATGTGTAATTTTGGAATCATCATCAGTTTTGCAATCGAAGACCAGACCATCTGTGGGATGGGCTTCCAGTTTATATGAGAGATTTTGGGGGAAATAGGTTTAATCTTAAGTAAATGCATCCAAACAGCAAAGAAGAAGTTGAAGCTTCTAGGAAGAAGATCAAAATAACACTTATGAGCACACACCTATCACCCAGCGCAGGCTGGAGGAACTTAGGCAGCTAGACAGAGACAGGGCAGCCACTACACCAACATGTGGGGATGACATAAACAGTGCAGAGGGAAGTGCTCAGCCTCTAGGGAGTTAGCTGCAGTTAGCTTTAAATAAATGTCATCTAGGGCTCAAGTGCAAATCGTCACAGCATGGTAGAAGGATGGGAAACATAGAAGAGGCCAACTTGAATAACTCGGGAGCAACCTGGACCTCAGAAAGGAATTAGAAAGAACATGGACATCTGAATGCAATGCTTGAGTACAGAGTCCATGAAACTGTTTTACTGGCAAAGGTAGATACCTTCAATTACATTAATATTTTTTTCTCCGACCCGAAACAACTTATGGACATAGAGCCTAAGAATAGAACAAGAAGCAAAGGATTTAAGAAGGATCCCACTGTGTGCCAGGAGAATCTGACCTACGCCTCTTTTTCTCTGGTCATCTCCTTGTTATTAATATGAATAACATGCACACGGTCTCTCTCTAATGCAGAATCAAGTTCTGCTACACTTTTTGCCCTTGTCATCATATTTTTCCATTAGGAATATATTGCACTATGCAACAAGAGCAAGCATCTTCAATTATACGGGGGAAGCAATTTTGATGGCTACAATAACATGTGATCTATGATCACCAAGCAGCAACAGGAGATTAGAGATGTGCTTTTCGCTTGGAAAATATCCTTGTGAGATACTGTACATGAAACAAAAGATACAGAACCAATTGATTGGCTGATGGGCAAGGGCAGCCTGGCATCAGCTGAACTACGTGGTATCAAGGAAATTTGGCTTACCTAGCTTTCTCGCCTCCTGGTTTTGTCGCTCTTGCAGCAGTGGAGCATAGCTCATCCTTCGGCTGCTTTCTCCATACCCACGGAGGTAACCTTGTGATCTGCTGCGTGGACCCCTGAAGCCTGCTCCATAAGGTGGCCTCCATCGAAATGATAACCTGCCATCTGGGGACTGGGTACGTGGTCTCAGAGGCCTGTTTGGCATGTCCTTCTCTTCAGAAAAAAAAAAAAAAGCAAAAAACCACACAAAATCCATCATGATTATTATGAAGCATGTGGCATGTATGGCAGTCCACATAAGTCTGTTACAAGCTCATCTATAAAATAACATAAGAATAAAAAGCATAATTTTATAGCTTTTTAATTTTGCTAAAAACTCCAACTCCAATAAACAAGTTTTCCAAATGGGACATGCAACGCTCAACAGTGTCTTTTCCCGGGCAGACTGGTGCAAGACACTCAAAGTGAAAACATACCATAATACAAGGATGCCTGCCAGAAACTGTAGATGTCTTGCAGCTTTCCTGTTTCATCTTTTCCCTTTTTCTTAATCCCCTTTCCATAGTTCAGGCATACCAGTACATTACTTTTTTGGCAAGTGCTAAAGGTCGCTGTAAAATGAAGGACAGAACCACTCCACTATTTTTAAACTTCCATTTAGAAAACCATCTACATTAAAAGCAGGTTCTCGTCTCCTAAACCCATCACTAATGGTTCTGCTCACCAACAGCCTCATGTTTAACAGGCCTGTTCTGCACATGCTTCAACTCCTGACTTTTAAAGCTCAGAATCACAAGCTCCCATTATACAATCCCTTGAGCATCTAGTACTGCAACAGGTACCTTACACAGGTCATTTGTTTTTACATTTGGTGGCAAATTAGCAGCTCTCTTTTAAGAAGCAAGACTGATGCAAGGATTACTCAAGCAACTAATCTTACTCTGAATAGCTTTTCCAGTTTTTGTGCTGTTCTCCACCGTGTATGAACTGCATCATGCTCATATACAGTTTGCAAGTAGAGCAGGCAGAAACAGGAGGAGGAAGGGCACTCATTGCAACAGCTATGACTGAGATCTCCTAGACCCTTATGACAAACGGTAAGTTGAAAAGTGCCAAATCAGTTAACACTGACCAGCCACAAAGTCAGTAAGAAGAGCCATGGTGAAGTAGCAATTTCTTGCCTCCGTTATCTTTTACGCTTTGCTTTCAAAGGCAGGACTCCCTCGTTCTCTTCTAGCAATTCCATTCCCCAGGTGCAAGGTTGCATGGGCTGCCTGCACAGAGCTTACGCACCGTGTTGAAACCCTCTCGCTGGCTGCCTAGGCCAGTAATTGCAACTACAGCAATGTCTATGTTCAAGAGAATAACAAGAGTCTCAGATGTCTCAATGACATTTCGACAGTCAACAAAAGAAACCGTTGCAGTGACCTAGCTATGGTAAATGTCTCTGACAGGCCCTTTGCAACAAACTAACCAGAGTGGAGCAAGATCCTCTTTACAGCATCAGTTCAGGAGCTCATATTTATTCAGGACAGCACTTAAACATGTATTGACTTTAAGTATGCATTTCTGTCTGCATGCCCCTATGCATGCCAAAAGCAGGTTGTCTTCTAATGTTTCTGCTCAGTGACAGCAGACGTCTTCAACCAAGCTGTCCTTCACAGACACTAGGTCTTGATCTGCTGACAGGGTTCCACCTTCCTGCACCCTCCCAATAAATCTTCCTCTATTAAATTATCCTTTGGAAGGGACCATAGTGACTCTCAAAGATGTTTGTAGAGCTCCCCTTGAAATTCTAATGAAAAATGTTGAGTTTCAGTGCTGATGAGACATATAGCATAGGCAGAGAAACAGCACCCTCCCCGGGAACTCTGTTTTTCTACTGAAACACTAGACAGCAGCTCAGGGGGGCAAACCTTGTCTTTTTATTTTGCCTACAGAAAGACAGATCATTTCAAATGTGTGGACTTCGGCAGCTTCTCTCCTCTGGCTGCTCCCTGCTACGCCAGCAAAACAAAGTTTCTATAAACCCTGATTAATCAGCTACATAAGCCAGGTTTACAGATGCAAAAACATCTGGATGTTTTATAAACAATAAAATATGTTTTGATATACAATAAATATGGTTGCTTTTATGAGGTTTCCTTCCCACTTTTCAAGGAACATTCTCAATCATGCAGTCAAACCTTTATTGAAAAAACCACCTGCTCTCACACAGCTTCTTTTTCTTGCTCTGCTGAGCAGCTCCTTAATTCAGGTTTCAAAAGCCCATTAGTTACTGATCACGTAGGTGTCCAGCCTCTGTTTACAGTATCACCATTGGGAATTACAAAGATGCAAAATTCAAGCTGGAAGACCTCCAGAGGTCTCTTGTCCAACCTCCTGCTCAAAAAAGGACTAACACCAACACACAGTGAGACGAGCTCTGGCTGATTCTTCAAAACCTCTACGAATGGAGATCGCACAGCCTCTCTGTGGACCTGCTCCAGTGTTGCACCAGCATCCTAGGGTGATCGTTTTCCCTAATGGCCAACCCAAACCTCCCAAACTGCAACATGTGGGCATCCCCCCTTGTTGCCTTACCTACCACCACCAAGAAGAGTTGGCTCTGCTGTAACCCCTCTTCAAGTAGCTGTAGGCTGCTACAGGACCACCCCTTACCCTCCTCTGCCAGAACGGACAAGTCCAGCTCCCTCAGCCTCTCCTCTTTGGCCAGGTGCTCTAGCTGGCCACCATCTCTGTAGGTTTTGCTGGAGCCTCCCCAGACCCTCCATCCCTCTGGAACTAGGGGCCCAGTACCCCAGGTGCGGCTCCCAGCCCTGGGCAGAGGGAAATATTACCTCGACTGCTAGCCACACTTCCCCTAGTGCATGCAGTTTGCCTGGTTTGCAGCAAGAGCGCATCATTTAGGTTTTCTCTCTCAGTGGCTCTGTAACATAACCGAACACCGAGGAGTCCGCAGGATCAGTGTGGTAGGAAGCAAAGCTGCAGTCGATAAGCTCTGCTTTACCAAAGTTGCAGCTTTCCAATTGGAATTACAATAAAGAATTGTAGGGGTCAAAGGATACAAAAGGAACCAACCCAGCCAGAAAGCCATATGGAAAGTATTCAATTTAAAACAAATGTGGCTTTAGGCAAAGAGAAGTTTATCGGCTCTAACGCTGAATGAAAGGGATTGGCTGAGATTTTAAAAACAGATCTTTCTAAGGTTTTGATTACTTTACTCGTGGTAGCACCACACTTTACTGCACACTGTTCCTATTTCATTAGTTAGCTCACTTTTCTTGCTGCAGTTTGACCTCAGGTATCTGAAGGCATCCAGGATAAAGCTATCAGAGCATGGTTCAATTAAATAACTTTGCTGTAAGTGCTGATTCATCAAAAACAATATTTGTGTGTAAAATATGTGCCAGGCTTGACAAGAAAGGGATTTTTGGTTAAAAACAAAGAGAAACAGAGGGAACCTTGCCCACCTTGCTATAGCCTGGCAGTTGGCATGCTGATCTGGGGTATGGCTCAAGGCCCTGACCTCAGTCACGTAGAGGAACAAGGTGAAGTTGGGCCTACTTCATCTCATAGGGGCATCTGCAAGGTTGCTGTCCCAAAGGGCTCAGCTACATTGCAGAGCCAGGACTCTCGCTCTGCCAGGGCACTTACCACTCTGTAAGCCCCTCAGAGGACAGAAAGTCACTGCTTCCTGCTGTCACAGTCCATTTCTAGATGCACTCTCCTGTCCTAGACTTCCCCTATAGCATCAGTTCAAGAAAATAGCCTAGATTTTCAGAGGAAGGATAACCCTGGGATTGCAGCAGTTGAGTGGCAAGAAAAGCTCACTTCGTCCTAAGGCTTGATCCTGCAAGCCAGGCTCATTTGTCTTTAAAAAAACAAAAAAACAAAAAACCCCAAAACGTTGCCTGAAACAAGCAATACTAGTTAGGAGAGAAAATATAAATCTGATCCATCACTCCAAGTTATTCAGTCCTCAAACTAGCCCTTTCTGCGGGGATCCTGAACTTCCTAGGAACAATGGTCTTGAAAGCTCATAGTTAAACGAAGAAAGAATTAGATGATGCCGACACAGCAGGCCAAGCACTATGAGGACACCTCCTATAACCTCCCTCTGTCACTAGGATCCCACTATTCATTGCACATCCAGGTGCTGGATGTGGATCTGCACATGCTCAAGAGCCTACATGATACATTTCATGCCAGGCTGGGCTAAAGAAAGCACAGCCGCTTGAAAAATCAAGGCATCATTTCAATCTCACATCAAGGGAGACAAAGAAGAAAAGGGGTCAGGAAGAGGAGGAGTTGAAACAAGGGAGATAAAAGTCAGTGAAAGAACTACTGTAATAATATTAGAGGTGACATGGAAATAGGAACACAAATGGTAATCTGATGCAGACTGGAAGGAAGCATAGTGCTGAAACTGAGAAAAAAGGTAAAAGAAGTAGTATGAATGGAAACGAGGGAAGGATAAGACTACGCAGAGCTAGAGCTACTGGGAGGATGTTGGGCTTCATCCACTTCTAACAGGACCTTGCACTAATCTTCCAGCCTCCTCCAAACAGATGAATATGATAATTAAAATTGCCTCACTTAAGCACAAATATCCACCAGGCATACAAGTACACCAATCTCAGTAACAGTCATAGAAAGATGTGTAAATCAAACTCCATCCTCCTGGGGGAGAAAAGACACATCAGATTATATCGAGGATTTTGTAGGAATGATGGAAGAAGTGGTAGGTTTACCAAGGGGAAGACCGAACATGTAGAGAAACCCCAACACCTCGCTCACTACCTAGCTTAACCCACCCCTCACCTCGCAGGATGGACAAGTTGCACTGCTGCTCGCTCCCAATTTTAAAACCACAACTCCATTCAGCCCTGCTGGGTCCAACCCAGCCAATTGGGCATTCAGAAATGGACCAGGACAATCTTCACTTTTAGGGCCCCTCCACAGCGGGGAACATTTCCACCACTTCCCTGAGCTGCAGTCTGATCCTGCCAGTCATCTCTTCCTACCACAGATCTCTTGCAGTGGTCTGAACTTCAGCAGGCTGCTTGGATCCTTAGAGGAAGATGGCCTTAAAGGGTCCCAAGATAAGATTTCAGATCAGCATGAAAGCTGCACAGCTGCCAGTTATTACAGTGCCTGTGGTTTTCAGCAGTTATTCTCCTATCAAAGACATTAGATCTGATGCTTTTTAAAAGCATACAGGATTCCAGCTGTCTGTTCCCCATCTAACACCTACTCTGGCAGCCCAGGAAGTCAACTGGACTTCAGCAAATTCTGGATGGGGTCCCAGAACAGTAGCAATGAAAAGGCTGGCTCTTCAAATCCATTCGCCCCAACCTTTTTTCTTTCCTAATAAATACTGGGATCAACTACCAAGTGTTTAGCAGAACTGAAGGTTGATTCTTCCCTGCCTCCTCACTATTTGCCCCTTTAAATATGGCTAAGTTTTTCATTATTGGTTCCAAAACTGATTTAACAATTCTCAGGACTTGCTCTCCAGACAGTTTAAATCAACCTGGAAACATCTTTAGACCTCATCTAAAGAATTAACCTGCAGTTAGAATAAAACTAAATCCTTTTCTATATTCACAGTTGTGAGGAGGAGTTACTCCTTTCTGCTATCTTCAGTGTAGAAATCCAACATTAGCTATAGCTACAGGAATTTGTGTATAGTATCTTGGCCCCAAAAATGCAGGGCTGATTAAAGCCCTGGTACTGGATTTTCACAGTTGAAATATCCACTAGTAATGCCAAAGTTTCTGTTTGTGTCAGGACTGTGGGAGAACATTTTATAAATGATGTAAGTCCAGAGCATGAGGTCTGAGCTTAGGATAGAAAATACTCTAAACAACCACACAAGGAGGCAGCTTGCACTTGCCAAATCACACAGATTCTTCAGAGGGCCTCATCAATTATCTAGCAAAGGAAAAAGTAAGTTAGCTACAAAAGAAAAGGAAAGTACTGACCCTTCGTTATCAATCCATAATTGCGGGGAACATTTCCCAGCCAAACCCAACCAATCAAAACCTTTTAAGATATAAATTTAACAAGTTCTTGAAATCTGAGGCCACAATATCATGCACTGTCAATTCACCACCTCAATTCTAGATACTAATTATTTACTTTTTCCTTCTCTAGTCATCAAAAATTTTCCTGCATTTTCCTCCTATGTGTCACTACTTCAGGACTGGAAAACTGGATCCATAAAATGTGTTCTGCTGCAAAGAGAACATATATTTGACAAACAGTCCATAGACAACATTCATACACTCTATAAACATCTACCAACCTCTCTTCTCACTTCAGGTAGAAGTTTGGGAGACTAAGTACCGTAACCCAGTCATGGGAAAAGTAACAGCTTGAGAAGAGAAGTTGTATTTCCTTAGAGATAATGAGCACATCGGAAATTGATCAAATGTACTCATTCGAAAAGACCAAAAACGTCAACTGGCAAATGAAATCCTGGCATGGCTGACTGTACCAAAAATCATCATAGCCTACATGGCAACAGAAAGCTGCAGGGTTTTTTTTGTTTTATATATTTTTAAAGGAAGTTCTAGGCATCAAATGAGACAGACTGACTCTGTACCCTGGATCTGAGCCTAATGCTCCTGTACAAAAAAATTAATATGGAAAACTAAATAAAGAGGGTCAAACTGCTCAATTCATTCACCCTCCTCAAAGAGTAGATCCTTGTCTTACTTAAGGAGTCCTTAACTGCTCCCTAAGCACAATCAATTGTCCTCTGTGATAATAACTGTGCACCGCTGCCAATCTGCAAGAGCAATCCAGTTTCAGAGCCAAGTAACCTAGCTTAAGAACACCCTGCAGCTTGCCTCGCAAAAGCCACCATCAGGGCTAGAAAAGTAAAGTATCTCAGCCAGCTGCGGTTCCTAGATCTCTGAGCTATTTCTTTGGGACATGACACTACTGTATGCCATGAACCCTCACGACTGTTTGAGCTCTTCCACCATGGAGGAGGTGCCACAGAGCTACCAGCTGCACTTTTTTACCAAAAGAGATAGAGACTGAGTGAAAGGAGGAAAAGACACTATATTTTTATTCTTCAGGCGGCAACTCTGAAATCAGTTAATTCCGTTTATGAAGTAAATCCCTTTGTAGAACACTCACACTCTTAACACTTATTGGGTTGGCCTCCCCTAAACTGCAACTGCTGAAAAATGTATATTCAAAGACACTTTTAAGTTTATAGCACACGTGGCAAATGCAACCTAGGGAGCCTGTACAACTGCCCCTATTTTGCAGCTTGGGAAACAGAGACAGCATCGTCGCCCAGGGTGCAAAAAAAGTCAGGGATCCTAATGCTGCAGAAGGCACCAGGTTTGTAGCCTTCCAGTGGCATATCACTTTGTACACTCATTTTAAGGATTGAGACAATTCTGATGTGCCATTTTATTTTTTCATCCTGTCTGAAATAGATTATAAAACAAGGTATGTCTGAAAGAGGGAAAAGCTGAGTTTTAGCAGCAGAGCTAGATGTCTAAAGCTCTGCCTTCTTTTGTGCAGATCAAGGCTTTCAATCAAGTTGTTTGTTATTCATCAACAGCAAAAGCAAAATGGCATTTTACCATCACTCAGAGGCACAACAGAAATAGAATAGCCCACCTTTCTGGTCCAACCATTCACACAGAGGCGGCAGCTTTGTCCTCCACTTTCACGTATTCTCACTGTTACCTATCTTCACACACCTATCCCAAAGCCACATCAGCAGAAAAGCAAACAACAAAGAGGACAGACAAACATTGCAAGAGGATACTTGTTTTCCACCCCAAAATTAATGCACCATGTCACTTTGGAAAATTATTAACGGATTTTTATTTTATTTTTAGCTGACAGCTTGATCCGAGCTCTGTTGAGAAAATGGGAGCAATTCCACTGACTTCAGCGAGGGCTGGATCAGGGCCATCCTCAGAAGAATTCATTCTGCAAAGATATTTCCTGTAACTGGTGTGCCAGCTCAAACAGTGCTGATGTGGCCCTCTAAATCAAGATGTGCTGATTACTCTAACTACAGAAGACTCTGGATCTGATGATTTATTAAAGTTCAGTTGTAGCGCAAGCCATATCACTAGTTCCAGTGGGACTCTCCATGGCATTAAGGCAGTGAACATGTGTAAGAGTACAAGTATAGGATCAAAGAAAGAAGGACTGAAACAGGAGAAAAAATCCACCCTAAGGCTTACTGGGTAGGTAGGTCCCCTACCATTTAAAAAGTCCTGTCAACTTTGTCCCTATGTGGACTGCTCAGCTTTTTTAATGCCACTAATTCGTACATTCAGCATCAGATCTCCTCCTGGTAATAAGCCAATCAGTTAAGGCAGTGGAGGAAAGTTCCAAATAAATCCTTTGTTTCTCAGAGAAAAATTGTTCAACACGTTTCCACTCACTCTGCTTGGCCACAGAAAGCAGGGACTGGAACTCTTCAGTTCCTGCTTCGCACAATGGAAAGCGTGCCATAATTCACCAGGCCCAGGCCAGGAGTTTTGGGCAGAGTACCAGTAACCAATGGTAATATCTGATTTATGTGAAGCTATTCATTACAAATCTGTAGACGAGGCTACCTGGCATCCAATGTACATTCTTTAAATTGACAGTATTAACAGAAGTTTCCAATACTTTCTTTGAAGAGCCCTCTGAATGCTAAGTACAGTAGGACTAGGACTGATGGTGAGTTACTGATGGCTTAATATTACTTGACGCATTCTCCAGGGGCCTGCTGAAGTCAATGCAAAAGTTCTCTTCTGTGTCGGTGGCCTTTGAACGGAGCCCATAGGCTGGGCTGTCCTCCTCTTTCTGCTTGCTCATTCGATGCCTTCAGACGCTGCCCATTCAAGTTTCTCTAGTGACCAAACCACCACGGCTAGCTTCCTCCGATAAAAAGCCCCAGCAGCCTTAAATGGACCGTCAAGGCACACAAGAGCCCTGGCCCCAATCTGCAAGCGTCCATCCATGCAGGAGCATTGACCAGCATCTGTGTTTTCACTGATCCCAAAGAAAGGCAGGACTGCAGGGAAGGTGCCTTTGGGAACCCCTTGCAAGGGCAGAGCAGGCGATGTCAGCACACAAAGTGTCTGGACACCTCTGCAGAGGAGACGTCCTACTGAATCTAAGTATTTTCTGAGGAGTTACAAGCAGTCTTCTACCCTATCTAGCACATTTATATTCCTTAGATTTTTTGGTCAATACCATGAAATCAGAAAGTTCTTTAACTGATACAAAAATATCCTTCCTGTCTGACTTCTGGTGCTTTGATTCAATATTATTTACTGACAATAAATTCCACAGATACCTTATCTGCTGTATGAAATCCGAATTTGTCTCATGGGTCCCAAACATACAGCATTCCACTTGAACTGTTGGTCCTCCCCATTACAATGTGCAGGGGCAGGTAAATAGGAATGATTTAGTTACCCCCTACAATATCTGCTATTGCTGACTCTAAGACTCTTACATTTCTTTCCTTGGAAAGTTTCTGGGCAATTCCTTCTTTCTCTTCTGGAAATCCTCTGCCCAAAGATTAGAACTTGCCAGGCTTCTTTAGCATGGTCTGTATCTCAAGCTGAACATGATTATCTCATGATTAACCACTAGCTTCTCTCTGAGCTAGTACAACCAAGCGGGATCCCAAGCAACAAGCACAAAAGATGTAAAGATTTATTTTCTAAACAATGTCCTGCAGGGACCTGGAATCAGGTCACATGAGGGTACACAGAAGTCGCTCCTTCCCATTGACTTAGGGTTTAATTGTCTGTCTGCTCTCCCTGAAGACTTGCCTTTGGCATCCTGCTCCCAATCATGATCATTGCTCACCTAACTCTGCCAGTATATTTGTACAACCAAAAACTGTAAATTGTAAGAAGGAACCAGTGACCATGCTGCTAATCAGGCAGGTATATGCACTACAAAAAAAAAAAAAAAGTAGCAAAACAATAGTACACAGTCATTGCGACCGCGTACGAGGCAGAGATGACAGGCATCTGGTCTGCACGTTACTTGACAGGGTTTTCTCTTCTTCTAAGTCACCTTTAAGATAGCTGCCTTGTAAACTTGCTGCCTTGTAGATCAGACCGGTTGACTTGATCTGTCATTACAGGAGATGGAAAGCTTTATTTATATCAGTGTGGACATATGGGACATACCCCTTGGGAAGGTTTCATCAGCAAAGACCCTGAGACAAAAACAACTATATACCAAGCGCAGAAACACAGGAACGGATTAAAGCCTACTGCTATGGTGCACACTGCATGTTTACATGCAGAATGACAGCTACAAAAGGCACTGATCTCAGGTCATACAAATGGCCAGTGTGACAACAGGGTAAAAACAAGACAGTTGGCAGGGTCTGGATATGCAAGGGGAGAATGGAGACTCTGCTAAATTGTGCTTTGCCGCATGCATAAACCAAATGATGAAAAATATAGGGTAATGGTTTCTCCAGCTGGGCCAAGAGCAATAACAGCAAAAGTCATCCACGCTGAGCCATTCAGCTCCTAGATTCACTACTGCTATTATTTAACAAAAAGAACAGTTTGTTTTTCCCATCTTTCCCTTGCTATACTAATCTCAAAAGGTGCTGTAGAGAGAGGTATACCTTAAAAAAGCCCATTTGCCTTATTTCATATAATTATCTCAATGCAGTATATATCTTCAATTTATGATTCTCAGTTGGGGACTGAAACTTGTCTCAGGAGCACTTTAAAATATCCCTCACAACATGCATTTGAAGTCTTTGACTGAAGACTTCATCCAAAGCTCTTTGGTGCACTATGAGCTGAAACCTTGGTAGCACTCTGTGTACCCAGCGTTTTTGCAGCCTACTCCCACTTCAGAGGGACAGGGAAAGCAGCCAGTCATTGCAGCTTCAAGTCCATTGAGAGGATAAAAAGCTCACCTTGACAGTCCAGTAAAATTTAGCAGGAGGGTCCTGAGCTCTCCTGGCTGAATGGCATGCTTCCCCGGGGCTCCCTGCTGCAACCCACACAAAGCGCACTACCCTGGGCTCCGAAACATATGGTTTACATCAAGCCACCGTTTCAGTTTTTGGAGAACTAGAGTTGACAGTTTGACTCAGCTGTTTCTATGAGAATAAAACATGAAGCCTATTCCAGCACCAAGTCTATTGAAAATTTCCAAGTAAAAGACAGCAATAACGAAAGGGAGATGGATAGATATAGCAGAGACTATGAGAGCACGTAAAGTATTTAGAACTGTAACCCCCCTACAATAAAGTCTTCAATTGTTTAGAGAAAATGGAGCAACAGTTAGCGAAGAATATACTTTTATGTCATAAAACTTTAATTATTCTCCATTCCCCAATAAACAAAAAATGGAAAAGCCGAACATTTGGCAGACCCATTTCAGAAATGTTTTTAAGACCAGCTACTTCAAAAGCAACATTGGAAAGCAGCTTTTAAATCTGCCATTCAAGTATCCCTTGGTCTAGATACATCTACTCCATCCACCCAGCTATCTAATTCATGTTGATATTAGTCTATGTTTTTCATGCTAGAACTGGTCTTTCTAATCTTCCTTCTGGAGTCTTTCCAAGACATCTGTCAAGGTCCTAACAGCATTTGCTTGCTTACATTTGAAGTTCTTCATTTGGCAGAAATAACCTTTTTTCTGTTGTTTTCTGGAGAAAGATTGTTCTCTTTGACGTGGTTTAACCATATCAACTGAAAGTACGGGCAGAACAACTAACAGCACAAGGATCCCTCTTCCCCCACAGGACAAAGAGGGATAAATTCTGACTTTCTGAGGCTATTCCTCTCTGAGGCTATTCTGAGCCTATTCCTCAGGGCTCCAGTGAACAATCCTAGGCAAAAAGCACAATAGTGATAGTATGAAAAGCAGAATTCAGCTTAAAACCTTTAAACTTTGATTCTGCTAACAAAAAATGTCATATCTGTAACATTCTAGTGAGTTTAAATTGTACACATGGGTATTCTTGTAATCCTTGCTAACTGATTTTAAGCCTAACCTTTATCCATGCTTCAAAATGGAGGGGGCAAGGAGGGTCTGACCTCTGTGGTACTCCAGGGTTCACTCAAAGCTGGCTGATCTCACTGAAAGCCTTTCCTTATCATGCCCATCACAGGAAATTAGGCTGGTTAAAAGGTGAACTTATTAACTATCAGAAAAACAAGTTGAAAGTAAGACAATAGGAATGAAAACATATTTCTTTTACACCATTACTAAGACAAACATGAACAGCCTGAGCAGTCAATGGGCTTGACAAAGTCACTAATTCTAGTTGATTCCATGCACATAATTTCAGTCCCCTCGTCCTCAGTAATAAGGGAATATTTGTGCTTCTTCCCTGAGATGCAGCTGCGGTTTCCCAGTGCTGACACAGCACCACTCGGCAGGGCCTGTGGCTGTTTCAGTTGGTGGGTTCCCTGCGACTTTCAGACCCTTGTTAACGGGCAAGAAATTCACATTCCTTGGCTTCAGTTGATATTTAACTACAGAAATAGCACAAATATCAACTTATAATATCTTAAACCCTGTTTCTGAGATAAATCAGAGCCTAAGGGTGCTTTAAGTGGTGAGGCCTGAACTTAATTTGACTGCAATCAATCACAAACACGACAGAAGCACGGGACAAAGATAATAGAGCTTGTTTTCCTCTAGATAATCCTTGTATAGGCTGTTCTCTAGTCCTAGTCAGAAATTCAGTGAAGGCTATCAAACTGCCTGAGAGATAGGGAACATTAATCCACACTGAGCTCCTCTTGCCATGACAAGAGGTTGTCTGGAATGAAACTAGCCCCTTCAAAGCTCATGTCTTTCTACACTGCATATAAAGACTCTCATCTCCAATTCATTCTTGTTTTCGTATTCACTTTGTGTATTTACTCAGAAGTTTCTAAGTTTCTGACAGTTTAAAATTAAACACAGCATCTCAAAAACCTGCCAGGAAAGTACAGAGGAAACATAACATCGTCACAAAGCTAACAGCGCTACAGCCTTACAGTCTCACGGCTACAGTCTTATCTTCAAAATCACGGTCACCTGACCCACACTGCTATTTAATGGGTATTTTGCTGGCATATTCAGGCCTTGACCATACACTGTCCATGGAAGAGAAGAAGAGAGGGACACCACAGAACAGACATCTACTGAGCAATGCTAAATACTTGGAAACCACCTCTGTCCCAGGACACCCCTGAGTCACAGACTGTTGGAGGCTGGGGATGTTTTATCTATATGCGCTCACTAGCCATACACACTTCTCACAACCATCTCTAAAAAGTCTTTTACTGCATTGGCCCTGGATGCCCACTCTGCTCAGCACTGAAGAAGTCCATTACTATCACAAACAGTAACTCTTCTGAGTGAAAAGAGAACGTCTTTAAAGCCCATTTCGCATTTCTCTCCCTGTGTGCGTTTGGGCCACTCCAGCCAGCAAGAAGTAAGTTGATCACGCTGACTACATGCTACGGGGGCAAAAGAAGAAAAGAGTCCCTGAGAGACTCTAGAGGCAGCACGACCACACTGAGCTACCCCACGGCTCCAGAGCAAACCCAATGCAAATCCTGCACTGTGATGGATTAATCTCTCTGGTACAGTATATTGGCTCCCATGCTGACAGCTGACTCTTCTGCATATCAGTCTTTCAATGTGTTTCTAAGGGAAAGAATGTACCACTGCTACAAAAGCACGTGGTAAAATCCACCACAGCAGTAGGAAGAAATGATACCTTTTCCTAGCACTGCTGCTTTTAGATGAAGTTTCTCGTGGTTTCATCCTGAACACATGGAATATGAGAAAGCATTTGCTCAGACTGACTTGATCTCAATGGTCTGTTTCATCTTCTGTGATGCTGCCACCAAGGGAGAGATTTCTTTAGAGGTTTCCACACACACAAATACACACAGAGCTTGTTTTAAGTTGAAAATGAAGATGGCACTCCTCCTCCCACCCAGGAGCGCCCAGACTGAAAGGGTGGCCCAGCTGTGCACCAGGTCATCACCCCAGAGATGCCTTTCTCTCCAGCATGGATGCTAGCATGGAGCCTGCAGGATGCCACTTTGCCCAGTCTGGAAAGGAGGAGGTCTGAGGTAACCGCAGTGCAGACTACCCATGTTTATCCTCACCCCCATCGGTGTGGCTTGTAGGTGAGCTGGCATATTGTTCTCTAGGTGGGCTCAAAGGGTGCCCGCAGACAAGGCAGTAAAAAAGAAAGAGCATTGTTTGTAGGCTGTCATGCGTCCCCTTCACCACTGCTCCCACTCCATACCTCCCTGCAGTCTGAGCTAGCTTTGAAGTGGGTTGGCAGGGGACACAAGCCAGATGAAGATCATATGCTCTGTGACCCAAACCTGTGTCCTGCTTCCTGCAGGCATGGCCATAAATCTCCAAGGAGGAAAACACACCTACTAAAATTGCACTGCTCATTAGGAGGCTAACTAAACCGTAGCAGCATCTTTATGCTGTGCACCTGGACTCCTCAGGAACCTCAGTCTTCACTCCATTGCACTCCTTTCACATTAGTGAAATCTCATTAAAATCAGTGGTGTTACAGATGCAGTCAAGTGAAGAATGAGGCCCTGCTCATTTAAAGGCTGAAGAAAATATTGCACATAATTATCCTGATGGGAGATAGGGATTACGCTTCTGGAAATTCACAGCAAGCAGCACAGCCCTCTACTTCCACCAGCTTTTTCTCCAGTCCTGAGCAATGGCTACCTGCACCCCTAAACCACCAAGCTTTAAATGCTTAGTTCATCCCATTTAATGAAATATTTCTATTCAAACATGTAATTCCTTTTCAATAGCCCAGCTGTTGGCCTCAGTGACATTTCTGCAGCAAAGTCCCAAAGCAGGAGACAAAAGGTGCCCTTCTCAGTCCCAATTTGGTACGCTGCCAGGCCAGGAGCGAACTGACAACTCTCAGGCCCCTTCACCTTCACATTCCCACTCTCCAGAGCGTGTGAAAAAACAATTCATTTTGGGCGCTTTAACACCGACCAAATGGTTTACATTAGTTGTTTGTGGAAAAGCTAATAACTCTTAATAGGCAACAGTAACAACTAGCTAAAAACTCATGGCTTAAACTGTTCTTCAGGGACCCCAAACTGGGATTATCACAAAACTGGGATTATCACAAAAATAGGTCAGTGAGAAACTTATGAAGCAAAGATTAGCTTTGGATTGAAAGGCTTGACAATTTCAATAGTCTAGCTCTGATTTTGTTTCACTCTTTTATGAATATTGGAAACTTCACAAAATCATCCTCCTTAAGAGCTCTGGAGTATCTTCATGGGGCGGGGGGTGTACACCTCTCTCTAAAACTAGCTAAATGTATGCTAACCCTGCTCCCTTACCCTGTATAGTGGCAAAGATTTTTTAATCTACCAGAGATTCACATGTTTATGTAAAGTCTTTCCATTTCATTGCTAGCTGAAGCGCACGTTTAACTTTCCACTAGAAAGTGCCAAAAATTCCTCAGACTCACAAACTCAGAAAACAGGAATTCGAGCTTCATCATGCATTCAAGGAAGAAAGTTAAAACTCTCCATTTCTATTTCACATTTTAAACTGTTCATAAATCAGAAAAGACCGAGAGTTTCTCAAAGTGCAAGTTTGCTAACAATAAAATACTGGCTCTGTCAGCGCACCTTTAGTCCTCTCTCATTAGCAACTCTCAGAGATGAAGTTTATTCACAGGGATTTCAAAAAGTACATCTTAAAAGATCACAGTCACAGTTTCTTCCTCTCTACAAAAATGCAAATTAAAAACACTAAAATATCATTAACCTATCTACCATATAGTACTGTTTACAATTCATATCTTGAAATAATACCAAACCTGGTTCTTCTGAATTACAACAAATAATGTCAAATAAATAAAGTCAAAGATCTTTCAAAAAAGATATGAATAGCTTTGTACTCTGAAAAGGGAAGCTGGCTGCACATGTTCCAAGCGTCCCGAAGTTCAAACCTCATAAATACTACATGAAATACCTGTCAAGGAAACGGTCAGAACAATACCATCACCATTTTCAGTAACGCTGCACTAGCCTGAACTCAGACCAGAAATGTATAGGCATAGATCCTCACTACTGATAAATAACCTTTTCTTTTCATTTCATTTTCAGAAAGAAAACCTCTGCAGACAGATTCAAAGTGATGTCTTCATGCAAAGTCCAGGGCTGTATTCTACATCACTCTACATCTAATCCTACCATACTTCAGCAGATACGGCCAAGAAAAGAGCAGCAGCCACTTGCCTTCATTTCAAGTAAGTAACCAAGAGAGTAATCAGCACATTTGTTTACACATTGCAGTCTGTCAACTGTCAGCTGGGATAGTCAGCAAAGATTTTAACCAATTAATAGCCTTGAAAGGTGGCTGAACATGTGGCAAGATGTACCCATGGCTTTGTAGGTTTGTAAAAGTGAAAGCTTTGCCGTCCTCCTTGGTTTGGCCTTGGGATATCTAGAATTGAAAACAGAAATATCTACAAAGCAACTGATAATTTGGCCTCTCGTGTTGAGGTGTAGAGCTGCTCCCTTTTCCCTGTGCACCACAGAGCACCCCGACCAGTGCAATATCCAGTAAGTGGGACATCTTGAGAGGGAAAAAATCAACCCTTCATGTGAACAAAACCTCTGTACAAATCAGGAGACAAGTCTCAGGAAGGAAGAGGGTTGACCTTCAGCCTCCAACACGCCATAGGTATCGGCCTGCCTGAGCCATGGGTTACCCGTGTGCATGAACTGCTGTCTGCGGTTGCTAAATGGATCCATGTTTTAGCACCCAGAATGGGAAATGTGGAAGGAGGGGTAGGGTGGAAGGGGCACTGCTACTACAAGAAAACAGGGTATACTATATGTGCATTAAGAAACAGGGATAGAGAATAGAAGATATATTTTTCCTGACTTTAATACCCTTTATACAATCTTTTGTTGAATTTGCTTTTACAGTGAAGAAAGGCCTCTTCATTGCAGTAGTCATCATTAACAGGTTTGCCAACCAGTATCAGCTGTTTTTTATTTCCAGAACATAGAACTGTGACAGCCACACTGAATCCTGAGTGCAGCAATGCGGTGGCTTTGTAATAACATTCGTGCATCTGGTGAGATCTTGCCTACAGCACAATTCTTACCATAGTCCTCAGAAAAACAGTCATCAGCCACACTGATCAGATGGGAAGTAGGACAGATGTGGTTCTTTACCCTACTATTTAGGCTTTACCAATGAGGTCAGAAACTTACCAAAGGGAGTTAAGTGTTTCAGCTGAAAATTAATCATATAGTTCTGCACAATTAACTGTACTTTCTTTTTTTTTCCCTTAAAGAGCAAATATTTGGAGTCAGATTTCACTATCTCTACTCAGCCTTACTATGTCTTCTGTTACATATATCATCATTAACCTCAGGGGCTATATTAATAGATTAAGCATCCGTATACACGCATAGAAGTGGAAGGATCTGCTCTTTGCTCTCAATCTCAGTTTGTGAATGTTGACTGCTGTCTTGAAGGAGTACCACTGATATTGCTCGTTAAGTAAAAGCACCCCTGAGGCAGGTTAACCTAACCCATGACCCTGGGAAAGAAAAACAGAACAAAAGGAGCAGGGAAGAGCAAAAAGAATAACTGAGGAAAAAGATTTCAGAGAAACTGACAATTAATAGTTATTCTTACCCCTCCGTCAAACTAGAAAGAAAAGTTATGCCCACCACGCAGCTGATGACCCACAATTGTCTTGGGTGCAGAAAGGAAAATGTATTTCACTGTAATCTGCTACGTAAAGGAGCAGCAGAATTGCTGACCAACCATTGTCACCAGGCTTGAATCTGGCACAGGCACAATGAGAACACAGCTCTGAATGGCTCAACCGCAAAAATAAAAAAGCCAGTTAAATAACTACAACAAAACCCAACAACACAGTCTTTTTTTTCCTTTTTCTCTGGGAGTATTAACATATTAGGGATGAACAATGAGAAACATTATTTTACTGTTACTAGTTCTTTTATTGTCTTTGTTACTTGTGCCAACAAATTTGGAGTCAGCAGAATCTAAACCCAACTCAATGATCTTGCTTTTAGATTTTTTTTTTAAGACAATCAACTGTGCAAAGGTCTAAAGCTAATTCTTGGCTTTAGAGTCCTAAAATCCTAAAAACTTTTTCCTGTATTTTTAATCTCTGCTAGGACAAATCAGAGACCATGGGATTTGGACCTTCCCTGTGCTAGATACCACTGAAGCACTGTAAGGGAAAATACCAGGCCCAGAGATCTCACTTTGAAAGGAAGCTCTTCAAATTCAGCT
Source organism: Struthio camelus (assembly GCF_040807025.1). Lineage (NCBI taxonomy): Eukaryota > Metazoa > Chordata > Aves > Struthioniformes > Struthionidae > Struthio > Struthio camelus. The sequence goes on along the minus strand of NC_090944.1, from coordinate 84,794,090 downwards.
TGGATGAACACAGCCTAACAGCTGCCATCTGACTGCTGTGAAGTGACCCTCTGACACTGAGCTGGCAACCAGGCAGTTCAGAGGCAACCAAGTTTTCAAAATGGCAAAATAAATCAAAGTAACACCCATCTGGCACTGCCTGCTTTGCTTGTTGGCTTGTGAGCTGTGAACATCTCTTCAAAACCCTAGCCAGCTCCTGTAATGAGTTCCTGTTGAAAATCAACTCTTATTTCTATAACAGTAACATCTTCTACCATCCCAAGGCTTCAACTAGACTGGTACGGCATGAAAGGATATGTTATTCAACATAATTATGGCCAGGCTGCATCTGGATGTCCTGCATGGCCAATGCTGGAGCAGCAGCCCTGCAATGACAGCAAAAACAACGCCCTAGCTGTGAGCCCTTTAACCAAGCCTGGCTGATACTGGCAGAGCTGAGAAGTTTGTACTGCTCTACAAGTAGCTAAGTAGTCTGTTACTGTCTTATGGGCTGGCCATCTGCTACCGTTCAACAGCACAAACATTTTGTTAAAGCAGCAAAACTTCCTGAAACCCAGTGATTTCCTTCTGTACAAAGGGGCCCCAAATTACTTCAAAACTCTTGCAGACATTTCAAAGTTTTGCTCTTTGCCCTATCATTTTTCATAAGGACTGCTAGTAACAATAATAATAATTAAAAAACAATAATATTTGTACAATGTAAGCAACCGAAAATGTATACTTACTGGAAGCCCCTCTTGCTGTGTGTGAAAACCAAATGGATCCTTTCTCATTGCCAACAATCTTACGAATGCTATGGCTAATTTCATACAGGCTCTTCTGTTTGGAATCGTAGGGTCTGTTTCTGCCATCCTTACTCACTGCAATTAGCAGCTTGTTCTGCAGGGCTCTGGTCTTAAAAAAAGCCTTCCTTCTCTCCAAGGAAAGCAGCACGTGGAATGGTGCCAACATGCTAAAAAGAATCCCCCCCCCCTCTAAAAACATACCTTCTTCATTCAGGAACATTTACATTAACTCAGTGCTACTCTGATGCTTCCCCTATCAGTCCCTGAGGTCCATCCATCACTTCAGCTCTTGCCTCAGTTCTCTCCACTCTCTCTGGGCATCCTTTGGGATGCCCAGGAACAAGGACAGTGGTTTATATGTAACTGCATATCAAGGAGATGTATGCAGAAAGTGTTGCCTACTGCAGCCAAAGAACTAGCATTAATCCTTTTAGTATGAAATCATATCTCAAGCTCAGCCTAGAGCAATCCTCACACCCAGGATAGTCTCTGCTCTGGGAGACAAGCAATCCCCAAACTGATTCGAACCCATCTGACTGCAAAGCAACTCCAGCACTCACAGCTAGGTTTCCTAAAAAAGAGTGAGGCCACCTTACAAAGGCTATTGGGATATAAACATTACTGTCAATGCCAAACTTTCTCAAGCAAAAGTCATTCTATTTTTTTCTTGTTTATGTCTTAAAATGTTACTCCCCTCTCTTTTAGGCAAGCCAGCCCTGCTAAGAGCTGGCTTGTCACCATTACAAAGGAATGATTTAAATAAATACAAAGCCATTTCTCTTTTAACTTTAGTAAAGTGGTGATCTGAAGTCTATTTCCATCCCTCCAAGGTTTCACACTGTCATTCCCATTCCCATGTCACATCATCAGCTGCAGGTTTCCATCCCAACCTACAGAGTGTGGCTCCAAACATGAGCAGGATCCTGCAATGTCTCATACTGCTCACCACCTCTCACTGAAAGTAATTTAAAGAGCTATTTTTGCAGTGGAAAGCTATCGTGTTTGCAGACGTATGTAGCACTTCTAAGGGCATGACAAGTCTTAAGTGTTGAGGAGCAGCTATCAGCATCAAAAGCCTTCCTTTGGGAACTTCTTGGTGGGCCATCAGGATGAGAACAGATACTCAGGTCTCTGCGGAGTCACCCATGTACATCAAGTATAACTTGCCCCATCTCCTCTACGTACATACACCTTTGGACTTGAAACCTGAGCAACAGGGTTCCAGCATCGCTGAAGTTGCTGTAACATCATACAATGTAGCAAGTATATAGATTGAAAATAAATCATTTCACTCATAAAACAAACAAGGAATAGAGAAGTCGAGCAAAAACAGCAGGAACCAAAGATCACTTTTTAAACAGTCCCAATTAGACTCTGAAGTTTACCGACTATAATAAATGAACAGTGTGAGGGCTGGGCTACAAGTACAATTCCATGCTCTCCAAATCTGTGCTATTAGCCTCTTTCACCAAAGAAACACGATCTGATCACTGAGCTGAATTTATCCCCACGTGTTCTGCTGTGTGGAACAGCCAAATTAACATCGCCAGATTTCAGAGAAGGAAATTAAGCTACGCGAGTCTGCAGACTCGATCCAGCAAAATAATATTCACGTGCTTCCTTCAACTATGTTCAGCAATTTCAGGAACTGCATGTGGGAGATAAACACGTGTGTAAGTGTTTGGAAAATCACAGCACAATACACAGGCAGTCTACAGAAGAGAGAAAACCAGAACTTGTTTCCAAAATTACCGAGGGGACCCTGAGCTCCCATGACTTTCTCCTCCTCAAGTGACGGTGAGCTCACTGCATTACAGGGATGACATGTGCAAGAACAGCAAAAAACTAGCAGTCTTTTATTGAGATTTGCTAAAAGCCTGCTGAGATACTACTGAGCATCTCTCAGAAGATTTTGGTCACATCCCCTTGTTTTGGAAAGTTCCAAGTAGAAGAAAACAGTGGCTTAGGTTGAACAGTACTCAGCCACCACACTGTGGAAAAAAGCTTTCACTCCATTTTTAAAAACAGGGAAACTGAAGCCCAGGAAAGGCAAGATGCCGCTCTGAAAGTTTGTCTCAGATCTAAGCAGGAAACTAAGTCTTCATATCCCCAGTCTACCTCCCCAGTAAGAAGACCTCAGATATTTATCAAATACGTGGATTAAAAATACATGCCACTTGAAACCAGGTTAGTCTCAGTCCAGCCAAGCCAGATAGAGCCTTTCCATCACTGCCATTTGCTCTTAAATTGCTTATAATACGTTTACTTTGGGATATCAGAAACGTCAAACTGATGACACCGCTATGACAGAAGTTGATACAAAGCTTAGCGGACATAGATCTTAACACTGACAACACAGGATCCAGAGGACCTGCTCCTACAAAGTGCTGCACGTCTCTTGCCAAGTCCTGAGACCTGTCTGCTTCAAACTGCTACAGCCTCTCAGTGCGTGAGCTGAGGGGCCATCTGCAAAGGATCCAGCACTAAAAAACATACAATTATGTCACCAAATTTGGCATGGCTTCAAAAGGTGATGAAAGGGAAAGACATTTAGACTATGTGAAAGTGCAGTTCAGTTGTTCCTATAGGGCCAGACTCTGATGTCATTATATATCTCAGCAGGGCTGCCATGTGAAGCAAGACACTATCCAGCAGGAAAAACAGCATCTAAATCTGGCCCTTCATCTATCTGCCCACAGTCTGCGTGCTGTAATGCTCTCAGAGCTGGCCCAAGGCTTCTCAGCAGTGCAGGAAAAATTAAATGCTGGCTTCCCAAGGCTGAAAAACATGAGGCCTGGCTACTTCTGCACAAGAAAGCAAGGACCAGAGGGAAAGGGTGCAGCCAGCAGAGACAACTGAGGGCAATTCCTGAGGATGTCAGGCTTGCCACCAGAGGGGCGGCAGGGCAGTTCGAGGGGGGATCCTCTCATTGCCCTCCACACCACGACAGCCCCCCTCCGCAGCAGGAACAGCCGGGACCTCTGGCTGCCGTGGCTGCCTGCTTCCCCCACGCTGTGGGCTGGTCCTGGATGCCACTGAGAACCACCAGCGATGGCGGTGTGATTTTTGCCACAGTTGCTGCTTCTGTGGCCAGAGTTTTAGGCAAACCAGTAGTTGCTGCATGCTACTAACTAAACTACTTTCCATTGCCTGTGTCCTTCCAAAGATGCCACTTTGACCGGAGGAAGAAAGGACTTCATTACGAAATACTAAAACAAATGATGTTGACAATTTATTTTCTCTTATTTTTGCCTTCTTTTTTGAGATGACTAGGGGAAACTAATGTTCCAGTTCCAGTAATTCTTCACTTTTCCCTAAAAGGAGCTTCGGTCAAAAAACTGTAGCCAACTATATAATAAATATGACGACAAATAACCATTTGAAGAGTTGCCTCTTATTTTATAGCAGATATATACATTCAAAAATGACCAACTCCTCCAGTGGAAAAGCAATCAGTTTAACACCAGAAGAACACAAGAGTCAGATTTACTGGAACAAGAACTGCTGTAAGATGACCAAAAGGACTTGATGACTGAGTAACACCAAAATAGCTGTAGCTGGAACAATGAAATATGAATACACACCACAGTTCTCAAAGGGTAATTTGCTCTGTTTAATGAAGAGCTGATTTGATGATCAAGTTACTCATTGAAGAGGGCTTATTTAAAATGTAGACTGCTCCAGACCACATTCTAATATGTCATAGTTAAATTTGGATATACCTTTTAGGTTCTCCTCCAATGCAAGGACGCTTGGATTGACTTCCTTATAACATAAGATTTAAGTACTTCATTTGATGTAACTAATGACATTCTTTTTGCTTAGGAAAAGCTCTTTTTATATAAGATACAATTTCTACATGATGAGAGTCTTTTCTTCCTTTCAGTAATCCCCCCACTAGTTAGGGCTATTTGCATTATAGACCAACTATGTGAAACGTAAGCACCTACACTGAAATGGAGCCACATACACAGACCAATTTTCAGAGGCACTGAAGTTTATTCAGACTCCTTTGGCACAAAGGCCACTCACCATCCTGGAACACCAAGCCCCGCAAGCCTCCCACAGGCTCTGGATTTTAAAGACAGTTTCCCTTCATTTGCGGTGGTTGTTTGCCTTCTGCTGTTGCTACACGCACACTGGAGATCTCATGCCACCAGCATTGCTGTTATTCCCAGAGCAATTCACTGCACTGTCCCAGACAATGTTTCATGGTGCTGAGCGCAGAACGAGGGGCAGTAGCAAGCATTCGCATAGCACCGAGCACCCCATGCACTCTTCCTACAAGCACAGGCACCAAGTCCAGCAAAGCGTCTGAACATATGGATAACTTTAGGCAGCTGAGGAGCCTCCCTGGCTTCAGTGGGACTACTAGCATGCTTAAATAACCTCCTGAATCAGGGCCAAAGAAAAGGGAAGGGAAATTCAAAATGTAGCACACTGTGAATGGAATTAGGCTGAGACACTTTGCTGCCAACACTCATGATCCTACTGCGAGCCCCACAAAGGCTGAAGTTTCCTCACCCTCAGAGTACAGGGATTACAGGGCCATCTCCATTTCAACCGTTTTTTAAAAGTGAGTGTCAGAGGTGCAGTGCCAAAAACTAAAAACATGGGGAGAGGGGTAGTGAGGAGATGGGGAGCACCAATGCCAGAGCCGACGTCTGTGTCGTGTATAGCACACGACATCTCTGCGGCTGTGTCAGCACACGCTGCCATCCCTTTTCCCCAAATGGGGGCCTGGAGGCAGCACACCCCAGCTCCTCTTTAGCCTGAGTTTCTTTCCCACACTAACCAGTGTGCAGGGGAGAGAGGGCAAAGGCAGCATATTTCCAGGTCAAACTCCAACACAGAGGTGTAACACAGCCAGGATGCACACCTACACACCTAGACTTGGCATGAGGAAAGAGCTCCCATGTCCCACAGCATAGAAATAATTTATGAAGAGCTAATAGTGGGCCAGAGGTTATGAGTTCAATGAGAGGGACGTATGGTGAATACTGCTCGTAAAACGTATGATATAACCTATAAGGATTTTAACCATCGTGAAAATGTTGTGAACTGTACGAAACACGCTCAAGCTTAAAGAAATGGACTACGTAAGGAATGCAGCGGGAATATACATTTGCAGAAAGCCTCAGGGGCAGAGGAAGATAGAAAGCCTCATTTTGTATCTCACAGAGCAATCCCAGGAAACTGGAGAGGAGGAACTGGAGTCCACAGAGTTATATTTGTCAGAAACCCAAAAGCTGCATGCCTTTTAAGAGAAGGATGTAGGAAGAGAGGTCTGAAGAGAGGCAGACATCAGAGAGAAAAGAAGTGGAGGGGACCCAGCTGCCCCACAGAGGTCTTGCTGGGGATGGGGGACATGTTAGTTGCTGGCACAACCTCCCCTTTCCCTAGATAAGCCGAGGTTGGGCAATGAAGGAGCCACCAGGTAAATACTGTTTGATGTGGCTCTTTGTGACACTGTTTTCTAGGATTGCAGTTAAGTGCTCAACTGAGTGGTCCACTATCAAAAAAGTTCCTTTTCATTATAAGCTTGTCTAACATTTAAAGAGGAACCAGGTCAATCTGACACTTTTCAGGTGCTTGTATGTCCCCAGAGAAAATGAATCCAATGAAGGAGGTGCCACAGACAAGCTCTGCAGGTGCATATAGCTAAAAACCAGCCTGAGAGTTGGGATCAGAGTTTCAGGAGTCAATCTAGCCAGATACAGAGGCAGCGCAAAAAACCTTTGCTGATTTAAATGCCCCTTTGGAAAGAGGCAGGCAGTGGAGATGCAGACGAACCTGTGCTTTTCCTCTAAATTCCTAGATATACAGGGTGCGAAAAAAAGACTCGGAAAACAGACAGCAGAGCAAAAGTTCTCAGCAGTTCTTATTTTTTAAATCTTGTACTTTTTAAGCCACTGTCTTGATTTTGGCAATGCTTATTTTGGCACTGCAGTTTGTGAACATTCAACACAGACAGTAGGCTTTTGGAGCCAACAGCACAGCAGAGTAAGCGACGGTATCGCAAATACATATAAACAAATGCAAACCTGACTCAGAGGCTTTATACTGGGTCACGCATAGAGAAGGACCTTCTGGGCTACCTCCCACTTCTTCATGGGACCCATCACTCCTCTATTACCCTGAAGACTTAAGACAAATCCCACCTCAGAACCTACCCCATCAGCTCAAACATAGCCAAAATACAGATTTTGAGCCCACATGAAAGCAAAGTACTTGGGCTCCTAATAAGGTAGAGAAAAGGGAACTCTCCAGCTTCAAACACTGTTTATTTAGTCGGGATTTCAATGTCTCACACCTGTGAAATTAAGCTCTCTTTCCTTAGCTGAGCAGAGGGAATAGGCAGCACAGGCTGCAGACGTTAAGCGATCTATGCTTTTGGGGAATAAAGAAAGCACTCAGAATTCCAAGTAAATAAAACTCCAACTGCACTCGAAAGTATAAAAACACTTTTGTAGCATAACACACCAGCAAAACTGTTTACAGTGCTGTGAGAAAGAATAGACAAGAGGTGTTTTGTGGGAGAGAAAAGCAGAATAGCAACTGCTGGTACCTGCCTAATCGAGATCTCTGCAGAGTCTGTAGTGCTGTGAGCGCCCTCTCAAGGCTGCACAGAAGAAAGAGTGAAGAATGTATGCAGCTTTACAGGGAAAATTGCAGCACTCCACTTTCTGAGAGGAAGATGAATCAAACGTCTGAAGCATTAATGTGTTAGTGGTCTATGGGAAGCATAGTTAAAAATCAGCTCACCCTCTCCACCCTTTAGGAGAAATTGCACAAAAACCAAGTGGTAAATGTTATGATACATGCATACACCTTGCTACAAATAGTTCATTTGTGCAGGCTAAACGGGATTTCAGTAATACTGAGTAATGAAGACGCACTACTCAAGTTGCAAGATAAGTGGATCTCAAGATTTCAAAAGCAGAAAAAGAAAAAGGTTCTGGTTTGACGGCAGCTTTTCGAATATTTGCCCTAACACTCAGAGTACCAAACACAGGCTGTCTTCGGTCAGGAAAAGGTTCCTGTCAGGGAGGACTGTGGGACTCCCAGTTATAAGTGAACTGTACCAGTGTAACTGTAAGAGATGCCTGGTGCCAGCACAGCCTGATGCCACCTTAGCCACATGGCAGAGGACTCTCCCAGTGAAGAAGACAGCTGGGTGACACAGAGCCCCAGATGCCAGCTGGAGAAACAGCTGGTCCTAAGAGACCACCAAAAAATTGAACCTGGTGCAAACAGGGCTTTGCTCCATTGATCTCAAGACAACAGACCACCCATTGATTACAGATACACAGCTTAGAGTAGACATGGAGTCCACTCCAGTTATCCTGAGACCTATAAGCCACATTTACCATTTCAGTGTCCTGCATGAGAAATGTCAATGTCACTCGAGCACTGCATGTGTCCAAGAGGGGAGCTCTACTTCTTGGGCGTGTGAATGCTCACTCAATGCACTAGGTCATGTAGACAAGATACCATTCCCTGTTCAGGCAGAGAGAAAAACATGCTATGTCCTGTTTCCCCCTCTCTCCTCTTGCAGCAGAGGAGCACCTCCTTCATATGTTGTCCCTTTTTACTACTGAGTCTCCACTTGCCTCCTATCCACCTTAAGACACCTGCTGACTTAGAAATACTACCGCTTTTCTCCATGCTCTACTCAATCCTCCTCTATTTTCTGTATAGCGCAGTTTCTGAAAGCATCTTCTTCACCGTACGTTCAGCCACCTTCAGTCCCTGTGCTGTCTCTGCTACTTAAAAGCTGGAATTACAGACTTGGCCAGCACAGGGGCTTTTATACCTCTGACACATCCAAAGACCGGTACAGAGCCATGCAGTTAAGAACATTACAGCATTGTCCTAAATAACCCAAGAAGATACATTCCTTAGAGCTGAATGAAGTGAAATTCCCTTGGAGACCCTTCTGCTTTCTCTGTTTATGTTACACAGTCTAGACAAGAAGGAGGAAAAATGAGAGTCAGTTCTGTTGTCAGTAAGGCTCTCAGTCTGAGTTCAGCCTCTTCTTGATGTTCCTCCCAAATTTCTCCCATTTGCCACAGATGATACTTGAATGTGCTTTGCATAAAAGCAACCCATGAGGGTTTCTACAGGAGGACAGCTTTCCGCCACTCACCCATCCGTACGCGCCGTACATCTTTCCACACGAAGGATCTGGCAGTAAGCAACAAAAATCTCTCTTGGCAATACACAGAAGGGATCTCCCCTCCAGACTGGCTCCAGTACAGTACCCATCTCTAACGCTTCCTTGGCCTGAGAGGCCTCCCATAGCAATCCTGGGCACAGGCGCCACACAGACTTTCCATTTTGATAAACAGAAGTAAAGTCAATGTCAAAGTCTGATGCTAGACCTCACAGGGCAAATCTTTTCTTTCCAGAAGGGCTCTTTCACTTCCTCGCTCAGACTCCCTTCCCTATCTCCCAGCCACAGAGCCCGGTGTCAACAGAGCAACAGGCAAAGGCTCTGAGGTGTCCAGCTGCAGGAAACGCACCCTGAATTTGGGACAGCTCACCCAGAGAGAGTGACTAGAAAGGTGAATCAGAAGAGATCATTTCAAACACAAATGGAAGATGAGAAAGCAGGGCCAAGGGCAGCAAAGGAGCTCAGTGCTAGCTTTCACCCTCTGAGGAAGGACTCCAGTGCCCACCACCCCTCTTGTCTGAGCTGCACTTCTTCAGGGTACGGTTTAGGGTTTAGTGACCTACAAACCACTCTCCAGACTGGAGAAGGAAAGTGTTCCCCATTCGGTGTAGCCTGCACACTGCCAGGGACAAGGAGCAAATGTGCAGCTCACATCAGAGTCCTGTACAGCTGCACCAGGGGTTAATAGCACAGTGTTCCCACTTGGGCAGGTTTTGGTGCATTTCAGCAGTTTGTAGCTGGGAAGCCTGCAGTGCTTTACACACAGCACTAAGCCAAGACATTTGTGTTTGTTCAGAAATTGGCTTGCTTTAACAGTACATTGGTGTGTGACTGTAAAGGAAGAGAGACTGTGTGGATGTTACATCCAACATTTTCAGTGAAGTTGCAAACTCCCCTGGAATCTCTCTAGACATTACACACTCAGACAAGCAAAAGCCTGCCTGTATTTGGCAAAAGCCCAACACTTTTCCTCAGAGGACACAATGTTTCTCAGGGATGCTGCCCATGCTATTAGCTCACAAGCTCCCCCTCTTCCCTTCCCTCCTTTTCCTCTCGCTTGCCAGAAGGCAACCCCAGGGACAGCAGATCCACTTCCCAGTCCACTTCCCACTACCGCAAAGCAACACCACTACAAACTCACTTTCAGGAAAAAAACCCCGGGCTTAACCCAGATGGGTACAGCGTGTCACAGAGAGACAGCATGGGGCATACTGGCACTCACTAGCAGGGCAGCGCTGCACTCAGCCTCCCATACGTGCACTCTGCCAGCACTCTGCAACTGTGCACCCCGCAGGTCAGGGCACCTTTAGCTGCCCTGGAAGGAGAGGGCCAGGGGCTTCATATTGGGCTCAGAGACCTTTTCCTTGTTCTAGGTCAGACAGATCTTTCCCATTTGGTTAGATGCACACTAAAATGCGCTCAGAGCTGTGGGTGACATTAAGTCTTGGGCTCTGCCGCCCAGCTGGGACTACCCAGGAGTGAGACATTGCCATCCTTTGCCAGCTCCTCTGTAGCTGCTGCACTAAGCTGGAGGTGGGATAGCCGCCACGTCCAGAGAAGCAGGTGTCCCCATACTGCCCTGGCAACTATGTCCCCAGCAACTACAGTCTGGTGCTGAAATGCCTCCATTACATCCCTCTGTATTCTTCTTCTAGCTGTGCTCTGGCGCAAAGACCTTGTGGGCATAAGCAGAAAAAGCTCTGGGGTTCAGCACTGCCTGTAGGCGCAAACGTTGCCAGAAGGGCTTTAGTTAAATGTACACCACTTCCACATGGGAGGCTGAAAAGGTCAGAGAAGGTCTGCCACCACGCACCCAAAACCCGATCTCAAGAGCAGCTTAAATCAAGGAGGTACTAAGAGTCTGGGAAATCCTGAGAACAGTTCCAGCCTCCCTCCGGCTGGCCAAGGATCTGATTCACAAGGCTCAGACACGTTCTCCCTTCTTCATGTGGAAATAAACAAAAGAAGAATCTTGCCTTGCTTTCAAAAGGGATGTTTAGCACAGGAGCTGCCCAACGTCAAACCCCTCAAACTAGTTAGGCTCTTCAGCTGGCCCCAAGCATCACAGAGGGACTGGCACCCAGGAATAAGGCATACAAGGGCTAAGTGCAAGAGGAAAGAAAGCCTTTAGCTCACGTTTGATCGGACGCATCCTTGCGGGCCAGAATCCCCCTATCCCCGGGGCTGTCCCCGCAGCCAGCAGAGCCGGGGAGCTGCTGGCAGATCTGAGGCGGGTCCAGCATGACAAACCCACAGGGATCCCTGGAGACCCTCAGTGCCAGGGCCCGGCCCCCAGGCTTCGGAGACGAAACTAATTCGGGTCTCCCTCCCTCGCTGCCTGCTCTCGGCCCCCGCTGCGGGGCACGGGGAGCGGCTGGGCCACCCGCCCCAGCCCCCGGGACACCTCCGGGCCCCATCGGAGGGGCGGCCACAAGCACAGGGAGCGGCAGGTGCCTCCGCCGCGGCACCTCCCGCTCCGCCGGGAAGGGGGCGGCTTGGCACGGTCCCGCACGGCTCGGCACGGCCCGGAACGGCTCGGCACGGCCGGGAACGGCACAGTCCCGCACGGCTCGGCACGGCCCGGAACGGCTCGGCACGGCCGGGAACGGCACAGTCCCGCACGGCTCGGCACGGCCCGGCTCGGCACGGGCGAGTGTCCCCCGATGGTGCGGCAGCGGCAGCCCGGGCCGGGCCGGGCGGCGACAGGGGGCGGCGCTGCTCAACGCGCCCGCTGCGCTCCCCGACGCCCTGCATCGCGTACCCCGCGCCCATCACCGCAGCACCCCACAACGCCCCCCCGACACGCTCCCCCAGCGCCCCCTCCTAGCACGCTGCCGCCCTAGCACAACAGCCCCGACAGCCCGCACAGCGCGCAGCCCCCAGCTCCCCCATAATAACACCCCCAACACCCCCGCCCCACACACACACACCCCACACACCCCCATCACGCACGCACACAGCCCGCAGCCCCCACGGCACACACCCCATAGCCCCCCCCCCCTCCCCAGCTCCGCGCAGGGGCACAGGTCGGCGGCGACACGCGTGTGCCGGCGCGCATTCACACGCGCGCGCGCGCACACGCCGCGGGGCACCTCCGCGCCCCGAGCCCGTCCCGCTCCGCGGGCGCGCACCGGCGCTGCCTACCTGGGGCGGCGGCGGGCAGCAGCGCGGCCACCACCACCACCACCACCAGCAGCAGCAGCCGCCGCAGCCGCAGCAGCGCGGCGCGGGGGACGGCGGGCGCCGCCATGGGGCCGGGGCGGCGGGAGCGGCGGGGCGCGGAGCTGCGTCCGTCTCGGCGGGGCTGCCCCGCTGCTTCCTGCGCGCCCCGCCGTCTCCTCCTCCTCCTCCTCCTCCCGGCGGCCGGCGGACTGCGGCGGGGCGGCCCCGCGGCCCCGCGCAGGCGGGGGCCGGCCCTCCGCCCCCCCGCGGCGCCCCCGGGCCGCCCGCCCCGCCGCCCCCCCTGCTCCATCGCCCGCCGAAACTACGCGGGAAACTTTGGGGCAAGGGCCCCTCGGATCGGGGCCGGCCACCCCCTCCTCATCTGTGGCCGCAGCGGGCTGGTGCCCCTTCGTGACCCTTCGTGCAAGGGGCGCGCGGAGGGGGGAAGCACCCGGCGGATGCATGGCCCCTACTGAAGCATCTTTGGGAGAAACATGGCTTTAGCTAGCATGGGTACAGCCACTTGTGCTAGCCTTTTGGCCTGCGGGCAGTCCCGGCGGCACTACTTGTGGCAGATGTCCTTAGCAGGTGTCTCAGTCCCGGTGGGATCAGGCTGTGGTTTATCTTCTGCCTTCTAACATACCTATGGCTCCAGCTCCTAGCAAGTTTTCTCTGCCGGTGCACACTCATCAGCCTTCCTCAGAAAATTTTGCCTTGGGGAGACCATGAGCTCAGAGCCTGTCCCTCTACATGCAGGAGGAGTTTCGGGCTCTTGCAGCGCGCGCTACAGATGCACCGCGCTGCTTTGCCTCTCGTCCCCTGCAACGCTGCGCCCTGCCAGCGGGCTCACAGCTGCAGTCAGCCCAGGGAGGGCGCGGGCAGGCCCAGCTGCCCACCACCTCCTTCTCCCACTCGTGGACAGCCACATTGGTTGGGCATCCATCCCTCCTGCTTGCACCTGTGCTTGTGCCCAGGCTTCGAAAGGGAACACGAGGCTGCGCGTGGGGCTGAGCTCCAGCCGGGGCCCGGACAACGGCACAGACCTCACTTCTGGGCCCCTGCACGACTACCCGGCATTACTGCCCCGTGGCCCTGCCTTCGCCAGCGGCGCTGCATCGGCCACCCTTCCTCTGGCCCTCGAGCGCCATGCCCACGGCAGCTGCCTCGCAGCAGCACCGCAATTACGCAGCTGTAACTACTGCTTCTCTCGCTGTGGGAGAGGGGCCCCAGGTTACCCTCTGCATCACCTCGCAACCAGACTTTAAATAATTGTACAGAAGTTTCTACACAGATTTGTCTGTCTTCATATCCCCTTTTGTTTCTTCCAAACTTAGGCCTTGCGCCTGGTTTGGTTTGGTTTTGTTTCTTATGCTGGAGGTCTGCGCTTTCAGATCCATAAGCCACTTCTCAGTCAGAGAGATTGTCTGATCCCTCCCACCACCTTTCGCTACATCACTGAAGGAGACCTATGTTTTCATAACAATTGATAATGGGTCTTCTGCTATGGAAACTAAGCCGAAAAACTGAAAATGGGCATTACAGCTCTTACCTGCTATGGAGGGAGAGGCAAGATACCACAGTTCCTGCTGACACTGGGAAAAGGGAACATCAAATTTTCTGGCAAAAAAACGAACAGACCAAACAAGCAAAAGCACAGTCCAAAGCAAAGTAAATAAAATGGATAGTCTTTACCCAGTAATGCCAACTCTGCACCTGCTTCTGCATGGATACCTGTCCCTGCATGCTTGTGCAGAGCCCCACACAGGAGCATATGGGTGACCAGGACAGACTCGGTCACAGAAACAAAGCTCTGAAGCCGCAGGCTACCTCCCTGCTACTGAAGGTGCCTGTTCCAGGGCCACCTGCCCCCCTTGCTGTTCCTGCCCTCCGGACCACACCACAAGGCTGCTCTGGCCCCATGCTGCTCAGAGGCTGCCCTATCCACAGGAGCGCCTGGGCTGCATCTCAGCACTTGGCACTAGGTCTCCTTTGGGCCACGGGTGGTGTTTGTTCGTGTTTTCAGTTCACAGCCTGAAATCAGGTAAAGGCTGGGTCACGGGCTAGCCCTGGAGAGCTTTTGTAACAGAACCCCATGCCATCCATAACCTGGTGATGGCATGGTAACAGCTGGCAACCTCTCAGGACCCAGGAACTGCTGGAGGACTCTGTGGGGCAGGGGGGAGCCAAACCTGCTGCCCTCTTATCCATGCTGGGTTTGGGACGGGGGTCCTGCAGAGCAGCCTCTGGGTTTTGTTTCAGAGCAAAGCAGTCACCTCTCAAAAGGGAGCCTGAGAGTGGACTGAGATTTATGCAGCATGCTCCATCTGGGCACTGTAGCTCAAAAGTGACATGGGGAAGCCAAATAGTGCAACAGCATAGGTACACCAGTACTGATAAGTAAAGGGAGCCAGTCCCAACCCCGAGTTATGGAGGTCTCTGGAAGAGCATCTTTCACCACTCCTGGAATATTTCCTCCCAGCACATGACTGCTACAGCATAGCAGATGCTTTTAAAAACAAGGCCGTGTACCAAGGGAAAGGAGACTCTAGATAACAGGGTTTCAGACAGTTTGAGGCAAGGTACATCTGAAACACTACACGTTTCAGACGTTGCTGCCTGTTGCAGCCTGCCAGCACTCAGCATTGGACTGAGCAGCATTAGTAACTTTTTCCTCTTCTCACATTTATTTCTTCACCTGAATTCTGCCCCGACTGCTTGGGAATTACTGCTTCGTTATCCCTTGGGTTGTCTTGGAAGCTGCTTTTCCAAACTTCATTGATTTACTACCTATTCCAGAGGGAAAGTAAACTCCACTGGCAAGACGTGAAAGCGAGAAAAAAAACAGACCAAACCAACTGAATAGTTGGGTCCAAAGCTTCAGCAAATATATCTGGCTAAAGATTGATTAGAGTCTGGGAGCTCAGTGTCCCAGAAGCCCAAATCCTGCCTAGCATGTGCAGCATGTGCCTTTCTGTGTGAGGAAGGTGTTTTTGGACAAAGTGGACATTTGGGAATTGCAGTGGGTGTAGAAGACACTGGACAGGACAGCTGTGCCAGTACAATCTGAAAGGGACACCTGAGCTTGCCCTGAAGAACCATGGTGTTTACTCGTTCTGTGGCAAGGTAGGAGGCATGGAGCCAGGCACAGCTGCTGCACGCCCCTACCGCACCCGAAAAACCCCCACACCCACCCCGACTGCTGTGGGTCCCTGCACGCAGCACAGCAGACCCTCCGTGTCATGCTGCCCCGTATATCGCTTGCAGGCATGGAGGGGGCCTGGCTGGCACAAGGGCAGGGCCTGGTCAGGACCTGAGCAGTCCAGCTTCCTACCAGCTGCTAGAACAGGGGGTGGGAGCTGAAACCACTCAGTGGGCTCAAGCCCACTTGCTGCTTTTAAAATGAAGTTCTGAAAAGGGCAAAGCACTACAGTTTCCAGCTGGATGGAAAATGATATTTAGATATTTTGTAAAGAGCAGTTTCGAGAACTTGCAGAGTTCACAAAACTGAAAGAGTTTATTTCTCCCTCAATTATTTCTTCATTGCTCACCCAGTACAAGTGTGCCCACTGGAAACAGAGGATTTAAGTATGTAGGAATGCAGCCATCTGTCTGGATGAAACTACCCACCCTGCTCACCTGTGCACACTGTGCAGCCTTAGAGGTTTTTCATTTAAAAGATATATGGAATTCCATCATGAATGTGAATAACTCGTGAATTAACCAAGATGCCATGTTTCAATGAGTATGGACTTGTTCCTATGGTAATGTGGAATTTGTTTTTCTTTTCTGCCTTGCTCTTGCCAGTGCAAAGAAAAATTGGAGCACTAACGACATTTTCTGCAGCACAACTGACATTAGTGTAACATCTAGGATTAAGCTGTAGCCCAAACTGAGACAAGCAGTACTTGGGATTACTAATACTTTCTCTCTTGTGTATGCAAATGATTATCTTTCAAGCCACATGAGGCCAGACAAAAAATCGTTGAGGAATCCCAGATCAGAGAACATGCTGCACACTGTGAAGTTACATTTTTAATTCCTAACAGCTCACTGGAAGAGATCTGTAGCTGGCATAATCTGGTGCAATTTCTGGTCTCTTTTTCTTTCATCCCCTTCAGAGCTCTGCTAATTACACCAAGTAATGAACTGGCTATCTGGATTTGGGAAACCAGCTTCTTCACTCTTGACTTCCAGAATGTTTGTCATTAATGCCAAGCAAGGAAAGATAGCGGCAGCCTCTGGGGTATAAATGGTAATTTCACCAGTTTGTAGAGGCGGGTTTATAAATAGAAGAGACGGACAGACAGAAGCATGTGAAAGAAATAGTTTAGTAAGCCAAATTGTCCAGATATTTAGAGGCAACCACAACAGCTCTGAACAGAGAGTTTGTCTCCTCTGCCATTCAGAGCTGAGGCTGCAGCTCACATGGATACACCCAAACTGGCTTCAGCACCAGCATCGACAGGGATATGTATAGGGCAGCATGAGCTGCAGCACAGGCCTGGGTCAGCACGCAGCAGCTAAGGCTGTAACTGCTGCAGCTGAATTGCGAAGAGCGTCAGAGAGAGCTAGCTTCCACACAAGCTTTGGATTCCCGTGAAGATACAGACCTAAGGACCTAAGCAGACTTTCACTAAGTTACAGTGACATTTGCTTTATTTATGCACAAGAAAGTAGGAATGCTGCATTAAATACTGCTAAAGGAGCTTCTGAACATTTATTTTAATGGTGATCATTGTCATCACAACTTGTTTAAATGATATTGAAAGCCTTATCCTGTAAACATTTTGCACCTGTTTTACATTAAACCTGTAAGAATTGCCAAGCATTATTTATATGCATAAGCCCAAGCACCTATTTTACTTCAAGATGAACAGAAAGATTTTAAGCATGTTAATGATGTGATGCTGTTGAGTTGAAGCATACAATTGTGCTTGAGGACAGCACAGAGAAGAAGAGACTGAAAGAGAGCCAAGTAATGCCTTCCAGTCACGTAAAACTCCTATGAGCACCTGGTAACTACCCTTCTTCCTTGCGGGTAGGTCTCTTTCAGCAAGAGCACATGCACGGGAGGCAGAAGTACAAACAGCTGCCTTACACCAAAGAAATGCTCACTTTTATTATAACAGCAAGGAAAATAAGATAATATGGAAAATATACTTGTGACAAATGATTAGTAGTTAATAATTTATTTGCTGAATATTGCCTCTTCTTCTGGTGGCCATTTGTCTGCAAACAGTTTCTGAAATGTATGTTAATTATTTCTATGTATATGTTTAGCTAACCTTCCCACTGAAACCAAAAGAAAGATTTCTATTGTTATAATAATGAAATGTTTGGGCCCATATTCGTGATGTTATTTGGCATATTTACCTAATTCTGATTCTAGGCACAGGCTAAAAAAATACTGTGAGAAGAAACTGAAAAGTTAAGTGTTTCTAAGTTAGAAATTACCAGTTGAATGCCAATGCAATCTGAATTCTTGTGGGCCCATCTGGTAGACTCATTTAAACAAAAATGAAAGAAGAGGTGATTATGTCCTTAAAGAATGTATCAAAGTGCCTGCAAAAAAAGAGCAACTAGGGTTGTTCAGGCAGCTGTAGACCTGGCATTTCTTGCTTCTTGAATCATTTGTGTCTGAAAGCATATCTTTTCAGTGTTGTATTCTGCACAGAAATGCCAATGCTTTGACTTTTAGGAGCAAAATATCCAGCACCACTTCTGATGTGTTCCTCTTCAGCAGCTCCTTGCTGCCATGAAGCCATGTCAAGGCACTTTGGCTTCCAGTCACATTGCACTAAATGCCATGGCCTGAGCAGCCACCTGCTCTCTCTAGCAGCCACCATGCTGCTAGCACATGCTGTGCAGGCACACTTTGGACCAGAAAGCAAACCCTGTGAAAATGGCACTTGAGGTAGCCGGTTAGGCCACTGGGCTACGAGTGTTTTGGTGAACATTGAGTTCATCACGCAGAGCAGAACAGCACAAGCGGAGCTGGAGGGCACCATGGCTCCATTCAGCCTAAAGTTTTATGGTCAGGGTGCACTGGGAGAGGTGGATCTCTACAGCTGAGCACTCAGGAAGGAACTGCACCCAGGGCTGCCACCTCCCCTGTTAGTGGCATAGGCAAAGAGCTATCCAGCAACAAAGCCATGGCCTCCAGCTGTTTGTGGATCTAACCTCTTGCTCTCCTTGCTTCTCCCAGCACATCTCAGGACCAAATGGAACATCTCATTTGACTCAAAAACAATGTAGGGACATTTTGTTTCAGCGTAAAAGATCAAAAAAGTATGCCTCTGTGGCTGATCTGAACAAATTTTTCATTTTAACGGAGAAACTGAAAAATAAATTATTCACACAGGCCTAATCCAAACTCCCATCGTGTGTCTAGAATAACAACTCTGCCTTCATAATATTTCCAGAAGATCATTACATTAGTCTACTTACTCTAAGATTCCTTCTTTTAGTCATTTTTCTCATTTTTTTATCAGTCTGCCTAGGGAAGAATGTCTCATTTATTACTACAATGGTATCATCCTCGTCCAAATCCTGATTCTCCTTCTTCTCCTTCCAGTACTCTGCCTACATACAGACTAATTATCTGACATGATGAGAGTGGGTGGTGGTAAGGAATCTCTGCTCCTCTCAATTAAACGACTTCAGCTTTTAGAATGAATTAATGTTTTCTGTTGTGTGTTTATGGAAAGGAAGATAGTGCTATATTACACTAAAATGTTATTTAGTCAGAACAGTGAGCATAAGAAAAGGATGGCATGATTCCCTGTTCTTAATCTTTTGGTCATTTTCTTTATGAGAGTGAGTTGATGTAATTCAGCCATGTAGTGTCATAACTTTTGTCACCTCACCAGATACCTTAACTAGTCAGCAGTAAAATACTAATCAGCACTAAACAGCAGTAAAATAGCAGAATACAAGTTCTGCTTATATAAGTCTGTAAATATTGCATTTAAAGCCTCAACAGCAAAATCTCTGTGCTCTACCACGGTATCACGAAACCTGAGCCTACCTCTGAGGCTGACAAATCAATCAAAAGGAAGGTGGGTAAATGCACTGAGCCCTGAAGCTTGTCAAACCTGGGTGCTGTTGAATGCCTGCAGCATGCAGTCCCCAGAGGTATGGGACCTCCACCAATGCGATATCTGGACAAAGATGTTCGAACTATGGGGAATACCTGAGAAAGACTTTAACTTCAAGGATGGGGCACCGTGAGAGAAGTAATTGTGGCTAACCAGATTCAGGACTGTTTCCTGGAGGAAAAGAGGCTCAGAGTCAACACAGAAAGGCACTGAGTCCTTAAGGCTTCATCTTGGCAAGCAGCTGTCTAATAAAAGATGTGTCAGCTTGGCCTTTCTTATCAAGGGTTCTTCCAAATTGAACATGATTGTGGCTGTTGCTAAAACAGGAAAAAGCTGCCTCATCTTTTTGCACAGAGCCCTCCACAACAGATCACTTAACCAAAAAGGCATGTGGAGTTTCAAAGCTGCACTTCCTGCATGGCTCTTTTGTCTCCATGCAGCAGCTGGTGGTAATGTGGAAATGCTGCACTGAAGAAAAGCTTCAAGCAAAACAGAGGTTGAGTCTTTACACTAAACCCTGACTTATGCCCATTTAACAAAATAAACTGATTTCCATCACAGCTCCAAGGGGAAAAGGGCTATTATCTGAGTAGCATGGATGGGACCCTGCAACACAGACAGGCTACCTGACCCCCATTTTCCCCCTTTCCCTCTTAAGTCCTGCCTCAGGGGCTACCACATTTTGCCAGAAACTGGGAGCTTTGAGCACAGTGTAGGTGCTGCCCCAAGTCTCCACTCTTCTGTGCTTGGTGACACCATGGGCACCAGCTTGGAGGAGCAATTACAGGGCAAATCCCACTCTGCCAGGCTGGAGATGGGGAGCTCCATTGCTGGGAGGAGTGAGCGCTCTCCAGGCTGGATACTTGTAGGGATTGTGAGAGGATCAGGCGTGCTTCATGCAATGAAAATTATCTCCCAACTCTAATAAATGTCTGCTGGACCCATATAAACTCTGCTGATTTAGAGATTTGACCAAACTTATTTTCTCTAACTCTCCCCCTTCTCCCCACCAAGGAACAAGCTACATGTCTATTCCTTATAAGTACTCTCTAAAATCTCAGGTTCCTGGAAACTAGGGAGTATGAAACCAACTTTATTTTTTATAGTGATATTCCTGCTTTGAGTTCTTTCTGTTAAAAAAGCAGCCTATTGTTGCATTTCTTTATTTTACAACAAAAAAACTAAGATTGATCAATGGTTTTGAGTTACTTTTTGCTTGATGGCTGTAACTGCTTTGGTCTCAAAGTGTTTTTTTAGGGATGTTGTTTACTCAACTTCAGTCCTACTTAGAACACTTGGAATTCAAATAAACTGCATTGCACTGCATTTTCTGGCAGACACTCAGTGCAATGAATTTCAAACTAATGTTTGATTTAGTTAGTTACAAGGCAGAGAGGTATCTTACTAGTCAAGACTAATTCTTCCACTTGCTACACAACATGGCCCTGCAAGTTTGCTGCCAGTCACATCACCGGAGTCACATTATCACTCTGTAATGGCACCCAGAAAACATGGTAAAGTGCACATGGTGATTTTCAGAGTTTGGAAGCTTTGAACCTGTGGTATTTAATGCCTGGAATTAATTGTGGGTGTATCTACTGACATCTGGAAGAAAGATAAAAGATTTTCAACCTTTAGGGTGATTCACAATGAATTAAAATATTTGGAGTTATTCATGGTTGCCGATCTTAAAGACAAAATTGCAAAAAGTGTTGACCAGACATGACTTTTCATTAACTAAATATAAAAGATCTGCCCCCCCGAAAATTTTGACTTTATATATATTTTCAATTCAAGGTTTCTTAAAGAGCTTTACAACATGTTACATGATGAATATAAAGCAAAAATATCAGTCACATATATTAAACCCGTGTGTGATCCATGCATAACCGAGGATATTTAACGCTAGGTTTAAACGGGGATCCTGACCAGGGATTC
The DNA here is from genome assembly GCF_040807025.1 of Struthio camelus. Classification (NCBI taxonomy): domain Eukaryota; kingdom Metazoa; phylum Chordata; class Aves; order Struthioniformes; family Struthionidae; genus Struthio; species Struthio camelus. The sequence goes on along the minus strand of NC_090944.1, from coordinate 84,772,932 downwards.
CTTCTATTCAGTTTGCCTATGTGACTTAGCTGGAGTACCCCTGGTTTTTCACACACTTAAAGCAAATCTTCTGCTGTACTTAATCCTTCAATGGTTGCATTTTCCCCTCCTTGTCAAAACGAGCCCTCCCAGGCAAACACCAAGGAGCCCGATTGCCTAAATCTTCATGTCAGCCTTAAGACTGGAAAAAATACTGCTGTTGTGCAAGTTGACCCCCAAAACATTGAAGGGTTGTGTCTGATTTCTTCATGAATGGTATTCGTCACCAGGGCTGTGAGGAACGCCAGCCTTTCTGCCCCAGGCTCTGGCTACTAGCTGGGTATTCGTGTTAAAGTGCTCCACAGCAAACTCTGTTGACATTCAACTGTTATGACTCATCGCCCGGTGAAGATGTCCCCAAACATGCAGTAACTATCACTATTGGATCTGTAGTTTCAGATAACCTCTAAGTGGAACGGAGTCGCAGGGATGATCTCACAGCTGCCACAGAGACAACTCAGAGGGCAGCGAGCTCTGTGGGCACAGGGGCTGCCAGATGGGTGCTGGAGGATACCACTGGCGCATTCAGCTCTGTCCAGTGAGCCAGGAAAAAGGAGGTGATGCTTCACTGGAGCGTGAGATCCCTGGACCTGAGAAAGGCACAGCTCTGCTGCTACTGCCTTAGGAGAAGGATTTTTCTAACAAGTAATAGCTCTGCATACTTTAAGCAGTAGTTTGGAAACATATCGTAAGGCCACCCTGGCAAAGCTCTTCTGCAGTTTTTGTTTCATTCAGGGTGTTTTATCCTTCAGCTTTGCATTAATGAAATTATTTCTTTACCTCAGTAATAATTTTCTGAGACACCTTCACTGGGAGTGTGGATTGTGAACTGTCGGGATCCATGTGTCATTAATGGAATTGCAGCTCAGACTGGCATGAGGGGGAGCTAGCGATGGCTTGAGTATGGTGCTGCTGCAGGAGTCACCTCTGTGTCTCAGAGATCTTCCCATTCTGCTAAGAATTGCAAGCAGACTGGATTTCAAGTAGTGTTTGCAAAAGGTCTTCTCCAATTCCTCTGTACACATTCTTCTCCAGCTTCTCCATTGTACCCACCTTCCTACCCTCTTCAGCGCTGTCGCTTTGTCCTACCAATTTTCCTCTCCCTACCCACATTTCCTCCCTTTTCAGCTTTCCTCTCTCCTCCTTAGGTGATACCATCTCACCATTTCCCCATCCTTATTGTCTTCTTTCTCCTGCCTTTCTCTCTCACACCTTTTTTCAGTGATCAGGTTTATTTCTCTAGTCCAAGGAAGAAGAAGTGGACAGAAGCCGTTGGGCTTTTCTTCTCATTGTTACTAATTCCAGCATCTCCCTACTCTGATTCACCCTTTTCCCATCAATACTACTTCATCTCATTTCTTCTTGCCCAGTCCTGGCATTGGTGTCCACTGATAGCTCTTTGATGCCCTCCCTTGGACTTTGACTTCTCCTTACACCATTACCTCCCAACCACATACTTTCTTCATTTTCCACAGTCTCTCTAAAATCTGACCTTTCTTCTCAGTTCACGTACTCTTCCTTAGCTCTTACCATTTCACAGCCCTCCTTCTTTCCAGTTTTTTAACTCTCTATTTTTGCCCTCTTGTGTCCTGGCACCCCCACTATGCTCCACTCAATCAAATACAGACTTCTCTTTTCATCTTCCAGTCCCTTCCCTAAATGACCATTCCCAGCCTCTGCCACCCTTGAACCTTTGTCATTGCCTTGCTTTCTCCCGTACAGACCTTCTGCATGTGAACAATTGCTGTGAACAGGAGGTACCTAGTCTCTGCTTAAGCCTCATCTCTTTCATAGAGCACTCAGACCTCAAGTTTCTGACCCTGACTAAACAGAATGACTCCTATTCCTTCCAATCTCCCTTCCTCTAGCCCCAGCCAGGAAAATGAAAGAATTGTACTATGGCCTGTACACATTGGGACACTCAGAAGAAACTATTAGAATTCATGAAAACTGTGAAGTGAAACTGTTTTAATAACATCAACTGCTTTACCAGACAAAGGTCACCTTCACTTTAAATGAGAACATCCGTATAGAGATGTAAAGTGATTTAACTAATCCCCTTCACATCTATACCTCTAGGTAATCTAGACACCTCCCCAAGCACCCACCTTTAGAAAAGCCCTCACTGCTTCAGGCTTATTTCTCAGCAGTTTCTGGTGCCTGGCTGTTGTAACCACAACCTCTTTCATTTTTCTGCCTGTAGGCACTTCTGGGCAGGCCTCATCTCTTTTCTCTTGCTGTACAATGGGCGGAGGAACAAGATATTAATCTTGGTGGGGCTCTGGTGGCACTAGAATTACTAAGATATAGCAGCTGCCCTTCAGAGTCAGTCCTGCACTGCGTGGCAGTACCCCCTCCAAACAGTACTGCAAGGGGAACTGGCATGAATTGTTCTGGCAGGAGGAGAGGAGACTGCCTGAAGGGAAAATGCTGCTGCAAGTAAGATGCAGAACTCAATATTTCCTCATACTTGGGATACTTGGCACAGATGTTATAAAAATAAAGAACAATCAACTCTTTTCTGAGGAACTGGGTACAGAGATAATTTTGATGCAAATTCTTTTCAGAAACCAAATTTCCCCTTGAGAAAGCTGGCATTTAAATGCATTTTAAGAGCTAAGAAAAATACTTAGTTTGTTCTCTGCTGTCAGACAGGAACACTGCATTTCAGATTTGTTTCAAGAATTTCCTAAGCGAGTGGATTTGTGATCTTAACCTCATTCTTATTTGTTCTTATTCTTATTTGATAACTGCCAATATTGCCTTGAGCCTATTGATTAATTTTAATGGACGAAAGACTCACTAGGCTGAATTTTTGGCAACCTCACGTGGCTGTTGCTATCTTGAGTGAGTAGCTGATGAATAACGGTGTAAAAGTGGAAGAACTGGATCTTCCTAATCAATTTTGCCAGTGCCTAGATGGTTAACTGAAGAAACATGTTGCATTCAACACAAACAGGAATTAGGAAAGCTCTGTCCACTATAATTACTCAAACTCTCTAAGACGGCAATTGAATAGGGAAGTATCACCTCTGTTTCAATTAATTCCTCAGCCAGAAGTCACTGGCAGATGGATGACTGCTCTTCGGAACAATCACTATACATTTCCTATATTCTTATACTTTTCCCTAGGCATCAGCCTTTGGCCATTGTGGAAGACAGGACATTGCTCTAGGTAAAATTGTGGTGTGACCCAGGACATCTGTGTGGTTGTGATGTGGTCTACCACTGCACAGAGCAGCACCTCTGGTCACCCAGTTTCAGTAGGAAGATCGCATATGGAGGAGGTATCAACCCACTCACTCCCTCGAGTCAGCTCCTTCACTCAGAGCCATTCTAGATACCCTCAAGGATCTCACAACAAAGATATCTGAATCCCAACTGCATCCCTCTGGGCTGTAAAAAAGCACCACAGATAAGGGCTGTTCTGACTGATCCCCGCCTCACTCATTTAGAGACGACAGTTTCCCTTCTTCCTTGTGCCTTGACTAACATTGAGGAAAACTTAAGGAGATACTCGCTTTTAATCAAGTACTGCTCAGTACGAAATCTTAGTCCAGAGTAAGTCTGGACTTAGCAGCTAGCCAGAGCTAGCCAACTTCCAGTTAGTTACCTAAACTTAATCTGGCATGACTCTGAGTGGACTAAAGTAACATTGTGTATCTTAGCAGAAAGCACTTTGAAAACTCTTTTGTGTAGAGACAATCGCAGTGTAGCAGCCAAATGACAGGTCACCACAGGCACCTCAGTCCATCCTCTGTTGCTCTGTCGTGGTCTCACAGAGTTGATTCAAGTTCAATGTTTGAGACACTTATCCCTGAGGCACTGCGTGGTTTGGGTCACTTGCTTGCAATTAACAAGTTAAAGCCGCAGTACGAGACTGCTCTCAGCCGCAAGGCAGCGGTGGGTTGTGCAGACAGAACCTTCTCATGGGCTGGTGTGAGACCTGGCATTGCCAACAGCCACACCAACCAACCAGTCATCACTGCTCACTACAGCATTGCTACTGGCCATGCAGGAATCAAACTGTCTAGCTTCTGACCCACAGACACGCAGGGATTATACTCCGTGCCTTCAGGAACTGAGGCAGAAACATGAGACAAATCCTCTCTGCCCATTCATTATTTTCCCAGTAATCCGGAAGAAAGTCAGTAGCATCCCTTGGAACAAAGATTCTGGATTTTGATGTGTCTTAGGTGATGATATTTTGGCTTAATTAGATTGCGCTGGAACCAGATAGACTGGGACCATTTAAGACTCCCGAATCTGAGGTTTTATGGCCTGAGGAGCTGTCATGCACATCCAGAATGATTTCCTCTGCAAAAAAAGGGAGGAGAGAAGAGAAATTTCAAACCCTTGTACCCAAAGGATTTTGTAAAAATTATCTTTTTATTCTAGTTTGTTTACAAGGCATAAGCTCCACCTTCTGGTGAATGGCTAAGTTGCACGGAAAGACAGCACTAGGTTAAGTAAAAATGGTGAAATATTTACAACACAATAGTATTCAGGTAGAAAAATACTTTTAATAACTTGAAATATTTTAGGAGAATGCACTGATCTCCATCAAATTGTCAAAAAGGGGTTTCAGAACGCTTGGCAGTGTTTCATTTCAAGTATTTTTACTGTGTTTCATTCCATTTTCCTCATGTGGTGTAAACAGTCATGCTATGAAATAAACTTTATGTTTTAACTATTCCTAAGCAAAATAGTTTGGAATACCTTATTGCACAAAATCTTTCAGTATTTTGGTTTTTCATCTTGTTGAAGTGAACAAAAACACAGTTTGAAATGTGAAAGTTTCTCTGAGGACAAGGAATGCTTCCCAGACAATACTGCAGAGCCTTGAAGTTTTGTGCTGAAAACAACTGGGCTGCTCATTGCTAACTACCTTTATTCTTTCCCACACCCTGGAATAGATGCAGAGCCCAGCAGATATTGCTGGCATGGGTTCCCTGGCTTATCAGCAACATCTGCATCACTGACTTGCTCTCTTGGGTGCTGTTCAGTAACGATGTAGATAATTGAAGCAGAGAGGCAAAACCACAGAGCCAGGCATGGTTGGCAGAGATATGGGCAGCAGGCTGAAGACCTCAAATAAGTGCTTGAACATCTCCACCTGGACCATCAGCCGGGGTTCTCCTCTCCCTGTGCTTCCCACCAGTACCCTGGCACAGTCTGGTGCTGTTGCGAGCACCTGGATCCCTTCTTACACCTCTCACAGCAGAGGAGCCCTGCCTCTGGCCACAGCTTCCCCTTCCCAGGGTGTGCTGGCACTCAGGTGCTACCCGGAGAAAGTGAAGGGCCACTGGGGGCTGAATCCCCACTGGTGCCCTCCAGTAGGGAGGCAGCACTATAGGGGAGAGGGTGCCAGCAATGGAGGAGGGGCAAAAGGAGGCTTTGCTCACATGAGGATCTCAGAAATTGCTTTGACATATGTCAAAGAAAATGAAAAGGGAGGAGGAAGAGCAGGACAAGAAGGAGGAGGAGGAGAAGATGGAGGAAGAGGAGGAAGAAAAGAAAGAAGAGAAGGGTAAGGAAGAGATGGGGGAGGAGAAAGAGGAGGATAAAGAAGAAAGGGGAGAAGTCTCTTTTATTGTGGTCCCCGAGTGGGACATGTCAAGATAAATGACAAACCGATTTCCACAAAAGTGGAAAGGTTCCCAGGGCAAAAAAGCCCTGTGTGCTTTTGGGGGCATTTGGGCTTTTGGGGCTTTGCCCTCCACATGCACTTCAAGCAGCAAGGCCTCAACTTCAAGTCCCATCCTGCAAGTCAAAGGCCTCAGCTCTGTGGGTCTGTGCAGCCCACACAGCTCACACTCCACTCTGGAGCGGAGACAACCCCGGGAGCAGGCAGCGGAGAAGCAGATCTGCTCCCTAGGGGGAGTGGCCATGTTGGTGGCCTTGCAGAAGGCATTGACAGGAAGGAAGCTCTCAGCAGCGCGAACGGCCAGGGATTTCTGTAGTCCCCTGAAAAACGTGCTCGAGAGGGTGGCTTGGGGCACAGCCAGGCTACGCCCAGTGCCACCGCCCTGCAGTGAGAACTAGCTCCAAAGCAAGGCAAAGCCTCGTACGCCTCCCAGGCAAACACTTGCTTCTCTCCCCAAACAAATGCTTCCCTGCTCCATGGCCTTCCTGCACCTGAGGAGCTCTTCTCCCACACCTGTCTACTTTCTCCTGCAGGATCTCCTGGCCATATTATACAGGGAAGGACCTGCCACGGAGGGCATATTCCACAAAGCTGCCAGCGAGAAGGCCCCCAGGGACTTGAGGAAGGCCCTCAACAAAGGAGGGGCCGTAGATTTGCAAAGCAAGCCTGTGCACCTCTTGGCAGGAGTCTTGAAGGTGAATTTCTTCTGACTTGCAGCTCAGAGAGCACCCTGCCCACCTGCAGGCGGGCACCACGCGAGTGCCTAGCTGGGCCCAGGGGGCACTCCAAGCTGAATCCATAGGGAAGCCAAACGACAGCTTTTCAGGGGGAGGAAAGTTTGGCCTTTGGGTTTATCATCTGATTTTCCGTTCCCCTGCTTCCGCCCCTGATTTCCTGCCTGCCCGGGGAAAGTCACCTCCGCCTCCTCCGCCTCCTCTTCCGCCTCCTCTTCCTCCTCCTCCTGCTCATCCTCTTTCGCCCCAGCCCCCTCCTCAGGGAGGAAGGCTGAGGTTTCTGGGTGGACTCGAGGCTGATAGGCCCTAGGGCCTCTTCGTGCACTCCCACAAGTGTGCCCAAGCGGGGCAGTACTCGCGCAGCCCACTGCTCGCTCTGTCAGCAGCCAGGAGCTCCTTTGAGAGCGGGGAGCTCCAAGCAATCTGCCTCCTGGGGAGCCCAAGGGCCGCTGGATGCACCCTCTGGCCTCAGGGCTCGTGTCCAAAGCCTCATCTCTGGATCTCGGCCTTGCAGGACTTCCTGCGAAATATCCCCTCCAGGCTCCTCTCGGCAGCCCTGTTCGAGAGCTGGATGCTGGCTCTGGAGAAGCCAAGCAGGCAGGAGAAGATCGAAGATCGGAAAGAGTGAGTGTTGTGGCCAGTCCCACCATTACAGAGTGGCTGAAAGAGGCCCGGCCTGCCCTGGACATGAGGAGACTCATGCAAAAGCCTGTCCTTTCGATCAGCTGACTAGTGCTGATACTCTGCCACACAGCCACAGGCTTTCACGGGCCTTTGCAAAGCCTGCTGGCACATCTCCTGACAAGCTCACCTTTATTCAGGCTGTCGAACTCCTGGAAAACAGGGATTGCGCTGAAAGGCTCGCCTTTCCATCATGGTCTGGTAACTCCAGCTCTTGTACTTAACCACATGCGCAGCTGCCCTTGGGAATTTCTCCATAGCGCTTGTATAAAGTAGTGAAAGCAAGCTCAGCGATCCTCTCTTTGGAGGATGCCCCATCCATGCGAGGTTACTGCAGGCTTGCTCACAGTAAGAGGCAGTAGCCGCTGCCCCTGGAATTCATGACACATTTTGTTTGTGTGCACTTAGGGTGGCTGGCCGACTGCCCAGGCCAAATCTCCTCCTGCTCAAGCCCTTGCTCGCAGCGCTCCACCGCATCAGCCAAAACGTGGAGAACGCCAAGATGGGCTCCAGAAACCTGTCCATCTGCTTCGGTACCTGCATGCTGAGCCCAGGCACGGACAGCACGCTCCTGCTGCAAGTGCTGGAAGAGATCAACGACGAGGTATATTGAACTCAGCAGCTGGCTACCTCTTTCGGGGCACGGCCAAACCACCCCCACACATCCCACAGCCATCGCAAAAGCAAAACACCTGGGAGCACCTGGGAGCATCGGGGGCGCCCCTCAGCTGGGCTAGCCCCAAGGTCACAGGCCAGTCTCTTAGTGGAGCTGCAGCCACGCAGCTACAGCTTTCCGGACAGAAAAAACAATGAGGAGCAGGAAAGACTACTAAGCAGGTTCTCAGCCCCTTGCCCTGATGTCCCTGGTTTTCTGTGTGCAGGTGATGAGGCTGGTGGAGTTCCTCATTGACAACTGGGCAGCGATATTTGGGGAGGACATGGCCTTGGCCGGCAGCCCCTGGGCCGAGGAGGCCCCCAAGCACGCAGGCAGCTCCGCAGGTAGGACGATGCACTGAGGATTGGCATCGCCCAGGGCTGTTGGTTCCAATTCACGAGCTGCCTATCGGAAGACATCTGTGGTGCAGAGGGCTCAATACCTTATGGCAGTGCTTTCCTCCCGCCACACTTTCCAGAAGCTCAGAATGACAATGCCTGCTCAACAAAAGGCATCCCACATGTTAAACAGCTGTACACCTACCTCTGCACCTCACAGCACTGCTCAATATGCACTGGACCTGCACTCTCCCCACGCAGGATTTTGCCCCCAGCGGTAGCTGTGTTGCCTGATTGGCTGCTTACATCCAGAGGTGCTAAGGCTGCACCTTGCCATGTGCCCGGGCTGCGCGCTCCCACCAGGAAAGTCCCCTTGTTCCCCTTCAGAGGCCAGAAACAACTAGCTAACAGGCTCTTTCTCCCCACAGCACAGCCTAGTGCTGCTCAGGAGGACGCTGCTGCCCACCACAGCCCAGAGGTAGAAGGTGCCTCCGGCCCCCCAGCCTCTGAGATACAGCAGCCCCCAGGCAGAAGCTCCAGCGGGAGCCACAGATAGGCCACATGCCACTCTGCCCCTCCCCTGCTTCATGGGGAAAGGCATCTCAGCTGCATTAGGATGCACAGGAGCTACTCAGAGCCAGCCCTGTCCTTCCAGGAGTGCCAGAAAACCTGCAGAAGGGACCACAAATGGAGCCCAAGTGCAGGCAGTTTTCCTGTTGGGCAGCAACAGCTGAGCTTGGAGAAGGAGGCACTGGAAACACCACCTGCCCTTGTGCCTGCACAGTCCTCAAGTGGCTCTGCACCCCAAATGCCCTGCAGGTGCTGCCTGGAGAGCTCCCATCCTGCTTCACAGGGTCCCTGCCTGCTCCCCCTGGGACCCGCTGCCGTTGCCCCTTCCTGCTTGCAGACCATGAGAACCCTCTGACCAGCCAGCAGCGTTACTATTGCAGGCTGAACTGGGCTCGAGAGCCATCAGAGCCCCACAAGGTGGTTGTGGGCAGGGGTCAGGGAAGAGTTGCCTGGCCAGAGGTGCTTTTAGCCTCCAAAGAGGGGACAGGCTGTGGGGAAGGAATCAGGAGCTTCAGGCTTCTTTGGATGAGCAAAAAAGCCATCACACCGGTGCGGAAATTTTGTGAATTCCTGTTTGAAACAGCTAAACCAGGACCTAATCAGTAAAAAGAGGAAAGAGAAGAAAAAAAAAAGGAAAGGGAAAAGAAAGAAAGAGAAAAAGGGAAAGAGAAAAGCAAGAAAAAAGGAAAGAAAAGAGAAAAAAGAAAAAAGAAAGAAAAGAGGGAAGAGAAGAAAGTAAACTGAAATAAAAGAAAAGGAAAAAAGGGAAGCAAAAAAAGGAAAGTGAAAAAGGAGGAAACGAAAAAGGGAAGTGAAAAAAGGAAAGAAAAGCAATGAAAGAAGGGGAAAAGCAATAAAAAAGAGGAAAGAAAAGAGATAAAAGACGAGGAAAAAGGAAACCGGCAAAAAGGAAAGACAAAAGTGAAAAGGGGAGGAGAAAAAGGGAGGAGAAAAGGGGAAAGGAAAGGGGGAGGAGAAAGGAAAGAGACGAAGAAGGAAAGAGATAAAAAAGAAAAAACAAAGTAAAAAGGAAAAAGATAGGAAAGAGGAAAAAGATGTAAAGAGAAAAAAGGAAAGGAAAAAGTAGAGAAAAGGAAATTGAAAAAAGGAAGGAGAAAAAATAGAAAAAAGGAAATTGAAAAAGGAAAGAAAAGAAATGAACAAAGAGAAAAGGGGAAAGAAAAGGAAAGAATGAAAATAGAGAAAATGAAAGAGAAGGAAAGAAAAAAGAAAAAGAAAAGGGAATTGAGAAAAGGAAAGAAGACAGGAAACAAGACATGAAAGAGAGAATAGGGAAGAGAAAATAGGGAAGACAAAACAGGGAAGAGAAGGAAAGAGAAAAAGAGAAAAAAGGGAAAGATAAGAAATGCAAGAGAAAAAAGGAAAGTGAAAATGGGAAGAGAAAGAGGAAAGAAAAAAGAACAAAAGGAAAGAAAAAAGGAAAGAAGGCAAGAGAAAAAAGAAAGGAAAAGGAAAAAGGGAAAGAAAAAAAGGAAAGAAGAACAGAAAAGGAAAGAGGAAAATGGGAAGAGAAAGAAGGAAACAGAAAAAAGGACAGAAGGAAAGAAAAAGAAAGAAGGAAAAAGAAAAAAGGAAAGAAAAAGGTAAGAAAAGGGATAGGAGGAAAGAGAAAAAGGGACAAAAGGGAAGGAAAAGGAAAGAAGGAAAGAGAAAAAAGGGACAAAAGGAAAGAGAAAGGAAAGAGAAAGAAGGAAAGAAAAAAGGACAAAGGAAAGAGAAAGGAAAGAGAAAGGAGGAAAGAGAAAGGAAAGAAAGAAGGAAAGATCACAAATCACAGAATGGTTGAGGTTGGAAGGGACCTCTGGAGATCATCTAGTCCAACCCCCCTGCTCAAGCAGGGTCCTCTAGAGCATATTGCCCAGGATCGCGTCCAGACGGGTTTTGAATATCTCCAGGGAAGGAGACTCCACAACCTCCCCGGGCAGCCTGCTCCAGTGCTCTGTCACCCTCACATGAAAGAAGTTTTTCCTCATCTTCAGATGCAACTGCCTGTGGTTCAGTTTGTGCCCGTTGCCTCTTGTCCTGTCACTGGGCACCACGGAGATGGAACTGCCTGTGGTTCAGTTTCTGCCCGTTGCCTCTTGTCCTGTCGCTGGGCACCAAGGAGAAGAGACTAGCCTCATCCTCTTGAAACCCCCCCTTCAGATACTTGTACACGTTGATCAGATCCCCTCTCAGTCTTCTCTTCTCCAGGCTCAGCAGGCCCAGCTCTCGCAGCCTTTCTTCACAGGAGAGATGCTCCAGTCCCCTCTTCCTCTTTGTAGCCCTCCGCTGGACTCTCTCCAGGAGCGCCATGCCTCTCTTGCACTGGGGAGCCCGCAGCTGGACACAGTACTCCAGGTGAGGCCTCCCCAGGGCTGAGGAGAGGGGCAGCATCACCTCCCTCCACCTGCTGGCAACACTCTGCCTAATGCACCCCAGAAGACCATTGGCCTTCTTGGCCACAAGGGCACACTGCTGGCTCATGCTCAACTCATTGTCCACCAGCACTCCCAGGTCCTTCTCTGCAGAGCTGCTTTCCAGCAGGTCAGCCCCCAGCCTGTCCTGGGGCATCGAGGTGAGGCTGACAGGCCTGTAGTTTCCTGGCTCCTCCTTCTGGTCCTTTTTGAAGACTGGCGTGACATTGGCTTTCTTCCAGTCCTCAGGCACTTCTCCTGTTCTCCAGGACCTTTCAAAGATGATGGAGAGTGGCCTAACGATAACATCCGCCAGCTCCCTCAGCACTCGGGGGTGCATCCCGTCAGGGCCCATGGAATTGTGGATGTCAAGTTTGGACAAAAGATCTCTAACCCGATCCTCCTCCACCAAGGGAGAGTCTTCCTTTCTCCAGACTTCCTCCCTTGTCCCCAAGGTCTGGAATTCCTGAGGACTGGCCTTAGCAGTGAAGACTGAAGCAAAGGCAGCATTCAATAACTCTGCCTTCTCTGTATCCTTTGTCACCAGGGCACCTGCCCCATTCAGCAGCGGGCCCACATTTTCCCTAGTCTTCCTTTTGCTATTGATGTATTTGAAGAACCCCTTCTTGTTGTCCTTGACATCTCTTGCCAGGTTGAATTCCAAATGGGCCTTAGCCTTCCTTGTCACATCCCTGCACACTCTGACAACGTCCCTGTATTCCTCCCAAGTGGCCTGTCCCCTTTTCCACATTCTGTAGACTTCCTTCTTCTGTTGGAGTTTTGCCAGGAGTTCCTTGCACATCCATGCAGGTCTCCTGCCCGCTTTGCTCGACTTCTTACTCGGAGGGATGCACCTGTCTTGAGCCTGGAGGAGGTGATGCTTGAATATTAACCAGCTTTCTTGGACCTCTCTTCCTTCTAGGACCCTACCCCATGAGATTCCTCCAAGTAGGTCCCTGAAGAGGCCAAAGTTTGCTCTCCTGAAGTCCAGGGTTGTGATCCTATTTATTGCCCTGCTTCCTCCTCGCAGGATCCTGGACTCCACCATCTCATGATGATCTCAAGATAAAAAAGGACAAAAGGAAAAAGAAAGCAGGAAAGAGAAAAAAGGACAAAAGGAAAGAGAAAGGAAAAAGAAAGCAGGAAAGAAAAAAGGACAAAAGGAAAGAGAAAGGAAAGAGAAAGAAGGAAAGATAAAGGGCAAAAAGAAAGAAAAAGGAAAGAAAAAAGGAAATAACTAAAAGGAAAGAAAAATGAGGAAAAATAGAAAATCAAAAAAAGGGAAAGAGAAAAGGGAAGAGAAATGGAGAAAGAAAATGGAGAAAGAGAAAATGGAGAAAGAGCAAATTGAAAGAGAAAATGAAAAGAGAGAAAAAAGACAAAGAAAGACAAAAGACAAAGAAAAAGAAAAAAGGAAAAAATGACATAAAGAAAAGAAAAAAGGTAAGAAAAATGAGGAAAGAGAAACAATGAGAAGGACAGAAGAAAAGAGAAAAAAAGAAAGAGAAAAAGGAAAGAGGAAAAAAGGAAGACTAGGAAAGGAAAGAGAGAAAAAAAAGCCTTGTGGCGTTGTAGTGACCGTGCCCCTGCCAGGACGTGCTGTGTGGCTTTACGTGTTGGAAGTTGTCTGTGGTGAGCGCTTAACTGCCCGCTTAGGGCTCAGGCTAGCCTGGCACCAGGAGCAGGGGGACTTGTGATTTGCGCCCACCTAACTTCCCTACAATAAAGCACTTTTCTGCAGGACTATTGGACTGCTCCTTGTCTCTCTTCCAAACCCTCCGGCACCACATGGCTGACAGCGACTTTTCCACAGCTCTGCAGGCCCAGCAGGGCTCTGGGAGCGACCTGGCGTACCGACCTAGCAGGAGGGGAGGTGACTGAGCAGCCGCAGCAGTTCTGCTTGTGCTGTTGTGGGAGACTGCAAGCTAGATTTGGGGGAGAAATGCCTCTCTGTCGGGGAATCCAGGGCCACCCCCAGAGAGCAGCAGGTTCCTGTGCTGGGGGCAGAGCAGTTACACAGAGGTGAGGCTGCTCCCAGAGAGGCTAACGAGAAAGGCAGCATGCAGACACGGCAGGTGTGCTGTTTCCCTAATGCACTTTTGTCCCTATTGTATTTCTCCCTAATGCACACAGATGTGATGTTAAATAGTACATTTCTGTCATTCTGATAAATCAAAAGATAAAAAATTTATGTATCCAGAACTATAGAGCCACAGTATTGTGTTAGAACCTCCATATTGCAACAGTTCCATTTAGCTATTGAGATTGTAAGGTATTGTATCTGTTTTCAACCATAACACTGTCACACAGAGAAAAGCTAAGTATTTCCACCTATTAAAAAGTTTTGGCAAAATTAAGTATCCATCTGTTTTTTCAGAGGGACTTCACAAAACACCATGGACGTAAAATAAAAATATTTTGTCTTCAATTGAATAGCCGTGTCATTTGCTGCCTTCTGGTGCAGTAAAAAAGAAAAGTAATTTATAATAAAAACTTTTAGGATCTAGAATAAAGGAACTAAGTAAACTGCTAAGTTTTCTTAATTTTGAAAAATACTCAGTAACCCTCACATTTATGCTAGCCAGTGCATAAGGCATCCACATTAGCAAGAGAACGGTAACAATCATAATTAAAAATGAAGGTGCCCTTTTATGGTAATATTTTCTAGATCAAGTGTATCCTGTTTATAAGTAAAATAAACCATCTTAACATCAAGCTTTGCATACTTTTCCTATAAAAGTCAAGTCTGGTTCTTCCTGTCTTGAATGATCCGTAACTAAGATATTGGAAGCAAACCTTTCCCATTATCTATACCTGCCATCCTCATAATTCTCAATGTATTTGTAAATCTTATCTTAGTCATTTGGGTACCCTATGTTTAGGTAAGCAGACACAATACACTATATATAACATCTGTTAGAATTTTGTAAATCAATGTGTCAACAAAATAGTGCATATAACAACTGTTAGAAGCTATCTGAACTTTGTCTCTTGAAAACTAGACAGTAAGGAGAGTTTAGTGAAAAAACTTTCCGAAATTTTGTAGATCAAGATCATGCTATGGATTTGAAACGGGTAATGAAGAGTTATTTTGCAATAATAGCATATACACAATAACCATAGCTTAATTCAGGGAGGCATCTATGCTGATTTTGTTATAATGGTTGGAGCTTGGAATTGGAAGATTTAGATTAGTGAGACTGTGTATGGGAAAATGCAGAAGAATGTCAAGGAGATGGGCTGTGGAAGCTACTCAGACTGTTCCATGGGAAAAGGAACATCTACAGGGCACGTTGACCCATAGTCACATGGCTGAGCCTGTGCCAGTGTGGCGCTACACCTGGGCTTTGAATTGAGATTAGCGATGAGCTCAATAGGCTTACTGCACATGTGTATAGCCCATAAAAACCTCATATTGTGCCTCCCCCAGCATTCCTCATCATGGACTTATGCTCAGCAGTGCCAGGGACTCTCCTGCTCCATTATTGCCTCGATTGGGAAACCACCAGGGAACCTCTGCTCAGACACAAGGTAATAAATGCTCAGTATTGACCGTACTGTGTCTTCTGTTTGTGTTTGTGTATGTGGCTTACATACCAGAAGGCTGTGCTGCCGTTCAGAGGGACCTGGACAGGCTGGAGAGTTGGGCGGAGAGGAACCTCATGAAGTTGAACAAAGGCAAGGGCAGGGTCCTGCACCTGGGGAGGAATAACCCCATGCCCCAGGACAGGCTGCGGGCTGACCTGCTGGAAAGCAGCTCTGCAGAGAAGGACCTGGGAGTGCTGGTGGACAACGAGTTAAGCATGAGCCAGCAGTGTGCCCTTGTGGCCAAGAAGGCCAATGGTCTCCTGGGGTGCATTAGGCAAGAGTGTTGCCAGCAGGTGGAGGGAGGTGATGCTGCCCCTCTCCTCAGCCCTGGGGAGGCCTCACCTGGAGTACTGTGTCCAGCTGTGGGCTCCCCAGTGCAAGAGAGACATGGCACCCCTGGAGAGAGTCCAGCGGAGGGCTACAAAGAGGAAGAGGGGACTGGAGCATCTCTCCTGTGAAGAAAGGCTGCGAGAGCTGGGCCTGCTGAGCCTGGAGAAGAAAAGACTGAGAGGGGATCTCATCAACATGTACAAGTATCTGAAAAGGGGGTGTCGAGAGGATGAGGCTAGTCTCTTCTCCGTGGTGCCCAGTGACAGGACAAGAGGCAACGGGCACAAACTGAACCACAGGCAGTTGCATCTGAAGATGAGGGAAAACTTCTTTCGTGTGAGGGTGACAGAGCACTGGAGCAGGCTGCCCGGGGAGGTTGTGGAGTCTCCTTCCCTGGAGATATTCAAAACCCGTCTGGACGTGATCCTGGGAAATATGCTCTAGAGGACCCTGCTTGAGCAGGGAGGTTGGACTAGATGATCTCCAGAGGTCCCTTCCAACCTCAACCATTCTGTGATTCGGTGATCTGTCCCTGCCAGGAGTCCAGGCGTTGCTCCCACCTTACCCTGACTGTGTGTGAATTATACAAGTTTTTTAAACTTTTTTCTGAAAACGAGAAAAAAATATGGGAGCTAGAAAATTAACAGAGATTAGCAGCCCAAGATTGGGTGAATTCTTATTTTGGAAATAGTTTATATTTCTCACACTTCACTCTACTTGAAATTGAGCTCTAAAGATTCAGGAAAATGCATCAGGGATCATGGTGGGAAGCCCAATTAAAACCATACTGCTTGGATGTAGAGAGCACGTAACACTGCAAATGTTATGCCAATTTGTAAATGAATAGTACCCTTCATCTATGCATCAGGATAGAGGTAAAAAACAGATGCATCCCAGTGGGACTGATCACAACCTCTATTCTTAGGATGCTTTACACCTTCCAAAATGAAAATCCTAAGAGCTCACCAGCTTCATTGTTTTTAAACACGTTTTTAAATTTAGGAATACCATACGCCAGAAATACCCTGTTCTGTGTCTCCCAACTCTATCCAAGTTTGACTGCAATTTCTGTGAAATTTAACTTCTTTTATTTGCATTCCTTAATAAAATGTTTGCAATGTTTCACAACCAGAACTCTAAAAGCCTTGACTGGCCATGCTAAAACAAAGGCATGCACTTAATTGAGATTCCAGTGAGTAGACACAACAAAAGGACAAATTTACTCACCGTGTAACACTCGCTTACCCCTGAAGGCTGTCCGGCCTTTTAAATGAAGAGGCGGCCTGCAAGAGGGAGTCAGCCTTTACTTGCGTATCATATACCTGCTGTTCACATAAGAGGGTAACAACACACTGTAAATGCAATCTTAATCTGCATTTCTCATCTTTAAAAGACATGACTTTGCAACAAAAGCACTATTCTCAACATTTTAAAACACACTATGAAAAATCAGAATATTCAGGGTTAGAACTAATTGTTAGCAGTTCATATTCAAAATCTCCCTTGAAAATTATTTAGGTCAAAATTTATCCAGGAGTGGGTATAAGTTGCATAGGCTCTGTTTTTCCCTCAGAGTAAGCAAATCTAGACTTGTTTTCCCAAACAGTGCAACTGCAATTTCTAACTCGTTACAAAAGCTTCTCTGTTCTCACTCCATATCTTCTAGTTTCTGAATCCAAGCACTGAGGCCCAAGGTCCTTTGTCAACAGTAAATTAACCACAGTATTGCTGTCTGTTGCACACGTATTATATACCAATTGCATATTGACTTCCAGCAGACATGACACCTGATGAAATTTGTCACAGGATAATGTAATATAATGACTCCTGCTTCTATTTTTTTTTTTCTGGATGGACTAGCTGCAGCGTATACAAGGCAGGAGAAACAGGAACAACAGCTCTCCCAACGTGATTCTCCCATGCAACCCTTTTTCATGAAGCATGCAGCTTATCCACCCAAACTTGCACAGTTAAGATTTTAGTCGTAGAACAAATTAGTGACAAGAAACATCCTTGATTTACATATGACTTTTGCAAGACTGCACTGCTGGATTCAGTTACAGAAAGCCTTTTTCAAATAAGGTTCCTCAGTTTGTGAGGAACAGATGCTCTTCAAATGAACTTTTAATTTACACATGTATTTCATGTCATTCTGCTAGGAGATAAGTTTGATGTACCAAAGGCTCCAAAGAATACCACTTTCAAAGATGGATTCCTGAAAAATGCCTAACAACAGTAGCTTTCTACAAATGGCCCTCATTTCTCGCAAACTGCCGCAGTTCCTCACAAATCTTGCAGGTAACGTTTAGCTAGGATCACTTCATCCTTGCCTCCGTCTTACTGTGTGCAATAGTCAAAAGTGCTGTCTTTGAATTCTTTAGAAGATGGATCTACTGGTACCAGGAACTGACATACTTTTTCCTAAATTATTACAGTATTATGGGTGACAGTTTTATAGGGCTCAGTAAAGAGTATGAGAAATTTTTCACTCAAAAGTTTTGAGACGAGTGATTTAAGAAAACATTATTATTAAGCTTGCATACAGTTTTAACAGGATCAGACAATACTAATGTTTCCTCTCCAGTGTAAAAATACGCACTTAGACTGCTCCAGGTTTGAAATGGGGCTTTAAAATTACACCTTAACTTCCCTAAGCAATCTAAGTTTTAGCCCAAGGTCTTGCCATTCATTAGAAGTCAAAATTTATTCCTACTCTGACAAATGAGGAGAAAGAACATTTTAGGTGAAAAACCAAAAAATCAGTTCTGATTGCAAACTGACCTGACATTTTGTCACCTCAAGATGATTTAGGTTGCTAAGCACTTTACTTCAAAACAGTAACAAGTAACCTCTATTTTCCTTTTGGGGAGGGGAGGCTTAATTCTTGCCTTTGGGAAGGAAAAATAACTTTGGAGAAATCATCTGACAAAATGGTTTAGTTTGTCCCTGGCCTCATCACCTAGTCCATGTTTACAGGGCTCAGCATCCACATTCACACACTTGATTAGTGTACTCTTAAGAGAAGTTTTTAGCACTAGAGGCCTAGATAGCATTAGTAAAAAAGCAACAGTAATTTGGAACAGAGATATTCAAGATTTGGAAAATTCAAAGCACAGATGAGAAGATAATGTAAAAAAGTTATTTAAAGCAAAGACATTTTGGAGTTTTAGGGCACTGGAGCAATCATCTTATGTTGTGCAACAAATCACTCTAAATAATAAATGCTAATTACAAGTCAAGCCTTTTGAGTGCCAGCAAGCTTCCCCCAACCCTCCCTAAAACTGTTTTGGTAAGCAGGTATCAGCCAACTAGGCTGAGGAAAATGCTACCTTTAGAATATCTAAAACTTAGATTAAGAAAGGTTGCATGGAAATATTTAACATATCAATAAGCACTGCCTTTCAAACAAGAGATCTAATTCTAATCAGCATATTAGCAGACGAAACATTAAAAATGCCCAGTACGTTTTAATTCCACATTAAAAAAAAAAAGTTATACAATTAAGAGAAATGAAGCTGTCCAAAAGTAGACATGTTACAAAAGCGGTCCCTGTGAAAGTCCTTTGATGCAACATAATAAGGACACAAAAGGACCACGAGCACTGAAGGACAGGAGACCCATGCGTTCCCCACTGCACTGAGAGGCGGTTACAGGAGCAGCTCCTACGGTCTCTCTCCACAGGAGCAATCACAGTTCAGCGGTGCCGGCCTCGTTCTCATAGTTCACAGGCAAGAGATTTCAGCGGAGTCTTGCTCGGAGACCTACCGCACCCCGCAAAAAGGGAAGGGCCTTCACGCACCTCCCGCTCGCTCCGGCGAAGGCGCACCCACCGCGCGGTGCCTCGGGGCCTCCGCCGACCCCGCTCCCCTCCTCCCCGGGGCCAGGCGGCGGCCGACCCCAGGGCAGGGAGCCTGGTGGGGCGGGTTAAGACTCGTCGGGCTTGTCGGCAGGCGGCCCGCAGGGCTGCAGCATCTTCTCCATGAGGTTGAAGCGCACGCGCGCCTTGCTCTCGTTCTCGGCGATGGCGAAGTAGTTGAGCAGGTCGAAGTGGCCCATGTAGGAGCAGTACGAGTCCCGGTGCTGGTTCACCAGCCACTCCCACTTCGTGGTGTCGGCATGGCCCGTCCCGATGTACTTGGACTGCAGGTGCTCCAGCTGGCTGTGGATGGTGTAACGGTCCGTCATGGCGGCACCGGCGGCAAGAACGCAGCGAGCCCCGAGCCTCCCCGCAGCGCGAAATGGCGAGCGGAAGTGACGTTCCCTCGCGCCCTTTACCCCTTCCGCTCTCCCTCACTACAGGAGAAAAGCTACTTTTTTAGCTTACTCTTTGAGTCTCAAGCGTTCATTTCTTACTCTAGCGTTTGCTTTAAGCAGGGGGGGGGAAAAAAAAAACCCTCCAGCTAGCTATTTACTTTCGTGCCGCGGGGCATGATGGGAGGGCGCCTACCGACGGAAGGAAGTGCGCGTGCGCACGCCCGCCAAGGCATGCTGGGAGCTGTAGTGCGCCGGGTCCCCGCCCGCACGGGGCGGCGGCAGCGGGGCGGGCCCGGCGGCGGGGCGGGGCGGGGCGGAGCCCGGCGCGGCCCGGCGGCCCTCGGAGGCGGCGGAGCGGCGCCTGCGGCAGTGCGGTGGTTTCCCAGCGGGCTGGCTGCACGGGCTGATAACCCCTCCGGGCAGTAGTGAATGAATATCGCGTGCATTTGGGCGTCAATACTGCGTCAGATACGTGCAGAAATTCGAGCGGTAAAGTTGCTTTCGTAGCGGAAGCATTTAAATAAGGGAGGAAAAGGAGAGGGTTTTGCAGAGCTTCTTAGTTTACTCCCTGGAATCTAAATTAAGCAGCAGAAGGCAAGGCAAGCCCTGAGGTGGTGAGGGAGTTAAAAAGTCTCCTAAAGTTATCTGAAATCCATCGAGCCATTAGCTACCTGGTGTAATAGCGTATCACTTAAAGGGAATGACTGAAGCCTCAAATTTCAACAAATGTTCGGTTAGGTAGATTCCTTGAAGAATTCTAGTCAAAGCTGGGATAAATTTTAGCCTCTGAAATAATTAAATATTAATACACTGTGTAATGAAATCATTTACTGCTGTTTTAATTACTTTAATTGAATAATCTAGTAGTAAGCCAAATTATAGAGCTCCAGGCCAAGATCTGTAATACATCAGTGTTTGGAAAATACATGCTTGAGGATCTCCTATTCTCAAGCCAGATACCAGGCTGCGTAGCTTTGATATTGTAGTTATTCCTTAGTTCACCTATCGGAGAATCAGATAAGCAAAACTCTATAAAATCTGACTATAAAATATCTCAGTAATAGGTTTTTGGGAACAAAACTAGAAAGTCTTTATTTGTCAGGAGACTTTAGGAAACAGGAAAGCAAAACCAGTGAAGTGGTTCTTAAAGCTAGTGCTGTAGGGCACAGTTTCTCTCTGTAAAATTGCATCTCTTTTTTGCTTTCTAAGCAAGTGATACAGGAAGACTGACTTGGAAGAGACAAGCTACAACAAAAATAGCCATGAGGAGCCAAGAGCAAGCCAAAACTCTCTTTTTCATTAGCTCTTTACTCAATTAAAACATAGCACAGCACTTTTTGTGGTAGGTCTCATGTAGGGACTCCATATAGAGAAAGACTTTTAAAAATGCACAGAATTTGAGGGTCCTCCCAAAATAAGTGTTTGGTAAGGTTAGTTCTGTTACATGAACTGAGAAAAACTACTATAGGTTTCACACCATTTTCTTGGCGCAGTGCAGAGTTCTTGCCTAGTTCTTCCCAGGTAGGCTTTGCAGCTGAGCAGGGTCGAGGGTAGATTCAAGCCAAAATTACGTGCTGCTGTTGAACAAGATTTTTGTGACAGCACAGGTAATACTTTAATATTCACTTCACAAGCAGATGTAAAAATACAGAAATTACAAATGGTATTGTCTATCTTAGTCAAACTACAGCTTGAAATAAATATTATCCATCAAAAGCAGTTTTTCTTCTCCATCTCTCTTAAAGCGTTCACATAATGTTAAATTTGAAATGTCTGAAATTATATATGCTTTCATATGATAGTAATAGTTATAATTACTTGTCTTAAGATAGGAAAGGCACGTTGTCAGAAATTTTCCAATAGGGCAGGCTATTTTGTGATCTGTTCCTTCCTGCCCTTGTAGGCACCTTTACACCTGCCAGTTGGATTTCAAAGGAAATCCAAAGAAATGTTTTATGAAAACCTAGACGATTCAAAACCCTGTATTTAAAATTGAGCACCATATGAAATGAAGGACACAGCAGTCTCAAAGCAATATCCTAAAGTGTAAGGGAGTGCAAAGATCTAAATGAGGACTATAAATTTCTTTACTAGGATCTGCTGAGTTATTGTTCTCAAGGCTTACTTAGCAGGAAGCAGTTTTACACACGTGGAAACAGCAATAGTATTCTGTAGTTGCCTCCAGAGAGACCAAGAGAAAAAAAAAATCTCCTGCAGGAAAATGCAGAGGCATTTCAGATTTGGGAGCTTGACAACATTAGGACAAACTTTACTTGATTTCCAGATTTTACAGATCAAAGTGCATCACGGAGGTAACTCACTGAAGTAACAGAGAATAAGAAGTGAGGTATGCATTTAGAGGCTAGCACACAGCAGGGCTGAGAGGAAGCAAATTGGTTTAATTTTCCTGAAGAAAAACTGAGGTTAAGCAAATGAAAGAATTCTGTGGAAAGCGCAGTAAGCACTTAAGATACCAACAGAACTAGAGAGACTGAACCATTCAGATACTCATCAAGACTTCAGAGAGATGATGTAATATACATGAGAAAAGAATTACATTTAGAGGTAGCAGAATCACAGAATCACAGAATCGTTGAGGTTGGAAGGGACCTCTGGAGATCATCTAGTCCAACCTCCCTGCTCAGGCAGGGACCTCTAGAGCATATTGCCCAGGATCACATCCAGACGGGTTTTGAATATCTCCAGGGAAGGAGACTCCACTACCTAAGAGGAGCAGATAGCTCCTCTTTCAGAAGTCTGCTCCAAACTTTCAAATATTTGAAAGTCTCCAGTTTCATCAAAAAATGTTTATTTTTTTAACATGATTTTGTGGTTTACAACTTGTTTTAAAATGTCTTCATTCTCATTACAGCCTCAACCTTAATCCTACAAGTACTGCAGTTTAAAACACTGCAGTTTAATACACAGAGACTGTGTATGTGGTTATGGAGGGTGAATAGGGATGATCTTTGTCAGGCAAAAGCAAAATGTTGTTTTATTTTGCTAGAATAAACTACTTTGGAATGTTTGAGAGAAACCTGTTTTGTAGTGAAGGGATGTGCCAGATGCTGAGGGAAGGACAGAGAAGGACATTTTCTGGCTATAGGAAAGCTTTCATTTCTTTGTAAAATGGTACCTTTATAAAGAGCAGGGCTGTATTGGGGCACTAACTTTTGATAGGTATTCAGGGACAACACAATGACACGTAGGGCTGATCTCAGAGTTCCTTTCCGATTGCCATCTTTGATGCTCTAAGCTGGGAGATTTATTGATTAAAATCATCAGTCAGTCTTCAGAATAGAAAAGATGCCCGGAAGCATGTCCATTTCTTGCAGCTACTGCAGGAGTTTGTAAAAGTAATAGTTAAACTAAACCAAGCAAACGTTAGAATTCTAGTTCAAAACAAACATCCGAAAAGGGAAGTTTCGTCCTGAAGTTTGCAGCAAGATTGATAGTGGGCCAGACCAGAACACTGAATTCAGACATTTAGAACCCTGGGAAAAAGTGGGCAAAAACTACATAGTACGTTGGCTTTGTTCAAAAACACATTGGAAAACAGGACAAGCTAGCCAACACTAGGAAGAAAGAATAGATAATAAAATTACTAGTTAACAGGCAAGTTAAAATTCTATATAAGCAGTTGCCTAAATGTAAGTTTCATGTGAAAAATACAGAGTTTCAGCTCCTGGTTTTGAAGGATTGCATTAAATTATACTCAGTTAATCTTCATTTCTTCTTCCACCGAAAAATAAAATCTATTGTAAGGCTATGGTTTTCTTGTTAGGCAGATCCTGTGCAAAGCAGATTGCTGGAGCTAGGTACTTACATTTTTACGATCAGAAGCTTAGAAAATTACAGGGCCGAGTAGGGGGATATATGTATGTATGCATGCATGCATAGATGTAGAGGGATATAGAG
Organism: Struthio camelus; assembly: GCF_040807025.1. Lineage (NCBI taxonomy): Eukaryota > Metazoa > Chordata > Aves > Struthioniformes > Struthionidae > Struthio > Struthio camelus. The sequence goes on along the minus strand of NC_090944.1, from coordinate 84,749,761 downwards.
AGAATTATCACTGAGATGTAACCAGCGTGTGTGCTTAATATTTCTCAATAATTTAGTATTCTAGGATATTTCAAGTTTTTTCTACTGAATATTATCAAATATAATTATCAAAATATTGTGTATTTGTCTTGGTCTCTGAAGTCATTATATGTTGATAAATAATTAGTGTCTGAAACAACTGATGTTTACATATGGAAATTTCATAAATGTATTTACTTACATGCTGAAATACTCTATCTGGAAATGAAAGCCAAATCATTTCAAACCAAGCGTCAAATGCTCGGGAAAACAGGAGATTGGATGCATGCAATGAATAGCAGTTGCCACTGGATGTCAGAATTGGACCCTGCATGAACTCAATTACCTCTAAAACGTTAGTGCTTGGCTGCTACTGCAAAGTTAAGGGAAATAGTGGTGAGGCAGCTGAACCAACAAAGTGAGTGATGGTGACTGTCCACTTCAAGATATACCTGAGTTTTTAAATTTTGCCCTAGTCTTTCTGTAGTAGGCATGAATAACACCCTGTTTCTTCAATAGACCGCATTATTCACACTTAGGCATAAATACCACAAAACAAGGGAATGGAATAATTTTCATATATAAATGCAACATACACACAGAATGTGTGTGATAAGATGGAGATGAGAAGGTGGAGAAGAGGGGGATGTCATTTTTTTCAGAAATTCCTCTATTCTTTGCTATATTTATTTATCTTACAAAAATAATTTAATGGTGAAAAAATTATTCGAGATTGCTTTAGCTGGAAAGAATGGTGATTCTGTCTGTTAGAATTAAATATTGATAAGAAAATCGTGCCTTTATGCAGAAAATGATCATATTTGTAAATATATATATATATTTTCTATATATAATATGCATTTTCTTTAGAAATACGTAGCTTCTGCTGTAGCAGCGTTCTTTAACCATTGCTTGCAGAAGTCATATTACCACTTAGCAATTTTAGGCTGCAAAAATTACCTTTCTTTAGTTGTATTGTCTTTTTTTTTTTCTCAAGCTTCCCATGTCATCCCATACACTGTGGCAGTCTCTTTGTAATTTAAAGAGTTTGTCAAATGCTATTATAGCCTACAAACATTAGTAGCCTTAGGATGTCCGTGCTTTGGCCCTGTAACAGGTGAAAGATCTTTTTACTGCTTTCCTGAGAGATCCCATGAAACCCTTTTCATAGGCAAGTATCTTTCTCCATCTTGATTTGCATAAGCAGCTTCAATTTTTTCTTTCTTCAGAATTTTGATTCTGCTTCTGTAAAAGAATATGCCTTAACACCACAACTGCTTGCCGTCTTCAGGACTGATTCTGAAGTGGAGGAAATACAGTCAGTAGAAGCATGGTAAATTTTAAACATTGTTTTCTAGACTACTTGCTGTAATTATTGCTTTGAAATACAATTTTGTAGTGTGTAAATACCTGATTTTTGAAAGCTTTTCATAAGGTTGTCCCACAGTCAAAGCTGTAAGATAGAAGAACATAGAATAAACAGTAGGAAAAGAAACAATACCGTGTATCCTACCATTCGGAGCATGCTCTTCAAGCTGCTCTCTGTGTATCGATGTTCCTTTCTGGAGAAGGAAGTCATGTTATTTTAAATCAGCCTGCAACTGGAGTGTTTCTTTTCTCACTCAGATATGAAAATCTCTGCTGAAAAATAATCTTGGCCTGAGGCTCAGGACAGGCATCACTTAGTACTGGGCAGTGGCACGCTTAGGATTTGATATGTCATCGTGCATCAAGACTTGGAACAGGAGGCTTTTGTACGGTAACAGTGATTTGCAACTTCATGGACGTGAAAGTTTGGACTCAAAATCATGAACTACTTTTTCTAATGTCAGTTTCAAAGTTTTTAGGATATTTTTGTTTTGTCTTCATTGCATCCTATACTGCCAAGACTTACGGACTAAGCTTTATTAAAATTCCCTAAAGCATTCCAAAATAATGTTGCTTAGAACATTATTCCAGAATAATGTTACGCACTGTTACTGCGTGATGGCAGAGTGAAAACATACAGGTCCTGATCATGTTAACAAGCCCTGTGTTGCCCACTTCCTCATTGAACTGTGTAGATCTGTGGATGGCTGTGACTATCTCTTGCCTAGGAGCAGTTTTTAGAATGCAAGGATTCCTTCTAATAGCTTCACGCTGCATTGCTTACCCGTGAATATTACCATGTTACAGTATCCCTTGTTCCACATATGTTTGCATAACAGCTATGTGCCTTAGGTGTGCACTCAAGTTTATTTAGGTTAATTTAGAGGTCACAGATAATTTCCTAGTGTGGTGCAGGAGTACCTGACAAGTAGAGTCACAGTAGGGGGTCACTGGTACAGCACTTATAGACAGGACCTTGAAATAAAGTGATCTGAGAAGTGTAGAGCAAACTGAGAAAACAGAGCACCTCTACCAAGAGCACATCAGACCTCTGGGAGAGGTAGCTATCACTTGCTATTTAGAAGGAAGTTCTGTATTCCAAGGCCATCACTTTGAAAATAAAAGTCCCTCTGCTAATGTGATTAGTTACTGCTTCACGCTAAAAATAGAGCTAATAGTCTGTCAGGTGAATTGAAACTGCTTGTGTCCGTATACATTTTTGTAATGGCAAAGGTTTGTTCTCTTCCTGCATTTTGGAATAAAGTGAAGTAGTGACAGTAAACGCAAAAAAACTAGGGAAGACTACAGGATTATCTAAGATGCAACTATACTCTGTCCACCTTTTTTCAGGGTGTCTTTGTGTCATTCATCCCAGATAAAATGTTGCAGCTAATACAAAACTGAGGAAAAAAAGATTTGTGTTCAATAAGTAATAGAGAGGTAGGGATGCTAAAAGGTAAATCTTTGAAAAAGCCCTAGAGAAGGTATCAGAGGTGTATGTTAGCTTAAATTAGAAAAAATCGATTTGACCAATGAGTAGCTCTGTGTGTCATATCACTATCTTTCTGTGTACAGGGCACAGGACACAGGAGGTGACGTTCATTTTTTAAGTTTGACTTGGGAAGCTGCTTAATGCAGCTGTTTCTTTTTTATCTGCCTTTTTAAGTATCACATTTTTATAATACTGATTTTTTTCAGAGCAGTACTTAACGTTCTCTGCAAAGAAGCCTATCTTAACTAGCCTTTTTCGCCAACAACTTCCGCTCTCCACACATGTGCACAAGTATTTATCACATGTCCACAAGTATTTATCATTTCACCTCCCTTTCTGCAGTAAGCACTGAGAACAGTCGTGTCATAATCCTTATCTTGACAGAACTCTAACGTCTGTATTTTGCAGAGGGCAAAACTCATCTATAAACATTCAGCAAGTCAATAGGTAAGAGTGAAAAGAGCAGGAGAAGCATGGAGATACTGATACCAGGGAGTCATCAAATGATCTATTTGATGCTCGCATAATGTATTATACTAAGTCACGTTATGGAATTTCAATCTGTGGATTGCTGACATAGCAGACAGCAGAGGAAGGAGGGAGCAGCAGTGGATATTTAGGAAATTAGCATAATTAATGAAGAAAGAATATAACTGTGTGCATCTCTAGGAACAGGCACATCCGTAACTGCCAGTTAACCACTTATTTCTCAACTTGGGTTGGGAACTTCCTTGTTTGAAATGTGAAATGTACCTGACCCTCTTGTATTTGCTGTAAAAGTAAAACTTAAGATTTTGGTAATAAGGCTATACAATGTATCCCACTTGCAGCTTTATTACGTTAATCCTATTTATTAAATTTAAGATAGATGTGTCATTACTTTTCACAATATCAAGCACCATCAACAAATACACGTGCTCAAAGCACAGCTCTTGATAATTCAAGATAAACATCTTCTTGCTTGCTGGTTTCATTCTTAGGAATGTCTTACTTGTCACAAGCTGAACATTTTGGAATGCAACCTAGATTGGCAAGGAATAAGCCACTGAAATCAAGGTATTTATAATCAGGATTGGGCAGTATTAGTAATGGATGATGATATCTACCTCACCTATGCATTTTGATGTGTGATTTGAGAGCTTGAAAGAGATTTGTTTATTTTGAAATGCAACATATACAAGGAGTACAGCAGAAAGATTTTACCTGTTTTAAATTGTTAGAATTTTCCACACCTCCACAGCATCATGCAGACTGAGAAACCTTGAACTGGACAAAATCCAAAACATGCTGGACAAAGTATTGTCAGACCAGGGCACTCACAAATCATCTGCGCCTGGAAAATCTTAAGTAAGCTTTTAAAATCATGATTTTTTGTTATTGTTTTTTAAGTAACATATATTCTCTTCTCTCTCTTTTTTTTTTTTTTTTTTTTACATTTCAAGCTTCCAGGTTTCACGTAGTTCGCTTAGTTTGTTTTTCTCCATAAATATGATATTTAAAAGTATTTATTTTTAAAAAATAAAAGCTGAGATTTTCACGTGCTCAAATAGTTGCAGGGACAGAGGATTTAAGAAAAGCACCAATTATTGTGAAAATTGTCAACACTAGGGTTGTGATCTAGAGACCTAACTGTATGTACATAAATTATATAAAGACAGTTGATATATTGCTCAGAATAATCTTTGTGAAGAATAGGTAATTGTGTATTCACATGTAACAGCCACTATATCCACCTGAGTATTTAAACCCTTTTTTGATGTTTTAGAAAAGCCACTAGTACCAAATTACAACATTTGCAAACCATAACTCTGTTCTCTTTTCCCTATCTTTTTCAGTCTCTTGGAGCTTAACTATTAACTCTCCTTGGCTAAAATGTTGTCTTACAGTTTGTTACAGTGTTTGTACTGTAATTCACCAGGTGGGGTCTCATTCCTGGCTCCACTGTAGGATTATTATAATAAAAACTGATGTGGCTGTTGGTGAAATTCACTTCTGGGCTTGGGGCATAAAGATTCCTTTTTTAAACAAGACCAATGGGATACGCTTTCTCAAAAGCAGAGGGAGCGAAGTAGTGGCCAATCTGCCTAGTGTGTTCTTAGTTTTCTGCTGCAAAAAAAAAGGCCTAAAAGTTCTGCCACTTGGCATTAAGCGTTAGATATTTCAAGTGCTAAGACGACTGGTAACAGTCATTCATACGTGGCACCTCAAAAGGATCGAGTCTGAAGGGTGAGGAAAGATTAATGTTAGTTCCAGATGTGCCAGAAAGCAATCAGCATTCCAAGAACAGAATGGGATAGAAATTGCCGTGACAAAGCGTATATCAGTTTATAATTGCCTTTTTGATAAAATATTTGTACTCAGTCCATGTGACACTAAAATGTAGGAAATTATTTTTGACCCTTGCAAGAAAAATCAAAGACAATTAAAGAAATTACATCCAGACTACAATTACAATTACAGCAAATTGCCAGTTGATTTATAAACAAGGGATGAATGCACATTAGTACTAATGGAAAATGCTGCTGGCAAGAAAACTTAATCTGTTTTAGTTAAAGGATCACAAGCACTAATCAGTCTAATCCCATGACAGCTTTTTCCCCCATGCACTTAGTTTCTTGTGTGAAGATGAATTCAGATCTTTCTCCTTTAAAATGTATTTGCCCTAGTTCACATAAGAAACTGCACCCAGAATAAAGGATCCACAGTCTTTTCCATACCTCAGCTGCTTGCTGAATTTAGCGCTGTGAAAAGGGTAGCTCTGACTAACTCTACTGCAGAACTAATTTGTCTTTTCATCAGAGAATAGACTTGTGTAGATGCCGAGTCATAAATTTGCTTGCATAATTGAAAGGGTGAAACAAGCTTGTGCAGTGACTCAATGTGCAGTTTGATACTAGTCTCATTCCCAAAAGCACATGCACCTGTATTTTGGAACAGCAATGGTAGTTCATTACAATTTGAATCATTTCACTGGTATCCATGGAATGTCTCCTTCAGAAATGCTCTTGTCCAATTTTCTCTTCCACAGTCCTTGATGTCTTCTTAAGTATTTTTTCTTTCATACAAGAGAAAAAAATCTGTATTTTCCTTTACTTCTTAAAACAATAAACATTACTATCTTAACTGATCGTAAAGCAGAACTTAAAAAAACAACATCTATGCTTTTCACTTTTTTAAGGGACTATTACTATCCTATTTAAGGAACTCAGAAAGCAATAAGCTATTTCCAGGGCTAAGGGAGATTTATTCCAAAACAATGGCATAGAAATCATAGGCCAAAATCCACCCACAAATATGAGTATGTAGTTTCCACTGCTTTTAGCAGAAGAAAAAATTGACTGTATAGCTCAGATCTGCTGCTCAAGAGAAATTTAGGAAAAACTTCTTTTCATTAAGAGACTGTAGTTTGTCCAATGCTCCGTTAATCAAAGAAATAGTAGCATGTAACTACGCTTTTAAAAAGCTAGCCATAAATATAGAGGAAAAAATAGTTTTGAGGGCAGTCATCTACTTCATGGATGCCATAGCTTCCTTCATAAAACATATTTGTAAGTTTTTTCAGCTGAAAACCTTATAGTATCCTATGAGCACTAACTCTTGACAGCTTTACTAAGAAAGGAAAATAGTATTCGCCTTACTGTAGATTAGGAAGTTGATGGAAGTAGTAATGAAATTACTTGCCAGAAGTCCTATGCTGAACTAGTGACAGAGCAGGCCCCTCCACTGTGCTAATCATCCAGCTGTGCCTCCAGTTCTCTATGAAGATTTCTCTCTGAGTCAGCGCATCATATCTAGATGAGACTTGTTTATGACTGATTGTAACGGTTTGCTTTGAGTAAATTAGCCCTTCGGAAAATTTCATTGTCGGTTAAGTTTCTGTTTCCTCCTACGTTCTTGAGTAGACTCTGAGCTGAGCTCACGCTAACATTCATACCTTTCTCACACTTTCACACAGTAAACCGTGGAGCTTCTCTGAAAGCTGCATTTTGATCTGTATGCAGAGATAGTCATTTGTTGAATTCCACCAAGTTCTAACACTGTTATAGAAATCTGAAAAGTGTCACTTTCTTGCCCAAACAGAAATGTAGCTTTATTTGCCCAGGAGAGGGGGTTCATTGAATACACTTTTAAAGTACTTCTACCGGTATGCTGTGTGCAAACAGCGACTTGTGTGTACTGGCGATGACAATACATTTTCAGCAGCTTGAATGAAACCTCTATCTCAGAAATCCTGCAACTACCGCTTATTAGTGGACTATATCAAGACAAAGATCACATTGTTCAGCGTGTTTCTTATGCTCTTCTCCTGAGTGTTGTTAATGGCTTATGAAAGACACATACTTTGGTCTTGGGCAGTCCTTTGGTAGTAGTTCTCTTCTAAGGAATGACGGTACTCTGGTGCAAAGCATTTATTATAGATGTGTAGTAGTAAGGGGTTTGGATTGCTACACCTGGATCCGGGTGTGGACCCATACTTCCTCAAGGTTTGGGGCATCAGAGTTGGGATTTTGGATCACTGGTTAGGAAGATGGGACAGTCATGAAACTCTGGCTGTGATCTGCAGTTTTATAGGCATCTGACTCCTAGATGCTAGTTTGGACTTGTCTTCAGTATCTGAGAAGCATTTCATTAAGAGTACATGCTGTTACTGCCAAAGCCAGCTGCTAGAGCATTTGTAGAATTAATTTCAAATTGCTTTCTGGTTCTTGTCTTAAGGACGTTGGCTAGAGGACATATATGGTCTATTCGTGTATCTAAATCACTTACCTGGACACGACTGTTACGTTTTGATTCTCCTCTAAACTAGTATCAAAACAGTCCACTGCTTATCCTCCATCTCAGGCTTCCTATGTTTTATAACTTCCATTGATTTTACTGAAAGAAGAATATGTCAGTTAATTTTAACTAGCATATCCTTCTTATTAAGTAGCACACAATATTTTCTATGCCAACTGTATAGTATTCTCATTTAGGAAATTACTTAAGAAGTAAAAAGATGCCTGTATAGAGGCATAAGCATAAGCTTTATGAGAAACAAAATTCTATGGGAAAGGGCGCAGAGACAAGAGGAGACAGGCACTCTTTTGGTGAAAGGAGAGGGCTAACATTCATGGGATTTGGATGCGACTTCTAGGTAGATCAGGGCTTCCTGTACACCTGTAGGCACTTTGACACTTCCTATGATTTCTTTCTGATCTATAAAGTAGATGTACAGTGATGTACAAGTTTTTAAAGTAATTGCTTGCAAATTGCTTCAGAAAGGCTGAAATGGAACATGGTTTTTAAATAAAATGTACTGTTATTTTTGTTGTCATATTAATTGAAAACCTGGCTTAGTCCCTCAGCTTAATTTAACTGTCACCAAAGCCACATGTATGGCAAGTTTTCTAACATTACTTGGAAAACGTGCTTGCAGTGAAAACGTTTTCCTTCAAGAAATGGCACATCTATCTCCTTTCTTCTGTAGGGAGTAAGAATTTGGAATTTTCCACACAGTACAGGTTTGAAGGCTGATGGGCCTGTTACTGCGTGTGTAACATAATTTGGAGAGAGTTTCTATGCATCTAATCAATCTGTCTTTATGACTTGTAGCACACTGCAAATACTTGTTACAGTTTTAAACTGCCTGCTAAAATTCTATGACCAAAACAAAACCAGCTTAAATACACCTTAGCACCTAATAAGACACTATCAGTTTTGCAACATACACTGACAGGCCACAAACTGGTGCCAGATATGAGTGTTTCATGTCTTGCACAAACATATAAGAGTGTAGGGAGTTCCAGCCAGGCACCTAAATTAAGATACAGTTGTTTTCAAAGAAAGCCATACACTGTTGAACTGCAGATATGTACGATTAGAAACAACAGATCTCTGGAAAATAAACTCAATGAATTCGTAACCAAGATGAAAACAAAGTTTAAGTGTGTGGCAGTGAGAATGCTGACTAATGAAGAATTGGCCCTGCTGTAGTGGCTAATGAGTCTATCTTAGACTCTACTCTGGCAGTAGCAGGCGCTAGATTGTGAGTCTGGCTGCTCTTGCACTGGGGAATGTGAGATTGAAAGGCTTCCTATTTAGAGGCATCTTTCAGAGCCGAGATTTGGACTGTACAACTGTTGATTTTGGACTACCTTAGAATCACAGTCATTCAGGTCAGAAGAGACCTCAGGAGGTTATCTTGTTCAACCTTCCGCACAAAGCAGATGATTTCTGACTAGGTAGATCAGGGCTTTGTCCAGCTGGGTCTTGAAAATCTCCAAGGACAGAGATTGCACAGCCTCTCTAGGCAACCTGTTCCAATGCTTAATTATCCTCATAATGTTTTTTTTTTTTCTTTATATCCTGTTGAAAGCTCCCCTGTTTTGATTTATAAGCATTATCTCTCATTCTTCTGCTTGCACTTGAGCAACTTGATGTTCTCAGTAACGTCTTCTTCAGTACCGTGAGGCTCCTGTTAGGTCTCCCAAATCTTATCTTTCCTAGACTAAAGAAGCCCAGTGCCCTCAGCTTCTCCTCATAGTTCATGTGCTCCAGTTGTCTGACCATCTTGGTGGCTCTCTGCTGGACTTGCTCAAGTTCACCTACATCCTTCTCATGCTTCCCAAAACTGTTTACTGTGTTCCACACAAGGAAAGGAAAGAGAGTAAGAACTCTTCTTTTACCTGTAATGAACAGGTAATATCTGAGTCATATCGCTCTGCAGCAGGAGGGAGGGTTATTTATCTGCTTCTCTTTCCCAAGAGCAGACAAATTGTAAAAGAGCAGAAAGGACACTACTAAGGTTTCCAAACCTTACTCCTGTACATTCTCACTGACCGGAGTAACCCCATACTTTGGCTGGGATTTTGAATTGCGAGAGTAATTACAGTCTTCTCAGTGTTCCACGAGAAGCTAAATTCTATGTAGAGAATCCAGTCAGAGGGAGACACAGGAGTAGAGGCATATAGGGGGGGAAAAAAAAAGATAACTGTATATTCCAGGGTGGCTGGAGATCAAAAAGTACAGAACCTCTCGTGTCTGTGCAGTCTTTTGGCCCTTCATGTTTGCTCTAAGATTTAAAGGAAAGGACTGCACACCATCAGTTGGGCAGCTGACCTGACCCTCTTGAGGAATGGAGGAGGAGAAAATGCCAGTATAAAGAAGGATTGCCTTATATATAGTTCATTTAACTGTCAATAAGCTGCAGATATGGCAGTATTTCAAATATTACTTGGAAATTTTTCTTGCCAAATCATGTAAAAGAAACATTTTTGTTTCATGTTTTCATGTACTATTAATTTTTCTTTTCTTATAGCTAAAACACTGCTCTGTAAAATGCAAACATAAAAATGACTTTGTTTCATTAAAAGTGATCCATGGAAATCTGCCATGCTATTATTTTGCCATCTATAAACTACTTATATACCATCTACTTTCCCATTCTGTGAGACAGCAATTGGTCATGGATGGGCTGTGAAATATATTGCTCTCTGGTTGTATGTTCCCAGCTTAATTATACCAAATGATTCTTCCTTCACCTTCAGCTAACCAAAAAACTGTTCTTTTTCTTTTAGATGCACAGCACACCACTGCCATGTTCCTGTTAGATAAGACTGTTACAGAGCATTTAGGTCTAGCCACAAAGCCACCTCAATGGTTTCCATTTGTGTAGCATGCCTTCTGAGGAAGGCAGCCTGCATGGTAAAGAAACATGCTGTGCAGTTTGTGCAGGCTTCCAACTCCTTTCTGGATGAGTATTGTTATGCTGCTTGTGGAAAAGTACTGTCAGCATGAATAAGATGATCCGTCGACATGGCTCTGTAAAACATACACTTACACAATTCTAGTATAGAATTGTTCTGTTTCATTGAAACTTGTTTTTAGAATATAATTGTTTCTCTGAAAGACTGATTGTTTGAAAAGGATGCTCCAAGAATCCATGGAAACATTCTAATTTTCTGATGGCTATTTCTGTAAAGGTGTGGCTATTCTCTACAGCACTCTTAGCAGGCCATCCATGCTCTTAACCCCTTGCAACTTCTCCCTTCAGTCCTGATATACAGCCTGGCTCTTTCCTGCTTAGAGTGTTGTTGAGGGAAGAAAGAGGCATGGAATTTTTCGTAATACAAACTTGCCTCTAGACTCTGCTAGTTACTAAAACTATACCCAAATCTGAACTCCTGGTATGTGTCTTCATGTCCAGGCTTTTTGTTCCATCTTGACTGTTACAAAGATTTCTTTGTCTCTGCGCTGTGAAGTTACAAAGTGTTGCATCCTCTATATTTCAGAGACTAACTGGTGTTAATCTAAAGGCACGCAAATGTACAGAATAGATGCCTCATTCTTACCTGATAGAGGTTTTAGATTAAATGTCTTTATTATAGTTTAGAAATAGGATTCGGTAATACCTCTCATTAGGCCAGCTCATGTGACTAGAAAACAAACAAACAAACAGAAATAATCCAGATGATAGAATCTCTGTCATATTGTATATATGGGCGGTACTCGTGCATTCAAAGGTTATGACAACAGCATAGCCATTCAGTGGCTTATTTCATAATGAGCCAGGCCTTCAGCTCATGGAAATCAGTATTGCTTCATTGGCTTCAGCTGAACTATACTTATTTAGGTCTATTATGTGAAAATATTTTGAATTTGTTCATTTATCAGTTACTAGGTTAATAAAACATGCTGGCAGCTGCCATCATCATCTGCATCAACACAAGACCCAGGGCTATTGTCTTTCCATCCAATCTGACCTTTAATACAATCTTAACTATATTTGCAGCTCTTTAAGAACTCAAGTATGTGTAATGAACCTTCAAAGCCATGCATGAGTGCCAAGTTGTTCACAAGGAATTCAGAGGCATTAAACCTGGGGCTGGCTTCACATGCCTTTCAGGCATAATTGGAAAAGGATAAATTCTTTCCTAAGTAAGCAAGAGAAAAGGCCCTAAGGTGGGGACATTCTCTAACACTGGAGCATTTATCTCTGTATAGCTTTCAGCAGTGCATTCTTTTCTGACAACTTTCTTCATTCCTAATGATTGAGAGAAAAGAGGCAAGTGAAAATAAAAACATCTGTAGGGCTGAATATTGCTTTCTGTTATCACTTGTAAATCCAAATAACTCCACAGGCTTCGACAAAGAATTAAGCTGGATTGAGCTAGCTGCAGAAATATTTGGCTTCTGAATTCTTTTCAATAGTCCGTTCCTCATACAACCAACTAGGATTTTTTTACATCATCAAAGTTTAGTGAGGAGGTTGTTCAGTCATGTCAGTAGATTTTGCCAGAGGCTAAAAGAAAATGTGAAAGACTCAGTGTAGGAGTGCTTGCTGGTCCTTACTCAAGGTGGAAATATGGAAGTTTTGTAGCTGAAGACTCACTTTCCCTGGCAAACTAATAAATGAAAGAATTTCATAGCACGAGTCTCTTATTGTATCCCTCCACTAATCTTGGCAATTAATAAATCATTCAATTTCAGGAACATTTAAAGGCTCATGAGGTTAAAAAGTAAAAAGTTGGTATTAGTATAAAGCTATTTGTCCAGGACTATGAAATGGTAATTTCATTGATATGATGCATGCTAGATTCTAGCTTAAAAGAGGCAAGTGTCTTTCATGTGTAGGATGACATGACAGTCTTTGTTATATGACTTAGCTGCTTTTTTTTTTCTCGTAACACTGCAAATAGCCAGCCTTTGTAGGATCTAGCAACATGTGTTCAAGCACTTCAGATTCTTTGTTTGTCAATGGTGAACTTTTTTAGCTAGCTATTCAGGTTTCTTAATTAGTTAGCTATCTCTGAAATTTTTCAACCTTCTTTAATTTTGGTAACTGTAAGTGACAGAATTTATAGAAATAAAGTCCTCTCACTCTTCACATCTTTCTTGCATGGTTAATGATTTAACAGTAGTGCTACCTTGCACCTACTCAGCTGTTGAGGAAGTAACAAAAAGTTTCTCCCATAGAAGAGGAGGCTCGCTGCTCATTTATTTGGTCTTCCATACCCTCTTCACAAACTATATAGCAGATACCAGATGTTCCGAGACAAGCATTTTGTTCTTGAATGGATCATTGGGCACATCAACTAATACACTGACAACTGCTTTTGCTGGAACAGCAGCAGGTTAATTTGCAATTGTTGTTCTGCGTCATACAAAGTAGAATATATCTTTGATTACCCATGAAGTTGCATTAACATGCAGTTCTATTTTCAGCTCTGATTGCGTTAACAACGCTGAGGTCCCATTTGTTTTCTGCAGTCCAGTGGCAAGGAGAAAGCTATCTGCCTGGAAGTTTGGAATGCTGTAGTCAATCTTACAGAGCAGCACCTTGGAAAAGAAGAGAAAAAACCAAAAATGCTTCAATGCCTTCCAGTAGTTTTAGAGGACTGATGGAACCCACTAACTTCAGTTCCAGAATCAAGGACGAAGAGAAAAATTCCAGCAAAGACTCCAAATGCAAAGAATACATACATACATACATATATATATATGAAATACCAAAAGGGTAAGACTCAGAATCAGCTTAGCTGCATAAGAATATAGCCATTTTGAGCTGTAAAAATGAACATCCGCTGATAAGCAAAGATTGTTGTATTAATTCAAAGCCTTCTAATTTGCTTAGATTTTTGTAGGAATGGTGTGGCTTAAAGGGCGCTCTCCAAGTCTTGCAGTTTGCCCCATTCCAAAGTGAATAGTAGTTAGAACTATCTGGAAGGGCACCACAGTTTTGTTTTGTTTTTGGTAGGTGAAGAATGTACTTTTTCCCAGCTGTATTCCCAGAAATGCCTGGACTGCTCTGCTGAAATCTGCCCCAAAACATGCAAAGAAACAACAGAAGGCACACTTGGTACTTTTTGGCAAAGTTATAAACAGAGAAATTCTTCATGCTTGCAGAGAAGAGGATTCCCTTGCCAGAGGAAGGGGTTGGAAATGTATATTAAAAAAAAAAAAGTGCCTATGGATTACAGGTAAAAAATGAGTGACTATTTTACAAATGGAGAAACGCACAACTTGAGCTATGGCTTTGGGTTTTTTCCCTTTTTTTCAGGAAGAAAGAGTCACTGTGTCAAATATATTTTTTAACTGATCATCAACCATAAAACCTCAAATCTTCCCAAAGTTTTTTTCCTGAAACAAGAGCAACAATAGAAAATAAGGAGGGAGGAAGTTTTGTACCTCTTTGCAACAGTCTCCATCATCAATACCTTTTCTCTTGTCATGCCCAGGATTGGATTGATGCTATTAAAAAGAAATTTTGGAGCCCTGTTATTTATAAATGAGAATGGTCCTGGAAAGCACAGATGCTCTTTCAGTTACTCTTTGGCACCAATAAAAACCTAACTTCTTTATTTTAAATTTTCCAGATTGAAATTATCTCTAACTTTTGTGGTGAATGGGAGAAAAAAAATACACATAAAAAAATGGGTCTTAAAGAAAGGAAAAGCTTCATTTCACAGAAAGATTTAAACAACCTCTTTAGCTAGTTTTAATAGCTTTGTGGCTTCACGAGAGTTTTTGTACTAATATTGGGGAAAATGTCTTTCAGGAAGGGCCGGAGTTATCAGAGATCAAATCACCACCCCAAAATGGGCTAAATTTGACCCCTACTCTTTGAAGGATTGTGCAAAGAGCACATCTTCTTTTTCACACACTGAACAGAGAAGTAATTTGTTTGATGTACGTTCCCAGATGCTCCTTTGACATCGTATTTCAGCACGCACACACTGAAGCCAGCGGGACCCGACAGGCCTTGCCGTGCCAGGACAGCCATGGGGGCGATTCTGGCAGACTGTCCTCGCAGGTGAGGGTGAGCGTGGAGGCGGCCGGTGCGCCGGGGTGGCGCAGAGCATGGTGAGCCGCGCAGGCTAAGGCCTGACAGAGCAAGCAGCACCGCCTGGAAGACGGCGTTAGGGCTGCCCGTCCAGACGGGAGAAAAGCCAAGCAGGTTACATGCGGGCAGCGCGCGTCAGGGCAGGGCTCCACCTGAGGCTAAACGCTGCGACAGGAACCCACTTATTAGCCGGAGTGAGTGTGTGCGGACCTGTGCCGTGCCCCACGTTATGACGGTGACCACAGTGCATGGGTTACCGAGCAGCTCCCTGCCACATAGTCCGGGCTTGAGAAGCGCCCAGGGCTGTGGCGGCTGGAGGGTCTGGGAGGCAGCTGCGCCGCCCAGTTTGCCCCACAGGCCCCAGGACGCCCCGTCGGCACTGGCTCCTCCTCATCCCGGGGAGCCACCGCTTGTCCGTGGGGGCAGGAAAGGGCAGGCTCGCTCCGTGTGAGGGTTGGCCACAAGGGCTAGGCAGGCCCACCCACGCTTCCCAGCACCGACGGGGCGGGCTCCCCCCACCCCCTCGCGAGGAGGAGGAGGAGGAGGAGGCAGGGGTTAGCGCCGCTCCGCGGCCGCCCGCCCCTCGACTCGACGGCCCTGATGGACAGCCCGCGGGGCGGGCCGAACCGGCCGCTATGCAAATCGCCCCGCCCTCGCAGCCAATGGGCGGGCGAGGCGAGCGGCGGAGGCGGGGCGCCCCGCGGAGATTAGCGCTGCCCTGACGGCGCGGGCTCTCCGGCGGCACCGGCACCTTTGGGAGCACCGCGGGCCGAGCCGAGCCGAGCCGAGCCGAGCCGAGCCGAGCCGAGCCGTCCCGTCCTGCCTGGGCGGTGAGTACCTGCTGGGCAACAGGGGTTGCGGGGGAGACGGCGCCTTCTTCGGGGGCGGGGAGCGGGTTGCGGCTGAGCTCCTTCACCCGACGGGCGCGCCTCCGTCAGCAGCGGGGAGATGCTGCCGGATCCCAGCACCGGAGCCCTTTTCGCACCCCCGAGCCCCGCTCAACATCGGCCGGCGCCCCTGGCCGGCCCGGCCCGCCCCGTCGGGGCAGAGGGTGACTGAGGGCCGTGCCGGGGCCCGGACGCCGCGGCGGCGGCGGTCAGTCCCATCCCTTTCTGTCGGGGAGGGAGCCGCAGCTCCTGCCGTCACTTGCGCCTAGTCTAGCCAGTAAGCGAGGAGGAAACGTGGTTTTCGGAGCGCTTTGCAATACGGTTTTGCGTAAGAGTAAGCGAAACTGCCCCATTTCAGCACGGTCGCCCGGCCGTCGCGGAGGGGAAGTTGCAGGGGAGCGCGGTTGCTGTCTGAAGCCCCGCAGCTTTAGCTACCGTGTTACAGCTGTAGTCTCTCCTAAGGAGAAAAAGGGATTGCTGTTGGTTTTTCATGGTGTAGCAGGACGAGCAAAAACCAAAGGCGTTTGTAATGCCGAGCCCCTGAGGGTCTCTTCATGCCGGCTGAACGCTTGTCTGAATTTCCAGCTGCCTTGATTGTCTGACTCAAAAGTCAAACTTATTCATAGTTCTCATATGTCATTACGAATAGCTGCAGAGCAGACTTTATAGATAGTTGGTTTTATACGCAAAATATAATAGCTTTTACGCCTTTCTTCTGCATCAGAATGGCCAGATCTGCGAGTGACTGCAGAAGTTAGCATTCTTTGATTGTTTCCTAGTAATTGATACTAATTTTCTTTCCTGCGAAGTACTCGTGTATGCCTGAGATAACTGCATGCAAGCAACTGTGTGGTACCAGGAAAGGAAATGACTAGAATAACAGCATTGGCCTAAAATGGACATTCAAAGTTCTTGTTCCTGTTTTTAGATAGTATTTTTTGAACTATTGTGAAGCTTTTAAAAAGGGATTCAAATGGGAATATGTAGCTCTTTAAGGTGAGAGTACAATTTAAGGGATACTGTTTTCCTAATAATAGTGTTACTTGCTATTTAAATAGTTTTATATGGAAGTGGTATAGACGACTACAATTTTTCTTCATTCAGAAGAACAGACTGAAGTTAGACACCTAAAAAAAGGGAGGCTGAGATGCCCCACACCCCAACGTGTGAACACCATTTTCTCACCTCTGTTTTTTTCACTAACTACATGGAATCACCACTACTCTGAAACTGAAATTGCATGTTAAGTCATATGGCACATACATCTGCTTTTTGGCTGAGACTAAAACTGTAAGTTAACCTCTGTTGTCGTAAGACAGCCTTATCACGAAAACAAGCATTTTCTGAAGATCTCGTGACATGTTACAAGAGGGATAGTGCGATAACATTGACTTCTGGGCACTGCAAATAAACATAATGAGTTGCATATTATATCACATAGCCATGGAGATTTCTGATGTTGTGGGGTTAGGCTCCATATCTAAGGCATTTTAAAATTTTTTGAAATCGTTTTCTGTTTTGCACTATGCTGTTTTTGGAAAGTGAGAGGGAACGTTTTGTGAGACAAAATGCAATGATAATATAACAATAACTAAGACCTGCTCTAAAAGGAGGAATGCTAGTTGCCATTGGTACAAAAATAGTAGGGAGTAGGGTAAAGAGTAGGATACTGGGTAAAATAAATTACCAGAATTCTTCCCTAGCATAGGCACGCACTTACACTATGCTAGACGTGCAATGAGACAGGGACTAAGAGGGAGTTTAGCGTTAAAGCAGAAAATCATGCAAACATAGGGTCACAAAGAGATTTTAAGACATTACTTAATCCATTCTGGTGCATTGTAGCAGTGCATGTAAACCAGACCTGAAAGAGATTTTTTTAGCCTGTCTTCATTCTCTAAGGAAGAGAGTTCCACAATGTTCCCATGGAGAACTGGTCCAATTTTCAGCTCCTCTCCCAGTAAGAAAGTGTTTCCTGCTAAATGTCATATGTGAATCAAATTGATTGCTTCGTGTGTTTCTGATGGGAACAGGGATCCAGGGAAAAAACTGATCATTTCTCTTTTGGTAAACCTCTTTAACATACTGGAGTACTGTGTCTCTCTCCCTGGTTGTCTACATAAAGTCATTTGTAGACAGTTTCTAGTTATTTTGCAATGTTCCTAGTTTGGTGCTGGATGTAGTCTTCCAGTTGAGGCCTTGCCTATGCCAAGCAGTGCAGAATCAGTACTTTCCTTGCTATCGGTTATATAAGGCACATCAGCCCAGATGTGATTTTTTTTTTTTTTTAAGCAGCATGGTATCGTGAACTTATTTTTTAGCTTGCAATCTGCCGTAGCCCCACTGATGCTTTCCTGCTACCAAACTAGGTATTCCCTATTTCCTATCTGTGCAAATAATATCTTCTAAATAGGCCATCCCAGGTTTGTCTCTCTACTGAATTTCCTTTTATTTTTGTAATCGCTTTTCACGCTTGCCAAGATCATCTGAATTCTAATTATTTCTCCTCTCTGTCACCAAATGCTTGTTTATTTCCCTTTCCAGTTCAGTGTGCAGACTGTACAGGTTTATGCTTGGTTTCATCCTCCAAGTTGCTAATAAAAAATATGGATAACCTCCTAGTTTGACAGAAAATCATCATAATATTGGCATATTCAAAAACAGTCATGATAGTTCGAAGATAACTGGTGTGTCAAATATGAAAGTGCTTGACCAGATAGCCCCTCTATTATCTTTTATCTGGTCCATTTGCTTTCTTTGACTCTTTGGTCATCTCTGTAGTGCTGAGATGACAAAACATGATGCAGAAATTGCTAAGGTAGTGTTAATTTAGTCCAACAAACTCATCTCAGCACCAAATGCAGGATTTGCATACACTTTTATGCATTTTTGCAAAGAAGCTATTCCTGGTTACACTTGCGTGTTGGGCTGCTCCCTGAGACTTTGCCTTTGCGTGAGCCATTTCTAGTCAGAAACAGCATTATTGAAGAGTGACTGTGCTGCTCCTGACTAGAGCTGGCTCATGGGAGCCACTTCTTGGGAACAGTATGTGAAACTATTACCATGGTGCATTTTTACATCTATTTTGATAGCTTTTGCTGACTGTGTCAAACATCATGATATCTCATCTAGCCTGCCAAACAAAGTGTTTGGCACTTCTGGTCTAGACCATATTTCTGTAGTTTATCACAGAGGGAATGATATCACATATCTTGACTTTAGTAAGGCTTATCATGTGTGCAGCTTTTGCCTTATCTACTGTGTCAGTCAACCTGTCAGAAAAAAAAGTTGAGTTGGTTTGATGTGAGAGTATTCGTGACAAACGCATATTGACTAAAGCCAAGAAAGCACTGAATGCTTCAGCTTTTTCTGCTGTCTTTCTTTTGTGCCGTATCTGTGTTAGTAACAAATCACTTCTTTTTTGCAAACAAGAATAAAGTCTGCTTGAGCTTTGTATATGCCCAGTTAGGAAAAGAATCTCCAAGTACCACTGGCCAGCATATCTGTAATTACATTTGTACTTTGTCTCAACTTCACTGGTACTTTGAACAGGCCTGTAAACACCAATGGGCTGCTAAGCAGTGTAGGATAATTGTCTAAAGTCTTCCAGTGCCTGGCATGTCCCTGGGGCTGAGGATGTGGGTACGTATGTGTGCTGTGGGGATTATCTCCTGGCTGAAACTGTTTTGGTCCAGTTACAGTTGTGTAGATTTTGCAGTAGAACCCAGAACTAAGCCTCAAGTGTACTGCTCCTCTTGACCAAATACCAATTAAAATAACCCTTTTTAATCTGAAAGGGATTTTTCTGAGTAGAGTACTAGATCTCAGATTGTAACACTATATTATGAGCTGAAGATACATGTATATTTACGAAAATAAACGCTGTTGTGCTAATTTAAGATGTCTGTGGAACATGTGGCTTCTGACTGATGATCATATGCAACCTCATATTTCTATTCAGATGCCAATATAATGTCTTAACCACTTCTACATACCATTGCGTACTAGCAATAGTCGTTACACAAATGCGGTACGTACATAGCTATTCAGTTGCGCCAATGTGCTTCAGGGAAGCCGAGGTGATTAATTGGAGAATGTATATACTCAAAGCGCTGGAGCAGCAGCACCACGTGTGAGTGAGTAGTCTGATTTCCTTGCCTAATGACTCATAATGATACTGAACCGTAGTAATTGCCAATAAATGCATGGATGGCTGTCTCACTGTTTATGCTAGTGTTATGTTTCTGTGTTACTATTTGCAACGCTATAATGTGCCTGATGAGGTTTAGTATACACTCCCCTTGTTTCTATCGAGGCCAATTTTACCTGAAGATTTTAATTTTGCCTATCAATCACAGGAAGAAAGGATATACTGGTAACCTACGTACACTAAATAAGATATCAGAGTACTGAATGGAGAACTATGGTGGGATTTTTTTCTTTCTCTCTGGTAAAATACAATCACAAGCATGTTCATCTCTTCTTTATAATACCATTCGGTTTTTAAAAAGCTGTGCACATTAAAATTGATCAGAATGAGTTTGCAGGTCTCAGCAAACTCTTTGCAGGTTTTCAAAACTTAAAGTTGCTAACTATGTTCTGTGTCTAGTACCCTTTGGAAATTGAAGTGGGTAAATTTGGGATATGCATTAGACTTTCCTGTCCTTAATGTCTGCTTGAATAGAAAAGCATGATCGCTGTTCAAGAGAGTTAGCAATTTCAGGAAGGGATTCAAATAGTATGTGTGAAGATTAACACTTTTTAATGGACCATGCAGAGAAAACAGAGAAAGCTTTCTGGCTTCCTGGTACTGACCCCCACAAACCAAAGAGAAACAAATGTAGTTGCAGTTTTTCATCAGTATGACTTATGAGAGAAATGCAAGAGAAGATACCGAGAATTACTGACTATCCAGGACTGAAAACTCGCAGTGGTCATGTACAGCTTGCCCAAGGAAATCTAGACAACTCAGTAAATAGGAGCAGTCCACCTGTATACAAGAGACCATGCTTTCCAGGGCAATAGCATCTACTTAGTATGTGCTATTGTGTAGTAACAAGAAGCTTAAAACTTCAGGGGTTTTGCCTGTCTCTTAAATGAATATGTGGATAATGAGATGGCTTTCCTTTGTGCATGTAATGTATGCCAGCAGCTTCTCCTAGTTTTGTTACTGGTATCTGGAAAAACTGATAACCAGTCTATGGAAAGTACCAGGATAGGTAACCTTCTGCAGTAAGTCTGGAGATTATGAGATGCATACTAGATTCTGAAATATATAATATGCTATGGTGCAGCAATTGAGAGTTGCTTTGTGTTGAAGAGATCCAACACTGTTAAAGAAAACTTGGACAAGTCAAAAGGAAATCACAAAAGCAGTCAATATTCAAGAAATTATTGCCTTATTACGAGAAGTTAGAGGCAACAAACTATTTGCATGTTATTTTTTTTTGTAGGCCTTTTTAACTAGCCTTCTTTGTAGAAAAGAAACCAATGGATACATAGAGATTCAGACAACTGTATAAACAGTCTCCAAAGAATGGAGCTATCACTAGTTCTCTGAATATATCCGCTTGTAGTAAACAACTTGTTCTAGTACGAAAAGCATGTCGCTGGGATCCTAGCTGAGCTGATGGACTAAAATACATGACTGAGAGTAGTTATGTGTATGGCCTTTAAAAGGCTGCTCTGTAAGAAAAAAACTAAATAGAATCATGCTCTTGAAGAAGAGAAAAGAGAAGTTGACAATTCATTTAAGCTTTTGAAAGAAACTGCCCTGAGACATTTGCAATTGTATATGCTTTCCACTAGTGTGATTGAAAGTATAAAAGAGGTATTCTGCTGTAAACGGGCTTTGACTACAATATGAAGGAGATAATGTCTAATATTCTTCAGATACATTTGTTACTTCTTGCTAGATTTCTGTAGCTTTTTAACTGGTGCTTCAGTGTTAACAGATATCTTTTCACTCCTGAATACATTCTGTATATTTTTAAACATTGTCAAATACAGGAAACTGTAGAGAAAATGATAGCCTCTTTTCTGTGAGGCTAGAAAAAGATTTTGATGTGCTGATCTCTGTCTGTTAATCCAGATGTTAATATTGGAGCAGAATATGCAGTTCTTAAAGCAGCTTCAGAAGGCACGGTGTCCTATTCACTAGATTAGGATTTTTGGGGTTGCCTAAAGCTCTTGTAGATGAGAAGCAAGAAACAGAGAAGCGATTTGAAGGATTCAAGCCTACAGTTCCAGCAGTGACAGACATGATGAAGGGGGTAATTTGTCTGAAAAGATGATGATCATTGCGCTGTAAGAGTCAATTAGAACCTCCTCCTTTGTCAAGAGGAAAACACATTGCAAATAATAGTGAGTTCTCCAAGTCAATATCGTCTGAATTGTTATTGGAAAATAGATACCAGGCAAAATGGTTCAATCTGCAAAATATAGTTATTTCCAAAACAGAAATATGCTAGAAAATAATGAGTGTGTCTGAGACTCCATCTCTTAAATGAAAGCCTTTAGTTATATTTAACACTTCTTTTTTCCTATAAACGATTCAGACTTCTGTGCAGTGTCAGCAGATTATTTGATTATTTGTCTTGTAATGGAATGTACTAGGCTCAGCCAACCTATCTCAGTTAATGTCCATCAGTACTGCGTGGTCCATAAACAGTACGGAAAACTACTGGAATGTGATGATACACAGTTGACTATGAGGTAATTCTGCCTATGAGCAGGTTATTTCCTAATTGTTCAGTGTCACATCTGTCATGTGTCATGCAACCAATAGCACCTGTCACTCCAGAGAGAGGATATTAGCCCAGGTGATCCGTGTGGGTTCATAGTGGAACAAGTATTGCTTTTTACCTTTGGAGGGAGAGGGGAACTGCAGGTGAAAGAAATGAGTTATAAATGACTGGTTTTGAATTATCTGTTGCTCCTCAAATAGACTATTTCAATGGAAGTAAATTTCATTTTGTAAGTCTTATTCAAGAATGAGAAGATTACAGCCTAGACTTAATCCACAAATTGATATTAACTAGCAACTGCCTTAAATGAAGGCTGTAAGAAGAAACATACACTGGCTACCTTCCCTGCTGCCTGTGTTACAAATCTGGACGCTGTGCTGAAAATCCTGGGTTATTTCACCCTGTTCCCAAACTCAGTGATGTGGACATACAGATGTTAATGCTGAAACAAATGTAGCTGTGCAACTAGCTTGTTTCTATAGAAATAATTCTACTCAGACAGCAGGATGCAAAACATCAGTGCAGTGGAAATAAATGCAATAATGTGCATAACATGTCCTTACTGCTAAATTCTGTTACTGCAAATGGCTTGTTACGTCAGGCATCTTATATTACAGGAGTTCAGGACTCCTCTTGGTATGTGGAAAGGGTTGCTTGGCTATTGGAAAGGGTTTTTATGTGTATGTAAAGTTTTTGACTTTCAAAATGGAGCTCCTTTTCTGTGTGAAGTCAGATGTTACATAGAGTTGCATGTGGCTGCAGTCTTATTGCAACAAGATTGTCTGCATCCTTCTCATGCGTCGGAGGAAAGCTATTTGTAGTGATGATTAATACCAAGCAGTAGCATGCTAACATGAAGAAATAAATACTGAACATATCCTCAGCTGACTATACCTGGTGGCTGTCTGACTTCAAAGTTGTAATCCTTGCTGTCATAACCTAGCCCATGTTTTCTGTCTCTGTGTGTGTGTGCGTGTGCATGTGTATACACAGTGATGAACTGCATAAGGAACTTGATTTTTTACAAGGACAGATTTATGTTGCTAAAAAACACAAATATGGAAGTACATGTTCCAGTTCAAATATCCACAGTATTTTAGAAGAAAATCAAACTGACACCTTTTCTATCAAAATACACCCTCTCAGAGTTAAGGTATACATACTCTCCAGGCTATTATGCCAGAATACAGAGTAGCTGGTGCTCTGAAATTGCGATGTGGGAGATGCATCTTAAATAACCCTGTGCAAGTAGTTAAATATGTTTAGCTCTTATGTTCCAATCATCTAACTTTTAACCTAAGGCTGAATCACGGAATCATAGAATAACTAGAAGAGACCTCTGGAAATCATTTGGTCCAACAATGCCCCTTCAAAGCACATCCTGTTAGATCAGGTTGCTGAGGGCTGTGTCCACCTGAGTTTTGAATATGTCCAAAGATGCAGATTCCACAGCTTCTCTGGGCCTCTGTTCCAGTGTTTGTAAAAGGTGTTTGTGTTTGTTTCTTTTCCTCGACTATTTAGTCAGAATTTTTCTTATTCTCACTTGGATCCATTGCCTCTCATGCTGTCACTGTGCCTCCATGAAGAGTCTATACCCTCACATTAAGTAGCTGCAGTCAGCAGTAAGGTCTCCCCTGAGCCTTCTGTTTTCCAGGCTGAACAATGCCAGCTCTCAGCCTCTCCCCACATTGCAGGTGCTCCAACCCCCTGACCAGCTCGGTGGCCTTTGCTGGATGCACTCCAGTGTGTCCACGTCTCTCCTGCTCTGGGGAGCCACAGAGTGGACACAGCACTCCAGATGCAGTTTCTCAAGTGTCAGGTAGAAGGGAGGGAATCATTTCTCTCGACCTGCTGCTAATGCAGCCCAGGATGCTGTGGGCCTTCTTCGCCCCAAGGGCGCATTGCTGGCTTATGTTCAACTTGGTGTCCACTAGCAACCCCAGGTCCTTTTCTGCCAGGTTGTTTTCCAATCAGTGGGCCCCAGTTTGTACTGCGGCATGGGGCCCTGTATTAGGAAGGGCATTGCCATTGATTTTAAAGAATGAGTGCTGAGCCTATTCCTAGCAAATAGTGATGTCTTATGTATTCATAAGTTACTGTTTTAATTACAAGTGGCATTTTCAACATATAAATAAATGTAATTACACGTGCCTGACTGACAACAGCATCTAACAAAGGAGATAAACTATTCTAAATACTGAACAGTTAAGCTGAATTTTTTCAGCTGCCTGGTCCCCCCTGCTTTTCCATTGTTGTTTGTTCATTTGTTTTGGTATATAGTACCGATTCTGTCACAGACACTGGGAATGCCCAGAAGTCCTTGTCTTTTTCTGGGAAGATCTAGTTCCCCTTTGCTTGAAACAGGAATTTGAGACGGAAGAAGACTGCTGTACTAGTATTGCATTAGAGTCTGGTTTTTTTTCCTATATGAAAATTTAGCGAAATTTTGCCAAATTCTAAGTTTCTGGATGCTGCAGTTTGCAAATGCCCAAAATAAGTTTAACGTGTTCCTTGAGCAAAAGGTGTTGTCAGAAGATTGAACTCTAAACATGTTCTGTTCCGTCACAGGTCCCGTACTTTGGCCCAATATTGCACATGCCAACCTCGAGAGCAGCTGAACGTGCTCTAGTATGAAGCTGAATAGGTCTCCTCTGCAATTTGTGCTTTGTGGCCTGATACGGTCCTGAAATACAGGTAAAAAGTCATTTCTTTCCTGTTCTCCATTCTATTCAAGCACTGTATGTCGATAAGGAAGAGCATCTTACTTGAAAATGTGAGGATAAGATGGGAAGCAGGCTTGGGGATGCTCTTTAGAAGCAGAAAGGGACAGACTCGGGGAGAATGGAAGAGGCAGCTTATAAAAAGTCACTGATTGTCCAGGGCTCTGAAGTGAGGCTTGAAGAGAAGGCATCTATTTGTTAAGACAAAAGGGTGGTCACTTTACCTGTAGAGCCATTACCCTGACTGATGCAGGTCTTCAAGGCAGAGTTAAAAGATCCTAATCACCTTGAATGTAATTTTTGGTATGTATTTTCAAATAATGTATGCTTTTAGAGCTAAGCATTCAGAAGCTGGGAAATCCCAGGCCGAAGATTGTCTGTGCAACTTTAAATTGATCCCTTTGTGCATATTTAGAATTGGATCGTGTTGGATCACAGAGTTCCTGAGCGATGCTGTTTGCATCATTGGAGCCAAACTTGTCACAAGTTCCTTAGAGTCTTGTGTTCATCTGCTGATGTCCAGCCTCTTTCTTTGGGATCTTACTCAGCAAAGTGCCTGAGGCTTGCAACAATGACTGAAGTCAGAGGGAGCTGACTTCTGAACTTACGAGGTACAAAGAACTATGCTGCAGGTGTCTTAAACTGGCATCATAACTCATCGAGAGAAATGGTTTTATCCTCAGTCATTCTGTCCTGAAATCCCTGTCTGTAAAATGGGCTGTTGGCACTGCCTTTCTCCACAAGATTATTCAGAGTTTATGAAGCATTCCAAAGATATCGGAGAGAGCCCCGAGGAAACGAACAGTAGTAACTTAGTAAATGAGCTATCTGACCATAAACTGAATGGCAAATATTAAATTTTACCTTGTACAGCTTATATTCAGTGCATACAGACCATAGGCAGAGACTTAGTGGAAGTGATAGTACGTAGGCCAGTGCTTAATTACATCATCTTCGTGGGTGTACACAACATCACAGTGCAATCTGAGACTACACTTGACTGCTCCTTACTCGTCTTCTAACACTTGACCTTTTAATCTTCATGCTGCATTAAAAAAATATTATAGGTAATTTTACAAGGATGTTCTAGAATTAGTAGACACATTAACTTACTACAGCACTGGTATTTTCATTCTGTGATTTACCATACTTTTGCTTCTCTATATCTGCTTATCTTTATTTTATCTAACCTCTTAAAATAATTGTGGGTGAGGAAGACAAATTGCAAGGTTACTCTTCTGGGAGTGGGGGAAAGGAAGTGTAGACCTTTTCCTACAAAACTGAGGTTATTGTGCAGGAGTTCTCACTCAGTGTGGTTTTCTATTTAAATGTAAACTTTCCCCGCTCTTGTCGTAGAACTCTTGCTTCAATAATTAACAAACAAAAATGATTTATTACATTTGTACCAAGCTCTCCATATGAGTTTTATACATACTTGAGCATCTCTGCATTAAAATTGTTGGAAGTTTTAGATGCCTATAATCCCTGGAGTTTGGAAGAACAAGATGCAATACAGTACCTCTTAGATCTAAACATTCCTCACACATTTTTCCAGAGCAGTGCACCATCTTTGTCAAGCACATAAAAAAAAAAAAAACATAATTATTGATAAGCCAGTTGTCAGACTGCTCTCCATGGAGGTTTTTTTTAGAGGGTCTGATGAAATTTCTTTTCCTTCAAGTTCTGGGAATGGTAAGCACAGAGGCAACACAGGCCTGTACACAAACTGTTTTGAAATGATTTTGTTCTACATGAATGGCATTTTGCTGCTGTGGATTGTCATTTTAAGGTTTGGTCATAACAAACACTGGCTGTTGTTTCCAAATGTAGATGCAAAACATAAAAAGAATGAACTGCTGAACACAACGCATGGCATTTCCAAGGGAGGATCATAAACTCTAAGGGTCAGGAATGCAGCCAGGTTAGGGGCTGTGCTAGGTTTTCAGAACCACATCTATATTTCAGGTGAAAAGCATCTGAGAAACAATTGGTGATCAGAAGAGATAGAAATAATCCTGTGATTGCTAGATGCCTCTTTGCTTGTTGCTTTTCTTCCATGCTTTCTAGAACATGTCCCATTAAGTATTCCAGACATGAAATGCAGATGTTCTTGCAGCAGTGTCTCTAAGTCAACTTGGCTGTGCAGCTTTAAAGTCCAGTAAACCTGTCTTTAGCACTCACCCCCACATTTTTGTTTACTTTTTAGATGGGGATTTTTGTCTTGGTGTTTTTGCAGCATTAATCAAAAAAATCTTGATTTTTATTAATGCTGAGGGAGGAGATGGAAAATTTTTCGTTTTCTAAAGCTTTCTCTGTATGATTGAGTTGCAGCTATGTGGCTTATGGTTTGGAGTCCAACAGACCTATTTTACAGGTATAGATTCCTACATGAATGTTCCTCTCTCAGGAGAGTAATGAACTTTCTTGGCTTGTGTTGCTTGGAAAAGTGTTGGTTAAAGTTTAAATTCACTTTTTGCACAAGTGTAAATGCGATCATAATCAGGATACTTCCCAGAACCAATATACCTAGCCCGATTAACTATGTCCGCCCAAGATGCTGTGTGTGATGGAATCTTTTTTTCTGGCTCCTCCACAACCTCTTTAATACATCCATCCAACCATCCCATGAAGCAGATCATAAACTTGCATCCTTAATTCACATTGGATCTAGGTATATTATGCTGGGTATGTTCACATGGGATTTTCCTAACCTGGAGATCCTATGAGTTGATGCATTCACAGTGGATGGCATGTTTGTAAAGGCTTGTGAGGTTACTTAAATCCTTGAAAAACAAAAATGAATCTCCCAGATACAGAGATCTAGGGGGTGTCATGCTTGATGTTGCTTCTTAATTTAGTTCTCTTTCTTAATAATTTAAATGATGTCATGGGATGTACGGGTTTGTGATGGGAAATTTTTAGCTTCCTGCTTGCTGTAACAGTTAATACAAGATTCTTGCTGAAGTTTTCAGATTTCACTTTCTACCAAGTTTTTAAGTCTAGAGTTTCAAGTAAACAGCATGCTTGAAGGAGATTTATGTTTCATTACCATGTAACTGGTCTGTACAAATTACTCATTCTGTTGCTGTTGTAGTGAAATCTGTAATCCAGGATGTCTGAGGCAAATGCAGAAAACAGATCTTAATCTATAACAACTGTGGTACTTGATTTCTTCAGTGGGGTGTTTCCATGGTACAAAAATGAAGAAGGGGTTGGTTGGATGGTTTTACTTACAAAAATGCTGTTACTACTGTGTTGTTTTGCTTGATGCCTAGTGCACCGTGATCAATGATAGCATCTGGGGACCCTAAACTTGTTTGTTTGTTTTTCTAAAATACTATCTGGTTGCTTTCTACACCTTTCCACACTTTTCTTTCCAAACTATACTGGTAAATGGTATTTCTGTTCCTGAGAGACTTCTACCCTTCTTCCAGGAAAAGCAAGCGTAGTATGAAAGGACCTGTAATCATTTGTGGTAGTTGACATAAGGAAGGGCTGGCTACGCATAATGATAACTGAATGCTTCCTATCAATTTGCTCACAAGTATTTTTTTTTTTTCTCTAAGTGAAAAACTGGAATTTTTAGGGGTTGTAGATTGTCTTACTACTCTTTTGGATTTGTCTCCAGGATTGCTTGTCTTCTGTCTTGCATTTTTTAAGTTCCTAAGCTTTGTAGTTTCTAGAAGGGTACTCTAGCACCACAGTTTTGCATCAGAGAGTCATCACTATATGAAATACTGTGAACAAATTTAAAATCTGATATTCTCCATTTCTTTCATGTAGGATTAGCTGTGAACTTTCAACTCCTGTAAACCAATGTTTTATTCACTTTTTTCCTCCTTTTCTCATTCCTCTGTTTACAGGCAGGATGAAAGACCGGCTAAACGAGCTGTATGAATTTGCCAGGTTACATAATGAAGAGTTTCCTGACAGTGAGAATGATGAAAATTCACCCCATGACACTCTCCTTTATGAGACTGATTATGCCTTGGCAACTCTTCATAAAGACATACAGAGCATCCGAACAGAAAATAGCCACCTAAAAGAAGATGTCAAGAGGCTCCGAAAACAAAACAGCCGCTTCCTTACTTCCATGCGTCGTCTTAGTAGCATCAAACGAGACACTAATAGTATTGCCAGAGACATCAAGGCCCGTGGAGAAGGCATCCATAGGAAACTCCAAATAATGAGAGATTTCAGTGAAGATGCAGTAACAAAATATGGTGCCACATCTGTCATTGCCAGGGTAGCAAAGAACCATTATGTTGACCTCATGCACACCTTTCAGGAAGCCATGTTTGAGTACAACGCGGCAGAGATGAACCAACGGGAGAACTGCAAGATTCGGATTCAGCGGCAGCTAGAGATTATGGGCAAAGATGTTTCTGGCAACCAGATTGAGGAGATGATCGAGCAAGGCAAGTGGGATGTCTTCTCTGAGAATCTCCTGTCGGATGTTAAGGGGGCTCGCTCAGCCTTGAATGAGATAGAGACGCGTCATAAAGAGCTGGTGAAGTTAGAAAGTCGCATCAAGGAAGTTCACGAGCTCTTTCTGCAGGTGGCTCTGCTAGTGGAGGAACAGGCAGACACCTTCAACATCATTGAGCTAAATATGCAAAATGTTGAAGACTATGTAGGAGAAGCCAAAGAACAAGTTAAAAAAGCTTTAGAATACAGAAGAAAACACCCTCTCAGAACAATCCTCTGCTGCTGCTTATCATGTTGCAGAAGGTGATTATCCTACTGAAGCTATCGTGGACCAACTTGAATGTCTTCAAAATCTTTCCAGCGATTTTTCTTTAATGACAACCCCTAGAACTTTGAGGGGTTGTTGTGTGGTGGTACTGAAGGTACTTCTATTTATGGGCTACTAGAAATGATGGTAAAACTGTTTTGTATTTGTTTTTATTTGAGATGTATTCTGTTGCTGTAACTAGAGGTGCAAGTGTTAGGAAGCTCTCTGTGCAATGATACTTGTTTCAGATGGGCACTAAAGAAGAATGAATGATGGGCTGCTAGCTTGGCCCAGGGAAAATGAGAAATTCCAGAGAAGTAACTTTATTCTTATTTGTCAAAGTGAGATTGCAGGCAGTGCAGACATACTGCCTGTGGTGACACAATACAGCACAGAATCAGAAGTTTTGAATTTTAACTAGTTTGGAGCTTGCTTGATGCAAATGCTGGAGCAGATTTTGCTCTGTTCCTTTGACAAAATATTGAACCTGCTAGCAATTTAGCAGAAGACACAGAACTAGTTACAATTTCAACCTGATTTCCATCTTTCCCTGGCCTTAACGAGAGTAAACCGCACATTAAATTATAAGTACCTTTTGCTCTGTTTGTGTGTAAATGATTGATTTACTCCATTTTAAAGCCCACAGCCTTGCTAGAAGCACTGCAACATTGTCGCATCTCACTGACTCTTTTTTAAATTGAGCCACTGTCTGATACTCTTAATTTCACAACTGCTAAGCCTTTAAGCTTCTAATATATTTTTCTGCCAAGTAACACATCAGCCAGTAGAAGACATGCATGCGGTAGCCTTCTATAGAAGCACCCATAAAAATACAACAGTTTAGAGTCTTTTGTGCTGGCACATACACGCTTGCAGTTTAGTGGAAGGCTTCCCCTGTCAATAGACTTTTTTTTATAAGCATTGATTTAATATTTTTATATATTTTAAATAATGTGAAGGATTAAATTTATTAACATTCAATTTCACTGATGTACAAAAGTTAAGGTTTTTCTCCCATTGCTAGGAAATTTCTGTGTGCGAAAGCAAACAGGCATGTTTCTTCAGTATACCTGAAGAAGGCAACATTTTAACGTCATTTCAATCATTTTTTCAAGCTTAAAAATAATCTTTTTTCCTCCAAGGG
This sequence comes from Struthio camelus, assembly GCF_040807025.1. NCBI lineage: Eukaryota > Metazoa > Chordata > Aves > Struthioniformes > Struthionidae > Struthio > Struthio camelus. Next base: position 84,718,830 of record NC_090944.1, on the reverse strand, counting down.
GAGTCTGGCCACGGTAGGTTTGGAATGCAAGGAGGAAAAAGAAAATATTTGCAGCTGTAGAAACCACTGAGCATTGTCAGTGAAGCACGTATTCATAAGTTCTTGGGAGTGATTTTAGCTCCCACTTCAGGAGGTTCTCCAACTATTACTAGGTGGCTTCCTGATACACTGTGATCTATTGCTATCCTTTGAATTAATGCAGGTCATTTTTTCAAAAGTAGTGACTTTTATTTTAACTGCTCCTGTTTGTATGTATTGTAATAAATATATTTAAACATTTCAAATATTTTGTATTTGAGAGTTTTCATCAGGAGATGTGCATTGCCATCTTCCTGCACCAGTCACAATTAAACTTCTCTCTTTTGGTCTTTTGCACGCTAATTTTATATGTAAAAAAAACCAAACCCCCACCATTTCTTACTATTTATATTAATGTAACAAAACAGTGAAATAATTTCAACTTCCAAGTTTTCCTATCCTAGTAGGAAATGCTTTTGTGCTAGACAGGCCTTTTCACACAAATAGAAGCTAAATAGATACAGAACACTTCTCAGAAACTGAAAGCCTTTTTAGTTGAAGCACCTGTCTGTGATAACATGGAAGAGTGAGAAATACTGATCTTCTAAACTAGAAGATATTTGGATATTCAATGCTGTCCTAATGACATCAGTATTACACTTGCTTGAGGACTTCTCAAACAACTCAAAATCCATACTTGAAGTGGGAGAAAGGAGGGTATTGAGCTGGCACCATTACTATTGTTGTGGTGCTACTCAGGAAGAGTCATTTTACTCCATAGGTACTGACATGCAAGTCGGTCGAACTGTGCATTTGAAGAGAATATCCTGAACATCAGGGGGTCAGAACGTGGGCCTAAATCAATGCAGCATAAATTATGTATTTTATTTAGTCTGTATATTCTTGGCACTCACCAATGCTTTTGATAAGGATGTGTAAATTTTTTTTTGTTCATGTCTTTTTTGCACATACGTATGTCAACAAATGCAATAAAATATTTAATTACAACACTGCATTTTCAGTTCTTCATTGAAGCAACAATTCTGAAGGGTTTCTTACATTGTGAGTTTCGTTTAAAAGGTGCAGGACTAAACTGTTAAGTTGGTGAAAGGAAGTTAGACAGTTTGTGAGGAAAATGTCCTCCTAATATTTGCTGCCACAGTAAATCAAGTGTATTGCATATTGAGACAGACTTAGCATAATTTTGTCCTGTAAAAAAACATGAAAAAGGTTTCATATATTCTTAAATGATTCTCTACTGCAAGAAAAAAATGCAAATTTACTGTTGTAGTTCTGAGAAATCTTAATTATTTCATTATTAGAGGCGTGAAGCTTATATTCAAATCTTGTGTCCAACCTGGGGCACATGGAGAGAGTGGAAGCATGAGGAGAAAGCTAATTAGAGGCCGTATCTCTTTAGGCTCTTGCTGTGGAGAAGAAACTAGATCTAGGAATCATTGATACACCAGCTTGGAACCCTTTAAAACCATTTTTCTGTCCTGTTGTAGAAACACTTGAAAAATTACTTCTAGAAACTAAAGAAACCATTCTCTTCCTTTTAAGCATGTGTTCATTGCTTAATACTCTGGGGGTTTTTTCTACTGCTGAGTCGTGTAAGAACTCAAGTTTTACCAGGCAATGAACTTGCCTAGTCACAGTTAAACAGACTTTTTAAAAAAACTGATCACATTATAGTCGCAAAGAATAATGCCACACAGGATGAGTGGAAGAAGATGATAAAAGTAGCTCGATAAAACATTTACATACTAATAAAAGAAGTAACAAAATGGTTGGCTTTGTGCTTGCTAAGGAAAGCAGCCTTTTCATTCTTGAAGTCAACACTATTCCTATGGAGATGCACGGAGCATATTGTATGGATTTTTTTTTCCAGTCTACATTGTAACAAATCACGTAGCTGAATTTGAAGAAGGAAGTCATTCAAAAGTGAAAGGCGCTGCTGTAGCTTTTAGGGCTGCTATTATTTTTTTTTTCCTACTTAAAGCAACAGAAGCTTCAGGAAAAAACAAGAATATCAGATCTTTCTGATGATGAGAAAGGAGAACTGGCAACCAGGCACACCCTGCTCCTTGAAACGTAAGAGAGCATTGCATAAATATAAAGAGCAAGAAATCCCTTATTACAAAGCGTAATGGTTAGCGTATAATGCTGAACTGCCTGAGTAAGTGGATAATGTGTATGTGCATGCGTGTCCACTTCACCTTACAGGATTTCAGCATTACTTTTCTTTTGAAACATAGGAATTATTTTAGAGAAATGGTAGTGGAACCCTTGTTACTCTCACATGAGGAACTCAGGCTACGGACACACTTGACTGGGCATCTTGCTGGCAAGTGACTTTGGGAAAACTTCTTGAAGTAAAGGTACAGCTCTTAGTTCATGTCACAGATAACCGTTTAAAATTTTAGAGAAGAAAACCTGAGGTTGAACTGAGTTGCTAAGCCAAACGGTTGCTGATCAAATGTGAGGAAGACAACCTGCATTACAAACATTCTCTTTTGAAAGCACAGCCTGAGTTATATTTCACAATTTTTTGAAAATAAAATAGGTTCTCTTGATTTTTGAACCATAGCAGATATTTGGAAGTGGTTTGACAGAGGAAAGAGCTACACGTGGTTGTGTTTATATCTTTAGGAAAACACTGAACATATGATTAAGACAGGAGACATAGTCATTTAATATATACTGTTTGTGGTGACTACAGTTAATGTATTTCGTATGTAATATGATTTTCACATGAAGCCATTGTATTTGTTTCTTTTGTTCAGCTATGTAAGAAGGCAGTCATAGATATATCTTCCAGCTTTCTATCATATTATGTAGTGTTTTAATAATAGCTGAGTGTGTTAAAGCCAATAACAGCCAGTGGAATCATGAGGGCTTTTTTGACCTTTGGTCAATTCTGTGGCAGGACCAGCATGCTGGGATAGATGCTTATACCCTTATAGATGCTTATACCCTTATAGATGCTTATACCCTTATAGATGCTTGACTAACAATTTGTTCTTAAAAATTCCTTCGGATCAGGATTCCACAGTCTTCTTGGATAATACATTCCATATCTGTGGTTGTTAGGAAGTTTGTCGTCACTCCTATTGAAGCCTCTCTTAAACCAAGTGAACCATGACATGCTGTGCTGTTGTCCTCTTTGTAAAAACTTCCCTTCTCCGACATAGTCCTCAACATTTTATACAGTTAGTTCAATGATGCTATTGCCTTGACAAGAGGTTAGAAATGATCATGGCCTGGGCCAGAAGTCTTTTCAACGCAGCTGCTTTCTGAAGAGCATCTGATCTCGGAAGCAGAAAACTCTTCTGGCAGAGGATGCCTCGCAGCATGGTTTATAGCATAACCGGTCATCAAAACACGGGCCGGCTCACCCTGTAAGAGAAGTAGTTTCCTCTTAGCCAAGAAAGAGCATACAGAAAGTCTTAACAGGAAAAAGTAACAGTTTACTATGTGTCTTGGAAATAAATTTAGCCATGAATATAGAATGAGACAACCTAACTAATGACATTTCTCTCCTGTACGTTTGCTCAAAGGCGTGACCATACTGAACAGAGGGCAGTAATATCCCATTTCCAGCAAATAATATAGGCTAGTAAATTTTAGTCAGTTGTTCTTTCATCAATGAGCTCCAGAGCATGGATAAACTTAAGAAAAAAGAGGGTGTTAGCATCTGTTTTTCATGCAGGTAAAATGTTAACAATCTGCTTTTATTTTATGTGTGAACTATTTCATTTAATAGCATAGCTAACTTACGGCAGGGCTCTGAGCACTAATAGCTCAAGAGGTTAGGCACCTGAGCACGTCTGTATTCCTCAAATTTAAGGCCCAGATCCCTTTGCTAAAGAAAGCTACCTACAACCAGGGTATAAAACAACCAAGCACTTTATGTACTCACATTTCACTTATTCCGATTCCATGCAAAAGGGAGATTGCCTTTACCTACCTGCTGTAAATTGCTGGAAGTCATCGTGGTTCAATATCCTTAGTCTATGTAGTATCCAGCATTTGTCTCTCAGCACGCAGGAGTAGATCCAAACATTATAAGGTTTGGTGGGACGGAGCGTGTCCACTTTCTCATCTGGAAGAAGGACAGCAAAGGAGGCAGGAACAGGAGCCAGCGAGGAGGGAAGGGCAGAGAGGGTTCATTTTTCCATCCCCCTTCTGAAGCTGGGCAGTTCTAACCAGGGATGTCATTAATATGCACTTTCGTAGATTTTGCATCCAGTGGTAATTGGGAAGGAATTTTTCCTCTGCATTATTTTCCTCCTAATGAGGCATAATTAACAGCTTCGGGTTTTGTTGTTTAATTTTTTTCTTCTATTAGCAAGGGAGGATATATTCTAGAAGACAACTGGAGAGGAATAAGCAAAACTTCATTACGTTAACACTGATTTTCCCTAAGGTCATTCGTTAGTTGACAGTTCAACAGGTAGTATTGTTGATTGAAAAAAGAAAGAAAATTAAAAAGGAGAATTGTTTTCCTCTTTGGTGGTCTCACACTCTCTTCATCACTGAGCATTACTGGGGCAATTTCTCAACAGCTTTTTTATTTCATTTGCACCACAGAGCTTCCTTTGCCTTGGCGCAGCCGACAGGCCGCCGGTTCAGTTTTAGAGCACTCCTAAAACGCGCGAAGCACAAACGAAACGTGAACTTGCTCGGATGCGGAGCAACGACGGGCGAGTTTCCTGCTCTTTAACCTTTTCCCCCGTTGATGGCGGTGCCCTTTCGGAGCCAGGGCCGCCAAGGCAGCGCGCTCGGGCGCCCACCAGACCTCAGGACGCCGCTTCAGCCGCGACGCGGCCACGGGCCTCCTCCCGCCCCGCAGCGCCGCCCGCTCTGCACGAAGCGCCTCGGCGTGGCGGTGGGTGTGCCCACGCAGGTGCCCGCCACGCCGCGCGCCCCCACAGCGCGTGTCCGCGTGGGGGGGGAGTCGCCCCCTCCCTCGGGCACCGCCCTCGCCGCTCGGGGGCGGGTCCGCGCCGGCCCCGCGCACCTCCGCCCGCTCCCCCGCCGGGAGAGCCGCCGGCCGCCCCCTGCCCGCGCCGGGGCCAGGCGGGCGGGCGGGCGCGGGGTGCGGGAGCGCGGCGCCGAGGCGGGGCCTGGGCCTGGCTCCCCACCGGCCTCCGCCCGCTTCCCTCTGCCGCCGAGCGAGGTCGCCCGCGCTTGTCGCCCGCGCGCGCTCGGCGCCCCCCCGCGCCGGAAACAGAAATAAAGGCGGGAGGGCGCGGCGCGGCGGGAGCGGGGGTGGTTGGGGCTGGGGAGGGGGCGGTTGCGGCGCCAGGCTGAGGGTCGCCGGTGCTCGGGAGCCGCTGCTGTATGTAGGGGTGGCTGCGTGCGCTACCTGTATCTGCACCAGGATGGCCGAGTGGTTAAGGCGTTGGACTTAAGATCCAATGGACGTATGTCCGCGTGGGTTCGAACCCCACTCCTGGTAAGTAGCCTTTTTTTTCCGGAGCCCCGTTAAATTGCCGGGGAGGGCGTAGGGCCGAGGCGGAAGCTGGCCCGGCTCGGTTGGGCCCGGCCCGGCCGCAGGGAGCCGGGCGCCGCGGGAGGGGGCGGCGCGGCGCGGCGGCAGGGGCCCTTCGCGGAGTGCGGCGCAGCGCAGCTTCGGCCGATCCTGCCAGGCGGCGGCAGCGGCGTAAACCGGCTCGGGAGGAAGCCGGCTTGCAGGGCCGGAGGCTCCGTTCAGCGGTGCTGGCAGCGGCGGCGCTACCGGCTGCTTTAAACGAGATCCGCAGCTTGAAGTCGTTCCCGGCGTTGGCGAGGCCGCGGGGAGAGCCGGGCCCGGCAGGCAGCCCTGCCGAGGACGCTTTCCGTGGGGCCGGGCGCCGGCGCCCGTTGCGGCCTGGGCGGCCGCCGCCGGGAGCCCCGGTGACTCGAGGTGGCGCGGGCGGGCGGCGGCGCGGGCCCGAGGAGAGGCGGAGGCGGGCGGCCGCCGCAGCGCCGGGCCGTCGTCGTGGCGCTGCTCTTCGGCCCGGCCTCCCGGGGGCTCCGGCGGCTGCTCGGGGCTCGGCAGGCCCTTTTTGTGTCCCCTCCCCCCCCCCTTCCAAGTCCCTTAATTAATTTGAGGGCAGTATCACAGCTATGCCCGTGTATTTATAGCGGGATACTGAGGGCGAGTGCTGCGTGCGTTAGGGCTTGGGGTAAGGGACGCCGGAGGGTGTCAGGCCTGCTGCGATGTCACTGGGGGACCCCGAAGGACGGCGGGAAGACAAACCTGGTCCTTCCTGGGAATGGTCCCCAGTGCTGGCTGTAGCCTAACCGCTGCCAGGGGCCGAGCTAACAGCTAAGCAGAACGGATGAGCAGTGTTTTCCAACTAACCTCTTGGCTTTGTTTTGTTTAGTGGGGCAGATGTAGCTGTTGTTGTGCGTGTTGGAGTGTTTAATTTGCTATAACATAATTTTGCTTTTTTGACAGGGCAATATGTTGCGGTATATCTGAAGTGTCAGAAGTACCAATCGAGCACAGACTGACACGTTTTAAAATATCAGTGTTTGCCAGAGCTTCCTCACCAAATGCTCATAAAGGTAAATGTAGTTTTTCTTAGCCACAGTTCTCCCTATGATTTGAGATGAAAAAATGATTCTAAACTTTCAGTCCAAAAATATTGTATGATACAGAGAATAAGGAAATAAAGGATAAACTGCCAAGAGACGACAGAGATTGATATGTGCTTTCAATGCTATCTGAAATCCAAGATGAAACAGACAGGATATTTTATTATGTGCTACATAAGAAGATCTGGTATCACAAACATGGGCATGGTATAAACACAGAAATATGGTAGCCAGGGGGGAGTTAAGAAGAGGAAAGTGGTATGCTGGTGATTTCTAAGAAATGTAAGCACCTATATTGTCATCTCTTCTGACTCTTCTCACAGACAAATTGCAAATGCAAAACATTCTGTGCTTTCTAGAATTGTTCATTAAAAAGCAGTAATGACAGGTTCAAATCTTTTGTTAAAGAAACTTTAGTTCCTATTATTCATTAAGGTACAAATAAGTAAAAAAGGTGCATATTTGAATATACATTTTACTGGTTATATCATAATGGAAATCGTCTGCCTTCAGAAACCCACATCTTTGCATACAAATTGGGTAATTCTGCCAATGTGCCTGTTCACATGCCTGTGTATATACAATTAGTGCTCATGTAGATTTTGTGGATGCATTGTTGATCCTGATGAAAAGTTGGTCCCAACTATGTCAGCCACAAAATGAATTAGTGGCAGCTATTCAGTGTCGTAAGAAAGAAAAACGAAAAGTAAAAGTGATTTCAGTTTCTGCAAGAACACTGATTTAAAAAAAAAAAAAAAAGAACCTTTTATGTTAAAGCAATATAGAAGAACCAGAGCTCCTGGTTAGAAGTGCTTCTGTTACAGGCTGAACCATTCCCGTAAGAAATTTCCTTTGCAGTAAATTTAACTCAGCCCTTTGGTGAAACTGTGTTCCTGACTTTTTATCGAAACGTGTTAGAGCATATGCAGATATAGATTCCCCTGCTGGAACACGAGATTCTTGAACTTTACCATTTTCCTGCTCTCAAGAAAAATTTATAAAAAACTGCTGGCAACAAATATGTCCCAACATATGGGACATATGTCTTTACATGCACCTGTAAAGAAAAGGATAAGCTATTAGGGGTACTGCTTTCTATTTTAGGTGAAGTGACAGAGTGGTGTGATGTGAATATACCTTTCAGCTCTGGAGCTGGCCATGACTGTGATTAAAGATTTTTATTTTATCAAGCAAGCTGTTTGTTTCTTTGTTTTTAGTAGTTTCCTTGTGAAAATCATGAATTACTGGTGGTTGCCTTTGCAGTTTGACGTTCTGGTATACAGGCATTATGCTCCAGCCTTTACTTCATACACTTTTGCTTTCCATAGGATTCCATTCTCTGGAGGAGTTGTTTTCCTAAGGAGGTCATTATCTACAGGGTACTTGCCTCATTTGTTGAAGAAACTGGAAAATGTATAGCAAATAATAGTAGAAACTTTGCAATGAGAGAAGAGCTTCATATGAAGACAGCTGAATGCTGCTCTAGAGAGCTACAAGCTTTGCTTTTGCCACTGGTTGTCTTCCTCCTGATGAGGAACAAGTCGTTAAAATGGATGTTTTTCATAAGCAATCACTTATGTACTGCTCACTTTGTGGAATCCATCTTGAGAACCTCAGTCTAGTTTGTAGAAATGTAGAGCTTTCACAGACACAGGTGAAATCAGTAGACCTGTATTTTGATGTGATATTATATGTTTCTGAATGAGCAGCCAAATTTACTGGACCTATTTAATATTAATCTTTCTGTTTCTCAGTTTCCCATCATGGAAAATGGGGATAATAGAAGTACACCATCTGCAGAATAGGTTGCTATGACATAAATTCATTCTTGTTTGTGAAGCGATCAGATACTTAATCTGGTCATGCCCCTGAGTAGACTATCAATGAATTCAGAAAATAACATGAAATAAATCAAGTGTGGAGCCACACTTCAAACTGTGAAGCTCTCACAAAATACTGAACAGCTGGTTAGCTAGCAAGCACTGCACAATGTGTGTGCTGAACAAGGCAGGAAAACGTTAAGCCATGAATTAACTCGGAATTGTGTCTTACTTTGATCCCTTACTTAAAGGGACCAAATCCATAAGAAGAAGACGCGTTGGTGGAATAGTATTGAGGCCACACTTCAATATATTTTAATTCTTTTCAAAAACTTCCAGCAGCTATCTCTCTTTCAGTTACTTCTCATGTATGAGAGAGGCACATCATTTGCTTCTTTAGGTCAGACCATTTTTCCATCGTTCCCAGTGACCAGAACCTTGTGTTGAGGAAAATGGTGTAAAAAAATATGAAGTTTTTGATCTTTTGTATAATGCTGTATTTAGGATGAAAAATATTTCCTCTAATTCTCGTGGGAGACCAATTTAAAGTCCGAAAAGTAAGATGTGTGTAAGTTATACTTGCTAATATAATGTTACTGGTTGTAAAACAGTCTGACCTGTTTTAAGTCTATCTACAGTTTTGACTTTGTGACCTACAGAGAGTATCACGGATTGACCTTCCAAAACGTGAAGTATTTTCCTTCATTCTGGAGTTGTTCTCATTGTAGTGTCTGTGTGGAAAAAGAGGGATTTGTCCTTTTTCCTCAGGTGTTCAGAATGCCCCCCTACTTAGCCCATGCCGTCCAAGTCTTTTGGCTTGTTTCAGCTCTAATAACTGTCATTTCCCTTGTTTGGATAGTGTTGCTGGCTAAAAACTTCACTCACTTTTCAAAAGGCTGCATGCTATTGGCCAAAATCCTGCTATGATACCATGCTATTGCTGCAGCTCTTGCCTTATTTTATATCGCTCATGAATTACATCTTTCTTTTTTCTTGCTGTTGCACAAGGCCTGGCATCTTTAAAGACTACCACTTTTTTCTCACCATTCTCACAACACTTGTGCAAAGATTACCACTGTAAGAGTATAGACAATTTTGTTAGTGTGTATACACATTTCTTCGTACAAGTTCACTGTCAACAGTTGCCGTGTTGATCATCTGCTGACAGTGTCTGATCTAATCAGCAGTTTCTTAAAATTGTTTCTAAAGGACTTGAGCGCTACAGCAAGCGAGTGTCATTAGCAATGTTAGCCAATTCTTTTCTGCCTCTTCCTCCAAGGTATTACAACACAAACTTCCAAACAGATCCTTGCAACATTGATTGCTTAACTGTTTTTCTTGGTTTTGATGAGCAAAGAGGAAAGTTTTTCAGTTATATTCGTTCAGTCTTTTCAATTATGTTCATTCAATCCAAGCAGCAAATTCTGAGGAATCTTGCTGCAGTGGTGTAGGGAGCTCAGCTGCTCTGACTGCAAAGTTGGTAACACAGAGCAAGGGTCTATGTATTGCTGCAGTGCAAAACCCAGCAACTTAAACTGCTGAGGGAGATAGGTTTCCTCTGACAGGTGAGCCCTGGCAAGTCTTTGCACTCGAGTACCAAGGTGGGGACACACTTTCCCTTCTGTCAGTCCTTCTTATTAGAAGGAATATCTGCTTTTGAGAACACTTCACATCAGCACAGCATTATTACCAATGGATGTTTCTGGAAGTCTTAAAAGACAGTACTCGATTGTCATCAGTTTGGGTCCGTTTTCCCTTGTGCTGGTTTTGCTACAGTAGCAGTAGCCTCTAGGAGAATAGAGCAGTCAAGTGATCATTTACATCACAACGTTAAGATTTACATCACAGTACCTCTGTTAGTGCCCTAAAACCAAAGTGGCAAAATGTGGAACATCTGGTAGCTTAAAATCTCTGGGAATTCCTGCCTTGGCTTAAAGCGTGTTAACATATGTTTTACTGGGATTTTTTTTTTTGCTTACATTAAACAGATCTGAATGAATTAATTTTTTTTTCCTATCAGGAAAGAGCTTTTGTTTTTAAGACAGCAGAAAATGTGCACAGTCTTCTGGAGATGGTCTGGTTAAATATGCAATTACAAAAATGTCTTCCTTTAATGAATTTGAGGAGAAGAATTCACTTTCAAGATTTCTTTACTTTCCTTGATTGCTGCTTCTCCTTCACCATCTGCTCGACTGTGACCCTCTTTCTTTTGGAAGTGCTACGAGCTCTTTCCTTCAGACCTCATCTGCCTCATTTCTAACTGTTGGCTAAAGTGGTTCATACAGTTCTTGGGAAGAGATTACTCCCTGAATGTGTGACCTCAATGGATTTCTAACACTTGTCTCTTACTATTTCATTATTTCTTGCAGAATTTTTCATGTGAGCGGAATGACTGGTAGAAAGTATAGATTGCATTAATGAGTTCTGTCTTGCAGCTAATACCTGTTTAATGGTTGACCTGCATATATGTTTTAGTTTCACATGTCTCACCTTTTGCTTTTTATATGCTTATCAAGAAACACATCAGTTGGTCTAGCAGCTAGCTGCTGCTGAAAGCTGCAGACATACTGTCTCTTCCCTGCCCTGGCTGTACATTCCCACTGCTTCCCTCATGTGTCCCTCAATCTTGAATTGTAAAGAAATGTGTAACAAAACCTAAATAATTTCCCATTACTTGGATCTAAACTTAATCTCTGAGATTGTTTCTGGTTCCTTGTTTCTTTGCAGAAAAATTCGATTCTTATGATGAGATAATTTCTTATGTGTTCTAGGCTCCCTAACACGCACAATACAGATCAGTTAACTGTTTTTAATCGTCACAAATTCATAGAAGAGTTGGCATTGGAAGGGACCTCTGGAGATCATCTGGTCCAACCCTCCTGCTCAAGTAGGGTCACCTAGAGTAGGTTACTCAGGGCTGTGTCCAGCAGGGGTTTGAATATCTCCAAGGACGGAGACCACAACCTCTCTGAGCAACTGGTTCAGTTTTTGATCCACCCTTAAAGGAAAAAAGTGAAAAATCCAGTAAAGACATGACACAGTAAAAAAGTTTTTACTTTGTTTAATTTTTTCCTTATGTTTAAGCTTATCTCAGGCTTACAGATCCTGACTATACCCGCTTGTAAACCTCAAATTATTATGTGTTTTCTGTGTGCTTAAATTTTTGTTGCTAAACATGGTGAGATAAAAACGAAGAAACTACATATGCCACCGCTCATACTAGAACATCCCCTGGATACGTGGGTTTGCTGCCATGTACATTTTACTAACAGCTCTTTTGAGAGAAAAACAAAGCCTATGCAAAGATCTAAGCAGATGCCACTGAAAGCTGTTCTTTGTGTTTTATTTTGTTCACATAAAGGCCAAGGGAATGCAATTTTTTTTAAATAATATGTGCAATTTCTTTCCTATAAGAAATGGGGACCTGTGTTTGGCCTGAGCTTATTGAAAGCCAAAGTCCTGTTAGAGCGTTGATTATTGGAAGACCATTGCTGTATCGTGATTAAAGTTCGTGATCTACCAGGTTAACCTACTGTAATTTGATACGAGTTTTCCTTTAAAATGGTACCTGGGAGCTGGCGTATTAACAAATAGTGTTTGTCCATTGAGTAGAGATAAGGTAAGGTTAACTGAGCGCTCTCACCTTCATCCGGTGCTCTTTTCTGGTAACCCAACAGCTACAGGTAAAAATTTTTACTTCTGTATTTACAAAGGTGTTAATGGTCTCTCTCTCCTGAAGAACCTTTGCTTACTGGCTGTAGCTAATTATTCCTTGCCCTATATCTGGAGGCTCCCTGGGAATGAGGAAGCAGGAAGAACCAATATAGTTCAGAAATCCCATTTATTTAATGCTTTCCAAATCCTTTTGTTAGTATCTTCAGCACACAAGTAATTGATTAATTTAATTACCGTGACTGCTATCATAATCTTTTGGTTTACTTTTGAATGTTTTACAGAATGTTTTGCTTTGCTATGAGGATAGCTGATTTCTCTGGAAACTTGGCTAAATCCAGTTTTAGTTTTTATGAGCTAGCTTAGTAGCCAAGGTTTCCACAATCTGTGCTTTGACAGAACTATGACAGTGCAGAATGTATGTATGCCAGATAACAAATCCTGTAGTGTTCTGTGACTGAAAACAAACAGACATGCCCAACCTGTTGTACTGCATTCGTTCAGCTGACCTGCCCCAAAAGATATTTCACACATCAGTAAAGAAGAGATACTGAAAGTAACTGGATCCAGTTTCTGTGATATTTCTGCCTGCCCAGCCTCCCTGAGCAAAATATTTTTTCTACAAAAAATAATATCAGGTAGGTTCATTCCAATCTCAACCGTTCTGTGATTCTATGATAGGGTAAGAAATTTATGGTATGAATCCATGGATCAAAGAATTTAAGAGGAGAAAGCGGTTGATGCCTCCCAATATATAGCACAGAGAGACGTCATGTATGAGAAGTTTCTGCACTGTATGAAGTTGTTAAGGGGAGAGCTCAGCCATTGACACATGAAGGACTTGTGTGACAAAGAAGGTAGGATGACTGTATCCAGTTGAAATATAAATAAACCTCAGAGTGATAGGAAATTTGAGATAAGAATAGGTTGGGATTGAGCATCTCAGAACTGTAGTTAAAATGCCCTGAAAGCTTTTTTTTTTTTCTGTGGTTAGAAATTCTTTTCCTATGCCTGTTTCAGTTGCTTTTTTTGGTGTGTTGTCTTAAGCATTTAAGTAGCGTTTCAGAGTGCTCCTGTTTTACATTGGGCTCTGCAGAGAATGTGTCAGGAGCTCTTAAGGTGCAGGGTGGCACCCATGTTCCCCACAAAGGGCATCTTTTGAGCCAGAGTTAGAAACATGACTAACATTCATCTGGAATTACTTGTTTTGGTCATATATGGGACTAAGCAGCTGTGTCCTTGACAGACTGTTGCCTCAATAACCAGGAACGGGCCTAGAGTGTAATATTAACAGCCTCAGATTTTTTTTATTATTATTATTTTTAACCAAAATTACTAGACTAAGGTAGTCTTAACTGTCGTACTGGGATGTGTGTGCCTTACAGTATACGTTGTTTCCTTTTCTGTTACTGCTTTACAGTACTGATATTACTGTTTCCCAGATGGTTAGTGTATTCTGGTATAATTAAAGTAGTTTAACACCTTTTGTGGACAAAGCCTTAGAGCTGATACCTCTGGAGGGAGACACTGGGAGCTAAACTAACTGTAAACTTGTACATTTGGAAGCATCTTTCTGTATCAGCATCCCTGACCACTATTGTATTCACATTTACCGTGACCTGCTCGGGTATGTATAGGTCATTACTTTGGCAATTACTTCGTAAAAGTTCTGGTGACAAACAGCAGGCAATGTAATTTTGAATGATGCCCTGACCATTGGTTTAAAATGAACAGTGTCCTTCACAGACAGACACTTTAGTAGACCATAATTCAGTCTATTAGTTTGTTGATCCCATTCCTTCTTGGAGACCTGCAACTACATACAAAAGATAAATTGAGAGAGTTGCAAAAAATGACTGTGTTTTACCAGGTTATTTTGCCAGCTAATTATGTATGCTCAGCTAAAAAGAAGTGAGAGAGAAAACGCATGGACTTTGAAAACTTGTATGTCTTTCATGAAAAAATCCACGTAAACTCAATGTGACTCAGTTCACTCTTGAAAAGATAGCTGACTTCCCTTAGCAACTAGCCATAGGGGATGCACTTCTGAGAATGCACATAATAAACATTGGCCGCAGCAGCAGAAATAACAGACATAAATTCCCACAGCTGACTCTGTGTAAGTAGATTTTTTTTATCACTGAGATGTTGAACAGTCACAGAAACCTGCTGGTATAAAGAAAGTAGTAGGGTCTGCACAATAGTTATACACTTGTAATTATTGTGCACCTCCCTCTATTGATCTTCAAACCAGCACAAAACAAAATATAAAATACAAACAGTTCCAGGAAAAAAACTCTATTAGGGCTCTTAATGAGGATAGGATTCTGCAGTGTACCTAGTGCAGGAGTGAGGCTACAATATTTTTCCTTTCTCACAGGAATGTCATAAGAGGTGTCTGAATATTATGTGATGGGAAGGGAAATAAATGTATATGGATAAAATAAATATATCCCTAAGCAGTCAGCCTCTGCAGAAGAAGAGACATAGGTTGTAAACTCCTTGGAAAGCCCTTCTCAGATGCCACCAAATCATTTAAATTACTGAATATTCTGCTGGTAACTTTAGATCTGCAAAACTAGCATGTTCATAACTTTATGTAAGGATGTATAACTTTTGACTTTTTGAAAAAGGCCCTGTTTGCCTAATAAGCTTGAGTGGGACCTGACTCCTTTTGGAAAAGACTAAAACACTTGGGTTTTTTTTTCCTGTATTTAACAAAAAAAAAAAAAGAGAGATTTCAGGTCACTTTTTACTGCATTCTCTATTTGAGCCTTTATTTGACAAAATATTCGGGGATGTGAAATTCAAATACAAATGTTTAGAGATTTTTTTTTTTTTTTATTTCCAAGACAAATATTATTAAATGAATTTGAAAGAGAGCCATCCAGAGGTGAATTACCAATAACGGAAAACCTTTCAAAATGGAGTGCCGCTTATCATGCGTAATCAGTATGCCTAAACAGATGCTATTTAGAGAGATGTCTGAGCTTATAACTAACGATAACAGAAATTTGTATTCCTCAGTTATCCAGATGAAATGTAGATTTGATTTGACTTCTCATTTTATTTATGTTAAACTCCTTTAGGAGTGAAATAGCATTCTGCATTGCCTCTTTCTCATGTATTCTGTTAAGCGGCAGTGTCCATTTTATGACTGGTGTGGCTATTGCAGCTGAAAATGAGGCTGGAGCCCTAAAATATTGACTCCTCTTTAAGAGCCTAATGCAAGGACTTGGGGTGTGGTGGGGCTCAGCCCACTTGGGAAGCGGTGGGTGGGCAGGCAAGTGGTGCCCTGCCCTGGCAGTGGCAGGTCCACTGCTGCCCTCCCGAAGGGTGCATGAAGGTTGGTGCTGGGTGGGCCAACTGCAGGAAAGCTCAAACTCTGAGTGTGCGAACAAATCCACATTCCCTAGCGCTTCAATACACACTAACTTTTGAGATGGGATTCTTCTCCTCCCCGTTTCTTTCTTTGTCTTTCCAAGGATTGATTTAGCCATTTTGATACTGTGTGCTAAAACCAAAATTGTTGTTCTACAGGGCCAGAGACACTTCCTGAAGGGAATGAAGTGGCTTACAGGCAGCAACCTCCTCCACAGATAAATAACCATTTCCTATGTAAAAAGTAGAACAGAGCAGTGGAGAGGAGAGGCAGGCTGGATGATGTGACTCTTCATTTTAGAAGCCGCACGTCTGGTTAGATGACTGAATCATTCCACTATTTCTCTGTTAGGTGGCAGAAGTGTATTTCTCTCAGGGTTTGCATCATGAAACAAATACTGTGGCTTGTTTATCATGTCTGGGGAGAGCTTTCCAAGCAGGCTAGCTTGGGAGGTGAGATTAAACCCCTAATGTGCTTTTATCAGTGTTTCATTTTTTGTATGTTCCTGCTCTTAGAAAAGTCGGTGGGAGAATTCTCCATTTAAATGGTGCTTTCATTGCCATGGCTCGCATTAATTTTTATCATGTTGATTTACCTTTCTTTTTGCCCAGAGGTCACCTGATTGATGGCTAGTGGACGTCCTCAGCTGCAGGAAGCAGACAGTGTGGAAGTTTAAAGGGACCTCCGATAATCCAACAGTTTCACGGTTAGCCCAGAAAGCTTCAGAGAAGAGGAAGAGGGAAATCAGGGTCAAGCTGCCAGGCTTACTGAGCAGTTTACATGTTCTAGCCATTTGATAGGAGAAATGATCAGGGTGTAGTTTAAAGTGCGAAGCTGATACCGGCACGATTCCCCAAGATTTAGGGTTGTGTGGCCATACTTCAAAGGGGGTCCGAAGGCTGCTTGTGTATTAAGAATATTGGCACAAAGTTTGGGAATCACTCAAAGCTTTAGGCATGTTCTGCATTACACAGAAGCAGAGAGCCACCCCTGGGACTAAAACAAACCGATCAAACTCAGCTGAACACTGTTTATGGGAAGCTTTCTGTGCTCTCTTGTGACTTGTGGATGTTGTCTCGTGTTCACCAAGGCTTTTAGCCCTATTTACAATTAAATATAGCTTTCCCAGGTTTTCAAATCTGCTATTTTCTCAAGGGGATGTTCGCTCCTGGCACATAGCCCTCCTTCTCTTTTATCGTACTAAAAAAATCTCGCTCTCTGAGTGTGGGTGCCTTTTGGTAGGTGACCAGCAGCTTAAAGATTGCCAGCTACTAAACTCCCTACTCTCTGCTGTCACATCAACGGCATCAAGGTGCATTGATCCTACCTTTTCTAATGCTCTGTGTCTCCTTGTTTCCTCCTCCTAGCCTTTGCCATGATCCTGAAATATCTTGCCGAGTACAGAGCGATGGAGGAGGTATGCCTTCCTTACAGCCTGAGGCAGTTGGTGTTAGGGATCACAGAAGTAAGTGTGTGCAGAAAGTGCATTGTTGTGGTGTGTGATGCCTACATCTATCCAGTTTTCATATGCCTAATTGTCAAGGACAGTGCCTAAGAGCACGTGCCAAAGCTGTCAAGAACAAGTACTGTTTTTATATATGCTCGGCAACTTATCTAAATACTGCACTCCCAGGAAAGCTTTCTCAAGAGTGTAGACTAAATAATGTCCATAAATGGCACCTTGAATACAGATATACAGCATTTTGTGTAACCTCGTAATTAATAAGTGATGTGGGTACTAGAAAAAACATCTTTTTGCATGCTGTTCTTTCAATGGTGGTAAATTAAATTCCTATGAACAACTTGATTCCGTATGATTCAGGTCTCGCATCAAGCCTTAACACTTGCATAATTTTTTGAATCATTCAGAACTGTAATACGCTTATACATTTGTTATTGTAAATTTACCATGGCTAATGACATTTAACTATTGTCTCCTGAGGTCTGTTGTTGTCACTTGAAGCCAGAGAGATCAAAGGTCTGAAGGACCTTTGAGGAATTTGCCACATTTACATAAAACACTTTGCATTCCAGGAATGTCTAGTCTCTAAAGATAAGGAGGGAGCAATACAGTAAAACCCTGATATCCCTATAGAAAGGATAGTCAGAATTTAAATTGCCTAAGTACCTTGTATGGTAGTTGTTTGCATTCTTCAGTGTACTTTTTTTCCCCCTACTTCTTATAAAGCGTTTTGCACTTATATTTGTACTGATTACATTAACATTTGATGCTTGCTGCTGTGAAGATTTTGTCATTAAAACAATTGCTTCTGGAGCATTTCAATTCTTCTGACAGATTCCTATCAATGGTTATAGGTTTCAGGGCTTTAAACTGGTGTTATTTTAACATATGGTAATGGTATTTGCTGGTTTCCTTTGGGAATCCCACCCACTGTGTTAGCTGCAAGCAGCTATATGAAGAATGCTGTTCTCATGGTTTAAACACTTGTAATACTATCCCACCAGCCTAACCTCAGTTTGAGAATGACTTCTAATCCATAAACTAAATAAGCAGTGGAACTATATGCTACTCCGTCTCTGATTTAAAGGTATTTCTTCCAAGCAAGTTAGTATTTAACTTTCTTTATTCTAGTCTAACAACTTGTATATACAATACAATTAATATGATTATAAATAAGACAGGTGTTCAGTCTGTTGTTGTACAAAAGAAATCTACCACTTTAATTTGCTGAGGAAGGGCAATATAGAATTCTGTCAGTGCAATCAAATAAAATGTGGAGTATAAAAGTATACATAAGTAAAATAGGAAATTGGCTTACGTAAGGCTAAACATCAGTGACAATGTCACTAAAGTGAAATGTTCTTAGTGCTGGAATTCTTTGCATCTGCACTGTGATTTAAAACTAGAAACCATCTAGCAATTCATCCTAGCATGATAGCAGGCCTATTTTTAAGAAGCATTAGTTTTGTCGTGCATGTACGTGGATGGCCAAATTCCAGAAGTATCCTAAGTTATCCCATCATGATAATGCAAGATTTTTTTGTTTGATGAGAATCTTTGGATGATTTATTCCTTGATGCTTTTTCCCCTCATTTTCATACTGCTGCTGCCAGCGTTTTGTGCCATAGGTAGGCTGTTCTGTCATGAAAGCATCTGTTTCTTGAGTTCTCGCACTTGAAAACTTGTCCGCTTTTTCCAGTGTGTGAGTTGGTCCAATAAAATCTACTCATCTCTTCAGATTTTGCTCTTTTTCTATCATTAGGCCATCCCAACTACAGCATTACTGTTACAAGTACCTTTTATTGCTCCACAACTGAAATAATCCGTTATTATTTTTGCTTAAAGATGGTACTATCCTTATGCATGCCAAATGTGGCTAATTGAGGTGTGGCATAGATCCAGCACTATTTTATTAATTTGCTATCTCCAGGTGTTAGGAATATAAATACAAACAGACCCCCCATCTTAAAAATTTGTTAAAGTGGAGCATGATAATATAAGAGGGTAGCTGGCCCCATTACCTACAGATCTCTAAACAGAGAGAGAAAGAACCTGTTCCAGATCAAAGAAATAATGAACTTCTGCTTTCTCGGTAGAATTAGAGAGAAACTATTCCATGATATGTAACAAAAATATGAACTTGTTATCAGCTGATAATATTGCCCTTTATCTCCCCTTGCCTATAGCAGCAAGTAGATGGATGGAGGCTGTGGGCGTTCGTCTGTTTGCCAGGTGACTTTCCTCTCTCCTGGGCAATCCAGGTGTTTAACAAATCCAGGTTGGTATCTGAAGCTTCAGGTGGGACTCTACTGCCTGCACGTAGTCATTTGGTGCTATCTGAGATGCCCTGGGGTAGTCTGCCTACTAAATGCCTGCAGTATGCCCTACCAGAAGGGCTTGGGTGCCTACAGGTCCAGCATCTCATCATCCTTGTGTTCAGCTCTTCTTGGGTGGCTGAGACAGGACTAGGTACCCATGTTTAGGTAACCAAATCCTTTTCCTTTGTCTGAAAACAATACCAAAAAAAAGTCCAAGGTCACCTCCACTAGTTTTGTTGCCTGGATCCATTCACCCATCTGCTTTGGGCTCTCTTCTGGCTCTCATCCTACTTCCATGGTGCGTTTTACATTACAGTTGACAAGGCTTAATGGTGGCTAAAAGGGTCATTCCTTTTTTGTTCTTTGCCCTTGGCCTCGCTCTCCCCCTGCTTCTCTTTGTGCCCATTTAGGGAGCTAAAATAGTTTACTACAGAGTCAGCTGAACAACAGTATTAGAACAACAGACTCGGTGGGAACATGCAAGTGAGAAAGAACAGTGTCCATTTAACTGGCAGCTACCCTTTCGCCGAGCCACATCACAGAACTGTCTGTTTAGGTGACTGACCTGGCCTTGTATGTTATCTACTCTTTGGTTCTACGGTTCCTAAATAATTGAGCTCTTCAGGAGTAATGTGGATCACAAGGGCCAAAAAAGGAAAATGTCACCTGAAGTTGAAGCATGTGCAGTTAAAGGAATTGCAGCTGTGGAGTTAATTTTCAGACTAAAAGAATCGGGGAATCAAACCATTTTGAAGATAGCCTACAACATGTGTTCTTTCATAAAATGCTTCAGCTAGAGCTCTGGCAATCTGCAGAACTCCCCAGACTGAACCAAAGGACTTTCCTTTAAATAAAGAAGGGACAGGCTCTGGAGGCTATCTGGATGTCTGTGAAAAGCCTCGTTGCGCCAGTATATGAAGGCTGGAAACTTCTTAGGTAGCAGAATTATGGATGTTAATAGGAATTCCTCCAGCTGGTTAGAAATAGAGGAAACAGAAACACAGTTTGGCTTCTGATGAAAGAGAGAGTGGCTTGCCCTTGTGGTGATTCTGAGACCCCATACCCCTCAGCTTAGGGATATTGGCAAAGCTACAAGGGCATGTGGGAAATACAAAGCCTTACATAATGTTTGGGGCTGTTTCTCCCTAACCACTTTCTGCCTTTGCTGGTGCAGAAAAGTGGATGGTTTCCAGCTGAAATAGCTGCTGGAAAATTCCCTCTAGGGAAGAAAAAGTAGAGGCTGGTTAAAGGCTTTAATGATGAGCTGGAGTCGAACCTAGTAAGAAGTTGGTGGGCCAGAGCACAGGGTGGTGCCATCCTGCTGCTGTCGATGAAAGATGCAGAGATGTTTCTGCTGCCATCAGGCAGGTGGGTGCTGAATCATTGATCTTCACTGTTTCCCTGGTAGCTCTCTTGACGTTGCACCAAGTGCAGCTGAGAAACAAGTCAGAACTCACCACGGAGGCCAAGCTGAGAATGGTTAGTATTTGAAGGACAGGCCCCTTGAGGAGAAAGTAGAGAATGTCTGAATCACTTCAACAACCACTGAAATACTCTAAAAATAAAGATTTGTTGTTTGATTATAAAATGCGTGCTGGAGTGGTATAATTCTGAATGTATATGAGGAGAGCACCCAAAAAGCATTATTACATTGGAGTAATCATCCGTGACAGCTTTGCCTGAAATTGAAAGGGCATCCTAGAGGTGAAAAGCAATCCTTGGATTAACAGGGTTTCTGAACGAGCTCTAGGTTTGTAGGCCTACTCAGTCATTGTTGAAAAGGTTTTGTTTTTCTTCATTTTTCATATTCTAATTTGGTAAAGTTTCTTTCCCGTTGCTAGTGTTACCATGCTTCTGTTTACTGCTTGCTATTCCTAAAAACAAATCCAGGCTTAAATAGAGGTTCGTGGGAAAAAGATGTAAAGTAGGGAAGTAGAGGAAGGCCCTTTGGAAGATTTGTGGTATTTGATAATGTTGCAAATGAGGCCAATGTCTATTTTAAAAACAACTATTCAAGTGATTTATTTATGGCAGAAGTGGGGGAGGCCAAAGAAACACTCTTACTCACTTCATTCTAAGGCTCAGGATATTCCTCCTGTTGTACTTACTCTTCTGCTGCATACTTTATCTTCTGCTTCACACTGTTTATTTCACTCTGTTGCTCTGAGATCTTCGTGCAGCTTTGCACTTTGAATATTTATAAATAAATCATTAGCTTTCTCAAATGTATCATCTATTGTTTGAGGTGAACAGAATATTTTAATAGCATGTAAGTTAAGATGATTTCTAAATGTTTGTTTTATATTTTGGAGCTACTCTTGTTACAATTTATGTCCAAGGTGGTTATTATAAAGAAGAAATATGACAAAAAGCCTCACTGACCTGCAGTCATAACTGAGACACATGCATCCTCATTATTGTTATTCATGACTCCTGGTGTAACTGTAGCACAGAGGAGTGACATTCTTTGGCAGCTGAGGTGCTAGGCGCTGCTTAAATACAGATCTGAAATGGCCCAAAGCTTTTACCTGACCACAAATAACAAGCAGAGATAGATAGTAGAGCACAAGGAAACGGTGAGATGTCATGACTTGAAGAGCCACTTATGTACCTAGTGCTTACCTGTTTTTCTAGCTGTATCAACTCATCCTCTGAAAGCTGTTCCTGTTCCCTAAAAATCTTGTCTCAAGCATATCCAGAGGCAATCTCACTTGCAACACATCTACCTCGATATTTGTCAGTGTGGTGGGCTATGGACATCTCAACATATATCTCAGAACTTACTGTGATATTCCTATCTAAAATATTTTAGTAGCTTTCTCTGTGTTGTATGAAGAACACATAATTGAGGGCTTCCTGATTCTTTTTAGCAACAACAACAACAACAAAAAAAAACTTAAAAAGATTCACAGGGCTCAAGCACTGGACTGGGGAGACATCCAGGGTTTTGCTTTATGCTCTTGTTAAGAGTGGGGCCTACAGGAACAGTCATACACATTCTTCCACACTCAAAATAGCAAAGCTCTTTGTGTGGAAAAGCGAACTCCCAGTTTCTGAGGAAAAGAAATACTACTAAAAACTATTATGCGGACTTTAATACAGTGCATATGACAGTGAGGACAAGCTTCAAGATACAAAAGAAAGAATTTAAATATTGTTTTAGAATAATTGATAAATGGGATAGATTAAGCATGAGTAAAAACATTGTGCTAATAAGAAACAAGGTGCAGAGGTCTTCCATCTCCATTCTGTGCTTTCTCTCGATTCTTCTCTCACTGTTGCAGAAACAACTTAGTCCTGCTTCAACCCCTCATTCTTAGGGCAGCAAAATTCAATAATGCCCTTTTTTTCCTTTCCTATATCTGCTACTGCCATACCAGTGTCTTTTCTTCAAACCACATCCTTCTTCTCCTGTGCAGCACCACCGTGTTGGCTGAGGGTGAGCTAAGAGGCAGGATCGGCTGCACAGGAAAGGCAGAAACAAACACAAGTATTGGAAATGGGGACGTGTGGGCCCATAGGGTCACAGATTCAGTGTCTATGTGGTCACTGAATCCCACCCAGAGAGTCCAAAGAATGTGTCTCAGTGAATTTAATATTTATATGAATAATATGCATTTATAGGAATTAATAAATTACATGAACATAATGCAAATGCATTAAGCAAGCATTGTGAGGAAAACGGAGGGTTTGATCCTGCATCTTTGCTGAGAACTTGTCTGTTGTATTTAGCAGGATCAGTGATTTCAGAAAAATTTTGCCATGAACATTTGCTACCGTAGCACACTATATAGTCTCTTAAATCTGTTTTCTGCTGTGCTCCCCTGCTTCACATCCCTTGTCAGGACCGTTTCTGTTCTGATGCTGACAAAATGTTGCCAGCTGGTGATTGCTACTTTAGGGCAAGGAAAGATCATTTTGTATTTCCAAACAAATATTTCACAAGATCTAATAAAATTAAGTTTTGTTCCCAGCTAGCTTTCATAATCATACAATTCTGGTTTACTCTTAAATATCTTTTTTTTTTGTATGTTTCCTGCATCATGTTTCAGACTAGATTTAATCTCTTAATTTGCCAGGCTTTGATATATGTGCATTTTAAGTATATATTTGTCCTTTCACCAGTAGTTACAACATTTGTTAGATTACATTAACAAAACAAAGTTTTAAAACGTACCTTCTGTCCCAGCCCAGACACAAACTCTTTGGGTGAGGGACTTCATTGCTCAGTGTTTACGTACTGTCTAGCTCAGTGGCACCTGATCCTGACTAAGGCCTTTGATACTACTGTGCTATAAATATACAATCTTTGTGTACTTTGTAAATGTTTTTAAGATCAGTCTGTAAGTGCTTGAAGTATAAGTGCTTAAATATTATGTTATGATTATGTTATAATGACATTCCGAGTAGACTCTTGCTCATATGCTTAGAAAATTCTTTTACTATGTTAGTAAGGTCTTATTTTCTGAAATGCATTACTAGTGTGAGTTCTTTCCTAGCAAGAACAAATCGCAACATTGTTCCCTTTTCAAGCACTTGGCCTCTGTGTGTCACCTCCAGTTAGATACATCAGTGATGTATTAAGGTTCTTTGTTGTTCCCTCCTTTTTGTCTGACAGTACCTCCAAAAAAGGCTTTTCCAGAGTAGGAAAATTGTTTCAATCATCTTTTCATTCAGTTTTGTGGTCTCTTTCTTCATTTCAATGATTAAGTACTTGGCAGGGCTGGACTTTTCTGGGTTGTAGGATAGCTTTGGTTTGGAACATCCCAAAGTAAATGACGTCCAAAAGTTTCCTCTTTGTCTGCTATGAGTTCAAAGCAATTTTCATGGCTCAGTTCAGGGCTGCTTAATAGAAAAAAATTGAACAATAATTACTCCCTGCAGAAATTCTAGCACAGCAGTTACTTGAATTATTTTGCAGCTAGTTATTTAACCATGAAATGTCTCTTAGAAAACTTCTTGTTCCCTTAAGAAATATATACTTTGAGCCAAACACTTTTCCTTGAATTGGGCATGTAATTCTCATTGCAGTCAGACAGCAGTAGCGGGCCCAGCATGCCAAGGGAAGGAAGAGCAAGCACACCCTTCAAGAATCTGCTTTTCTGGAGTGTGAAGCTCATGCCCGTTAATATTGCCTGGAGTGCTGGGTGTTGTGGATTCCCATCGCTTCTGAAAATTTTAACACCGTACACCCATTTCAAACACTCCCAACAGCATAAATTAGACTACTCATCTACTGTGAAACCCACAGTACTTACTAGGTTCAAACCTCAGTCTTGGCCCCAGCTGTGTAAAGCAGACAGCAAGCTGCCCGAAAGGAGCAGCCAAGATTTCCCTCAAGGAAATCTTTCTTTTTGCCCTTTCACACAAGGGCAAATTTCCATTTCATAAGAAACACAGCTAGCCAGGCATCAGCATGGTGGGGGCAGGGCAAAGCAGCTCCTCTGGGTCTTCCTGTGGGCAGTGTAACTGATGCCTGTTGTAAGATTAAATTTGGGAGGGGGATGAGAGACTTCAGTCAAGATGGTTTGGACCACTAATTGAAATAGGTTTAATTATATCTTAAGTTAATTGACTTCATTCAGGCTGAATTTTCATAAAAGAAATGTGAAAAGGTGAACCAATGCAGAGTCAGATTAAATATGCAGTGCAGAGATCTACAAATGCACTTTGTTAAATGCCACTGCTTGTAGAACATCTTGTTTCATTTTACAGATATATCAACAGAAAACCAAGACACTGCAAAATAAACCTGTATGTAAATTCTTTTGTGGGTATATAACTTTACTTGTGTAATTTATTTCACTGACTGAAAAGTGCCATTCATTTGCTCAAAATTAAAAATGTATACAAGCATTTGTAGTGCTCAGGTCTAATGTGATCAGGATGACTTTATTTATTTTAGTTAAAAGCCTAAATCCTTATCATTTCAAAACAAAACACTCAGTGATAGTAATTAAAAGTTACTCAGGCTTTCAGTACATTAACAGAATTATACACGTTTTGAAAACAGGAGGCTAACGGTAGTCTTATAAACCCATATTGAGTCACTTAAGAGTGGGGATTTCTAAAGTGTCCAAGAGCATGCTCACAGTAGCAGGTATGGAAAAACCTAATCAAACATCATCCTTACTATATATTCTGCCCAGCCGTGGTCTAGAAGCAGAATATGTGAATATTTGATCAGGACTGTGAGAGCACTGCTTACATAGCTTCTTGACTGCAGCTATCTTGCATCTAGACAGATTAGTGCAAAAGAATTTCTAGCCTAGCTCTTGTCTCACACATGGTAAACTACCTAGTTCCACCTTATTTAGGTGCGTAAAACCCACAGACTACAAACTGTAAACCCTAGCGTAAGAGCATGAGCTGATGGAGAATGGTCAGTAGGTAGGAAACTGGGACACATCATCCATAGCATGGGCTTTTTGCTTATATGCTTAGTGTTTCATGGTGTGCTGCTATCCCAATAAAGAAGTTAATGAATGGTATTTCTCAGCAGAGATGGATGTTACTAACACTTGTGCAACTCTGTATTTAAAATCTTACATTCTGCTTTAATCACGTTGTTGCATAAAGGGCCAAGTGCAAAACATCCACTTTGATCATTTAACAGGTAACAGCAAAGAAGTACTGACGTGTACCTAATTGTCTGATCGAAAATGAGGCAAATAAATGTAAAAAAAAAAAAAAAAACAACTGTGAAAATACGATTTTATTTCATTTTTCTTTTTTAAGTTGTTTTCTATTCTTTCCATGTTGGGAAGGTTCACAGAGTAGGAAAGAGTTACTTCTAAAGTCAGATAAGAATAAACTTCTTCCACTGCTCACCCTTAAAATAAAAAGACTTGCAAAGAAACACCCTGTGTTTTATGAACTTTCCACTGATAACTATTTTTTGCAAAGAGTGGTGAATGCTTTCATTTTTTAAATGTTTCCAAATTGTCTTTGTGCTGCTATCATATTATTTCACTGAATTATTGATGCCCCCGAGATGGAAGATGTTATTTTTTTCCTACTGCAAAGAATGAATTAAGTTACTAAAAAATCAAGTTATTCAAGTTTATGTATTGTGTTAATGCAGGAACCCATTTCCCTATTCTAACCACTAACTAATAAACTTGTTTAAAAGTGTACTTATACTGGAATTGTCCAAGCATTATGTATTTATGTGTCGAGCCACTAAACAAATCTACTTTGATATATAGCATAGGTTATTCAAGTGAGAGCAGAAGAGCACTGAAAAAATAGAGGTGAGTGAATGAAATAAATAAATAAATGACAAACAAAAACAATTTGTACTAAGAGTGACTTTAACTAACAACTTACACCTGCCCTTGCAGATTATTGCATCAGTGTTGACCAAAGGTTCCTGTCTTGCAAAAGCATTTTTTGTCGTTGATGGTTTTCTTTTTTCTAATTCCTGCTGCAGCTAAGAAAGAGAGTTATGCTGGGAGGGTAAAATTGCTTACTATAATTGTTCAGTAATGCACTCTTATTTAATGTACTTTTAGGGGTTATAATCTTCAAAATGATGATAAATTATGGTAGCTTCAATTAATGTCACTGTAGTTAAGGGGATGTCAGCATTTCTATTAAAACAGTGCAATTTTCTGGGGTTTTATAATGAAGCTATAAAAAATGGCTCAAAGTTAAGCTACAAGGTTCCAGCATATTTTATGCACACAATATTTCCTTGAACCTAAACTAATCAATAGATATATTGAATCTAATGAGATAAAAATAGAGTGAAGAGAATCTACTCAAACTACAAATCCTACCTCATAGAAATGAAAATATATTATTGTGAAAATACTGCTTTCTGTTTGGATTAAAAAGAAGGAGAACGAGCAGATGCAGAGACAATCAAATAGAATTGAAGTGTCACAGGTGACAGGCATTTTCCTTGTGGTACTTCATATTCTTAGGCCTTGTCTATTTATTATGATTCCCTGTTAACTCTCTCCCCCAGTCCATCTCTCTCATTTTTCTATATCTGATGCCTCTTGACATATGGTTAATTGTGTGTGGCAAAAAAGCCTTAGATTTCTTGAGATATTTTACAGTGCCTACTACAATGGGACTCTGATTCTTGATGGAAGGCTTTGCAAGTAGAAGATGGGTAATAAACACTTATCTTTCAGAGTGGTGACTTTGGGTCATTGCCTGGTTTTATGTTACTGTGCAGCAAGGGTCTGTGGAAATGCTAGTGGGTTTGAGGAAGGTGAAAGCCATTTGGTCAGAAGCCTTTCACCTGTGCCAAAGCTGTGTTCTGAGGTTGCTTTCCCCTTGCCTTGAGTTTCCAATGGGACCAGACTGAGATTTCTCCTAGGGCCTGTCTCTGCATTCAGGTCCTCATCACAGAAGACAGCTACAGAAAGATGGACTGGGCAGCACGGGTGCTGTCTGGTGGATAGGACATCTACCGGGCAAAGAGAGAAGTGGACGTGCCTTTCTTACTCCAGCCTCTTTGCTGGGCAGCAAAGTCTCTTAGCACTTGAGAGGAGAGGCAGTGTGGGAAGTGCTTGCTCCTGTGAGGCGCGCAGGAGAGTGGAAGGTGCAGAGTGCTCCCTCTCATACATGTCCCAGGTGGCCCAACCTCGGCCACCCAGTCTGGCCATGGCCCAGCCACGGTGAAAGCACCAGCAGAAAGAGGTGGGGGCTTGCTGGACTGCGACCAAGTGAAGGGAATGGTTTAGAATAATGTGCATTATTGAAACTAAATAATTTCTTTGTATCAAACTAACAAAAAAATATTTTGCAGGTTCCTACCTCAGACCTTTTCTTTGCTGATAGTAAAGGTGAGGCACTAGCAGGAACAGTGGAAAAAGTGATGGAACAAAAATACATTAAATATTAACAAGACGGGTGATACATGGAGGAGTTTTGAAGGAGCTTACAGACAAAGGTGGCTGAGCTTTGAATAAAAATATATACTCTAACATTAAAATCAGATACCAAACTAAGGAGTTGAGGGCAGAAAATGCTGTGTCCACCTCTAAAAATTGTGCTAGGGCTGATGCTGAATATTTTAGTTCCAGATAATTTAGCTATCAATAAAGAGAACTCTAAAGCACTTAGACTACAGCAAATGAAAGGAAAAGAAATGGCTAAATCTGTTTATGCAGTGTACTAAATTCTTATAAAGATATCGACAGAGGAGGAGTAGATAAAATTGACTCAAACTTTTAGAAAAACTTGATCAATTTCCTCACAAGAGAAACATACAGGAAGATAATTCTATTTATTATGTCTTGTCACGTATTTTTTCTCCTCAGATAAGAGATTATGAAAATAGTAAGGGACTTGTACTAACAGGTTTTTGCAATACACGAGCATAGAAGCACTAAATAATGGTGTTAGCTGAATTCAGATTTCTGAAAGGAAAGGAAGTTCTGCAGGAAAAAAAAGTCTGCTGAGTAACAGTCTGTCAGATATGTTAACTGAAAGTGACAACATGATGTGATCTGCAGAAAGAGACAATAAAGACATTCTACTTGCAAAGCAATCCATTTGGTATCCCATGTCGTTACAGAATGGTTTCCTGAAATCATGACAAAACATTGATGAATAGGTATTTGCATTATTATAGCAGTCAATCAAAAGGTAATGAGATACATGAAACTCTTGGTTATATTGTGATCCTATCAATTATGAGTATATTCTAAAAATAGAAATACCAAGACAAAGACAAGACAAGGAGACAAGGTAAGATGAGCTCAGAGTCATGCAACTGCATTGTTTTCTTGCATTAAGGAATGAAGTATTTATTTACTTGGGCCAAAGTTCAAGGACTCTGCATCTTCTCAGCCAATTTCTTTGTAGTTTCTTTTTCTGTATTCTCCTTATCTTTCCTTTCTTATCTTTGTGTAAGGGCTTCATGGACTTTTCCTTTATTTTCCTAATTTCGCATTATACAGAAAGGTAAGCTGTGTCGCACAGTCCACATCATATTAACGGTCTGCAGCAACCAAGACATTTGAATAACCCTTCTGCTGGCGCTCTGCAGTTCAGCTACTTCTGTCTAAAACAGAAAAAAAAAAATCAGGAAAAAAAATCCTGTCAGGTTAAACTAAAATGTGTTTCTTTTTGGAGAAATCATTTTTAGGTGGTTTCAGAATCAGATTATAAAAAATCAGGACCTCAGGCTGATACACAGGGATTTGAAATGGGATATAGCAGCTTTGTACTCTAGCTTATCAGGTTGACTGCAGCTTTCAGTGATCAAAGTTATTGTTATCTGATAGCATCCTTCAGTAACCTCTGTGAAATGACTAATCCTGTCAGCGCAGTTTACAAAAGAAACGCCTTTCTTCCACTTAGTATTTGCTTTCATGAGTCAAGGCAATACAGAATTTTGGAATTACCGGGCCCAACACTAGTGCTAAATAACTATTTTGCAGCAGTAGTGAAAATGGCATTTGCATTCTGTGCTGACTGTTGAATACTGGGGTCATATGTTTGTCGTCTTCAGTCTTCATATTCATGGAAATTCTGTTTTAAAAGCAGCTGTGTTACATCTGGATTCTGATATTCCATTCTTTGGGTACGTTTGGTGACTACGCATGATCTAGTATGCACTATGGATCCATGGTGGAAATGCCATCTATTCAGTCAAGAGCAGCAAGGCAAAAGGCAACAAATTGTGCTCCTTTTAACCACAGAGGTTATGTTTGTAGTACAAGTTTATCAGTATAACATAAACAAGCCGACATAAACACACACCATACTTACCCAGCAAAAAGTCTACTGCTTAGTATTACATTACAATCAGACACTGACTTATATTGCTGGTTTTAGTGTTTGTCATCTGTGATTTGCAATTTCTCAAGAGATTCACAGTTTAAGTCATCACAGCACTCAGGAGATGTACTTTATTATTATTTACACGTAAGAGCCACTAATGAATTCATGTGGTTTGGATGAAGCAGATCGAGGATGAATTAATTAATTTGGACCAGATCACACAGGAAATCTATTGAATAATCAGGAATAGGAGTCTTCATTTTCTGCATTCATTCTAAGTGCAAAAATATATAGGGCTATCTGTGAGGACCTCCTCCTGTGATGCACAACAATGACGTTAAGACCCAGTCCCTGTTATACACAGATAAAACAGCCTAAGGATGAGGATGATTGTAAAATACAGGGAGAACTATGATGATCATAATTTACAGATAGCTTTTTTGTTTGTTTCAGGTATCTCTTTTTTACTGTGTAGAGGAGGCATTAAGATATGAGTAAGTACCAAAGTTAGCTCAAGTTAAAATAGACATGTTAGAAGTTTATTATTATCTGTACTCCCTAGTAAATTTGTAAGGTAAGCAAAATGACTTTCAAAGACAAATCTTCCTCAGTTCATTGCCACCGATTTCTGTTCACGTGAAGATACAGAATAAATATGCTGCCAAGCCTGGTCTCTCTCCTTCCTTCCAGTTAATAAATTCTGTGCTTTCATTTCTGCAAACTGTTGGCCAGTATCTTTTTTATCATTAAGGCACAAAGATACCTGATGTTGCGAGTATATTTACCCCTGAAAACATTCAGGGCCAGATGGCTGAGCATTGACAGGTAACGCTGAGGAATTACTCACCTAGATTGTCCCTCTGACACCAGTGAAACTTCAGACTAATGCTTACCAAGGTAAATAAGGGCCACATGTTAAGCAACTTTGCAATATAAAAGAGTAAAATTACTTGCCTTGAGCAAATATGAGGACGTCCATTCCCAGATTGCAAATATGGTAATAAATTAATTAGTGCTATCTAAATTACATTTACTAATATATGTCTGTTCCTACATAAAAAATGACTGCAGGTACCCAGTGTCCAGTGTGGCATATTTTTACTTACACATATTGTTCTTTTGCTGTGTGACTCAAACCCTCATCCAGGGTCTTCTGTCAAGCAACTCCGTGCAATACGGCTAGAACAACCGACCAAAAATCCGTCAAATTTCGAGAGAACAATCTCCGGCTCATAGTATATGCACTTCCTGAATCCCCGCCCACCCCCAAGTTTCGTTTCAATCCCTTGCCACACAACCCCGACATGAATTGTAAACCACACAGAAAAGCAAGTGATCGAAAGGCGCCCTGGGGGGCTGCCGGCCTGCCAGGCAGCCCCCTCCGCCCCACGTCCTGCGGCAGCCCGCCGGCGGCACTACTACCTTAGCGCCTCCTCTCGCATTTCATTGCTTTTCTAAAATGGTGCCATCAGTCCTTACGCGCGTCTTTTGGCCGGGGGAAACGTCCACCATGAACTACCCCCTCTCTAGCAGCCGCGGGCTGGTATTTGTGTGTGTGGCGGGGCGGAGGCAGAGAGGGGCAGCGCACAGGTGGGGAGGGGAGAGGCCCCGGCCCCCCCCCCCGGGTCCCCCCCCGGGCCACCAGTCCCCCTGCCGCGACGGCCGCCGCTTTCCCTGCGGAGGCGCCCCCGCCTTTGCCCTGACAGCAGCTCCCGCGGGGCGCTGGGTCGGGCCGGGAGCCCCGGGGCGCGGGGCGGCGCCAGGCCGCGCTCCGCTGCGCACCGGCCGGGCCCAGGTGGGCGGCGGGCGGGCGCAGCCCCCGCCGCGCCGCGCCGCCTCTCCCGCCCCCTGGGAGACCCGGGGCCGGCGCTGGCCGCAGCCCCGCCGCGGCTAACAAAGGGGGCTCGAGGGGCCGGGGGAGGAGCCGCGGCCGGCAGGGCAGGGAGGAGGAGGAGGAGGAGGAGGAGGGACGGCAACGGCTCGCACAAAAAGTTGTGGGTCGGCCAGCGCTGGGGAGTTGCCGCCGGGGGACGGAGCGCGGGGAGGAGCCGGCGGGCGGGCCGGGGCGCCGCGGAGAAGCGGGTCCGCCTCCCGGCCGCGGCTTGCCAGGGGTGAGTAACCGCGGCGGCGGGGTGCTGCCGCCGGGGGCGAGGGGCTGCCCGGCGCGGGCCCGGACGAGCGAAGTTTGTTCCCCAGCTCCGCGGGGCAGGGGGAAGGGAGGTGCGTAAAATGCGCGGCGCACCTGCGGGCTAGGACGGGCGGGCGGGCTGCTTCCTCTGCCCGGCGCGCCGGGAGGAAGTTGGTGCCGGCGCTCCCAGTGCGCCCGCCGGGTCAAAATCCCGGGGGGGAGGGGGCGTGCGCCGCCGGCCGGGAGCCGTTGCCGCGGGAGCGCGCGGCGAGCCGTTGGCGCCCGTTGGGCCGGCCGTTAGGTGGGTCCCCGCGGCGCGGCTCGGGGCGGGCTGGGGTCCCCAGGGGGGACACGTTCGCGTCCCGCGTGACTTTTATGCGGCTCAGACGTGAAACACCTCTTGTATGTAGTTCGTGCTGTTACAGTTACGCCCACGCACTCTTTAACTGGGCAAAGAATTTCTTGTTTGTTTGTTTGTTTGTTTTGCCACCCGTCCTGGAGCAACGCTGCAGCGTTGCGCGCCGCTGGGGTGACCGGAGGGACGGTGGTGTCAGGCCCGGGTGGGGTGGAGGCCGGGGTGGCCTGTCACGCCGCAAGCCAGCAGGAACTGCTGAAGCTTCGTTTTCATAGCTAGGGTTAAATCGCTGGTACCGTCTCGCTCTTCCGCCGCCCGAGGTGGCCCTAGTGTAGCGGGAGGCGTGCGGGGCGGGCGGGCTGCCCGGCCACGCGTGGGCATCGCGCGCCGGCAGCTGTCGTGGCGTGCCTGCCCAGGACTGAGTCACTTTTGGTGTAGCCTGAGGAGTTACTCTGCTGCTTTGCTTTTTTGGCTTTAGGTGCTGATGCTGACCCAAGCTCGCCTATGGAAACCTTTCCTGTGAGGGTTTAGGGTGTACCAGAGGGGAGTTCTCGAGTTGTGCGAGGATGGCCCGAGTTTCGGACCAAGAGGAAGGACCCGGAGGGGGGCACAGTGAATTCAGTGACATCATCAAGTCCAGATCAGGTAAGCTGTAGAGAAAAGCAGCATTTTATGGTTTTCTGTTCTTTCTGTAGCTTCTGACATGAGATGGTAATTTTAAACAGCACGTTTTTGCAACTTTTTTTCTTGACGTTTATTGTTAGTACAGTGAGTGACTGAGGCTGTTGATGCAGCCATTGTACAATTAAATAATAGTAATTGTATGTGTCTCTTTTTCTCAGTGTTAGTCAAGTGTATTTGTTTAGGATCCACTGCCTGCATTATAATTACCTCAGCTTTTGTAAATAAGCATGCACTTAAAGTGCTCTTATGCAACCCAGTGCTGGCGGCTTCTTTTGTGTTTATGTGCAAACTTTTAAAATGGCAACTGTGACTGTAATACTGCACTTACCAAAAAAAAAGTGTCTGAACAGTACTTTTGCAGTAAATTAATCTCTTTCCTTCCTAATGTAAAACAGTTGTCTAAAGCTCAAGCGTTTCCTTTGCCAAAACATTGATGTAACAGCCTTTAAGGTTATTGAAAAAATATATTTTCTGTTGCATACCACAGAAAGACTCAAACATACAAGTATTTCACAAAAGTTGCTTCTGACAGATGCTAGAGGGTTAAGGAGCTATTCTTATTTTAGAAATAGGAAAGCTGGTGCTTGGTAAGGGTGGAAATAAGTTGTTTAAACCTTGATAGAAATTTGTGTTGCATCCAGAGCCTGAATGCTCACTTATTCTTTAGCCTAAAAGACTGTCTTTTCTCTCTTACATGCAAAATGTTCCTGTTGTCACAAGAAGACTTTTCTTTAATATCTGAAACCTAACAGCATATGTTCTTCCCTCCCCCCCCCCCCCACCAAATATTCCATACAGTGGTAGAACTGTTGCTCTTCAGTTGGTGGTGATTTTTATATGCCAGATTAAGTAGGGTGTGGGTTTGGATCTGGATCATGTTGATCTTTGAATAGTTTGTTTCCTAGAAATATTTTTCTTTATAATGAATGAAATCTTTGGTGGATGGAATGCTTCTCTTAACTTGCAAAAGTGTAACTGGTAAAGCAAAGGGCTTGTGCTTTTAAATCTTGAATTCTGTAGTGGTTCTCCCCCCCCCCCCCCCCCATTATTTTGAAACCTCTGGACCTGACTTTATTGGTTTATAAGCAGGTAGTCAGAAATGCCAAGGGCTTGATTTGTGGGATAGCTTGCAGACAGTTTATATGTATATGTGTACACAAGTGCTATGCTTTCAGAGGCTGTATGAGGAAACATGGCTGTATTTGAAGTTTTTCTTGGATGAACAGATTATGCAGCTACTTTTGTTGTTTTGGATAGGGCAGAAAACTAATTTTTATGACAGTCATTTTAATTTTCTTCTTTTCTGTTAATGAGGGAAATTACGTATATTCTAGAATTTAGAAGACTAAAAGACTTGTGCATTAAATTAAGAACAATGAATAAGGGTTGATCTAAACTGAAAAGCAAAAAAAGTGTTTTCTAAATAATAAACTAGTTTAGATTTGGATCTAGATGTGTAATTTTCTAAACTTAATTATTATACTACGTAGCTCATACTGAACCATTCCCTGCAAGCGAACCTGTGGGAGCGATTCCCTGATGAAAGGGCTGAAGTTCACCAGTGTACAGACGGCAGCAAATTAAAGGCTAGCTCTCAGGACTGGAGCAAAAAAAAATCCCGTACCCTATGCTTCTATTTTTTGATGGGCATTTGAGAAAGAGAATGTTTATGTTGATGTGGAAGAATGATCATTTTGATACTTGAAGAGAAAGCTGAGTTGTTGATTGGTAGGAAGATTTCTCCCACATAAGGTGATCTTCACAGTGTAAGTGATTGGAGTACCGTAGAAGTGTTACCATAGAACTTTTTAATACTTGGTGTAGTTAGGAGTCTGTTTTGTTTTTGAGAGTACATAGAGGAGAACAAGCTGAGTTTTGTAATTTATACTTTCTTTTGTAATAGAAAATGGGTTAATTTTCTGTGTCTTGCTACTCTGCAAGTTCATCACCAGTGGTATGGGTGTCTCTAATGCTTTCATCCAAGAGCTTGTGAATAAAAATTTGATTTTTTTCCACCCTTAACAAATAAAAGCAAAAACAGCCTCTAGTGGGTGAAAATCCTTAAGTGATATAATATGTCATAACATTTTAAAGTGCATGTTATTCCTATGCATTTTTTTTAGAACCAATTATTTCCAATGTTCTTATTTTATGTTTGTAAATAAAGGAAGACAATATGTAGTGTCCTGTGTAAAGATCCTTTCCTCTCTCTCAGTGCTCTTTTAGGCAATCTTCTTTCTTTTTCAGTATGTTTTCTTGAACTTTTCGGAACAGATCACCAAGCTGTTGGGATATAATGATTATTTAAAACTATTCATGATCTAAGAACAGTTGTTAAGACATATGACTAAATCTTATATTTTACTGTATTTTGTAAATTTTATAATTTGGAATACAAGAATCTTTCAAAGTTCAGCCTTTAATAAAGATTGGAACTAGTAATGATATTCATATCATTTAGCTATAACTGGAAACTTCATCCTTTAGTAGCCAATCAAACTGAATATATTATCTCTCCTTGTAGTATGTGCTGCTCAGCTAGAAAGTCTTGAAGATGGAAATATTTCTAACAGAGTGATTGGTTATTGAAAAATTTTGATCTAAAATTGTACTTATAAGTACAAGTCACATGAAGTTTTACTGCTCCTCAGGGCTGTGTGGTGCTTATCTATGTCTGTTCTTATAAGCAGAACTAGCTGTGTGATTTTTTTTTTCTTCCTTTTTTTGTTTCCTTTCTTTTATTAACTTGCAATTGGAAAGCTAACATACCGTATGAGGGATATTGGAGAATTGCAGCAAATTATTTTTTGTAGAGCAACCAAAATAATAAAAAAACTCCAACCTATTGATAGTGTCACTTGCGCAAAGAAAAAGAATCTATGTCACAAGACAACTGTGGTAGCTGTTGTAGGTCATGAACACTTGATTATCCAAAGTAAAACAGTGGGGTTTATTCAGTGATCTTTCTTTTGTGAAGTATGATATTTTAAAAAAAAAAAAAAAAGAGCTAGACTTTTCTTGGTTCAATTAGCATTTATTATTTTCTGTTTTTGATTTGACTCTAATTATATAACTTATTAATGTTGTTCTGTCCCTTAGAATATGGGTGATCAAAGCTGCCTTTAAAATAACTGTTGGCTATGATAATGGTGAATGAGGCTACTTTTCATTCACAGAAGAACTAAGTTTACTTTTTACCTCTCTGTTGCTGGACCAGTAATGGCTGTTGATGGTTCTGTTTAAATCTGCTGTTTAGGTGATAGGATACTTGCTAATTTATGGTTTCTGTGAGTTTGTAAGTAAAATATTTAGCATTTATGTAGTCTGTGCTATACTGGTGCGTCCATATAACTTCTTGCTATGAAAACCAGTTTCCCCTTTCTGCTTCCCTATGTATGAAGTTATGTGTGCATGTTTGTGTGTATATATATACACATATAAAAACTTTAGTTTATATGTGTGAAAGGCATCTTGTGCAAATAGGTGATCTTTTTTCTCTGCAGTAGCTTTCAGGAAGGAATGCTGTGGGATGACTACATTACGGTGGTGAAAACAGTGCTGTCATCACTCTGCTTGAAGAACAGATGAATCTTTGCCATGATTAATCATGGAAAAAAGAAAACTCGCTTGAAATCTGTCATGGTAGTTTGGAATGGTAATATATAATTAAACAGTAAGACATGACAGGAAAAACATTTCTTGAAGATTACTCTATGCCTCTGATGCATTTTTAGATATGAGTTCCTGTCGAAATTGAGGGGAACTTAATTCTCCTGATCTACCTTTGATTGCATTGAATGTGTTTGGCTGACAGAGTGTTTTAAGAAATTGTAACTTATTTTGAGAATTCTTGGGCAAGGCTTGTTTGAGAAATGCTGCTGTTGTCTCTCCCCATGAAGCAATGTTTAGCTGGTCAACAGCTCCCTTGCTCTGGGATCTCCCTGCCCTGAGGCATGTGTTGCGTTTGGAACCATGTGTTGCGTTTGGAACCAGTTCCTTAAGTAATGTGTCTTTGCCATCAAAGAGCTGTGGGCCAAATATAGTATTTCTCATTTGTCATTGTGGCTCCATCAGTGTGAAATGGACAGAAATAATTATAGTTGCAGGCAGACCTTTAGGATTTGTCAAATGGACACAAATTGGCATACCCGGTTTTGCACCATGTGAACCTTTCAGGGGTATTTGTGCAGAGTGTGCACAAGGTGTTAAAAGACAAATGACTAATTTGCTGCTCCTTGTTCCTAGCCATTAAAATGACTGTTTTTGAAAACAAACCTTTTGTTTGATTGCTTTAGCCTGGCTCCTTTCAGTTGATCTTATCACCTCCTTCTCTTGGGTTGTCTGCTGAGGGCAGTTTGGATGCTGTGATGAAGACAGTTCTAGGGTATTGCCTGGCATTTATGAAATGGCAACTTTGTAAGTAGTAAGCTAGTTTCCTCTAGTCTCTTGATTGGTAGGTGCAAAAATAACATAGGCTGTTCCATTTGTTTGAAGTATGACTCCGCTTTGGAATAGAAATCAAGGCTCCCTGCGGGAAGAAAAGTCCCCAAACCATTAAAAGCAACCCATTGATTTGAGAGTGCTTTGCCAGGAAATTAAAAAAAAAAAAAAAAACAACAGTGGACAAGCGCTGTTACAGGAGGTGTTCCATATACTGTTTTAAGAGCTCCTGAAGAGCTTCTAAAAAAATTGTGGGAGGAGAAGCAGCTGATGAGTGTAACTGCTGATGTAAGAACACCCTACTGATGATGCCCCTTGGAGAAGAAGCTCCTAAATGACAGGCAGATGTGAAGGAATGTAAAACTTGGAAGTGTGGCCAGGGTATCTGGGTGCACCTCTGATGTTCTTTGTTATTCTCCTGTCCGCTACTCTGCCCGTGGATCTGGATTAAGAAGGAAGAATCTCAGTGGAAAGAAGATGTTTTGAAGTGCAAAGAAATTCTCAGAGTTCAGAGCATCAAGCAGTTTAGCAAAGAATTAGCTGTGTTGTCCTAATGCCTGTTAGAAAATTGCTCATAATTATCCTGCCTCTCCTTGAACATTCCTCCTAAAAGACACAAATGTGTGTTTCTGTGGCATATGTATGATTGGGCTGATTCTTATAAACAGGTAAGAGTGGAATAGTGTTTTTATTAATATCTTTGACTATGAAGGAGTGCAGAGAAAAACTGGAAAAACCACTTCTTCCCATTGTGTATGGAAGAAGTGGTGAAGAACTGCTGAGTCTCATAGGCCCCTTCAGTTGACAGGAGATAAGGTGATTGTGAGTTTTGAGAAAACTGACTTCTGTGTTAAAAATCCAAGGTACCTATTAGTAGCAAAAGCTATGTCTAAATCACATGCAGGTTGAATATGTATCCTTAACGTTTCTTTTGCTGGTGGCTATGGGAAATGTGCAGCAATACTTTTCAGTCAGGAGTTACTGCTAGTGAAGGTTCTTTCTGGACTTCAACAACTTTTCCCCTTACCTTAGAGATAACAGAGAGAGGACCCAACAACCAAAAACTTAGAAAGCTTCCTAATGATTTTGGTGACAAATATGGACAGTGACTGGCTCATTCTATTTAACTGTGGAGAAACATACGCTTAGACCATGAAACAAAATGCTTTGAAGAGTCTATGTAATTCATTTCAAAAAAAAAAAAAATTAGTTCTTTTATACTCTGTTTTTGTTGTCTAGCATCAGTTGTGGTTTTTACTCCTCTCCCAGTTTAGTTTGTGGGAGAGAACCAAAGGTAGAACATGCTCCTAAAATGATATATTGCAAATTATTGATCAGAGAAAAGTGATGAGATGGATAACTTTAAAATATTTTGCTTGATCTCACTAGATTTTATTTGTATTATTATTAAATTACCATGCTACCTTGGATGAATGAAGTACTGTGTGCATGAATAACAAATGGGAGAGATTTATTTGAAATTTTATGAGAAGGTACTGGGAAGAAGGTGCAACCTTTTGGTATTTGTCTTATTTTAATAGTTTTAATGTAATCATATTTTGGAATATAAAAAGAGAATGAGTAAAGTAGTATTTAAATGCCAACAGACCTTTCTGTTCCCTCCTTCTGGGCTTTTACTTCTGTTATAACTTAATAATGAACAACAGCTATGGTCAGCATAAATCACTTCCAGAGAGAGTTCATTGCTCTCCTTTTGGTTTCTAGATGTACATCTTGTTCTTGGATGAGTCTTTTTGCGGAACTTCGTGGAAACAGATTTTGTTAACGGGAGACCTCTTTCTTGAGAAAAAGACTTTTTTTTTTTTTAATTTAAAGTTGCAAGTCTATCTGGTAGTTTTTTTCTGACTATAGTTTTGCTCTCTCTGGGAAGGCAGTATGCAATCCTGCTTTGAAAGTTTTTCCTCTGTGCTTGGGAATTTTTCTTTTGGACCTGGCTGTAGTGCCCATTTTAGAGCTTGTTAGTTTGATTATTGAGCTATACTTTTCTAAATCTACTTTTAGCTAATTTAAAGTACTACTTATTAGGAATAGAGTTTATTGAACTTAGTCTGAGGGTAACTAAATGTTGCAATATGAATGTGAAGTATTCACTGTGGTCTTTCTGTTCAAAAAAGATATTCATGCACTCTAGGATGCTGGATAATTATCTGGGTCAAAGTAGTAGTTTTAGTGGTGTGTCAAACTTGTGCAATGTGCAGGTACTCACTGGTGAAGATGCAGTTTATTCCTTGGGACACCTGAGGATGGAAGCAAACGCTCCAGATTCGCTGCAGGTTCCCAGCAGATTGAGAAGTTATGATCCTGTTGTAGTCTTTGTACTCCCTGTGCTGCCTCTTGCTGAGTATTGACTGGTACCTCAGGAGAAGCTGTGCATCAGGGATTTCCTCTGCTTTAGTTTTTGTCTCTGTTGTTCTTGTGCCCCCCCCTTCTTTTTTTTTTTAAATTTGCCCTTTAGTGTATGAATATTGAGATAATTCATGACAAAAGGACTCTATTTTTTAAAAACAAAAACAGTCAAAACATCTATTCTGGGTTCACTGAGCATTTGAGAACTTATTGAAGCTATTAAACTTGCCATAATTTTCAAAAGATTATACTGCTACCTTGAAATGCAAAGTCAAGTGTTAATCATCGTATTAATGTGTAACTGAGTTTTGTACTGACCTACTATAACCAGCACTTCCAAGACTGAACAGGGGAAAGAGGAAGGAGTAGTTCCAGTTAGAGTTGCTCTCATTGTAACAAATGGCTATTCGTTGGTGCAAAAAAAAAAAAAAAGTAACAGAAGGTGTAATTACAGTTCATTATTTGCACTCTGAATATAAACAGAAAGTTCCCTCTTGATTACAGAAAAATAAGGTTGAAAGGAAAGGGAAATTATGGATAGCAAAGAAAACTTAATCTACTGAGGTGCTTTACAGGCTTTCTGTAGATTCCAGGCTCCATACCTGGTATTCTGTGCTGCTGCCTCAACAAATCCATCTTTCCCTGTTCTTTTCAAAATGAGCTGACCTTCTCCAGAGCAAGGCTAGAGATGTATTTCTAGCAAACATAGTCCAGCTCTAGTGAGACAGAGCTTCAAATGCCTTGAAATCATGACTGGGAAAAATTTTTCTTACCTTTTATAGGCATGATTGCATCTATTTGCAGCATATTTCTATGTGGATTTTTTTTTCTTTTTCTGTCCTCTCTGATCTAAAGATGATTGGGTCAGTTGAGACTTCTGGTGATCTGCTGATGTTGGAGAAGAGTAACTACTGCCCAAATTGTGGTGGTGGTTATTAGAGTTCTACAGCAGAGCCTCCCTTTTGAACAAGACCTCTTCAGAGTTGTATAAAATGCCTTTTTTTCTTTCTTTTTTTTTTTTAAACTTGCCAAAAGGATTAGTGCACTGAGTGCATCTTTCTTCCATGTTTGTTTGTGCATGTCACAAGATCCTGCCATGAAGTGTCAGAACTGACTTCTTAGTGACTTTACATAGACCCTAATTTAGAGAAGGAGTGAGATATGGCCCTGAGAGGAATCAAACTTAAGATTTTTATTGATCTAGTACAGCTCTTTAGAAACATTTTCATTTAGCCAGTAAAGAAAGAAGTAGTTCTAGAATTTAGGAATCTTGATGAATTCCATGTGAATTTTTATTCATTTAAGAGGGAAATAGTTTCCATGTTAGGTCATGAAGGCTATTTGTCTTTCCAGATGTTTCTGAGCAAAAATTACATGACAATTCTTTGAGGCCTTTTTCACCTGTAAACTGTTGGAGAAGGTTTTCTATCACTGTATAGTAATCCATCCTCTTATCAGCAGATAGCATTAAATAGTTAATCATTTGTTTAAGGACAGCAATACTAACCATAGTGACTAAATGTACTGGGTGTGTTCATCTGCAGAAAGAAGATACAGAGACAAAACCACCCTTCTTGATTTGAAAAACAAACAAACAAACAAAAAATCCCTACCTTCTAATTGAAAACCTCAAAATTCTTTGGTTTTAAAAAAAACACTTAATTTTGAGCGAAGCGCGCAAAACAGTTGCTGCGTGATAGAGCATTTTGCATGTCAGAGGGTTCAAGAATTGTAAAGAAAGGAATTTGTGTTATTTTAAACATTTTTGCTACTCTTAAGTAAGCAGATGGAATGGGAGGAAAGAAAAGTAGAGGTTCTTATGAAATGGGTTGCTTTTTGGGAATGATTACCCACAGATTGCCTGCGGTTAGAGTAAGCTGGAATCTTACTCCCTCTCAGAGAAATGATGATGATGAACAGTGGACTTAATGCCAGAAATGCAGTGGGAAAAGTGAAGTTCTGTGGTCTGGCTGATCTGATTCCTTAAGTGAAACACAATCTTGGTGGTAATGTATGTTGTTTTCACATGTGTGTCACAATATAAAACAAGCAGGCCCCAGAATGGGAGGACCAAATTAAAAGAACATAATCTGGACAGAAGAGAACTCTATTAGTAATATTTTCTCATCCTGCTCCTATTGTTCTGTTGCCAGTCTATGATCAGTTGTCGAAGCTGAGATATTTATATTTATACAGTTTCATTTTAGCCTCCATGTTTCAAAAATAAAATATGATAGCCTTTTCTCTGCCTGAGTGTTTAAATATGCCTCACTATATATGTCTGGTATTTTTGGCTGGGCTAACAGAATTTGGACTTGAAAGAAGACATAAAAAATATTTTGGAGTAACTAAAGTTGAGATGTGATTTCTTGAGTCTGATGTGATATAGTCCGTTTTACGCGAGAAAGGTATTGTAGAATAT
This sequence comes from Struthio camelus, assembly GCF_040807025.1. Taxonomy (NCBI): domain Eukaryota; kingdom Metazoa; phylum Chordata; class Aves; order Struthioniformes; family Struthionidae; genus Struthio; species Struthio camelus. The sequence goes on along the minus strand of NC_090944.1, from coordinate 84,676,428 downwards.
ACAAACCAAGAATTGGTAGGCTTACATAAAAATTGATTTCGGCGTAGAATGGTCAAACAAACTAATTTATAGACAGGGTGACTTTGTAATTGTTTGTAACACACTTGATCTGCATTGGTTTGTCTTGTCTCTATGGATGATTTGAGACCAATGAATAATATTTAAAAATAGATGTCCTGTTGATTCAAGTATGAGGATAATTATTTCTGAACATGATATGCAGCTAAAAATAATTACTCAAAGGAAACTGAAAAGTCCCAAACATTGCTTTTTGAAAACCGTTATTTCCATTATTCCCAGCAGTTGCTCAGTTTATTCTGTGTTCTGTTCCTTCTGCATCTTATTCAGCGTCATGGTCCTCCTTTCAGTTGGAGAACAATAGTAGTGACTGCATCACTGTTTGCTGCATGGTGTATGTATGAAGAGTTAAAAGAACCGGAGATGCTTCTTTCCTTCCTACTCATCCCAATTTGAGGGAAGGGTGAGAGGACTAATGCGGCATTGCTGGCTCCTCTTGCCCTGGGACGTGGAACTACAGACTCTGTCCCTGTGCATGGCAGGGATATGTTCATGTGGTCTGACACCTGGGGACCTCTGTGCTGGTATTTTTCAGGCAGCATCTCTTCAATGCTCTGAACAACAAGCAGTGCAGTGAGGTAGTCTAAAAATCCAGTGAAATGGGTGGAAAATGTCCTGATGTTTTTTTCGCGCTGAGCTCTGCCTCTCTCACTTCACCTCCTTGACCTGACAGGTGTTTACGGAAGGAAAAGAAAAAGTGTTCCTTGAGGATTTAGTCACTGCTCTAATTATTTTCACTGTAGCTGTCTTCTCTGCAAGCAATTTTATCATCACAGATGCTTGCATGAATACATGTACTGAGAAGACCTGATGGAAAATGGGCTTTGAGGACAATAACTACTCAGGCCTAGATTAGGAAATGTTTTAGGTATTTGATGACAAACTCAAGGATGTGGTGTTGGCAGAGCAATTAAGGGGGGGATAGTACTTAGCTCTCTACAATGGCACCTAGATATATTGAGGTATTTTCCTCAAAACTTAGTTTAGTTGCTACAGTTTGCTGCTAAAGTGTAATAGTTTCCTGCAGTGCTTGTTCAGAAATGCTCAGGAGCTAGGGTGAGCCTCTTGGTGTCTATTCTAGTTGAAGTCTATGCAACACCCCTATTTCTATGTCATTTCAAGAGCCTAATTTGTCAGGCTTAACCAAAAACGTGCAGATGTCACTTCTTCCAAAACGCAGTCATAGGAGGGGGGATTTGCCCCTTAAATAGGGCTTTCCTACAGACCTGCTAGTCTTGAAGTGCCACTTCAAATTTAAAGGATTCAAACCACTGACCATTACCCTGAACAGCCTGCTGGAGCATAGGGCAGGACATGGTCTATTCTTCATGCATTCTTTCTAACATGTCTTGAGTCTTCACAGTGTGCAATGTAAGAGATCAGAGAACGATATCAACATTTCTTAATAAGTCAGGCACCAAATCCCAACAGATTCTGGGGGGGAAACAAGGTTTGTAAGTATTTCTGCAGTAGAAATGTATTGCTTGATGACCATGTCCAAGACCTTAAAGTCAAAAAAGATGTTAAGAAGCTTGTCCGTGTGCCAAAGTTTACATCGACACATCAGTACCAAAGCTTGGCACTGAGAGATGCTGATCTAAGCTGAAGAGCAGTCTTGCAGTGAGTTTTGATCTTTTTCTCAGAAGAAAGACATTATAACGTCAGTAATCAAGACCTGGAAAGAAGGAGCTGTTGCATTGCACTCCCTCTCCCTTCTAAAAATAAACAACCGACTCAAACTCTTGTGTTACTGGTATTAGCAACCATGCAGCCACCGTTATCTGGTTGATGGTTGCAAGAATTTTACATTAGTATGATAAACAGCCATTGTATTGCAAGGGTAGCTGGCTTGTGTACAGGGATGTTTCTAATGAAGTTTTGAACCAAAACTTACTGCAGGAGAAAGAGGGATTTATTTGGTCACCATAGTCCATTACCTCATATGAGATTATGGTCCATAAGGGTATGTCAGTGTAAGTGTCCAAATAACTGAGATGCCTACAAGGAAAGGACCATAGGCAGGGCTATATGTAGAAGAGAGTTAAGTCACCACATAAATAACTGTGGATCCTTTTAAGAAGAAATTGCTTGACTGGAAAAAACATGAGGGAAATGATGGGAGAGCTGTTTCCTTTAAGTTCCTGGGTGCTGATCTAAGAGCACTAACTCTGATGCAGGATATGCAAGATACAGAGCTTGTTAGCTCAGGCATGTGGTGCTTTTGTACCTGACCTTGAGCTGGGAAGTGTCCTCACTGATGCCTTATGCAGGCTTATCTTGGTTTTATGCCTCCTGACTTTGTTCACTGCTTCATATTTGTTTATATATTTGTGTATGTATATATAATTGTGTGTGTGTATGTATATATATAGATAGATATATATGTACTCAGTCATACAAAATGAACAACGTGGCATGTTGTAGTTGGAGCAGTAAAGGTCTGATTCTTACTGACTTGCTGGATGGGGTTGCTGTCATTCTGTACTCCTAAATTCCTGCAAGAATCATATGCTACTTATGTGTTGCATCAGTAAATGCAGTTGAGAAAGGTACCTGCTGTGTGGAGGACTGTATGAGGGGAACTTATGCTCCAGGGCACCTCTGCGTTGCTGTAGCTACTGCTTCTTGCAGCTACTTTTTGTGTTCTCCTTGAAACTTTCTCTTATTGGTTCACTTGATGCTACATATAATTTAGGGTTCGCAGGGGTTACTAGGTTATGTCAAGGGTCATGCTAGCATATAATTCCATTTTTGAGGCAGAATAAACTTTCTCCCACAGGAACTGGGGTAGAAGAGGAGCATATAACACCTAGTGAATCTCACAGTTTGCTGATTTATGAAAAGAACACAGTTCAAGTCTTGATACATGTATTTTCTTCTGGACATAATATCACATGGGATGGAGTGGTTGCACTGTCTACTGACTGAATTGTACCACTGGACATGAAGCCTTCAGCTCTGAGGAAGCTAGTATGAAAGCAATAAAGGGCCCTAGAGCCCTGACCTCTTGTAAATCCATCAAGTCTGCTCTTGCTTTGTCATCTCCCAATAGGATACTGAAATTCTGGACTGTTGTCTTGATCCTTAAGGAATTCAGTGGCCTTGGCTTAGGCAACTGAAGTCTCAGGATGAAGAGGACTTTGCTGTCAGCCACAGACTAAGAGCTAATCTGAATCTGTTGAATAGGCCCTTGGAGAAAGTAGGAGCCATTGCAAACCTTTGGCTATGAAAAGGTAATTCAGATTGGGTAATGTATTTGTATGGAGATTTTGGTTTTAGTCTGAGGCAGAAAAAAAGCCTTGGAATTTGGTGTGGAATATTGCCTTGGAAGTTTTGAGGGGTCCTTTCCTCCATAGTGCTGCCTCAGCTGCCAACAGGGGGAGAGGATAGGGAGAGAGAGGGAACTGCCAGGTGTCTCACAGAAGCTGTTAGCCAGGTGGTTTAAAAATTGTGCCTGGCTTGTATCAGTGCTGTTGAAAATGAACTTTGTCTATGTAACGTTTAGATAAATAGAGTAACTGCTGAGAAAAGTCTTACTTTTCTTCCCTCCCCCCCCCCCCCCCCCCCCGACACCTTGCCACCTCTTGCCGCCTCTTGTTACAGAACCTTGTTTTGGCCCTACTGCCTCTCTAACTTACCTTTGTGTGCCCGTACAATAAATACATTTGAAAATGTAACGTTCCATTGTAGTCACTTTTGCCGTCTTAGGAAAGAAGGAAACAATTAAAGAGCATGAGTTTTTGTGATGTAATGCACTACTGAAAGGTGCTCACATACTGTAGTGGTCATCTGGGACAAAAATCAGTGTGGTCTAGGACTAGCATAACCTGATTTTGAAAATAATTGGTGTAATTTGTGTGGGTACGAGAAGGAGGAGAAAAATAATGAAATGACTTGTAACTCTTCATACTTTTAATTCCTTACAGCTTAAAAAAAGGTGGCCTGTCTTATGGCTTTGGGTCCTTGTGTCCACTAACCCACTAACCTGACTTTTTTTTTCTCCTTTCTGCCAAAATGTATGCTTTTTTTTTTGTCCACCTACTGATTGGAAGAGAAAAGGCAGAAAAAGGGTTTTTTGTTCTTTACAAGCTGTTATGTCTGCCTGATATTCTCATTTCCAATAAGGCTCCTGTCATACTATTCCAGTACTCTAAAAGGACCTTAACTCACTGTCTTATTAAGATCCTCTTGTGCTGCCAGAAAAATGTAAAGAAGCTGTAGACATTTGGAGCTCAACTCTCACTTAAAATACAATGAAGAAAAGGTAATAATATATTCTTGGCTATCCTGAATTTAGCGGAGCCAAAAGGTTATCGGATGACAGACTAAATGAGTTGTGATTATCATTACTTATTTTATTGGAAGTATTTGAAAAGCAATTGAATTAATCATGTTTAATCTTGATGAGAATCTATGGCTTTTGTGATGGATTTCAATTTGGATCTATTAATTGGGATGCAGTACACTAGTAAGTAGGGAAAAAAGTAGTGTGTGTGTGAATTGTATGGGGACTCTATATGCTTTGCGTCTGTGTTGTGGCATACTTTAATAAAGAATATTCTCCCCTCCCCTCCCCTCCTCTTTTTTTTTTGGTCTTATTTCTCTCTTTGGATGAATAAATTGAACTGCAGTTTGGCATCTGCAAAATATCAGTGATAGCTTTTTTTCCTCAAAGTCTGGCAAACTGTAAAATCTAGTTTCAGTGAGGATTACATTATTTGATATAGAATTTGCCTCTTGCTGTACGAGATGGATGTAATTTAAAACGTGTCTAAAAATTTTTATAACTAAGTATTCCATTAATGCACAAAGTGAAATAGGAACAAAAAAGAATTTCTAGTTAAACTGCTATTTTAAGTAGGGTAATCTTTCTCTATTTTAGTCAAGAAGGACAAGATAAAATATTTATTTTATATAACATTATTTCCTGGTTCCTCTAGACATTTTTAAAAAAACTCCTTTTGCAGGAGTTAAGAGAAAAGATGGAGTCTGAGAAGAGTGAGTTGGTCAGCCAGATTACATCTTCAAGGGTCACCCAGCTCATATTACAAATAATAATCTGCTTTTTGTTTAAATACTGGTAGCATAAGTATTTAACCTACTGTTATACAATTCCAATGCAGAAAGCACCCTGCACTCTTTGCAAAGTAAGAGCAGGCAGGTTTAATTATAACCCTGTAATGAAAGATGGTGTAATAGTACAAGGTGACTGAATTTTTTTTTTTTTTGCTAACAACTTAAAGAGAGCTGATCCTGTGATTATAATTTATCTTTTTTTATAGTAAGCAGAACTAGTTAAACAAGTCCTTTCTCTTTAAATTTTTCAAGTCCTTTCTCAGTTTTCCTTTATTGTAGAATAAACAACTAAATTCAGTGTGAATAACCACATATTTAATTTTGAAAAGGATAAATTGTGTTAAATACCTATTCAAATAACAACAAATATGTAAGAGAGACTACTCCTACTTTGACATCCACAAAGCGAATAAATTTATTAACTGTAAAAGCTAAATGAAATAATGGTGGAAAAATCACCTTGGCCTTGAGGTTTCTTTAATCTATAAAATGTAAAGGTTTAACTCTCAACAGTAGATGAAAAATACGAAGAGAATAGCATCTGTTCTCCTTTTTTTTTTTTTCTCCTCCTTTAATGCCTACAACTGTCTCAGATTCTCTGTATTAGCATAAAACAAGTCCATCTGTTCCCAAACTGGTTTTTACTCTGAGCTGATGTGTATGGTGTTTGACCAGGCAGTCAGCTGCAGAGAATGAGGATGGCTACCTTGAGCCTTGTTTAGCATCTCTACTTTGCTGTGATGTCACGTTGTAAGCTCTTGTGATGGTCTTTTTGTCAGTATTTGAAGTATCCTAAAAGTACAGGGTGACAACCTTTCCCTCTGTTCCCTTGCAACTATTTATGATGGTTGTACTGACCTGTGTTTTTCAGGTGTGTTTTTGATACTTTGTTGGCTAAAAAAATGTGGAAGCCCTAGCTACTTTGTACTAAATGGAGATTTATGCTCAATCTACAAGGAAAATTAGGCAGTTCTTGCTTTACTCTAGGTAGCTAAATTACTTAGGCTAACAGTGCCCTGTGCTGGCCAACATCACCTACCTTTTATTGTTTTTCTGTCCTAATGGAGCTTTCCTGAATTCTCAGAAGTTTTCTTAGAACCTGACTTTGCACTTCCACCATGGGTGGAGCCACAGTGCACAAGTTAAGCAGTGATGTGGCTGTATAGCTACAGAACGAGAGTATTCCTATGTGGCAGTTACTCAAGAATATGCTTGAACAGTTATATGGTGAGCTAACACCATAGCATAGGGGAGGTTTAGCAGAGAATCAGGATCTTGCAAGCTGCTCCATGCAAAGTTAATAGTTTCTTTGCAAAAGCATGTACCTGTTCTATTATTTAAACACAAATAAAGGACATTTAGATTTAAATCCTGCAGTGACTGATTCTGCAAAAGCATCTTGTGTTATGAATTGTTTGATCAGCTCTTTAGTTTGAAAACCACTTATGTGGTCAAAAGCCTTGTACTTCCTCAGGTGGATATCTCCGTTTCATTAAAATTGTAATAGTTATATTTAATAAATCTTTAAAAATAAGAAGTATTTCTAAAGACTCTTCATAAATTGCAAGCTGATCTCAGCTTTGATAGCTGTCCATTAGTCTGTTCTGAGTTGTTCTTCTGCTATTCTGTGTTGTTGGAAGAGGAAGTCGATGAGACCTTCTACAGACAGCTGGAAGTAGCCTCACGATCACAGGCCCTGGTTCTCATGGGAGACTTCAACCACCCTCACATCTGCTGGGAAGACAGCACAGCTAGGCACAAACAGTCAAAGAGGTTCCTGCAGAGCACTGAGGATAATTTATTGACACAGGTGGTGGAGAAGCCAAGGAGAGGTGTGCTACTGGACCTTGCACTAAGAAACAAAGAAGGTCTAGTTGGAGATGTGAAGGTTGGAGGCAGCCTTGGCTGCAGTGACCATGAGATGGTGGAGTTCAGGATCCTGCGAGGAGGGAGCAGGGCAATGAGTGGGATCGCAACGCTGGACTTCAGGAGAGCTAACTTTGGCCTCTTCAGGGACCTACTTGGAGGAATCTCATGGGGTAGGGCCCTAGAAGGAAGAGGGGGGTCCAGGAGAGCTGGTTAATATTCAAGCATCACCTCCTCCAGGCTCACAATCGGTGCATCCCTCCGAGTAAGAAGTCGAGCAAAGCGGGCAGGAGACCTGCCTGGATGTGCAAGGAACTCCCGGCAAGACTCCAACAGAAGAAGGAAGTCTACAGAATGTGGAAAAGGGGACAGGCCACTTGGGAGGAATACAGGGACGTTGTCAGAGTGTGCAGGGATGTGACAAGGAAGGCTAAGGCCCATTTGGAATTCTACCTGGCAAGGGATGTCAAGGACAACAAGAAGGGGTTCTTCAAATACATCAATAGCAAAAGGAAGACTAGGGAAAATGTGGGCCCGCTGCTGAATGGGGCGGGTGCCCTGGTAACAAAGGATACAGAGAAAGCAGAGTTATTGAACGCCACCTTTGCCTCAGTCTTCACTGCTAAGGCCAGTCCTCAGGAATGCCAAATCCTGGGGACAAGAGAGGAAGGTTGGAGAAAGGAAGACTCTCCCTTGGTGGAGGAGGATCGGGTTAGAGATCTTTTGTCCAAACTTGACATCCACAATTCCATGGGCCCTGACAGGATGCACCCCCGAGTGCTGAGGGAGCTGGTGGATGTCATTGCTAGGCCACTCTCCATCATCTTGGAAAGGTCCTGGAGATCAGGAGAGGTGCCTGAGGACTGGAAGAAAGCCAATGTCACCCCAGTCTTCAAAAAGGGCAAGAAGGAGGAGCCAGGAAACTACAGACCTGTCAGCCTCACCTCCATCCCGGGAAAGGTGATGGAGCAGCTCCTCCTGGAGGTCCTCACTAAGCATGTGGAGGACAAGAAGGTGGTCAGGAGTAGTCAGCATGGATTCACCACAGGGAAATCATGCTTGACCAACCTGATAGCCTTCTGTGATGGGATGACTGGCTGGGTAGAGGAGGGGAGAGCAGTGGATGTTGTCTCCCCGGACTTCAGCAAGGCTTTGGACACTGTCTCCCCTCAAATCCTTGTAGGGAAACTCAGGAAGTGTGGATTGGATGAGTGGACAGTGAGGTGGATTGAGAACTGGCTGGATGGCAGAGCTCAGAGGGTTGTGGTCAGTGGCACAGAGTCTGGCTGGAGGCCTGTAGCTAGCGGTGTCCCCCAGGGGTCAGTCCTGGGTCCAGTCTTGTTCAATATATTCATCAATGACCTGGAGGAAGGGACAGAGTGCACCCTCAGCAAGTTTGCTGAGGATACTAAACTGGGGGGGAGTGGCTGACATACGTACCAGAAGGCTGTGTTGCCATTCAGAGGGACCTGGACAGGCTGGAGAGCTGGGCGGAGAGGCACCTCCTGAAGTGGAACAAAGGCAAGGGCAGGGTCCTGCACCTGGGGAGAAATAATCCCATGCACCAGGACAGGCTGAGGGTTGACCTGCTGGAAAGTAGCTCTACAGAGAAGGACCTGGGAGTGCTGGTGGACAATGAGTTGAGCATGAGCCAGCAGTGTGCCCTTGTGGCCAAGAAGGCCAATGGTCTCCTGGGGTGCATTAGGCAGAGTGTTGCCAGCAGGTGGAGGGAGGTGATGCTGCCCCTCTCCTCAGCCCTGGGGAGGCCTCACCTGGAGTACTGTGTCCAATTGTGGGCTCCCCAGTGCAAGAGAGGCATGGCCCTACTGGAGAGAGTCCAGCGGAGGGCTACAAAGAGGAAGAGGGGACTGGAGCATCTCTCCTGTGAAGAAAGGCTGTGGGAGCTGGGCCTGCTGAGCCTGGAGAAGAGAAGACTGAGAGGGGATCTCATCAACGTGTACAAGTATCTGAAGGGAGGGTGTCAAGAGGATGGGGCCAGTCTCTTCTCCATGGTGCCCAGCGACAGGACAAGAGGCAATGGGCAGAAACTGAACCACAGGCATTTCTGTCTGGAACCTGAGGAAAAACTTCTTTCATGTGAGGGTGACAGAGCACTGGAGCAGGCTGCCCGGGGAGGTTGTGGAGTCTCCTTCCCTGGAGATATTCAAAACCCGTCTGGACACAATCCTGGAAAACATGGTTTAGATGACCCTGCTCGAGCAGGGGGATTGGACTAGTCCAGAGGTCCCTTCCAACCTCAGACATTCTGTGATTCTGTGATACTGAAGAAGGAAAGATTCTCTTTTCCAGTTAAGAGTAAAATTCTTAATCTCGTGGAGAGATTTAAAGAGAGCTTGTACTTGCTTGCTTTACTTAATTTTTTTCAAGCTGACTTTCTTTTCAAAATGACCTTGTTCTTTCGTGGCAACGTGCCCAGACTGAAGGGAGCCAACATTAGGAGTGAAAAATAACTCATTTTGGAGAATAAAGGTTGACAAATCTAGAAGAGCAATAAACATCATAAAAGTCAGAAGAACAGAGCTGGTTAAAACAGCTTTATTTGTAGTGAATGCAGTGTTGCTGAGTGGAAGTCTTCAACTTCATATCTACAGAATAATTCCGACTTAACATGTATCTCTGTTTCTTTGCCTGTGCATGTGAGTTACACTTGACCCACTGCTCTGCTTAACCTGATACAGGATGTGTAGCAGGTAAAACATTGGCACAGCAGCAGGATGAATGAAATACCAGAGACACTTCTTACCCATGTTATGTAAGGCTGAGAGAGAGATTATTCATGCGTATCCTTTTAAGTGGAAAGGTAGGACTAAATTTAACAGTGTATATGCAATTAAAATTCATGACTGAAGATCAGGATATTATACCCTCTGTCAGTCATTGTTTCATTAACCAAACCTGTACAAATATAACCTGATCTGTTAAAATTTAACCTGAAGTGATGACTTCTCCACGAGCTTCGAAGTTTGCAAGTATCAGTGGTGATGCATAAAAACAGGCAATAGGTGGAAATGCCTGAAATGCTTTAGAAAACTCTTCCAATTATAACATGGCTGCAAAAGCTCAGTAGCTGAAAGAATGTACTTTTTGCACATAACATCTCAAGTGTTTAGTATGCAGTTTTTGTATCTGGCAGGTACTGGGCAGTGGAACTGGCTGAGAGACACATCACGTGCATATAGTGCCTTTATATATTTTTAATGAATTTGGATCTCCTTTGTTAGATCATACAAACATTTTTAGAATCATCTTGTTTTACTTAGTATTTAAACCTAATCTAGATGCTGACTTCTAATACAGATTATTTTTCCCTTGTGTGTGTTGTTTCTTTGGTCCCTCTCCTGTTTTGCGTCTTTTTTTTTTTCTTGTTATTTCCTATAGTTACTTCTGCTGCTAGATGGTGACTGTGAAGCTGTTGTTATGTTTTATTTTTATTTATTTTCTGCCTTTGCCTGTGTGTGTTTGTTTTTGTTTGTTTGTTTTTTGAACTTGGTTCCTAGCTGATGGAATTTCTTGGACCACTGAACAGTTCGGTGCAATCTGTCAGTATGGCTGACTGCTTGTTCATCTCTTGTGATCAGTCTGATATGTGCTTTCATTCCTTAAATGAAGAATGCAGTGTGTGTTAAAGGGTTAATAATTTGAAAAACACAGTAAGTCAAGAAAAACGTTATGTAGCTCCTAAAGATTGATGATATTAGAAGGCTTTGATATTACTCTATGAGGGAAGGGTGTTCTCTATGACACATCCAGCTGAAATTTGAAATACTAAAGGCCTCTTGATGCTGTAATTATATTTTTGGGACACTTTATTACAGTGTTAGCTGTCAATTTGTAAAGAATTATTTTCTCTGCAGATGAGACTTGTTTATATTGCAGAATAGTGTTTTCGCCATCTCTCTTAATTGGAAAGGAAGACTAAGAAATAATTTTCCTCTTTCTCTTTCTTCTGCAGTATTGATTGTCACAGACCTTGGACTTGATGGCCACATGTAATGTTCATGTCTTTGTCAGGTGAAATATCAAGAACATCTAGGAAGATCGCTGTAGATTGGTTTTCCTTTATAAGTACAATAAAGAAAAAACTAATAAACAGAAAAAGCTTACTATGACTTCCTGCTGCTTTTCCTGTTCCCCCTTCCTCCCCCCCGCCCACTGCAGATGTTTGAATTCCTTGGCTCATGCATTTCAAAATTGAAAGAAAGTAGAGGCTTCAAAGATAACATACACACCAAAAATAAAGGAATGCAATTTTAAGCAGTAACAGGGTAGAGAAGAGTCTCTCACGATTGTAACCTCCTTTGGGGGAAAAGACAAGGAAATTTCTGCTGTCTGGCAGTAATGGACCCCGTAAAATACAGAATACTACATGTGTGAGTCCAGGACACGTCTGGTGTGTGTTATCTTGTACCCCCTAGAGTACTCATAGTGATAGTGGAATTGAGATGAGAGTGTTTTGGGAAAGAAAACAGTGATATTTTTGAAAAAGTAGGTTTCATGAGTTTCAGCCCTCAGGGGAAGATAGATTAAGACTTACAAAAACTCATACTCCTGCTCCCCTATTACTAAAGTAAAGAAAAGTCAACCTAGCTGCATCCTGATCCAGTACTTAGCCACAGAATAAGACCATATGTGTATTTTTTTAATACATCACAAAGAAACATCCAGACCGAAGAGGCATGTAGGTGTGTTTTTGTTGTCATCTTTATAATACATACTTAAACATAAGAGACAAAGATATATGTATATGCCTATGAATATATGTGTATGTATATATAAGTGTGTGTGTGTATATATATATATATATACAAATAAAAATAAAATTTCCTCTCTCTTCTGGGACTCCTATTTGGAAACGGTGAAATTCCTGAGAGTTATCCAATTCTTCCAAGTTGATGATAATTGTACAGCAATGTGGAGGATTTGAGATTTTCATTAGAAGTCTATTCTTTAAAATAATATGTCCAATTGTTTGCTTGGATGGACGATAAACCATCTCTTTCTGCACTTGTTTGTCTGTGATTCCTTCATATTTTACTGGGGTTTAAATTCTTAAGAGACCCTTCCTTAGCCACCAAACACACTCCGGCTAGAACTAGTGAAAGCTTTCCTACCTGACTGCCTCAGTAGTCCCCAGGTGACAAGGGTAACTCGTAACTCAGAGGCAGCCAGCCAAGGACATGTGTGTGTCCCCAAGAGAGAGCTCATGCTATCGATGATAACAGCTGTACCACTCTAAGGGGGTGGATTTATCTTCTTGTTGCATCCAGGCTGTGGCTTGATGCTGGGGGCTTCTGTGACTTAGCTATCTAAGAGATGTGACTGTTGAAAACCTCGAACCTAGTCAATTAATATAAACTTGGTGACTTATGTATTTTTTTCTCTTAGTAAACTATCTGAAATGATTTAATTAATGTATGCTATCCTAAAGTCCTCTAATTTTTGCAGAGCTTATCTTTGGTCTTGAGTGGTAATTTTGTAGGTTGACTGGAATTTTTTCTTTCATTCTTGAGGGGGGGAAAAATGCTGAGTGGAAAATATGTATTCTCTTTTATTCACTTTTTTTAAAAATGAGTTTTAAAAGTAGTACTTTAAAACTTATTTTTAAAAAGTAACACCATGACTAAGCTAAAATTAAATCTTCTGAAGCATCTAGAAAAAGATTTATAAGGAGGGAAAGATACAGGATAAAAGTGGCAGATAGAAGATGTTCTTGTTGCTAATTGCTAGCTGGAACATAGGTTTAGATCTTTATGTTACCAGATACTGTGGTGGAGATGCAGACAAGAAAAACTGTATCTCTTTAGAAAGAGACTTCAGACACCTGGCCTTCAATGGATAACCACTACTGACACTTTTTTTCCTGCCTTTGCTTTCCTAACCATTTCTGCTACCTAAAATGAAAAGTAATCTTGATCGTTTCTCCTAACTGCTTACGGATGTTGAGTTCAGCTACCTACAGACCTGTGAAGAGTCACTCTTAAGGTTTCTTGTGGTTCACTTTCTCACATCTATCAGCTTCTGTTTCATATATGTGATATCTGGATGTTGATGTCTGGATTTTAAGCCGCAGGTAGGTTCACTGTTTCCTTCTGCTTCTATGGGAGAAAATCTGGTAATTGGTTTTGTAATCTGTCTGAGAAATGCTCTTTCTCTTCCTGTGGTCTGGATCTGAATTTGTAAGTTCCTAGCTGTTTTTTCCAGTGCTTCTGCATGTTTCTGTCTCTTTTCTTGTCCATGTGCTTTCTTACTTGTGTGGTTGTGAAAGTTGTGATCCAGTTGCTCCAATGAATGAGCAGTGATCGGGGTGATTTCAAGAACCTGCTCAAATAACTTAGTTTTGGTCTTGAGGACCAGAGGTCTCAATGCTGCTAGGCAACCACTGAGAGGCCTGCACAGTTCTGTGGCAGTGGCTCGCTAGGCTTACCCCCATGAGTTTAATTTCATTGAAATGAAAACTTAACATAGCCTTTAAGCATCATTTATATAGTTTCCTTGCAGTTCCTGTCTGAACTCTGATATAAGCTTGCCAGGTCTACCGTGTGCTGTGCTTTTTAGACAGGAGGTAGTTGTTTTGGTGGTTCCCTCCCACCCCGTTTCCTGTATCTGTTCTTCCTAAGTCTTAGTCAAAGATCTGGCAATAACTTGTTAATACAGACATGAGCCATACTTGTTCTAGTATATGTAACTGCCTTTCCCATTGATAATGGATTTTGTACACAGACAGACATAAGGGATATTCAGTCTCTCCCCCTCCTTCCTTGTCCATCCTTTTCTGCTATTTGCACTGTTCTCTATGCTTAAAGAGAGGAGAGATTGACTCTGGACGCCTAAACTCCATACAGTGTTTAGTAGGAAGCTGCTTGAATTTTACAGTGGCAGCCATCTAGAAGACTTTTTTGATAAAGATCAACTTTGCAATGCGAGTTTCCTAACCTGCATTGTGTAACAAGACATGTCAGTTATTCCAAAATCATTTCGAGAAATTTCTGTTCGGGCTGACAGTGCTGAAATACTTCCATTATATTTCTGTGAAGCTGTGTCTGAGATCTCCATTATGCGCTTGCAAGGTTTACCCATCTTTTCTAACATTATCCTGATGCTCTTTAAGGGCAACATGACACTCTTTGGCGTGAAATTTAATATCCATCTATTTTCTAACAGGAAGTGAAGAATGTCTGTTAAAACTGAAGTGGCACAGGGGCTTTGGGTAGGAATTGCTGTGATTGTAGACTCCTGGCGATTGAACTGGGAACTCTGAGGGTAAAGCAAGTTGAAGCAAATGAAATGTGAACTTCTGTATTTTTATAGCAATTTTAGTCGTGAAGCTCAAGTTTGACCTTTCTCCCTTTGGAAAAACACCTTCCTGGAACTGTAGAACTCTTGGACTCCTGCAGGAGCCCAATTTAACTTCTGCAAGCAGCAGAATGGTTGACCTACTCCCTTTATGCTTGCCTGTCAAACCCTGCATCACTTTAGGGTTGCTGCTGCTGCTGCTTGAACCTTACTGCATCCCTGCAATGGAAGATGCAATCTGAATCTAACCATGCCTTGTATCTCCCCAAATCATAATTAATCTCTTGGCTCTTCTGCTTTGTAACAGAAGGTAGAATTCAGGATGAAGGAAGACGTAAGAATAAGCTCAAAGCATGTCTGTGATCCATCTCTGGGTGTTGAGAGACAAGTAGGCATTAAGATCAGTCACAGCCAGATGCCGTGGCTCAAAAGTAAAAAATGTCAGGAATTCCTTCCCGTCGGCACTACTGCTCTGACATGACTTTTAAGCAGACTTCCTCGTTGTAGTGGTGGTTTTAATTTGCCCAGCCTTTTTGGAAGTAGGCTGTTGCTGAAACAGTGGAACAAATGGCAAACTCGCTCAGAATGTTCTTCCCCCTTGTGTTTGCCCTTACCTATTTTTATTTGCTATTGGGGAGTTCTGTGGTCCTGAGCTGATGCTGTCTTCAAAGGCATATGCTGTTCTCTGTTGCTTCTCAATGTCAGCTTTCTGGTCTTTTTGCGTGAGAGAGGCAAAGCCAGAGGGACATGCAATATTTACCTTGAACATTGAGAAGGATTTATACCCACTTAAGTGGGACTGTGCTGGGGTGCAATGAACTTGTCTGCCTCATTGATTATGACCCTAATGATGGAGGGTGAAAGTCATTTAACAACCATATATTCCAGTGGTAGAACAAGACAAGGATGACAAAGTTTATTGTGGTTCAATGGGAGGTGCAAGATTGTTAGTGTGACCGCAACTGATGATGATGATATGGGAATGGGGAGACCAAATGAACTGTCTCATCAGCTCTGAGAGCTGATGGTGTCCTTTTTTAAGTTGTAGTGAGTTTTTTTTTTTTCTTTTGCAGAAAGAGTAATTGAGTGTATGGAGGGAAGTGGGAAGAAAGAAGAGACTGTTAGAAGACAGCAGGATTGGGGCCTATTTAGTTGAATGTAAAGGATTTAGAGTCAAAGTAGATATCTAAAAACTGTCACGTAACAGTTGCAATTTCCTGACTCTTTGTGGTCATTTGACTGTATCTGTGCTAGATCTGCTGTTAAATGACCTAAGGCCTCACAAACACTCGGTAGCATAAGTTTTACCAAAGGCCTGTTGGTTTTTGGCATTATTAAGCAACATCACCAACACTTTCACTAAATCTGCACAAAGTTCCTCTGATCTGCCACAAACCTGGCCAGTCTTGTCCTAAACTGCTTTCTTGTCATCTTGTACTTACCTTGCAATCTAAACTGACAAGGTCTTTATTGTGTAAGCACCCCCACTTTTGTTTATTAATGTGTTTATGAAGAATACACTTTTTTTTTTTTTTTCCTTCCCTCTTGTGGCTGTTCTGGGGTACTCGTGTGATTAGGGATTTTTATACAAACTTATGTTACAGAAAGTGGGATATGTCAGAGGTCAAAGTGATAACAAAAACTATAAGCAGATTAAACAAAACCAAAAAACATTGGGTTTGTTCTATGGTCATGACAAGAAGTGAAAAAACAAAGTAGCATAATGCAGTAAAATTTTGAAATGCTTCATTCATATGACTATCTTAAAAACTAACAGCTAGCTGGAATGATGGAAACTGCGTATAAATAATACAGAAGCTTATGTGAAAGTATAAATGTGAATGGGAACACCACAGTTAACGTAGTAAATTATTGGTAATGAATGCTGTCTGACATTTTACTGAGTATAAGTATCGTACTGAAATGCTCAGACCTAAGGCGAGTTGAAAGCAGAGTAACAAAGAACCTAGAGGGCTACACACTTGTGTGTGCGTGTTTGGGTGGGGGGGAACGTGTGTTTTTATTTTGTTTTTTATTTTTTTGTGTGTGTGTGAATTACAGATGGCATGCACTTTGTTTCTGTGCTTTAGTCTCTTTCTCCCCGCCCTCCCATCCTCTCTTTGTATTGAGATTTTACCAACATATAAATAACTGAGAAGTATACCTCTAAATGACTGTATGTTACTTTCTAATATGCAGCTTGCCTCATCATTAGCTTTGTCTGTTTCAAGAAAATGTGGCTTTGCCTGTATACATTGACAAACTTGTGGGGGAAAGTGCAGTGCACTTGGCAGTATCCTATTGCTGTTGAAGAAAGCTGGTTATAATAAAATAAGTCTATCTGAGCACCTACTCAGTGCTTGGTAGCAGCCAGTAAGGCAAGCAGGGTGGTAGAAAAGATCACATGAAGTAAGGAGCACCAGCAACATCGTTACGGCATTAAGAATACTTTACTTTGCGCTCTCAGGTGATTGTTATAAAATGGAATGGAAGGAGAGTCTTGAAATACAAGAGAGTATGTGATATTTCAGAATCTTAATAGTATCAGTGTTGTGTTTGTATCAGTAAAGCATTTTCTTCAGAGTTACTATTTCATGTAGTCGTATATTACTTACTCATGTATTCATTAAAAATGTATATAGTGAGTGTACTCATAATTAAAATACGTTAAAGTCATCAGTGTTCTAGTCAAGCAAGGGAGGGCTAAGCTACTTAAAGATTTGCTTTTTGCTTTGAATTTAAAGGTTTCCGCTTCAAAATGTTTTCGTAAAAGCAAGGTAAAATTTTACTTAGCTGTTGTAAGGTTAATTTCAGTAGATGTCGGGTGGGATTCGTAACAAATAGTACAAAATGGATGAGAGAGAATGACTAGCAGTAAACATTGATTAGAATGTTTTTTTGCTAACATTTGAAGTTTAGGGTGTGATCCTTCAGTTAAGGTGATCAATAATGTTGCTAGTATAGTGTGTGCATTTTTTATATAACCCTCTGAGGGTTGAAATTAGGCAGTAAATATGTATATTGTTGACATTAAATATTTGTCAGAGTGCTGTATTGCATCACAGTAATTCTGAAGCAGAAATTATATTTTGAGGCTCTGTCTCTCTGACTTGGAGATGTGTGTGATTTGTATGACAATGTCTTGTGCAGGAGGACTTTTGGGAACTCGTACCTTTGGCTTGTATCTCGAACTTTGCATTCAGTTTAAGCTTTTAATTCAACTAATATCCAGTTCTGTTGGTGACAAAACCAAACTGATGACAATACTAGCAGTGTTCAAGTATCATTGTACCATAGTAATTTTGAGAGGGATAGATGGCGTGTTGTGGAAAAGGTACTGTGTAAGTGCAGGCTACCTTCTGTATAGTGTACGGTAGGTTTGATGAGAGGGTTTCTGGGAGTTTAATTACACTTTCTTGGTGGGTGGTGGCATGTGGAGAATGAAAGTATGCAGTCCTTCTGTCCAGTGAAGCTTTGGTAATTACTCCTCCACACACTTGAGCTTAAATAACTGAGCCTAGTGTTTTCCATTAGACCCGATAGAAGCATGCAAAGGATATGCACAAAAAGCTTGCTGATAATTCTTATTGAAAAAAAACCTGAGGGTGTAAATGACTGTTCTTTTGCTGGCTTGCAACTCTGCTGATTGGATTGGTTGTTGCTCCTTAGCTGCTTACCTTTGCCCTCCATATCTCTGCTGGTGGTACAGTTTGTGTGAGCTTTCCTTGACTAGCGTTGAGCCAAATGAGGTGTCTTCTAACTCAGCTATTATTTAAACAGTTCAGCTGATGTGCTGGATGGGGCAGTCCCCAACCTCTGTGTGGGTACCAAGGCAAGTGGTTTCAGGTAGTAGACTGCACTTGGAAAAGGATGAGAACCTATCTTTCACTGCTTTTGGAACTCTCCTCGTGATGTTGTGTACACTGATGTTTGAAGAGACTTGATTTCCATCTTTAAGTTCCACCTGAACCTGAGAAAAAACTTCTTCCTGTGAGGGTGACAGAGCACTGGCACAGGTTGCCCAGAGAGGTGGTGGAGTCTCCTTTGCTGGAGTTATTCAAAACCTGTCTGGACACGATCCTGTGCAATGTGCTCTAGCTGACCCTGCTTGAGCAGGGGGGTTGGACTAGATGATCTCCAGAGGTCCCTTCCAACCTAAACGATTCTGTGATTCTGTGATTTCTTTCCAGATAATAGTTCAGTTGCCTCATATGCTTCAACTTTTGTCTCTTTTACCCCTCTTTCCTTCCTTAATGCATTGATGCATGTAAATGCTGTGCTAGACTGAAGAGCTCTCTCTCTGAGAGCTTTAATTCTGCTTTGTGACCCTTAAAAAATGAGTTGATGATATTTGTTGCTTTGCTGTATGTTTTTATTTGTTGGCAGTGCAGCATGTGGTGATTCTGTGTTGCCATAGCCGTTTAATGATGGTCCTCTGTAACTTGACCTTGGCTACAGATGAGTTTAATAATCAGTTATTTTGCAGGTTCCAGTAGACTCCATATTTAACCAAGAGCATGGTTTTACCTCACTGATTTTTCTTGCCGCACTGATTGTGGAAGGGAAGGAGGAAACACATTAATTCTAACAGTGGTTTTAATGATGCAGTTCTAGTACCTGACAACTGAGATGTACACGTTTTGTTCCTGCTCATTGCTGACACACAGCAACAATTATTATTATTTTTTCCTTAATATAAAGCCTTTGCAGAGTATTACACTTAGCAAAACACCTGATGTTGGAGTATCTGTTGAATTATGTTCTCTGGCTTTGTTGCAGTCTCCACAAACTTAAACAAGCACACGGTGATTTGCAGTTTGTGGTTGTTTTGAGATCAATGGCTGGCAGTTCTGAATTAGTGTGTAAGTTTTTAGCATTGAGGACTAAACTACTGGGACAAATTTAACAGGAGAGATAAGGTGTAGTAAATTTTCAGTTACCTAGAGCCTTTCTTAGAGAAGATTGAAATGGAGCATGTTTTGCACGTGGATTTTTGGGTGTGTGCACGTGTGTGTGTGTGTGAAAAGAGCCTGTTGTGAAATGAAAGCCTCTTATTGTGGCAGCAGGTTGGGACACTTTCAGATGGTTCTCTCTGGGTTTTAAAATTTTCAGGCAAGGCTCCATCATGCAGGAGAGTGAATTTGTGCTGAAAGTGGAGCAAGTGAACAGCATCTGAGCAGTGCAGCGCCTGCCCTTATCAGTTTGGGTGCAGTGCGGTCCCAGGTGCCTGGACTGTGCGTGTGCATCCGTGCTCTTGTTCTCAAGCTCTGTGCTCTGCAGCTGGACTGGGTCACTCAAACCTAGTGTGATATTTCCTCACTGAGCTGAGTAGGCATACTTCTTGACTCTGATAATAGCAGTGCTATTTTAGAAAGAGGGATGCTTTAGTTGGATTCTTGGCAGAATTGTGCTCCAGGGTATTGCGAGTGGACTCCAGAGCATAATGCAGCAGTTCAGCTGATTTGGGCTAGTTACTAACTAAGGAAATTACTTGAATGGGTTGGGAACTGTGTGTGTGTAAGAATACCTTTGTCTCTTCAGTTAATCAATCCTGCTCACCTTGTGATGAGAAGAGAATCACAAAATGAACATCAGCTTCCTGTAGACCGACTAGAAAAGAATCTTCCTGAACACATTGTTTACTTATACGTTTATTGTAGACTATGTAGTTAAAGTCCCACTCAGCATAAAAAGGTACTTTGTGGCTTGAAGAGGAGGAGTGATTCTTGGACAACAGTTTTTTTCTAGGATTCTCTTTTCTTCTCTGTAAACTAACCTATTCTTTGACTTCCATTGGAAACCTGGTGTGCTTGGAAACCTTATTTGGTTGCTAGATTTATTTTTATATGCATGTGTCTATATATATGTGTGTGTGTGTGTATATGTGTGTATAAAATAAAATTAGCAACCAGATACAGTTTAGAGGGGTGTGTTTGTGTGTATATACACACATATATAAAAACTGAGAACATTTTGGATTGAGAAAAAAGTTTGTCTCTCTCTCTCTCTCTCTGGTGTGCCTCATGGGTTCTAAAGAAGAAATTAACGAATCAAATGTAACATTTCATGTAACCTTTCTGTATGCTTCTTGTAGAGGTGTAAAGCATGAAAACTCAAATGCACTATAAATCTAAATTGAGGAAGCTGTTTACTAGGCATTTTATCTGCAGGAAAATCCCTTTGTTATTTTCGGAAGGGATATTCTTTCAGAGGTAGAAATCTGCAGATAGAAAATGAATCAAGTGGTATGTAGATAGTTGAGACAAGTCTGTCTTTTGGGGAGAGAAAAGTTGAACTGGAGATGTGTTTATGTAGACACGTTAACTCTGTCCTCTCTAATTGCAGTGTTTATTCTTAAAAAATTAACTCTGCTAGGCACAAACGAAACAAACTTTTCGTATGTGTTTGTCAGAATGTGCTAATGGACAAGAAGCTGCTTGTAGCACGGCTCTCCCTGAGCTGCATGTAATCAGCTATATAATCATAGTGTGCAGGTACTTTTTGAATAGTTTTGTGGTGCCTTTGATAGTTTCTTGCTGGCTTTTGGCTTTCTGGGCTAAGAAAAAACAGCCTGTTCAGTTTAGGGAGCTCTTTGCAATAATACTCTTGCTGTTCAAGGAAGGAATAGAGACATGAGGGGCGCCTAATTGCTTTCTGCATTTCTGTAGACCCTTATTTTCTTAGTTAACAAAACTCCCCATCCACGGCTTGGGTGACTGTGGGAAGTTCTAAATACTTTGATACTGGTTCCTATAGAAGACGAAAGAGCTTTGCACAATTTTGTTCTTCTGTTTGCCATGTGTATTTTTTTTCTTGGAAAGCAAAGAGTAAAATAGATTGTTGTAAGTGGGAAATGGATATAGACTGTCTGGGTGGGAGAAACTTAATACTCATTTTAAAAAGATTCAGAATAAATATGTATACTTATATTGTGACAGAGCTCAGTGGCAACACAGAAATAATTTTTTTTCTCTGAATCTTCCAGCTGAAGTTAATGGCCTACTGTAGGGACTCTCTGATCTTCTATGCGTAGTCACAGGACGTACTGAACAGACTTTTAGATATTTGATGCTGCAGTTGTTCATGGTACTTTGCTAATTGTACCAGTGATTGTGTTGCTGCTGAAATGTACCTGTGATAAATATACCTGTGATTTTCTTCCCTTCTTCCCCTTCTCCTTCAGCAGTAGAAGATGACAGTGTGTGGTTTTAGCTTTCAGGATAAAGGCTGTAGTTGCAGCCTTAGCTGATAGAGGCTCCTTAGCTAAGGCCTGAGCACTTTGACTAGTGGAGCGCCATTTGCTTGTTCCAGACTGATTCACTAGACTTTCTAGTGTGCCATCCTTCCCCTATTCCCCTGAGGCCAACCCTGCTTGGTTTGAGTGGGGAGAGCTGGGAGGGGTTGGCTGTTCCTGTCCACTGGAAACTGTTAATAAGGTCTATTCAGAGTGTGCCTACATATATATTTTATCCCATATTGTCATACCTAAATTTGGGAGTTAGGTAGCACCTTGCTGCTGTAGCTAGTGGAGAGGGAGGGAGAGATTCCTTCCGCATAGGATCTGTCTCCTTCAGGACCCTGGGTATTTTATATATCAACATACAGCCTTTGGAGTGCTTTTGATGTTGTTACTCTTTTTTACATTGCTTTCTCCCCAAACCCCAGAGTGTATGAGCAACTCCCAGAGACTTCTTTTTCTTTTATAGGAATATTCTATGAAGCCTCAATAGAATCTAATAGGAATGAAATCAGCAGGATCTTGCAAGTAGCTGTTACTCAGTGAAACACTGAAAAATGCCAAAATTCCCATTAACTTTGAACTTCTAAGATTCAGTGCATTGCTGTGTCAGTGTCTCTATCAGGTAACACAGAAACTGTTGTAGAACCCTGTAAAATATTAATAAATTCCTTTCTCTATCGATTTTTTTTTAATCAACCTGTAGAACTGCAAATAAGAATAACATTCAATAAGGTTCCCATTTGTCCACCTGTATATTCAAGACTGAAAAGATGCATATCAAAGGATACTTTCTGCTCAGTTTCATAGGGATTTTTCATAAAATAAATTCTGAGATGTTTCTCTTCTTGGAGAAGGAAACTCTCATTTGTGAAATGAGAGACAAAAAGGTACAAATGAAATTAATTATTATACATGTGAGTGTCTCAGCTACTGTTTCCCAGGTTTTTGGGTCGCTCCCTGGCCTAAAGGATAGGGTGCAGTGAGAAGTGTTTTGGAGATGGGGCATTGTCCTGTAGCAGTTCCCAAAGCTGCTGAGTGCTAGTAGGGCTGGGCTCTGAGCCTGTGTCTGTGCTGCTGCCCTGGTACCCGATGCCCCCTCTGGCCCTCACTGCTGTGTCTCTGCTGGCTGCTCTTGGTTGCCACTGGACACCTACTGCAGATCTTCAAGAAGCTGAGCTATGTAAGAGTGGAAACATCAGTGCAGGAGGTAATGACAGGACACTTCCTTGTGCATGCAGTACAGCGTTTAGGTGGCAGCGGAGGTGCATGTTTAGGTGGCATACCTGACTGTAGTAGCTTGTACAGGAGTGGCTGTTGAGCGTGTTCTGTGGTAACAGTGTTATTTCTGGAGTCCTGCCAGTAGGTGTTGGAACACCTCCTGTTTCGCTTGCAGCCAGATGAAGTCAGACTTGAAGTCAGATTGAAGTCAGACTGAGAATGGCTCCTCAGTCTGTCCCTCCAGCAACAGAACAATATGCACTATTAAAGTGGCTTAGATATTTGAAATTGTAAACAGCCAGCAAACCAGCAAGAACGGCTGCTCAGATGGCTTACAGACCCATCCCATCCTTCCCTCCGGGAAGTGGGCTTGACAAGGAAAGAGGAAGTGATTACTCCTATTCCTGCACCGTGGAATTTGGGTGCACTGCGACTTAGTGGCCGAGAGCAGGTGCAGGGCTCCCATGGAAATAAAAGTTCATCAGTATTACATCCTAGCATGCAAAACACTAATGTTAGGAAAAAGGTAGGTTAGAGCCATGCATCTGCTGTCTGTTCTCTATCCCGGATTCATCATGACTTAACATATTTCTGGAAGATTTTAATGTGCTCCAGAAGTTTTCTGATTATTTACATTTGAAATATTTCCCCCCCATCCCTGGATATAACAGAATAACTTTGAAAAAGCGTAACTAAAACTGTGGAGACTCTTGAAAGGTGTCATATTTTGTTTTCTATGATTACTGTTGTTATTTCTCTTGCAGATGAGTCAGTTGGTTAGTTGCTGCCGCACAGCCACATAGGTGCTATTTTAATAGAACCAAATCTGTCGAGCACAGTATTACTAAAACTCTTTGCATGCTGAGCCTTTTGTGCAAGCATTAAGATGATATTTGTATGTTATCCATAGAGCTCTAATAGCTGTAATACTTGAAACAATGTGTGTTCTTCTCCCCCCCACTCCACCCCACAGTAGCAAAGGCTTAACTATTACTATACTGTTAATTCACTTTTCAAAAGAATGTTTCATGCTGACACAAACCTGCTGTGTGAAAGAAGGTTTCGAAAGAGATGCTAGAAGTTCTTTGTTATCCATCCAAAGTTGTTGCTGCTCTGGGTTTTCTGGGAGTAGGGGGTTGAATTAATTACCAATTTCCACCAAAATTAGACAGGCACTTGAAACATTACTTTCTGTTTCAGTTCCTGTCGCTGCCTTTTCAGCATCCTTCTCTTTAACATTGTCCTCTAAGCTCTTTTATTTGCTTACTGAAGTTCCAGAATTGTTTGATCTGCTAATTCAAAACGTGTTTGTTGGGCCAGTGAAAAAAATCTTGTCATGTTGTTGTGGTGAAATAAAACCTTGTGAATAAAATTATGGGTTATTAATATCACACAGCATGAGAAATGCTTAACTAGAAGCTCATTATAGCAGTGTTATAAAGTGGAGGCCTAGAGAGGTAGTATAAAAACCTTGCAGAAGAGCATGCTCCTTCTCTAGGAAGGAACAAGTCCTTGGCTTTAGCATGACGAACAGGGGAGGAAGGTTATGGAGGAACTCTACATCTACTTGTTCTTCTCCTATAAGAAATCTTATACATTTTTTTTTGTTTGTTTTCTTCCTCGGTAAAACAAGCCTTTCTTTGCAGACTTGTCTGGATGGGTAGAAGTTCAGAGAAGGGTTAACCCAGGCCTACTTGGAATGAGGCTACAAGAAGGGAGGCGGTGAAAAAGTAGCCAATTTCCTCTTCACTGAGTCAAGGCATTAAAGGGACTTGGAAAGCTCCCAGGACCAGAAAGCAAAGAAGAGATGGAAACCAATCGTATTCAACACTGTATTGTTTACAGAGGATTTTATAATTAAAGGATGTTGCCTTCCACTCCCATTATTGTTTGCAACTGTGAACTTAATTTCGTTTTGGACCTGGTGCTGACTTCGTGTCTGCTGGGACCAGGATAGAGAAGTGATCTTATGTGTTTATGAACTCACCTTCAAATGACCAGATGCAATCGTTTTTCTGTTTTTCCTCTACTTTTTCTCACTTTCCTATTCCCTATTTTATGATCTGAGCTATTGATATATGATGTTTTCATGTATTAAGTTTATAATTCAGGTTCTTCTAGAAGAACTGAGGTGCCATTTAAGCTGCAGTCCTTCTGAAAACTTGAAGTGACTTTTGTTTTGTGTTGGCCCTAGCCTTGTTCTTCTCCATGCTTTGTAGTATGCAGGTGAATATTAAAACATATGATTTCTGCTCACTAGGCTTTTACTCAGCCTTCACTCTACTTTTATTTTTCCACTGTAGTTTCAGCTGGTCTGTTTGGCTGGTCTTTTTATCTTACATGACGGTAAGAAGGCTAGGGCAGGCAGCCAGTTGCTGTTGAGCTATAATAGAGGCAGTGGTATGTACAAAATTTCATTACTGCTGTCAACACCAGAGTGAATAAAAGAAAGCACATACTCTAGACAGAGAGCTGCTAAATAAATCGCCTATTGAATTCAGTAGTGGTAGGAATGAGACCGTCTTCCCCTAATGAATGAAGTGTTTTATGGATGGTATGTTGAACTCTTGCATTTGTTTAAAAAACTGAAAATCCTCTTTTGCCTTCTTCTAGGATTACTTTCCCCATGGCTACCACTTCTCTCTTGCTTATCAGTTCTTGTGGTTAACACATGGGTTTCACATCCAATACATTAGATTATGGCAGAGGCCCAAGCCTCACTATTAAAAAATATTTCTGCCATTCTAAAGCTAACTTCTTTATGGATGAGTTCTGATGTGAAACTAACTTATACCCATAATTCTGCCTCTATCTGAATAAGAAATTTATTTTGTTCAAAAAAAATCTTTCATAAAGCAGTAAATGTTCTCAATGTATATTATTATTAAAGTGTTGGATTTTTGAAGTAAAACTTGGTGTTGGATGAAACCAGTTTCACTAAGATGTGCTATCGAATTACTGCTGGTAAGAAAAACTCAAGAGTTCAGGTTCTGTGAAAGCTCTCTGGTGAATTAACGTTTTCCCCTCATCCCCTCCCTGCCCCCCCATGCCTTAATACTGAAATTCCAGGAGTAATGAAGGCTCAGAGGGGTACTCAGTGTTGCTCTAACTTCTCTTACTGACTGCACCATCCTTTATTAAGGAATGGAAAGGGTGAAAGTGTTGTACCAAAACAATTAATTCCTGAAACTTAAACAACATAACCTTTAGTCTTGGCAAGTATCCGATGAGCAGAGTCTTAATGTGTTTGTGTATGGGGCTTATTGTTCAGTAGGCAAGGGCTATGTGCGGTAGGTGAGATGAAACGTTGGATCAGCGGAAGGGCTGTCTCTTAAGGAACGCAAATCAGTCTCATTAGGACCTGAAGAAAGAGTTTAGGTGCTGTTTATAATGTTTAGCATATGTACCTGACCTCCTGCTAATTTTGATTCTATATTCCCTAGAATTGGCAACATCTTTTTGTTGTGTGCTTGTAAATTGCTTGAACCAACAAGGTTTGGATTTGTATTTGCCATTGCAAAATACATCATTGTTGCTTGTTCATAAATATCTTTATGTGAATCCTGGTTTTAATATTTTATTTCCCTTCCCTATTGCTCGTTTGTTGTACAGGCCACAGAAAAGTTTGGATACAAATGTCTGGTTTAGCCCTGTGTATGTATGGCTGTCTTTATTCATGGAAACAAGACGCTTTTGTGCAAATGTTTCAGGCTTCAACTATGAAGAATTGTTAAAATAGAAAAATCCAAAGTAAGACCAACTAACCGAAAGGGGTTAAAAGAAAAATCTTATCTTGAGCTCTTCCCCCCTCCCCCACCCCCCCCAACCTTGCCCTCAGTGTCTATCTGGTATGTGACACAGTAAACTTTCCCAGCTGAATATGCATAAAGAGATAAAAGCAGAATTTAGAACAGTTGCCTTACAACACAGTGCGCCAACACAGATAAACCAAATAGCATCCCTGTCTTACTGCTTTTGAAAAAATTCTATATGTAACTCTTCTCTGGTTGTAATGCTTGTACTTCCATGTTATTTTTATTCCTGCCTTGCATTACTTTTTTTGTGACTAGTGGAAATCTATACAGTTTAATATCCTAAAATGGATCATTTTGAATCGCATACACTTCACAACTACAGGATTAAAAAAAATCTCAATTTGATTCTAAAGTTGACAACAGGATATTGAAGGGGGAGGGATTGGTTTTGCCTTCTGTCATCATGGTCAAAGAAGTTTAAAGGCCTTCTTCTAAAATAACTGACATACCCTTACATTATGCAGCTTCTGCCTTACTGTACTGTGGCATGTTTTGTTTGCAATTACTGCACAATGGAAATTGCATACCGAATCAGAGTTTGTAACTGTTGCATTGGCATAGAGGTTTATCTGCAGATCTTGCTTTTTGTGCTGAAACCTTGCATTACAATTTCCATGTGCTTTGTTAAAATACCAGTAAAAGATGTGGATACTTACCAGGATTGATGTTCTGTCAAATGCGTAGAAAAAGTGTTGCAGTAATATTATAAGCTTTTTGCAGAGTTACTGTTAAATGCACAGGAAAATTGCTAATGTATTTCCTACTTTCTGTACATAGAAACTTGTGAATGCTTTGAAAGCCTAGAAGCACTCAATTTTCATAAAGATGGAGAAAGCGAAGTGAAATAGTCATCTGTGCATTTTTCTTTCTTTTCTTTTTTTTTTTTTGAAACTGTTAATTAGCCTTAAGTCTATTGTTGTTTATTTACAGTCTTTAACTGTAAAAAGTTTGTTTCCTGACTGGTTTGTCAGTCACTCTATGGCTGAATATGTCAAACTCTCTGAGGAAAACCAATGCTTCCCTCCCCCTCAAATCCCAGCATGCACTTCTTGTGTGGGTATTAGTGTGTACTTCCTCTACATCTTCATTTTCCTGTTTCTGAACAGTAAGCTTGGTCATGAATGTTCAAACAGCCAAAAAAGCTGTATGGAAAAAGCACAAGCTTGCTATGCCTTGGAATACTGTCACACAGACTTGTTATCCTCCACCGGGTGAGTGCATGTTTAAATATGTTTTCAAGGCTATGATGGATAAAGGGATCTAACCATGTGCGTCTGTTTTTGTCTTCTATACCTGATGCAAACTGCTTTTATTAACTTGATTCAAGTTTGCCGAACCTAATAGCAACAGGTTGTCAAAGACGTGGTAAGAAACAGTCCGAAGGAGAGACCGTTTGCAGTCTGTTTTTTGTGGCACTCCTCCATTGCGAGCTCTGTACTAATTGTGGCTGTTTAACATCTACAAGAGGCACTTGGTAGTGCTTTTGTCGTGGGTTTCCTTTTTACATAAAGGGTATTATTTTTTTTCCTCCACAGTGATTCTGCCTACTTCTTCATTTTTTTCTCCCTTTCTAAGAATAGGTTCTTAAACAATGGAAACATGATATGACAGCATTGGAAGCCTTAATGTCCCTACTTCTCTGAAACTGTACATCACGTCAGTGATTTCAATATTTAATTGTATTTATTCTCTGCAGTTCTGCTTACTATACTTCCTGAGACTGTTGGATGTACAT
This sequence comes from Struthio camelus, assembly GCF_040807025.1. Classification (NCBI taxonomy): domain Eukaryota; kingdom Metazoa; phylum Chordata; class Aves; order Struthioniformes; family Struthionidae; genus Struthio; species Struthio camelus. The sequence goes on along the minus strand of NC_090944.1, from coordinate 84,648,086 downwards.
ACTTATAACAGTTCCAGCCCCCCTTACAGTACAGCATATGATCATGGTGGGATTTTTCTTTTGAGTCAAAACTGGGGAAAGGAGGGGTGTGTGTGTGTGTGTGTGTGTGTGTGTGTATCTGTTCTAAGTTTGGAATGTCCTGGGAGCAATATTTCCTGTAATTTGGAAAGAATTTTTGTGGGGCTTTGAGGAAGAAGAAATTGGGAATGTTTCTCTTTCCTTTTCTTCATTCCGTCCCTTCCTACTCACCCTGGTTGAAATTTCATGGGCTCAATATTCATCTGCTTCATGATGGCCAGGGCCAGATAAGCTAGATTGGCATGATGAACAGGATTTGAAGATTCTGAATACTTGTGAATATGCCTTAGAGACACAGTAATTGACAAATAGGGACTGATTATTTTGTGAATTGGTGTCAGGGCTTCATTGATGCAGAACCTACTGATCAGTAGATTTATTATTATTATTTTTTTTTTTGAAAAAGCTATAGTCTGAGTATAGGTTTATAGAGCAAGACAACAATTCACTTAAGCCTTAGAAGCAGAATTACTAATTTTAAATAGAACAAAATGATGCGCTGAGACTCTAGTCTTACTTATGCTTGCTTCTGGTAACGCTGAGGTGGATTTGGAGATATGCCAGTTTATATAAGATCAGAAACTTTTCCTTTAAGGGCCAATCCAAACGGTTAAAGTTGAGAAAAATGTCAAGAAAACTCATTACCATTAATGGATTTGCTTTTGTCAATGAGTTTGCAGTTTTCACTAAAAGTACAGGTCAGAGAGCCATTTGATGTTGTTCAGAATCTCTAGCATGCGTTCAGCCTGCTGGTGAGATGCAACTTATTTTAGTTGACTCTCTTTTTAGAAGGTTGGAACTAGGAAAATGTCAGTATGCTTTTTTTTGTGTGTTATTTTCTATTTTTGTTTTTAACCTGGGCACATGTTCAGAAGAAACATTTGATCTGTGGTGTATGTTGTTTCTTTTTGAGAACTATTTCTGGGATTTTCTTCTTCTTTTGTAGAAGTTTGTTTTTTAGGGGAACTTAATCTTGGGAGAGGAAAGTAAGTGTTTTAACCAACCATACAATTAATTGATGAACATTAGGGTTGTGAAACCTTTAAAAAGTTTGTCTGTGGAATAACAGGAGGTGTATCCTTCTGAGCCTTTCCTTTTCAGTCCTTCAGGTATTTCTAGTAGGTAAGTGTCAGTGGGTGTACACAGCTAAGGCTGTGATATTTGTTTGTGTGTGGATGATTTATTGTAAGGGTGCCTGTTAAAATTGGGGCCAGGCTAATATATAAATTTTCCTAGGTAAGTTGCAGCTACTTGCTTGTTCAAGTGCTTTATATGCATGTGCAGATAGCACTTAATGGCCAATTCTTAAGTCCTGTTTAATTCTCTCTGAGCTGAGAGCTCTCTGTTTAGAAAAAAAAGATTGCAATATATCAGCCACAATAGAAGTGCTTTTAAGCAAGTGGCAGGGTTTTTCTATGAAATTCCCTGCATTATAATGTTCCTAACTTATCATAAACTGTAGGACTATGATCTGCTTTTTGAGGGCACTCCCATGCTGTGGGAATGACTCTGTTCTTCCAGGCAAAACCTTTCCAGCATAGCAAGCATAGCAGTATTTGACTTGATTTGTGTGTGTGCTTTTCTTTTTTTTGATTTCTTTCTCCCTTAATTGCCTGATTGTTCAGATGGATGTCACCATGTCGCTTGAGGGGATGTTCCTTACCGTGCTTTAAGGGACTAGAAAAAGATGTCAGTTATATGAAACCTTCTGAAAGGGGCTGCCCTTACAGCACTGTTTCTATAAAATGCCAACTCTTGAAGCCAATTAGGCGCTCTACGGTAATCGAATAATCTTTGTTGGCATCTTAGCAGTATACCACTGCTTATTTATTTTGCTAATTTTTCACGTAATTTTCAGCAGAAGCAAAACAAAGCAATTCACATTGTATTGCAAGCAGATTATTGTACAAAATTCCCCTCTCAATTGATTAAAATTATTGCTATTTTTTATAGCAATAGGAAATAATGATAGTGACATGAGGCATTTTGCAAACTAATATTTTAACAACGTCTCTTTTGAATTTGTGCATTTAGCTTGTATTAGCATTTCCTTCTAGCTCAGATAGCCTTGCTTTGGAAATACCAGGAACATTAGACTATAAATTAAAAACTTCCTTTCAGGTGGGAAGTAATTTATCTGTTCCCACAAGATATATGCAGTGAAAGCAGGTTGGAGTTATTTTGTCATGAGGCAAAAAGCTATTATAAAAATAAATATATTGTTTGTGTTCTTGTAAGCAATTGTGAAGCCCTGAGTCGGCTGATTTGCTTAGTAGAGCTGTGCTTGGAGTATCAGTTTCAAATGTGCTTTTTGAAACAGCTCTGGCACTTAACAACACACAAAAATGTATGTTTCCCTTTTGGCAGCAGGTGATGATGAGTCTGTTTTGAAATAGCATAGTTTTAGATGAAATGCACAAGAACAGATAGTTTTCTCATTGCATAGTTACCCTTTGAGCCTTCCCACGAACTGTGGTTAAGGTTCTGCGTTACTTTTTTTCCTCCTAACTGTTTCCTCTCTCAATGTGTAGTATATTATTAAATACAAGTACTGAAAAAGTCTTATAGTAGAGTAATTTTTGTACATAGCAGGGTTTTGGTATGGAGGATGTTCTTTGCTTTTGGTTTTGTTTTTGTGTGTTTTTTGTTTTTTGGAAGTAAACTGTGCCCCTTTGCATTGTGTTGCATACAGCGGTGTCTGTGACTCACTTTTGCCATGTGGAGAAACTGCATTTTCTCTAGCGGGTGAATAATGTGATGTCGGTTCACTATTATGTTTTCACTGAAATGTTCTGACCCTTAACTTGAGGGTGCCATATGCTTCCTGTTCTAGTCCCTTATGAATAGGACAGGAATTGGCAGGAATGTGGTCTGTTATGTGAACTAATTTATATGGCGTCTGTATGGAGCACATTGTAATCTTCCCTAAGCAAGTGACTGAGAAAGTGAGTTGGAGTAGTTCCCTAGTTGATCCTTCCAGGAGGTAAAAAATGCAGTTGTTTCATGGGGGATGGAGTTGCATTGTAGTTTCACAGTTAGTATGTGCTGAGGTGAATTTTTATCTGAACATTCAGAAAAGCAGCAAAGTAAATGATGAAAGGGAATTTTCTTTAAAAATTCTTAGATGGTCTTTGTGGGGTGGAATCAGGACTCCTCACACCCCTCTGCTTCATGTATTATAAATAATGGTAGGTGTATACTGCCATGTATTTTTTTTTTTAACCTTTGGTTTGTCTTCTGAAAAAAATCAGTTATTGAAACTTCAATTTTTCTGTATATCTAAGCTGATTTGGTTGAGTTAGGGGAAAGCCATTTGAATAATGTAATTTCTGTATGATAAATGAGATAAGTAGCTGGGGAACGCGTTATTTAGCTTGAGAAAGATTAAGTTTCTCAGATTAATTTGTTCAATGGTAGTAATTCATTTTGTAAGGCTGACATCCTAGTTTTTTTCACTTGTGTCTACCCTGATCAAACCTAGCATCAAACCTACTTGTTAGTATTCACTAACAAGTTTGTTCTGCTTGGCAGTTAAAAGAGCATTTAGCATCATTTGTACAGATGCTACCAGAATGGTTGTAACTATCTTGCTAAGTTTTGCTAAAGCATAGATTTCCTGCTGCAGCTATGAAATATATCTCCTTTTTTACTGAGGTGAAATATTGTCCAGCCTGGCTTAACTGTTCTGGATCTGACTTGACTTGAAGTTAGGGCCTGAGACATACTAATTTCTAACATTGTAGGTGCAATGTTAAATTTTATGCCTGGAATAGGAAGTGGGCTGGGCAGATATTTGAATTGTGAACATGTTAGTAAAAGATCATGTATTTCCTGTTGTTCTAGTAAACTGTCTAAAACGAGGACGATTATTCGTCTCTCTGCACCTCTTTGTCCCCTCTCTCTTTCTGTGCTTCTCTGTCTGTCTGTCTCTCTCTGCACTTCTAACTCGCTTCGTAAACACATAGCGTGTGCTGACTAGGCAGGTCATGTACCCCATCTGTTACCTCTAGTGCTGGTGGCTCGTTCCAGCTCAAGTGCTTTTGTGGGACTGAGTCTGAGTGTCTGACATCTGAACAAACACCTCAGGACCACCTTCCGCAAGCAGAAACGGAGAATCATGCTTTGTCAGATGGACTGGTGAAATGATGTAGCCTTTAAATGCCACTTTTCTTCTTCCTCTCAGATACACCTTTCCCCCTATTAGAACTGCAGAGCTCAATCATTTAAGCTTCAGCTTATTTTGAAAGGTTCTTATCAGGTTTAATACATTGTAAAATACGATAATTTGAAAGCAATTTACAAAACACTTTGTGCAGACCATTGAAATTAGCTTCTGCTTTAAGCTCAGCTATAATAAAATCAATGTTTATTTGGCCTCTGTGACCATAGTCTTTTTATGTATAAGGAAAACAAATATTTCCGCTGCTGCATTTAAGGTAGTGGAGAGATAATAAAATCCGTAGTTCTTGAAAGTGGAACAGTAGATCCCTTCTAAATAGAGGACTCTCTAAGCTACATTATCGCTCATACAGACAGTCCATATACAGCATTTTGTCAAACTTCTGTCAGGCATACAGTTTTCTACAGACAAGGTTAGTTGCTGCTTCCCCAGTCCTACCCAGGAAGCGACTAAATAAGATTACAGTCTTTCTAGTTCCTGAAATATAAACATAGATTTTATTTAATTATATTGATTAGTTTTCAAATATTTAATTATGTTTTCTTTTCTCTGCTTTTTCTGTAATAAAGATTTTAAATTGTTTGATCATACATTTAAATATCATGTGTCTCAATTCTTGTTGCAACTTTCCTTTCAATGTATATGTTTTAAGCTTCAGCCTGCTCACAATAAAGTGTTTGAGGCTGACGATTATGTAGTGGAGTTCTTAGAACTTGTAAAAAGTAAAATGCAGTCACTTGATGTCTCATCATTCCCTTAACTGTTATCTTAACATTTCATGTGAGCCTTCTTTATCTAATCTACAGAAACTCTAGTACCTTTAAAAAAATAAATACATACAATCAAATGTGGGTTACACAGATAATTTTCCTGTAGGGACATGCCTCAACCTTTCATTTAGCAATCTTGCGTGCATACGGAGTCTCCCATACTAACAAAAGTCACTTGACAGTTTAAGAAATATGAGAGGAAATGTTATTAATAAACTTCATTATCGAATGATGACTTACTGATGGTATATTTTGCTGTAGTAAGCAGTAAACGAGATGGACTGTTAAATGGAAGTGAATATACTTTCTCCTCCTTTTTCTTTTGACCTGTAGACAACACTAATTATATCGAAGTTAATGTGAGCAGTATGAGTTGCAAATGCTGATACATAGACAGGATTAAACCATTTGGAATATACCTTGTGCATTTTTAGTTAATTCTAGTATATATTCATTGCTGTCTTGAAAATAATCAAACAGTATATTATTGAAAGTAATAAAACAGTGTATTTTCCCATTTCAACATGGAACTAACCTGCTATTGAAAATATTTTGGTATTTGAAAGACTTAATAACTAAGGAGAAAAACATGCCTGCTTTAACTCTTTATTGTTTTTTATGATTAAAAGATAAACTTAAAATTTTGCTGGCAGCACAACAAATGTTGCCGGTCTGAGATGTATCATTTTAGCAATGAATGCATATTAGAAAACAATCTTATTTAATTCGGTTAGGATCAAATGATTTATATGAATGATTGTGTGCAATACTATATGCTTTCCTTGCACATAGAGCATCCATTGTGAATCTGTGTTTTTTTTTTTTTAAAGTCCATAGCAGTAAAAATACCTTCAAGAGTTTTGTTGTCAGAAGTTATGCTGATTTTTTTTCTTTTTTTTTAAAATGGCCTGCTAAATTAGCTTGCTATCTTATCTGATATTCTGCCCTGAGCTATAAGGGAACACTTTTCTGCATTAACTTCAGTAAGGAATCCTTATGGTAGTTAGTACAGTCACCACTGACTTTACCACTCAACTTGCAGCAGGGCAGGTGCAGTGTGGTTTGGTTTGAGGGGTGAGGGCGGGTTATAGTTTGGCTTGCAGATGGTCTCTGTGGGAATATAACTTGACCAGCTAAAATACGTAAGTGCTGCTTGAATTTGACCTTTGCCTCTGATCATTCTGCCTCTTCTGCTGTACAGAGGGCTAAGAGCAGCTTTGCCTCATGCCTGTAGTAAACACAGGGAGTAAAATCCTTTTTAGACATTTAACCTTTTGGCACACAAGGTAATCATAGCTGTTCTTCTTCTAGGTAGATTAGAGCTACCATGAAAATGTATCTTTTTGCATTTTAGTGGTAAATGGAGTTTTTTCCAACATAGTTTGTAAAGAATTTTTATAGTATTTATATTAAATACACAGTATAAAAGTCAGCTGTGGCTTTTAGACTGGAGACCTAGGAACTGAACTCAAACCACTGGTGTGAAGAAATGAAGCAGCCAAAGCAAGGCAGCGCAGGTTAGTCAGGACTTCATAGAGGCATCAGTGTGGGTTGTGACAGTGTTTGCGATGTGCTGGGTGCCTGTGGCTTTTGGAGTCGGGAGGAAGCAGGCAGGGCAGAAGAGTCTCAAACCCCAGTTACTCTCTGAAGCACCCATATCTTGTTCTGAATGCAAAAGGATCTATGCTTCTCTTTTCCAGTGACATCTTAAGACCTTATCTGCAGCTATGTTAATATATTGTAACATTTTGAAGCTAATTTTGGTCATCTGGTTTGCAGTGTAGCAGCTTGAACTGTGATGTAGGGATGAAAAGAAATGGCAAAAAGGAGGAGAGGAGATCATCTTAAAGGAGACTGGCTATAAAAAGTGGTGTGCTAGACCTGACAGAAAGTGGGCTGATCAGTAAAGCTAGAATCCCCCCTTCCCCGTCCCAAAAAACCTAGTGTCTCTTTCCAGATAAGACCCAAAGGTTTAAAATTTACAAAGTAAACATTAGGAAAAAGTGCAGAGAAAGGAGACAAAACCACAACTTGTAACCTTTTTTTCCAGGTTACTTGCAAGCTTACTAGCCAACTATAGATGATACCTCTAGCAGGAGTTGAATAAAGCATGAAGGGAAATGTAGGGAGTGTTGATCCCAGGGCAGTGCATCTGAATAGTATCTGGGTCAGATTATCACAGGCCTTGTACGTTCAGGTGAATTAAAGCAGAAATCTTCTTTTCCGTTTTAGGCTTAACTCCTGTTCCTGTTCACAATGTAAACTATATTTCATGCTGCTGGTCTTGCAGAGTTGTTGTTGTGGAGTATGTATATACGGTTGAGATGTGTATGTGCATGGAGAAACCTTTTTTTGTATTAGCTTTTGATTGACTCTGTAGCAACAACTTTTGCTTGCATAGAAATAGTGAATTTTTAAGCAGGCTGTGCTCATTTGGTTTATCTTGATAGCAGAAGGTATTTTAGGAGTTTGTCCTGTAAGGGATTTAGGGAATTAGAAAGTCAGTGAGAATTAAAGAGCTTATTTAAATAAAAATCTTTAAATACAGTTGTTCTTATGTTTTTTTTTTTAACTTCAGAAAAGCTGTCTTTTTTTACTCTGCTAATGTGTGCAGTCAACCCTCAGCAAAGTGCCTGAGCTTAAAAACCCAAGGTCTGAAAATTTCCATCTGATAAAAATGGGCTCTTGCTCTGAAATGAACCTGATTTAAGTAGATCTGAAAGGAATTCAAAAATGTTTTTTAACAGCTTCACCGAAGTAGCCTGCAGGAGCAGTAGGACTGCTATACAGTAAGCATGTACAGAAGAAATAGATGTTTTCTAACCCTTCTTGCTAAAGTCCCAACATGGCATTCCTTATTCCTTCTCACTCCCGGTTTCCAGTCCCTACTGCAGCACGCACAAGCCTGCATACCTGAAAAAATAGCACATTCCGGGGAGACAGGGAGCGGGTCAGGTCATGTTGGCAAAATTTTTGTATTCTAATAATGACATTATCCTAGAGAATATCCTTGAACATTATACACAGCAGAGTCTTCACCAGTAAATAACTAGCCATTGTTTTGAGAGCATTACAGCGCTCTTCATCTGTAAGGTAGGAGACGGTTTGGCTAGTCTAAAAAAATTCACTCTAGCCATTTAAAAAGCATATCCTTCTGTATTACGTAACACACATTATCGATGTCTGGAGGATTTGAGAAAAAGACATTTTCTTCATCACCTCAGTAGTTTAGCATCCAGTCCTGCTTCAGCTGCTCATCCTAGTTCAGTTACTAATTGGATGTTGCACTATGAATCACTTTTCATAGTGTAGTCCGTGGGAGCGCAACAAAGATGATACTAGTGTTAGCAGAAGTTTCGGTACAACAGCTCAGGCAGCTCAGAGAGCAGTAGGTTTCCTTGGAAAAGTTCTATTGGCTTAGTTCTTCCTTAAAACAGTAGGGCTTAGTGGCTTTTGGGGCAACTAGATCAACTAGTTGACTTATATTATTACTGATTGTTTTACAATGGAAGTGTTACCTGTATATATTTATATATATATGTGTGTGTGTGTATGTATATATAATGGAAGCTTTTTTCCTTGTTTCTACATCTTTGTACATTCATTCTTCTGTAGTGTTTTGCTGCCAGCGTAAGTGAATTCTTGAGCCTTCATCTTTGTGATAAACATATACCAAATATGTGATGGAGAAAGTCAAAATGTGAAGTTCTGTTGTCAAATAAATTTTTGGGGAGAGATAGCTCCCTGATGTGATTAATTGATGGTTTTCTTAACTGTCCTCAAATATGACATTACCACTAGCTTGATGGAGTGTGTTTTAGAGGGGGCAGATTTTTTTGGCTTCGTCTCTTTCCTTTCCTTTATCTTATGTTGAAGTACTTTGAAGTGCTTTGATAAATAACTTAAATTTTGCAGGCCCTTATTTCCTTTACTCCTTTTTGATATTGGAGTAATATGACATTTATGTATTTCTATCTTAACTGTGTAAGGTTTTGTGTCTTAATTTGTGTCTGTTCCCCACATCTGTCTTAATTCCTTGCTGCTGTTCTGTGATTTGGAGGCTGACGTATTCCAGAAGCCAGATGATGAATTTTAGTCAGAAGATTGGAGAATACATGGTCATCTAAACGTGAACGTCATACTTCACTTTTGCTCCCCCTTAACCTTTTGTAAATAATGTGTGCATACACTCCCATACTGCTAATATACTGCTCTGTTGTATGACTTTTTGTCCTCACTGCTAGTGGGTATGGAATAAAAGGTAGAAATTTATTCTTTTTGGAAGACCTTCAACTTTTCCATAATAATTGCCAGAAGGTGCAGGTACTGCAGCTTGGTGGGTGGAGTTCTGTGTCATCTTCTAATGCTCCCTTATTGAACCCAAATTACATCCTCCATTTGAAGGGCAAGAGGTTAATAGTCACCCTTTGTAATTCTTTTCTTCCTACGGCTGTGTAGAGACTTGAGGAATTATAATGGAGCATCATGGTGTGAATAGAAAGACTGGAGAAATGTGACTCTGATTATAGGCAAGGCTGAAGCTTCTGAGTTGTCAGTTGTTTATTTTTTGGCAATTTTTTTTCATTGTATACTTCTCTCTGCAGGAGAGTATACTGTAGACAAGCCTCCTGCATGTAGAAGGCTGTAATTAAGTATACCAAAATTCAAACCAGTATAATAGGTTAAGTCAGTGCTTAGTCACACTAATTCTATTGAGAGCAAAAAATCTTGATGTTGTCTTCTTTCTCCTAGCCTTCCTGGCAGTGTTCTCTTCAACACTCTGGTGATCCCTCCTTACATTCTTTCTTTTCACTGAGTTTTTGCCTGTTACCCTAAAAATCTGAGGCTTCTATATTTGAATAAACAGAGGTCTGCAAAAGTCTTTGTGAAGCCAGTTATGTCAGCCTGCAGTTGGACTGAAAAGATGCTGTAGGATAGTTCCAGGAAGCCTTATTCCAGCCCATATTGCCTTTTTAGCATTCTCCAAGCCCTTGTAAACTGAGCCATGTAATTTTGAGGGGGACTTATAGCAGTGGTTAGTAGCATAACTGTATAAAAAAAGGAAAGACTTTTTAGCTTCTGGCCATCTCAGTTATCCTTCAAACATAAATTCTCCTTTCCAGAAATGTTGAACAATGATGATCTTAATGTTCCTCATGCTATTTGAGCAAATAGCAGGTAGGTGACTGTGATATTTAAAGTGCTTTTGGTCCTGCTAAGGTCACCTTGTAAACTAAAAGTGCAGTTGCAGGAATTCCTTCCTTTTGACTTTGATGTGGTAGGTTTCATGAATACTTGGATTTTGTAACTCATCCTCCTTCTGTCACAGGTTGGTCATGTGTTAGCACTGGAGAATTTGAAATATGCACAGAATATTGCAGCTTGCTTTGTGGTATTTCAGCCAGCCTTGTGCATGAGTTCATGTGTTCTTCCATGTATTGTTAATACTGTTTCCCAGTTCCTTGCTTCTTCCAGATTATTAAATTTTATATTCTTTTCTGTCCGACAGCTTTGTTTGTATATTAGGGCTCACAAAATATTATGTATTTAAAGAGTAGCCTTAGAATAGAAGCAGCAATGTGGAAAACTACAAATGGTAGGGAACATCAAATTAGAGAGATGTTCAAATGTAAAGATCTCATCAGCGTTATGTGAGTTAAACTTTTTATGCCATTGTTATAGACCAGAGAGATTTTGTTTTTTAAAATCTATGTGATTTTATGATTTCCTTTTGGGACTGTTGTCCAAAGTAACAAACAGCTGAAGAGAAATCTTGGTTTTGGCTGTTTAATATTAAGATGTTTAAGGTATTCGTAACATGATAGTTTAAGAAGTTACTGTGTGGTAAAGAGGGCCAATTTAAAAGAGCTGTAGAGGTAGAAAATGGAATTTGGCTGAATTACAGGTATGATTACATTGTTAGTGGTGTAAGTATCAGGCAAGTTTACTGATGATACTAAACTGGGAGGAGTGGCTGATACACCAGAAGGCTGTGCTGCCATTCAGAGGGACCTGGACAGGCTGGAGAGCTGGGCGGAGAGGCACCTCCTGAAGTTCAACAAAGGCAAGGGCAGGGTCCTGTACCTGGGGAGGAATAACCCCATGCCCCAGGACAGGCTGGGGGCTGACCTGCTGGAAAGCAGCTCTACAGAGAAGGACCTGGGAGTGCTGGTGGACAACGAGTTGAGCATGAGCCAGCAGTGTGGCCTTGTGGCCAAGAAGGCCAATGGTCTCCTGGGGTGCATTAGGCAGAGTGTTGCCAGCAGGTGGAGGGAGGTGATGCTGCCCCTCTCCTCAGCCCTGGGGAGGCCTCACCTGGGAGTACTGTGTCCAGCTGTGGGCTCCCCAGTGCAAGAGAGGCATGGCCCTACTGGAGAGAGTCCAGCGGAGGGCTACAAAGAGGAAGAGGGGACTGGAGCATCTCTCCTGTGAAGAAAGGCTGCGAGAGCTGGGCCTGTTGAGGCTGGAGAAGAGAAGACTGAGAGGGGATCTGATCAACGTGTACAAGTATCTGAAGGGAGGTTGTCGAGAGGATGAGGCTAGTCTCTTCTCCGTGGTGCCCAGCGACAGGACAAGAGGCAACGAGCAGAAACTGAACCACAGGCAGTTGCATCTGAAGATGAGGAAAAACTTCTTCACTGTGAGGGTGACAGAGCACTGGCACAGGTTTCCCAGAGAGGTTGTGGAGTCTCCATCCTTGGATGGATTCCCAAGGCATCTGGACACAATCCTGGGCAAAGTGCTCCAGATGACCCTGCTTGAGCAGGGAGGTTGGACTAGATGATCTCCAGAGGTCCCTTTCAACCTCAACCACTCTGTGATTCTGTAATTATTAAGCAGTCGGGGACTAGCTCTGTTCTTGAATGTCACATCTTCCTCTCCACTTCATTTTGAAGGCAGAAGTGCCAACTGTCCCCTGCCAGTTTAGCATACCTAATTTTTTCCCAGTATGCACATCTTTGTGTCAGCACAGCTTCACATTGCTGTGAATTTGTGGGTGGAATTAAAACAAAAAACAACAAAAAACACCCCTGCTTTCTGGTGAACTAAAGAAGATGCAGAGTGCTCCTCATTCATTGTACTGCCCTCATTAGTTTAGGCAGGAGGAGAAACCTTGGTGAGAGCAGTAAGCAACAGTATGCATTGCCTAATTCAGGACAACTATATCATGTGTTTAGTCAAGGTTCTCTGACCTGTTATTGCTGTCTCTCTTGACCCATTAGGAAGACACATAAAGGTATTTCTCTTTTCTTTGATGGACAGCTGGTCTTTTTGGTATGTTTCTAGGATTGTATCTGTGCTTTATCCCTTGTCCTTTCCCTCCCTTTTTGACCCTTCACCTCCAAACAAAGAAACATTAATCCAGACTCTTTGCAACCTACTCACGTATGCCTGAATAATCTGGTTCATCCTCAGCAGAGCTGGTCGATACTTGGGGGTATTTATCAGCAGGTCTGAAGAGATTGTAGCCTCTGGCTGGCTCTAGGTAGAGCCAGAGATGTGCAGATAAGGTACTAATCTCCTATCTTAGTCTAAGATGTGATTTTTAACCATGTCTTTAAGCACAGTGCTTGCTTTAGATGTGCTTGTATCGTATATTTGTTTTGGGAGGTCTACTGGAAATACTTATTCAGTATTAGCTGCTTATGGTTAAGAACCATTGTTTAATGCTACTAGCAATTACTTTCCCTTTCGGAGGGAGAGGGCAGGTAGGTAAAAGCTTCTGAAGAAACTTCTCCCACTGTATTAGAAAAGCATGTGTGACCTAGCAATGGTGATACTGTCCAATGGCTTTTTGTTTATTTAAGTGCTGTTTGAGTGATTTTAGTCCAATACTACACTGAAAAAGTGTAAATATTTTTGTTTCTAAAGTACCTCAGGTCAAATGCTCTGAAGTTCCTGTATAAACCTTTACATTGAGAAATTAATCAAGTTTACTATTACATTTCATGCTTTTGTCAGCTACAGAGATTGTATTTTGTGTTCTTCTGTTGCTCTGCTGTATAGCCTCCCTTCTCTACTGGGAGAAAGAATTGATTTGCATGTGGTTATGCTCTTTTGCCCAGAATACATGAATTAAGCCAGCAAAAGTGCTTTCTTCTTGACACAGCTGTGGCTATGCCAGAGGTTTTGTTGAATAGTGATGTCCGTGCAAAATTTTCACATACCAAGATAATGTAGTTGTGCCAGCAAAACTTAGTAGCGTACATCCGCTCTTAGATACTGACTTTTGCCCTTTGGTGGTAAAACTTTTTCAGACCAAATCTCACAATGTTTTTTCTTTTGATGCAAGCTAGTTTTCATTATAGACTATTCAAGACACAAAGGCCTGTACAGGGAGAAATTACTAAGCAGCGTTTAAAACGTTACTATCTAGTCAAATCAAAATTGCTATGCAGGTCTAATTTTAAAGGATCTTGACCACTGTTTACTGAAGTAGTCTCAAGATAATCTGTGTTAGCTGTTTTAACTTTGAAATTGGTCTGATGAACTGTTTATGCTACTTAAATCTCTTCAAAATGTATGTTCTGATTAACAGTTCCTGTTGGATTTAGTTTTGGTGCCTGAGCAAAGAAGGTCCCAGAAGCAGAGCAGCACTGGGTCAGATAAAAGGTCTGTGTAGCCCAGCGTGAAGCCTTTGATAGTATCCACAGCTAGATACCAGGTCTCCAGTGTCGCTTCCTCTAACGTACCTTACTTTGCTGTGGTTCACAGTACGGGGATTTCTTCAGCCAGAAATTATCCACCTTTTTGTGGACTTTTAACTCCGTAAACTTATGTAACTGCTTTTTCAGCCCATGTATACTCGCACCCTCATTTGTCTTGCTTTCACTGTTGATTACTGTCATTAATTTTGATATTCAAGCTACCAGTATTCAGGCTGCAGACCTCAGTCATTGAGGCATAGACACCACCTGCTATGTTGCAGGAACATTAGCCTTTGGCAAAGGACGAAGTGGAAAGTGGGGGGCTTTAAATTCTTTGCTTGCCTCAGCTGAGCAGTCAAGGACTGTGAATCCTGAGCCTACATGGCATGCAACTTTAAAATTTGGGAAGATGTGTCAGAACAAATTCAGAAAATGTACCCAGGAAAGGATTGTGTCTCTTACATCTGAGGTGTTGCTGGAGGCAGCTGCAATTATCTGACTTGTAATTACTTGCTTTCGTTAGGTGATTTTTCTTTCTGTGTAACCAATTTCTATGTAGGTAAAGGTGATGTCTCTATTCAAATTTCATATGCCCTCAGAAAACCTTTCCAGTATTAGAGTGGCAGTATTCAAACTCCATATTTGTTCTGGTTTCATCACAGTCCTAACGGAAGTTGGTAATGAAATAATAAAAGCACAAGGTATGTGTACACACAATTCTTTATCTCCTGAAACCTCTTGGTTCAGGATCTGCAAAAGTCTTGATGCACTTCAGTGAACCTTGTTTGCTCTGCTTTTGACTGTTCTGTTTCTATATCTTGTTTGTCTGTTCTGGGGCCGCCAGTTTGGAATGGTATGTCCTGATGAGAGAAGGCTGCTGCAGTGAAATGAGATGTCGTCTGTGGGCTCACACTGATTAGATGCTCAGTGACTTGTTTGATTGCATAAATACCTGTTTCAGTGCATTCCAGATATTTATTCTGCAATTGTGAGAACAGAATTTATGTACTCTCAAAGCAGTTAATCATGGAGGGCGTTCAACTTTGGGGTCTAATTAATGACTAAGCCAAGGAAGGAAATGGGAGCTTAATTAGGATATAGGACTAGCTCTGTCTAGACCTACAGCTATTCTGAACAAATGACAAAGAAAAATTCTTGTCTTTGCCAGAAGCCATAAGAAGGGACATCCGTAATACTTTACTCCAATTTCTCTTTTATTCTTTCCTCATTATAAGGAAAGTCTCACTAAATACATGAATTGGATAAAGCACACTTGTATGAATGTGTTACTTCTTGCCTCTAGAGAAAGAACAGTAATTTCTGCATAGACCGAGTGTTCAAAGCTTTGTTTAGGATCACATTTTTTCTGCACAAGGGTTCTTTCTCCCCCAGTGGTACTTTTCCTTGGCCAGTAAAGGGATGTGACTGAGAAATGTATTATTCATTGTCTCAAGACACAGACATGCCTTCTTGATATTCCTGACTATTACTTAGTAACAATACGAAACACTTAAAATATTTTGGTTAGGTGATGCAGAGACAGGAGCTGGTTAATTTGTAGTGGTGATTTTTGTGTTGGACTTGCTGGAACATTTTAGGGATAGAAATAAGTGTTTGTTTTACCAAATATTTTGGATTTTAATTCATCAGTGTCTGGCTGATAGTGGTTACTTAATCTCTTCTACTTTTTTTTTTTTTTTTTTTTTAAACTCCTTCTTCTTTAGAGCACCACTAGAGCAAATTAATTTTATGGACTTACTTTAAACCTTCCACATTCCAGGTTCCTTCTTAGTAATTTCAAAGGTTAATAGGCTGAGGTAAATAATTTACAGGCATCAGCATGATTCTGATCCTTGACAAAATAATGGGATAGCTGTTGAAGCTCAGACTTAGCCTGTCTGGAAACAAAATAAAAAACTTTTTAAATTTGTCCATGTGATTTGTGTGTTAACATGGGGCTTAGCTTTGTTGCTTAGTTGAGTATGTAACAGTTTGAGCTGAGAAATATTTTCTCTTTGGGCTTTGCTTATCTGTTTCCATTTTTTATTCTGTCTTCCAAGCGTTGCCTGCCCCGGGATTTGTAAAAGTAACAGAGTTTGGTGCAAGTCTTGGATTGTGCAGAATATAAACATGTTAGTGTATGAATAAATGGTTATAATCTGGTCACAAAACAATATAGAAGCGTTCTAATACCTAGTCTGTCAAGAGAAACTGTGTAAATGAACAGTTTTCCAGCAAGTGATTGAATTAGCTCTACGGTAGATGCTGGCAAGTTTGTGAAAGAGAACCGTGCAACATACTGGTCTGCAGTAACAGAAACAGTACTCAGTGAACCAGTAGGTTGCTTCCATCCTTCTTCTTTCATTCATTCCTTTTCTTTACTATGAGCATGTGGCATCATCTTAGACATACTCCCATCTACTAAGCCCTGGTGAGGACATAGCTAGAGTGCTGGGTCCAGTTCTGGGCTCCTCAGTACAAAAGAGACAGGAATTTACTGGAGTGAGTCCAGCAGAGGGCCACAAAGGTAATGAAGGTCCTGGAGCGTCTCTGATATGAGGACAGGCCGAGAGAGCTGGAGCTGTTCAGCCTGGAAAAGAGAAGGCTCGAGGGAACCTGATCAATGTATATAAATATCTGAAAGGGGAATGTAAAGAAGATGAGGCCAGACTCTTCTCAGCGGTGCCCAGTGGCAGGGCAAGAGGCAATGTGCGCAAATTGAAATACTGGAATTTTAATTTAAGCACAAGAAAAAGCTTTTTTACTGTAAGGCTGGTTGAACACTGGAGCAGGTTGTCCAGAGAGGTTGGAGTCTCCATCCTTGGAGCTATTTAGAAGCTGTCTAGACACAGTGCTGGGCAGCCTGCTCTAGGTGACCCTGCTCTGAGCAGGGGGCTTGGTCCAGACGATCTCTAGAGATCCCTTCCAACTTCAGCTGTTTGAGCCTGTGAAAACACTTTAATGCAAAAGTTTATTAATCTTCCCGGTAGCAAAATGAGCAGTGTTGTGTTCATGTGAGTGGTCAAGCTTGCGACACTTGTGGGATGGCTTGAGGTGTTCATATGAGAGTGCTAGAAGTCGTTTACTGTTGTTGCAGTGGTTATAACATTTATGAAGTTTATAAGGGATATATTGAATACGATCTGTTGTCTATTTTTTGTCTAGAAATTTAGTTCGAAGTGGGAAAAAGTTTATTGTTTTCTAATACAATTCTTTATTGTATTAGATGTATTAGATACGTTTTCTAAATCCATGAGTTAGTACTGGAAGATAAAGCTTATATTACGTTTTATGGAGGAGACCCAGGTATATGTATGTTATTCCTTCTCTTAAAATGAGACTTCTAAATAACGTCAGAAATCTGATATTTAAACATAGCAAACCTACACCTTTACTTAGCAACTTTGGCAATTGAGTTATAGTAAGTTATGAGTGTCTTATACCAGACTACTAGGAAAGATTTAAATTCCATGTGGTTATAAATTCCATTTGTTTTTGAATAACTCTAGTCTGTATGTTGCTGTTGCTGAAATGACACTGTATCAGGTGATAGTTAGCTCATTTGCAGGTGAATTTAAATAGTATTTTTGTAACTTTTTAAAACAGTTTTTGCTGTTTTTGGTTAATAACGTATAACTTTTTCCTTTAAATCCATTAATTAATCTCATTTCCTGAGGAAAAGATGACACTGATTATGCTTGTTTTTCCTTTTCTTCCTGCAAAATCTGGTCAAAACTGGACTAACTAGTTGGGCATTTGATACAATTTTCATGTCACAAAGCCTATTAAATAGCTACAGGTTCTGTGAAAACCAGTAGCTGGAGGAAGAAGAGGCACCCAACACAGTACCTCCACTGTAGAAGAGATGTTTTATAGTATCTGTAGTTATCGTTTCTATTGTCTGGTGGCTTACTAGTCAGCCTGTGTGTGTGTACCATGTAGTGCATAACCAGCTCTGCACCACCTGTACCTTGCAGGCTGGGGAAGATGGGAGGTTGCACTGAGAGGTCAGAGAAGGCACAGGGAGGAGCTGAGGTCACTCCTGTGGCACATACGCATATGTAAGAAGCCAAGCATTATTAATTTACTTCTCAGGAAATTGGAGTGCATAGTAATATGTAGGAGCCAAGCATTATTAGCCTGTTTCTCAGGAAATGACTTTTATTTGTATGGAAAAGCTATTGACCTAGAGCAGTTTAGAGCAGTAGCGATGAAGGACTGTGGGGAAAGGAGATTTTGGGCAAGGTGGAAAGCAATGTATGGAAGAGCCTAGAAAAAAGATAGGCAGCTCTGAAGGGATGTGTCAGGAAAGGTTTCAGGATTTTGGAGTGAGAAGATCATGGAATTAAGGGACTTTGGGTTTACGGTCTTTGGGTTTTGGGAAAAGTAATGTAGAAAAACCAACAGAGTTGGTCTGTCTGCTGCAACAGAGTTGGGACGAAAGACTCTGGAATATGAGTGGGGGAGACTCTGATTCAATGTTTTTAATGAGAATCTTAGAGTACTACTTTCTTTACTTGCTTGGCATAGAGAAGGATATAATCTGTCTGATCAGTTTGTTTTTATTATATGAAATGTGACTATCTTGTCCATATTGCATATAGCAACTCAGCCTTTGTCTTACTCAGATATTCCGGGCCCTGGGAAGAACTTCAGAACTATGCAGAGCAGTGCATGGATTATATTATGTCCCTAGTTTGTTGAGATGTTACTTTATCTCCTTCTGCTGTATCAGATCTGTTTTTCTAGTCAGTTACTAAAACTTCTGAAAAGTTGACTCCTGTGTAAATTTTCTTTTGTTTCAAGAAAGTTGGCCATGCAGTACTACATAGTAGCATGTGGAAAATAATGCAAATCTTTTGAACTCTTAACACTGTTTCCTGAAGATGTTGAACAATGTTGTTTGCCATGTCTTTCTGTTTTGAAACTTTGTTACCATAAGAGATTTGCAAATATGTTGTTTATGGCTGGGTTTCCATCTATGCTCTGGCGATGTTGCTTACCCTGTTCTGTACAGAGTTTCTAACATCTGTTGTGTGTGTCTGCTTCTGGTATGCAGCTGGGCTGTATGTGGGAAATACTTTATGTGATTCTACGGCCTGTGTTTTGCAGGAGATTAGACCAGATAATCACAATGATTCCTCTGGCCTTATATCCCGTGAATCATCTCCACAAATGCAAGTGAGCCTAATAGAAGTTTTGATTTGGAAAGAGAAAGAAGAGCAGATGGCTAACACGAACTTGTGGAAAGCAATTCTGTTTTCTTTGTAACTAGTCAGAAATGCAAAGACCTAATTGTTGTAACAAAAGTTGTAGCAAGTTTAGTTTGTAATTGTTACTCAGACTAAATCTTAGATAAAAGGTATCTCTTTAAGTGCCCTGCTGTTTGCCTGCTTATGAACAGGATAAATGACCAGATTTTGGAGAAGAATCCTTCCCACTCCACACCTCTCTTTCCACTTGCCAGTCTTGTTGGTTGGGATCTTGGAGATGGGGAGAGGGAACTTGTCTTCCTGTCCACTGTGAGTGAGGTTTTTCCTTTCTTATCTACTGGGCACGTATCACACATGACAGAATGGATTGGATAATAACTTAATTTCTCTCATTCTTCTGTAGTGCACTTTCCTGATAGTGGAAATGCTTTGCTGTAATTAAATATTTTGGTAAAAACTTTTCCAGCTTGAAGCACTAGTGTGTGATGACTGGCAGTTTGTGAAGTACATGTCAAAATGTAATTTTGTTACGCACTAAGGCTTAGCAAGGCTGTCTTGCACTCCCTGAGAAGTGCTGAATGTAGATTGTGGTTGATTTGCCCAAAAGGTTTAGAAGTTGTCATTACTGGTTATTGGAGTGAAATGAGGAGCCTGTGATTAGAGAGATCTGGCTGAATGATCTGGGGCTTCCTTGTGGCCTTAGTGCTGCCTGTGGTGCTGTTTCTGCCGACCTAGTATCTCTGTTTTCTCTATTACATCTGGGTTACCACAGGCAGTCTGTATGAGTTTCTAAAGCTGTGACAAGAGTTTGACTTGGGAGGCGTAGCTGCAGTAGGAGAGAGCCAGAACTGCAGGTCTTTCCTTTCTCCATCTCCTTTGCCCTTCCTCGGTACTTCTGCCCATTCTTTGTTTAGCATCTCTCTGTTCCTGTCAGTTGTCTGGAACCTTGGGGGCCGTGGTGACTCACAGCAGCCCTATATGCTTGAATGTTGACCTGTCACTCAGACAATAGGTATGCTGGAGGTGTTGTGACACTTGGTCTGGAATTTTTAGTTTTGCAATGTCATTATGTGAAAACAGTACAGTAGTTGACTGATAAATGTGGGTGTTGGAGAAGGCCTATTGTGTGGTGTCACAGCGTTATTTCTGTGTCCGAGAGCTTTTGTTCTCTATAGTTTCCTTTTAAATATCATTCCAATGTGCTGAGGCTGGCGGCATAGTATGTTGGATTGTGTTTGCTGGGAGGTATGGAAACGGCTATTTTAATATTGTCTCAGCTGTGAGCATGCCTTCTCCTAAGTTATCAGTTACTGGGGGATTTTTTTTATTGTGAAGTAAATACAGTTTAGTCTTGACTCACAGCAAGCTTTAGTGAGAACCGGAGGGGTTCCTCGTTACTCTTCTGTGGTGCTGTGTTTCAGATGACGTCTGCTGGTGGGAAACACCAGTGATTGAGGTTCAGGGCTCTCTCTAGAGAAAATATTATGCTGGTTTTATTTTTGTCCAGCTGAACTTTGGAGAGGGAGGGGAAGAGAATGGAGGAAAACGTTGTACTTGCCACTAATTGCAGGAATTAAAATTGCAATATGAAAATGAAAGCTTACAAAAAGCCAGTTGCTTGTTGCTGGAACCATTTGTTCTGATCATAACATTGCAAGAGAAGAGGTGATCTGTAGAACAATCTTAAATTTTACTTTGTTTCTTTTTGATAAAATGGAGCTGCTAATTGAATTTGTTTTGTTAGTACGAAACAAATTGTTAGTCATGGCCCAGTACTCATGATAAGCATCAGAGGTTGTTCTGTGAACTGAGCAGGCACGAACTCTATGCTTTGTAGTTTATTTGGCTTTATGCCTCTTGCTAAGAGGGAGAAATACTACACTGGTGTCCATCCTCAAATTTTGGACACTAATTTTGTGCCATTTTATATGTGAATTAGTCTTTGAATTTGGAGGTGGGGGGAAGAAAAAAAAGGTATCTACTTACTGAATGCTTTTTCTATCCAGAAAAGCCTGCACACAAAAACTCGCTCCCCTCTCCTTACTGTTGACAGGCTCCCGGGTGCAGGCGAGGCCTGGGTGGGGCGATGTCTGTCATAGATGCACTTTTGCTTGCCTAAAGGCTTAGGCAAAGGGATGTTTCTAACTTTGTTGCATTCCTGGTGTCTTAATTGAAGCCCACAGGCTAATTCCTTTGCTACGGAAAAAGAGAACTTACACTTGCCTTCCCCACGTCTTTATTTACACCTGAAAATGTAAGATGACCCTTGGTAGTTTCTGCTAGAACTGTTGGCAGACAGAGCACAGGAATTACCCAGTCCAGTCCGTAAACTTCTCCAGGGCATTCTCACTATAGTGCTCTCTGCCAGCTCTTCTGGGTGTGATAACTTTTGTCTTTCAAAAACTAAATAACATAGTTCTGTCAAGTAAGCATGTAATGCGTTTTGGGAAAATGAGAAAGCTGGCTCTCAATATGATGCAGAGGTTAAGTGAAGGGCAAACCACAGCCCAGTTTGGTTTTTGTCTTTTATTTCTCTTCTATATTTAGATCAGTTAAATTTCTTCCTGCTCCTGAACACTCTAATCACAAACCAATAGGTTGGAACTGAACTGCAGTTTGACAGTGCCCTAATATAATTAGGGGACCGTGTTCAGGGTGGAGGAGGTACGTAAGGCTGTAGAAGTGACTAGTGGTAGTGTCTGAATGCCAGGACAAAGTTTGGGCGTTTAGTCACAAGCGATGTTTGTTTTGAGTATACTCTTGTTTTCTAGACATGCATCATGTTGTACAACAGAAACAAGCAAGATTGAACAAACAGGATTCCAGAACAGGAAGCTTTTCTTTTCTCTGTTGTCATCACAAGAGTTTGTGTGTTTGTTTTTTGTTTGCTTTTTTTAAAATTTCCTCTTAAAGGAACAAACTGTTCTGACTGTCAGCCATTATAAGTCCATTAAATGACTTGAGGGCAGATGATACCATACTTCTCAGAAGAAACAATCTGTGTAACGATGAAGCAGAATTTGGCTCATGGTCAGTCCTCTGCCTTTATGCAGCCCTACGCACTTTGAGGCTGCAGCAGTGTGAAAGGAAGCACAGATATTTTAGTGACTGTGAATTTTTCTCGCTTGTCTATGACTTGCTGACATTTTTAATGTCTTGCTTGAGAAGTTGTATGTGTGTAGTGCCACATACTCTACTGAATGGTAATACTGTTTTTTGACTGCAATCTGAATTTGCATTCAGATTTATTTATCTAAATCATTATTCAGATAAATAATTATTCAGATAAATCTAAATCATTTTTGGCCTCCAGGGGTTACCTTTATAGACTCACAGAATTCTAGGGAAAATTAATTTGATGCATAAAAAGTACTTATCACTGTTGTTAACAAGGTATCGGCGTTTCATTTGCAAACTTCACTTTCCAGGGGTGTGTAACAGAAAGTTTGACTAGCTGTAATGGCCAATCACTAAAATTGTAGTTTCAGGGACTTATAAAGCAAACACGAAAGTGTAGCCTGACTGGAGAAGTAGTCTGTAAGTCTTACAACCAAATAGAATTCTTTGGGAAGACTTGGAACAATAACTGTATGGCCTCTGTTTGTTTATTTGTTTAATTGAAGTAGAAAGGATGCTCTGATACTGAAGAGATGATATGTGTGTATAAATTCATAATGTCTTTCTGTTTCCCACAAAGACTAAGTAGACCTGCTCACTTTTTCTGCTGCACCAGTAGCCCTGTGTGAGAGAGATACGTGGCTAGTTATATCAGATGAGGCATGGTGGCATCAGTTTCATATGCAAATTTGACATGAAAGAGCAAGCTTTTGAGATCTCCTACTTGAGGCAACTTCTGGTAGAATTTAGGGATTTTTGTAAATGCAGTCTGAATTTTGTAGGCAAACCTTCACTGTAAAACAGTCTCAACTGCTGCTGTTCGAGGCCTATAGTCTTTTCAGCAATGCCTTTTGATTATAATCTGATTTCTCTGCAGACTTGTATAAATTTTTTTCCTTTTCATGATTTCATTAAATGGAACACTTGCAAGTTGCAACCCAGGTTTTTGTGGCTTCGTCCCAATGAAGGGACAGATGGTCTGAATACTGTGCTGGTGTTTGTTGTGGTAAGGGGCTTGGACAAATGGATGCCAGCTGACACTAAAGAGGTTCTGCAAGACAGCATCCAGGGCAGCAGCTTGCTGTGGCACCTGAACCGTATCTCAGAACTGACCTGTCAAGAAATTTATGAAGTCTTGAAGGTCTTTGTGGAGATTATGTTCTAGGATGTAACTGTCAAATTAAGTTTGCCAAATGGAAGATTGCCTGCTATGGATATGGTCTGCCACATGGGCTTGGAGGTTAAATCCTTTGACAGGCCACATGTATCCAATTCCTTTCTGGTTGGCTGCAGCAAGCATGTCTGAAAATCCACGGTAGGTGAATTTCCTTTGCCTAATGTCTTGTCAGCAGGTAGTCTACTGCCATTCATGGGCAGATGATGAGGCGTAGCCTGGCCTGTAGCTCAGTGCAGTTCACCTGAGAGGTGACCTATGATAAGGACAGGGTTGTGCTGGAGGTGATCCAGCCAGTTGTGCTGGAGGTGGTTCAGATATTTCTTATAATAGTGAGATAGGCTTTATAAAATTGCAGTTGACTGGCAAACGGCTGTCTCAAAAGAGCATGAGATGCAGATTTTACTCTGTTTAGCTGGTGGCCGCTGCTTTTTCCCCGTGCTTTAACCTGGAAGTGCTCTCCCATAATCCTTCATTGTACCTCCTGGGTCCATCTGGCTGATGCCTGGACCCTAGGTAATATTTCTTTGGTGCCATACCCGTAGTGCCTGTCTGGGTGCCCAGCCCTTCCCATATGTTCAGTCTGTGACTGATCACTGACGTGGTTCCTAACCAAGGAGTAAAGCCAGACTGAGGGTGGTTAAAAATGCAAGTGCTTTGAAGGTTGTTCCAGCAGCTTTGGTAGTGCAGTTGTGCTCTTTCCTGAAGGAAGCAAGCAATTACTTGCATCAGAAGTTCGAATAAGGATCTCGACAACTTTTGCAGTAATACATCTAGGCAAAGAGATGCTGAGAAAGTCTGTTGATTAAGAGCCCATGATCTCCTATGCTGATTTTTAGCAGGAAGCCTGTAAATCTGATGTATAGGTGTCCTTCCTAGAAAGTGCTGAGAGAGGCTGATTCAAATGCAAAGGAGACTGCATGCTTGCTATCAAAGTTGAAACCTTTGTGTGGCTCTGCAAACCTATACAAAACTCTGGTATCTGAACAGCTTTATTGATAGATTAGGCAAAAATTTCCTCTCACTGAGACTGAGTACTGCTTGAAATGATCTGTTTTGAACAATCTAGGATTAAGAAGATTGCATTGTCACTCATTCTTTTCCTATTTTATCTTTTCAGATGAACATAATGACGTACAGAAAAAGACCTTTACAAAATGGATAAATGCTCGTTTTTCCAAGGTAACACTGTTTTGAAAACATTTCTGTATTTTCTTTCTGATTCGTCATTCAAAAGAGTACTGGCAAAATATACTTTACTCCTAATTTTGCAGAATACTTCTAGTAAAACATGTCAGAATATATAACAAAAACACGTCTCTCCTAGATAAAACGCTGTAATCTTTCCTCCTTCCTGTCTTTCCTTTCCCCATACACACGAACACTTTTTCCTAAGAAGAAAAACACTACATTAGTGTCTTGTTTAAGAACTCAAAATGAAAGATTCCATTTATTGTTATGTTGAAACATACAGTTATCTGTGTGATGGTGTCTGTTTGATTTTTACTCCTTACTTTATACAGTTTTTTCTACATGCTGTTTTCTCAGTGTATTAAAACAGATTCTGAATGTTAGTGACTTTATTTGATCTCGGTAGTGCTGAGTCAGCTTTACTCATCCAAAGTATTCAGCAAGCGTCCAGTTGAAGCCGCCTAGTGTTGTCATCTTGAGTCTTGACTGTAGAATTTTGAATAGTTACATGTTCATTTTGTATTTTCCTAGGCTCTTCTGCTGTGCGTTTCTTGTTTTAACTCTCTTTACTAACTTAAAGCTTACTGAGGATATAGTTTTGGGATGGGAAAGGAAGCAGAAGGTGCTGTAATATGTGGTTTAAAACTTACTGTTATGATGTTTTGCTGATGGCACCTTACCCGCAAGTGCTGTGGCTGCGGGAAGTTTCCTCGATTTGCAGTCTGAATGTGCAAAGGAACCCCGACTAGTATCAGAGGAAATTCATGTCTTTTCTGTCCAGAATGGTGCTGAAAGTGGGATAAGCCAGTGACCATACTGTGGCAATGGATGGCTGCCTCTGGAACATTGCCCTTCTGAAGTTCTTGGTCAGCAGAATAAGGAAGTTCTACCTTCCTTCCCTTCCTGTGCAATAGGACACTGAGCAATGCAAGGCTTGTGGCCTTGACTGATTCATCTTGGCTTAGATTTGTTTTGCTTGAAAGCTGATATTCCTCATATTTTTCTCGAATGCATTCTCGGCTAGTTTCCCCTCCAGGGGAAGAATGTGTATACGTAACTGGTTATTCTGCACTCTGACTGCTGCTGAATGGAAAAATGGTGATTGGGGGTGGAGAAGAAATAGGCAGGGGGAGGATCAAGTACGGAGTGAAAACTTGGTGAGGAAAAACAGGCCTATTATGAGGAGGCATAAAGATGGTATGAATATGGAAATGACAGTGACACTGAGAATATGTTTGTACAAGTTACGTACTTTGTATTTTATATTGAAACAGATAAAATCACTTTCAGTTTTTGTGTTTGGACACCTATGTGTAAAGTCGCTTTTCCTTTCATAGTATGTATTCAATGCAAGACCTGCTCAATCCCTGGAATTCCCTGCTGCAGGGTATATAGTCTGATGCTAGTTGGATTTGAAATAACTTGGTAAATTCATGGCCCTTTAAACCACCTGAAGCTATACAAGCCGTGTTAATGATTGAAAAGACTCAGACTCAGGGACGTACTCCTTACTAGTGCACTTCCGGTTCTATCTTGAGCATGGCTACTTTGCCATGACAAGATCTAGATTTATGAAGACTAGCGTGTTCAGATCCCATGGAAATTGCTGTTAGGCGTGAAGTTACGTCTTATTTGAGCTTTTGCATTTATCAAGTCATTTGAGTTACCTAAAATTCCTTTTCTCTGAAGTAGATTGATTCAGCTGTTTAGTAGGATACTGGTGCGTTAGAAATAGGGTAAAGGTATGTGAGCTATGTTGCAGAAAACAAAATAGTAAAGCTGAGGAACTGTGCACACAGTTGCAGTGTTCACTCTAAGAATTTTAACTGTTCTTCCACATTAATTATACTGTAGTTCATCTTCATTTAAATGTGTAAATAAAAATTAATCAGCTGAGGCTGTATAAACTACTCTAGCGTACAAAACCCCCAACGTTTTGGTTGTGTATGCACTCAAAATTGTTTGAACTTGATTTAAATCAATTCAGTCTGGGTTTGCAAAGGATCTAGAAACAAAAATTTCCCTTCTCTCATCAGAAAATAGGTAGAGAAATGAAATGGTTGAGTTTTGAGTGTGCTGTGATGTGCTGCTATCTGCCTTGGACAGTTACTCAATGAGCTGTAAGTTCTCGCTGTAGGTTTCAGTATAGTAACTTGTTTTTTTGAACTGTTCTGGAACTTGCATTTTATTTGCACTTGTATTCGAAATTAAGGTAAGTACATTTAAAATGGCTTGAGTCATAAGGCCAATAAATGTTCTCAGTCAAGCCTCTGCTTGCTGTAGAAATCTTTAGCAGAGTAATATATACTACAGCTCACAAGCCTACGATGCTTGTGTAGTAGGGACGTAGAGGATACTCAGTTAAAATGAAAGAGAATCCATCTGTTCTTAAATTATAGCTACTCTAAAATTGTTAAATACCTCTTTTACTTGATTTCAACAAACAGGAAAGCGAACATTCAAACAGTTCTAAGTACAGAGCACTTGAGCATACTTTTATAGTAAGCCACATGCAGTTTTTTCCTTGTTATAGGCTTTTCTATTGCTCTCTCCAGTCTAATTTTGAGAGAGAGATTTAGCAGTTTTTCCTGTGGTATAGCCCCTCAGTTACTGCTTCTAGTTGTATGGAGAGTTCAAGTTGTATGCTCTTCAAACACTGTAAAACTTTATTTTCTATCCCTTTTTCATTCCTATGTCACCTCCTATATTAGCTTTTTTTTGTAGATGTGTATTTATAGGCATAGATTGAAAAAAGGCTATTCAGTTTTCAAAGTCAAGAATGAAGGAGTGTTACAGTTAATGTTCCTGACCTGTATGCTTTATTTATTATGTTTTTTCTAAGTGGTAGGAATTATGTACTCCTTCTCCTACTGGACTCTGGTCTCATTCAGCATACAGAATGGATTATAGTCAATAAATTATCTGTTTTTTTCCTCCTTGCTGAGTATATGGCCACATGCCTTCTTTTACTAAACACTGCATTACCAGACCTTGTTCTGATGATGAAGGTAGATTTTCTTCCAAATTTTCTTTGTGCGAGGACTTCAGGGTTTACTAGTTCTCAAGTATTAATGGATTTATTATCCATACCTTTTTGCAATCCAAGAGTATTTTCTGCTGTGTTTACAGCCACTGCAAATAAAGGTTAATATCGGAAGAATCTACTAATTTTGAGTGCTCAGTGTGAGACTTTTGTAGAGTTAAATTTCTGAGAGCATTTGACCTTTCTGCAATATATTTATATGATACAGAGCTCTCATTGAGTCTGTTGTGGTTCAGAGGACTCCTGTCTTCTGCGAACCCAAACAAACTGTCTAAAATATTTAATAGGACTTCAGATGGAGCTTGATCCGTGTAGAGATGGGACTTCAAGAAGGTGATGCCTATGTCAGCCAGGACTGGTCTTAGTGATCTAGTGGGGTCTCTTAGTCTTATATACTGTTAGTGATCAGCTATAAAATGCTGCTTTAAAAAACTTTGGTTAGCACTACAGGAGAACTCTTTGGAAAAAGTAGATTTGGAATCCAGTTTCCCTGGAGAGCTTTCTGTTCCATTAACCTTGGTACCAGTCCTTTCCTTTTCTTGCAATCTTCACCTACACTTAATAGGTACTTTTTAACTTCTGCTACCAGGCAGAATGAAGCAGGTTCTTCAGATATTTCTTCCTCTGCACAGTACTGACCTATTCCATTAGCTGATGCAATCTGTGCACAGATTAAGTCGGGTATCCCAGGACAAGGTAGAAGATCTGTTTGATAATGTGAATAGATACAGTATTGTCATATGTAGGTAAAAGGATGTTGAGTAAAAATTTTTGCAATCAACCTTAATTTTGATTTTTCTAGACTTCTGGTTACTTTTAATCTGTGTCTACTTGGACGACTTATGAGCAGGCCTGTGGTTTTTAGATCCATCATACAGACCTCTGGCATTTCAAGTGATGATTAAATAGCATAGTGGTAGTATGTTTGCATTTTCAGTGTAGACAGCTCTAGAAGGACTCTAGAAGGTTTCTAGAAGACTTTATAGACATGTTAAGAGTTTCAGGAGTCTTGTGTCCTGTTCTAGATCCAGACCCTGCAAGTACCTATCTGCCCTGTTTCTTCACAGCTTCTGCCTGGTTTCTGTACTTACTGTCTTCTCCTCATTTACTATCATAGTCTTTCTTCTCTTTAGATCTGGTGTCTCCATCCCTCTGCCTCTCTCTTTACCGTTTCTGTCCTTGTCACTTAGTTGCTTACTCGGCCAGACATGTTCTTTCTTTTCATAGCTCCAAATGTGGTTTGTCTTTCCTTCCTTTCCTTTTCTCCTAATATGGTATCTACTCACTTTCCTCTTACAGGATCTGATCCTTGTATGAACTGCTCTGGTTTTGCAAGTCTTTGTCTAAGTAGTCCTAGTCTTAGCCTCTCCTTATCTGCTTGCAAGAATCGATCTTTGCTGTCTTTCATGTTCCCATTTTCCAGTGTGTTTCAAGTTTACTTTCCAGCTGGGTACTCTGCTTCTCTGCTGTTCCTGAACTTGGCAGGTAGGGATCAGGGTCAGCTTGAAAAATATACCTCCCTTTTTCTTCACTTAACTCCATGGAGTCAGGCCTGGCACAGCCTGTAGCAGCTTAGTGCTGTCACTGCAGAGAAAGTTGTCAGATCCAGCATAGGCAAAACAGGACTCTTTCTTTTCCCCAAAGAATCAAATCCTCATTACCTTTGGGAAGTTTTCCTACAAGGATCGTAAAAACACTTTAAAGCTAGATTCATTGAAAAGGATAGCAGATTGTTTTTTCTGAGATGAACAAAAACATATACTTTCCCTAGCCTTAGGTACGGCTAAATGTTGAATCCTTATATGAAAAGGAGACTGCCGTGGTCATTTTTCCAAGGTGTCAGAATGGCATCCAAAGCCTCTACCTGCCTGAGAGCAGGTGCCTCTCTCTGCTTTTTGTCATGTACTCCCATTTCTTTCTAAACTAAGCTCCCTATTTCATTCTACTTATATACTGAAGCCTATCTCATTCCTGCATCTGGTGTTCTTGTTGCATGTGTTTCTGTGATCCTGACCCTGCAGGTCCTCTGCCAGAGCTTTGGTGTTTGCATTGGTCAGCACCTGCAGCACTGGCTGGGCTGGGAGCTGGGACCTACTAACATGGGTAGATCCAGACCTGCCATGCTTCGAGTATCTGTAATCCTGTGAAATGCATTACAGTATAGGCCCCAAGAGTAAAGAAAAGGCTGAGATGTAGCTTGGGAGCTGGCTGCATCCAGCGGGATGAAGCTCAGATGAAGCCTGCTAGAAGGCGAATGTTCAGTGCTGGGGCCCCTATGCATTTCACTCCACTAGAGGTACACCGAATAAAGTAAAAATGAGAGAAGACAGGGGTATAGAAACTGATAAGCTGTGCCTGCAGTGTTTTGTCACATGATGATTTTATATAGGTGTCTTAAAATGGCTCTGTGCCCTCCCCATGGCCTCAGGCATTTTTTAATGTGACAACTGTAAAGTCTTATCTAGTTTTCTAGGCAGTGTGATGTACAGATTTTTTTTTCAGCATTTGCTCGTTTATTTTTTTTTTCCTTCTCTCTGAGTTTGTTTTATTGTATAGTAAATGTCAGATCCCATACTTATGAAGACATTTTACCACTGCATTGCTGTCTCTTAGCAAATCTGATAAAATCTTTGTAGTTATCTTGAATAGGCCTGTTTTTTGTCTTTAATTTCACATGACCTAGGATACCTGAAGCCAAAGACATTTCAGAAGCCATTTTCTGGGCAGGAGAATTATGGAGTTTAATATATTAGTCATGCAAGAAGAAAGCAAAAATATTCACTGGATAATTTTATCTGTCCAAGGCAACATCACCTAAGATGCTCTGTAGTCCTTTTTCCAATTCAGTTTTTGAGCGCCATGAGCAAGGAAACATTTGTAAAGTATTCTACAGTGTAATTCTTCTGTCTTCCTTTGCTAAATTAAGCTGTAAGATATAGTCTCACTCAGAAAAGATTGCCAGAGCTTATAAAATATTTGGCATTAACCTGAGGAACAACCTGTATGGAAAATGATCCATGTTTGTCTCAAAGGCCTTGAAAAATTCCATTTGTTTTCAATCTGCTTTTTTTATTTCTTAACTGGGTTACTTAGCTCTTCTCTCTTAGAAGAGCTCAAATAGTACATGAATTAACCAAGACACAGGAAAATAAATATTTTCTGTTTTAACAGGTTATGAGATATAACGAGGATAACTAATATATAACATAAAAGCGATAAAAACAATGCAGTTCATGATGTCTCCTGGATTTGAGACATTGCCGGTTGTCTCCTCTCCTCTTCACTGCTCTTGGTTTCTTCTCTTGGAACAGAGCGCAGGCGGCATGTTCCTGGCCAGACTCCGAAGCCTGGTAGAGTAACATGAACTGTAAACACTGCTTCTAGTTAGTGCTCTGGGCTCTGAATTAGAGATGTGGGTTCTGATTCATGGTCTCAATTGGTTGCTGTTCTAGTTGGTTTGGGGGAGGGAGATGACCTTCTCAGTACTACGACTGACGCTGGTAGAGGCACTGAGGCAAAGCTCTCCTTTTACCTGTTAATCGGTAATGAAAACAATAGCTGACCTGGTCAGCAGGGGTGTGTTATTTTTCTTTGTTTGTTTTGGTTTTGCTTGTTTAAGGAACCAAATTATGATATGATGGTTTAGCTGATTTAAAAAAAAAAAAAACAAAACAAAACTTATTCCAATCGTATAGCTGAAATAACCCTATGATAATATGAAATATGGCCACCACTGCCCCTGCTAGCAGTGATATATGGGGAGGTCTACTTGTAAGCTGGGGTTAGTACTGTTATGTTAATACGTTTATATAAGCTTATACTAATACATTTAATAGATATGGTGCAGGGGGGAAGACCCACAGAGCTACTGATGCCTTGAGATTTTTTGCCAGCTTGCTATGTCTAATATTTGCTTTTATGTGTTTCCCTGTTTATAACATTGCCAATAAAGTATTTCAGGTGTTCTGTGAATTGAATTATCCTTAGCTTTTCAGCTCTGCAGCTACTTAACCTCATGTCTGTTTTCTATTAGAATTAAGCTTACCACTGTACCTCAGTGATGAATCTTCTTTTTCTTCCCTCTTTGTTTATATGGAGTTTTAGATAGCTATTTTATTGCTTGTAATTATTTTATTTTTAAGCATTGATAGTGATATTTAATTCGGTCTATAAGGTGCTGTCCTCCTGTGACTGTTTCTTTTACTTCTGGTAATGTGAATTTTTGGTTTTGGTGCTAGTGTTGTGTACTGATTCCGCAAGAACTTGGACATATTCAGCAAAGAAATACTGAACGTGATAGGGCATGCTCAGTTACTGGCTGAACTGTGACCTGGAAAACATATTTTATTTATGTATGCGGTTCTGTAATTCCTCCATGTAGATGAAAGGAAAATGGAAAAAAGTAGTTTTCACATTTTAATAGTATTTCTGTAAACTATGATTGTGGTCTGAAGTTAGAAGTTGGCAAGTTCAGTTTTTATTTGTTGATGCAGTTGTTTACTTTGTTCAATGACCTTTTTGCTTTCTGAATTATTTCCCACATTGAGTTCCCATGTACTGGTCTCATGATGTGGCAGCACTTGACATGTTTCTTAATTTGTATTGGTCATGATCAACTGTAGTTCTTACTGTTTTTGTTTGTAACTAAGTTTAAACTAAGTAGGTGGTTACCATGAATTCTTAGGAAAGTATTTGGATGTGACAAATGGTTCATGTTCTAGTTTAAGTGCCCAACTTGCTCAGCATTCCTCTGTTATCAAGAAAGGGGAAAGGTGGTCTTTGCATTCCTACTACTATTTTCACCTATTTGCTGCGTATCTTACTAGGCATTGAGTCATCTCAATTAAAGTTAATAAAAATCAACTGTGACCTCCTGCAAATGACGCTGAAAGATCAGGAGAATCTGATGGAAAATCCAGGCATACTACTTTCTGTATCCTTTCAGGGTGTTTTGTTATTTCTGGGGTAGCAGATGATCTAAATGGTGACTAGAGGTTTTCCCAGCACTGCTCTGAACAGCTAGAACACATCTGCAGAACTCATCCCTCAATGGCTATTGATGATCATATGTGTGCTTTTTACAATGTGCATTACCTCCCTGGTGACCACCAGCGTGTGTTAGCGTGGAAAGTGAAAGAACCTTTCATCTTGTTCTTAATGTTGCCATAGATCTGAATCAGTATCACTGAAGAGGATTTAGAATTAAGCTGGTGTACCTTTTACTGCTTCGCTCCAATATTTTTGGCATTCATTTATTGGAAAAGAGCTAGTTCTAATAATATACCTTCAGTAATTATTGATTAGAAGAAAATGTAAATTCTCTGCTGCAGATAACTATGATGCCGTAAGAGAAGCTGCATGTTTCTGGTTGAAAAACTAGAGGGACATTCAATTTTTTTAATTGGTGGTTAACTTTGCATGTAATCTCATATTCAAGAATATATAAAAAGCATCCATAGTTATGATAAATAACAGCTTGTATGTTATAAAACCTTGGAAACAGCATTCAAAAAAATGAGGCTACATCTTATTGAGAATGTGTGACTCTCCTTAATTCTTTGTAACTTGACTCAATTTGGTATAGTTCCACATAAATAATAAAAGGAAAGTTAAGAACGTTCTATTGTGAAGCGTAGTCAAGGAAGAGTGTTACCTTGCAGTTGTGCATGGTTTTTATTAGAACAGAAACGGTAAATGTTGATGGTATATCTTAGTACTGTAAGTAGTATGGCATGACTTCTTAAAAAAAAAAAATCTGGTCCAGATTTTGTTTATATCTTCCGTATGTTTCATGGAAACATTTTCTGGCAAAGAGGAGGCATGATTTCTGCGCGGTCTTGTTGGTTGGCCTGGATGACCCCTTCTTTGCAATTCCATCACACAGCAAGTAATTCTAGATACATGCAAGAAAGTGTGAGTCACCATCCTAAACCTGATCCGGGTGGTTAGGCTGAAAGATGGCCAACAGGCTTATTAGGACTGCTTCTGTGAGGAAAAGATCGTTGTGCCTGTACTCTTTCCCGAATCGTGCAGTTGTCTCACCGGTACGTGCGAAGCTGATGCCTAGCGAGATGCCACTATGACTAGCATCTGATCTCCATTTTTAAGATCCTTAAGAAACTGCTGCTGCTCCCCTCTGGGAGATGAATCAACATCAGTTGTGCTTTCCGCTGTGGAAAACGAGCAAACCTTTCTGTTCTGCCCTTCCCCCCCCCCCCCCATCAGCACTGGGACTGACGCTGAAGTGTTGCTTGGAGTAAATGCAGGGGGCTGGTTTGCTTCTGATCCTTGCAATCCTGAGCCTTGCAATGGATAACACATGTGACCTCAAGCCAAGGTTATAGGAGCACAAGCAGACCTGTCCCCAGCTTACCTTTCCCTCTCTCCCTCTCTCCCTCTCTCCCTCTCTCCCTCTCTCCCTCTCTCCCTCTCTCCCTCTCTCCCTCTCTCCCTCTCTCCCTCTCTCCCTCTCTCCCTCTCTCCCTCTCTCCCTCTCTCCCTCTCTCCCTCTCTCCCTCTCTCCCTCTCTCCCTCTCTCCCTCTCTCCCTCTCTCCCTCTCTCCCTCTCTCCCTCTCTCCCTCTCTCCCTCTCTCCCTCTCTCCCTCTCTCCCTCTCTCCCTCTCTCCCTCTCTCCCTCTCTCCCTCTCTCCCTCTCTCCCTCTCTCCCTCTCTCCCTCTCTCCCTCTCTCCCTCTCTCCCTCTCTCCCTCTCTCCCTCTCTCCCTCTCTCCCTCTCTCCCTCTCTCCCTCTCTCCCTCTCTCCCTCTCTCCCTCTCTCCCTCTCTCCCTCTCTCCCTCTCTCCCTCTCTCCCTCCCTTCCTTTCTTTTTCCTTTTCCCTCTCTCTCTTTCCCTTTAAACTTGTCCCTGTTTAAGGAACTCAACTCCTTTCCTGCTCTCAATGCCAATTTAAAGCATTTGGGAACCAACACAGCCTTTTCTGTTAAGTCTGTTAATTATATTATTTTCTTTTGTCTGTTTTTATCAAGCCCACGTCTCTGCTGCCGAAACTGTCTGCGATTCTGCTGGCAAAGCTCTCTGAGGCGGGCTGAGTGAAAGAGGTTTTCTGCCGTGTTGTATTGCTGTCACTGCGAACATAAACTAAGCTGAGAAAAACCTTCTTCTTTTAACTGCTCTGAGTGTTCAGTGAGGGGGGCGTGTGAATGTTTTACAGCCCAAACCAGCACAGTTCTCCTGGTACTCAGAGTGTCCCTGTCTATCTTTTACACTGCTATCTTTGTAGTGTAAACTGCACCCTATTTTGTCTTTGAGAAAGGACCCATTATCGGCCTTGTATTTGTACAGTGCTTAGCACAATGTAGGCTGATTCCTTAAGTACTTAACAACATAACCATGACTAGCAATTTGCCCTTGCTTAAGGGCTTAGTATGGTTTGTCACTGTCACTCTTATAAAGCAAGTACTTAAATTTCTTAAACTGTTCCATTCAGCGGTGGAATGCTTCTCCTTACTGCATGTTGGCAGAGCCTGAACTGCCTTATAGTTTTGTAGTGTTTTAAGTAGGTAGAAAGTGAGTAAAATATTGTTCTCAAAAGGAGAGATTTAGATTGGCTTAACTCTACAGAGATACACATACATTTTATATAGTGCAGATATATGTGTGTTTGTATGTGCATTTGTGTATATGTACGTGTGTGTGTGTGTATCTATATCTGCCCATACACACTTTTTTCAGAAGGCCAGATTGCCCAAAGGTTAGGAGTCAGCTGGACAGTTGTACGAACGTAGGCAGGGACTGTAGGAGAAAGCAATCTGCAGAGCCCTAGGCACCTAACCCTGTAGGGTAGGAGCAAACTTCGTCCCTCCCCCAAAGCCCTGGCTCTAACTGCAGTGTGCCAGTCTGCCCCAGCACAGACCTGACCGGGGCCATGTGCGTCACCCCAGTGTGGCTCAGGGCCGTGCTGCCTGTGCATTGCCTGACTGATGCCCTGCAGGGGGGAGTAGCGGGGGCAGGGCTGTAGGACAGAGCTAAGGCTCTCAGGGTTCCTGGTCCCACTGTATCTGCCTCCCTCAATTACACTCATTTGTGGAATGGTTCCTGGTGCACAGACCTGACAAAAGATTTACTCTAAGGAACAAGTTGAAAAGGCTTGGAAAGTATGCTGGTGGTTTAAGGTGTTTACCTGTTATATGAGGTCTGATTCAGAGTCTGTTGAATCCCCTGGAAATCCATTCACTCCATTCGCTTACTGAGCTTAGTTTGGATTGTGCTCCCTAATGAGTAGGAAGAGGAGTCCAGCCTATGCTGTGGCTCCCTACCTGCTATGAGCGCTCTCTGCATAGCCACAGTCGCATCCCCCAGTTGGCTCTGTGGAAGGTCCTGCACATGAGGAAATGCAGCTGCAGATCCCTTTTTCTCATAAGGAGATGGTGGTACTTGCAGCAGCATGTCCCAGTGCAGGGCTGGATAGTGCATGGGTACAGGAGGGCATGCTTAGCTGCCTGCTGGCATTGCCCCAAAAGCTATACCTTGTCTTTTCTACGGAAATGACTGTATGGAAGCATCTCTTGGGCTGCCATTTTCTACATATATAAAAAAAAGGTTCTGTCTCCTTTCCAAGCTGGGAAAATTTGTGAATCATACAGCTGTCACAAACTGGGATATGCAGCTGTCCTTCCTGGAGAAGGAAGGAAAAAGATTTCCTAAAGTACACTGGATTGCTGTCTAACTGCATCAAAGGAGATCAGGACTGGACCCGGCTCTACTATAAGCTAGAGGACAGAGCAGTGATGTTCCTGACTCTGCACTACACGTCTCAGATTGCAGATCATGCATGGAAATGTGTGCCCAGATGTGGGGAAAACGAAGAAGTGGGAGGCACCGTAACCAGAGGAGTGCAGGGTATGAGGTCTCCATTGCGACCGCAGTGCTGTGGGCCATCTCTTGCTCTGTGCGTTGAGGCAGCAGCCATGGCTGCCTAGGTGGTTGCTGTGGACAGGTATCTGGGTCCCTTGGAGAGGAAGAGTGGGAAGCTGGAGGAGCAGACTTCTTAACTGCTATGCTGCAGTGGAGGTGGTGATGAGGGTGGCCAGGTGGGTGCTGCAACCCCCTAGACAACTTTGGTCTGCTCATGCCTGTAGAAATCTTTCATGTGAACTGACTTCAGTCCCATAGAGCGTATTTTTCTAGATATTAATCTGCTAAATACAGAGGTTTTTAACATTGCTCTGTCTATATTTGTTTTGAGGATAATGGATACTGTAATAAACTGAAAATTAGTAGCTTAGATTGCAGAAATGATTTAATACTCTTCTAGTGACTCTTTAAACTGACAGCAAGATATGGTGCTCTGATGATCAGTGAAATGAAAAGTGATTCTCTTGAGAAAGTGAATCTAAATTATTTCCACCATCACAGTAGGGCATGTTGGTCATGTCTGGAATATACCGGGACCTATCAAAGTGAATGACTGAGAGCAGGAAGTTGCACTCATCTGAAGTGAGTGAATGGGAAGTGAAGAAAGAAGACTGTATATTCCCAACCCCCTTTGTTGTACTATATTAAGTGAGGGCCATCTTTCTGCTTTTTCAGTACATCCAAATCCTGTCTTGTGAAGTTCTAGAGCTAAAGCACCAAACTTGTTGAGATTACATAGCTTTAGTATTCTCAGCTTTGGTATTTTTGGTCTCTGGGTGCTTTATGTGTATATATGCATCTTTTTAATTGTGTTTAGCAGTCAGTTACAAGAAAAGATGACCGACCTAGGGGTCATATATGCCGAGTTGAGTTTAGTGCTATAAATACGTAGGTGGAATATTTTCAACTTTCTATAATTAAAAAAAAGAAGTATTAAGTGTAATGTCTATTAGATAACCTATTCCCAAGGGGAGGAAATTCACAGACTCTTGCCATGGAAGCTGTTCTCATTCCTCTTTTGCCTCGTGACTATGTATGTGGAGTGCTTTGACGCTACCTGGTTATGCTGGGTTGTACACAGCCACTTCTATGGTAGCAGGTATTTACTTTCACAATGACAGCTTGAGCTCCCTCGCATCTAGACCTCTATCAGCTTCATGTGTCCAGATAAGTGGAAATACGGAGTTAAATTTCTTCATGCCCATACCAACTTCCTTCTTATATTTTCTGTGTGATGAGGCAAACCAAATTTAAACCAGGCTTTGCTGGTGTCTGGGGTAGTGATCCTGCTGGTGTGGATCAGTTCCTCTCATTATACACCATAAACTATACAAGAGGTTTCCTTAGATGTGTCCTTATGTGTTCCTGTCCTACTGCTCCAGCATGCTTTTAAATTTGTTTCCTCCTAGCAACTTAAATCTAAAGCACCTGAAAAGTGCATGCACTAGGGTAAAAACCTGGTCCCTTACTGTACTAGGAAGGGAAGAGTTGAACTCAGAAAGTGGTGATATGTAATGGCTGGATATAACCAAATTTATTTAAATTTTCCTATACCTGCTATCAGTCTACCAGTTACACATATTTTTGCATCCTTTACTTGCATAGGTGTGTGTCTGTGTAAACAAATGCGTTTAAGCATGACTTGAGTTGGAGAATAACTTTGTGAAACTAATTTAATATCAGAAACTGGGGCTATCATCTGTGTATTCTAAAAAGTGACCTTGCAGTTATATGATCGTTCTTACAGCTAGTAGTCTAGCCAGTCTCTTTTGAAACACTGGGTTACAGTTTGGTATGTTTCTGTACAGGACATGGAAATGTTGCTCTGCAGCTATTAAACTCTGATTTCCTATGAATACTTTTAGTATTATCAAATCTTTCTAATAGTTACTATTTTTCATTAAATTTGACACTTAAACAAAACAAACCCTTATGGTGCTTGGAAAACAGCTATTTGCCAAAAGTGGGGTTCTGTGGGTAGTCGAGCTCTTTTTCTAATTTGTTAGCCAGCATTTTGCGGTTAGTAGTGGATGTCAGGGAAGTGGGAGGCAAGTGAAGGTGGAGAAGATGTATGTCAGCTAATTCATGTCATATCAGATGGGAGTTTGACAGCCTTCTTTCTGAAGAGCAATGTTATAAAACCAAGGTGATTAAAAATGACAATATTAGAGTTTTAGGAACTTTTGAGAAACTTTTTTTCTCTGCAGATTTGAACTTCGTAGTGACACTCAAAGAGGTAGCTTAATTGATCTATGGGCAGCCAGAAGATGAATATAACAAAGCAAATGTACTTATTTAGCTGCTGGCTGCCTGTCTTTTTTATTTTTATTTTTTCCCTCCCCCATAATGCTTTCCCGTGTTAACTTTCTTTGGATCCAGGAAGAAGTAAGATTAAAAGGGATAAGCGGAAAAGGTTAACATTATTCTATTGTCATGTACTACCACTCTTGTACAGCATCCCTCCACCCACAAAAATAGGAATGTTAGAAACACATAGTTTAGGGCAGCTCTGTTAGTCTCACATTTTGCTTATTTTTCCAGGGTAGAGGAAATGATTCATTTGTTTCAAAATATATTACACAGTTTGATCTCCTAGTCTGTGTAGAAGGGTGGCAGCTTCTTACATAGGGCTCAGTTCAAAGTTCCTTTTTAAAATTAATTATTTTTTTTATCTAGGAGAATTTGTCCAAATGGATCCTTTTCAAAAAGCCCCAGTTTCCTCTTCCTCTAGATATAATCAGACCAAAGCATTTTTTCTCAAATGAGTCTTCAGACTAGTGGAGTTCAGTTCTTTGCGCTCCTCGCGTGTTAAAGATCTGTGCTAATGAGGGCCAGGATAGGCACGCTCGGTTTCTCAGTACTGGGCTGCTGATACACAGAGCTGTGGAACGGGGAGAAACAAAACACTGAAGAAGGCAACGGTGCCTCCTTGATCGCTGTTCACAGTTCCTATGTTCAATGTAAAATAATAGTAAATTGAAGTATAAAATCGAAACGAGAAAAGTGCCTTTTTCAGGAAGTTTCTGCTTAAAATTAGTTTTACTACTGTTTGTGTTTCTTCTGCAGAGTGGGAATCCCCCAATTAAGGACATGTTCACAGACCTAAAAGATGGAAGGAAGCTTTTGGATCTTTTGGAGGGTCTGACAGGGAAACCTCTGGTAAGAGAAATGTGTATGAATTGTATTTCCATCCATTTAAAAAAAAACAAACAAACAAACCCCCACACAAAAACAAAACAGCAACAATGGCATGTTTTTTTTTTCCTTTTTTAAAAAATGGTTTTACAACTGTTTTGCTTGCAACATATAGTCTGACTTCGCATTACAATTCCAATGAAATTCTGAGAGCTCCACTCATATGGGATTTAGGGTCAGGTTGAAATTTATTTTGTGACCCTTTCTTGAGGGTCAGCATACTATTTAGCAAAGCATGTAAAGCCAGTGGTATTATTCACGTGCTATGTATTTTAAATAATGACCTTTCAAAGGTCTGATTCTAGGTGACCTGAAACAGTGGCTTTTAGCCAAATACCTGTGGACTTTTTCTAATGAGCTTATGAAAGAGCCCTTATACTTAAAAATGTATTTATATATATATACATATATATGCACACACACACAATAATGCATGGCTACTCTCAGTAGGTAATACAAAAATCTGCACTTCCATAGAATAATACTTTGAGATCTACAGATCGGAAAGGGTTGAAAGCCACTCTTAAGTCTTGTTTAGATTTGATAAAGTGTGTGAGGAGTTGGATACTCTCCCTCTGCTATTGTTTGTGCCTCTTCAGTGAGATGAATTAGTTGTGGTGAAACATGTACCATCACTTGGGATTAAACTCTTGATTTTGCTATTTATAATAACTCTCAGACTGATTTCTTGCCATTATATTGGAACCTTCAGGCATTTAAAGTTCTCATCCTGCAAGTTTGTCTTGTTTTCTAGAGAGATGTATTTCACTAGTACCCTAATGTTTGGGGGTTTGAACTGAAGCCCATTGAAGACAATGGAAGTCTTTTGTTTTCTCGCTTGTTGATTACTAAGTTCCAAGTTCAGCTCCATATGCCACTGAAATTAAATTGTGGTGGTGAAGGTAAATGGAGTAGCAGGTATTGTCATGAGTTGCAGTGCTTTTTTTCCCTCATGATACTAAAGGAAGGGGAAGTCAGGAAGTGTAACTTCTTCCCAGTATGCAAAGATTTAACAGACTTTTGGTGCCAGAAAAACAAATTGCTGCTTGTTCCCTATCAGGAGCCAAAAAATTTCAACTACTCTGGCGGACGCTCAAACCCCTCAGATTTTCCCCAGGAACTCCCACTATGCTGTTGTATTGCCAGTATGTAATCCTGCGGATGCTGGGAACAAAAGTTGTGAGCTTGCTTAAGATAAACTGAAACATGTTTTGAATCCAGGGCTTGGACTCTGCCTTTAATAGAGGAATATTTTTCTGACCGGTTTTCATGCTGATGTTTATTTTCAAAATTGCTTTGGGTGATCTTGTTTTGGTTTTGTTCCTAGTTTTCTCTGAATTTGTTTTTCTTTTTAAATAAGACAAATTTCCTGTTGTTTGCTGTACCATTTATTTGCCTTGATCTCTTGATATCAGAATGAACTTGACAGATTGTGATTTCTTTTTTTCCCCAGCCTAAAGAACGAGGCTCAACAAGAGTACATGCCTTAAATAATGTCAACCGAGTACTGCAAGTCTTGCATCAGAACAACGTGAGCATGTTTTCCACAGTTGCTCTTGGTAGATTCTTTAATTTAAGTCTGTGTATAAATAAGTTCAAAGTGTAGAGAATAAGGTGATTTTTAGCACCTAAAATGAGAATTCTGTGAGGTGGTGAAAATTGAGAACAGTTTACCTAGCTGATGTTGAAAGTCAGTGTCTGGCAACACTTTTTTCTGAGATGTGTTCAGCTCAGTAAACAAATCTATGTACACAGTTTCAATTTGCAAGAAGTTGAATTGAAACTCTATTATGTATAGCTCCTGAACCTGGCAGGAGAAATAGCTTATTTCCAGTGAAGATGCAGGCCTTGTGCAAAAATCTGTAAGGGCATGACAGGTTTTGTATCTCTGTTTTTCATGGCCTGCTTTCCGTCTTCATCAGCATCTGTCAGTTCTGTGTCAAATCTCTACTATGTGTTCCTAGTTTGTAACTGTTGTAATTTATTGGAAAAGAAAATATTTCTTTAGAAAAATGAGAATAATTATTTATTTACTTTTTTTTCCCAGTACCTTGAAATTAGTAGCACTGTGGTAAAGTGATTTTATTTTTTCCCCTGAACAATTCCTGATTAGCATAGATCTCTGTAATTAGAATTTCTATTTGCAAGCGTCATGGCACTAAAATAGTTTAAGAGTAACACTCTGGCAATAAAATGCATTGAAGCGAGCTATCTTGTTTAATGCAAAAAGGCTCTGGCATATTTATGTAAACTAGTAGTTGTTATGAAAATACTATATAATACTATATTTTCCCCTCCATGTTAGGAGACTAGTGTCACGTTTCTAGGAAGTAGCCAAAGTTTAGTGGTGGATTGTGTTTTTTTTTTTCTTTTTTTTTTTTCTTAGGTACTGTAAATATTGATTACTTTTTCTAAGGATAGGTAAGGGATCTTCCCAGCTTGAAACTGATTTATTATATGAAGATAATACAATGATATTTAATTGCAATAATTTATCAGTTTTCCGTAAGGTGGCAGGAGCTGCGATTCTAGAAACAGAAGAGAAGTGTTAATAAGCTGAAGGTTAAGGTCATATATATGATTTATATCTACTGCTTAACTTTATTAGAAAGTGTGTGTTTGTCAAGACAAAGGGGAATGACACCCACTGAGAAGCAGTTTCATTCTATTGTCTGAGAGTTTATGGGCCGTACAATGTTCATAACTTGTGGAATAATTTATAAAAGAGAGTTTAAATGTATATTGCAAGGAACAGAAAAGCGTGCAGTGTAGTAACTGATTGAGTGACCGTATCCATTTGATGAGCAGAATGATTCTGTTTAATAAATTTCAACTTTTCTTGATTTGAGGACTAAGGAGAAAAAAATTCCACTGGAAATCATTCCATATAGCCAATTTTCTACTATCAGTTATACTGGCAGTCTGCTATCATCTCTCTTTTCTTGGTTGCCTTTGATTAAGTCTTAGAAGTCCACTGACCATCATAGCAGCTTGCTGGCTCCCTGTTGCAAAATATTGATTTAATTTAGGATCATTAAAATACAGAAGTGGGCCTATTTTTAAAATAGGTACCAAGCTGTATATAGATTGTACAGAGGAGTGCACTGTTTATGATAATAACAAGTCTCATTAAAAAACATTCAGTGTTTTTTGTTACGCGTTCTCAGGAATGTTTTTCTTCTGTTGCAGGTGAACAAAAGCTCTTGCAATGTAATTGTTTTCTTTTTGTTCCCTTGACTTTTAGCCTGGCTTTCTGCTTTCTGCTACTTGCATTCTAGAGTGCTTTCCAGGGCAGTTGTTTAGTGACTGGCACTGGTGATTCTTTTGGCCTGTTTTTTTGCCTGTTAAATGTTAAATTTACAGATGTTTTAAGCAAGCATATGCCAAGTACTGGCAAGAGGATTATAGTAAGATTCTGGTCTAACTGCTGTAGAAATCAAGGGAGGACAATTCACAAATCCACAGACTTCTCTAGTACTTCCCATAGTACTTGGAAGTGTAATTTGTGACTCTGTATTAATCTCTAACACAGTCTCCTAACCAAAATACCTATGTGGAACTGGGAAATTGTCTAGATGCTGTCTGAAAGAGATGCTATCCATGACAGGGTGATAAGAGGAAAAATGTTCACTTGTATACCATTATATTTTTATATACCAGAAAATTCTAAAGCAGAATGAAATTTCATTTGCTCTTGTTGATTCTGCTGCTGAAGGCTATGTCCACTGAGAGCCAGAGCGTGGGTTCAACCACTGTCCTGTGGTTGTCCGTATCATTGAATTGCTAGTCAGATGCTTGACACAGTTTTGTCCAGCTGCTACTGACTACTGTTTTCCCAAGCAAAGCCCAGATATGGTAGCTAGGGGGAGTGTAGGCCAGGAACTGTTTCTGGTGGGCACTGTGGGCAACACCACCTTATTTTGGGCTGAGGGAGAGAATGGGAGGAGAAAGTTTCACTGCATAACTGAAATATGCTGTGGCGCTTGCTCTTGGGTAAGTTGGCTCCTGGCTTAGGTT
Organism: Struthio camelus; assembly: GCF_040807025.1. Classification (NCBI taxonomy): domain Eukaryota; kingdom Metazoa; phylum Chordata; class Aves; order Struthioniformes; family Struthionidae; genus Struthio; species Struthio camelus. The sequence continues at coordinate 84,604,585 of NC_090944.1, read as the reverse complement.
ATTTAGGAGCATGAAGCATCACCACCCACACCATATAGCTGCACCCATACACGCAGGGGAGTATTTGTGTCATCTGCAATAAGCAGCTATTCCTAGCCCAGTTTCCATAGGCATGGTTGTGACTAATTCAGTGCACTGCTCTTAGGTTCCTTCAAAAGGTAGTTCAGAGCGGGTGCGTCTTTCTCTCTGGATAAAGACGAGATGCTCTGTAGACTCAGAGTCTACAGTAGCATCTGGTGAGCATCTCCTGTAGCGTGCCTCAAACTTCTCTGCTTTGCAGTGCCGAGTACTTGATGCAGGACTGGGTAGCCTCTTCTGCCCTCCTGCATACTGAAGTTTAATCTCCCTGTCTCTTTTCATGTTTTTATTTTATTAGTTTTTTTTTATTTTTATTTTTAGTGACCTCCATTATTTGGTTGCTGGTATATAGGAAACTTGAAAGTTTTAATTTTCCCTTGGGCTTTTTGTCCCCTTGTGTAAACTTGTGTCTCATTTGGATGCTGATTCTTGTGGAGGACAGACCTATTTTTAATTATGGAGTTTTTATGGTTCTGTAACATCTCTGAGAGGCTTTAGGAACAAGACTGCTTCCTAACTCTTTAAGAAAAAAAAAAGAAAAAAAAGGCAGATGCTTCGTATTTGCATATCTATCAATCGGTTTTGCCTGCTGGTACATATGTATATAGCAAAAGAGAAAATAAAACTTTTCCAATAGAATATCTCTTTTACGGCCATCTCTTTTGTGGTGCTGTTTCAGCCATTGTCATGACAAATTAAGCTGCAGTGCTCTGTTGTAATCTCAGCTTCTCTCTTTCTACCTGATCAGTGGCTCAGAACATTTGATAATATATGGCTGGACAGCTAGGAATATGGGGTGGAGTTGCAACTTGAGGCTTTGATAACGTTGTTTGACAGAAAGTTGATTTAACATCTCCAGGTGGAGTTGGTGAATATTGGAGGTACTGACATCGTTGATGGGAACCACAAGCTGACGCTGGGATTGCTATGGAGCATTATATTGCATTGGCAGGTGAGAAAGCTGTTGCAAGATCTCTTCCTTTCCAGGAATCATGTACGTCGATCTTCTGGAATTCTTACAGAACTTCCTGTGTTTTTTGCAGCGGAAAATACTGCTTCTATTTTGAGCTGGTAAATAGAAGTAGGCCAGTGTTTGGTTTCTGATCTCTGTGTATTGGCTGTATCCCATAGTATGTATTCTAGTTATGTGCTCAGTCACTCAGGTCAGTTCCTAGTACTGTTAATACCAGGAAAGCTTTCCAGGCCAAAGCATTGTATTTGTATTCCTTTCTCAAGACTTTTATGCATTTCTGTTTGCAGGTGTTTTTAGTATCTCAGTAGCAGTGCTGAGCTTACTTTTCCGATACTGCTCTGTGGATTTGTTTTTCAGCCTCATAGGTTGAATTGTTACTAATTTATCCACATATGTGAGAGGATCACTGAATTCACTTGGAGCGAATTCCTGTGTGGGCAAAGCAGAAACACTATTCTTACAGGAAAACCTCTGCAAGTCCTGTTGTCAGGGTATGCTTACTTCGTGGAACCTGCAGCACGAGGCAGTGGGGCATATGTACCCCATGCTTAACTTAGGCAGCCCTGAGAAGCAGGGGAGGTCTATGACTTATGAATAATGTGTTTTTTATTACATGGAGCACTACTGGTTCTTATAATCAGGAGAATGCAAAGATGGCTTTAAGACTTCTGTTTCCAAATTTTCTGTAAGCTTGACACACAGCTTTTCACAGAAGGGAGCCTTTCTAGTTTTGTGAAACAGCTTGGTTCAAAGGTTTTGTGTGGTGGAAAAGTGGAGAATGTGTGTATAAGGTCTAGTTGCTGCTGTTTTGCAGGTGAAGGATGTCATGAAGAACATCATGTCAGATTTGCAGCAGACCAACAGTGAAAAAATCCTGTTGAGCTGGGTTCGGCAGTCCACAAGACCTTACAGTCAAGTCAACGTTCTGAATTTCACCACGAGCTGGGCAGACGGGCTTGCTTTTAACGCTGTCATCCACCGACACAAGTAGGTAACAAATGTTGGTTTATCTTGCACCTAATGAAATAAGCAGCTTCCTTTTTTTTTTTTTTTTGCATGTCACCTGTTTCAGTGAGTCGTGTTTTTTTTTTGTTGTTGTTGTGGTAAGAACAATGGAGGAATGTTTGCTAGAGCAGCAGTTACTTGCAGATGATAGTCAAGGCAGCAGTGTAACTCTCTGTTTTTACACATACACATGCACACACACTCACTACTTGAGGTCTATTTAAATTCCACTTAGTATGCATTAAACAGGAAATAAGATGAATGGGTCTTTGCAGAGGGATTGGACCATCTCCTTCCCCCATACCTGCCTTTCTCCTTCCTCCCAACCTCCCTCTCCTGAGAAAGGAAAGATATCTTCAGTCTGAATTTGCCATATCTCTTCAATATGGAGATAAAGAGAAGCTTCAGAATGAAGGAATAAGAAAGATAGGCTCTGTAGCTCTTGGTTTTTGAACATATATTGCCTGAAAGACAATATATTCAGCTCTTTCAGATTGTGCTTTGTGTTCAATGCTGAGCAGAAGAATCAAATGGTAATAAGATACTTCAGATATGTGTAGCGTATTTGATTGTTTGTTCATTATACAAACCACGTCAAAAGCTCATATCTTCTTTGGGAAGATCTTTTGTATTCTTTCCGATTTAGGAGAACTCTTTGTAATGATCATTTCTTTTGACTACCAGACTCTGATGAAGCTTGCATGCCTTTCCCCCCCCCCCCCTTTTTTTTTTTGAGATGTGTTTCTGCGCAATCCGTTGGCATACTTCAAATGAAGTCAGATTATTGCTTTGCAAGGATGTTGCCTAATGTAATCAACCATGTTAACATGTTAATGACATGATAATGTACGGAATACCTTGTGACCAGGAAGTCTGGCTGAATCTGTCATATTAAATGCTGTGCATCACACAATATTTATACCCAGAAGCACAGTGTATTTTTACCCAGCAGATACAAGAGTATTCACAAAAGCCTACGTTCACTCTGAGTTTGCTGCTCTCTACTCTAAAGCCCCTATTGAATCTGTGCTGACTGAGCTAACAGGATCTATCACAGGGCTCGCTGACTTCAGCGCAGGTCTGCCCTGATGCATCTGTGTGCCTTCCAGCCTGGAGCTGCCTCGTGTTCAGCCTGTGCGAATGCTTTGGGAGCACCTGCAGGACCCTGTGGGCTCCTGAATGCATATAAGAACTGCTCCCCAAAGGCAGAGCAATACTGGCAAAGGTCTCGGTGGAGCTTATACTACCAAGGGAAGTAATAACAAGTCGCCTCTCTGGATAATGTGAGCTGCACTGCAGTGTGTGAGGTTCCCTACCTCCCCCCCACCACTACCGTAATCATCTCTAATGACAGAACTGCTGGTGAACATGTGAAGCTTTATGATGGAGAGAGAGCAAGCTTTAGACACAGGTGAAGAGCTGTGCTTTCCTGAAGCTCTGTAAGGTTTCCAGTAGTTGCCTGACACTGCTGATCTGAGCCTTTGATTCCCTCTTGTAGCCATTTCTTCTCTTTCGTTTTTCTTCCTTCTGTCCCAACAGCTTCTGCCCTGTTGCTGCTCTGTTCCCTGACCCTTTTTTACCTTCGGGCGGGTACTCTCGGAGCATAACACCTGAGAGCATGTCAGCTTCCAGTGCTTCAGAATTCAGCTTCACTATCCCTAAGGATCAGTTTTTTAGCCAGTGAAGCACCATTTTACCGCTTTTCTGAGAAATCTTGAGCTGGCTTCAAATGTAGGCTAACTTTAAAAGAGAAGCTATAAAAGGCACTTCTGAGGAACAAGGGGGTTGAGGCAGGTTGCAGAAGCGGTAAGACAACAAAACTCTTTAGCTTACTATGGACAGCAATGCATCCTTTCCTAACAGATATTTCCAATATTACATTTTTTTATTTAACTTTGTCCGGTGACATTTAAATATAGGGGATTTTTTATAGGTTCTATTAAGAGATTTAATAGCTCATTTTTTCTCCTTTTTCTGTATCTATCGGCAATTTTTAATAAATGCTATATCTCAGCTATAATATATAGTAATTTTGTAACACTGGCAGTACTTAACAAAGTTATATGAGATAATGGAACGTTTAACATTGTATTTTGTTTGTTTCTTTCATTCCCTAATATTAGCTTACTTCGTCCTTGAATTGAATTCTGCTCTTTGGTACAGTTTTCTTGCCCTTAGGTAATACCTAGACTGTGTTTTATTAAAATTTGTATTGTTGTGGCAATGTGTGTGGTGTGTATACGATACATTTATTACAATATGTTTTTCAAATTAAAAAATTTCTGTTAAAACTTTGAACCTGTGTGGGTATCCTGGCTGCTTCTTGCCTGACATTAGAGTATTCCATTAGCTTATGTCAGGATTTTTTTTTACTCTCCCCCCACCCCCCTTTCTTCTTGGCTCTTTGCTTCTCAGCCTCTGATGTAATAATTATGGCTTTCCTGTTTCAAAAAGTGTAATGACTCAACAGATGTTAAAAGCGTACTCTTGGGTCAATTTAAGACCGAATTAAGTATTAAAAAGAATTAAAAGCAAGCCCTTCTTTTCCTCCCAAAGTTCTATAAAAAACACACGATCAATAGCAGCGTTTTAATGAGAAGCCACTGTTACAGGGGAATGGAAAATATTTTCAATAGCTGTGTAGTTTTATAGCTGTACTGTTGCAGCTCCAGGCTAATGATGCCGTGTAGGTCTAGATACGCTGCCACTGCCTCTAGGAGAGGTGCCTGTTTGCTGGCTCTGCTTCCCACTCCATGCTCTGCTCTTTTCTGCTTAGACCTGCTGGTAGGTTTGGAGTGCAGAACTCAATTGGAGATTTGATTCAGTTAATGCTAACCCAAGATCAGGGGTAGCAGGGTTGTAAAATAGATCGACTCCTTGGTGTGATTCACACTGAGTCACACAGGCACTTGTGATCTTAGCAGTGGAAAAGGACCAAGGGGCAGGTGAGTGGTAGACAGCGGTAATCCGCTGCTCTTTCTGGCTGTGGCAGCCTGCAGTGATTACTGAGCCACATCATGAACCTGGAATGAGGATTTCTGGAGAGAGTGTCTCTTCATTACCTGACTGAGTGTCATGCAAAAAGACTGTAGTAATAGTAGTACTGTAGAAAGAAACATTTGAAGAAAACTGGTTCTGGAACAAATTTTAAAAGAATGGTTTATTTTCTGCTTAGTCATACTTAATCTGCAGTTGTAGTTATGTAATAGCTACAGAATATATAGAATGGAAGGTGGATTTTGCTGTGAGCACATGATCGTGAAGTCAGTTATTTGATTTATGGTTGCAAAATTCTCACTAGCAAGAAAAAGCATATATTTTTATTTCTGTATATTTGTGTATAAGCACATATTTATATTTTATAAATATGCAGATCTTTATATTACTTACACAATTACCTTCTTATTCATAACTTCTAATTCTATGAATTTGTTTTGTTTTTCAATTTAAATTGACTACTTTCTTTCCTGTGTTGTCTTTGCTTTTAGACCTGAGCTTTTCAGCTGGGATAAAGTTATAAAGATGTCCCCAGTTGAGAGACTGGAACACGCTTTCAGCATAGCCAAAAACCACTTGGGAATTGAAAAACTGTTGGATCCTGAAGGTATGATGCAATTGTTTTTGCTTGATTAGAAGTTTTGCTTTTGAGCTATTTTGGAAAAAAAGATATTGACGTTTACTATGAATACCAATTCCAGTAGTCTGGTGCAGTGATATGTTGTTTCAAGCTATTGAATTTGGGATAAAAAGAATGTGAATTTGTTGTTTTGAAGGTACCTGTGTGCATGTGTATGCTTTAGCTTCCTGAATATTGAGATTCAGGTTGACTTGCCATTCAGAGGCAGTATACAGGAAGGTGCAGTTGGTACCCTGTAGGCTGGGGTTTTTGTTTGTTTGCTTTTTAAATTGCAGATGTCTGTGCTTTTTAGATGAAATGACGCAGTGTAGAATGGGGTAGCTTAAGAGGTCAACATCTTTTGTTCTTTATATCCACTGTATAGCTGTGAGCGCTTACCTTGTTGGAATGCTTGCTGGGAAACTCTTATGGCCCCTTTTTAAAACCCTGAGCTGTCACTCTGCTTTGAAGTGAGCCTCCAAAGATTCATTCTGTACCAGAGGCTCTCAAACTACAGATTCAAGTACTACCTTCTTAAAAATTAGTGTCCGCTGAATGGGTAGAACTCGTAATCCCCATGGTATATGTACCTGAGTTTGTGAAACTCTCTTCCGTATCATAAGCCAGAAAGCGACCTGAACAATGCTAGGAGTAAGGATAGAGCATATGCTGAAGTGTTTGTTTATGGGGGATACTGTCCCAGAACTGCATTTCTTCTTGTAGGATGCTCAAGAGTAGTTTTTTCCAGAATATTTATTATTCCTCACTAACTTCAGCTTTGGGCTCTTAATCCAAAAAATCATGCGTTCTGATGTGAATTCACTTTCAATATAGAAAATGATTTTATATTTCTTCGGTTGCTAGTGCTGCTTTGCACATCAGTTATTCCAGTCAAACCTCACCTTTTAGCTTAAAGCTTACTAGAGGCTACTTAACAGGACAGCTGATTGTTTATATCAGTGTATGTGAAATCTTAACTGTATTTTAGGTAATGATGTAATGATTTAGAAAAGCAGTCTCTTGATTTAATATTCCCCCTTTTTTTTTTTTTTTGATGCAGATGTTGCTGTACAACTTCCAGACAAAAAGTCTATTATCATGTATTTAACCTCTTTGTTTGAGGTCCTTCCTAAGCAAGTCACCATGGAAGACATCCGTGAGGTGGAGACCCTTCCAAGGAGATACAAACAGGAATGTGAGGATGGAGAATTCAGTATACAGCAGGTGCGTTTGTCATCAAAGTTTGGCTAGCTTTTCTTGAGTTGTAATTTTAGCTGGTCTTTGGTCTTATTGGTTATATCTGGAACATGCTTTCTATCCTGTACAACACAGTAGGGAAGATAACAAAAATCACAACGTTTTCTTCAAGGTTGACTTCCATGGTTTTATCTTCCTTTTCCTGCTCTTCTGATTCCTGTTAAAGATCCTACCTAAGGTAGAAAGTTCCGTCTGTTTTATTCTTCTTGCTGCAGCCTTTCTCATTTATCTTGATGAGCTGCACAGGCTGGCCCAAAATCTTCAACTGAGTTTGCAATAGGACTCTTACGTTTTGCTGCTCCTGTTGCGGTGGAAGTGTGGTGCATTTTGTATGCTTTCCTTTGTGTATGATCCGCTGTTCCGTTTATTAAGCGCAATTAAAGTCAACTTTTCTATCTAGGTTCCTTTATTGATTGATTGATTGATTTATTTGTTTAATGAAAGTTAACTGGTAGTAACTGCTGGCGCCTCTTGTTAAAAATGCGCGTACCAATCAGTTTTAATGTCATATAAAGTATTGAAAGGGATCTCAATTGTTCTATTTTTAGTACCATTTGGGAAAGCATCATCTTTGCATTTCTAAGGTCTGACTTTTCTCTTTGCTGCCTAGGCTGTAGGACTTGAACAGGAGCAGGGTGGTTCTAGAGCAGAGACTCCTAGCACAGTGACAGAAGTGGATATGGACTTGGATAGCTACCAAGTTGCTCTGGAAGAAGTCCTCACATGGTTGCTGTCAGCTGAGGATACATTTCAGGAACAAGAGGAAATATCTAGTGATGTTGAGGAAGTCAAAGAACAATTTTCTACCCATGAAGTAAGATTTTCCTGGAAATCCTTTTGGTTATGGGGCAGGGGAGCATGGGACAGGGCTGTAGTACTTCCATTTCTTATCCAAAACCTTCCACTTTGTTTCTTTTATCATCCTTTTCCTAAATTAAAAGCAGCTCTAACTGAATGTTGAAAATTGAATTTAGTTTATCAGCTTTCCATGGCCAGCTCACTGGTTTCCTTGTGAGAATCAGCCTGTATCATAATACTTTTCTGCTGCCAAACACTAAAAAGCCCAATCAGCCCTGTGTCACTTGCTGTTAAATGATAGCAGTGCTAAAACTGATAATCATGTCAGTTTAGTTCAGTGGTCTCTCTCTCGTGATTAGCATAGTTTAGTCCAGTAACATGATGTGTTATTGTTTCCAAGTTATTTTATTTTTATTCTATTCCGAATGTAAACAAATGTTCTAGTGTTTCTAAAAGTTTCAAATGTCATGTTAGATGTTTTAGTTTTTGCCTTTGTCAGCCCACTGTATATAATTCCATTTAAAAACTGAATGATGACTGGTATGAAGAATATTTCTTTTGTGCTAGGGTTATAAAACCATAAACAAAAGGAAGAGGTGTCTGAATTGTTGTTAAATACGTGGATTTTTAACATTATTAACTCACAGCATTCTATTTGCTTTCTTGCAGTACATATTCAATCTTGTTTTACATGCTGTTGGCCACAGATAAATTTCGTTTTAATTTTCTTGGTGTGTTTGTTCCAAGGTTGTCTTTTAACCAAAACCGTTTTGTCTGAGGCAAAGTCAGTTTGTATTCCTCAATTAGCTATTTGTTTTACCGGCTCTAGAACTTTTGTAGCTCATAGGGAGTCTTCTAACAGAGAAATGGGTCTGCCACACTTGCACATTTGATGATGTTGCCTCATTCTGCAACACTGGCATTTTAAACACTGACAGTCAGTTTATTAAGACTCTTACCAATTCATAAACTCCAGATAGGACCTCACAGATCATGGTGATGTGGCTGGTTGTACTTTTTCTAGGCTTTTATGATGGAGCTTACTGAGCACCAGAGCAGTGTAGGCAATGTCCTGCAGGCTGGGAACCAACTGGTAGCACAGGGCAATCTGTCGCCCGAAGAGGAGTTTGAAATCCAGGAACAAATGCAGCTGCTGAACAGTCGATGGGAGGAACTCAGGGTGGAGAGCATGGACAGGCAATCCCGGTGAGTCATGCCATGCAACCTCTCCTAGAGTTGCAGGACCAGCCTCTGGCACTTACTGTGTCTCTGAGGAATTAGTTCGCATCTGTTTGTAAGATTTTTTTTCAGAATTTATAGTATCTACATAGTAGTTACATAAATGTGTTTTAATATTGTTTCAGTAATCTAAGTTTTTAAATAAAACATTCAGTAGAAGTGAATAGCTATATTTGTTTACACAGCTAAGGAGTACTTTGAAGAATTTTTCCCCACATGTGGGTTATCAAGGTCAGAGCCGCACGTCAAGGGAGAAGATATGTTTCATTGCAGCTCTTGGCAGAGCTTCTATTAGCAGTAAATCCCTGTTGCAAGAAACAATCCTTATTTATAAATTGCATAATTCATTAACTTTTGTTGAGAAGGAAACAGGCAAACTTAACTATATTCCTTATGTTAATGGTGAACAATTTGTTTGGTTATTCCTAACTGGTTTATGAATGGCTTTTTTTTTGTCTGTCTTTCCTTTAGTAACTACAGCTTAGTCTTTTTCTTTGGGAAAATACTTTCTGAAATGACTCTGTTTTGCTTCCCCTTCTTCCCTGCAGTCTCCATGACGTGCTGATGGAGCTACAGAAGAAGCAGTTGCAGCAGCTGTCTGACTGGCTGACAGTCACAGAAGAACGCATTCAGAAGATGGAGTCTCAGTTCTTAGCTGAAGATTTAGAATCGCTTCAAAAACAGCTGGAAGAACACAAAGTAAAGCTTTTTCTGTGTTCTACACTACCTCTTATATGGGAGAAATACTTGGAAGATCTGTAGGTTGGTGGGTTCCTTTAGCAGAAAAACTCGATTGTGTCAGAATTTGAATATGGCTGTGTTTTGAGTGGCTGCCTTTGATGTTTGGAAAGGGAGAATGGTGGGAAAGAAGAGAATTGGACATTTCTGGAAGTACTTTCTTAACTAAACACTGGAGCACTGATACCTATAGTAGAAGCTTTTTTTTTTTTTTTTATCTTCACCTCATGCAGGAAATGAGGCCTTTTCAAGTGAATTGTTGGTGTGAGGGAGAGTATGAAACACCTGGTGTACAAATTTGCCTCTAATGTCTGGCTGGCGTTGTTAAAGCATACTTGAATGTTTGCTGCTTAAAATAATGTGGGAGCTGAAAATAACAGGAAGGACCTCCCAAGTCACTGAATCTACTCCTTGCTAGTACAGGGATTGCATCCTGGATGGGGGTGCGTAGGTGTTGCTTTCTGTTATACACAACACTTTGGAATTGGCTTGACTTTCGGTTAAATTTCTGGATGGGAGTCCAGTCTTTCCAGCCTGCTCTGTTTTTGAAGAAGAAAGATGGCCTTTTGATGCTTGTCACAGTTGCAGCTTTGATTATTTTAGTCAGCACTGAGGTTTGACCTTCTCCCCAGCATGGGACATACCTCACAGGGCAAGAACTGCTAAGTATTTTTAGTCTGTGTAATTTCCTGTCCCACATTTGCGTTCTTTTGTCAGTCTTCAAAGTCCGGAGAGCTTGAGGTGTGGTGTTCGTGGAGTGATTTAGGATATTCTGGGTTGAAAAGTGATATTTTTAGTAGTATAGAGGTATATTTGTGTTGCAAAGATCTTTTGGAGGTAACTTGAACTATGGAATCTGTTCTTCTAGAAGTTGTATGAATATTTAAGTGTATAAATTACTGCAAAATGATAGGAGCTGTATATCCTTTTGCAGTTGCTGTATATCCTTTTGCGACTATTGTCTTTGAATGTTGTAACTGATATACCAGCACTTATGCTTAGGTTTTAAGAGAATTGTAATGTCATCTATTAAAAGACAAATGTTCGTAGTGGTTATTTTTTCCCCTTTCTGGCATGCCCTATGATACTTGCTTATAGACAATTATATCTTTTTATAGAAACACTTAAGCTGTTTTACCTATAGCAGTAGACATAGAAAGTCAATGCAGTTGTTGTATGATTCTCCTAGAGAGGTATATTACCAACATCTTAAAGCATTCCTTCCCGTTTTCCAACATTTAAACAGAATGGATTTAGGTTCATTTCTAGCAGTCTTTTGCTTTCATTTATTTGAATTGTCTAGTGATCCGCAGCGGTAAAATATATGCTGAATTATTGAACCTTAAGTGCTTTGCCACAGCAGTTCTTTTAGTTACTGTGGCCAAAATAGCAGATTTGTGAAGTATTTAAAGTTCATAACCATTGATGTCATCATCTAGAGCCTCCAAAGTGACCTAGAGACAGAACAAGTGAAGGTAAACTCCCTGACACACATGGTTGTCATTGTTGATGAAAGCAGTGGGGAAAGTGCAACAGCTGTCTTGGAGGAACAGTTGCAGGTAAGATATTAGAGCTTTCTTTGAACTGTAATAGCAGGCACTCAAAATGTTTGCCTGAAGTTGTTAAGCAACAGTTTAATGTACATAAAAAAAATCTTAGAAAGGATTTTTAAAGTGATATTAACATAAAGAATTATTCAACTTCCTAAGGATAAAACCTGCAAAAGTGCCTCGGTGACTTTCAAGCCCAATTGCTGATGTGTCAGACTTTCTGTATTCTTAGCGACTTTGGCGCTTTGCAGAGCTTCCTTTCAGCAGTTTTGTTAAAATGGGAAGATACACAGTGCTTTTTTACTTTTATTTGTATAGGTAATTTTCAGTGGTTGTTAAATGTGATGGAAAAGTATCAGAGTACCCTGTAACCTGAAATAAAGCGTAGTGTCTGTGAAACAGAATTTTTTGAAACAGAATTCATACTAGTTTGTTTGCTCCTTTTGAAATTAATGAAAAATTTCACTGTCTTCCGTGAGAGCAGAGTCAAGACTAATAGGTGAATGTTCTTGAAAGTTTTAACCTTAAGCTTTGAGCAATACAACAATGGCAATTACTGGCAATGAGGTAATTGCAATGTAGAAGGAGGTGATGATGAGGTAGAAATCGTGCTTTTGAATATCTGATTTTGAGTTTCCTTGTGAGGCTCATGAATATCTCTTGCTTTTCCTAGAGGCTTGGTGAGCGGTGGACAGCAGTTTGCCGTTGGACTGAGGAACGACGGCTCAAGTTGCAAGAAATTCAGCTTTTATGGCAGGAACTGCTGGAAGAGCAGGTTAGTAGCTCTTCAGTTACCCAGGATGACGAACTGATCTGGAAGCTGAAATTGCTCTCTGCACTTCTTGTTCTGTGGAAACTCTGAAGCCAATGTAGTTGCTAGACCTGCAATAACATACTGTTGGGTGCAGCCACAAAAGATGAGTCCTATCTCAGCTGAGATCTGACTGATGTCTGATGAGTCAGGTTTCTCTGTGGTTTCAGGTCTTGCCCGGAGAAGTGAAGGATAGAATAAAAATTTTTGCTTTGTGAAACAAAGGATGTTAGGATCTCAGTTGAGCCTAGAGCAGAGAAAGGGCAGGGAGCTGAGTGGATGAACTCTCTCATCTAATGTGGAAGAAAAGCTGAAGTCTGGGTAAAAGCACCCTGGCTTTCTCCTTTAGTGTCCCTGATACCAGGAGAATCTGAACTCTTTAGTGACCCTACAAAGATTTGTATATTTAGTAACTCTTGTTAGAGATTAACAGTTCTCAATAAGAAAATAGCCATAAAATACTAGATTTTGTATAAAAGTTTGGGTTCGCCTCATTTCTTGCAGAGTTCAGTAGTTGTACAGCCCAAGAAAAAGAATTTTCCTAATTTTAAGCAAGAATGTTTATAACTCCTTACAAAATCATTTCCAAAGCAGCTATTTAGTATTTTTATGGACATAGTTCTTTGAAAGTCCTCTTTTTTTTTTTTTTTTTATCTTATGTCACTGAATTCCACAGGTTGTATTATTTTTAAAATAATTTATTTAATTTACCCCGACTGTTTGTCTAACAAATTAATTTGTAATGAACCCTGTGACCTTTCTTGGAAAATTTAATGGAGAAGTAATTGTATGAAAATGCAGGTATGATCATCTTGCCTTATGGAACTCACTTATGGAATGAGATTCTCTCGAATCTCTTGTCATAAAAATCTTCCTATCTTTGAACCACTGTATCCAATTTCTATTTGAACTCCAGTTTCTCTGAGGCAATCAAAAAATAACAAAATAATATTATTTGGTTTAAGATCAGTGAAGATTTGCAAAATGACAAAGTAGTAAGAACATCCATAATACCAAAATGACAATGAATAAGTAAGTAATTGATGCCTTGGTAATTACAGAATTTTTACCTAAGTGAGCCATAAGTTCTTCCATTGTGAACACATGTACGCTATTTTGCAGTAAACTAATCAATTGATACTATTTTCAAAATCAGTAACATAGATATTTACTCTGTGTAGTGAAGCATGCAGTTCATGTCTCATTTTGCTGAGTTTTGGCAGTTGAATTGCAAAGAAGATGGCATTCTGAGTTGTATATGCCTTGGTCTAATATTACACATTTTAAGATGACCTTGAATACACTTCTCAAGCACACATTGGCATACGAAAATATGATTCAGCTGTATTAGATTTGTGTGCCTTGTTGTAGACCTTGTTTGGTCACTCAGCTTAAGATGTTTAATGGCTATCTTCTGAAAGTTTTACTTAAATTGTTCTGTTTTCTTAAATGATGGTATTTTTTACTGTAAACCTTTGTTAAAACTCTGTAGTATACACAGATTGTTTAGATGCTTGAGATGAGAGAAATAGAACAGCACCTGTATAGTAGTTACTGCCTAGATTCTTTGACAGGGATGTTTTTTCTGCTTTTGTTGTTGTTGTTTTTCCTCTCCAATAAGTATGTGCAGAATACTGACAAGCCAAACTTGTGGCTAGTGTGTCCTTGCTATTATTATAGACAATGAGGTTCAGATTCTGTTTTATCCAATGCTATATATCTATCTATATATATTTCTTACATAATTGCCAAGGCATTATTTTAAAGTATATACATACAGAAAGTTGCATGCTAACACACGCTTTCTGGCAACCCTGGACCAAGGTAAGACTTTGAGCTGAGAAATAAGGACTCTGACATACAGCAAGGCTTTGTTCAAAGTACATACTGTGCTCAGGTTCGAGGACCCTGTATGATTGTGTACGTCCTTCTGATTTCCTAGGAAAATATGATCCTCAGCCATTCATTGTCTGAGAGTTTATTATAAAACTATTGCAAATGTTGTCTTCTGTTGAAGTTATTTTGCCTTCTGATATGTTTTAAGTGGTCTGTAATTGTGTTGCTTTGAAAAAGTGAAAAAGCTTCACTGGGGTTTATTGTTTATCGTAGAATGTCAGGTATCAAGTGATGAGGAATTAGAAGCCTGTTTTAGGTGATTCAGGTCAGCCTATGATTGCATTTGTTGTTCAACTCTGAACAATACGTTTACTGCTATCGGCTTTGACTTACAGGTCTCTGCCTTATTATCGCTGAATTATCAAATGAACTAAAAAAAATTATAATGTGGAACTAATTAAAAACTTTAATGCAAACACTTTAATTACATTTAGATGTTCTCACTTTTTCATTCCACTCAACCAAATGGAGAGTTGAGCAATAGCGATGTATCAGCCTTCTTGTGGATGCCTAGAAAATTTTTGGAAGCCACACTGCCAAGTCAACATAATTCCTATGACTCAAGAAACAAATTCCTCAATCAGTGCCAGATATTTCTTAGTGCTGTAATAATTAGGTTTCATTTTCCTACAGAGAGTTCTCTTTGACAGCTGGGTTGGCAGAAATCAGTTGTATACACTGAAGGGTTTTTAAGCTCCTCTCTTAAGCAAAAATATGCTGGTCGAGATGTCAACTTGATTTTTCCAGTGAGTATGTGGTGTTGTAATTTTGTTCTTCCAGCCTTATGGCATTTCCATCACCATCATATTTTACTGTCTGTACATTTTACTTATTGGAAAACTTTGCTAGCCTTAGGACCAGAAGTTGCTGTAGCCACTTCTGGGACAATGCCAAAAATACGCAGCTAGACTGAGGAGCTGGTAACTCTTATAAAATATGTTCTTTTGCTGAACATGAAGGTCTGACTTCCCATGTCATTTTATATTTTGTCTTTATTCTTTCAAACAAGGAGGAGTAGCACTGTGCTGGTGACCACACATTTGAGCTTGACTGGGGGGAGGTTAGTTGTGTATTATTGTCTATGGGGGGTTAGATGGCTGTGCAACAGCAGCAATTTGTTTTAACTTTGTTTGATGCAGTGTAATGTAAAAAACACACTAAATGCTTCCCGACGTTTCATGCCAGTTGTTGCTGGAGTTGCCATAGGAGTGCTGCCTGACTGAAAAGAAGTAAGACTCAGGACAGATTTCCCAGAAGAAGGGAAACCTGAACTGGTACTACCCAAAGCTGACTATCCCAGCTTTCAGAAGTTCATGAGACAGTGTTTCCTAAAGTTATTTTCCATTTGGAAGTAGGTGTAATAAACAGGGTGGTAATTAATAACCATCTGGGTCTGTGACTGACCGAGTGGACTAAAAGAACTCAGAATTAACATTGCTGCAGCTTCTGCAAGAAAACAGTTTGCAACAGCTGGTTCTGAATCACAGAGGGAAGAAGGGAGGAGAACGAAAGAAGGCATACAGACCATTTTGCTGCATTTATAAGTTCGAGGTCAGCTTTTGGTGGATACCTGGACTATGTTAATAACTTTGGGGAGTTTGGGGGCTGAGGAAGGGCTTTGAAATTTTGCAAAATGGCTTACTGAAATTTTTGTGATGAAAAGTATTATTTGGCTCTCCTCTGATCTGAATTTTTTTTGTCTCCATTTATTTAGTGGTCTTGTTAATGCCAACTGACATTTCTTCATGTAAGGATTGCAGAACCATGCTTTAATTAAATGTAAAGATCCTAAAGAAGAAATTAATCATAAGCTGTTTGAGAAACTTGTTATGTTCTTGTGCTGTTTCCCTTATGATCTGCAGTGCTTGTTGAAAGCTTGGTTAACAGAGAAAGAAGAGGCTTTAAATAAGGTCCAAACAGGCAACTTCAAAGATCAAACAGACCTGAGCGTGAATGTTCGAAAACTAGCAGTAAGTATTCCTATTCTGGTTGACTCTGTCTAATTCGAGAGAATGCATGAATAGCAAGTTGTCAATTTGACTCCAGTAAGAGCTGTGAATACACTGCATTTTTGGAAGGCAGGCCCAAATTCTCTCCTTGCTAGATTCTCTGACTTGAATTTTTAAAATTTGTATGAGACTGGCTCCGTGACCATTCTAGGTTGGTGTGCCGTTCTTCGGATAGCTACCCCGTGCGTTTGACAGGGTTTGGAGTTTCCTGAAGACTGCCAATCAGCTGTATTTTTCAGAGCTTTTGGTACGTTAGGGCAGCTTCTACCTACACTGATCGTTTGTAGCTGTTACTCAGAAATTACTGCTGATTGCTCTAGCAGCTGATTTAGGGATGTGCTCTTTTTGAGAGTTTCTCTTAGTGCTTTGTTATATGAGAAAACTGTTTTGAAACCTATGATGCATCTAGCTCAGGTAGTACGTTTTTTCATGGAAATAAAGGCTAAAAGGTGGCAGACTACTTTATCTTCTTTATTTTTTAAATATTTTCTTTTAATTTCAGATTTTGAAAGAGGACATGGGCATGAAGCGGCAAACGTTAGACCAACTGAATGAGATAGGTCAGGATGTGATCCAAATCCTTGGGAACAACAGAGCGTCCAAGAAAATCGACCATGATCAAGAGGAACTAACTCAGAGGTGGGACGGTTTGGTTCAGAAGTTAGAGGATTACTCCAACCAGGTACCTAACAATGTTCTATTACTTTTTAGTTGTTTAGATGTCTGTCTGTATTTACATAAACTTCATCGATACTATCAGCAAAATTGCCCAGGCAAATTTTTGGCAACAGACTAGGGATAAGCAAGTTTGTTCACGTGAGGCTGACTCTATTCGCCAAGAAAGCTGTCTGGGCTTTTTGGTCTTCAAAACAGCAAATTATTAACCTAGCTAGTTCTCTTACTCCTTTCTCCGAAAGATTACGCCTCACCTTTCTGATGACCATGTGTTATTAATCAATGCAAATGCTGTAAATGTTTTAAGAGAAAAAAAACACGCGCACGCACACGCACGCACACACACGCACGCACACACACACACGCACACACACACACACACACACAGAGAGAGAGAGAGAGAGAGAGACACTCAAAAACAGAGGTGTGGAGGATCCACCAGCACCAAAACCCAGAATGGATAAATATAGGGGAATCATACGAGCATTTATGCTCTGTTTTCTCATATATTTTCTCATCTGTTGAAAATAAAGTAATTTTTTGTTTGACCTGCAATGATGATAGCCAGGCTGGATTGTTAAATGTTAATGAGTAAGTTGTCAATGAGTAGGAGGGGTCTGTTTCAGCAATCCAGCTTTAATGTTTTTCTTGCATTTGAGTTAAAGCACTGAGGGTACCAAAGCCTGTTTTCATCCTTTTACTCCCCCTAAGTTTCAAGTCTCTAGTTGAACTGAGAATTTTAATGCTTTTTTTGCATTTGTAAAATGAGAATAACAGTGTTTTTCTTTAGAGTGCTTTAGCGTCTGTGAAAAACATGCTACATGAGGGCTGGCTGTGTTCACTTGTATAAGTGACTGAATGGGCTTTTATGTCTGATGAGTAAAAGTAATTAAGCAAAAGCAATTCGCAGATAGTGTGTTACCTTTAATACCATTAGAAATGGTATTTAACCTCTTTTGGTAAATCATTTTGTATAGGTAACTCAAGCAGTAGGAAGTATGGGGATGTCGCAAGTTTCACAGAGGACTGCTGCAGAAACAGTGCTACCGAAGGAACAGGCAGTGGTTAAACAATCCAGACAGGAATTGCCCCCACCACCGCTCCCAAGGAAGAGGCAAATCCCAGGGGACAGCGAAGCAAAGAAAAAGTGAGTAGTTGCCATTGCCGTTTTTTCTCTTCCTCACCGGATACTACATGGACTTACTTCTGTTAGTTTTTTGGTTTGAATCTGCTTTTATGCAAGTGAGGCATACTTAAGTTGCCACTGTGAGGTAGGAGAACACACACCTCCTTTGGGGAGGGAGAAGGGGATGTTGCATGCAGCCTTGTTTTCAGAGCAACAGAAAACTTGCATCTACCATTAATTTCAAAGGAAACTAGATATTCTGTGTCTCAAAAAAAGCAGTTCTTCAGTTCTTTGTACCTCAGTTCCTTTGTTGAAGGATAGAATTAATTATTTTTACTTTGTTTTGGAAAGGCATACTTTGCATCTTTGGATAAAAAGTAGTGTGAATGTGCCAAGTATTTTGATTTATTTATTATTCCCTTCTATCGCCCGTAAAATATATGGGAGAAACTGTCTGCCCAAAAAGGCTCAGAAGCCTATCCCATGTCCTTGGTATTTTGTAATAACGCATTAATAATAACGCATTTTACAGCATTACACAGTGTTACAGTGATGTCTCCTTTCACAGGTATTTCTGGAGTGGCTGTTGTTTTTTTTTTCCTTATATATAATTTAATAAAATGTATGTGCCTTTATTAAATATCATACCTAAATAATTCCTAAAGGAATTACTGTCAAGATAAATGAAGAAAGCAAATGCTGTATGCTCATCATTTTGCTTTTTGTGTTTGTCTGAGAAAATCAGTATTTCTTTGACATGTCAGTAGTTCAAACCATTGGTATATTGTTCAGGGAGATCGAAGGCAGCACAGCAACCTCCTGCTCTTCATGCAGTCGTGTGATGTGTATTTGCACAGTGAAGAGTTGCTCTTCTCACTTTTTTTCAGAGAAGGAATGGAGGTTCAAAGGGAGGAGGAACTTGAGCAAAGTCTTGTGAGCAGTTTGGAGAAGCAGAACCCTGTTAAGAACCTCTGAGCCCTGGGGGTACCATTGTAGTAACACAGGCAGCAGCCTGTCGGTCCTCTCCTTATCACTCATGAGTTGTAGAAACTATTATAGATTTTTTGAAAGCAAAAGTGATTTTGATCATTATCTTTTCCTAATGCTCAAACTGTATTGTAATACAGAGTCAGGTAGAATAGGTTGAACTTTAATCTGTTGTTTTTGCTTCTTCTGTGTAACTCATGTTGAAACCAACAAATGAAAAGTAACTGGAGTCTGGCAGGTTTTCCCTTGACATTTTTCTGTGTTACTAACAGTAACTTCTGTATCTGTTGGCAGGCTGTTATTCTGTGTTAGGGTTTAGACTGTGTTAAGCATTCTAATTCTAATATGGCCTGACTTCTAGTTCATGTAGTCTATCTGCTTTGCCCTTCTGTCCAAAGCTTTGAGTAGTATTGATTAATTCTAGAATGTGTGATTGTGTTTTGGTTTTTTTGCTTTTTAGTTTTTTTTTTGTTTGATTTGTTTGTTTGGTGGTGGAGAGTTTTGGTTTAAAAGAAGTTTTAAGCGTGAGAAAGTTATATTAGACTAGGTAAGCCCAACTATAGTCAAAAACCTTAAGCTATAAGTTAGTTCTCAGTCAGCTAAGCGTTCAGAAAAGTTTGTCTGCTGTCATTAGCATGAGTACTTAAGCTGGTAGCTCTTTCTTCAGACTAAATAGTGTTGCAGATATTTACAAAATCTAAAAGCAAAAAAATCTAATCCTTATTTATCTTGTTGTTGAGGTTTAGTTTATTACTTTAAAAATACTCAGCATTGAGAGATATGTTTTGTGATATGTTAAAAGAAACAGTGATCATTTGCATGAAGATTTAAACATGGAAAAAAAAAAAGAATAGGAATCGCCTCAGGTCCTCTCAGTTTGTTCAGAGAGGCTAGTGCTACTAACATAATTTTTTGCTATGGCAGCTTATCGAAAGTCTGTCCATGTCCTGCAGCCTATGAGTAGTAATCTGAGAAACGTGAACGTTCTATGTGCACCCTTGCCTTTTTGGTATTGAGGAATGTGTTGAACTTTGACTTTTGATTTTTAAGACAGAGTGACTGAGTAGGGGAAGATCACCAAAAGAAAAAAAACAAATTGTCTGACCTTTTAAACTAGGTTTGATGCTGAAAGTGCTGAGCTGTTGAACTGGATCTCAAAATCAAGAGCTGCCATTCAGAGCACAGACATCAAAGAGTACAAGAAGATGAGAGAGACTTCAAGCACAAAAGAAAAGTTGAAGGTAAATGGGGAGATAGAGGATGTTCCAGTGAATAGTATATTTTGTCACTGTAAGCTGGCAGTCAGCTGGAGGTGTGGGCTGATCCAAATGCTTTGTGGGGAGTAAGTCCCTTTTGTTAAATAGCGTCAAAACTGGGCAGACGTGGAAGACTCTGACCAGCTGGTCACAGCCTTTTGTCAGTGTTGGGCTGCACAATGCACAGAAAACTTTAAAAACATATATTGCTAATATCACTTTTGGAGTTCTAATGAATGCGTGTTTTGACGATTATTGTATTTTCCACAAAGCAGCATTATTTGGCTTCATGTTTCACAGGATCCCTCATGTATTTGGAGATGGATCTGACTGAAACCACCTTTATAGAATTTTGACAGAGATGGGCCAAGGTACTGCTCAGAAACTCCTTGCATCATGCAGTGACACTCTGTAAACCCTATAGCACCCAGGCTCTAAGGTGGTCTCTTACTGTAATGCTTGGGCGCCTTGTTGCCTACTGTTAATTTCAGAGAAAACCCTGATAGTTAGAACCATGCACAGTATTAGTTACCTGCAATTTTTGCAGGATTCTGTGGGAGCTATGAAATAACCACTTCCGTCTTGGATTCCTTCTGTTTCAGGAATGCATTCTTACCTTTTTTTGGTCCTTGAGTATGCTTTGTTAGTAAAGGCTTATGGGACCATTACCAGGTCCTGAATCTGCTTTTGAAATCAATGGCAATATTTAAAAATATCTTTAAAGAGACTTCTCAGTGCTCTAGTGCGCAGTGATGCCAGTAGGAATGCTTGGAACGATAATGCTCTTGGATATAAAAACCAAAACAATACAATAATTTATTTATAGAGCTGTATGAATGTTTGTAGCTCTTTATAAAACAGGCTCCAAGACAAGACTTCAACACCAGGTTCCCATGTACAGCACTATTTTTAAATGGTTGGAGCAAAAGGGAACTTTTCTTTCCCATAGGTGTGTGTTCTCCCTCTTGGCTCACACAGGAGTATTCACTAATACATATGTCTTGAGGGGGAATTTGTTCCTCTGAAAATCTTGATAGGCGCATAAGATTTTCCTCATCAGTTCTTTGTCATGAAGAATAGTGAAGCACTAGATCTGAGCAAAGTGGAGTACTAGTGGGCTATAGTTCTTGCTAGCTGGCCTTTTAGATAACAGGCAGTTGTTTGCTTCTGCTGGAAATCACTGTAGAGAACGCAGGTGAAGGTATGAGGGTGAAAAAAAAAGGCCCATTCTCAAGTGGTTTATATAATAAAATTAGAATTTTTGGTCACAAGTGACATGTTTGAATAAAAGTCCCGATATCTGACTTCATCTAGCAGCATCTCTAATGTTCTTAATTGTTTTTTTTTTTTCCAAATTCCTGGTGTCACTGTACTAACGTCTTGCTTGGTTTTTGAGAGAGCTGGTTCCTTGCGCTCTGTTTTCCAAGCAAGCAGAGGGCTAACACACATTTTAGAAAGTGCTTTATCCAAGAAACCTAGAATGTGGTTTTGGATGGTAGTGGGATATATATGTTACTGGAAAGAAAAGTCAAGAAAAATGGCACTGTCTTAAAACTGTTCTTTTGGGTTTCAATTTGTAGGTAATAGAAAAAGAAAGGATTGAGAAAAGCCCGAAATTAGATGAACTGAAGCGAAGTGGACAGATTCTTTTGGATCAAATGGGAAAAGGTAAGAGACTTGAGGTTTTCCTGTTTTATGATTTTAATTACATGAGTTACTGGGGAAAAAATAATGAAATACACTATCTGCAGTGAAGCATTCTGATATATTCCTTCCCTTTTCCTCCATTTTTTTTTCTATTAGAGGAAAGAAAACATGTTATTTACTGGTAAGGTTTATGGAAAAACAATATTAATTGTCTTTGTTTAGTGTGTGTTTGTTCATTCATTTGCAAACTAAGGGTTAATTTCATTGAAACAGAAATAATTGTTTGAAATAATAATTGTATGCTTTTGAGGGGAGGAGTTGGTTTTATTTTAAATCACACAGAGAATTTAGGTCTAAGACTTTCAAATGTAACTGCCTTAAAGATGTGGAAATTTTGAAACCAAACATAAGTTGGACAATGTGTGTATACCTCGCTCACTCTTTTTTTTTTCTCCTTAGTTTTCTCTATTTTTGTAAAAACTGTCAGTATGTTTTGATGATACAGTCACAACTTGTGGTACAAAGGCAGGAGAAGCCTACGTGCTTGAGCAAATGATTGGCTGTTAGTTAAAACACCTATCCTTGGAAACTTAAAATTAACATCAGTGAAAGTTGGATCTTTAAGCTTTGCCAAAATTTGATTCCAAAATATGATAAAAGTCTGTCAGTGAAATGCAACATTCTCTGTAGCAGAGCTGTAGAGATAATGTGCAGACAGTCTTCTAGATCTGTTTTGCCTTTGGCTTCTGGTGAAGTCACTGCAACTGACTTTTTAGCCAGGTGTAAAGGTGATGTCTCTTTATCCAGTGTACTGACTAGCACACCTTTTAGAAAATGTGGACTGCTATTGGATTTCCCAACTGTGAGATTTTTCTTCTTGCCAGCACCTATGCTGGGATACCTTGATCTGCAGAGCTTCTCCAATCCTTTCCTCCTTGTCTGCTATAGCTGAAATTTTTTACTTTACTACTGGCCTGGATCTCTGTTCACAGTGCGTGCTATTGCCCTAAACCTGATGACTGGAATACACTGATTTGACCTGGAGTTTGGATTATAACTTTTTTTTTCCTCTCCCCTCCAGCTCTGATATGTTATGGCTATATACGCAGTATCTGACTACAGAAATCACTTTCTAATGTTTTATGTCTTGGGATCCATAGAAAATAAGGCATAGAAAACTGATCTACAGCCTGCGGCTTTGTTAGGGTCTACTAGTATGTTTTCTCCAACTCAGAGCAGCAATCTTTCTATCTAAAATCAGGGCCAGCTATACATGTGTGGAATAAGGCACAGCACAGGCATATACGTGTATACATTCGTTCATGTCACGGGACATATACAGGCTGTGCAGTTATGGCAATTGACCTATTGTATGCATGCTCTTGTTACGTGGCTAGTTGGTTGCAAGGCTGTTGTGCTTCTTTTCTGTAGATGTGGCAAACATATGGGCTGCGTACATCGCATAGGGGAGGATCAGTGGAGCAGAGCCTTTAAGTGTTCTTACAGAAGCTGGCTGACTACCAAAAATACTGGGCTCCACTTGTGCTAAAGCAGTACAAAAAACAAACTCCATATGAATCTCCTCCCAGTCTAAAGGACAGAGCTGATAAATTCAAAAGAAGTGGTAGCTTGAAACAGAATCTTCATCAGAAATGTGCAACAGCAAGAATGTACTGTTTAATTTCTTCACATAGGCAAAATCATCAGTTACTTTTGCCACCTGAGGGAATAAAAGAGCAAGGAATGCATGTGGTTGGGAAATCTGTTCACTTACACTGCTACGTTCTCAAGTATGGCATTGACTAGTCAAAAAGATGGTATAGGAAGTTCTTCTTGTAGTCTCTGTAAGCTGGTAATAGCCTTGTGTTTTTGTCATGTTGCTTTTGTAGCTATTCATATTACCTCATTTTTAATCATGTCTGCATACAGTGTGGTATTGTTAGGCATTATTCCCTCTCTCCCAGGCTGGCCCTGCAGGATTTCCATCCACCTTTTTGATAAACTTATTGATGCTTTCCAATTTGCTGCTTCTCTCCTTTTTTTTATTTCTTTTTTCTTTTTTTTTTTTTTTTTTTTTAACGATTGTAGACTCGGCAAAGAAAATAATTCACTGGAAGTCTGCTACTAGAATAAAGCTTGTTTGACTTATATCTATGTATCAACATTCAAACACAAATCATGATGGTGAAGAGAATCATGATGGTGAAGAAAGTCAGCTCATCATTAAGAACTGAAAGTTTTCAAAGGGATAGAAAGAAAATGGAATGTTTCACTTGCTCTTCCTTCCACTAATAGTGTGGAAATAAAAAACTGAAATACTGCTAGTAATAAGTACAGTTTGATGGATGGCTAACTTGGAAGTAAAACATTTTGCGTGTTAGTGCAAATATGTGCCTGTATCTGGAGAACGGAATGGTTGCGTTCTTGTTAATCAAAATATGTTGCAGTTAAGGTAACAATTTATATAATCTTTTTAGAGGGACTTTCTACAGAGGATATAAGAAGCACAATGGAGAAAGTATTGTCAGGGTGGAAAGAAGTGATTCAGCATCTGGAGGAATTGGCCAGAAAGATAAAATACCAGGAAGACATAAATGCTTACTTTAGGGAAATGGATGAACTTGAAAAGATTGTAATTGAAAAGGAGATCTGGCTTAAAAATAACACTTCTTCAGCATCCCAGCCTTCAACAGTCCTAAAGGATTTATGTCAGGTAAGTCTGGCAAAACTTGTTAATTTTGATAGGAAGCTATTGGCAGCACAGAATACCCCGGAGGAGCTTAGCCTGATCAGTAAGGAAACTTAGAATTCCCGAAGTGTCTGTGCACCAAATTTCACTGGAGGTTTTTGATGCCTGTGTCTCAGAAGAACTTTTAAATTGTTGGCCTAGTAATATAGAATAGCTTAGCTGTGATACCTTACCTTGTTAATAGAAAGATTTCGGTGAGTATGTGGTTTGGTTTTGTTTTTAATTTTTCACAGCGGGAGTTGACTCATCTCGTAAGCTTGAGCCCTCGATTGGAACACCTGAAAGTCACCTGCAAGGTGCTCACCTCTCAGCCTGAGCCTCCAAATTTTATTCAGGAGAGCTTGAATGGTTTTCTTGATTGCTTCAGCCTGACTACTCAGAAACTGGAGGAACGTCACCGGCAACTGAAGAAAGGTAAATGTTCTTTTGCATAAGTTAGCCTGATGATTGTGTTCTGATTTTTCTTCCCTCTAAAAATGATTTTGTTATCTCAATGAACAGTCTTATGATCTCAGAGTGTCTGCACACTAGAGGTGCTTGGTATTGACCTTTGATGACAGACACATGGGAAATCACATAGAGAGTGTTGTCCAGAGTTTATAGCTGGTATATAAGATGCTAACTTCCTTGAGTTTTTTATTTTATATTCAATTTTTCCCTTTTAGCCACAGTATGTAGTGGCCTTTTTTGAAAATGTATTTAGATCATTAATTTGTATCATTCAGTTATGATAGATTGTCAAAGTCTTACTATCAGAGATTTCCAAATGTGGCTGGGAATGAAGTTGTAAGGAGGGAGTGCAAAAATGTGGCTAAAAAAGTAGTGCAAGTAAGTTAGAGGGATTTTTTTCTTTTCTAAGTATACTTGTAATGTTCAGTGACGGAGTATTTTCAAACACTATTTTTTTTTTTTTTTTATTGAGGGCTTTTCATCCCAGTTTTCAACTGAGATTCTCCTGGAAAAAAAATAATAATAGTTGAAACAAAAGTGGCAAATCTGGAGCGGTTCTTTCTAGCACCGTTTTTGTTGACTAGTGGGAAGTGTCTGTTGCATGAAAATAATAAAGTCAGAATTAGAGCTGTCAGCTACACTGGAAGACACAAGTCCATTTACAATTTCTATTAAGGACATTACAAATGAAAAGAGAGATGAATTGTTTAGTAAACAATATAATTTTATTTTAGATAATTGGTTAGTAAAATAATAATTCTCAAATATTCCTAAACTGTAAACTAATGCATAAATTATAATATTCTCACCCCAAAAAAAAAATATGAATATGAAAGTGATGCTATCAAGTTACTTGTTTTTTTTTTTTTTTTTAAATTCTTCATTTACCTTGTGCATCTCTGTCTTTGCTTTCTTGCCTTTTGCTTTTTCTGGCAAGCGCTGTCATGCTTTTATGTTTATTGCACTTGTGATATCCTGATCAAGTGCGATCAAGAAAGTGCAAGTTGAGAAAACTTGATGTTGGCCAGACTGGCAAACTTGGTCTCAGGACCTGGAGCAAAAACTTCTTGTGCATTTTATATCTATGTGACCTATATATCAGTGTTGTCTTGTTTTGATGTTCAGAGCTTATATTTTTACACGCATATCCATGTTTTTGTATGAGTAATAATAAGTATATTTATTATGTAAAATACCTTCAGCATTTGAAGGGAAGGAGGAACTGCAGGTATTTCTATATTAAATGTGGTCCAAAGCCAACTGCATCTTTTTCATTTTGCTCCTCAGGGAGTGATCCAATGTCTGCTGAAGTTAACAGAAACACTTCAGTCAGCTTCCGTAGGCATTGGTGCCAGCCTTAGGGATTCAATCTGCAATACTTCCCCACTCAGCTAACTAATTACCAAACGTCCTAAGTATGAGATGAGAAATGAGTAAAGTAATAAAAAAACTCTGAGATGAACTGCAGTTTAGTTGAATTTAAATACTATATTTTGCATGGACTTTGTTATTACTGAAAATGGAAGTTTGAAATCCTTTGAAAATACTCTAGGTAATACAGGTGTGAGAGGGTTACAGAATGATTTCTCTATATGCTGCTATTAAAAAGTTGTTCAGATAGTGCTGGACTGAAAACTCCTTGAATTCCTGTAGAGTTTTGCCATTGATTCCACTAGGCTTTGGATCGGGCGGACAAAAGCTTTTTATTCACCTAAAAGAAACTGGTATCTCATTACTTCCTCTGTGCACATTGCAAAACATACTGTTCCCTGGAGTTAAGTGATTGTGCAAGGATGCAGCATACCTGAAACTGCACTTAATGGATTAGCAAAACATATCTAAGGTGGATGATAGAGGTTGAAGAGCTATGTGCACCTTGGGCGCTACAGAAAAAATAATACTAGTAATAAAAAATGGCAGAGGAATAGAACCTTGTAAAATTGAAATGGGCATGTGAAACATTTTCTTTTTCACAGCTTTGTTGAGCTCATTGGTCATATGTAATTCCTTTTGGAAATTTCATCTTTGAAGTTATTTGGAATTTGGCTTGCCTTTCAGGCACGTTCTGCTAGCCTTTTTGTTACGTTAACATTTCATTATGAACATCCAAACCAGGCATGCTAGCTTCTGACGGATTTTAAATGTCGTGCATGAAATATGTAGCTCTGTTAATATTTTACAGCTGAGCATCAAGAGCACAGACCTATAAGGACACTCTTTTTCCTTAGTTTTCATTTTATGTTTCTTAGGAATTAGAGGAAGCATTTTGCTAACAGTCCCAGATGGAGGGGCAATAACACTTTTTTTTTTTTTAAATCTTCTTTTTTATATATGATAGAAATAGCTTCAATTACTAATTATTAGGCCATCTATGTAATGCAGTGCACAAGGCCTGAGTGCTTCAATTATATCAGTACAGGAAACTGTATGAGTGGCATATCTGCTTGCCATGCTCAAATTACAGGTTATACTTTCGTTCCTGCCATTAGGAATAATTATTTTATGTCTGTTTTGACTTAGTTCATGTATTTTGATTAAATTTATTGGTATTGTGTATTTCAGTCAATTGTTAAGTGATGTGATTAAAATATTCATTATTTTATTTCATGCCACGCGTCACATGAGGCAGCATTAATATATTTGAACCACTTATTACTTGATAAAAACATCTTGCATATCTTAGTATGTGTGGCACGTCACAGTGTGTTAGATATGTGTTTGTATAGCTTTTTTGAATGATAGTTTGTCTACAGATTGCATATACAGTCTTTTCAAAAAAAGTGTGTTTTTGTCAGAAGAACTTGGTATTGTTGAAGAGTAGAGGGAAATGGAAACGTCAATACAGAATTTTTTTTTCTTTTATTTACAACATAGTTTGAATTGCTGTTGGTAAAAAGGACTTGCAAAGCCCTGTAATGGGGAGGAACAACTAGTGGTAGCAATCTAACTAACTTATAAACTTGTCAGGCTTTTTTAGTGACAGAAGTTTAGCTATTTAATGGTTGTTCTTTGCACCTCTGAAACCCCTCTATGTATCAAGACTGGTGCTTAATCTTAGTACAGTCTCTGTTGGCATTTTTGATGGATATTGTGACTTAATTTTTTTTTCTTTTAAATCAATGGGGAGCCTATTTTTTCCTATTAACTATTCGGTTCTCCTTCAGGATTTGTTCTGTTTTAGTGACCATGCTATTACTTGCTTTAAACCAAACTTTTTTTTCCCTTTAAATTGATATTGGCTTTTTAAGAAAGGGAACTAGTTAGCTATAGTTGTCTCTAGAAATGTCAGCTCATTCCGTAGTTATAAATGGTATGGCAGCTTTGACAGTAAGCTGTTGAAAAGCTACGTGGTGAGTCACAACAAGGCTTAGCTTAAATCTCACTTGTGTCTTCACTTGTGTCAGTAAAGAAACTGCTTAGGTATCCAAGGCCAGAGAAAGTACATGCCACAATGTTGTTTTTATTTAAAAAAAAAAAAAGTTTGCTATAGTTTCTTAAAATTTAAAATTTTCATTCTGAAGTTCCAGAATGAATGTGCTGCATCCTGTGTGGGATTCCAGAGAAGACAGACTTAATCAAAATCAGAGGTGCAAACAAATGTTTCTAAGCATAAACTCCATCCAAAATTTAACTCTCTCTTCAGCGTGCCCAGAGAGTGTCTCTGTATCCTGGCAATAGAATGAAAGCTGATACATGTATGTGTGTGTGTGTGTGTGTGTGTGTGTGTGTATAAACATAAATTTTTAACTTAAAAAATACAAAATTTTAGGGATTTAGGCATGTAAAAGCCCAAATTCTATTGATTTCCCTCCTCCCACCCCAAGTGGTTTAGATGCTTAAATGTATAAGAAACTTCTAAAAATGAGACTGAGCTTGGTTGAGGGTGGGAGGATAGTCATTTTTAAGTCTGTCTTTCTGTGTATATGAAAGATGAATTACCAATACAGGGAGCAGCTTTTTTAAAAAAAAAAAAAAAAAGAAGAAGAAGAAGAAAGAGAAGACTCCTCCCTCCCACAGCGTTTTTCCTCCCTACTAGTTTCTTTATTTTGGAAAGAATGGCATGTAGATATGTTTTGTTATGTTTTGTTTTTTTTCTTTCTTTCTTTCTTTCTTTTTTTAAAGGAAAAACTACTGTCATCAGCAAAATATATTTTGGTACAGTTTTAGCTCTTGGAAAGACTCAGTAGAATTAAATTTACAAGTATCTCTAATGAATTTTATCACGAATCTGATTGATTTGATTATATTCTCATCTCTTCTAATTTGGTTCTTGTGTCTGTTTCCTTACCTTTTTGTTTTAACTTCCTAACAGAGAGAGACTGTCAGCCTAGCCAGGATTATTTGGACTCTTTGAAGAGACTGAAGGATATGCTGAGTGAAGTGGAATGCAAGCAACAGTCCATCATGAGTGGAGTGAATGACCCTAGTAAGGTGGAAAAAGCCTTGCAGCAGACAAAGGTAATTATATTTGCTCTTGAAGCTAGAAAGCTGCTTATCTGAAATGCCATAGTGAATTCTCATTCTATTCAAGCCAGAAGAGTACCTTTCAGAACTGAAGTGTCCAAATCTTTTCTTGCAGCTAAATGTTATAACAATTTTGCTTTATAAGACTGAGGAGAAAGGGCATTCTCAGCCTATTTAAAGCAAACAAACAAACAAACCAAAAAAAAAAACTGCAGAGAGGAGAAAACTGAGCTCCTGTTTATGTCTACACTGCCGTGTGTTTTACAACTGCAGAGTAGTGTAGACATGGCTTTGCTAACTTGAGTGCAAGAGATAAAGAGCACAGCAGAGGCTTGGGTGCCCAGGTGAGTTTATCAGCTTAGCCAGACTTTAGAGCCCATTCTGTGTTCTCTACTCCTGTGCTAGTATAGCAGCTGAAGCTTTTGCTACTTAAAAGCTCATTCAGACATCGTTATGCTGCAACAGCAGCAGTAACTGGAAAATGTATCTGTATCTTCACTGTATCTGTGCTCTGTGACCTGTGATGTACTTGCACTTGTATGTGAATGTGCACCCGTTGTACAGCTGATACTGTATGAAGACATGCCTGTTTGTTCCCCTCCACCATAGACTATTTGTGAGACACTAGACGCCCAGAAGCCCAGGATAGATAAACTTGCTGAAGAAACAAAGGCTTTGGAGAAACAGGCTGCTTCTGACATAGCAAAGGTCTACAAGCAAGAATTCAGGCATGTGCAGGGACATTGGGACAAGTTAAAGCTCAAGATAGCTAAAGAAGTTCAACTACTGGAAGAAATTACATCCAAATTCAGAATATTTGAGGTAAAGTGGAAGGATTTTGTTTTATATAGCTCAGCTGTTTCGGAGCCCTTTCTTTCTCTGTCCTTCTGCAGAACCAGGCATGCAGGTGAGGCTAATTGATAAGAAATGAAATGTTGACAGACTACTAGTCTGACAGAGTGTGCAAGTACGTAGTGTAGTGCTAGTGGGGTAGCTTAGGGCTTTTAACATGCCCAATATATTATTTCATCTTCTAATGCAATTATTTTTTACTTAAAATGAGCATTCCTTTTCTTTCAATACCAGGGGGGAAAAAAGCAAAGGCTACTCCAGAAGTGAGGGGTACGTGAGCTGTGCTGTTAATGGCTTAGTCCTGCGAGGGACTGGGTGCCCTCTACTGCAGTTGATGTCAAACATGCCCGCTGCCTGCTAGTTTGACATCTAAAATTGAAATTCCATACCTGCTATAAGAAATCTCCTTCAAGCTGGGTTTCTGTCAACAGAAACCCAGATTAGTACAGCATGTTGAAAAGCAAAGTGAAGACAGTGTTTAGGAACAGTGAAGAATTTTCCAGTTCCCACAAATGGCCTCTAAAGTGTGAGGAAGGTGAGTGAAGGCATTAAAAGTAATGAGCACACAAGAAAAAAAAATACATGTATCGGCAAATTCTGAACGACGGGAAATGCTGTTGCTTTAAAATGGGAGGGATTAAATGCAAGAGTTTTGAAATGTTTAACCTATTGTTATCAAGGGGAGAGGTAGGTGCTTAAATAACTTTTTTTGGTGAGGTTGACCTAGCGTGATTTACTAGTTAGACAGGTTTCTTTATATTTTCTTAAGTCCCTGTCCCTTCTCTAGACTATTTATTTATGTTCTTCTATGGAGAGGAAAAAATAGTATAAATTAAATATATTGTGTTACTGAAATATTATTGTGACCCAGAAGTTCTAAATAGGCACTGACTGTTGTTCCTCAGTATCAACTAGAGAATGTAAACTAATCAGAGCAGTATAAGTGCCCAAATGTAGCGTAATTTTTGTGCATTTTTGCTAGAGTAATGCTTAATTAGACTTTGAATAAGTTTCACATGTTTTTCATTTTTCAATTGTGTATTAAACTTCAGAAAGCAAGAATGTGCTTTTAGAGATGCTTCTAATCTCTCTCTCTTTCTCTCATTATGCCAGAGGTGGTAGTTCTGAGTATCAAGTTTGCTTTGCCACTTTTTACAGCCAGAAATTGCTGATACAAGGATGTTGAATTCCCAAACTGCATTACACATGCGTTAGCTAGTAGAAATCTGTATTTTTACATGCCTTAAACGTATCTAAATATATAGAATTTTCTGTATTCTTCTCATTTAACAGAGTATGTTTCATGTGCTTTATAAACAAGCAACTTCCTATATGAACCCTTCACAAAACGTGGTATCTTATATGCCCCCCGCCACTTTTTCCCAAAGATCTCTTTTGATCTTGCTCTCCCCATTCCTCCTCCGTGAAGTGGAAAAGTGTATTATTTTACTTTGACAGTGGATTTAAACTGCAAACTAAGTTTTTATTCAAGTAGGAGCTTTAATGACTATTTAAGTATAGACATGTGGTGGCCAGGTAATTGACTTGCATGACAAAATGTGGCTGATTACGGCTGGAAAATAGTAAAAGCCTCAAGCCTTACTTTCTTTAACCACAAGTCTGAAAAAACCACCGTAGGGATAACATTTTAATTAAACTTCAGTTAAGAGCAGAGTACACACGCATGCACTCATGAAAAATTTTGTTGCGGAGAAGGCTGGATGGAGAAACTTATTCCTGCACATCAAGCTTTTTTCACTGATTATTAGTTTTAGGACTTAAGCTGCCATTTTACTGGTGAGTTGCTAGCAGAGCATCTTCTGTATATGGAAGGGCATGAATAGCATAGGTATGGCAGTTCAGTCTAGTCTAGTGAACTTGTAAATGGAAACCACAAACCAACCTATGGAGAGTTGCAGGTTTTCAGAGGAAAAATGTTCATTTCATTTCTATAACCTTTTCATTTATTATGGGTAGGCTATATTACCTGAAGCATTGAGATAAATAAAAAGCTTATCTCTTTACACATGCAGGAATATGTGTCCTTTTGCACATACTTTTGAAAGATTTCCTGCTTTTAGTCTGGTTCCTTTGGACCCGTTCTGCAGCAGCCTGGGGGATGACTTGGAGCTCCAGAGAAGCTGATGCAGGTGGTCAGCAGGAGCTGACTGTGCAAAGTGATCCAGCTTATGTTGGAGCCTCATGTAAAGAATGAACATCGAAGGCATAGGCAAGCCCTTTGTGATTATTCCCCAGCAACCTCCCTCTCATTAATTTTTCTACAGCCTTTGACATAAACGTACAATTTCTCACAATGTCTTATTCTCTTCCCTTCCTTTTCCTTCTAGTTACTGTTTTGCTAAATAGCTGATAAAGCTGAGTGCATGTAAGCCTGTCTCAACATCCTTTGTACAGCAGCTTCTTGCTACTTTTACTCTTCCAATGATTGTTCTTTTCTAGTAGCCTTGATTATGTCTTCCACTGAGCAGGACCTATTTACTTTCTTGGTTTAATGTTATTTTTGCAGCATTTTTTTGCTCCCTCTAATTTCTTGCAAGTGCCTTCTTGTTCAGAATGATGTATTCAGTTGAGTAAGGTGCACGTGCACTTGCTTTTTTTTTTAAGCATGGCTTTAACTAGGTCAAGAATAGCTCCTGATAATGCATATTCTTTCTCATGTTTTAACTGAGGGGAGAGTGCTTTTTGTTCAGTACTAGCATGGTACTTTCAGTCATCCGTTAATCAGTTATTTGTCTGTTCTGGTCTAAGTTAAAATGGCCTGTTCTGCACAGCTGTCTGAAGTGATGTTAGTCCCACTGTGTATATGAATCACTCACGGGTGAAGCGCATGGTTTTTTTTCCCGTAGGAGTTCTGAAGAGCTGCAGAGAGCAGAGTGCTGAAGTTTACCTGCTGCCATATAGGTCTGAGAATGGAATTTTGTCTTAAGTGTGAAGTTAGAAACTTGCTTATTACCTTAAATCATATACAAATGTTGAAAAAGACATCTAAACAGAAAAAATAATGAAAGTAACAGTTAAATAACTGATAATGGAAGAAATATGCACTAGTGATATTTGTAGAAACATACCTTAAGGGGCTTACAATGTGGATGTTTTCTCATACATTGATTTTATTATTTGTTTGTTTTAGTAGTAATTCCTGCATTTTCTAAATGTTTTATAAAGCTATCAGTAGATGGACAGTCATATATGTATATACTGTGGGTTCCCCATTTGCGGAGCAGTACTGCTACAGAGGTGTTAGTAGTCAGGCACTCTATGAATAGAAATGAGAATAAGGAGCAGGCTAAATAAAAACATCTTGGTCAGCACAGGACATATCAGGGTGGAAGTTGGTCTGCAAGAAAGGTTGATACAGGAGGCTAGTTATATGGTCATAAGGAGACATATGCTATGGATCAGTACTGGAGAAGGATACTGGAGAGATGAGGTTAGTCTCATGGAGAATGGCTGTGCAATATTTTCTTGGTTAAGAGAGGAGACGGAGTGTCTGCCTATTACAAGGGGAAAAAAAAAAGAAAAAAGGAATGAGTGTAAGAGTGTGGCAATCTCTGTAGAATATCTGGTCTCTTGCATCCGTGTACAAGTGTTGGTTTATTTTTAATTCTTTCCCCCCAATTCAGCTTTAAAAACTGGAGTTTCCCAAAGCGGCATTGCTCATGTTTAGGCTTTTGAAAAGAAACTAAGTATAAGTATTCCCATTTTAATATTGAGCAGACAGGTGAACAGTACTTAAAATGGCCTATTTAGTTTAATAAGCAAGGCTGTGTTAGAGTTCATACAGGGTCCGAGTCTCCCCACAAGGGTCTGGAGCTCTCAGACGAGCCTTCTGCAGTTGTGGTGCGATAGAGGCTTTCCCCCGCTGGCAGCGTGTGCATTACTGATGTGATCCGTTTTAGTGCCTTACTGGTTTTACTCTGAGACTGTCTATAATAGTCAAATGAAGTGAAAAGTAGACAAGGCTTATTTCATCTGTGTTTTATTTTTTTTTAGCATTTTCTAGATTAGAATTTATATATTTTGTTTTCTATATTATCATACTTCTAATAATTTGTGGCTTACTTTCAATGTTTTTGATTATATGTTGCCTTAATTTCTCTTAAAGTATAGCAAAAAATAAAGCTATGTATGATATGGCTCTTCTAAGAGTGAACAAGTTAATATTCAGCACACTTGATATTTTTCTCTGGATGAAATAAACTTTAGAAATTGATCCAGTGTTTTAATTCCTCTCTAATTGTGGTTTATGAACTCTTGTACATCCACAGTTCACATTAGATTGTTCTCCTCTGATAGTTCTTCACTTGTGTGGTGCGGGAGCATTTGCTATATTAAACTCCTGTAGACTTGGCCTGTGATTCAGCAAGTTATTTAAATAAATTAATTTTAATTCCTAACATTGTGTGTAATCCTATTTAATTCAGTTCATCTACTTATGTAAGTAACTTACTATAAGTAAACTAAATTAGGTATATGCTAAAACGTTTTGTCAAATGGCAGCCTTTATAAATATGTACTTTTGCATCAAGCTGTGTTTAACTGTTATAGCCTCCTGGGGTCTGTTTTTGGGAAACGAGTTTCAGGCTAATCAGCTGCAGAAAATTCTGAAAAATGGAAGAGGAATGAAGAAAATTTTATGACTTTCACCTTAACAGCAGTGTTAGGCTAAAAATAAACACAAGCATGGTCTAATGGGTTTCCATTAGTGTTTTTCTGAAAAGCAGTGTGTAATATATTGATCTTGAAAGAACTGTCATTGCAAGGTTTTCAGAGAAACAAAGTGTACACTTTTTTTCTTGGTGACATGCAGAATACAGTGTGGAAGTCATCAGCTTTGACTCAGCTTCCCAAGGAGCAGTGCAGCATCTGTTGTGATGACTGTGTCAAAAACTGAGATGCCATCAATTAAAAAAACCCAACCAAACACAGTTCAGAAAATGTTAATTATAAAAGTCCAGCCATATTATTAATGATGACAGTCGCATAACCCCGCAGAACTAGGACAAAATAAATCTTTCTCCCTTTTCTAGTATTTGTGTTTGTTTTGAAGGGTGAGTGAAAACTTCTACAATTGCATGGGAAGGGCATATAATTTCTTCTCCCTGTCTCCCAGATATAAGGCAATTGCCACATGTTAGGTCAGACAATTCTGCAGTTGTATATATTTTTGTGTGTGTGTTGCTCTAGTGAGCACCTAGCACTGGTTGCTGTTGGCCCCAAACAACTGGATTTGTTGAATGATTGGTCTAATCCCGTATGGTGTTTTCCTTCTGTGCTTGTGTTTCTCTGTAAGGCTAGTGGCTTCCCAGTATACCTTCTGCCTCCAGTTCTCTCCACAAATACTTGTAGATCAACAAAGCAGTTGGCCCTCTCTCCTCCTTGGAGTGCAGTATGCCCTCAAAAGAGTGTAAAGGAAGCAGCTGTGCGTGTTTGCCGTTGGTAGGAAAACGCTGTTTCCAGCATTCAGCCAGGCCCTGTGTGTTAAGGGTAGCAAAATACTGATTGAACCCATGGTTGCCTCCTAATCTAGTGTTTCGGTGTGATAGCCTGGGGAAGGGTGGTGTCGACTAAACTGTTCTGTGGCACGGATGTAAAAATAACACTACTGCAAATTTACCTCTCATGCGTTTGAGAACAAACATGTATTAAAAAGTGGTCTGAAACAAAATCTAGGCAATGCTAGCTGCTTCTAAAATATTATTTTAACATTGCTAGCAGTTGTTGAAATGCGGCAGCTGTATACTCTTCATCACAGCGTTATATCAACTCTTCGTTACAATTTTCTTTTTAGGTTGATTCAAAAATCGTTCAGAAGTGGATGGATGGGGTGAAGGACTTCTTAATGACAGAAAAGGCTGTTCAAGGAGATAGTGAAGGACTTCAAAGACAACTTGACCAGTGCACAGTGAGTTTTACTGTTCTAGGATATCTTCTGAAATAAACGGTATGATTAGCATCTCTTCCTTTATTATTTTACTACTATTATTAAATATTGTCCAAGGCTCATACAGTGAAGCCTGCCAGAAAATTTGTCTTATCTTTTTTCAGACAATGTTTTAATCAGTTCTTCATGTGTTTAGCCATAACACTTTGTACTTTTCAGAGGCCTTCACTGTATTTACAGAGAGTCATCTACAAATTGACCTTAACTCCTCTATAAAAGACATATATTTTTCCCTATTTTATCATAAGGGAGGTGAATCTCAGGGAAAAGTGCTATCTTCATTAAACTTTCAAGGGCAGTAAAAATAACAAGAAAATAATTCTGATCATGGAACTCCTAAGGCTGAGGAGTTGTTTATGCCTTACCTTTAAGACCGTTCTTTCTTCCAAACTGGTGGCACATAGTGATCACTACAAATGGGTAGAATTTCATCTGACAGCAAATGATTAAAGTTGTACCCTCAAATGTTTGTTTTCTGAGGAATATTAGCAGTCTAAGGCATGCCAGAAACATCAGAGTATTTAATGCACATCATCTTCAAACTTGCACTGTTCCAGTGTAGACATTTGGCGTGTGAGAATGTTGGCACTGTGTACGGCAAGCTGTATTTTGTGGCTTTTAGTTGCATAGTTTCGATGTTTTAAGCAACTGAGTGAGTTGTTCTAAACAGTATGGTATTGAACACAGCATCACTCTGCTTTTTATTAAAGTTTCTCTGAAATAATTAAAAACTACAAAATTATTGTTATCCTGAAATGTATGTAATGCCTTACTGAAGAAGAGGGTATTGTAGTGTGCTTCCATAACGCTTTTCTCTGATGTGTGCTTAGAAATTTGTTAATGAAATGGAGAAGACTGAACTATCATTGAAAGAGATGAAAGAAGTAGAGTCTGCTCTAAGAAGTCAGCCTATTGCAGGCATAAGTACTTGGGCAAAATCTAGGCTAGTAGACTGCCAGTCACAATGGGAGAAGCTGAGCAAACAGGTGAGTTCCCCATTTGTTGCAAATGTTGTTACTACTATGTTTGCCCAGTTTGGGGGGAATTGGTGGGATGGTGAAGCAGTGGAACAGCTAGATGATAAGTCTTCAGCTATGACAACTTTTTCAATGAAAACGAAAATTGATAGTTTAATTTTTGTAGCAGTCGCATCACACTAATTTCAGTATATTTTACATATTCCACTGTCCAAGTGGCTGAAATCCAACTTGGCCCGGTAAATCCTTCTGAAGTGTGAATATATTAATGAATATCTGTTCAGTAGTAATTTTGTTTGAATATGTGCACTTCTTTGTATCTAAGAGTTCACTGCACTCTTTCCTATTTAATTGTAACTAAAAATTAACTTGTTGACTTTATGTGCTGTTACCTCTTTACTGAAAAGCAGCCTGGCCTTTTTCTTCTGTTGTCCCTAAAATCCGTAATATTCCTCTGACCCTATGTAATTTCTGGCTCCTTCATAGCAGCTCTGAAAAAATAAATGGCTGTAAATAGATTACCACTTCAGTCTAGAGTATGTGAGTCTCTCTTCTGAGTGGAAGCTTTCTTCTGTCTAGAGAAAGATGCTTCAGTTGCAATGCCTGGGGAAGGTCTGTGTTAGAGACCCTGGCTGTTGATGTAAAATTCAGAATGACTGGAATGTTGAGTGAGGCCTGAAAGATGTTTACGTGCTCTATTTAAAGATGCATCTAGCTATGATACTTGTGATCAGAAGGGTTTTTTGTCGGACTGGTTTCTCGAGGATTGTCACCAGTTTACAAACAGTAAGAAAAGAATCCCCCCCCCCCCCCAATTGGTTGATCCACTGATTCATGGGCTTGGTTTATTTAGAATTTGTGCGTGTGTAAAAGTGATATCTTTCTTTAAATAAAAAGCTCTGAGAAATGCTTTGATAGAAATTGTTTCAACACAAACCTGTGGTTTTCCACATACACAGAAATGTTCAAGTAACAAAAACACTGTTTCTTTCTCCCACCTCACGTTCTAGATTGTTAGTCAGAAAAAACATTTGTCTGAAAGTCAGGAAAAAGCTGTAAATCTGAAGAAGGATTTGGCAGAGATGCAAGAATGGATGACCCAAGCCGAAGAAGAATATCTGGAGAAAGATTTTGAATACAAGTCCCCTGAAGAACTAGAGAATGCAGTGGAGGAAATGAAGGTCAGGAATGTATTTTTTCAGCTTCACTTCATGGAATTTTTATTTTTAAGACACAAATGGAAAAGCAGATGTTCAACTTGAGATGTTCTACTTTCACTTTCATGAGTTACCCTGATTCTGCTCTCATCTGAATGGAGAGTGAAACTCTCACTAGCATTTGCAGGAGCAGAGTTAAGATGAGGCTGGATATTTTTGATAGTCCTATCCTAAGAGAGCATGAAGTTGTGTTCCATACTTCACACTTCCATTAACTAGCGTTTTCTTGATTACAGAATGACTTACATTTAAAAGACGTCTCAACAGTGTCCAACAATAATGCTATCATGTAGAAAATTCTAGCACAAAATGCTGTACTTCACATAGCAGAGGTACTTGAATTTCATAAAACTGTCTCTGAAGCCTGAACAAAAACAGTTGTGGGACAGTCTCTATTTTTGGAGCCTCTGGGTTGTTTCTGTGCAGACTAGTTCACATCTGTGTTTATCCATCTCCCAGCCATCCTCCTAGCTGAAGGTTCGTTAGGGCAAAATTCAACAACTGGTAACATGATTTCTCTGGACCTGACCACTGGGAGCTGCTCTGTACTTATCCTGTATGCTACCAAGCTCCTATGAATCCAATTGGATTGAAGGATTTTTTTTGGCTGTCCCTTTTGCATGTTTCTCCAGCCCAACCACGGGTGTGCCTACTGTGGGAGAGGTCCCAAATCTATATTCACACATCCTTTGTAATTCCATCCTTTTTGCTAAATAACTTTAGAGATAATTATTGAGCTCTGAGACTTGCAACTTTTTGTAAATTCACCCTACCTTTCTACCTTTTCTTCCCTGATATATTTATTTTTAAAAACATCTAAGCTCTGGTTTCTACTTTGGTACATTTCTATCTCAGGTCACTGAATCATGGATTTTTCAGTGAGCAGACCTTAAGTGGAAAATATGTCTGTATGGTTATGATTGTTTAATAGAACGTGCATATTTGTTAACATCATTTGAATTCTATGTGAGTTAATGCTGAATTTTTTGTGTTCAGACTCAATACTGGAATAAAGATGAGCCTTGGAATAATATTCAGCAAACACACCTGTGTGATTAAACCACTGATTTTTGGTTTGGATGGTTAATAGTTGAACACATGGGCTGACCGTGTAATACGTTTCTTTGGGCAGAGAGCAAAGGAGGATGTATTGCAGAAAGAGGTGCGAGTGAAGATTCTCAAAGACAACATCAAGATGTTGGCCACCAAAATGCCATCTGGTGGTCAGGACCTGACAACTGAGCTGAATGTCGTACTGGAGAACTACCAGTTACTGTGCAATCGAATCCGCGGGAAATGCCACACTTTGGAGGTATGAGTGATAGCTCTCAGCTTAGTAAAATGGAGGTAGGTGGCACAAGAGGAATGGAGGAGAACGCTGAAGATGTCAGATTGTGTCATTAAATAAAATAACTTCTGCATAAACATGTTTTGCTATAGGAAAATCATGCTTTCCAGGATTTCTTTTCCTTAGGACTATGTCCCTAGAATCCACAAGAAACCACCCAGTTTTACTTTGATTGTCTGTGTGTGTGCTGTAATAAGCA
The DNA here is from genome assembly GCF_040807025.1 of Struthio camelus. Taxonomy (NCBI): domain Eukaryota; kingdom Metazoa; phylum Chordata; class Aves; order Struthioniformes; family Struthionidae; genus Struthio; species Struthio camelus. Next base: position 84,564,703 of record NC_090944.1, on the reverse strand, counting down.
CTTCTGTGAATAAGTAACCTTGTTCCACAGCTCTGTTCTCCATCCATGTCTCTTCCAAAAAGACAAAAAAAATCTTCCAGAGTAAAGGCTGAAATACACTAACGATGGTGCTAATTAGAATGGATTGATTATGGTTTTGGGCAGGCTGTGTATGTCCTACCTTTCAGGAGGAGTGTCTGAACTTTGTTATATATTGCTCTGTAGTTACAGATTTTTCTGGCTAGAACTTACCATGGCATGGCATATTTTTGAAGATGTTCTACCTGTGTGTTTTAGGTGAATATATCTATAACACAGAGTATACGAGCTTTTCACAATATATGAACTCTCCCCGCCATTCTGTATTAATGTGAATTTCGCTGTTACTTTTAGGAGGTATGGTCCTGTTGGATTGAGCTGCTTCAATATCTTGATCTAGAAACAGCTTGGCTAAATACTCTGGAAGAAAGGGTACAAATGACAGAAAATCTATCTGATAAGTTGGATGCTGTCAATGATGCTCTTGAGGTATTGTAGTAATTCTATTGGATTAGCAATTTTTCAGATAGCCCTATTTTAAAAACAACGAAAGAAATCTACACTTTAGTGGCATTCTGGAATGTGTACTGAATGTTCTGATTCTTTATGTCAAATGAACACATTACTCTGAATCTGGAAAGGATAGCTGTAAGATCCAAAAAGAGAAGATGAGCTCAGCTGTTCATAACAATTGTGCCAGACTTGCTATCATGCAGAGATAAAATTGTGTGCTGTCTCCTGCCCTATGTGAATTGATTAATTCCTTCTAGCTCTATAATATGAAATAATGGTGAATACGTGAGAAGTGCTGTGAAATTTAATTATCTAAAATAAAATGACCACTGTATTTGCCTGGTGCAGTCATGGATTAAGCCATAACTAATTCATGCTTTTAGATTACTGCCAAGATATTTGAAGTGTAAAAACTTCTGTCCATGCAGGCAAGTTTTCACCTCTGAAAAAGCAGTAATGTCCAGTGTCTTGATCTTTATAACTTTCTCTGCTAATTAGTCCCTGGAATCAGTCCTGCGTCATCCAGCTGATAATCGAACCCAGATTCGAGAACTTGGGCAGACACTGATTGATGGAGGGATTCTTGATGATATCATCAGTGAAAAATTGGAGGCTTTCAATGCTCGCTATGAGGAATTGAGTCACTTGGTAAGAATTTGGGGGCAGGGTTCAAGGAGACTTAGAGTTTTTCAGCTCAGTGGTCTGAAATGATTCCTGTTAGATTGTTGAATTCACGGTTGCAGGATTGCAATGCAGGAAGAGAGGAAAAACCTTCACAATGTTAGCCACTTTGAATTTGGAATAATGTCCTAAGCAAGATACATTTTTTTTTTCACCTGATTCGATTCCTGTTTTGTTTTGCACGCATATGTGCACTCCCACGCATCCTCGATCTCGTGTCCGCTTGCATGTTCTCTCTCTCTCTCTCTCTCTCTCTCTCTCTCTCTCTCTCCCTCCCTCCTTCCTCCTCCTCTCCCCCCTTTTTTTTCCTTCTCCTCTCTCCTCTACATACCAGTATTTTTCTGGATAATTTTGGCATGGGGGGGGGGGGCAAAAGGGGGATTTCAATCTCAAGAGGACGGCAGTTTACTAACCAGGTTAATCTTCCTTTCCTATTACCATAAATACTGGTGAGCTACTCACTAAACTTAAAACTGAAGAACATGAATAGTTGATGTTTTTACTTTTGGAAATGGTTACAAAAAAGGAAATAAGGGGGGAAAAAAAGCTTTCTTTTCATTCCTCATCTCCTTTTATATTGTCTCCTTCTCCTGCTTTGGTCTCGTCTCTCCTAGATTTACTAGGAAGAGGAAGGCTAGCTGTATTTGAGGTTGCGTAAGTTTATATAATTCATGGTCTGTGTCCTGGTAATAGAGGCCCCTTCCAAACTGTGGGACTGGAGATTTTTTTGAAGTTACCAAAGTGTAGTAGGAGGAGAGAGTTTCAGTTTATCATCATTATAAGTCAGATACATGGATGCAGTGCCCTCGGCTAGGGGCTGCATGCTGCCATTGAAGATACGGTTTGATGGCTTTTTTTTTTTTTCAAGTACTTTGTTCCTATATTGGAAAAAAAACCAGCAAAAAAATGTCAAATCCTCCCCCAAAACTAAAACTATCTGCTTTGGTACTGATAGATTAGGTTGCTTATTATGTGCTGCATCTGTATGTGTGTTCCTATGAGTGTGCATGCACGTTGAATGTGTGGAGAACTTGCACTCTCATGCGAGAAGCAAGGTTTCAGAGGAACGTCAAAGTTCTGATATTGAAGGGAGTGATGGAGGAAGGAAGGAACTGTGACCCTCTGCTTTCACATTTTAACGCAGAGAGAGAATTTATTGGTCTGAAAGAAAGTGTACAGGTTTACACATCAAACAATATTAAGTTGTAGTGTGTCATAAAGTCCCTGATTCCCATAGAATAGCTATTTTTTGAAACACGGCTGTTTTTAATAGGATACTTTCTTCCTGTTGACTGAAGTGATAAGAGAAAGACTTGTCTTCAGCATCTCAGATGTAGCAGCAGCGCTCTCTTCCCTGTTTGTTTATTATCAGTTACTGGAATACATCCCACAGGAGGCTTCAAAAGTGCTACCTTTGGGGCTTGCTTTTGCTCTTTTTCTAGACAGTCCTTATGGTGTAGGTTCCCCTGCACTTCCACCTTGTTTTGAGAAAGACTTTCATATTCTTTTTACTGAACAACTGCTCTATCTCATGTTACCTTTCTGTCCTGCTCAGGCGGTGAGCCGGCAGATCACCTTGGAACAGCAGCTTCAGACTATGCGGGAAACTGACCACATGCTGCAGGTCTTGCAAGAAAATTTAGCAGAGCTGGACAGACAGCTGACGTCTTACCTGACTGATAGGGTAGATGCCTTTCAGATGCCCCAGGAGGCCCAGGTAACGCAGTAGAGCTTTTCACTGCAAAGCATTTTGAAATGTCTCTTGACATTGCTCAGCCTAGATCTAATTATGAATGCTCCCTTTCAATCCTACACTGACGTGCTAGGTGACATCTTCGGTAACCTGAATTGTTCACCTGTTTTAAGAAGGATGTACTGAATAACCATCTCAATGGCTTTCAGTTTAGCAAGCTGTCGCTGGAGCTAGTGTACTTCAAATAAACCTGGTAGTGTTTGGTTTTACACAGCAAATTTACTTCTGCTGGGTAATAAGTAGTAACTAAACTCTTCTTCCCTCCGTGCAAGACTATGTAACTTTTTTTTTCCCTTTCCTCTATTTTTCTGACATGGCAGAAAATTCAGGCTGAGATTGCAGCTCATGAATCCACGTTAGAGGAGCTCAAGAGAAATGCTCGCTCTTTCCCTCCTGCTTCCCCTGAGTGCAGATCTCCCCGTGGTGGAACTCAGCTGGATGCTTTGCAGGTGAAAACACTCAAGTCATACTAAGAATTTAAGTTTTAAGAACTTAAATGTCAGTGTTTTCAATTACACACTGCTATTGTCAGCCTGTACATTGTTTGGTGTGGTCAACTGAATCTTGAAAACAAATAGCATGCACACATTCATCCTTTCGTTAGGAAGCAAGCAGCACTAGATAAATTACCTAAGGAAGCTGAAATCCATCAGTATCGTGGGTGAAGTGCTGAAAGTCAGAAAGACTCTTTATTTTACTAGAATGGATACTTTGAAAGTGTATGATGCAGAATTACAGCTTTGTTGCACCATAAGCGGAGTGAAATGAGTACTGAATTGTGGTGGCGTGAGAGATAAAATAGAATCTGAGTGCAGGTGCTTTCAATTTTTTTATTTTCCAAAGTGCAGATACTAATTTAAAACAAACTTTTAACATAATATTCATTAAAACAGAGAAAACTCCGGGAAGTATCTACAAAATACCAGCTTTTCCAGAAACCAGCCAATTTTGAGCAGCGCATGTTGGATTGCAAGAGGGTGTTGGATGGTGTAAAAGCAGAACTTCATGTCTTGGATGTGAAGGATACTGACCCAGATGTAATCCAAGCTCATTTGGACAAATGCATGGTAAGTATGCAGTGTTCTCAACTCAAGTTTGGGGTTGTTTTTTTCTTGTGTGATTCTGTCTAAGTTTTCTCTCCTCAGGAAATTTTTGCTTAGTTTTAAGTCCAGATGGAAAAGGAAACACTGTTATAACTTGTCACAAAACACTAACAGGACAGTTGCTAATTAAAAGCCTGTAATGCTTTTGGATGAGAATGTGACTATAAAAGTAATGGATTGTTAATCACAAGACATATGGGATGCAGCAGCCGATTTTATAAAAATTCATCTCTCTGGCTCATCGTTATGTTATGGAAAAGCATTGCTCTAGGGGCAAGTTTGCTTGGTTCTTCGTATTTGTTTTGCTAAAATACTGCACGTAAGATCAAGCACAAATCACAGGGTCAGCACTGACAACTGTTGTGATGTTATGGAGCAAACACTGCTAAACTATTGGGATAAAATTTATATGTTGTTATAAACATTTTAAAATAGAATAAAATATGGAACATCAGGATACTGAAGTCTACTTGGCAGGTATTTTTCTCATTACCCACTGTTGCCTGTTTTGCTTTGCTCTTGATCCACAGCTCAGAACTCAAGTGCATGCTAAGCATCAGGTGCCTTGTAGGCCCCCAAATCAAGCAAAATAGGAAAATCTGAACTGTGAACTATGAAGTAATCACTAATATAAATATTTGTTTTTTAGAAGCTCTATAAAACCCTCAGTGAGGTGAAATTGGAGGTTGAAACTGTAATCAAGACAGGAAGGCAAATTGTACAGAAACAACAGACAGATAATCCCAAAGGAATGGATGAACAACTAACAGCACTGAAATTTCTTTACAATGACTTGGGGGCACAGGTGAGAGAAATTATATATATGTGCATAAAAATTCCCTTCTTTATTATTTTAATGTCAGGTGCTGTTTAAGTTTCTGATTCTGCAGCTGATACTGTGTAGGCTAGTTGCTGTATCCAGGATCAATCAGTTCAGAGGTTAGAGACTGTGCATAGCAGTCTTGCAGCTATGCAAGATGCCTGTGATCACAGCGTGTTCTTGAAGATAGGTGGCCTTGAAGGTAGTGTTTGTGCGCTGTAGCATTTTCATGTTGTCTGTGAACGAATTTAAAACTGCTTCCCTGATGCCAAGTTGTCCTCGGTGTGAAATTTGAAAATGCGGGTAACCCTACATTTCCCAAGAATTGCATTAAATATGAGTTTGGATAATTTTCTTAGTAATAGAATAATTATTTATCCAAGTTACATAATTAAATCCCCCCTACAAGGGTTTACGCTCCCCCTCCCCTCCAATACCTAAATTGAGACAGAAGTCCAAGCAGACTCAAGGTTATTAAGTGTTTTGTGAGTGAAGCTGTGAAGTGGCCAAATGACGTTGTAAGAGTATCTTGAAATGGGCCCTAGGAAACGTTTTATTGTTATAAAGTGGAGAGCATTCAAAAAGGTGTGGATTCCAGTGGAACCTGTATATCTATAGCTCATAAAGCATGCAGACAAAAAATTGCGGAGACAGAAAGGTAAAGTTGGTTGTGGTATAATGTTATGATTGTGTATGTGTGTCTGAATTTTATTTTTTACAAAGAGTGTATTATTTTGAATAAATACATGCAAACACTAAGGTGGAGGATAATTTTTGGAAATATCAGTTGATTCTGACTTTCATGGTTGGATTAATTCTCAAGTCCATGCTCAAGTTAGACCAGACTAATTGTGTAGTCAGTGTGAGATAGAATTGATTATACTGCAACAAACATGAAATTCTGTGTTCTCTTTACTGACATCTTTTCAAGGGCAGACTAGATTTTCAGTGAAATTTTTTCTTTACATCTTCCTGCTATGAGGTCTGTTAAAATACACCAAAAGAAACTGAATTTTATATACATAACAGTAACTGACTGGATTCCATGTCCTTTTAGTTTAAGGCTCATAATGGATGTAATTTAAATTGGTGATAGTTACTAAGTATAAATAATTGGCATGTATGCGTCTATGTCTCTTTTTAGTGAGTCTTAATTTAAAATTATTCTAGTTCTAAATACTCTATTTTATAACCAATTTTTCTTTTCAGGGTTCTTCCCTAGTACAAGATAGTTTTAGAATACCAGGTTTTTAATCTACTTGAGTAGATATTTTAGCTGGCTAGTGTTTTTATTTATTAATTAATTAATTTATTTTAAATCAATTTCTGTTGTCTCTTTTTGTAGGTGACAGAAGGGAAACAAGACCTCGAAAGAGCATCCCAGCTGGCACGCAAAATGAAGAAAGAGACTGCCTCTTTGTCAGAGTGGCTAGCTGCCACTGAGGCTGAGCTAGTGCAAAAGTCCACTTCAGAGAGTTTGCTTTCTGATCTGGATTCAGAAATTGCCTGGGCTAAGGTGAGTATGCTTTAAAAATATATAGAATAAATTAATATTTTCATTTTTTAACATTAAGGTAAAGCTATCTGGAAGAGACTGTGAATTTAAATCCCTGTAGGTTCTTCCAAAATATCTTGCATGATGAAATTTTAGTATTTTCAGTAGATCACATGCAGTACTTCATTGAAGCTACTCTGTTTCATCTCAGGCATCTTAATTCAGAAACTTGAAGGACCAGTGAAATACTAAAGATATTACTGCATATTTGGTATTAATAGATATCTCAGTAACTGACTGTATCTCTAACAGAGTTCATAGGTACAATTTTATTAATTCTCAGTAAATATAATTTTCTGCTATATCAAAAATTCTATTAGTAGCGTGAACTGAAACTGTATTAACTTTTTAATGAAAAGGGGAGTTTGTAACTTTTCATTGAAACAATCTACTTTGTCTTCAAAATTGTGAGTCTGCAAAACAGAGCTCCAATGGTTCCTTATTTTATTTTTTATCTTTAATTTGGAGCTTTTCATAGAAGTAGAAGAATGTGTTCTAATTATTCTAAAGCAAAGTGCATATTTGCTCACACTGTGGAAACTTGTGCATGTAATAGTTGCAGTTAGCAGCAAGTGTCAGTTGATACACTGCAGCAGTACTGATCTTTCCAGTCTCTGTTTTCTGTTACCTTTTTTCTTTTGCAGTAGCATGTACAATATTAATAAAACAACAAAGCATACAAAATTAAACGATTATCTGATTATAAGCTATTCTCACCTAGTTCACTCTGACTTAAAAATTATTAACACTACGCTTCTGCCCTGGTAGTCTCCCTGAAATTTCTTTCCAAATGGGCACATAAATAGTTACTTAAGCATATTCACTATACCTTTGTAAGCAATGCAAATAATTCGTGAACTGTTATACTGCACCACCAGGAGGCCAAACCCTTTACGTTACATATAAAGATGTCCTTCCTGTCATGAGGTTTTCCAGAGGCAAGTCTGAAATGTAGTAACTTGAGTATTACTCTCTCTAAGATATTGCAGTTAATGAATTATTTACTTAATGGATAACAGGATGTTCAAGGAGCTCCAGACACTATTTGTGCTTGTATGGTGTGTGGAAGAATGCAGTTATTGATATCAAAGAGCTTTTTAAAGGGTCAGGTAGTATCAATGGTTATCATTGATCTTGAATCACAAGAGATTTTATTTTCCATGTGATAATCAATTACTAATATTCAAGAGATAGTGTGTTATTTGAATTCTATGTTAAGCATGCATTCCTGCACAGAAGGTCACTTTTCTAGATAAATAAAACTTTTTGAATTAGAGATGACTTAGAAAAAAATACTTGAGCTAAATATCCTTCCCTGCATATGTAAGCACAGCTAATATAACAATTGTGCTTTTGTAATATCTAGTAAGCAAATCAAACATACCCGGTAACAGGTGTTGGGTGTTTTCAAAAGCATTCAGGCTCGGCCTACCACTTTTCTCATTATTTCCAACTATAAGAGTGCATCAACGGGGGAAGGTATGGACAAATGCAAAGCATCTCTGATAATCGAAATCTCTGTGGCACCTGACTGTGATAAAGGACTTCTTAAAACGACACCTATAGTCTGATGTATTTGCTTAAAATACTTATGTAACGAATAGGGACTGTGAAGATGGTGTAAATCAACAAAACAAAAAGGTCTCAAGCTGTGTTGTTCAGGACACTTACCTGCATTATGCTTTTAGAAAGAGAAATTTATGTCTACTGAGAGCGAGTATAAATAGAAGCTGATTTTACTTACCTTGGATTTTCTCCTGGGAAGATCATCTGTTGCACTATTTATTTCCCATGGAAATAAAATCTGGCTCCTTTGGGTTTGTGATCTAGAGCAATTTGCAGTGTGCTGTTAATGGTTCCTCTTGTTTCAGAATGTGCTGAGAGAGCTGGAGAGAAGGAAAGCTGACCTGAAGAGCATCACGGAAAGCTGTACCGCGCTCCAGGCTTTGGTGGAAGGGAGTGAGACTTCCCTGGAGGAGAAGCTTTGCGTCCTTAATGCTGGCTGGAGCAGAGTTCGAACCTGGACCGAAGACTGGTGTGACACCTTGTTGGTGAGTTGCGTTCGTGACAAAAACATTCAGGGTAGTTCTCCCTCCTCAGCCTTGGAGGAGCTGCGGCTTTTATTTGGCTTACTTTTCCATGATGTGAAGCTTCCATGGTGCCTCACATACTTTAAGGAATGTAGAATGGATTTATGGTTGCTATGTAGATGGAGAGTTGAGTTGCGAGGATATGTGAAATGAGGAAGGTGAGAAATTGTTCTATGAGTGTTTCATGCTTGCTAATAGGCATCAGTACACACTATTGTGTGCTCAGTAGTAGTAGTGGGTAGTGCTCAGTGCATAGGAGATAAAAACTCCCACCTGGATGCTGCAGTGATGAAACTATGTAAATATCGCAAGCAGGCAGTTAACTTGACCGAGAGAGAAATAACCTGCCTAATTGTAGAAAATAAAACTGTTAGTTTAATTTTATTTTCTGTTGTCTTTATTATTATTATTATTTTTTCCTCTCCCTCTCCTGGCTTCAGTGCTAGGACTCTTCTGGGTTCTTACACTCCCTAGACTCTGTGGTGTGACTTCCTCTTTTCCATGTGCATGTGTCATCTCTCTTCCCCCTTCAAGAAAATCCAGAATACATTCAGTGAGCACCTTTCTTATCTGTCACTTTAACCTCCTCACCTTTCCCTTTCCCCCTCCCTTTTTATGTCATCACATTACATTTTAATCTTTTGTCCTTAGTTGCAAGTGTATCTCCTTTTCCCTCGTGCCTGTTAATGTTTTATTGCTTTCCCTTTAGCTATACCAGTAGCGCTAGCCTTGTTTGTCTGGTTGTTAACGTTTAGTTTTTAACTGCTGCTGCCTATTTTCTACTGTTCTCCCAAACCTATTGCATAGAAGTCACTTCCTAAATTATCCTGAAAAAGCATTTAGCATTACACACAGCCTGGATGGATTATGGCTTGTAACACAAGTTCAGACAACTGCTAGGAGGGGGTTTAGTCGTTACTTGGTAATCACTGACTCTGCAAAATTAAAAAAAAGAAAAAAAGAAAAAAAACGCATTATGGAGGCGTTATTTCTTTCAGTAGCAGGTTAACCAAGAGCTCAGAAGTTGGATCTCATGTTGACATAATCTGCAACTTCTTATAAGCTCATGAAATTTTTATTTCAGAGTAAAAAATAAAAGGAACTAGCCCAAAAAGATTAGTTTCCATGGGGTTGCTTCTCCTTATTCAGCCTGGAAGAATCCTCTGTGCCAGTTCGCACATAAACAGAGCATTTTTCTGTGTCGATAGCCTTCCTCATGGCCCACACAATGGCTATTTAATGGACATTTGATAACTTCCTAGTCCTGTTCAGCAAAGCACTTGGGACTGTCAGCCTATTGCTGTATTGGACAGTGTTCAAGTGTTGAAGCATATGCTAACTGTGACTTGAGGCCAACAGCGTCGGTTTGGCTGAGTAAATGGAAGACTGAGCATATTACAGCATAAGGCTGTAAGTTTTGCTAAACAAACATGAAACGAACTTCAATTGATACTGGTATCAAACTGATGTTTTCCATATACTTAGGGTATTTCTTCATTGTTGAAGTAGTTATGATATTCCACCATCAGAAGCTGCTGATATGGGCTGAAGCTGCAGAAACTTCAATGTAAACCTAGAAGATGAGCCCTGTGTTATCCCACCCATTTCCTTTTGCAGATCATGTAAGCAATTTCATAATCTGGTGATGTCCATTTTAGGAATAGTCAGCTTTACCCTTGTTTGTAAGTGCTCTAAGACTGTTCCACAATTAAAACCATTCTGGTTATAAGTATTTGTTCTTGCACTGACTTTTTCTGTTATATTAAGTTGTTCTTTCTGTAGGTGAGGATAAAAATTTCTTGATGTTGATATAGAGAGCAATCAGCCTACCTCTTTCCCCTTCTTCGCCTTCTTTTGGTTTGTTAAGCTAAAAAAGCAAAGCAGAGCAATTCTTTATTTGTGTAATAAGATCTGTGCTCAAGTGATCATCCTGGTAGTTCTCTAAATCTGATAGCTCTGCTCCATCTGTTGTCAGTATGGATAACCAGAAATGTGCCGTAGTCGTCCTGATGCCCTTTCATGGAGGTGCTAACGGAACTGCCTCTACAACTATCTGAAGTCTCTCTGGTCGTGTATCCTATGGCTGTACCTCCTTTTTTGATAGCTGTGTCACTTTGTTAGCTAAATATAGCTGCTACTTCAGCTTTCTACCTTTATTCATTTTTTTCCCAAGCTGATCAAGTTTCACATGTGGACAGCATTCTTGCAAATTAATCTTCAAGTTCTAACTTCACCTTTTTGTGTTATGTCTTTCATTCTATTTCTACCGTTAACTTAGGTATAATAGAAAAAGCAAAGCAAAATTCATTTGTTCTTTTTTTTCTTTCTTTTTTTTTTCCTAGGCTTTATTTTCTTTATTTCCTCATTTCTGTTTCTGAATTCTTCTAGCCCTATTAAGGCACTTTTTTTTTTTTTATATATTATTGGTTTTTTTGTTAATACCTTCTCTGTGTGAGAGTTTTGGAATTTCCCTGTATCAGGTAGAGAGAATAATGTATTATTTCTGTTGGTAACACATAACCTTACAATTTTTGACATGATATGAAAGCAGACCTAGTTAATGTGTCTATAATGTGGATGTTTTTGTTAAAAGGAAGAAATATTTTAGTGGAATAAGTAAAATATAATTGTAATTTGTGGGTTTGGTATATTCCCCCAGAAAAACCACCCATACATAATGGGTACTGTTGTATCTGCTAGTAATAACTAGAAAACAGTATGTTCTGTGAATGCTTTTTGTTAAATTGACTGTGAGTACAGATGGTTTCTCTGTTTCTTTTGAAAAGCTAGCTACTGATCTTCTCTGATTTTGGTGCATGTTTTGATGAGTTTTTTTTTTACAGAAACAAGAGAAAAAGGCAAACAAAAAATACAAGAGAGTTGCTGTGGTCTGATGGTAATGCTGTAATACATTGGCTAGCTGTAATTTATTGGACAAGCGGTGTCAGTTACTTCTTTGTTTCCCCTCCCTGTTATTTAGGAACAAAATATTGAAGGATCTAGAGTGAAAATTGAAATCTTGTAAATATTTATTGATGGTGAAACGTACAATATAATTTTCGTTATTTCTTCCCAAGGTATATCCGTAATGCTTTCTATTCCATTGTTCCCCTTTTTACTCAGAATGTTAAAAGCAGGGGTTTTTTTTCTCACATAGAGGCACCTTCCCCCCACCCCCAATCCTTTTCCAGAATCATCAGAGCCAACTGGAGATCTTTGATGAAAATGTTGCCCACATAAGTACTTGGCTGTATCAGGCTGAAGCCTTGCTGGATGAGATTGAGAAAAAGCCAGCAAGCAAAAAGGAAGAAACTGTGAAGGTAGGAAGTGTTTTTTAAGGAGGAAGTTGTTAAATGACCACTTTTGTATTCTAAACAAAATCAAGTCAGGTTTACTTTACTTTACCCCTGCCCCCCTTCCATAACATAACCATTTGCTTTTTCTTCCACTTCTTAGCGTTTAACGTCTGAATTAGATGATGTTAGTCTGCGAGTATATAATGTGCGTGATCAGGCCGTTATCCTTATGAATGGTCGAGGGATGTCATGTCGTGAACTTGTTGAACCCAAGCTGGCAGAACTAAACCGTAACTTTGAGAAGGTCTCTCAGCACATCAAAAGTGCCAAGGTGAGGAGAAGAGAGCCACAAAATATGCCTGGGATATCTATACCAAAATAAGGAAAAATAGCTTTGGGGACAGAGATGATCTCCAGAGGTCCCTTCCAACCTAAACGATTCTGTGATTCTGTGTGATCCTTATATGTTAAGACAGCATTTTATTGTTTTCGATCCTGAATTAGTAGTAGAACTTTATATACTAAAAATGGATTGACTCATTTTTGAGAATTGTATTCTGAAGTTACCTAAGCAGCAGGTGCTGCCTCGAGTTGCAAAGGAAAGTTTACAAATAATTGGCTGTTATCCAGGTTGAGAAAAATGTAATATTGCAATACATATTTATTGAACATCAGACCAAACACCTTAAGCTAATGTGACTGGAGATCGTTTGATTGGTTTTGTTTTTCCTTTTTGTTTTAAGGCCAATATGTAGAGATCGGGGTTTGAAGGTAGAAACTTGGCAGTACCTATCAACGCTTTGTCTAAGCTAACTTTCAGTGTTATATCAAACAACTCTTGCAGTTTTATTATACAGATATCCAGTGTCCCTACAAACTGGAATGTTAACAATTGAAACCAATACTCCATTGAAATGTGTATGACATCTCAGACTAAATTCTCATTTTGAAAAACTTTTTATTTTGTTTTGCAGATGCTTGTAGGACAAGAACGACTTCCTGTCATGTTAGAGCCCCGTGAAGTTAGGATGGCTTTTCCAGACCTGGACAAATTTGAGAGTGACATACAGAACATGCTAAAGGTTGTGGAAAAGCATCTGGAGTTGAGTGAAGAAGATGAAAAGGTTTGTGAGTCCTGCAAGAAAGAAAACTGGCTAAATCTTTCTTTTGTGTTCAGTTCAATGTCACATTTCTCTTCACTTCCAGAGGAAATTCTTTTGAGAAAATTATTTTAAGCTAGGAATCAAAAATGAAGGGAATTTCTAGGCTACTGGAAATATTGCACAATTTCTGCATGCTTTTCCCATAGTTGCTTCCTCTCCTTGGCTGGTGCCAAGTGGTAACCAGTACTGTTTCAGTCTATATGTTCATCTCTGAAATGCCTGTACACCAATGCACGCAGCATGGGGAATAAACAGGAAGAGTTAGAGATCTGTGTGCGGTCTCAGGGCCGTGATCTCATTGCGGTTACAGAGACATGGTGGGATAGTTCACGTGACTGGGATGCTGTCATGGATGGCTACGTGCTTTTTAGGAAGGCGAGGTGGTGGAGTTGCTCTTTATGTGAGGGAGCAACTAGAATGTATGGAGCTCTGCCTCGGGATGGATGAAGAGCAAGTGGAGAGCCTATGGGTAAGGATTAAAGGGCAGGGTAACATGGGCGACACTGTTGTGGGGGTTTACTACAGGCCACCTGATCAGGAGGAAGTTGTTGATGAGGCCTTCTACAGACAGCTGGAAGTAGCCTCACGATCACAGGCCCTGGTTCTCATGGGAGACTTCAACCACCCTCACATCTGCTGGGAAGACAGCACAGCTAGGCACAAACAGTCAAAGAGGCTCCTGCAGAGCACTGAGGATAATTTCTGGACCCAGGTGGTGGAGACGCCAATGAGGAGAGGTGCATTGCTAGACCTTGTACTAACGAACAAAGAAGGTCTAGTTGGAGATGTGAAGGTTGGAGGCAGCCTTGGCTGCAATGACCATGAGATGGTGGAGTTCAGGATCCTGCGAGGAGGGAGCAGGGCAATGAGTGGGATCGCAACGCTGGACTGCAGGAGAGCAAACTTTGGCCTCTTCAGGGACCTACTTGGAGGAATCTCATGGGGTAGGGCCCTAGAAGGAAGGGAGGGGTCCAGGAGAGCTGGTTAATATTCAAGCATCACCAATTCCAGGCTCAAGATCGGTGCACCCCTCTGAGGAAGAAGTTGAGCAAAGCGGGCAGGAGACCTGCCTGGATGAGCAAGGAACTCCCGGCAAGACTCCAGCAGAAGAAGGAAGTCTACAGAATGTGGAAAAGGGGACAGGCCACTTGGGAGGAATACAGGGACGTTGTCAGAGTGTGCAGGGATGTGACAAGGAAGGCTAAGGCCCAGTTGGAATTCTACCTGGCAAGGGATGTCAAGGACAACAAGAAGGGGCTCTTCAAATACATCAATAGCAAAAGGAAGACTAGGGAAAATGTGGGCCCGCTGCTGAATGGGGTGGGTGCCCTGGTAACAAAGGATACAGAGAAGGCAGAGTTATTGAATGCTGCCTTTGCCTCAGTCTTCACTGCTAAGGCCAGTCCTCAGGAATGCCAAATCCTGGGGACAAGAGAGGAAGTCTGGAGAAAGGAAGACTCTCCCTTGGTGGAGGAGGATCGGGTTAGAGATCTTTTGTCCAAACTTGACATCCACAATTCCATGGGCCCTGACAGGATGCACCCCCGAGTGCTGAGGGAACTGGTGGATGTCATTGCTAGGCCACTCTCCATCATCTTGGAAAGGTCCTGGAGATAGGAGAGGTGCCTGAGGACTGGAAGAAAGCCAATGTCACGCCAGTCTTCAAAAAGGGCAAGAAGGAGGAGCCAGGAAACTACAGACCTGTCAGCCTCACCTGAATCCCGGGAAAGGTGATGGAGAAGCTCCTCCTGGAGGTCCTCACTAAGCATGTGGAGGACAAGAAGGTGATCAGGAGTAGTCAGCATGGATTCACCACAGGGAAATCATGCTTGACCAACCTGATAGCCTTCTGTGATGGGATGACTGGCTGGGTAGAGGAGGGGAGAGCAGTGGATGTTGTCTCCCCGGACTTCAGCAAGGCTTTGGACACTGTCTCCCCTCACATCCTTGTAGGGAAACTCAGGAAGTGTGGATTGGATGAGTGGACAGTGAGGTGGATTGAGAACTGGCTGGATGGCAGAGCTCAGAGGGTTGTGGTCAGTGGCACAGAGTCTGGTTGGAGGCCTGTAGCTAGCGGTGTCCCCCAGGGGTCAGTCCTGGGTCCAGTCTTGTTCAATATATTCATCAATGACCTGGAGGAAGGGACAGAGTGCACCCTCAGCAAGTTTGCTGATGATACTAAACTGGAGGGAGAGGCTAACACACCAGAAGGCTGTGCTGCCATTCAGAGGGACCTGGACAGGCTGGAGAGCTGGGTGGAGAGGCACCTCCTGAAGTTCAACAAAGGCAAGGGCAGGGTCCTGCACCTGGGGAGGAATAACTCCATGCCCCAGGACAGGCTGAGGGTTGACCTGCTGGAAAGTAGCTCTGCAGAGAAGGACCTGGGAGTGCTGGTGGACAACGAGTTGAGCATGAGCCAGCAGTGTGCCCTTGTGGCCAAGAAGGCCAAGGGTCTCCTGGGGTGCATTAGGCAGAGTGTTGCCAGCAGGTGGAGGGAGGTGATGCTGCCCCTCTCCTCAGCCCTGGGGAGGCCTCACCTGGAATACTGTGTCCAGCTGCGGGCTCCCCAGTACAAGAGAGGCATGGCCCTACTGGAGAGAGTCCAGCGGAGGGCTACAAAGAGGAAGAGGGGACTGGAGCATCTCTCCTGTGAAGAAAGGCTGTGGGAGCTGGGCCTGTTGAGCCTGGAGAAGAGAAGACTGAGAGGGGATCTCATCAACGTGTACAAGTATCTGAAAGGGATATGTCGAGAGGATGGGGCAGACTCTTCTCCGTGGTGCCCAGCGACAGGACAAGAGGCAATGGGCAGAAACTGAACCACAGGAAGTTCCATCTGAACCTGAGAAAAAACTTCTTCACTGTGAGGGTGACAGAGCACTGGAGCAGGTTGCCCGGGGAGGTTGTGGAGTCTCCTTCCCTGGAGATATTCAAAACCCATCTGGATGTGATCCTGGGCAATATGTTCTAGGTGACCCTGCTTGAGCAGGGAGGTTGGACTAGATGATCTCCAGAGGTCCCTTCCAACCTAAACAATTCTGTGATTCTGTGATCATGGTTTTATAAAAACTGCCATACGTAGGGAGCTTTGGTTTTCATTCCTCTTCTCTCCTTCTACTTAAAGCAGCTGTTTGTAAGGTATTGTTCCTGTAAAAATAATAGAGTACAAATCATTTTCTTTTGGTATTCAGCTGTCTTCTATTGCAATGATTACTTAATACAGCTGAGATTTTACTGTGTAGTTGACAGTTATTTTAGTCCTCTAATCTGGTGTCTTGTGTAGACATCTTTTTTTTTAAATCTAAATTTTAATTAATATTAGATATTGAATCACAGTACATAGATCAGCTCAATGTGATGGTACTGTTTGTGAGATGAGGTGCAAATAAGAATACTGTAATATGGCTCATGGAGATGGGAACTTGGATTAAAATTTGTGTTTTTACAGATTCTAATCTGGGCTCTGCTATTCACCTGTATAAAACTCACATACTTTTGTTTGCATCTTGACCACAATAGACGTATTGGCTACCAGCTTTGGTAAAGTCCTTCTAGGTTATCTTGTCTGCCTTTTTATGTATAAGCTGAATAAACTGTAAAACTGAGTCTAAAACTGTAAAAGTCTACTGAAAATAGTATATATATTACACAAAATAATTTTTAAAAGCCCTCCAGGGGACAACCAATTGTTGTAGAACTTGTGTTTCTACAACATGTTGTACCATTTTATTACTTTCTTGCTGGTCTACTTTTACATTTTATTATTCTCGAGGAGTATTTTGAATAATTTAGAAGTCATAAATGGAGCTGAAGTCATAGTACGCTCCTGTTGTGGATGGCTGCTGCTGCCTGTCCGAGTGAGCTTCCTTCAGGGCCTCTCTTTGTGAATTTTATAGAATGACTGAGGAGGATTTTAGGGTTTGGTAGTTTTGGAGGAGAAGAATGTCTCTGCTTGAATTTATTTAGTTGACATTTGGATTAAAAAAAACCTTTTTGGTACTGTTGTTATTAATAAATAACATCTGGGCAGTGATAAATTCATTTTGGAAACCATAGCTGAGCTTTCTGTAGATGACTACAGACTCTTGTAATTGTAGCTGGATCAAGAAAGAGCTCAGATTGAAGAGGTATTACAGAGAGGAGGGCAGCTGTTACAGCAGCCTATGGAGGACAGTAGGAGAGAGAAGATCCGCATACAGCTGTTGCTTCTGCAGACTAAGTACAACAATGTACAGGTATGATTAATTTTGAAATTATTATGGAAATTTTTAGTTACACCTCATTCCTGATACAGTCTTTCTTTTAGTAGCCCATTTACAATCTGTGTATGACTTTCTTTAGCTTATAAAATTCTCTAGGAAAAGTAAAATAGGCATATGCACATTCTGACTCTTTGAATCTCTGCAGTTCCAAAATATGAATTCTGTCATTCCATTCTTTTTAAAATTTATTTGTTCTAAAGTCCTTTTCAACACTTCACAGAAAGCTACCTATGTGTATTTACTAAACATGTGAGTGCAGATAATTGGGCATTTGCTTCACTTCGTCTTTACCAGTCTTCCTGCAAAGCTTTATCTCAGGCATACAGGGATGTGGAACAGTGGCTGCTCAGACACATGTGCGAACATATGCATGGAATTCTTGGCAGGAGAGGTAGAAATGAATGCGAGTCTTGTGATGAATTCCCCTCATCTTTTATAGCGGGTGTTATCAACAATTGCTAACTCTGGTATGTTGTGGTGCTTCCATACACATGCTATATTTAATATGTTTGTGAAGAACAAAGGGGATCCATATCCTCTACTTCTTTCACTTCACCTATACGATTTGTATTCAAGCTGGAAAGATGAGGTGCTGCTCAAAGGCAGGGTAAAACTATTAGATTGGCCTTTGTAACTATTTTGATACGCTTGCTGTAGATAGAGGAATAGACGTTCTTTTTTTCTTAAATGGCTTCTATCATTGCATGTTTTGGAATTTGCTTCTTCAAGTGAATCCCTCAGATATTTTTGTTTTTTCGAACAAATAAGACCTATCTATCTCTACGTTAATTCTCTCTCCTCATACTGTATTTTCCTAATACATTGGGTTGTAGGAGTGTAGGTCATTTCAAAGGAGGCAGGTGGTGGAACTCTCTCCAGTGTTTTCACAGTATAAGAAGGAACATGATAGTCTAATTAAATGGCTAGATGAGGCCGAGCACAGTTTCTCAGGGCTGCAAGGACTGGAAGATGAACAAAAACTACAGGTAAATGAGATTTTTATTATTATTACCTTTTATTTTCTTCTCATAAAGCAAATGGAATGAAGGTTATATATGAGTTTGAGAGATGGATATATTAGGGCTTTTGGCTGTTCTTTTGATACTTCCTTGGGAAGAAGTGTCTTCAAAGTGACTGCATTAATTTTTCATTTGGAAATGAACTGCATATACCGGTTTGGGATTTCTACATAGTAGTCATAGGTCCAAAAGATCCCAGCCATCAAGCTCGAGCCCTGGACTGTGGTCTGGGCAGTATGGTTGAATAAGGGCAGCTTCTGTTGTCAGTTGTGCACACAGGGATTATGCTCAGTTTTTTTTCAGTGCCCCTGGCCTGAATAGCATGATTCAGTTTCGAATTGGTGCAGGTATGATTAAAAGCCTGGTTTGAGCCCCAAACTCGGTGTCTCTGGATCCTATGGTAAGGGTAAGACATCTTAACTATTCTAATGCTTCCTTTCACTGCCTCAGCTGCTTACCCACGTGTGTTTAATATTACTGTACATAAGAAAGATTAATTTAAAAAATACAAAGTTGAAGTATTTCTGAGTTATGTGTCATAGTGTGCGTGTATGGGGGGGCGGGAAGGAACGAACTGAATTTCACAACTGATTTATTAGAATGTCAGGGTCTGATAAAAGTCGCCCAGAATTTGCCCTGAAAGCTGTATGTCTTAGTTGCTGATGATACAGATACATTCCATTCTTTTTAATATATATATATATTTTATTTAATTTCTCACTTCCATCCTGCAAAATACTTTGGCTGCATGGTAATTACTTTAATATTTTAAGCAATAAAAGCGAGGAATCTTGTGAAACAGTAAGTAATTTCTTGGACAAGCTTAGGGTTAGGCAATCTGTCAAGTACTTCTTAGTTTCTGGTTTTGAAGCTTTGTAATTAAACCAATCAATCTCTTTATGATTACTTTTTAACTTGGGACCAATTAATCGGGAGGCAGGGGTGGAATGTGGAATGCTCTGGCTCCTAGTGAGACCCATGCACTGCGAAAAACTAATGTGATGCTCTTCATTCACAGCTGCCGTGCTACATTACTTCAGCTGCCAATGACAGCCATAGACCTGTAGCAGACAGTCTGCTCTCCTCAGTCACATTGACTGTTCAGCGCCAGCTATCAAAATGAACCTTCTTTAACCTTCTCTTTAGAGAGACTTTTTTTAATTGTAAGCTTCCCATGTACAGCTTGGGAGACAGCTGGCCAGCAGAGATGGCCACAGGGTCTGATTACTCACCTTACATCTAACTGATGTGTCGGGTCTCCAGTAGTTGCTCCTGCTTGTTCATTGTGATACTTGCACATGATCTCCTTGGGACCTGACTGACGCCAGGAAATTTGGTTGAAGTTTGGTTGGTGGATCCATATATATTTAAAGTAAAACAACCTAATTCAGTTTTTTGTGTGACCATCAGCTGCTTAGAGTGACTCAATCACCAGCTTAAAAAGAAGAAAAGTGCACCTGAATGGTTCTTTGTTCACAGGTGCGAACAAGTTGTGCCATAGACTGGCCCTCCTGTAATCCATAAGTAATCCGTAACTTTTCCCCAAAAAGCATAATAGACAAATAAACATGTTTTCTTTACTATGGGAATAATACTTCTGGAATGATCTCACTGCAGGTTAACTGATCTTTCCTTACTTCCTGTAAAGTCCTTTTTGTTTAATGATATTGAGTCCTGCAGCTAATCCCTGATGTTGCTGGATAATGCAAATCCTAAATTATTGCATCTTGGTGTCTGGGCACTGAATGGAAAATACTGTGTACATTGGATTATAATAGCAATTACAAGGCTGTAGGTGGAGAAATGTTATCATTGCTCAGCATCAGTTATGCTGCGTAAAAACATCCTTACGCCTTCAGATGTAGTTTCCAATCTGGCTGAATCAGCTGAGTTTTCAGAAAGAGATCAGAGCAGTTTTTGTTACTGCTGTGAAACTCTGAAACTGCTGCTTTTGCTTCGTGTATCTGCACCTCCAGTCTTCTAATATTTGGGGAGTAAGCCAGTGTCCCTCAGATGACCTTATTTTACTTTTGTGGCTTGTTCTCTCGTCTGCTTTACTAAATGATCTTGAATGCTTGTGCTCGGAGGTGCTGCTCCTCCCCTGCCCCTGCAAAAGGAGAGATTGTTTTGGATGGACCCAATTGCTCAAGAATTCCTCTAGAGCCAACAGCCTGATTCCCCTATATCACTAGGAAGAATGCTAAATTTCCTTAAAATGACACCCCCTCCCAGTTTTTAACCTTCTAAGCGGTGCCTGAAGGACTGCCTCCCCTTCCCCGCCCCTCAAATTGAGTTTGGTCAGTAGGGATATCTAATGAATGATGGGGAAGAGGAAGCCGTGGAAGTATCCGCAGGGATCCCAGGCTGCCAAAAAGCAAATTGCAGTGCTTCCTACTCATGTCATCTTGTGGCTGAGAAACATTAAGTGAAATCCTGGCCTGCTGGTGTATAGCTGGCTCAACACCTCACCTTTATGTAAGGAAGGCATGGGGAGCACGGGAGGAGACGCTAGCATTTGAAGTGAACAAAACTGGCAAGGAATGAATTCTTCTCCCCAGTTTGGCTGCTGAAGATTTTCAATTAAGATTTTGTGTAATATTATTATTATTATTATTTTTTTTTCATAAATGAGTGCGGAGGAGAGGACTTGTTTATGG
The DNA here is from genome assembly GCF_040807025.1 of Struthio camelus. Lineage (NCBI taxonomy): Eukaryota > Metazoa > Chordata > Aves > Struthioniformes > Struthionidae > Struthio > Struthio camelus. The sequence continues at coordinate 84,543,776 of NC_090944.1, read as the reverse complement.
TGCTTAAAGATCCTACATATCCATATATGCGTTTGCTACAAGTAGGCAGATGAGGAATGTTCCGGATCGTGTATACTTCTGGGGATTATGAAGTTAGGTGTGTTTGAAATATTGGTAACTGTTCCACTTTGCAGGTACTTTTTGAATAATCTTTACTTTTCTAGCTATTGCATGGGTTGCAAAGCCTGCATCAGAAGTTTGTAGTGATGTAGTGGATCTCCTTGAGTTCTTTCTTTTCTAACATTGCTTTAGTATTTATTTAAATTGCTCTGATCTGACTTAGCTGGGAATGAAGGGAAGGAAAAATTAAATTGCAGAAGTAATTAGTTGACTTAGGTTCCTGAGAGACTTCTCCCTGATTTTAGGAAACTGTTTTGATGTGAAAATTATCATTTTGCAGATGGTGAGTGAATATGCTCCTGCACACAGTGCTATTTTTCTTATGCACTGGAACAGGAGACATCATCTTGAAGGCTCTTAAAGTATTATTCCCCTAGCAAAGAAAACATGTTTATTTGTCTGTTATGCTTCTTGTTGGGAAAGTTATGGATTACTTGGATTATGAACCATTAATTATGTTCTCAAATAGATTGCTTACTAACTGCATTAACACAGAAGAACAGAAAATTGGACATGAGATTTTGGCTTTGGAAAAGTTTTTTCTAGAAATCTGGTTAGGAAATACTTTGAGTATTGAGAGAGAAGGAGCAAGCGATAGCTTAAAATGTGGGCATTTTTGAACCAAAATTATTTGTAAACAGCACAACTAATGTGTGATGGTCTGAGATTAGATTGGATAAACACTTTTGGTTAAAATTTTTCTTAAAATTGTAGGGTAAACGATGAAATTTCATCTAAATTTTAGGACAGTATCTTCAAAAATGTACTTAAAATGAAGTTAGAATGTCTGCCTGAGTTGAATCTTTGTTTCTTAGGTTTTGCTTCAAAATGTGTAAAATATAAGTATAAACTGGGAAAGGAGAAGGAAAACCTGAAATCAAATGCTGAATTGCAGGTCAGACTAGATGGGAGAGAGTGGATTTTTTTATTTGGCTACTGAAATAAAACTATTTCTAGCAGCATTAGTTGAGAGTTCCTGTTTTTAGAATGTGCACTTGCAACTGAATATTCCCCAGTCCTACTTTTTCCTAGGATTTTTTTTGGAAGGAGAAAGCAAATTTACCTGCTCTCTCCTCAATAAAATTAAAATAGAGCAAGGCTGTTAGGTGATCCAGTCAGATTTTCTCATGAATAATCCTTGATTAACTCTTTATTTGTGGGTGCTTACAAGCATCAAGTTTTGCTTTCTTATGTTTTAAAAAGTGCCAGGTTCTATGAGGTTGAGGTGTACGCATTGCAGGAGACACTACTGTGTCAAAAATTTCTGCTCCTCCACTGGTCATGTTTATGTTGTGTTTCAGAAGCTGCCAGCCTGCAATGAAAGGTAAAGAACAGCTGAACACTTAACTCAGCTGTAATAAGGCAGTAAAACGTGCTTACAACACTTCCATATGTTCAGCCTGAGAAGAAGGGTTGCGAAAGGAGGAAATAGCATTTCAATGACTGGAGGCAGCTGGAGCAAATTAGTAATTAGGTGTGCTCTGCAGGAGCTGCATTGGGGCTAGAACAGCATCACAAGGAATTCATTGCTTTGAAGAGCAGCAACCTGGCCCGCTATGGTGCTATTGACAAAGCAAAGTTTCAATGTATTTCAGTATTGGCAACAAGTGGAAAGCCAGTTTGCACGCTAGCAGGTGCTGTTTAAACTTCCTGTGAGTTTTTTCATAAGGAGTGGGTGAAGCAACGTGTATGAAATAGAATAATAAAATAACTCCCAAGACCTATTTATTTGGGTGAAGTCCAGATTCTGGACTGCTGCCTGTGTGCGAATGAGTGTTCTGGCATATTGGAGTATTAGAAAAAACACTTTGTGAAGACATTGCAAGCTGCTGAGCTGCAACAGACATGCTGGTGTTTGTTCTAACCCAGTCTTGTCCAACACTATCTGTGCTGCTGCGGGAAAAGGTGTTTTCCATTGCGTGCACTTTGCATGATATATTTGGAACTAGGGCCTCTCCTTCTACAGGAGAATCACAGCAGTGTCTGAGCCTTGGGCTTTTGGTCCAAGTTTCGGTGATGAAAGCTGGCAAAATATATAGATGGCACATCAAGAAAATGTTTGTTTGGAGGGCATCAGGGAGCCTGATGCTAGACTCATAACTAAAGCACATGTGGTAGTGGATGATTTTTATTGCAGCTTGCTTGCTGTAGTGGTGCTGAATCAGAAGTTAATGCTGATTATTTTTAGGTGTTTGTGTTTCTGTATGCAATACTTGATTTCGTTAGACTCTGTTTGATACTTATGTGCGTATATATCATATTTCTTTGGTGTGCAATGAATGACTCAAGCACAGTATATTTTGTGGTAAAGGTCTCGTGGAAGTACAACTGTGTCCCTATTTTCAGTTACAGGGCGATGACTATACCTTTTAAAAAAAAAAAAAAAACCCTTTAGGAGTGCTCAATGCATGAAATGAAGGCCTGAATGGTGAAATCAGTTCAGTTGATTTTTTGCTGCAATGCTTTTTGCTTTTGAACTGCACGTGCTATGTATTTAGATTCCAGTTAATTTGAATGACATATTTGAAATGCTCAGAAACATGTGGAAGATGAAGATATAGAAAGGTGCTTGCAAACAGCTTTGTTAGGGGGGCTTAATAATTTCCTGGTTATCAGCTGTGCTAGCTGTCCGCATGTGTCCGCAGCCCAAACTAATTTCAAAGTAGAACGCACTGGCTGATTTATACTGTGAACATGCATTTAATCTTAACACCTTCACGTATATTCTCAGCCACTGCTTTTAGTAAGTCATACAAAAAGAAGAGTACCTCTGTCACTCTGTCTTGCTGATAACTCAGATTCGCTGAGTACAGGGCAGTGACTGGGTCAGATGTGGTGTGAATTCTTCAGTAGTTGGAGGTGGGTTTACTTTTTATTGTTGCTTTTAAAAACTGTGCTGTTTTCAGAGATGGTAACAGGATCCTGTCAGACAAGAAGACTTTTCAGGAAGAAACTCTCTTCAGTCTGTGGAGTGTCTGCTTCACCTGTCTCTCCCTGCTACCTTTGCCAGGCATGGCAACAGTATAGCTTCTTAAAGCAAGCTGCACAGTGCGTTTGTCAGATCTAGTGCAGCATATATAATCGAAGAAAAAGCTGCATTAAATTACTGTTCTTTCTCTCTTATCTGCTAACGTAGTACTTAGCTAGGTGATTGCTAAGATCTTAAGGAGTTAGTACATCTTACTACTGCAAAATGAATGTTTTAATACCAGTGGAGCGGTAATTTACTTAAAAATTGGTTTTGGGAAATGTGGGTGGGGATGCCTGCTAAGAAGAACATGGAAAGAAAATGAGTTTGCTTCAGTCAATTGATAACTTGTGGAAGTTCTTGATAGCCAAGGAAGCATACAAAGGCATTTGAAAGGCAGCGGTAGAAATAGGCCCAGTCAAGAAGTGTAACTTCTGTAAAAGGGGAAGAATCAAGGTGAGAGGAAACAAAGCAGCCGACGTCCTTTCCGCTGTCCAAAGTTACTGTGAACCGTTATATATAGTGTTTTCTAACTTATTTTTTATAAATATAGAACCACTCTAGTGCTTTGTAGGTCTTGCAGCTTTCTGCAATTATGTAAGTTTGTTTACTAGAAAGCCTTTGTTTTGTCTTATAATGTAGAAAAGTACTTATTCAGAATATAGTCTTTTGATCTGGGATTTTTTATATAAAATTATTTGTTCTTTGAAATATAAAACTAACTTTCATATTTCTTTAGGCAATCCCTGTCCAACAGAGGTTAAAAGGCCACTTTGCCTCAGGAGTTAGGGCCTTGCCTTTTTCAACTGAGTACTTGGTTGAGATCAACAAAGTCTTGTTAGCCATGGCTGATGTTGAACTGTTGCTGAATGCACCAGAGCTAAATACTGGCGTCTATGAGGATTTTTCAACTCAGGAAGACGCGCTGAAGGTACTGCACATCTTAAGCATAAGATTGGGAGGGCAGAAGGAAATAACAAAACTGTTTGGTCAAACAGTTTGTTTGACCAAACCAGCCAAACAAAAACCCCCCTAAAGGATTAGTAATAGCTATCTTTTCGCTCAGTATATGCGGGATCACTATAAGTTGTCAATTACATAATGTAGTGGTTGGGGGGGAAGAGTTTGTCTCTTTTATTGTAGAAGTTGTCATTGTTATTGTCATGTAGCCTGCATATTATATACATGAGCGCTAAAGATCTCCAAATACTCCTTAGTCTCCTTAATATGGCTATTCTTCTTTGTGTCATGTTCAAACAGTTGCTTACCTGGGAAGAGGGAGAAAGGGATATTCTTGACTTTAATAAGAAACTATGAATAAGGCCACAAGACAATAGTGCTCATTTGGTTCTGATTAGCAAAACACCAATATGTGCTCAATTTTAAACTCCCAGCACTCCTCATTTCTGAGCGATTAGCAATGAGGAAGTTGTTAAGAATTTGCACTTCAAAAGGGGATGATAAAAGTATGTTTGAAAATTGTGAATCCTGCTGTTAAATGTGAGTTAAGTATGCAGAAGTCTGAGTCTTGCGTGCCTGAAGTCAGCCACAGAGGAGCATGACACAGAGGTTTCCATAGAAAACATCCGTTTAAGCTGGAAATTTGATGTAGTGTGGTGCAGTGTGGATGTACCTACAGTCTTCTCTTCCCACCTGTTCTTTATGCTTTGTGCATACCTTCTGGTGCCCATGTGCTCTGCATATGTTTCCCTGATACCTTATTCTTCCTTCTGGTTACCTCTCCTTACTTGGCCTGGTCCCCTGACAGAGGGGACATTTGTTCCTGAATGCGTTTATGTATGTCCTGATACTGTGCAATTCCTTTGCAAGTGACTATAAAAGCAGCCAAAAGACAGGAGGAGCAGCTAGCAGCCTTTCACTTATTGGCTTCCCGTGTGCTACATGCTAAGCGTTTTCCTGAACTTTTACTATTTAGTAGCCCAGGAACAGGAGAGAGCGTTTACATTTCATAATTGGCTGCTCTGTGAAGGAGTTATATTACATGTTTGGCTTTTCGCATAGTTTTCAAAAACAAGTAGGGAAATGATGCCAGCCTTTGTCAAAGTGAGCGATTCTTCTGTTTTGCTGATGAGATTCTCTTTTCTGTTTACTCTATTTCTGTGCTCCCTTAAGTATATTTAGGAGTGTTTATGCTAGGATAGGTTTAAAAGACTTCATTTTGGTGCAGGTCTAATATCACTATGATTTGGAAATTTTGGTGTATTCTGAAAACATTTTCAGAAAAAGCTAATAGTAGAACATAAAACATCATTTCTAAAAATTCTGCATTCAAAAAGGTGATAAATGTTGCTGTTTGCACCATGGTTTGCTAGGGAATTCTCAAAATGGTGTCTGGTTTTATGTAAGGTATTGCCACATTCTGATTAAACCATATTTGAGGTAGATTGCTTAACTTTGTCATTTGTGATATCCTTTATCATTTAAACTAAAACTTATATGTAGTTTTTGCTTTTTTAGTAATGTATATGAGAGTTTATATAAACAATAATGATGTCACACATCTTATGACTCATTTTTTAAGTGAGGAAGGAATATGTGAAATGTCTTCATGTCACAGGTGGTTTTATCTAATAACCAAATTAAGATCATGCTATTTTGAGAAATACAGTATCCATTTTATCTCAGAAATAATCAGCTGCATAAAATATTTTATCTTCTTCATAAAGAAGCAAAGACACATGCTTGAAAAGGTATGATGGGCTGTTATGCTGGAGTGTTAAAGCTGATGAAATCTATAAACAGCTGGTGCTTCTGGTGGTCAAGGTCTTATTGCAGATAAGTTTTGGAACAGTGTTTCGCAGAGATTTTTTTTTGGTCTTTTTTTCCTGCTGGTATTGACTTTATCAATGGCTTATGTCATTATTGTGCTTGTAGAACATAAAAGACATTTTGGACAAACTTGGGGATCAGATTGCGGTCATACATGAGAAGCAGCCTGATGTTATACTAGAAGCATCTGGACCTGAGGCTATACAAATAGGAGATGCGCTAACCCAGTTAAATGCAGAATGGGACAGAATTAATAGGATGTACAATGATCGTAAGTGGTAAGTCAAGGATTTCTGGTTTGTGTGACCAAGTGGTAAATGTTTTATGTACTTTAAGAATGTAAATGTTTTACAGAAATACCCTAATAGTATAGTTTGAGAGTTTGGAAATAATCAGTTCTTTTAATATTTCAGTCTTACAGAGTAGTTGCCAGAATTATTGAACGTTGAAACAGTTAGCATGCAAATTCTAGTCTGGGTGCTTTCATGAAGCTAATTGCTTTACATTATAGTACAGGATATTTTTTTTTATAAAAATAAAACTTCCTTTCCACAAGACTATAAAAAACCCTGCAATTTCAGTTGTATCCAAAAGTGAAGGAAAACCAAGCTAAACTGAGTATTAATTTTTCACTAAATCCTATACAGAAGATACTCTAAACTGAAAACATGTTTTCATCTGAAACATCTTTAAATGTTAAAGAATAAACTCAATAGCACTTTATCGCACTCGAGAAAGTGGCTCAGAAATCAGCATAGGCTGATTATGGAAGTGTTTTAGGCTGGTAATGGTGAAAGTATGTAATGTGATTCAGGGAGTTACCATTAAGTAAGCTAAAGGTACTCAAACTGCAGATAGTTGTAGATGATATGATCGCTGCTATATGAGAAACTGAATTACTGAAAATGATTGTACGAAATTTTGAAATTAAATGAAAGGTTCATACTGTACTTACATTTTTCTTCTACAGTATTTGCTTTTCAAAGGTAATGTAAATAAAATGGTGGTTAATGCAAATATTCTGTAGAGTGTAATGTCTAGCCACGTTCATTTTTTTTATAGCACTGGAATTCTGATATCAAGCGTATTTGGTAGCATATTTTGAAGAGATGCTTTTAGGAAGAGCATATCACACAAGCCGATGTTTTCAGTTGTTTAACAGAATACTAGTGTATGTGTAGGTATACAAGTCAGCTGGTGGTATTGTCTAAGCAGAGACTGTTGCCTGTCAGTGGTCACTTGCCGTATTTGGAGATGACTGCTCCGGAATCTGGTGCCTGTCTACATGTCCATAGCACAGCAATCTTGTTTTCTTTGTAGATATGAGGCACACCAAGCTTTGGCTTCCTCTGCCAACTTGAAAGCTTTAACTAATTTTATCCTTTTGTAAGTGTCAGTAAAATCTCTTTTACTTAACAATTGAGCAGAGTTGACCAGAAACCTAGAAGATAGGGTCAGGAAAGTTTAAATATAGATTCTTCAGGCTTTCTTGTTTTTTTTTTTTATAGAGTTAAACCACATGAATAGTTATAACAAAAAACCTTGTGTGCAGTAAATGTGGACAAGCCTTGATTAAGAATGAGACATAATTTGAATGAAAATAATCTCTCTAGAAACTCTGTGATTGCTGAATTTGATTAGTGAAGAAAATAGATATAATGGTAACTCTTTAAAGTTTGGTTTCAGATAACTTTGATGTTATGCTGCTAATTTCAGATTGCATCTGTATATATGCAGTAATGCTGATCTCTCTGTTAGAATTAAGATAAAAATGATGGGCCACAGATGGGATCTTCCCTCTTGTTACATCAGTGGGGGTCCTTTGATTAGCAGGAGACCTGGTCTCCTATATCTTTACAGATGACCATTTTTATTAATTCAGAATGAGGTGCTATCCAGCCCACTGGAGTTGATGTTAGCAATCAAGAAATTGAAAACAAGTCACTTTGTATGCCTTTCTGACATGCTTTTCTTACTTAACATTCATGTGTTGCTCTTATTAGTTTGGTAACCGTGAAACTCTGTCTCTTCAGCTGGTTAAAAACAACCATTTAACTTTCCTACTGTAATAATTCAGCCTTTTCCCTGCTAGAAAATGTTACACTTTAAGTTAAGCTACACGTTAATTTGAGGATCCAAATATGGCAATAATAGCAAAAGGTATGGGAAGTTACAGTGTGTTTAAACTGAATAAGACCTACTTATGTGTGTCCACTGGTAACACAGTCAATTCTATATAATCAAAATCACCTTCACTTTATTAGATTCCAGACAGCCGCAACCCGTGGTTTTATGAACAAAAAAAACCATGCGCAATTAATCATATTTCATATTTCACGCTATCTGATATCTGAACTGTTTTATAATGAAGAAAAAAGGGTTCTGCAGACCAACTTGATACAGCTAATCAATCTTTATTTAGCTTAGTGATAGAAAGAAAAGTTTGCCTAGGACTGCCTATTTTTTTTCCTTCAGCTAGAAGTTAATGAGAGTCTGTGCTGCTGGCTTTTACCAGCTACTGAAGTGTCAGGAAACATTCAGTACAGGGACTTTGTTCATCAGGATACATTAGGTCTTTCTGTTTTGCAAGGCAAGTAGTATGCATTAGCAGTTCTTAAATATCAATAGTATACAAATTTTAGCCTTTTCTCTGTACTGCTTTGGATACGTTTTTAAACTTTTTTTGTTTGCAAACAGTTGTTTTGATAGAGCGATTGAGGCGTGGAGGCAGTTCCACTGTGATCTCAGCGACCTCTCCCAGTGGATAACCGAAGCTGAAGGGTTATTAGCTGATGCCCGTGGTCCAGATGGTGGCCTGGAGCTGGAGATAGCTGGGTTGCATCAGCAGGTATGCAGAAAAGAGGCAAGCTGGGAAAAGTCTAGATTTCTGTGTAACATTCTGGTTTTGGATGTAGACACAGGATATAGATTTGAGACTAGTCTGTATAATTATCCTGCAAAAAGTTGCAACCTAAAATTTACTTTTCAAATGTAGCTTATAGTCATTCTGGGGAGAAGATCACAACTCCTGCTTATACTATGTGGTTTCATGATGACTCCTTGTATGGAAGGGTTTGAGTTAATTTCATAATTCATATGGTGGCACCATTTTTATAATTCTAAAAGTTTCAGAGTGTTACAGCTTTAAAAATATGTATGTTCATCAGTTAAGAAATACAGCATGTTATTTCATTTACTTTCTACTCCTAACAGAAAATTGAAACCAAACATTACTGATTATAATTTCTGAAATTATTTTAAATGATTTTATAAGATGGTGGTTTGAATAGAGAACCTAAAAGAAGAGATCAACACACACACAGTTATAGTTTTCTTAGGCTTTAAATTTGACTGTTTCTGACTTCAATTCTGGAATTTAATTCTGTGATGTTTTTCTGGATAAACATTTTGAAAGCACACTTTTCTGCTTAGCTGAAACTACTTTACTTTCTTTTTAAATAAGGAAATGAAAACATGACTTTGAGGATCAAATTTTTTGTTCTTTTTTTGCTTTGTGAGGAATGGTTATCTAGGTGTTAGATATCTGTTGCAAAAGAAATGTATGGTCTACCTAATGTGCAGTTTATATCTTATTGTCAGAGCTGCTTGGAGTTTTCTTCTAGGGCATTTTCCTTCTCTTTTGTGAATCATCTTTTTTCTGGTCTAGCTGCAAAGAAATTTGTACTAACGATGTAAGCTTTTTCTGGTTGTTAGCGATACTTCAAGGTTTGATTCTGACGTTTTCTGACTTCTCTTAGTTTCATGGGTTTTCTGTGATGTCTGGAGACCAGGGTAACGTAGCCATAATTATCATTGCTAAAATACTGTTAAGTTACAAAAATAGTCAGGGGCATGAGTTATGAGAAAAACTGGTTAAGAAGTCATACCATCTGCTATCAATATTCGAAAGCATTACACATTAAGAGGAAAGAAATCAAAAATGAGTGTGGATTCTAATACTGATGGTTTAAACGACTACTTTTGATACTAAGTGGTATTCGGCAGCCTATTCTGTATCATTATCTCCTGTTATGACACTCATTAGGAAATTGAACTTGATTCAACCACAGTCTCTTAACTTGCAATTAAGTCTCTTAACTGCATCCAGTTTTAGGCAAGATGACTCTTAAGTGCCCTTTTTAGCAAAATAATATGCACTTGGCATTCGTCCTCAATATTACGAGCCACAGATCAAAGTCGCTTTAGGTCAGTAAAAAAATTTTGTAAAAAAAAATTCTGTACAGCTTTAATATTTCTGACAGGAACTTGAAGAGGGAATCAGCAGCCATCAGACCAGTGTCTCGGCATTGAACAGAACTGGGCAAGGAATTATACAGAAACTCTCTGCTACAGATGGAAGCTTCCTGCAGGAGAAGCTGGCAGGACTGAATAGGCGCTGGAAAGCAATCGCTTCAGAGGTCATGGACAGACAACAGAGGTAATAAGTTAATCAGAAATGTGTGTGTCTGACCAGATGTGATGAGAGAATCTCATTTAGAAGACTGTGGGAGAGAGGTTCTCTTGCACGCTGTCATTAATCTGAATTTTTCTGACGTTCAGACCTCTGTATCTGAAACTAATTTCTCATAAATGCACCTGCAATTGGCTGCTTAGTGAGTCTTGTGTTTTATACAACCAACCGAATGACAGCTGCAAGAACTTTTTTTTTTAAATAAATTTCCTTTGTTTTTAAAATCACTTCATTGCTAAGCTAGACTTTATTGGGGGGAGGGGAAGGGGAAACGAACTAGTTCCTCTGGCTGAAGAAGCTGAACTGTAAACAAGTTACCTTGGTTTTTTAATTTTCTATTGCCTTGGAGATACTGTTTGAAACTCTTTCATTGTGGAAATTCGAGAATGATACTATTAAAAAAAAAAAAGAGGTTTAGCTCTGCATTTGCAATTATTTTATCTGTTTGGCCAGGTAAATTCTAAACAAAAGGAAAATCCATTGTGAAACAGTCTTAAATTTCCTTCAAGAGATCAAAGTGCAAGGTTGTCTTAGATAAATACACAAATTTTCAGTGCATCTGAGGATGTAAAGTTTCCTCTTAATGTTAATGAAACTTACAAGGATAAATCCCTGGAATGAATAGTTATTTTTTGAGGTTGTTGATATAATTATACCTTAAGTCTTCCAATACATTTAGAAAAATGAAGCAACATTTTTCTTAATTTAGTTTGAGAAGTTACATTAAGGACTTGCATGATTTAAGCAATATTTCCTTTGCAGAGTTTAGGGGCACTTCTAGTATTTTCACAAACAATGATTGTGTAGTGGCTTACCTTGATTAGGCCTGAGGATGTTGCCATTACTGTCGCTTTTGTTTAATGTTTTCTACAGAGTTTTTAAAGTCTATTTTATACTTTTGAACTGAAATTTATCTATTTTTAAGTGGTAGTATTAATTTGAAAGTATCTTGCATTTTAATGAGAGAAGAATCTTTGGAATACTAAAATTAACCCTTTAAATGCTCTTGCCACTGGAAAAACATGCCACTGTGTCGCATCAGTAGTAGTGTAAGACTGGTATGCCATGTTCCCTGCAGAAGTGTATGTAGGTTTTTTGACTTTGTTTTTAAGGCTGAGAGGCGAGAATCAGCAGCTGATAGACTACAGAAAGAAGCTTGCTGAGCTGCGTGGCTGGTTGGAAAATGTAGAAAATGCTCTGGATGCAAGATTTACATTCAACCATGAAGAAAACTTGCGAGAATTAAAGGCAAGAGGCATTAGTGTGTGCACATGTGTGTTTCATGTAAAGTGTCAGTATGTGACTTTCGGGTGGGGGACTCTTCACAATGAGAAGTAGCCCAAGAAAAATTATGACTGCACGAAACAGTTCTGTAAGATTACTTACCTAAGCAAGGAGCATCTCATAATGAAGTCAGCTTGATTGATAACTATGTTATCTAGTCAGAAGATGATGGCTGTATTTCAGAAAGAGAAAAATAAATTTACAATCAATACAACTTAGTAAGTTGAAATTTTAGTCAAGCTAGTGTCACCACATGATCTAATTTAGAATTGCTGAAATTGTACCAAAAGGCCAATAATTTTTAAATGGTGCTAATAAGATCTAACTATAGGAGTAAAAGTCAATATTTCAGTTCACTTTTAGTAGAATAGATTAGAAATTTCATAACTCTTGAGAAATTCTTGCCTGCAAAATAAGTTAATAAAAGAGGGGTAAGTAAACACTATTGTGCTGTTTGTTGGGCAGCTTAATACCCTGTGTTACGTCTATAATATTTTATTTAACCTTCCATCAAACTGTAGAGGCTTTGGTCATTTTAAGTAATGTGGGTGCGTGTGCATGCCTATGTGTATATTTTCCCTAAGCGTTTTGCGTTTGACTTTGACAGCAAAATATTTTACGTTCTAGGATGTGTAAAAGAAAGAACACTTCTAGAATTTTAAAAGACTGGAAGGAGCAGTGAATCAAAAAAATGTGCTTATTCATTTTTAAAAAGACAGTTTTAGCAAAAAGTCTACTGCCAGACCAAATCAGATGGAAAAACTTGAACTTCCAACAAATCTGTATAAGTGATGTAAAGTAGCTGGAGTTGTATTTGTCTAATCAAATTCAGCCTGGTTTACAGTAATTGAGTGTTGGTGGCTTGGCTGCTATGAAGGTTTAATTTTTGTTGTCATCTATCTGAAGTGGGAAGTGGGATTGGGGTAAAGCAAAAAGCAGAATTTGCTGGAAAAAGAGGTAGGGCGTTATTAAGTACCATATTTGATGGCCCTGCTAAAGCTCTGCAGGACAAGCATGTACAATTATGGCTATACTTATTAAGGAAAAAGTATAGTAGAACATCTACAGAGTAAGATTATTGGGCTTTTCAGGAGAATGAAGAGCTTCCACTATGCAAGGAAACTAGGAGAGCTTACCTTTTTTTATCTAGTCAAAGAACAATGAGAAGGGGTAGGACAGTAACAAACAGGAAAATATTGGGGCAATGAGCCGTTGTTAGAGGCTGGTAACTGATGTAAACTTAACAGTCAGGAATAAATATAGCTTGGGAAGGAGAATGAGATTTCTAAATGGAGATTCTGAAGCGGCCTCCCATTAAAGAAGATATAGAGTGTAAAAAATGAAAAATTGTTTTCTCTTAAGACCCTTGTAAATTTATGAAAGGCATTTTTTTTGGCATAGTGCTTGTTGTAACAAGGCACTGAACTCCCTTCCAGAATCACATAAATACAGAATAGTTGAGGTTGGAAGGGACCCCTGGAGATCATCTAGTCCAAACCCCCAGCTCAGGGAGGGTCGCCTACAGCAGGTTGCCCATGACCATATCTAGTTGGGTTTTGAATATCTCCAAGGATGGAGCTTCCACAACTTCTCTGGGCAACCTACAACGGTGTTTGACCACCCTCACAGTGAAAGAAGTGTTTTCTTATGTTTAAATGGAATTTCCAGTGTTTCAGTTTGTGCCCATTGTCTCTTGTCCTGTCACTGGACACCCCTGAAAAGAGTCTGGCTCCATCTTTTTTTTACATACTCCCTTCAGATACTTAGCATTGATCAGATTCCCCCTAAGCCTTCTCTTCTCCAGGCCTAAACAGTACCAGCTCTCTCATCCTTTCCTCCGATGAGGAGGTCTAGTCCCTTAATAATCTTTGTGGCTCTTTGCTGGACTCACTCCAGTCTATGTCTGTCTTAAGTGGACCCAGCACTCCACGTGCAGCCTCACCAGGGCTGAGGAGAGAAGGATCACCTCCCTTGCCCCGCTGATATCACCCAAATGCAGCCCAGGATACTGTTGGCCTTAGCCACGAGGGTACGTTGCTTGCTTGAGTTCAACTTGTCCACCAGGACTCTTAGACTCTACCCTGCAGAGCTGCTTTCCTGCTGGTCAGCCCCCAGCCTGTTCTGGTGCATGGGGTTATTCCACCCCAGGGGCAGGACTTGACATTTCCCTTTGAACTTCATGAGGTTCCTGTCTGCCCAGCTCTCCAGCCTGTCAAGGACCCTCCGAATGGCAGCACAGCCCTCTTGCTGCACCAGCCTCTCCTCCCAGCTGTGTACTGTCTGCAAGCTTGCTGAGGGTGCACTCTGTCTCTTCATCCAGGTCACTAATGGATAAGTTGAACAGTACTGGCACATGTATCAACCCCTGGGGTGCTCCACTAGTGACTGGCTTCAAATTAGACTTTGAGCCACTGATCACAAGCCTTGGAGCCTGGCAGTTCAGCTGCTTTTCAGTCCACCTCACTGTCCACTTATCTAGCCCGTAGTTCATCAGCCTGTCTGTGAGGATGTTATGGGAGACAGTGTCAAAAGCCTTCCTAAAGTCGAGGTAAACAGCATCCATTGCTTTCCCTTCATCCACCGTCTACCTTCCAGGCCTGTATTCCTGTCATTTTACTATGTACACCTTTATAGTACTTGGGTACCAGATATTAGTATAAAAATTGGGATGGATAAATATGACGCATGCTTACTGTTGTCATTTATTTATTTTTTCTAGTGCTTTAAAAACAAAATTCTTGATTTCTGTTCTGCAGTGCTTGTGCGCTTGCAAATGATAGCACGATTACTGGAAAGTCAATGGAATGTCCAAATGTAACCTTCTTTTTGCAGGATCTGACCTACACTTTCATATTTAAAAAGAAAAAAGGCTGTCAGAGATGGATCAAAATAAAGTTGCAAGGTCATGTTTAGTTTCTAAATGTCTTTAGAATGCAATTCCTTATGAATAAAGCACCTTGTAGACATTTAATGTAATGATCTATTATCTACTTGTATTAAACTATCGTCAGGGTTGGGCCCTTAGTTTTTAGGGTTTTTTTTTTTTTTCAGATTAAGCCAGGCTGTAAGTTTAATTGGCATTGTGTTGCCTTTTGGATACACAGGGTACATCCAGAGGGGATCAAACAGTAGCATCTTGTGAGATGAGTATCAGTGTGCATGATATAAGGCTTTAGGCACCTTGGCTATTATGTTTATACTTTTGTGCGTGGTTTTTTTTCTTTCTTCTAATTAAAAATAAATATTGATATTTAAATAAATGTTTTAATAATTTCTGGATCTATATATAGATCTATACATAGATCTTCTACATAGAAGCTCTTCTGTTATATATTTCCAGCACGCTTTCCAAATCTTGAAGTTAAGGGAAAACTTTTTTTTTTCCCCCAGCGTTACTGCTTGAGCATATACGCATTCAGCTTCAGCCCAAAACTGTTCTGTCCCTTTTAGGTTTTCACTGAAGAAATGGAAGTACAGGGAGACAAGTTGGAATGGCTGAACAGAACTGAACCTGAAGTGCTTTTGGATAAAAATGTCGGTCTTCAGGAAAAAGATAAACTTTCTGATAGCCTGCAGTCTGTCAACATGAGGTGGAATAAGGTGTGCATTTTTGCAACGTTGGTTACCTATGGTTGGAAAATAGAGTGGTGTACTTGAAATGGTTGTTTTCCTTGCTATGTGTGTGCGACATTCAGAAAATGTCTTGGAAGCCAGGAATGCATGTGCATGTTGAAGAAATGTGACCGCAGGCATGAATTTCTAACCCATGTCCACCTGAAAACCTTGGTGGACGTTTATCCATCAGCATGAGTTCTCCACTGCTTTAGATATTTTCTTTTATATCAGCTTTCTTTTAAAGAGACTGATTGAAAATATTTCACTGTTTTTTTTTTTTTTGAGTCAAACCATAAGACAGCAATTTGAAATTGACAATGTCAAATTAAGTATTTGCTTTATAAGAAAATGGAATTGTTACAACTGCTAAGAAAGAAAACAAATGAAGCTGCGGTATGATTATATGAGGAAAATTTTTGGTCAGTTCTCTGGGATTCTTCCTGAATGTAAGTAGTGGAAATTAGAAACTGTAGTGAACTCCTTGGTCTCATTGACAGCTATGTGAAAAGAAAATATCTCATTGGTTGGAGAGAAACTAATTTTTTTTCAAGGAGAGCCTGGAGAGTCACATGAAAAAGGAACTGGAATTATTTGGGATTACTTGTATTGCTAAAGTTTGCTTCCGGGGGGTAAGATTTAGTCAGAAAAAGGGGCTATTGATAGCTCAGGGAAAGAAAAATATCTGTTTCTTACCCGCTCAGCCATGAAAATGGGGTGTTTTTTCCTTTGTATTTTACATTTTCATCACTGCCTCTTCAAAATTGCAGGCAAACTTGTTCCCATTACATTAGGGATTAGTGGGAACTCTTTAGGGATAGGGAACTCTTTTCTTAGTTTAATTCCCTATTTCTCTACCTTCTTGCCACTGATGATCACAAATCATGCTATGTATCTTATATTCCTTCAAAAAGCATTCAAATAATGAGTCATGGCTTCAGTACTTAGGCAGTAAAAAAACATATAGGCAGAAACCTGTCTACAAAAGTTCATTTTTTTGACTCCAGTATTTAGGTAAGACACTGGAAAGTATTGAAATGACACTCTTGAGTACCTCTTGGCATTTTTAATATTGTTAAATGATACCTTGAAAAGCTTCAGTGAAATATAGCTGAAGCTTTCCACTGCAGCAAACATAATGGAGAATATTTTGCATATTCTAGTAAATTATTCTTTTTTGCTGTTAATGTAGGATTTCTTACTGGTTTTGTTCCCCTCTCTGCTGGGCTGTAGGTGTTCAAAGAAGTGCCTGACAGACTGAGAGAACTAGAGGTATTTGTTCAGCAGCCTCATCTTGTAACACAGAAAAAGCATTCTGGTGAGTGTTGAACAGATAGGTGCTTCTGCTGTGCTTCAGTTGAATCCTATTTGCAGTCCAAAACAATTAAAAAAAACTTTTGTGAACTCAAAGTGGAAATAAGAAATGTAACATGAAGGTAGCCCCATAACGAGGGAAAAGAGAGAGGAGATGTGATTGAGGAAGAAGTCACTCTGCAGTTCAGGGGTGGGTGTTCTTTGGGGTTACCCTAAGTTTTTGAAATAGAGGAGTGCTTTAGTAAAGCTCAGGTGTCTTCATCAGGAGCTGTCGGACCAGGTGCAAAATAAAAGCCAGAGTAGCTCTTTTATGACATCCTGCTTTCCTATGGGTTTGTGCCTTGTAGTCAGGCTTTTTAGTAAATGAAATCTGATTGAACTTTTCCTGCAGCTAAGTGTTTGTAAAGTGTCTCCTGAATACAGATTCTCTGCAGTTCTATATAAATAAAAGGTCATTCTGTATCTTCTGGGTCAGCAGGGGCACGTATAAAGTCTTTCTCATCTACTAGCTAACGTATTTTCCTGAACCTTGTCAGAACACAGTATCTTTGAGGAATCTTTCCTTGCATCAGATGCTGAAATTGGCTATTTTTGCAAAAGGTACTGGAGGCAGACCAGATACAGATTTTTTTTTTTTTTTTTCAAGAAAACCAGGTAAAAAAGGGCAGGTCTTATCTGAAAGAATTTACAGCTTGAACTCTAGTAAACTGACTATTTTTTTTTTCCAAATTCAGTAATGACAGACTAAATTTAAAGGAGAAGAATAGCTTTTGTTATAGTATTAGCCTTTCAAAACTCTATTTCATCTTGGTTTTCGTTCATACAGGCTGTTTGCTAAGTGAAGCTACTGTCTTTTATTGCTTGAGGCAATTGTATTGTGTTTGTGCTCCAGCTTGATTTAACTTAGTGTTTTCTTGGAGTGAGAACACTATCAAGAACAGCTTCTAGAGAAAATCCTACTGCTTAACTTTCTTAAGCTTTGCAGTGTCAGGTTAATTGGACAGAAAGAAAGCGTAGGCTGAGCTTCAGAGGCCTTACAAGGGGCACTGATGTTGTGAAGTCTGGGAAGCGTCTATTGCAGTAGTTTGCTTTGTTGTGCTTAAGGTAACTGTGGGCCAAGAATGGGAAAATATTTCCACCAAACAATGCTAGAGGGAGACAATGTTAGACATTTATCTTAAGTTAAATAGTTACTTTGTATTCCCAGTAGGGATCAGGTGTTACCTTTTACTCAGAGTGTTTAGCTTCACTTCATTGGATGTGAAAGCTGCTTTGCCCTTGGAAACTGTGTTTTCTTCTTGTTTGATTTTGAATACACCTGAATCATTTAGATGACTCTTTGGCATGAAATGAAATAATTACTAGCTTAAAAAAAAAAAAAAAGAGGAGAGATAGGGGAGAGAGAAGGAGTGGGGAGAAGCAGTTTCTGGTGACTTAGTTCCTAGTGGTTGAAGAGTCTCAAATAATAATTTTGCTGTGCTTGTTCGGTAGATGCTGCTGCATATTTTTAGAAGTTAAAACCCCCCTCTTCACCACCAAATTATGGTTCTTGTAAATCCTGTGACTACTCCTTTGACCGTGATTATATTTTTCTTCTTTTTTTTTTTTTTTCCCCTCCCCTCACATTACACAAATCCCCAAACTCTATTTATTGTTTCAGATGTCCAAAAGGTGGTGCTAGTATCTTCTTCATTCGAAATTCCTGTTCAGACTCAGCAGGCTTTGGAAATTTCTGCACCTGCTGATCTGGATAAAACTACAACTGAGCTGGCTGACTGGTTGGTATTGATTGACCAGATGCTCAAGTCAAACATCGTCACTGTGGGAAACGCTGAAGACATAAGTCGGACTATTGCACGAATGAAAGTATGTGTTCTTGAGAAGACGAGTGGCTTGGAAAATTGTGAGATAGCTGTAACTTCTTTATTTAAAATACAAGCTAATAACATTTTAAAAAATGGAGAAGAGAAAAAAAATAATGGGAACTGACTGCAGTACATGCATAATTTGAAAATTACACTTTAAGTTCTGTAGCTGTTTTTACATCTTCTTCCTCTCTACTCTTTTCTGTTAATATCTTGTCTCCCTATGTGGTCTATGCAATGCTATTTTTTCAGTTTAACCATATAAAGAAGAGCTTCTGCAAGTATCATTTGCTAGGGATGCTTTTAGGGATGTTTAGAGATGTCTATGTAACTTATGCTGAAGACTTCTGAGCAACTTCAGATTTGTTTGGAAGGTGACCTTTGCCATACAGACTGTAGTGATTTCTAATTTTGTTGTCTTATAACTAGAATACATTGATTTACAGAGACATGCTAAAGTGCTTGCAAGTTGTAACATAAATACTCGTGATGTAAATACTTATTTCTGTTAGTAGCTCATGCTATGCTTAGCCATGACTAAGGGCTTATCGTGAGATGTACGCTACCATTGAAGTTCATTTTATTTGATTTGTTACCAATTAACATGACTTAAACTATAAGTAAAAGCTGCAGCCTAAAGAAGTTCTAAACTCTTCCTGTGGGTGTCTAACCTGATGTGGAATTTGAAACTAATTCAAATTCCATTTGGTGTGCAGTAACTTTGGAAACTTTTTTTCTTTTAACTGTATAGTACTTGTAATATGGGGTTCTGATACATTGCCATAATGAAGTAATACCCAAGTTTTGTATGCAATGCATACTGTCTAACAGACAGTTCCTCCCCCTTCCAACATTTTTTTTTCTGTATAGTGATTAAAACTTAGCAATGGCCTTGGTAACAGGAAAATAAGTTATGGAAGAGGGGAAAGGAGGTATTAGAAAATGTCATGCAATGATTCCACTAACTGGGTAGTTTGTACAGTTTAACCGGTGCATCTCGATTTTCAGTAACTTGTTCAGAGTACCCTTGCATTTTAAGGTATTGCTAGAATATTATAATCATTCAAGGGCTGCATTTGTAAAATAGGAATGGGAACAGCCATTATCTACAATGACACATATACGTTTTGTATATAATATATAATATAAATATATATATATAATATAAATGTATATAATATAAAACAAATATTGTGTTAGTTAAATTCTGCTTTTTGTACTTAAAAATCACACTCTAATTCTCAACAGATAACAAAGGCAGATTTGGACCATCGACACCCTCAGCTTGATTCTGTTTTTACATTGGCTCAGAATTTGAAAAATAAAACTTCCAGTTCGGACATTAGGACAGTGATCACAGAAAAATGTAAGTTCCTCCATTCTATGGAATGTATTCAGGAATACAATGTTTCTGTGGTGGTAAAATAAGCTATACATCTTAAACTTTTGATTTTGAGCCTAAATGAAGTTATCTTCCTTGAATGCACTGAAAATGTAGCATTTAAATGGCTGCATGTGTAAATAGATACATGAGAGTAAATGTTTTGACTAAGGTTTGTGAGTTGCTTGAAATCTTATCACTTGATCTACATCTGTTATTTATTCATATAAAAAACCTATTTTTTTATATTTTACTTTGAGCTGTGGTATACTGAAGAGTTTATTATGTGAAATGGATGAATGCATGAACTCAGACTAACTTGATGTTCATACTTTTTTTTTAAAATCTTGACTGAGAGTTAGTGCATTTTTAAGTCACTGATAAGTACTTTAAAATTGAATTTCCAGTTTAAAGGTCTGCACCCTGTTTTAAAATTTCTTTTCCTGATACTTAGGGAAAGAAAAGATGCAGCTGACACAATTAGAAATCAAGGGGCAGCATATTCTTTGAACCCCTAAACTTTACCAGTTCTTAAGATTAGAAAATTCATGCAGCAGGAAATTTCACAGTTAGAAGCAGAGAGAATCTGTGGAAAAATGAAAAGATATATTTCCTTATGTTCTCCTTCTCTGCAAGGTAGTTTTCCTTTACTTCTACCTGAGCTGTCTTGGTGTCCATAAGTCTTTGCTGCAGGCAATAATGGGGTAAGCCTATGCCTATGTTAAAGGATTTGATGAGACAGCACCCGAAATCAGAGAGTCAGAAAAAGTATGGATTGGTGGGGGAGTAAGATCCAAAGAAGCTAAAGCAACTTGTAGGGTCTTAGTTTCACAGCCTCAAAAAATTAGGGGTCGGATGGAAACTTACGGGAGGACAGTAGCTCTGTGTAGTCTATAGGAGTCACTCAAGAAAGTGAAGATTCAGGCCGAAAACCTTCTTATTTTTTTTTACAAAAGGTGAAGAGAAATAAAGGGACTATATTTAGAAAATTTACTTTTTTGAGGTCCCCAATAGTCATGCCCATACAAGGGGGGAACAGAGAAGAGTGGTGGGCGCTGCCATGGACAAAGCTTCCAAAACATACCCTCTATGTATGTGAAGATTTTGCTGCCTGTCATGGAACGTGAAAAAGGTGAAGGTTTTGTTGTCCCGAACATTTGCAAAGAAAATGATGATTGTGCTATAAGGACTCAGTAGCAGTTTGCTTTCCTTTGTAGAGGAGTGAAAGTCAGGACTGCTTTATGTACCTTGTTGCTTTAAGCACTGAGGACTACACATATGTCCTACAAACTCTTAGTAGTCTGCTGTATGTTAGTAGATGAAATCTGATTACTCAGAGAGCTAGGATCAGAGAAATGAAGGAAAATTTCCTTCCTGGAAACTTCCTTCCCAATTATTATGTGGACATTGGGAATTAAAAACGCCTTGTCATCAAGAATTCTTTCAAATCTTTCTGGCTTTGATACCAGGCTAGTGCTCTCGACTGCTTTTTTAGGGACCAACTATTGAACCCAAGGTTAGATTCTTCAGTTTACTGAGAATTTCACTGTGTTTTGTCCTGTTTTGCTGGAGACCGAAGAGCAGGGAAATATGTCAGTGGTAGATAATTCTGTTATGAACTCTGAGTGGAAAACAGTTTTAATGGAGGCAGGGTTAACCTGGGCTTTCCAAGGGAAAAATATGCAACAGAATCCAGCAATAATCTTTCCATAACAATAGGAATGCTGTATAAACTTCAAATATCTATCCATTTCAACCAAGCTGCTATTGTAGACAGCTGTTTCTCAGGGATAGCTTCTTCTTTCCAGGTTTGCAGGGAGAATCCGAACACTTGGGAGATTTTTCTCCGTGCTTCGTCAGCCAGCTTAGTGTTACAGCCTTTATTCATTCCTGCTGTTTTTGCTTTTTCTTTTGTGAAATCACTGATCTCTTGCAGCAGCTGCTAATTTCCTTTGAACATACTATTTGTCCAGTGTAGTAACGTGTTAAAAAAAAATATATATATATATTTTATGTTTATATATTTGCTCTTAGGGGTACTGAAGCTCTCTCTTCTGAATTTTTATATTCAGTATGACCTACATCATACCTGAAAATTAATCCAGAAGTTGGCTGTGGGTTGAAATTGCATCTGTGTTACACAGTTCTGTTCACCAATAATACAGTTGTTCTGGCCAATGAACTTCACTGCCACAGTGTGAGAGCACTGTGAAACTAAGAAATACATTTAGCAGCATTCCCTTTAAAGACAGGAGATCTTCCTAAGCAGATAAAGCGTAAAGACTTTTGAATATTTGTCAACGTTTTTTATTTAAAAAAAAAAAAAAAAAAAAAAGAGCGACAAAGAGAGAGAGAATGGAAAGGGTAAAGTCCCTTTAAGTGATTTTTACCTTAAGCACTATCTTTTACCTGTTTACTTTATGGAAGGTTAAAGTGCCCAGAGTATCAAGTATGTTAGTTTTCAAATAAACAAAGTAAGATAACATTGATAAAATAAACATGAGATATTTTACATGTTGCCTACCAATTGCTGTTAGCCATACAGGTATTTAAGATGGACATAAAAGTACGTGACACTGATTTCTAGATCAACAAATGTAATTAATACTATCCACAGTTGATAAAAATACTAACTTTTTAGTCCTGGAAATTGAATGGGAAGGAACTAACAATTACCATAGCGCTGGGAATTTGTGGCGATACTGTCACATTTCTTGAAAATCGCTAGGTTACCCATGGTAGTGACTTTCATCTCTGTATTTGTGAAGTTTTTAAATACAAAAGTCCATGTTTGTCTGTAAGGAACTTTCTTATTGTTTTTAAAACAGTAAGTGTCTTATATGGATGAATAAATGAGGCTTGTATTTTCCTGTCAGTAACAAGTAAAGCTGCCATTAATTTAATTTAAAAATTCCGTTAAAAAATCAATAGTGTAATATGTCCTAATGTTGAGGTTAAAATCGTACAACAGGTTGGTAAAAATGACATAAACTGACTTGAGCAGACTTTCTTGCCTGAGCAGCGTGAACAGGATTTGAATCTCTGCTAAAAAGCTGCGTTTCTTCCCAATGGGTGGTGCAGAAGACCGCAGAGCCTTAATCGTATGGCCTGCTTGTAACTGTTGAAATTGAGTTGTAAGGAATATTATTTTACTAAAGTTTCTTTATGTATATTAGGATAAGATATTAAAATCAAAATGGTGCTTGTTTTGAGAACTAGGTCATTCAACAGCTGTACTCCAGAAATTCAACTTGGGATTTTTGGTTTTTTTTTTTTTTCCTTATGTTTCCTTTTTTACTCTCTTCGTTCTTCTTTGTTGCTGCTAACTGTCATGGCAGGTAATAGGAAAGACCTTTTTCCGCCTTCTCGAGACTGTGAAATAACTTTCCTCCCCTTATTTTTAATGGTCTGTAAGTATTAGGAAAAAAGTATAATACTGTTTAGCTCTCTGTGGCAGGCAGACTTGGTACTTTTCCTGACACATTATTCCCCCCACAGGCTCTCATCACGTTTCCTTTTTCACCTCTTGTTTATTAAAGGTTAAAGGCTATTGACTGATCATGTAATGTAACTCCAGTTATTGAGAAATAAATGTGGTACTTAAAGGAAATGGGATGTGATCAATAACTTCTCTGTTGTGTTGTAAAATCTACTTAACTTCAGCCTATAAAAACTCGTGGTGGAATAAAAGTATTAAAGCAGTTTGTTGCTTGAATGTTTTTACCTTAGCAAAAGCTTTAGTGCAGGTGCTACTATAGTGGCTTCAACACACAGGTCAGTAAAGCTTATTTCACTCCATGTAAACTATAGGAGTCTAAACAGAATTTATTTATTTGTTCATTTATACTGGTTTCAGCTACAGCTATGCAAAGATTTGCTGCTATAGGCATCACCTTGAACTCGTGCTCCTTGAAACCCTGCTTTTTCGTATCTTCGTAGGGGAACTGCGGTTGACTGGCCACCCAAATGTGCCTCCTTAAAAAGTAAAAAACCATGACTTTGAAATCTTCCAAATATTTGCCACCTTGTGCTGGCCTGCTTAAACACGAAACAGCCAAACACCTGCGTTTTTGTTTGCTTCTGTGAATGCATAAACTACATAGGGAACTGAAACACGGAATACTGAAAAAGCTGTCTTGCGAATGAGTTGTATTACTGCCTGTTGTCCTGCGAAGTAACTGCTAGGTAC
Source organism: Struthio camelus (assembly GCF_040807025.1). Lineage (NCBI taxonomy): Eukaryota > Metazoa > Chordata > Aves > Struthioniformes > Struthionidae > Struthio > Struthio camelus. Next base: position 84,519,782 of record NC_090944.1, on the reverse strand, counting down.
GGCTGCTTGGTGGTTTGCCTCAGGTTTTTGATTTCCTGCATTGTCCTCTGCAGTGGAGAAGGTCAAGAACCAATGGGACAGTACTCAGCATGGGGTGGAGGTCCGGCAGCAGCAGCTGAAGTACATGCTGGCTGACAGCATGCAGTGGGAGGAGCAGAGGCAAGAAATGGAGCACCTCATGGAGCAGTCCGAGATCCGTCTCCGCGTGCTCCTGCAGGCCCCCAAAGAGATGCTTGCTAAACAGATTGCAGATAACAAAGTAAGGCTGTCTATGGGGGTTCCCCCCTTTCTTTTTTCCCTCCCCACCACCTCCGTGATCTGTGTAATGCTACTGGATCTATTTGTCCTCTGAATATAAGATTTAATTGTAAAACTGTTGTGGCAATTCTTTCTCCCGTGGATGATATGCTCTAAATTCTCTCTCTCCTCCTTTCTTCCACTCCCTCCTCCCCACCCCCCCCCCACACTTAACCCCTTAATCAGACTTCCTGAGAATCGTTTTATTGGGGGGGGGGGGGCAACAAGTGGCATGTGTGCATGTTGTGTGTCTTATAAGAAGTGTAATTTAAGTCAATACAGTACAGCAACAAATAAATTATCTTTCACAGAAAATGAGCTTGAACTTCAGACTGTTAAAACTTTATCCATGCAATCACAGAAAATAGCATATGTCACTGTTAGGTTTCTATGAAGTAGTAGTTAGTAAATCCAGGGATGGACCAAGATATCTAAAAATTATCCTGAATTTCACTTCTGATGGGTCCCCTGGACATATTTGACACTTTTTTTCAATCTCATGCAATCTTTGCTTTTTATATCACAGCAAACCTGCTGTGATAAATCAATAAGTCTGTTGTCCTTTGTTTTGAGGGCTATCAGAAAAAGGGCAAGCTATAGGAGACACAGGAGAAGAACTGAGGAGAGAAGTCGGTGAGGAGGGGCTCTTATCAGTGGTACAAGGAACAGCGCTGTAATAGAATGAAAAAAAATGTATATGTATTCATGGAGGGACAAGATAGGGGTGCAGACAGGTATGGGAAGAAGCAGAGGAATATGATCATGAGAATCCCTCGCTGAACTATTGCCCTGTTTTAGTAAATACTAAAACTGCTTACTTTTCGTTGTCTGTCTGTATTTGAGCAGGAGATTGGAAGTGGGCTATTAGGACTGTCTTCTTGCTTTCTTAAGTGAAAGCTAACCTGTGCCCAAACATACAGTACAGAGAACAATAGATATAACTGAATGAACACACACACAAACACAAACACACAGGTGCACACGCATACATATTTTTTTCCAGAGTTAGAGATATCTCAAGAATTTTTATGATGTGGTCATGTTATGAATATCTTGCCACAATAAGTGAATGTTTGATGTATTTCTTAATTTAAAAAATACCTGCTGCACACTTCATTTATGTCACATTAAGCTGATGATTGTATCACCATTCATAGAATTTAAATTTATTCATGCTACTAGAAATATGAAACACTTTTACTTCTGTTGCCAGTAAAACATAAAAAGGGATTTTTCTAGCCTTTGGCAATTTTTAAGAACATTATTCTCATTTATTTGTGTTTTACTTGATTCACTATCGGACACTGGTTTCTAATAGTTTATTTGTTTTAAGAAGGATTACATTCTAGAGGAGATATATGCATATGATATATGTAAAAAGTTTTAATAATATGATAAAATGCACAATATGTGAAATAGTCCAATTTTAATTTTACTCGTGTCTCATTCTGAAATTGGTTTTTAGGTGTTAGTTCAGGATTTGCATAGAGGTGACATCACGGTAGCTGCATTCAATGATCTTTCTAATAAACTTCTTCGAGAGTATCGAGATGATGACACAAGGAGGGTGAAGGAAACCACTGACCAAATGAATACTTGTTGGGTTAATCTGAACCAAAGGTAACTGAGTTTTTACACTATGTGTAGCTGTTTCTTAAATGATAGAAATAGAGGATACAAGTTAATGTATATTAGCATCTCTTCTCTATATTATAAAAAATTTTCTGCAGCATTTAGGGTTAGTGCAGATCAATAGTCAATTATAGTGAAGCTATTCTGGATTTTGCTGATGGTGGAAATTGCCATGATTCACTATGGAATTCTTCTAATATGACTTCCAATTCCTGTTTAAAAAGCAAAAAAACAAAACAAAAAAGTGATACCTTTGTAGTTTTGTGCTTTTCATGTGACAGTGAATTTTATATGAAGGATTTCCTGGCTATTACCATTGAGAGATGAGAAACAAAAGAAACGAAACTTTATTTGTATAATGATTTGAGATAGAGATCAATACCTTTTTATTCTAAATGTTGTGAGATATCTAACATGGGATTTTCAAGGAGTAAATAACTTCATCGTTATTCAATGAGATGTGGACACCTACTTTCCATATTTTTTCAGAAAACTTTCAGTAGACTTTGGGAAAGAGTTTGGCATATGGTAAGCCTTCCTTAGCTTTTCACTTTTGCTCTCTGAAGTGGGTCATGTGGATGCACTCGTCTCCTGAACTGGCTCTTCCTGGTCATACATTTGTATTAAGACTGGGGATTGGAGCGTGTTCTGCATCAGATCCTCTTCCCTTTCATCAGGGTACTGTAATGATTTTTCCAAAATGCCATTAACTTTATCTGGATTTCTGTCACAATGGCATTTGGGGATGAAGAGGGAATTGGACGGTGAGGGGAAACCGCTACTTTTTGGGTTAGTAGTAACAGTAGACTACAGTCATTTAAATCCAAACTTTTCAGTGTTTTTGTTAGAGCTAGCACACAACTGCCCACCCAGCTCAGCAAAGGGGATCAGAAAGAGCTCTGAAGACTCCTACCTGGAATCCTCTAATTACTTTTGAATCTGCCTAAGAAAATCTGGAATAATAAGCACTTTCTTTCTGCTGTGTATATTTGAAGCTCCTCAGTTATTACTGGGGCTGCAATTTTGCAATCTATAGTGTTAGGAGGATTCATTCCTGTGTGTACGTGTGTGGATGTGTTTTGTTTTTTAAAACTAAGGGCAGATCTTAAAAGAGAGATTGGAGTACTTGTGGGTAGCTGGAGCATGTAGCTGCTCAACCTAACCTCGTGAAGCATTGTAGAATTTAAAGGGGAGATTGTGTATTAGAGACACCTTTTCAGGGGACTGAAAGTTTTATCACAGAATCACAGAATCGTTTAGGTTGGAAGAGACCTCTGGAGATCATCTAGTCCAACCCCCCTGCTCAAGCAGGGTCCTCTAGAGCATATTGCCCAGGATCACATCCAGATGGGTTTTGAATATCTCCAGGGAAGGAGACTCCACAACCTCCCCGGGCAACCTGCTCCAGTGCTCTGTCACCCTCACAGTGAAGAAGTTTTTTCTCAGGTTCAGATGGAACTTCCTGTGGTTCAGTTTCTGCCCATTGCCTCTTGTCCTGTCGCTGGGCACCACGGAGAAGAGTCTGCCCCATCCTCTCGACATATCCCTTTCAGATACTTGTACACGTTGATGAGATCCCCTCTCAGTCTTCTCTTCTCCAGCCTCAACAGGCCCAGCTCTCGCAGCCTTTCTTCACAGGAGAGATGCTCCAGTCCCCTCTTCCTCTTTGTAGCCCTCCGCTGGACTCTCTCCAGTAGGGCCATGCCTCTCTTGCACTGGGGAGCCCACAGCTGGACACAGTACTCCAGGTGAGGCCTCCCCAGGGCTGAGGAGAGGGGCAGCATCACCTCCCTCCACCTGCTGGCAACACTCTGCCTAATGCAGCCCAGGAGACCATTGGCCTTCTTGGCCACAAGGCCACACTGCTGGCTCATGCTCAACTCGTTGTCCACCAGCACTCCCAGGTCCTTCTCTGCAGAGCTGCTTTCCAGCAGGTCAACCCTCAGCCTGTCCTGGTGCATGGGGTTATTCCTCCCCAGGTACAGGACCCTGCCCTTGCCTTTGTTGAACTTCAGGAGGTGCCTCTCCGCCCAGCTCTCCAGCCTGTCCAGGTCCCTCGGAATGGCAGCACAGCCTTCTGGTGTGTTACCCTCTCCTCCCAGTTTAGTATCATCAACAAACTTGCTGAGGGTGCACTCTGTCCCTTCCTCCAGGTCATTGATGAATATATTGAACAAGACCGGACCTGGGACTGACCCCTGGGGGACACTGCTAGCTACAGGCCTCCAACCAGACTCTGTGCCACTGACCACAACCCTCTGAGCTCTGCCATCCAGCCAGTTCTCAATCCACCTCACTGTCCACTCATCCAATCCACACTTCCTGAGTTTCCCTACAAGGATGTGAGGGGAGACAGTGTCCAAAGCCTTGCTGAAGTCCGGGGAGACAACATCCACTGCTCTCCCCTCCTCTACCCAGCCAGTCATCCCATCATAGAAGGCTATCAGGTTGGTCAAGCATGATTTCCCTGTGGTGAATCCATGCTGACAACTCCTGATCACCTTCTTGTCCTCCACATGCTTAGTGAGGACCTCCAGGAGGAGCTGCTCCATCACCTTTCCCGGGATGGAGGTGAGGCTGACAGGCCTGTAGTTTCCTGGCTCCTCCTTCTGGCCCTTTTTGAAGACTGGCGTGACATTGGCTTTCTTCCAGTCCTCAGGCACCTCTCCTGATCTCCAGGACCTTTCCAAGATGATGGAAGTGGCCTAGCAATGACATCCACCAGTTCCCTCAGCACTCGGGGGTGCATCCCGTCAGGGCCCATGGAATTGTGGATGTCAAGTTTGGACAAAAGATCTCTAACCCGATCCTCCTCCACCAAGGGAGAGTCTTCCTTTCTCCAGACTTCCTCTCTTGTCCCCAGGATTTGGCATTCCTGAGGACTGGCCTTAGCAGTGAAGACTGAGGCAAAGGCAGCATTCAATAACTCTGCCTTCTCTGTATCCTTTGTTACCAGGGCACCCGCCCCATTCAGCAGCAGGCCCACGTTTTCCCTAGCCTTCCTTTTGCTATTGATGTATTTGAAGAACCCCTTCTTGTTGTCCTTGACATCCCTTGCCAGGTAGAATTCTAAATGGGCCTTAGCCTTCCTTGTCGCATCCCTGCACACTCTGACAATGTCCCTGTATTCCTCCCAAGTGGCCTGTCCCCTTTTCCACATTCTGTAGACTTCCTTCTTCTGCTGGAGTCTTGCCGGGAGTTCCTTGCACATCCAGGCAGGTCTCCTGCCCGCTTTGCTCAACTTCTTACTCAGAGGGGTGCACCGATCTTGAGCCTGGAATTGGTGATGCTTGAATATTAACCAGCTCTCCTGGACCCCCCCCCCCCCTTCCTTCTAGGGCCCTACCCCATGAGATTCCTCCAAGTAGGTCCCTGAAGAGGCCAAAGTTTGCTCTCCTGCAGTCCAGCGTTGCGATCCCACTCATTGCCCTGCTCCCTCCTCGCAGGATCCTGAACTCCACCATCTCATGGTCATTGCAGCCAAGGCTGCCTCCAACCTTCACATCTCCAACTAGACCTTCTTTGTTCGTTAGTACAAGGTCTAGCAATGCACCTCTCCTCATTGGCGTCTCCACCACCTGGGTCCAGAAATTATCCTCAGTGCTCTGCAGGAGCCTCTTTGACTGTTTGTGCCTAGCTGTGCTGTCTTCCCAGCAGATGTGAGGGTGGTTGAAGTCTCCCATGAGAACCAGGGCCTGTGATCGTGAGGCTACTTCCAGCTATCTGTAGAAGGCCTCATCGACAGCTTCCTCCTGGTCAGGTGGCCTGTAGTAAACCCCCACAACAGTGTCGCCCATGTTACCCTGCCCTTTAATCCTTACCCATAGGCTCTCCACTTGCTCTTCATCCATCCCGAGGCAGAGCTCCATACATTCTAGTTGCTCCCTCACATAAAGAGTAACTCCACCACCTCGCCTTCCTGGCCTGTCTTTCCTAAAAAGCACATAGCCATCCATGACAGCATCCCAGTTCATTTTAAAAACATTGGCATTAAGGAGATTAAGCTCCCCTACTTGATGCAGTATACATTAGATATGCTGTTCAGTGGCTATTTGTATTCCATTTTTATATTTTAGGAATGAAACTACAGTAATTCCCCTCTACTTTTGGAGCTTCAGAAGTGGATTACAGTTGTTGTCAGGATTGTCTCAAACGTTGTTTTTGATTTTCCCTTGATCGCACGCTTGTGTGTATTTCAGATTTTTAGTTTACATCTGGAAAATAATTGAGTCGAACTAAAAGCTGAAACAGTGCTAGGAAAACTTAAATGCCAGAGGTACAGTTTTTGTTTTTCTTGGACATGTCTTTGCTAACAGAATCTGCTTAGATTTTCTTACCTGTAACTGCGTTAAGTGAAGTTGGCTGCACTTGGCTGAGATTCTGCAGGTTCTCCTCATGTTATTTCTTACATCCTGGAAAGACCTTCTCTCCTTTGAGAGTGTTCTATTTGTAACAGATTTATTTGAGAATTTGAATCATCATTGTTGGCATGGGAGGTAGTTTGTCTACAGTATAGAATTCTCCATCATTCCATCATTTATTTTATATTTGTGGCCTTTACTGGAATGAAATAAAAGTATTTGAGTCTACTCTGTAGAAATGTTGCTCACTACTGCTATACAGATCCTTTTTTTACAGCATCCATGTAATCTAGAACATTAGTTGCAAGTCTGGTAAAGTATGCTGCTGGAATACAAATTTACTGAACGGAATGATTTTTAGCTTTCGTGTCATGACAGCAGTGGGGCTGTTGATAAGATTTACTTCTTTCTTTTAATTTTGACCAAGTGCAAAGTTGAGAAATTAAAACTTTAAGGCCAAAGACAACATTCTTCAGTGAATGTTGTTAGGTATGAAGTTCAGGTTGTCTCAATTCTTGTCTAGTACATCATACTTACACTTAGAGATCTGGGTCACTTTTACTGTGTTTCATCCTTTGGGACTTCTGTTTCTTTGAAGGTCACCTTTATTTTCAGCCTGTTCTTCCTGTTGTCAGTCCTGTTATTCCACCTTTGGCCTTAACCCCCTGCTAGGGAAGAGAATCCCTGCAGAGGGAGAGGGTTTTGAAGTCAGAGCTCCTAACTGCTTTTACTTTATGGTGGTAGTGTGTTTTTTCTTTCCTTTTTTTTTTTTTTCCCCCCTTTCCCTTTTCTTTTCTTTCCCTTCTGTTTTGGTAAGTTAGAATACTCTAATTTTTGAACTGCTGCTATGTTATTCTTCATCAATATATTTATCAGACAATTTGTCATCCTCAGCATGCTATTTCTCTTTTTCCCTCAAGAGTGAGGAAAGCATTCCAGAGCTTCAGGTCAGAGGCAAAAATGAAGGAAGGCTTCCTGCCCTGCCAGTCATTTACCAGTGGCCAAAACTTGGGGAGTATGAAGTCAGGAATGATTTAAGCAATCTCACTTTGGATGAAGCAATGATTAAAAAGTAGCATAAGCCCAATAGTTTCGAAATTTAGGTTTGCAATGCTATGTTGTTGCAAGAAGTTTCTTGAAAAATCAGTTGGTTATGTTAATATTCAGGAATGTAAGCCTGGCAGAATTGGGTTGCATCAAATTTCCTCACTGCCCTTGAAGGAAAACAGCTTTTCCTTACATCTGCCTTACATCTTCCTTACAACTAAACTACCAGCTTAGAAAGTTCCTCTTGAATGGTACTGAACACCTGCAGCTTCTTTTTTTTTTATTTTAGAGAATATTTGAACTACTGTTGAAAGTCTTGATACTAAATGCAGTGAGTCCATAATACTGGTGAGCCATGCTGTCACCACACTGTGGCAACTAGAAAAGAAAACCTAAGGAGAATAGGAGAAGGCAGAATACAAATAAGTCGAGCTTGTCTGGAGAAACCTGTTCAATTTTTTTCAAAAGTATCAAATGCTGAGTGTTCTGGCTTTGTCTTAGTTGAAAATAAGTATCACTTTACCACTGAAATCTTATAATATGGTTAGTGACTGAACTCCAAACAAAATTGAACTTCCTAGTGTAATGCAACAGCATTCCAGACAGTAGCCCTAATAGGGGTTTCTGTACAGTGTGCTGGTGGGACAACTTGCTGCTTTTGCCCTGGTTTTGGAAAAAGGGATACTGCTGAATTGTAGCCTCAAATGGATGAAAACCAGCTGGTCACATTTCAATTAACTTTTAAAATTGCTGACTGTAACAATTTTCTGTATATTTCGCTTCAAGGAAGCAGAGGTATAATCTGATCTTTTTTAGGAAGCTGGTTACTAATAATGAAAGACTTAGATCTCTAAAAATCCTATACCAGACAAAGTCTTTTGTGATCATCTAGCTGGAGATCTTTTGACTGAAACTCCTTTAAGAATGTTCATTTTGGACTAGGTCGTGTTGACTGGTATGGTGGTAGCGTATTATTTAGTATGAGTGCTAGTGTCAAAAGTCCTTACTTTTAGCAGAGAGAACCAGGGATGACTTTTCGTTGCTTAGCACTTTAACTTATACATTACATACTAATTTAGGGAAATGTTTCTGCTAACTATAAAAGAAAAAAAGCTCCAATCCCTCAATCCTTCTATTCCATATGATGTTTGTTGATGAAGAAAAGCATTCACACGTGGGAATAATGCTTCTAGCAGTTGGAGTAGCATAAGTCCGTGATCATAGCACTCAAAAAGCTAGATTTTTAATGAGTAACTTATTTTCTTCCACATGCTTTTTTAAAAGGTCTGTGAAATATATGTCTAGTTAAGAACATCTGTGGAAAGCTATAGATATAACAATCAGAGAATTAGTGATATAAATAGTGATAAAACAAGCTGTGACAGATGTGTAGTTTCTTAACGAAGAGAACTTTCAGATTTATCTTTCAGTAGCTCCATTTATGATATGTGTAATATTGGATGTTACGGGGAAAAATTCTGAAACTTGTTGTCATCTTGTTTTCAGAGCTGTTGACAGGCAGAATTTCTTGGAGGCTGAGCTGAAGATAGTACAGGCCTTGCACAAGGATCTGGAGAGCTTCCTCAAGTGGCTTCAAGAGGCAGAGACGACAGTAAATGTTCTTGCAGATGCGTCCCAGCGTGAGACCTCTGCTCAGGACAGTGCCTGCATAAGGGAGCTCAGAAAACAAATTCAGGTAAAAATTAAGTAAGGCTACTGTTGTTGTTTGTACTTTTCCTCTATGACAAATCTTACAAAAGAAAGCCATCTAGTAGTGGGGAGACCTGCAGCCTATTTAAAGGTATTTGAAAACAGTATTTTGAAATTCAGGAGTGTGGAGGTAGCAGCTTTTTCTAAGGTTTGAAATCCATATTCCATGGACATCTCTGGCCATCAGGGCTTTTAAAAATCCCTGGAGAGGGACTCTGTTCAGGAAATGTATCTGATTAAACCAAATCATACCATGTGATTGTCCAGCTGAACAATTTAATCTAATTTCCTCTAGGGAAGTACAGGCCTCAGAGGTGCTGTGTCCTTGTCTTTGTTATCTTTACCTGCTTTCCTCCCCCTACTTTGCCAGTAGCCCAAGAAGTTGTGGTGCTCAGATCACCTTTTCACCTTTTCCTGCTACTGCTGCCCAGCAGCTCCTGAGCTGTGCCTTAGTCGGTATACAGGCCACAGACTGTGGAAACCCTAGAAATGACTGAGCAGGGCGTTAAATGTCGCCGCTTACGATCCTTTCTCATATGTGGACACCCTGGCTCATCTAAAATCTAGAAGGCAATTCCCTTCTCCCAGCCTAAGAAGCGTAGGCAGTGAGAATAGCTGGAGTATAACATCAGCTACCTTTTCTTTCCTTTCCAATATGCCTCTTTGGGGAGGTAGAAGGGGAGAGAGAGAGAGGAGCTGGGTTTAGTCTGCCTTATTGAGGCTAGGCAGCAGTAAAGAATGTAGGGACCTGACAGCTCTTCTTTTTTAAGTTAATATATTTGGACCTGTGACAGAACAAGACTGAACATCACTGGCTAAGAGGATTTTTGGTGTTTTTCTGATGTATGAATGCCCTGTTTACATGATGTGAATGCTGTTCATAACGCTTTCTCCTGAATGTTTTAATGCATTTTTTCCCCTTTAATTAGTTTGCCTCATTATTTAGCATAGTTATTCTCTTTCAATATACACAAATTGGAAGGCTGGATCAGCTACAGAAACCTTGCACTCTAAATTTGGAGTAATGTCTTCCGTGGTCTAAATTCATGGAGTTTGAGTGGCTTTTAATGAAAAAGTGTGGTACTGTCGGTAGTGCTGTTAATCTGAACATGTCTGCATTAAACATCTCGTTTCATTTAAATTCAAAGTTTCTAATCAAGCAGTCCACTGTGATTGTAAAGGAAGGACAGTGTATTGTGGAGACTTGAGTCTGTAGAAGATGTCACTCACCAACCTTTACATGGTTATTGTCAGCCAGGTAGCTCATCTGTAGAGATGATACTGAGACCAGTCTGTAATGGCAACACCTAGAAGTTAATGCGATACTTTCTGTCGGCAACAATAAAAGTAGGGATGCTGGCAGGGCTAAAATGGAACCGCGGAAAGCTGAAAGTTTATAAACAGACTTATTTTTGCATTACCTTGCATTTTGTATAGTCAATTACTGGGATAAAGCTGTGACTTTGTAAAATGCTACTGTCCAGTGTATGAAGCTGTGAAGGACTTGGGCAATTTGGTCGTAGAAGATTGATTTTCTCATTTGCTGTGCTGCAACTTGGTTTAAATTGTTAGATTTGTGCTATGTGAAGGGAGAACAACCGGGGAAGAGTCCCAGAGTCCCCGCTGCTCTGTGGAGAGGTCTGCAAGTCAATTGTTGACCATGCCTGTTACCCTGGCTTGTTACTGCTGAGAAGGTAGAGATAGGTGCTTGGGCATCGCTAAAATGAACTACCTGTCTGTCTCCCCTTGTTCAACATCTTTACCTGATATTCCCCATCTTCCCTGTGACTGTATGCTCTTCTCTACGTCATGAGGCAGATGAAGTGTTGTAATCACTTAATTTACCTATGAATTTAAATAATAATGTGAGCTTTCTTTGATTACCAAAGAAGTTGTTACGAGAGCACATGTCAGGCTGTCATAGCTCAATGGCTTCTGAAATGAACATTTTTTCCTGTACCAACTTTTATTATCATTTTAAATCTAACCAGAGACTTTCAAATCATTGCACTGACAAGCTCTCAAAAAATCAACATTTCTGTTTTCAAATATTTGTTGGAATGAAGTTTTGAAAACAAAGTATAGCAAGTTGTAAGAAAATTCAAGCTCTCCCCTCTGCAAGGTCTTAAACTGACTAAAGAAAGAAAATTTCCTGTTCTTCCCCCCTCTTCAGCAAGTATATAATAGCAATGTTCTTTGTTTTGCTTTGCTAAAAACCTGAAGAAATATTTCTTCTAAATTGAACTGGTTGCAAGAACAGTGCAGGGCTTGGAACTTCCTTGGTGCTGTATGAAGGCATGCCTGTCTCTCAAGGCCTATGTGTTGAGGAAAAAGTTTATTTACCATAATTTCAGGCTATGATTACATTGTAGGTGAAATATCTGCTGCACGTAGACAAAACATGATGGATTGTGTTTTGTTGTTGCACATCATGCGTTTTCAAAATAGGATCATCTGTTAAACTGACGTCTTTGTGTGTTGGGGTTGGGGGACTATCTTCCATTACATTGTTGAGGCTAACTTGTTTGGCTGCGGCTCAAGTTACTCTACAGAATCAGTGATCTGGGAATTGTTGAAGCCTTGTTTTGGCTTCTGTTGCCACGTCCAAGAGTAACAACAGTACGATGCAAATAATCCCAACTTTGAGTTGGGTAGAAGGTAAAGTGGTTTGTTTTTAAGGGAGGAAATTCCTGAGTGTAGCATCAATCTTTCTTAATTTGTTTGATATGTAATTATTGCAGAGGACTCCCTTTCAGGTTACTGTCAAAACACTCCAGTCCGTGTTGGTCGCCATGTGCAAAATATGTAGCAACAACCTACAAGAGGTTAAAAACTAATTTGAAAAAAGATGCAGAAAAGAACTAAGAAATAGTAGAAAGTAGTGCTAGGATAACATGAGTGAGGTTCTCTGCCTGCAGGTGTAAATATATTATTCAAAATAATTTGAAGCTTTGTTTTAGCGTAAATTAAAATCAAGATGACTAGTCACGGACTGCTTACTTCTGTTTGTCTTGCTGCTTGATTCATACTTATATATTGGCAAGGAGAAAGAGCAGAATTGAAAGAAGAGAGCAGGAGGGAACTAGACCCTATCTTACACAACAGAAGTTTGAGCTCTCGCACACTTATTTCTGAATGCCCTGGCATTCACTGACCTCTTCTGTCTCCTAGGTTTTCTCCAAGAACGTTTATTAACAGGACATTAGCTAATGCTACTAGGCCAGGGTTGGAGGGAAAGGAATATACTTGTAGTGGGAGAGTAGGTAAGCCAAAAGCAGTTGAGTACAGGGAAACAGTTCAAAGAGATGGTGGAGATGAGGAAAGAAGCTGAGGCTGTGGAGGTCAAGGATACACAAGGTGAGATATTTAGATACAGAATGAAGTGAATGCCCTGTTTCCTTGAAATGAAGTTATGTTTGGTGCTGGAATGGTCAGGGAAAGAACAGTGTACAAGGAAAACAAGTTTGGTTCAGGAAGTAGTAGAAAAATTGACTCAGTTCTAAAAATGAAGCAGGAAGATAAGGATGAGAAGGTTGTGTTAACAGAAATGGGGTGGTAACAACTTTTAAATCAGTGTCTTTTCTGAAGAACTTGTGGCCAGGACTCATCCACCTCAGATGCAAACTGCCAGATAATAGTCATACCAGCATACAAAGCACTGGTCTCTAAGCTGTGAAGTGTCCAGGGACCTATGAATTTGTTAGGCTTCATGTTACTTGTAGCTGGTGCCTCCATTACAGTGCTGATAGATGTGCTAGAAATGCGTGAATACGTATTATTTAAAGTGTATATTGCTACATAAATATGATTACTTGTAATAGTCTCTTCAGATTCCAAACTTGCTCAAAAGAGGCCAAAAACCTCTTATGTTTTAACTTTACGGTACTATTAAGGAAAAGTGTTTAACTTAGGAGTAAACAGGTAGAATTTTATTTAGATCTTTATTCAGCTGATGCCTTAAAGTAAACCTGCAAAAAAAATCATCAGTATATTCTCTGTCTTGTGCAATGTATTTGTTTCTTTTTGTGAAAACAGTGATTTGCATCCTCTACTGCAGGATGTTCAATCATGGAAAATAGCTCACAGATGTTCCTGTGTGTTCCTGTCTGTCCAGAGATGCACAGTGTTGCAGATCTATTAGCAGCTGTAGGAGAGGGGAAAGGGATCAAAGCCCCAGGTTGAGAACACAAATAATAACTTCATGTTTGTCTTAATACCTGTTGATATATCTTACTCCAGGGTGGAATTTTTTTTTAATTTAGTTTTACGTTCTATTAGAGAAAGATTATCAGATTTGATGTTGTTTTCTTTATTTTTCCTTTGGGATCTTGGTAGCTAGAAGCTATGTTAATGTACCTAATTCATTTATATGGTGAACGTGTTTCCTTCTTCATGGAACTGTCTTTAAGATGGCTTTGAGAAGACCCAGTGGTCTTGGTTTTAATTGATATCCACTAATACTGTGTTGTATCTGATCCGTATTGAGACAGTCATCCTCTTTTACTCTTCCTTCCTACTGCCTACTCTGTTGATAATAGCCTCCCTGAATGTTTGCTCTAGCAGCCCCTCTAATACAGATTAAAATATATTCATCATTAGCACCTTCGGAAGTAGTAAGAAATAACTGTCTCTGGTTTTGCTGCAGTATCACCACACCTAGAGGTATGTTGGCTGTATTGCATTGAGAGAGCGTAGCTGGTAACGAAATGCTTCCATGCTCTTGAATGTCCTGTTGCAATCCTTAGATGATTTAAAAAATACTGCTCTGTCATGGGAAAAACGTCAAAATGATGTGAACTCTCTGAATTCAAAGCTGGCTAGAAAAAGGGATGGCACAATTGGATGCTTTAAATCTGTCAAAATGCAGTTCTTTCCTAATGAGTCATTTAGGAGAGATTCTAATTGGAAACAGCTCCTGAAAAACATTCCTACTTTCTGGTGTGAGTGAGAATCCTTTGAGATCTCTTTGGCTAAATTGGCTTTAAGAGAGTTTTCATAAGAGAGAGAGGTTGACCCCCTGCAGTTTTTCCTTTTGAATTGGATAATCTAGCTTTGAGAAGCGCCTGTGTGCAATTTATTAGCCTTTAATGTATGGCTGATATAATTAGGGCAGGTATCCCTCTGCTCCTCTCTCAAGATTTATAACACAGTCTGTTATTCACTCACTCTACAGCTCTGCCAGAGCTGCATTTAGTCTGAGAGCGAGAGCATCCTTTTCCAGAGTGAAGGCGCAAATGCTCAGTCTCTCGATACAAAGCAGCTACTACTAGGGAAGAACAACGATTTGATACATTGGAGCTGTCTTCCTGAAGGAATTCCTTTTTCGTTTCTGCAGCTTTAATGCTTAAATTAATAACCTTTTCTGGCTATTTAGTGTACTCCTGAATGGTGGCAGACACTCGGCTGCTCAACAACTTCATTTACTCTCTGCACAGGCAGAGCCGAGCAGTACTGGCTCAGGAAAATCTGTGAAGGCTTATTTATTTGTATTTGTTTCTTGGGGTTATTTTGTAAGAGAAACTTATGCTATATCAGCCTCCTTTGCCTTTGAATCATATAAAGCCTATAGCTCTCAAAAGCAGTCCTGGAAGAGAGCATGCTCAGAAAGCTGGCAAATCACTGTCCAGTGACTGGGAGGAAATGATAGTTGCTCTTCATTTATAATGCAAATTCTGAGGTGTCTTCAGAAGTGTGGCAAACTTAAAATGATGGCTGTGGTGAGAACGTCTCTGCAGAAAGTTGTGGTGTTGTTGCATCGTTTACAGAGGATGGCAGTTTCTTCTCCACGTTACCAGAAGCTTTGTAAGGTAAGAAATGCAAGACCAGAATCTTGAGAGTACCTAAAGCTGACTCTCTTTATCTTTTTCAGATAAAAAGACAAAAGTCAAAGAGTAGGATGGGTGTCATAAGTGTGTAAGCTATAATTGTGTGTTTTGTAAAGCTGAAATTTTCTCTAGTGCATGTTTTGTTAAAGAATGCAATATATTACGTATTTAAAAAAATCCTTTTAAAATATATCCCTGTGTAATTGAGAAAATGCTACATTGTCTACCCTTTAAGTATATCTGGAAGAAAACTTAATATTCAGTTATCTTGGGTAAAATATTTGTATTTCCTTTTTTGAAAGGAATTGATTAATTCTTAATAAATACATTTCTTTAACTCCTAAGTACCCATTGTGCAGAATGAGTTGTTTTTTTTTCTTCAATACACAGTGATTTTGCTTTCGAATTAATGGAACTTTTTATCAGTAGTTCAGTATACTTAATATACAGCTGTGTAATTTTGACTTTGCCTGCCTATATCTATAAAGTTCTTCCATAAATAAAAGTAAGAAAAAGTTGCATGAAAAATGTGTTGACATAGTCTACTACTCATCTTAATATTTCTGCTGTTATCTTTTCTGAAGCTGATTGTTTCTGATTCCACCAGTACTGTATTACTGTTTTGTATCTTGTGCAGGTACAGTAGTTGAAAACATAATTACTGTGGTAATGATCTAAGCTACTTAACGAAAATAATTTTTTTTAACTAGGCTGATCACTTGTCAGATATAAAATTCAACTGAGATCTAGCAAGTGAGTTAATACTGTCACTCATGTTGGTGCCTGTGTGAAATGGTCATGCTGTAGTGTATTGTTGGACCTTAGTATATGGATCCTACTTGTTAACTTTGAGAAATATAAAATTGAAGAGGTTCAGCTTATGCTGAACATTACCTTATAAACTGTATGAACTATATGCTGACATTACCTTATGAAAAAAATCTATCTGGCTGTCCTGGAACTTGTTTTTTATTCTTGCTGCTTCCAATACTTTAAAGCTGCCTGTGTTTTTTGGTGAAACTATGCCTGAGTTTGTGTACAAGATATGTAAACCAAAATGCATGACCATGCTCAGGAATCCATTCTTTGTTGCATGGAAAAGCACATGCCTTTGTAACTAATCATGTTTGCATCGGTCTGAAATATGTTTTCTATTATGAGCAATATGAAAATGAAACAAAATAAAAGAATCCCCATCTTTATGGTAGAGTTTGAAAGTAAGAAAAGGGTGTAATATAGTATCTGGTTTATACTAGTGAAGTTTATAGAGGAGGTTATGGCATGTTGGGAAAAATCATTGTTTTCAGATGATTGTTTTAATGTGCTGCTGTTTACAAAGCTACAGTAAGAGGTGTATCTTCATTACAAAAAGTAATTGAGAATAGCTAGTTTGATGTGCACATACAAGCTACTTTAACAAGCATGCCTCAGTGGTTCTTGTCTTTGTCAATTCTATCAGTAAATAACCCTGTTTGCTTTTGTGAGTAAGGCAAATCTTTTTTTTAATAGTGTAAAGACATGGTCGTTTTTATTTCTTTTCAAAAATGCTAGTAAAGTATAAGTGCATGAAAACCCCTTTAGTTACATTTTTGTATATAAACTCATTTGTAGCAATGATTGTCCAACAAGAACTATTTAGTGATTCTTGCAGTAATAATTATCTACTAATTAGAGTGATAGCCTAGTAAATGGTTGAATACATAATTTGGTGAGTTTAAATCTACCCGAAGGACAGTAAAAATCAGCTTAAAAGCTGTTATTAATATATATTTTCTAACTGAGAATCCATGCAGTGATAGCCTTGGGGAACTTTATGTAGCTTACAATTGCACTTTTTTTTTTCTTTCTTCTTAAAAAGTCATGCTGCTTAGTGTTCTCAGAGGTAGTCTCCTGCTCAGTTTAACTGGAGGTAGCAGTGTTCATCTGCCTGTGGAGTTAAGTCAGACACTCCAAAAAAAGGAATATTTTACAATCCCAGCCACTTCCAGCAGGTGTCAATGTAAGGCAATGATATATGGGAGTCTACTATTGGAAATGTTAATGCTTAGAAGAGAAAATGTTATGAAAATTACAAATTATAAGCAACTCTAAAAGAAATCCTTACTTGCGCTCTATTTCAGTGTTGTATATACTTGTGAGTTTTGTCATTTCACAAGTTTGTACTTGTGAGCTTTGTTTGTACATAAACATAGTTCATTTCTTTGTAAGAGAAGTTATTTATTCACTGTTTGGGATGTCAATTGTCACATCAGGTACAGAGTAGTTGCTTCATGAACTGCCATCTAAATGTTTCATGTGAAGCGTCTTCTGAAGCGTAACACTGCCAATGAAATAAACATTAAAAAAGTGCCAATGAAATATATGCAAACAAATTCTTGAGGTTGGCGTGTTTGCCTTTTAAAGTGCATGATTTATAAAAGAATAAATTGGGCTTTATTATAAACTGTAGTGGGGGAAAGTCGTAATTGTTCCTTTTATTAGCAGTGTAGTGTAACAGTAACCCAAGATTCAAAGTGTTCCTGTCACAAATTTGTTAAAAGCAGGAACAGAAATAAAACTTTTGTTGAAATACGTTTACCGCGTTGCTGCAAAACAGGAAAACCAAGGTTTAGGATATTATTTTTGTTATTTTTTCTTTCACTAGTCTCTTCATACCAAGTTTTTGCCAGATGTAACTTTTTTTTTTTTTTACTGAGGGTGCCATATGATTCTTTTCTGCTGAAATCAGTGGCACATCAGGACAAAATTTGTACACTTAGCATGTTATCAGGACAGTGTATATATGTATTTTTTGCTTTATCAATAACAGCTCTTAACTCTTGTAATATTCTATGATTCTCAAAAGAAAGAACCATGAAAATGCTGTGTTGTCAGGGTTGTCATCCACTCTGGTAATGTGCAATTGTCCTTTAAGGAATATTTTCTATTTCGTATATCCAGATAGCTTGGATAAGAATTCATTTAGATGTTACTGGGAACAGAAAAAATCGTGGTAAGGTACAAATCGACAGATCTCTTCAGAGTGACCAGAACTACAATATTACTTAGGAAAATGAAGTAGGAAATTGGTAGGCTTTCTTGAATTTCCCTGACCTAAGCGAAAGAATAGTACATTTCTCTCAGATAGATAAATGGTAAAGTTGAAGTGTGTATCCTGTGCAAGGAACTTGATCATGATATTTTTGAAATAAACTGCTAGAATGCAGGGTAAACTGTTGGAGGACAGAATGAGAAAGATAGCTAGTAGCTAGCAGAATATTTCCTCATTTCCCTTGTGAGGACTTCTTCAGAAGAATGCTCTCTTTGGGGGCAGGAGTGAGCGGGAAACCAAGGCCACACAAAACTCTTCATATAAAATACCTGAAATCTCAAACCTGATGCATGGTAACTTAGGTGAGTTATTGACTTCCTCAGCTGTGAAGAGAAATGATGTGTCAGAAACAAGTATCTTGTGTTTTGTTTTTTTTTTTTAAATGAACACATGGAAAAACAAAAGATTTTTGAACTGCTATTTTATTTTTATCACTAGTGTTGCGTATAGAAAGCCATAGAAAGTTAAAAGCACAGTGACTACTTAGATCAGCCAAACTCCTCTTTCACTGTGATACTGGTGATTGCCTTTTGAATGACATTAAAATAACGATTTTTCAAAGTAGTAACAAAAATTTGTTCCTATGAAATTTTGAAAAATGTGAAGGTGATTGGAAGGAAACAGCGTGGAGGGCTGTGTTGAAATATCAGTAGAATAAATACTGGTCCCACTGAATTTTACAACAACACGTGTTCTAATATCTATAATATTTTTACTTTCAACTTGATTTAGAAAATAAATTATTCACACTTGATCAAGTTCAGGTATGAATGCAGATAATCAAATAGGATGAAGAAGAGGTGTGGCAGCAGCAATAATATATATTTATTGGACAGTAGGACTGAGAACAAATCTATTTTTGGAAGCAGCTTCTGAAGTAGGATGCTATATTAAGTTGCTTGTTGGTTGGAAAAATGAAGCAGTGCCTGTGTCATCAAAAGCATTGCCAAATTAGGCAAATTCTTGTAGATGAAAGTTAGTCTGGACTGCTTGATACTGTTCTAGTAGCTTAAGGGACATTACAATCATTGTATAAATAGTTGGAGATTCTTCTGCTATCGCATCTTTTCCCAAGAAGCCGTATGTCTTCAGTCCATGAGGAAAGTTATTTAAGTAAATCCCCATGAAAGCCATTTCCAAGCATGAAGGACAAGAAGCTGACTGTGCATAGCCAGTATGGGTTTAACAAGCATGAATTGTGCCAGCTAACCTGATTGCTTTCCATGACAAAATGGCTGTCTTTTTGGACGAGGGGAGAGCAGTGGAGATCCTTGATCTTGACTTTAGCAAGGTATTTGACACTATCTCTGATAGCTGAATTAGGGAAATACAGACAGGGTGGATGAACCAAAAGGTGAGTAGAAAACTGCCAGGACCACTGGTGTTTCTCAGGGTTGATTCTGAGGCCTATATTGTTCAATATTGTCATCAGTGACCTGCTGGACAGGAAGCTGAATGTGAGCTGGCAGTTTACGCTTGAAGTGATGAAGACTAACCACATACTGGGCTGCATGACCAAGATCAGAGCCAGCAGGTTAGGGGAAGTGACCGTTCGCCTCTCTTTGGTGCTCGTGAGGTCGTAACTGGAATGCTGCAGTCAGTTTTGGGCCCGCAGTTTGAGAGAGGCTGACAAACTGGAGCGAGTCCGGTGCACAGCCACCAGTGTGCTGAGACTGGAGCCCATGGCACAGGAGGAGAGAGTGAAGGAACTGGCTTTGTTTGGCTTGGTGAAGAGAAGGCTCGTGGGTTTCCAAATGTCGTCGCCATCTACCTGGTGGGTTGTCACTAGAGAAGATGGAGCCAGACGTTTCTCAGAGGTGCACTATGAAAGGATAAGAGACAGCGGAAACAAGTGGCAACAGGAGAACTGGACATAAGGAAACTAGTTGTGCGCTGTGAGAGTAATTCAGCACTGGAACAGGCTGCCCAAAGAGGTGGTTGTATTTCCATCTCTAAAGACAATCAGAGGTCCTCAGCAGCTAGACCTGGCTTTGAAATTGGCTGCTGAAATTGGCAGGAGGTCTGACTGAATGGCCTCCAGAGGTTTTCCAGCTTGCGTTTTTCTGTAGTTCTCTGTGCTACTGCCCTATTACCTTCTGTATGAAGATTAAAATAGTTAAAACTAAGGTGCGGCAGTTTTTAGCTGTGACTGTGTTGCCTGCTTTCTATCAAAAGCAAGTTCGCATGTTTATCCCTATGTGAAAAATTCTTAGTACTCTATTGAGTTGTGATCTAAATTTGGGCTTGCTATGAATTTGCTGTACAACCACAGCAAGTATTAATTTGAGAGTCATTTTGCTATAGTGTAACTGCAGTGGGGAAACAGTGTGGTATAATCAGGCATTGGGTGTCTATCTGAATTTTGTGGTTATGGTGAGAAGACATTTTAATATACTATTTAAAAAAAATCGTCTGATCTCATCCCTCCCCTCCCCAATTACTTATTCTTGGATTTTCAGACATTATTTCCAAAACCCCTAAAGTGGGGAGTGTGCCAACAGCCCCTTTTGGAGGAAGACTGTGCAGGTCTTGAGCGAGGAA
The DNA here is from genome assembly GCF_040807025.1 of Struthio camelus. Lineage (NCBI taxonomy): Eukaryota > Metazoa > Chordata > Aves > Struthioniformes > Struthionidae > Struthio > Struthio camelus. Next base: position 84,499,278 of record NC_090944.1, on the reverse strand, counting down.
GCTGATCTAAAATTAACCATATTGTTTTGCCTTGTGTCTAGTTGTGATCAGTACGAAATGAAACTGTGTAATAAATGAATACTTTATTGTAAATTCTTTTTTTATGGTAGACTGTGCTCTTTAGTGCTCTGTGTACATATCAGGCGTCTGTAGATATGAAATTATTTTGCTAAGGAGAGAGAGAACAGGGAGAAACAAAATGGGAGAGGACATAAAGCTTTGTAAGTTGTATTTTTTTTAACTGCTGCACCAATCATTCCTATTTGTGAGCAGAATGCAGCTTAAAAAGAGAGAAGATTGATTCTAGGATGTAATTTTTTTTTTAATAGCATTTCAGTAGTATTTTAGAAGGGAGGAAAGGAAGAAAGAGAGGAGGTGAGTGAAATATTTCAGGATATCCTTTTAGAATCCTTTAAGTTTAAAGGCAAGTCTGTTTTCTGAGCTGAAAATATTTTGCTATTGCAGCAAGAATGAAAATGGGTATAAAATATGGGGTAGTTTTATTAACGCATGAATGTAGGATTAATGGGAAAAGTGACTTTCATGAACTTCATGTGTTTACAGGAGCTGGATCAATATTTGATATATGAGACCATCTTACAGTAGTATTTTACCACAGTGCTTTTTGATTGCTGCCATTTTTCAGGAAGTGATTTTTTTTTTCCCCTCTCTTTCCCATAGGGCTTAATTACTCTACCCAAATTCATGAAGTCCTGAAGCCCTAGATGCCTAAAACAGTGTAGTGCTTCACCCATTCCTTTCTTGAGAGTTGAATGTCATTCAACTGTCTTCTGCCGTGCGCAGATCATTAGAGCTTATTTTTGAGAAAACTACACTCACTACCTAACTGGAAAAGCACACAGTTTGGTTTGAAGCTGCTCTATAGCTAGTCATCGGTAACTTCTGCAGTCCCTTTTGCCTTCCCCTCTATTTTTAATTGAGACAAAGTGTTATGAGACTTTATGTTGTAAAGCTCCTCAGGAAGCTCGCTATTGCATATCCACTTGCGTGGTTCTGGGGCTGTCATGTTATGTTTTCATGGTGGGCGTTCTCGATATAGTTTGCTGCAAAGCATTTTGCTTTATAACAGAAGTAACTGATGCAATACTGCGTAACTATGTAATTGAGTGTGGGTGGAAGATGTCAGTAGCTTTCCTGATAACTGATGTGCTATGTTGTGCTACAGAAAGTGATTCTTCATAGCGGTAGTGGAACTGTATTTACCAGTGTTTTCTGGGGCATGGTATATACTGTTGGTGCTGCAAGTGAGTTGACAAATCCAAATGCTGCTGATGCTGTAGAAGTTCTTTGGTTGCTGATGAGCACTGCATCTGTGGGCACAGAGTTGTGCTAGCAGGGGAAGGGCTGGCTCTTGTGTGTTCGTATTTCAAATCTCTGACCTGAGCAGATCGTCCTTCCAGGGGAGAGGCAGACACTTTGATTTTTTTCAGTGTTTTTTCCAATCTTGGCCTTTCTGCTGAGACTACTGACCAATTAGTGCTAATTGTGCCGGGTTTTGTGAATTGGTCCTGGAACAGTCATCTGAGGTCACTGTTTTCCATCATCATCTGCCATCTTTGGGCTCAGTTTGAACTATTTTTTTTTCCTTTTAGGGAAGAATGTGGTTAACCCTGAGCTAATTAATCACCTTTCATGTTTAATTTTGAATGTTCCATTTCAAACACTGTAACTGTCTTGGTTAATATTCTCTTTTATTGTTTACTACAAAGAGAAATATTTATTTGCTAAAGGTTCCAGCATTGCAAACTACTTGACAAAGATTTATTCCTCCTTTTTCTTTCTATTACTGAAACCACAATTTAAAACTCTTGTAGTTTTTTAGCATTTAAATGAAAGTTACCTACTTCTGCATATTGTTTGAGTTCCTCTGAGATTATTAGGATAGAGGCATAATAAAAGTGGTAGCTTACAGAAAGCATCCTGCCCTGCACTGCTCCCTCCCCCGCCGCCATGCACACATTAGTGTTGTTTGGAAGAGAGGAAAATGGGGCACAGAACAAAGAGAGGAAAGCAAAGCCCCTCTGACCAGAATTTTGCTTCTTTGCTATGTGTTTGCCTCAGGAGTTAGCAGCAGCCTGTCAGGTGCTGCCACTGAAACAGGTGTATGTCTGTTTGCAGGCCATTATCTTTCATTTCTGTCATCTCAATATTAGGTTATATAATTAGCTCTGAAATTTCCTCCCGTAGCCCTATATCTATCCTTAAGAAGGATACAGTCTGAAACAATTCAGTTGTTTATCTATAAGCAAACCGCTAGTTCAGATAACTAGATTGTAGAGGTCTATCATCCCTTGCAACAGAGGGCTGTGTTTTTCATATAAAGGCACTTGCAAACGGAAATGGGAGAAGTAGCAGAGAAGTTTTTGTTTAAGAACTTGGATGTGAACACGACCTTCTGTGATCTCTGTGTCTGCTCGTGGGAGTGTGACAAGTCCTTCAAGTGGACTGGGTTACAATCTTTAGAGTTAGGAAACAATTGGTTTCTATAACTTACCATCTAGGTTAAAAAAAAAGAGAGAAAGAACATTAAATTTCTAAAACCTCTCGTTCTTGCTGTGTGATGGAGTTCTGTATTACTGGTAGGAATGATACACTTTAAGACTTCAGCCTTGGGCCTTATGGGATGGGCAGAGCACAGCAATAGTCTTGGGGCAAAGGACGAGAATTTCCTCGCCTTTTACCCTTTGGAGGGGTGTAGGTCCCACCTCTTTAACAGAAAGATACTTGCCCTCTGCCAGCAAAATCCAGATATGCTGATATGCAGTTTGTATGTGTTTCTAATGACAATTATGTGGTTAAAACTGAGCGAAGAGCTTTAAAAATATGGACGTTATAGTCCATATATGGACTTTGAGTTATAGTGCCAACAATTATCGCTTTCTGTTAAGTGGAAAAGAAAGCAAAAAAAATTTGTGATTATATAGAAAACTTTGGAAATTGCAATCAAGTTTTTAGGCCCAGCAAGCTTTATCTTGTGGAAAAACCTCCCTTTTAAACCATCAATATCTGTCTAAGCAATTAATATCTTTGAGAGGAAAGGTCTAAAATGCAGACTAGTTTTCTGTACTTCAGTTGTGCTTTTCTTTTTGGAAAGTAGTCTAATAAATAAAAGGTACCGTCTAAAACTTATTTTAAGCTATGGATTAAAGAAGATGTGGTAAAGTATCAGGGAGGGTTAGTTAAAATTTAGGGCAGGGTTTTATTTTGATATTGCTGGTGATGACTGTCATATGCAAATAGAGCCATGGGCTGCTTGTATAATAGGTCAGCTAGCTGAGCTTGTCTGCGGCTATTGAGGTGTTCCTGTGGCATAAAAGATCGTTTGCATTTGGCAATGTGAGTAGCTTTTGGTACACTTGCTGATCTGCTCAGAGTGGTAATTACCAGTAGCGCTCTTCAGTAGCATGATTTTATACTGTGGCTGAAGAAAAGCACCCCCCCACACACACACACTCACACCTGTCCACAGCAAACCTCTGTTTGCAGCTTAACAGTCTGTTCATACTAGAAAAAGTGTAAAAGAATTGTTAGGTGGAGATTTCGTGCAATAAGTAAACAATGGAAAATGTGGAAACTGAATGAAATATGTTTTTGACTAATCTCTGATTAATACCTCAAAAGACAGATGAATTTAGGAGTAAGGCAGAGTTATGTTTCAGTTTAAGATGACTGCATTGGGTTAAGTATGTTAATCTTTAATATTCAATATCCTTAATGAAAATTTGAAGAGGCAATAAAGGTGCTGGTAGTGAGCAAATACAAATTTTAACACTGTTGAGGTGTAGTATATGGTTGAGAAGGTATATGTTCCCTGGGGGTTCAAGTTGTTTATGTTGAAATTTGAAATTCTTCTGAAGAATGAGAGGAATTATGGAATAAGCAAAAAATTAACAACTTAATTAACAAATTAAACCAGAAAAGTGAAACTTTCTGATTGTTGTGTTATGTTTGCATATTTAATACAACTTGCCTGTCAGCGTACTCGCAAGTCTCTTGCGCTATCACCTGGTAAGAGCTGCTAGAAATTCTGTCAGTCTAAATGTAAACGATGTATAGATGTTCCTTGAGATGAGGAGTAAGGACCTGTTAGTAAATAAAATTACTTGGATATTATGGAATTTTTAGGTTGCAAAAGGGTGAGAAAGACAAACATAAGATGAACAAAACCCACAGCCCAAAGTAAAGCTACTGAAAAAGCAGGATTTCTACAGAGGACCGGTACACGCAGCATAAAGTACATATGATTATACTCAAGCTTTTCGAAACACGCATCAAGGAAGACTGCAATATATGTAGAACTATCTGCTTTTTCTTGTATGAAATCAAGAGGAATGAAACTTAGTTGGTGGTTGCAATGACACTCTCTGAACGGCAGCTCTAAAAAAGGATACAATACACATTTTAAGCAGAAAATGGGGAAGGTACTGGAATGCTTTAAACTATATCTTTTTCAGGCTTAAGTCCAATTGCACAGGAGATGTGGAAGGGAACTGTGATATAGATCATCTTAGAAAGCTCAGGGTGTAAAGCTAAGTATGATCATTTGTCTTGTTTAGTATTGTTTAATTTGATTATAAAGTATGTTTAGGTTTTATGGCTCTTTGGTGCTGTCCCAGCCTCTTTATTAGAGGCAGGTCTTTGGCAATGGTATTTATATAATAAGTTGGGGTGGGGGAAGACACTTTGGAAAGAAAACAACTGGCTTACAGTTATACAGATGGAATGAACGTTGCCTCACCTAATGGTGATTTCTTGGGATGGTTTCTGTTGTTAGAATCAACGCCCTGGGTTACTGAGCATTGGCCACCAGTCAGTATCGTACTTGGAACTGTGAGGCTGCAGTCCTTGAAGGAGCCGGTAATGCTCTTGCAGACAACATGGCTGCTGTGAATGAAAATGTCAGAGACAGTAAGACATGTAAAATAACATGAGTAGGCACTGTGCTAGAGAACAGCAAAAGTTGATATGACCAGTCACTGTAGTACTGTCCATTTTGTTCTTGTGATGCAACATTATAGTAGATGCTCTTTATGTGGAAAAACAGTGGCTTTTTTGTTGTTTTGTTTTGTTTTTGTTTTTTCCTCTCTCTGCACAAAACTCTTCAGATAATAGACTGACTCTCTGCTGTAGAAATGTTCGTATTGCCGCTAGAGAGGAATGAGAGACCAGGCAGCATGAAGTAATTGAACTGTAGAATTTCTCAGCTGGGAAAGCCAATCTGCTGTGATCCATAATCAGGCATTAACATTTGTGTTCGTTTGTTGACCTCTCCCTTCCTCCTCCTCCTCCTCCTCCTCCTCCTCAGCCCTGGAGGGACTAAAATGAACTGTTCTATTTGTTTCTGATACAGCTCCATTTCAGACTTACTTAATACATCTGTGACTCTTTCAAGTAGCAAGGCTTGTATGAGTTTATACATATAGAGTAGTAAGTAAAAATGCTACACCTCCTTTTGTTCCCTGTTGCCTTATGCTGTAAATTTGTGCAGATGTAAAGGACAGCTTTGCTTGTGTGTGTAGGAAGTTTGAAATGAAGTTTCATACCTATCACAATGGAAAATGAAGTAATCTTCCTTTCCCTTTCTTAACCCTTCTCTCCTCCTGTCACCTTTACGACTGATTGCCTGGAAAGCCTTGCAAGTTCCAGATCTGCTAGCCTTTGTTTTTAGATCCTGTGGTTGTGGTTTTATTGATTTTACTCATTTTATTTATTTCTCTTTGGAGAAAGTGAAGAAAGTGGCAAATGAAAATTCCGGGGCTGTAGTGAAGGTTCTTTCAAGACCACCCATGGCCTCATAACTGGCATTCAGAGAAAGTTGAAGTGTACTGTAGTGGTTCTCATTTTAGGGAGGAATGTTATCTGCCCATGACCCTCCTGCCCACAGCTATTGAACTGACAAAAAGTGAGGTGTGGTGCTGGTAGATGTTCCTTAGGGGCACACAATAATTCCAAAGTAAAGATCTATACCTAGCAGAAGTCAAACCTGCAGGAAAATATCCCTGTTTCTCCACTAGATTTCCCTGAGGAAGTGTGGAAAAAGCAATTTTCAGTTTATTTCTTGCTGCCTCCCTTCAAGTAAAAATGTTAAGGATATATTGAAGGACAAGGAATCTTTAAACAGCTGTTTCCAGCAGACAGACAGTCATTACTGTCACCAGACTAGTGCTCTCTGTCTTGGGACACAGGTACAAAGCTTGAGCAAGGTTTTCACAGTGCCCATCTGGCTTCTGGTGTGCTTGCCTCAACCAGTGTCTACTGTTGGCTTCAGTCTCTTGGGTCTGTAACTGGAAAACAATTTGATGGATTCAGTTAAAACAAACCTTATAAATAAACCATGCTTATAAATATGCAAAAGAGAGGAGATGCTACGTGGGATGAAACAGCATCACTTGAAACAAAATACTTGACTATTAATCTAGTTATGATAACTAGTGGTATGCCAACTTTCTTCACATAATCCCAGAGGTCGCAGCTGTGCAACTGGAATTTCTTGCCATAAACAGAGCAAAAAGTAAAAAATGGTAGCAGAAGTAACTAGATAGACACACAGTCCCTTTTTTTTTTTTTTTTAAACATCACTACACATAAATTACTTTTTGGACTAGACTCTATATCGAGTATTGAATTGCACCATGTCTGTGATCACAGTGAGACCATAGAGAACATAAAGAGCAAAATTTCTTCCTTATCCAGTATTACCTGTCATGGTATACGTGAATGAGATCAGCTACATATTTCATTCTGAGCGATAAAATGGATTTGATTTTAAAAGGAGGGAGGTATATCATGTGACTGTACCCAAAAGGGCCTTCAAAGTTGCCAGTGGAACTTAGCAAGACACCTTCTGCAGGAACATCTGTTCCTGATGATAAGCAAATATGTGGTAAATTTGCTTCCTATATTCAGAAGAAAGTATAAAAGGTTGTGTGGTTGTGATTCTGGCTCAGCATTTCTTCTGACTTTTTTTAGTGCATCAAATATTTCTTTTTATTTAAGTGGAACCCCTAAATTACTAGCTTGTATGTAGAAAGATGAATCAGCTATACGTGTGTATAAGGGTCATATGATATTATGTATAGCGTTGGAGATGTACAGATTTAGGTTTCAAACGGGAGACGGACTCTTGAAGTTATTCCCTGTATATTTAGGGAATTCGTAGTTGGATTGCTCATGAGTTTATTTTCGTAGAGAGACCAAGCAGAGATTTAAGGTGATGTTGTATCTTCATGGTTCCTATGCATAAAGAATTAATTTGAGTGATAAGAAAGAGTACTGATAAAGCATAAAAATATAAAAAATATAAAGCAGGAGGAGATTACAAGGTCATCTAGACTAGACTCTTAGCCCAATACTGAGATCCTCTATAGATGTGTCACTTCTAATGGATGTTTCTCCAGTATGTCCTTAATGCCCTGTAATGGGTTTTACCACTAGTTTTAAGACAATTTGATGCAGGTTCTTCCTGTTTTCACTGTTTAAAAAAAAAAAAAAACTTTTTGTTGTTAGTATTTCTTTCTGATGTCTAACAGAAATTTTTCTTTCTAATTCAGAGCAATTTATTGTAGGGTCATTCATCAACCCCCCACATATCTATATTTACAGTAGGAGACTGTATTCCCTATCCTATGATAGTCAGCATTTCACAGAATCACAGAGTCACAGAATCGTTTCGGTTGGAAGGGACCTCTGGAGATCATCTAGTCCAACCTCCCTGCTCCAATTTATATATTTGAAGACTGTTACCATTTCTCCCGTCTCCAAACTTCATTACATGTTTACTTTTTAGATAAATGATCATTTCCTCTGCTCTCCTCCTGGATTATTTGCAGTTAATTTAATCTTATGAATGTTAGTGCCCAAACCTTGATGCTGTGTGCTTACTCAGACCTTTTTAGAGCTTAGCAGAATGAAGTAATTATTCAGGTGATATTGCTGTTCTGTATGTTTCCATTTAGCACTGTTGGTTTACGTTCAACGTAGGACCCAGTGGTATGGCACCCAGATCTTTTTCTACTGTATAACTCTTTTGATTGTCGCTTCTCACGTTGCATTTATGTTTGTTGTTGTTACTCAATTAGAGCTTTACATTTGTCTTACAAGTGCATCTAATTTCTTTGTCCTACAACAGCTCTGAAATTTGCCAAGTTTTATTTTTAATTCTTACCTTTTATACAGCATCTTTGTAGCTTCTCCCAGCTTGATGTCCTGTTTAAAAATTGATAAGTTGACTCTTCTATTATCCCATTGTTAATGAAAATATTCAAAAATGCTGGGCTCAAGACAAGTCCCTGTGAAACCTTTCTTTATATGAACCTTGACAGCGAACTATGCATTTCTAAGTGTAGTTTTTTAACGAAGCATGCTTGCATCTAGGACTTTCTTGTAGTGCTTTTAACAACTCAGTGAAGTCGAGATAAATGACGTTTACTACTATTCCCATATTCCCAAGGCTTGTTATCCTGTCGCTGAAAGAAATTAAGTTAATCTGACATGACTGATTCTTGACAAATCATGATGGCTGTTACTAATTTTCTTGTTATGTTTAAGGTACTTATGATGTGCTTACTATTTTTTTTTTCTTACAGAAATGTAAGAAAAGCTTTTGGACAGTTAATTCCTCAGCTGCTCCTTTTTCCCTAATTTAAAAAGAAAAATTATAGTTATCTTTTTCTGGAATCTTCTGTTGATACCCAGAGGTAGCTGCTACAGCCCAGAGACACTTACAGACTGTTATTTAGGTATTCCTTGGCAAATTTCATAAGGTCCACCCAATTTGAAAAAGTCAAACTTACCTGATTACGCTTTGACATCTTCTTTGACCGGTTGTAGCTCAAGTTTTTGCTACTGTGTCTGAAGTTGTGGATATTTAATTGTCTGAACTACAGTAATCCTTGTTAGTGAAGACTAAAGTGAAAAAGAGAGTATTAAACATTTCTTCTTTCTCAGTAGACTTGCTTAACAGCTTCCCCTCCCAGTCACGTTACTTAGTTGAATACAAAGTTACTGTTTAAAAAAAAAAAAAAAAAGACAGAATAAAAGAAACACACACACACATATAAATATAGTAATTAGGAAGTTGTTTATTGGCTTTGTAGCTATACAGGAAATTAGCCATTTCCATAGTATGACGTTTGATGTCAAAAATGAGGTAATAAAACTTTTTTGCCATGAAGATAACAGCTGGCCTCTGTGTTGTTAAGCAAGTAGCACCAGCAGAGTGGATTAAGACTTTGACACGACAGTATGAAAGTGACTCTAGAAATAAATGCAAACAGTCCATTCACCTACCTTAAACATTAATTATGTATTATTATATCATATTTTGAATTTTTGAATTTCTCAACGCTTATGAAAGCTATTAGGTGCAATTTTGTCTTCTGAAAATAAAAGTGTTTTCTGACACCTGTGGATTTGGGGTCTGTAATTTTTATTTTATTTTTTTTAATGCTAACAGGGTAGCTATTTGATAGTCACTGTTCCTGTTTCTTTTTACTTTTGTTTTTGTAAAGCATTGTTTTTTAGAACCTGGATTTAGCCTTTCTTAATGTTACTGTTTTGTATATGCACTTTTTACTGAGCAGATATCAATGCTTTAGAGTAGTCGTCATCACTCTCCCTGTTTTTATTTTCCCGAGCCAGAAAAAAATGAATTTTGCGTTTCACTTTTCAGTGTAATAACTTTTTTCTTTTTTAAAATCTAGACATATGCACATTATATATTCTAAGAAAAGATCTCATTTCATTTATCATATTCAGATGTAGGCCTCAGTACAGTCACTCAATTTGTTTGGATGGGCTTTTCAGTCCCAGTAGGACTGTGTGGGATATAAACTGGCCCAGTTGCAAGACTCGATTCAGTAAGTTTCTTCTAATTCAGCCTATTGCATATTGAGGGCCTGCAGTAATTGCTGTATGACTGTCTTGCTACGTGAGAAATCTGTTAGTTTTATTCTTGAGGCCAGACAGGTAGTTTTACTTCTAGGAACACACAGAAATACATGGTGATGGTTTTGAAAGCATTGTCAGTCTGTTTCTCTGTTCCTGTGTGGAAGGAAGAGGGGTGGGAAGTGGATGAGCACAGGAATAAAAATTAAGCTAAGCAGTTCTATCATGGGGTAACTTAAATGTAAAAATCTATTGATTGTGTGTATTTTGTTTGGTTTGAATTGCTACTTGCCATATAAGTTATTCTTTGGTGTTTTTTTTTTATTCAACTGCATAAACCACTGGACAATTTAACTTGGTTTAGTTGCTAAGCAGTACATATGCCCTACTATGATGTTCTAACATACAGACTTTTCTTCATTTAGTGTGAGTAATAGAACTAGAGTATAAGTGAGACACTTTTATCACTCATTGAAGTAGCAGCCTTAAAAAGAACTGCCTTTATGATGATAGAAAACAGAGATCTGTTTGGAACAAAATCCACTTATATTTTGAGTCAAAATACTGTGGCAATGTCTTAACTTACAGGTAAAGGTGGAAATGAATGATATCTCAGAGAAATGAGACTCACCTATTTGTCTTTCAAGAAAGGTCAGTGGAATAAGGATGTTTGTGTAGACCTTGTTACGTTGAAGTTGTAATCAGTGTCCAGTTGGCACTAAAATGTAGGCAGGGATTGTGCATCTTCTTTCTATGCACAGAGGGGTTACACTGTTGGAAGGACAGCACTTATGGAACATTTTTCAGTTGATCAGAAACAGAACACATCCTGGAGCATATGTGTTGACCGGGAATGATATATGGAAAATATGCATAAAGAAGAAAATAACCGCAACAAAAACTCTAGTTTGATCACTTTCAGCATGGAAAATTGAAGTGGAGGGAATTAAAAAGGATTATGAAATTGTTTTACATTTTTTCATTTAAAGACTGTGCTAGGCTTAGTAGTTCGAAGCAAATGGTTTAAGCAGAAGATAAATGTTGAAGGCACTATATCTTCTTTCAGGTCTGTTTAAAGAAATCTTCAGCAGAAAGCTGTGTGGTAATGTCACAGACTGGGTTATTCTGGAATATATAATACAAATTTGACATGCACAGCTATTTAAATTAGGAAATGATAAAAAGAAAAGTTTAGACAAAAACTACTTTTATATAGGGATCTAATGATAATAATAATAATAAAAGGCTGCTCTAATGATCTCTTAAACTAGGAATGCGCTTAAAGATGTATGGGGATTACCCACTTCCTCTAGCATAGGCAAGTTCTATCTTTGATATGTAACTCATTAACTATAATGGAAACCTGCAGTGAAACTAAGGGAAAATTACAGGGAAATGTGTTTATCAGAAAAAAATGGCAAAAACAAAAAAAATAAAGTTACTGAACTATGTGTACTTATACACTTAATTTCTATAAAAACGCTTTGCTACTCTTGCAGCTTCCTGTTGGGTGTTTTCTACTTCTTAATCAGACAGTGAGCTCCAAATTCTCCTCCATACAGGAGGAGAATTTTCTCCTCTGGAAAACAAAGGTTTTGGTATATCTCAAAGGCAGGTAGTCCTTGCTTTTTTGTTTTGAACAGGTATCAGTTTTTATAAAGTCACATGATATTTTAAAAAGCTTGTTTTGCTGAAGTATTGCTGCTAGCTCAAAAAGAAACCGTAGCGAAGCTACTGATGAACCTGAAACTATGTACTGCCTCCTCTCATGCCGACTGATATTCTCTCTCTTCTCACTTTCCCTGGTTCTCTGAAGCCATTTTTTGCTTTCTACTTGGGTTATAAACTGTCATCAGCCAAGGCTTTTTATTCTGTTTATGCAGTACTTAGCATGTTAAGTTCAGAGCCATGAGGCTCCTAGCTGTTAGGATAACGTGAGTAATTAATCATAGCAAAGCAAATCATGCACTGTTGAAGTCTTAGGCAAACCATTGAGTGGTACCCACAGCAAAAACCTACCAATGAACCTGGTGTTCTTTTCTCATGTCTGTTAGCACTCTCCCTCTTTTTTCTGGTGGGCAGATGCTTAGTGACTTGCCAGGTTTAAGGCAGAGCTTTTGTACTTTCATGTTTTCTGTGCTCTCCCTCCCATACATTTGCTCCTATAGCCATTCATATCCCAGTCATGTATGTTTTCTGGATTCTCAGTGGGAGTTGACATTTACCTGACTTGAGAAAAATACCTTTTTTTTCCAACTTGAGGTGAAGTACTCATTTTCTGCCTACCTTACTAATTTGCCTTGTTGGATTTTTGGCATCTCCTGATTTTAAAATTTGGGTCTATAAACTTCTGATCAAACAGCTCAGCATGCAACACTAACAATCCACTGAAAAGCTTAAGAGCTATTTAGCTCTCCTTTCACAACTTAAATTTCTTAATGTATGCCCAAGCTAAGAGTTATTTTATTGTTTTGTCTGTTTCAAAGTACAGTCTTTGTAGCTGGTAATTCTGTCTGAATTTGCTGAAATAAAAATAATAATAAAAAAAGTCCTAAGCATATGTATCTTAAAAATCAGCTCTGTGATAAGTGCCTTGGATATTTGCTATTAAATAGGGGAAGGTTATTTCTGTTTGGGGTATTGCTTAATTATACTGGGACGGGGATCGCTATTTAGCATCCCGTTAATACTCTACAGTTCCTATGGATATGTATTTTTTCGGACATCAGTGTGATCCTAAAGAAGGTGAGCTATCAATATAGGCATGTTCAGATTCTTAATTTTTTCCATTCTTTTTCTGGCCTAGAGCTCTTGGCTTGCGTAAGTAGATTTCTCCTGTTCTGGAGGCCTTTCTTGCAGCCAGTCAATGTCGTAAGACTTGTCCACATGGAAAAACTGTTGCTGCCTAAGCTAATGTGCAAGTTTTATACGTAAGAGCTATTCCGTCAGAGGCAATCTGCAAAAGGAGAATGTAGTGCAGAACAGGAACGGGGTAATGGTCGTGCCACGGTAGCTGTTCCACTAGTCCTTGTATGGAATATTGAGTCGCTTAAGAGATTTTGTTTGGCTTTCCCTTCTGATGTCTCAGTAAATGGAGTAGTTTTACAATCCTGAAAGGAGAGATCAGTAAGGTTTGTTCTGGGGTTCTTTTTGCTTATTTGTGGGAAGTCCAGAAAGGAAATTCCTCACAGTCATGAAATAATAACAATGACAGTTGTATAGGATCAAAGCAGATATTAAATAGAAAGACTGATAAAAATTATTTTCCCCCAAATGGCTGTGAAATTACAGTTTAGGCCCCTTTTTAAAATGAGGGCAATCATATCTTTAAAAAGATAAATGTGTAGGTGCACAGTATGTGTCGTGATACACAAGGCTGAGTTTAGTAAGGTATGACAGTAAATGACAAAAGAAAGGTTAGCCAGTGCCTAATTAAGCCTCTATATTCTGTACTATTTAAGGTGTAACTGTGCATCTTTCAGACCTCTGCGTTCTTCTATTTAATCTGTAAAAGCGTAAGGTAAATCTTGCTACTGTCATCCACCCACTGTGGCTATACCAGGGAATAATTTTGTTCTTGCTGATTGCTGGATAGTCTTAGTTTTCTAATAAGTTATCCATAATAGTGTCTTGTCATGTCTTTAATGAGTATTACTTATTTATGTTTCTCATGTGCTAGAAACCTTACCAGTGTTAAAAATAGAATTTTGTAAGACCTAGGGAAAACCAGACTGTCATAGATGTTCTGACTGTGCCTACTATGCTGTAAAGTTAAGTAGCATCAGCAAGTACTGATCCCTAGGGCTGCTTAGAATAATGAGATGATATTCCTGCTGTTAGAATTGAGTCAGACCACTGGGATAGGTGATGCTCTCAGGGGCTGGGAAAGGAGTTTTATAAAGTCCTTTCCATCCTTTGTATACAAATGATTTTTTTCTTCTCATTTAATAGAAGCTTATTTGTTAGTAGAGTATTTCTTAAAAACACGTTAGTGCTGATGGAGAAAGAATTCTCATCTGAAATGTGGACTCCTCTAAACAAAATGAAGATGCTTCTGCAACTTTAAACAAACGCTCTGTAGTTTGTATATGTATTTGTTTAGGTAAATAGCTTTTAGCAAATGTGTACTAGTTACTTTATGTAAATAAAAAGAGTTTCTGTCTAGAGATCTTTATTAAATAAATATCATCTCTGTGAAATGAAAACTGTCATTTTTTGGTTTTGTTTTTTTCCATGTTTAAAATCAAAATTTTAAAAGACCCAATTATTTATTTGAATCACAAAATTTACTTGGAAGTGAATGAAAGAAATGGCCTTTGTGTCAGTATGGGTTTAAAAATTACAGGCTTGTGGTTCATGAAGCACTTTTTGGGGAATCTGCCAGCTTTAAATTGAAACTTCCTTGCTGCTTTGCTTTATCAGAATTTTAATCGCTATCTAAATAGTAAGATTTGGTCTCTATGTTTATTTCTTAGGGTGAACAGCATATAAGTTTTAAATATCATTTTTAAGTTTAAAATGACCTCCTAGAATTGCATTATCAAGCAATTTTTTTTAATAGGGTATTGGTCCTCAGGAAGTATTTTTGTTGCAGTAGCACAGATAAAACAGTACTTCATCTGATTTATCATCTCTTTGTCTCTCTAGGAAGAAATAACTAGTCTTAGTGATTACCTCCACTTTTGAATGAAAGCTTGTAATCTGTCTAAAAAGCAATTTGTCTAATAAACAATTTGATTGTTGGCCCCTTTTTGCATAGTATAGTTGGAACTTGGAAATGACATGGAAAATTAAGGACTATCTGGTCTAAGACAGGTAAGTACAGAGGGTGAATTAAAGTTGATGCAGGAGCTATATTTAAACAACATATTGCATATCGTGATGGTGCTTAAAATGTATAAAGAACTTTTCGGACGGTAGATAACATTAGATTTCATATCCCAGACAGTGCTGATCATTATGGGTTTCAGAGCAGATAATGTGAATTTGCATGTCCTGATTTTGTCTGAGGAGATAAGACTAGCTTTTGGTCTTTTCATGTTTATGCTTTGTCTACTACATGTCAATATTTATTTTAAAAAAATATATTATATTATACATTCTTTAGGCCGATGAGTTGGTCCCTGTTAGAGCCTCCATAAAGCTTTAGTCACTTCTGTGTTTCCTGAAAAGTTACTAGTAGCTCTGAAATTTTCAAATTGTTGTTTGCTTCCAGTGCAGCAATATAACACTTTTAAAAGGAAAGTCATCCTCATAGGGAAACTCAGGAAGTGTGGGTTGGATGAGTGGACAGTGAGGTGGACTGAGAACTGGCTGGATGGCAGAGCTCAGAGGGTTGTGGTCAGTGGCACAGAGTCTGGTTGGAGGCCTGTAACTAGCGGTGTCCCCCAGGGGTCAGTCCTGGGTCCAGTCTCGTTCAAGATATTCATCAATGACCTGGAGGAAGGGACAGAGTGCACCCTCAGCAAGTTTGCTGAGGATACTAAACTGGGGGGGAGTGGCTGACATACGTACCAGAAGGCTGTGCTGCCATTCAGAGGGACCTGGACAGGCTGGAGAGCTGGGCAGAGAGGCACCTCCTGAAGTGGAACAAAGGCAAGGGCAGGGTCCTGCACCTGGGAAGGAATAACTCCATGCACCAGGACAGGCTGAGGGTTGACCTTCTGGAAAGCAGCTCTGCAGAGAAGGACCTGGGAGTGCTGGTGGACAACGAGTTGAGCATGAGCCAGCAGTGTGCCCTTGTGGCCAAGAAGGCCAATGGTCTCCTGGGGTGCATTAGGCAGAGTGTTGCCAGCAGGTGGAGGGAGGTGATGCTGCCCCTCTCCTCAGCCCTGGGGAGGCCTCACCTGGAGTACTGTGTCCAGCTGTGGGCTCCCCAGTGCAAGAGAAGCATGGCCCTACTGGAGAGAGTCCAGCGGAGGGCTACAAAGAGGAAGAGGGGACTGGAGCATCTCTCCTGTGAAGAAAGGCTGTGGGAGCTGGGCCGGTCCAGCCTGGAGAAGAGAAGACTGAGAGGGGATCTCATCAACGTGTACAAGTATCTGAAGGGGGAGTGTCAAGAGGATGAGGCTAGTCTCTTCTCCGTGGTGCCCAGCGACAGGACAAGAGGCAACGGGCAGAAACTGAACCACAGGCAGTTCCATCTGAAGATGAGGAAAAACTTCTTGACTGTGAGGGTGACAGAGCACTGGAGCAGGTTGCCCGGGGAGGTTGTGGAGTCTCCTTCCCTGGAGATATTCAAAACCCGTCTGGATGTGATCCTGTGCAATGTGCTCTAGGTGACCCTGCTTGAGCGGGGAGGTTGGACTAGATGATCTCCAGAGGTCCCTTCCAACCTCAACCATTCTGTGTGATTCTGTGTGAAATGTTTTTCTCCTGTTTTGTATTAACCAGTTGTAAAATTGCATCAATTGATTCTGGGTTTGGATATGACCTATAGCAGCTGTCAAATTGGTTCTCCTAAAACTTGTTGAAAATCATGAGCTGCCAGCGTTCATGTGGATTTTTCTGCATCTCTTATTAATGTATTAGAAAAACTGTTCCTGAATTGCGTGTTCTTTTCCTCATACCTAGTGAGAAAGCACCTCAAGTTGCGTACTTTTGCCATTATTTTTGTCTTGGCTTTTTATTTTCTTGGACCATTCCACTACTACTACTGTTTCTTCAGCTTTCTTTTAAAGACAAGACTAGTACACGAATCCTGTTCGTCCTTTGCACCATCCCACTGATCTGGGCAGTGGCGTAATTGTAGTCACCCTCTTTCTTGTGATTTTTCTCTTCATTCAGTGCCGCTTGGCTGAGTTTCTTCTCGTGTGGTTACAGATCAGCTGACAAATCAATCGTTGTTATCAGCGTTTTATGTTGAGAACAGTGTTATGAACCACAATATTTTGAGTTGCTGCAGCAAGTTCAAATGCCGCAGACATACCACAGGATGCTCTTCAGAGTCCTGTTCTCTGTAGAGACCAGCCGTGGAAGAAGCTATGATACTTGTCAAGAAAATGTGAATGAACATAAACAATTTTTTTAAATTATTACATTTACCTAAATATAAAGCAGTCTTTGATTTGTTCTCCATGTGTGTTCTGCAAGTCAGCTATACCAGGCATACCATAAGTCGGATCACAAGTCAGGAAGAGCTGTCGTGCTGAGAGGTACCCAGGTGCGTCACCTTTGCAGGGAGGCATTATGCTCAAGGAACCTCCAGTTAGTGGAAAGCTGCCTGGCAATGAGCTAGCGCTACAGCTTCTTGCATTAAGATTTGATGTTCCTGGGGGGCACCTTCTTTGTAACTCCAGCCATGTCTGTGATGTGACCTGTTTCAGAAAGTCTTGTGCACTGAGCTTGGTAGGTCTGACAATGCTAATAGTCCATTGTGAGCTGTTTTGTTACTATCAGTATAATGTGTTTTTCATCACTATGAGGAATAATATTATTCAGTGATGGGCTTATTATTTTGTAACTGTGGTCTTTTAATCTTTGGGGATGAGTTGAATTAAATACACAATTAGAATACAGTTACATATGTACTAACGTGTATGTCTCTGTAAGCCAAAGTGGTGAACCTGGGGTATGCGGTGGAGCAAAGTAATGTAGTCAAACACACCTGTACACTGGAAATTTGAGAACTCAGACTGTCCACGTCATTATTAGACATCCTTTTCTGCCTAATGATTTTGGTAGTTTGTCACTAAATACTTTAAAACAATTCCGTATGAAAAGATTTTGAAGGGGAAAAGTGACTGGAGAAGAATATGCCTTGAAGTTGGCTGTTGCAGGTGTAATGAGTTGGCAGCAGCAACTAAATGTGAGTTTGCAGGCTGTTTTCTGCTTGTGGATTTTACTACTGACTTTCTTTTCCGTCATGAATTAGCGGAAGCCCTATGGTGTGCTGTGGTGCTTCCCATGCTGGCGCCGGGGTGTGCTGCTGCCTACTGTTCTTTTTGAACCTGGACAAGACCTGATATAAAATCAGGATTGATTTTTTTGTTTCGTTGGTGTTTCAGTGAAGGTTTTGAAACACGCACTTGTGAAAATATTTATCTCTTTAGGAATGTTAATGTTGTTATATTGAGACGCTCACAAATAGTATATGCACATGGGTGTTTTATTGCTGGGCAGCTGTACCAAGTGATAGTTTTGTGTTTTGGCTTTTACCAGTGTGCATCTGTGGAAAGTGGTACAGGTAGTGAATTGTTGCTGAAGGTATAATGCTTAATTTGTTGGACAAACTACTGTTTCATAAGATAAGAGTTTTCATAAATATTGATTTTTTATGAAAGAAAACAAAGCATTGAGCTGTAAAAGTTAATCTATGGGGATAAGGAGGAGAAAACAATACAGAAGTACAGCAGGCATCTTAGCTTCTATTTTCCACCAAATAAACAGATTATGATGTTTAGAATGAATTAATCTACTTTAATCCAGTTGCAGTTTTGTGTTGGCAGTAGATTAATGGTTTTAATTATCATTTTGTAGCACTTATAGTGCATGATAAGCATGGCATTTTTGCAGAAATAGAAAGTAAAGCCTAAAGAACTTGTAGTCTTAATCAAAGAAAGTAATATAGCAAAAGGTGATGGGACAGGCTGGGTTTTATACAAGCAGCATATGATTGTTTATGCATCGTTGCAAATGCATCGTTGGCTGAATTTTTTGAAGCAATGTTTTGATTTTTTTGTTTTTCTGCTTGATCAAGAGAACAAAAATGAATTGTGCCAGTAGTAGAAAGCAACAAGCTGTAAGTAGGAAGACTTAGTGCACTGAAAGAGGAATCTTGTCCCAAAGAAGAAGGTGTAATGCATAAACAGGAGACTGAAGAGAGTCTCCAAACAGTATGTGAAAGTGCTTTGAAAAGAAAGTTGAGATATTGGATGGACATTTTAGTTTGAGCGCTAGAAGAAAGAAACTGTTTTCTGCATGGCATGTTGATTAGCTTAAAAGAGGTGAGATGGGAAGACCAGAAAGGAGGTTACAGTAGCTAACGTAAGAAAGTGTGGCGTGGGCTTGTTTTTTAGCAGTTGATGAGGAAGATACACACTTCATAAATCGCCTAGAGGGATGGAACACTACTCATTTAAAACATGTCATGGTATAGTCGCAGATAACAGAGCAGGTAATGAGATCACTGTTGTTTATGGAGCTGCAGGGTGGAAATAAGGTGGTTGCTCTATATAGTGTTACTGAAACAGCTTTTAGCCAGGGCTTTAACCTCTATGGTAACTTAAATACTGATGAACTGAATGGTTACTGAAGTAACCATTTAAACTATAGCAGTTATTTGGAGAAGCAGCGTGAAGAGTCTTACTGGAAAAATCTTTGTTACTGTGTTTTGTGCTTAAGAAAAGAAATTCAATCTGACAATATGGGTTTTTCCTATCCATGTTGGGGGTAACTTGTATCTTTCAGCATCATGTGGCACTCCTCTTTTTTTTTCATTCATTTTATATGAAGAAGAATTTCCCAGTAAGTTATCCATTATCCAAATACTTCTGCATGCTGCATGCACAAAGGAATTGTGCTGTGCTATAAATTAATGCGTTTTATCTATCTCCCTCAAAACCTCCAGAATTGATTACTTACAGTCCTGGTCAGCTAAATATCAAATTCAGAGCCATTCTGGGAGAAAACAACTTATTAACATTTAGAATAATATAGTTTCTACAGAAGTAAAACTGTTGTCTTTAAAATATACTGATGAAGTTAAATGTCTCCATTTTTGCTGCGCTGAGATAGGCTGGGTTTTTTTCTTTGGCTCCTATCTGTTTCATGTAAGTAAAACCACTCTTTCACTATTATCTCTGTTTTTGTTTCTCTTTTTTTGTAATAAAGCACCATCTGTTCAATTGGCAAAAACTTGAGGATTGCATATCAACATCTATCACGAAATTTGGGATGTAGGCAGTAATAAAGATAGCAAGAACCATTGTTACTGCAATTTTATTCATTATTCACGCAATACTTTTTTCCTCATTTAAAAATGACTGTGGCATTCAAATGGCTAATTTGACAAGTGCTGCAAAAACCACGTGAAAATTAATGAGTTATATATAATTGCTGCATATGCAATGAATAACTGCTCAGATGTATGTGGTATTTTCTGTAGGTGATTAGGCAATATTTAATTCAGGAACAAAAGTTTAATGAGTTTCATCTTATATAAAAGACTTTGTACTTTGCCTGCTTTATCTGTAGAGCAGCAGAATCATCGAAAACTGGTTCCATTAAGGGAGTGCTTCTGAAAAATGTAAAAAGTTGGAGCAAAGCACAGGGGTGGAGCTGGTAGCTGCCAGTTTGTGCCAGTAATTAGTGACTGTGTCTGCATTAGCAGTGCAGTTCAGATCGGAAGTGCCCTTTTGAGGAAAATACCTCCAAACAGGATTGTCTCTGTTTTCTCTCTCTGGCTGACATCGTGTGGCAACCTTAGTGTGCACAAAGTGGGTAACCTTCTGAAAGAAACTAATTTTGAATATGCACTGCCGGGGCACATGTAGTGTGCCTCGGTCTCTGGTTGGCATTCAGGCCATGGAACCAGATGCCAGCTGGTCCGAAGCACTGAGGTACCGCGTGGATGTGTGAAAGCATGAACGCTTTCATTCCACAAACCTGATCCTGCTGCACTTTAGTACTTGTTAATGTAAACATAGCCTGTATTTCACTCTGATCTTTCTATCAAATCAACATGTGAGAACGATTATTTTGGTAGGAGTAGTTTTAAGAACAGGGAAATCTGAGATGAGAAGCATTACTGTTACAATGTTTATATAATGAAAGCATCCAATAATCCCTGGCAAGGGACCGAGTTCTACTGTGGCAGGTGCTGTACAAACAGATTGAAAAAGAAGTTGCCTGCTTCCAGTAACGTAAAATACAAAGTAGGAGACAGGTGGATGTGGACAGACTTATGGACGAATTCAGAGTTACGGGAGACAGAGCAATCTTCCTACTTGTAAAAGTAGAGCTAGGATAGGTGCTCATGTAAAGATCTCATACAATGGAAGAGTGCCACTTTTCATAGTATTCCAATGGCACCTGAAATCTGAATACGAAGACTGTTACCTAATGGTTTGGCCTTAAGAAGACACATAAATAATCTGAGAGCTTGTGTCTGCTGTTCCTGGAATGTGTAATGAAACCAGGTGTAAGGACTAGTTTGAAAGTATTCCCTCTCTGGTGTCTATGCAGTGGTGGAAAAGCAGGCATTGCCCTACAGGTCTATATGGGAGACTGAGACTCCTCTTTTCAGACTGCCCCATTTTCTGTCATGCAGATCTAGGTAGTGAGTCTATGTTCTGGAGCTCGTGGTATTGTGCTCATACTGTGTCTGCAGTACAGAAACACCACCTCTCCTGGATCTTCTTTCTCTCCCCAGCCTGTACCCCTTGAAAAGTTTTCTGGCTGCTAAAACAGAATAAATTTAGTAGAGTGAATCTGAATAGCAGCTTCTCTTCTTTCAGCTTTGTGGTTGGGAGGAGGAGGCAATAGAAGTTGGATAACACTTTTTTTTTTTCCTTAGTGTATGTGTATGAACTTTTAGTTCAGACACACAAAAGTATTAAAAGAACATTAATAATGTTGCCAAGTTAAATATTCTAGTTAGGAGATGCTACAATTACGGTTACTTATGCAACCTTAATTTGATCCCCTTGTGTGTTTGCATTATGATTCAATCTTTAATTGGATGTTTCTGGTTTTTTTCCGTGCTTTCCCCTCGCTTCATTTAGTGCACAAAATCCAGTACTTGTCTAATAAATACCTGTTCAATGACTTTTATAATCTCCCTTGTTGTTCTACATGTGGCCCTGTTCCTTTTTAGCTCACACTATTAAAACTCAAACTGTTATGATTTTCCTCTTAGGCTTTTTTTTTTCTTTTTTAGCCAATGCTATAATACTTTTTATATGGCACTATAGTACCTGAGCGTTTCATGTAAACTGATGAATTTGTTTACTAAGCTAAGGAGTGGCTCTACTCTATTTTACAGACAGGAACAGAGAAATAAAGTAGATAAACAGTGTCCACCAGTTTTCCAGTACTCTATTTGAAGTGCTTGGGGTGTCTTTTTCCTTTATTTTTGTTGTAGGTGCTTAGCATCATTAGCTATTTCGTTTGTTCATGGTACAACTTTCATTCAGTTCATCTGCAACTGCAAGCCTGTCCTTCCTGTCCTCTCAGCGCAGCCAGGTTTTACCACGGTTGGTTCCTATCCCAGTCAGCACTGCGAATTCCTCAGTCAGTCTGTTTCTCTTCTAGTCATGCTTTTCTTCTCCCTCCTTGTCTCCTTACCCATCAGTTTTGGGTCCTAGCCTTTCTATAGACTCCTTACCCAGTTCTCATTCTCTGCACTTGCTTTCTGTTGAGATCTTTTCCACAGCGTGGTCCAGCCTTTCTTCTGCATGATGCATTCAGTTCCTTATTCTCTTTTTTGCTAGCCCTCTATGCTTGTTTTGACACTCTCCTGACTCCCACTTTCTTGTAATACCTCTTCCTCCCTTGAAGGATCCTGCTTTTGTATTTACACTTGTTGTGTGGTAGAAGATGCCCGACTCAAACTGGGCCCAGCAGATGCCATGGAGAGGTTGCAGAGGTGTCACTGAGAGCGCAGAAGTCCCCCAGTCTCAGTTCAGGTGCATAGACATTGCCTCAGTGCACCTCCAAATGGAAAGCCTGTGCCCAGGCTTGAAATATATACAGGGTGGAAATAAATTTCAGGGAATTTAGGCTGCTAAAACTCTTCTAGTTTCCAATGGCCGTGAGTGAACTGACTTTTACTCGGTCACTTATTTATTTATATTTGTTTAAATCCGCAGTGAAATAACCAAATTTTGGTGCATTTTAATGGTGATAGTGATTTTAGTTGTGTCAAAATGGAGCTATTCGTGATAGACGGAGAAGTCCCCACTTCTGAAGCATGATGCTATAGTTATTTTACAGCCTATTTTTTTAAATAAGAGGAAAATATTTTACTTTTCTTTTATTTCCTTGTGTTGGGGAGGGAAGAGGAGAGCAACCATGAAAAATGTATAATTTTAGCCTGACTGATGAAAGCTTCATGAAATGATGAGCAGAAATAAAGAATTTACAGTACTGTAGATAATGTTAATGGCAGTGCTGGTTTTATGGCCAGCCTCTCATATTAAAACTCTGTGGGAAAACTCTTCAGACAAAATAACTTGATGCAACTCTGTTGGAATTAGCTGTGTTATGTCTGTCTTCTTTACCTGGGGGTTTCATTCCAAAATTTGTATGACAATAACATTTTTAATTTTAAGGGGAAAAAAGGTATGGTTGTTTCGTTTAAGAGTTAATACTACATATTATTTCTGTGCACTGTAATTTTTAATCTACGTACACAGTATTTGTGATTTTACATTTTCCTTGAACATGCACATGCTGTCTTGTGAATCAGTAAAGCTATTGCAACTCTGTAAAACACAGCTTTTTAAAAAATACACTTTCCCATGCTAGAATGTTACTTGACCAGCCGTATTACTTCACCTCTGTTTATTTTTGCTTTCTGCTTTGTCAGTTCATCTGATGTAAGCTGTAATGGGCAATGGCTTTTATTTGCATGTAGCTATGTGAAGGTAGATAAGTCTAAATCATGTGTTGGAGAGATGAACTACATTATGAAGACAGTTATAGTTTATATGTTAAATGTTCCACCATGAATCTGTTTTTCTTATTGCAGGCTATACTGTGGTGTTTATCTGCGTGCTTTTCAAGTGTGCCTTTTTTTAGAAGGGGGTAAGAGACCATGAATATGATGAAATATTGTAACACTTCTGTTAGAATAGCAAATACCTTTATTGCTGTATACCATGAAATGCCTGAGGGAAGTATCTGATGGGAACACGGAATCTCAGTTTAATTTAAGCCTGAAGAAAATGCTTGTTAACTTTTTGTCCATTAAAATTGGTCACTTCTGTGTGGGTAATACATTGATGCTCTTGCTACCGTAGTGTTTCATATTTATCTTGATTATTGCCAAAAGTTTAGTTTTTATTTCTGCTGAAGCGTGAAGTGTTTCCATAGTCACGTGCTCCTGGTGAAAACATAATTCTTTTTGTCCTAGTCTTACTTAGATAAAACTTATAGCTAATTATTCAAGGTACCTTTTTAGAAAAGTAATTTCAGCAAACCGGATAATGTTTCTTTTGAATAATTATCCTTCTCTGTAAGGAAAGTGTGTTCATCTGTCCTTTAAAAAGAGTGCTATTTTGTTTTTTCTCTTTGGTCGTTTATTATTTTGGTATCTCAAACCTACTCTTTTCCCTGCAAAATGCATGTGTACCAGAGAACCCATAGTCTGGCTCTAACAAGTACACCACAAAATCTGTGATGTAATAAAGCCTCTTAATGGAGTATTTTATTATTTGCTGTAATGTTTTCAGTAAATGTTGTAAGGCAAAACAAATATGTATGTGTGTGTGCATATATATATATATAAACATAAAATAAAATTTACCCCCTTCCCCTCTATTATTTAGCTCAGATAGGCAGCATGCTTACGTTGTTGGCCCCCTGGTCAGCATAGCTTTTCTTCTTTGATCCCTGTAGGTGCCGTTTGCATAGCAAGAATTCATATAACACTGTACCTAGTGGCAATTAACTGTGAGAGCCATTCCAGGAAGGAAATGCAAGAGCAGAAGATGGTGGGATTTGGCCCTCTGGAATCTTAGGAGGTTTTTACTGTAGCTCATTATTTATCCTCTTAGCAAGTAGGAGACCTGGAAATAGACTAAGGCCCTGAGGTACTAAGTTCTGTGTAAAACAGATTGTGCCCCCTTTCACTTTTGATGCAATTACTGATAGCAGATTTGGGGAGTAAAAAAATGAGAAGTTTATCATTAGGTAATTCATAAATAAATTAGGTATAAGTTAGTGTGTACTTAAAGGTAAGCAAATACATTGAGCATCCAAATTTTGTAGACAAAGAAAGGTATATGTGAACGTGTATAAGCTGTGGTAGTGATCATATTTGAAAGTTGTGATGCATTACAGTAGAATAGTAATTATAGCCAAGAATGCTCTATTGTAAGTTCAAACAGTCTCTCTCGCGCGTATGCTGTATGTGTGTGTGTAATGCTTAAAGAAATTCCATCTATGTTAATATTTGAGCTTTTTTAGTTATGCTTGAGTACATGGGGCAAGTTATGTACACCATTCTATGTATTTGATGCAGTATTTATTCCTTCATATGGCTAAAGTATTAGTAAAAATAGGAGAAAGTGATGAATGGGAATCAGTACCAGACATCTGAGCCAGGAATAACCATAGACTCAAATGCAGTAAAATTATTTGACCTGAACTGTCTGCAAAATCTGCTAGCAGTATCTTGATTCTGTTCTGAAGAAATACCCTGAGAGGGGAATGTGAAATAGATGTGCAAAAGGTTTTTTTGGTTTTTTCCTTTCTTGTGCAAGCACTCTGTTTTTTTCTGGAGGTAAAAAGGAAGTTAATACCCCTCCTCTTGACACAGAGACTTTGAAATCAGCGCTGTCCATATTTCAGAAATATAAATCTAGTTGCGTCCAGTGTGACCCTATAAAAGTCACTAATTAAGAGATTAATTCAGGTACTTCTGCCTGAGGGCATATGGGCAAGACTGCTGTCTGGGAAGGCGTCCAAGAATACAGCTGCAATCGCTGCTCTGTCTGGAGGCTGGAGGAACAGCATTGCTACCCACAGGACAGCTGTCTTGTAGCTACTCGTAGCTGTATTTCAAAGTAAAAAATTTAAGATGGCTGAGCAGAGCTGTGTATCTACTAAATTGAAGGTCTTTCTTCCTTTAAACGAGAATTCTAAGGTTGAAGTTTATGTTCTAGGTGCAGTAGGATCCCATTGACTGTTTTTTGCTTAATTCCGGGCCCCCCTTCCCTCCCAAAGTTATTTGATATTAGCAAAGAAATCTCCTGGACCTCTTGCCAAACCTTCAGGTGAATTCAGAAAATAACAGAAAAGTAAAATCAATTCCTTGTGACTGTGTTCACTACTGACTTCCTGACAGATGTTTCTTCCATTAAAATCTTTCTTCATTCCGAGTCAGTCTAAAGGACTGTCTCAAACTCAAGTCTGAACAGAAGCAGTTTTAATGAGTAGGTACAGTAATTTAAAATCTTTAATAACCAGACTACTACAATGATGCATTTACCCAGTGATCTTCCTATAACTCTAATAAGAAATTATTGAAATGCTGCTTGTGATGTGCAATCTTTATCTTTCATTGGTCTGTGTATCCAACTGTTAGAAGGTGAAAAATGTAATTCCAGCTTTTAAAAAAGGGCGCAAGTGTCCTGGAAATTACAGACCAGGAAATCTAACTTGAATACCAAGACATCTGCTAAAAACTATAATAAAGAACAAAATTAGTAAATTTAGCATAACTGTTGTATATTGAGAAATAGGCAAAAATTTCTGAAAATGTCATACCACAGAAAACTATCAGAATTCTTTAAAGAGTCGGCAAGCCTCTTTATAAAGTGATTTAGGCAACACAGCATTCTTATATTGTCAAAAAACTTTTGATGGGTACCCTTTTAAAAAAAAAAAAAAAAAGGCCACAGTGATGGAGTTTTGTTTGAGGGGGAGGGAAACAATGACAAACCTTAAAACCTTAATCTTTCATGAAATAAGAAAGAAACATCTTTTGGATTAGATTTCTACATGAATCTTTATGGTTTAATCAACTAGTAAATGATTTGGAAAAGGTGATGAATAGTGGGATGGAGAAGTACTACTGGTACAAATATGTTAGCAAAACTAAAATGGACTGTGAAGAGTTATAACACTGTGAAGTGATTAAAATGGCGATGAAATTGTCAGATGTATCAGAAGAAACAGTCCTAATTATACATAAATGATAGCTGGTTCATAACTGGCTACACTTCAAAAAGATCTTCAGTGTTATTCTGGATTTGAGTTATGTCAGTTCAGGCACTGAGTTGTCAAAAAACAAACAAACAAGCAACCGAAAAAAAAAAAAAAACTAAAGTAAGTCTCAGGAACTTAAAAGTATTTAATTGAATAAAAGAGCAAGAGAACAAAATGGAAAGCCTTATCTATGTGACTGCGTGCCCTTTGTAAATGTCCTTATTGGATACTGTGTGATTTTTCTTGTCACGTCATCTCAGAAAGGATGTAGTTCAATGACAAAAAAAACTGAGAAGGGCAAGCAAAGCAGTCTGGGATGGCTTTTAAACAGGATGAAAGTAAATAAATTATGACTCTTCAACCTGGAAAATCATGCTCCCTCATTCATCTCATTGAAATCTTATAAACTCTTTGAATAGTAGGGAGAAGATGAAGAGGGAATGATTTGTTCCCTGTGTCTCCTAACATAGGAACGAGGAGGTGTCTAATGAGGCAGCAAGTTACTAAATAAGAGGAAGTACCTTGTCACATGACACACAACTAAATTGCAGAACTCATTTCTGCAGGATGATGTAGAGGCCAAAAATAAAAAGTGATTTAAAAAATATTGAGGTAAAATCAAGGCAACAAAGTCGTCTGTTGGTGCTATTAAAAACAATGTTTAGGTACAGCATATGATCATGAAGCCCACCACTCCGTAATAGTTGGAAACAGGGGAGGGTATGTCAAAGGAAGAATCCCTCCTTATATATCCTGTGTCTTATGCTCTTTGTCTTGACTTCCTGGCACGGTTATCAAGTTACACTCTTAGCTGCATATACTGTTCTTCGTCCTGAACTAGGAGGTAGAAACACTGCACACCAATTCGACCTGTATATAGGAGCAAAAGCAAAAAGCAGCTTCTTTCCGCTTTCAAAAAGGTGTTAGTCCTTCCGTGTGTAAAGTAAGTAGGAGTGCAGTGGGGACGTTGCTTACTTTAAGCAGTTGGCGAGAGGGGACTTGGTTGACCTTTTCAGGTGTCTTATTCTGTTTTTTTAATACTTTTAGTTGATAGTATAGCATTATTGTTAAGATGTCCCAGATAGTATAGCACTATTGTTAAAATGTCCCATTGTGAGATAATCAAAATATAAATTCTGGTTCAAAACAACTGGCTCAAAACAACTTACTGCCTTGAAATATTAATTAGTCAGTATTGAAATCTTCTGGATTTTATCTTTTTGCTGTGTTTCAGAAAGGGAAACTATTTTTGTCCTCCGAAGACAAAAGGTGTTTCAACTGATATCCATGAGTTACCCACCTGAAAACAGTTTATTACATAGGTGGGTAAGGAAGTGCAAGAATCTACAGCTGCATATACTGCATAGGTGTAGAGCATAAGATGCCTGCGCGCACGAACACATGCATAATGAGTTGTTCACTCCCAAGAACTGTCATTTGTTGTCCCTTACTCATTGGCTTATACCCTTAAAAGAAAGTAAAAAGAAAAGCTAACAAAAGTTCTTTGAACATGATTCACTGTTTGCTTTTGCTGCAGTGTTGTTTGTTTCTTTCTGAGAAGAAGTCAGCTTGATATCTGCTGGTCTCAGAGGACTATTTGGTACAGAAGGGAGGGAGACTGTATGCGTCTTTATTTTTTCAGTGCGTGCACTGATCATTTCAGTTAATCCCTTCGTAATTGGGTTTACTGCTGCAGCTCACTACTACCAAGTACCATCGTGAGCTTCAGAGCATTTGCTCTCTTCCTCTGGGATCATGTTATTAGATGACAATGTCAGTTTTAATTTTAAAAATGTAAGGAAAAAAATTGAAAAGGAAACAAAGCACATCCTAAAAAGCCCTTGAAACAGAAGACTATTAGACTTTTATGTTTGACGCATGGGCTTTGAATCTTTAGCAACATTTGACATTTGTAACCCTATAGAATAGCATGTATCTTTGAACTGCTGCAACTGAAAAGTGAATTGTTGCTGGTAAAAAGGATTTTTAAGACTGAGTTCTGGAAATGCGAGTTCTCTTAGGCATAACTTAGCCTTATATTAATTGTATTCCCTATTTTTTTTTGTTTTCAATAAGGTATCTGCTGTCTAAGCTGAGAAAGGCAAAGCAATGATTACTGATATGGCAATTTCCTAGCTATTGTTTCCTTGGTCTCAGTAGTTCAGACCTAGGATCTCATTTTCAGTGAACAAAAATTCTTCTGATAATTCTCCCATCACAGTTCAGTGCAGGATGAAAGCAGATATTAAGCTCCTCATTTTTCTAAGTGACAGCAGTTTAGCATTTGCCAAGCATACTGCAAAGGAAAGGAATAATGCAAATTAAGTAGATAATCTAAAGAGAAATTTTACCTTGGCGAGTGCTAACATGTAAATGAAAACAAAGCTAATTTTGTTTTGACTTTATGATGAAACACAGCAATGTTTTCAGTGTTTCCTCAACGCTAGATTGGAGTCAGGGACTCTGTAATAAAAGGCAGTTTCCCCAGTTCTATTATTTTTTAAAATATGAATATTTGAGTTAGCTGAGACTTGTGCAAAATGATGTAAGAGCTGCTAAGAGAATAAAAAGTATACTGCCACAGTGTAGAAGAGGATTCCTTGTGACTTGTTAGAATTGCTGCTTGGTGAAATAGTATCATATTTTGCTTGAATCATTTGTTCCTACCACTCCCAGCAGATGACTATCCTACAGTCTTATTCCTCTGATATTTAGGACCTGAATGCTCTATAAACCTTAGGTTCCCTTATGCAGTTAATAGAACAGAGCAAGCATCAGGAAAGGATAATTCATACCCAGTATTTAGGGTCCCAGCTGAGGTTTTCTGGATTGCATTTTGAAGGATTCTTTCCATCTCCATTGCTTAAATAAAGAGGCTACTGTTTCAGGTTTCCAATGTAAATCCCTTCTTTCTAGCCCAAATGTATTCATGGCCATTTTATGGAATTGCTGAAAACGGACCATGATTTCATCAAACAAGGTGTATTTATATTTATATTTGTGTTTATATTGAAGGAGTAAAAGAGAAAAGGGCAGGATTTAAACTTGGAGAATGTGATTTTTTTTTTCATCCTGCTAGACTACGGTAAATCACTTAGTTATTAGCAATTTCTTATGATAAATACATTATCTTCATTGCTTTAGATTACATTAAGGTAGAAAAGAATGACTCAGAAGTTAGGGATGAGGAGTTCTGCCAAAGAGGAAATTTGGGTTGCTATGATTATTAGGGAGATTCATCCAAGAACAACACTGGGACAGTAGGAAGAAATATTTTAATTTAGAACATGGCCCAAAAAGAAGGAATCCGCTAATTAAATTTGTTGATGAGACAACGCTAAGAGATACTATAAATATGAAACGATTTGGAATATTATACAGGAAAAATTGGGTGACTTTCAGGACTGGAGTAACTGCTGTGTCTTGGCGTTTAGTTGCACATGCTGCAAATTTTGTATGTTTGAGGACCAATAATTTTTGCTATAAACTGGATATTTGAGTTAGGAATGGCAGGATCATCAGGTTATTTTAACTGATCACGCAGCAGTGTGCCACCAGTGTGATGCAGCAAAGATGACTAGAACATTAAGAAGAATACATAAGAGTTAGAGAATAAGAAAAGTTAGAAATATGAATGTTTTAGTGTTGTTATGCTAGGTACTGGTAAGACTTCCTGTGTAGTTCTGCGGATAGTTCTGATCTTCCATGTTAAATAAAAATAAAATTATGGTAGTAGTAGTCAGATAAGGGTTACCAGGCATATGAAAGAATGGAGAACTTGCCTTAAAAATCTCTGCTTGTATTTAATGTTATAAGGACAACAATATTGGCATAAAAACAAGTGATCGTTACTTACTTGAGAAAAGTGGGTTTGCTTTTTTGTTTGTTTGTTTTTATAATAATAAACTGGCCTTTACTGAATAATGCTGATACATTTGACTCAAAAGTTTGAAGTCTATGACCCTAACCAAAGAAGAGTTTACTTTTGTTGCAAGGTCTTGCAACTGACATCTGTAAAATTTAAGTCAAGTTGAACGTGTGTTTCTGGTGACGAGTTTAAACTGATACTGTTTGTGCTCTCTTATTTACCTTGTTAAAGAACTGAGGTTGACTTTGAATGTGAGTATGGACTCTCTTAAAAGGAGATACATGTTACTGACTTAGCTACTTATGCTAGAATCTCATTCTTTTGCTGTTCCCAGCTCTTCCAGAAGCAATGGTAGGAGAAATGTGTGTTATGAAAAGGAGTGTCAATGTGTTGAATGCTGAACAGAAAAGACTGTATCAATAGAGCAGAAACCTTACCAGTAAGGTGTGTATTAAATTGAAAATATTCTGCACCTTAGTTTTATAATAGATACTAATTTTTTTTGCAGGGTCAAATGTTGTCACTTTAGACAACCTTTTATAGAAAAGTAGTACATCATTTGGTGGTTTTTAAAAATCTGCTTTCTTTGATGTTGTGAAACCAATTAAGAAAACATAAAATTCTACTGAATTAACTGCAGAGAAATCCAGGTATCTTTCATCATCTCCCACTGCAATATGAATGTAGGAAGTGCATTCAATGATAACATGAAATATGCTAATTTAAAGGTTAATGTAATAGCTAGATTTTGGCAATAAGTACATTGCAATGTAAAAAGCTTGTAAATTCAAAGGAATATTATGAATAGCTTGATTTTATATTTACTTTGAAACATATGTATGGAGTTCTTAATTATGTACATTACCATATTTTTTCCTTTTTAAAGAGACATTGCTTTATTAGCCAATAAATACCACTCTTATAAACTTACTACAAGTGTGATAAACATTTTTTTTCTGGAGTACATACTTCTGTAATCTAGTCTTATACTGAGTTCCAGAAATTCTTCTGCTGAAATAGATACTTGATACTGGTGAGGCATATACACCACAATCCAGAAATTAAACACCTAGAACTGAGTATAGTTCATTTGTTATGTTTAGCAGGCAGAATATTAATGTTACAAGTCCAACAGTGTGGTGATATAGTACTTTTGGCAATGAAACTATGACTTGTCCTTCAGACTGTGCAAGGGAGTCACACAGACGCAACAAAAAAGGAGTTGAATGCTTAATTACTGCAGTAAGAAATTGAATATCTACTAAAGACTCCCAAATTATTAAATGACTTTAGCTGACATTAATCATCCCTGCTAGACTATGACAATCTTTATAAATAGACTCATGGTCCCTCTAGGGGTTTTCTCCAAGTTAATTGCTGACGATATAGGGGACTAGTGAGGAAAAGGATGACTGTTTCAGGGATAATAACAAAGCCTTAGTGTTCACACATTGGCGCAAATACTTTGGGAATATTGTACCTCGGGATGGAACATGTATATGTTTCATTCTTTTAATTGTTATTTTGGGAAGTATTTTAAAATAATTTTCCAATCCTAGCATTTGAAAACTGACTATTCATAAGAGTCTCAGCAAAGTTTCTTTTCATGTTAATAATGCTTTTGCTTGTCTTCAGTAAAAGTCTACCTCTGTTGGAATTGCTTTAGTATGTTTAGAACAGGGGCTTCGCATAAAAAAAACTTCCTCTAATATAAGGCTACTGCAAAGTTATGTCAAAAGTTGATATATCAAAGGATGCTCCAGTTGACTGACTGGGTTTAAAGTAAATAAAAGCTTTATAGGATCATTAGTCTCTCTTTCTATTTTCTTCTCTGCTGCCTTGTAGTTAAGAGTCCACCATCTATCAACTCTTGTAGCTCCATTTACCAAAGAGTTATTCGATGGAAATGCTTTGGATACTGTCATCTAATATACTTCCTTGGTATTGATGAAGTACTGTATGTTCAAATAGATTTTTTGAATTACTTGATAGTATAGTGAATATTCAGTTATTACTAATAATGATTTTGAAAAATCTTTGGATAACTGATTATTTGTATTAGTAATTTTTTCAAGTGTGAAACCATGAGCTGTAGAAAATCAGTTATTGTAAAGGAGGAAGAAGTGAATGTATTTGTGATGAGCTACTGAAACAGCAAGCTAGCAGTGAATAATAAATACACAGGTTTTTTTGCAGAAGTAGTCTTATTTTCACCAGTTGAGTTTTTTCTCATAATTGCCATTTTGGTTTAGAAGAGATATGATTAAGATTTATGAGCCCACAAAAAGTGGACTTAGACTCAGAAGAATACTTAAGAAGTGAATAAATACAGATGCAGTGAAGTGAGCAAGGTTGTATTGACTTCTGGTTCTCTGCAGTGATGGTTCCCTGCTCAATGCTTTCTTGAGTAAGGAAGAGTTGGCATCTGTTTGAAGCCATGGCAACTATTTGGGTGTATCTCTACTGAGGAATTCTTTTGAGAATGAACCCTCTTACTGGGGAGTAGTTGGACTTGCTGGTAATGAAATGATTACTAAGGAGTAGGCTCTCACTGAAGGGCTGATTTATTGTCTCCCATCATCCTTGCAGGCTTTGCTGGGCACTGGGGGATTGCAGCAAACCCTTACTGAAGTTTTACATGCAGCCCTGTGTGGGTCCAAAGGGAAAGTAGCAGGCACAAAGTATGTGCTTGCCCCTGTGAGGAAGGTCGTATGATCCAGAAACATGCTGTTCTGGTTTATTCTGTACTGAGCCTTTTCTTGCAACATATTCTGCTTTATCAGAGCACCCTTTGTGTTTTATGGTAAGCAGTTTATGAATGTGAGTGCGTGGCAGCTGGAGCTAACCTGTTCATCAAGTTTTGATGAACCAGAAGCACTCAAGTGCTCTCTTGACTGAACGAGACCTTTTGACTACCTTATAATGCCTCAGATTTTTACCTTTTTTTTTCCTTCACATTAGTTTCCCAGTGAAAGAAGAGAGAGCATTAGCTGCCTGTGAACTGGAGTCAGTGAAGGAAGAATTTTAAAGAACTACCCATCATTGTATTATTCTCATTGCATCTAAATTGAAATGATACTAAATAGGAACTGCCAAGGATTTTAAGCCATCAATGATAAATTGGGATGTTTATTCAAATCTAAATCTCTTGCCAAATTGAATTTACTTTTATGTGATGGTAAGGGCCAAATGAATCACTGAAGGTTGCACTGTGCATAGTGGTTTCATTATAGAAACTCATGTAAAAGTCTCAGTCTGTGGACAGTTATGAATGCTGCTATAATCTAGAGGTCTGCAATGTGTAATGAAACAGATGCCTAATGGATGGTGTATTAATCGAAACTCTCCAAGGGCTGGTTTGGATCTTAGTCGCGTTCGTTTTGATTTTCATTAGGAAGCTGATTGTATGCGTGAGTGTCAGCATTGTGAAACAACACTGTAAATCTCATATGGGGAAAGCAGCAAATATATGTTTTTAGAAAAGTAATATGCAAGGACAAGAAATTCCCATGTGGAGGTATTTTGCTTCTTCTGAAGACTGCTTTTTGGGGGCAACATTGATACAGCCTAATTAAGGGGGAGGGAAATAAAACTCCTGGTATGACATGAATGAGTTAACATCTGTGTAAACCTCATTTTTGACTAAGCTGGTTCTGTTACTTGATTTAGAATTTTTTTTGATATATCAGAAAGAAATGAGGAAATTGAAGATATCTGCTAATATAACAGATGATGTATCTTCTAATTCATTAATGTAGCCTTACTAGACTTGCTTTCTTGGAAGTTATTACTGCTCATATATATATTTTTAATTAAAATGTCATCACTTCTTTATCTGAAATATAAAATTAATAACTGGCAAAGAATATGAAGTTGATTTCTTTTGTCCTCTTAAATGCATATTCCTTCTGTATTGAAGAGAAAGAAAAGAAACTGCATGAAATCTTTTCTAACCGATTGAGTTGATATTATAATTTAATACTTGTTACTTGCTTGTATTGTAATTACTGGAATTTGTGGTGGGTGGAAACTATTGTTGGACTATGTGAGAGAGGCAAGTAGGCAAAAGGGGTGAATAGATGGAGCAAGCTGCTTTCCCTTCTATTTTTCATTGGTGAGCAGGCTCTGGGCCTTAACTTGGGCCTACCCTGGGCACTGAGGGGAGCTGCCTGTCAGCTTTGTTGCTCTTTTGAAAAGAGGAGACGGGTTTTTATTTTTAGGGAGGAAATTTAAACAGCTGGCTTATCTTCCACATGCCTGTTTTTCTGAGAGAATCAAGCACTTGCCCAGCAAAGAAGTGTGCTGGAAGTCCTCTGTGAAGAGGGTTGTTGCTTTGTGTGTGTGTGTGTGTGTGCGCGCGCGCGCGTGTGTCTCTTGATGCCTTTTATTAAAACATCAGTCTTGGCTGCAGCACAGGTATTTTTGTTAGCTGTCATAGTAAGGTAGCCTGTTCTCAGTCAGTATCTAGGCAGCCAGTAGCTGTTGGTGCCAAGACTATTGATGTCTGAAAGGTATATATGGGGGTGTAAATGCACATGCTTCCTCAAAGTAGTAGCAAGGAAATAAGTAGATTTAGTGTATAGGCTGATGATGGGCTAAAGCATAGGCTGATGATGGGTCATTAGCAGAGTTCTGGTACTGAAGAATTCTGATTTTGAAATGACAGTAGTATATGCAAGTGATCAGTCACATGCAAGTCACGCCTGAGATCTTATATTTGCGTGTCGGTGACTTTTGTGTTGCTGGGTTTAACCTGTTGTTACTGTGTTTTGCTAAGGGGGAGCCAAACTGGTGCAGATGCACATAGGCAGACCTCCTGCACAGTGTTCCCCTCACCCCTTCCTGGCTTAGCCTTCATTTCTTGACCTGTCAAGATGAGGTCAAGAATCACGTCCTTCTCCTGCAGGATAATCCTTTAACATTTTCCCCAAATCTTTAAATTTTGATTCTCTCTAAAGATATAAAGTTTTGCATTTTATGAAGTATTTCATTAGAAGTATTGCCTCTCCACAACAAAAGGAGGAAAGTTTGTAGGAAACTAGTGAGAGAGAGAGCAGGCTGTTCTGCTCATTTGTGTTGCCTTTAGTTGATTCCTTCTCTAGTCTTGTGTGTATTTTTTAGCTTCTAATTTATTGAGGATCTCATTTCTGGTAGGTCATCTGTGATGACACATGTAAAGTATTTACTGTGCTTATATGTGTCAAAGTTTTGATATGCTGAAAGCTCTCATTCTAAGGTTTTCAATAGTTAATGTGATGCAAAGTCAGAATGCAGTTCTGTGTGTTTGCACGGTAAGCTTGAGGTACTAGATAATTTCATAAGAATAAGTTACTGTTTCAAAGCTTATATTTCTTTAGCCAAGCTATAGAAATATATATTTTTTTCAGTATCCTGGAAAAAATAAATGTTAAGCATTTTATACTTGAGTATTCATCTGTTTCTACTAGATTTTATTTCCCAAAGAACCAAAAAAGCTTTAATTTATAATGTTTTTCAAACAGTACGGAGCTCCTAGTTATATATATAATATAGATATGTTAATTGCTACTAGTTTTCATTTCTACTAGCATTTTTGGCCAGCTAACTTTGAAAGGAGAGTTATGTTGTGAGTAATATAGTTTCCACTAACGTTCACTAGGAAATATTGTAATTGCCAAAACCTACATATAAATATTGTATTGTTCTGTAGAAATGACAAATTCCACTTAATTTGGTGTTAGTGAATGATTTTCTCCAAAATTAAACTGTAATTATGCTTTTCTATAATGAACTGTTTTAATTTACTGCAAATACCAGATTGTTGCAAATGCAAATTGTTTGCACAATGCATGGTAGAAGTGGCAAGGCAACTAATTTACAGCCTAATAAGCTGCTGCGCTTTATTTTTTTGCAAAGATGATTTTGTGTATCTTGAAATTTCAATAATTCATATGTGACACGGTGATTTCACAAAAAGAACAACTTATCTCCATGTCATCATCATTAAAAGAATGACCACCTTGGTGCACATTAGCCGAGATTTTGATAACTTTCTTTTAATTTGACTTGTTCAGGATGCTGCTTTGCAAAAGACCACGTCTTTCAAATACCATTTTCCATGGCATTCATTTGTTAATTTCTTCCATATGCATGCTCATAATCTTTAATGTGCAGTATTTTCCATAATTAACATTTCTACAGTAATTCATGTGAATGTACTGCAAGGAGGGGAAGATGATAGTTAATGCCATTGAAAACATTTCTTTCTTAATTTTTTGCGTATTTTCAATGTGCGTTGTACTTAACATGCATTGGTGTATTCAAAGTCTTTGCATAAAATACAGAATGCAAACTGATCTGGAAAACTTGTCTCTTTCAGTGTCATTATAAACTGCAAATTAGAAATGAAGAGAAGGATGGGAGAAAAAACTTGACTGGGCAATGGCCTGAGCAATGTCTCATAGCTTTGAAATCAGCCCTGTTTTGAGCTGCAGATGACCTACCTGCAAGAAGTTTCTTCCAGCCTTCATGGTTGTGTCATTCTGTGAAAGCCGCATTTCTGTTCAGTTCTCCCCAGCACTGTAAGTGCTGTCCATAGGCAGCTTCATCACTAGAGCTGCAGAATCAAAGCTGTATCAGATGGAGTAGGTGAATAGTAAGGGTCACTTGGCTAAAGTTTACGGCACTGGTTAGCTGAATTTTTCCATGCAGTTCTGCATCCTGGCAGATAGATGCTGCAAAGCCTATATGGCAGGAGGAATGAAGGAACATAAAAAAATTAGGTACGGGGATACAAAAAGCAGCTTATTTTATTTATATCAATGTCATGATACAGCAGAGTGTTCCTTGCACAATTTTTTCTAGCTTGTGTGTTCTACTGCCCCCTACTTTTTTTTTTTTTTTTAAAAAAAACTATTGAGGTCCTTTCTATAGCGCCTGTGTGCTCTACTAATTTTTTTTTAACTATTGAGGTTCTTTGTGTAGAAAGTGAGTATTACTTTCAAGTGCTTATCCACATTTTTTCAAGAATGCCTTCAGAGACATTTCTAAAAATTAAGAGGTGCTAAATATGGAAAGCATTATGGTGGTTCACTGCCAGTGATGTACGCTACTAAAGATACAAAATTTTTGACTTTCTGTTACTGCTTCCAAATATCATCGCTTTGTCTCTTTGGAAGTCTATAGGCTACCTTACTAATGAGGATTATTAATCTGTTGTAGAGAGAAGGGTGAACTCCAAAATGCAGAGAACTGTGGATACTGCTTTTATTTTGAAAAAATGGCTTGGAGAAGTTGATATTTTAACCCCCATGAACAGAATAGCTTTTCATTTCTAATCAAAAAGCTGAATGAAATATAAAAGTAATTCTCTCTCTTTTTGCCTGTTACTGGAAAATTTCACAAGCCTGAACTTTTGTGGAACATTCTTCTTAACAAATGAAAGGAAAACGTATCTGTTAATGACGAGCAAAGCTTGGATGTGGTCTTTTTCTGCCCATCTGTACTCAGGTTTCATGAACTGTTTTACAATCACAATAAAAGTAAGGGTGGTCTTGTTTAGTTTCTATAGTATGTCTCTCATCCTAGCCGTTCCCTGTTTGCCTCAAAATAAAGAACAGAGTAGTGCACTGGTTTTGACTCCCCTCCCAGTATTTGGGAACTTTTTTTCCTAGTCCACTGCCCAGAGACTGATTGGTGTTCGTATTTTGATGTTGCTTATTTACTGTGAGAGCAGGCGCTCTAGTGAATATGTTGTGGGGGGAACCCAAGTGGTGATTAAAGTCTCAAAATTGTGACTCTGACTTATCTTTAAAAATCTTAAGATCAAGTGACAGCCTAAAGTTGGTCAAAATAATAGTCAAAACACCAACAAAGATGATATGCACAAGTAGAGATTGCTCATAACTGTGTGTTGGGGTTGTAATGCAGTCAGGCTGGAGGCTCTGGCTTGCTTTTAATGGGAATATATTTAAAACTGAGTCTCTACCTGAGTAAAGTAGTCTTCCTAACACTAGGACAATTTTTCCCTAGAAAAGAATCAAAAAGTATTGCTATTGCCTTGTAAGTTTAAAAAGGTAAGAAGTAGCTGTAGTTCTAACCAATTTCTCTTGCAGTCAAGGCTTAAAAAGATAGTGGTCAAGAAATGAAATCTGGATGCACAGAGAAGCTTGTAGCTAGATTTGAACATGTGTATTGATGTTTATTTCAGAATAAGCTGTGGAGCTGGTGTATTCTGAAGAGCTTACTTGCCCTGGAGGAGGCCAGGGCTATATTGCGCCAGTGGGAACATGGTTGTAGCCTAGCCTGAAATGACAGAGGAGTGGAGGCCGGTTGCCAGATCCAGAGGAGGAGAAACATTAGCAAGTTCCTGGCATTGTAAATCATTGCTGTTCCTATGTGATTTTCGAGCAGCAGCAGTGAATCAGGGAGGACTTAATGACTGCGAACACACTTTCAAGTATTTTTCCCAGATCTGTCTCATGTTGTTTATTCTGTTCTCAAAACACCCTTGTCTTGGTTACGTTGTAGCCTGTCAGTCTATGTGGAGGACTCTTACCTTGCCAGACTTGGGCTACGTCTTAGAGTGGAGCTCAATAGGATTGGATCTGTGGAGTGAGATGGTGATGGGGCCAGACATCCACAATATGTGTAATTTGGCAAGCTTACTGAAGAGTAACTCTAGTGTGGTCCCTTGTTAGTGGTTGGAACTCATTAGGTGTGGGTTAACCTCGTTCAAAAGGACTCTAGATCGTGCTAAGATCACTCTGCAGTGTGACCTGGAGCATGGTAAGTGGGAGTGATTCAGTGATTTGCTTCAAAAATGCTCTCATGAGAGCAAAAACACTATGCAGATGCACCTTCTCTGTATCTGGAATTCGTAGCGGGAAACGGAGACAAGTTGTAGTGACAGAACATACACTTTTTCTTTCTTTGTCCTCGTGTGTTGCACAGAAGGCAAGATGCTGTAAAAGTGTCACGGTCCTCTCAAAGAGGGGGCAAGAGAATTGTGTGACTGAGAGAATCAGTAACGTGTTAAGTAACGCAAGGACAATGATCAGCATTAGCACTTTTTTAAAGCGGGCTTACATGAAAACACAGTCTGTCTATATGTTCTTATCGGTGCCCAACTGGAAGGTTAGCAATGGTTTTATCATTGTATTCTGACCCTGATCTCGTAGATCCATTCTGTGATATCCTAGGGTATTGATTTTGTATGTTTTCTGATTTTAAATGAATATGGCCCTCTTCTAAATAGAATGAGCAGCTCTATTTTTCTGAAGAAGAGCCAGCTCCTTAGCTAACTTTGCCATTTCCATGGCAGTTTGTTAGCTAAGGATGTCTCAGATCTCTTAAACTGAGTGGGATTTGTTTTTACAGCCTGAGAGAGCGCAGCCCTCTCTCTCAGTGACCCAGCCTGGTGTGGCTTGGTCCAGTCCAACTGCTGTCGCACTCACTTGCAGCTGGGATGAAGTTGAGCCTGCAGTGCTCTGCATGCCATAGCTTGTCTTTCTCAAGTGGGGAGTACTGTCAGTAACCAAAGATGTGGTATAGAGTGCAAAGCGGGTTGGCTTGCTTCACACAACGAAAGACCTTGCTGTTGAGACTTTGTGTTGTTTGTTTCCAGCTCAGGGAACACCAAATATGTGTTCATTCATATTAGAGAGGTCAGCTTATGAGCTTTTGCCCCTGTTCTGCCACACACATACACCTTCCTTACTCCCTCCATCTTTGAATACTCATTGTGTGGAGGTGTCCATCTATTTGATGTTTCAGAAATAGTGATCATTAGATCCTGATTCAGAGAGAGTAATAAGAAATTGAGAGCCTAAGCTTATGCTGCTTTATTTTATAACTTGCTAGCTGTGTAGCAGAGTCGCATAGACTACTTATATTTTTACCCTCTGTCTCCTTCCCTCTCTTTTAAAGCAAGGTTATTTTCTAAAGTGCTGGTTGAAGAGATGCTTGTAGGTTGGTGCTAAGAGCAATGGAAGGTTGCAGCTGTTAATGGAAGCTATTCTGAAATCTGATCTCTTCTACAGAATTTTTTTTTCTGTCCAGCAGAGCACTCTTTCGAGTTTGATGATCAATACTGCCGCACTAGGCATAACAGCAGTGTGAATTTCGTGTCCTTCTGAAAGAGACAAAGAAACGGTTACTGAAACCTTAATTTGCTCCTTTCCAAGACAGTTTGCTGCTTGTGGGTGACCTAAAATAACGCATCACACTTCTATCAAAAAGCTATACTGTCTGTAGATCTTTCCTGGTGTAGTAGCAAACCTAACGTTGGAAGAATGGAATAAGCCTCTGTAGTACTGGAAGCAAATGTAGGGAGCGCCCAGTGGGTGAAAACAGCCCCTTATGTATATGGCAACAGATTATTAGAAGATACTGAATCCTGGCAGAGAAAACTTGAACAAAAGTGAGACTAAACTCTTAACATATTCTGAAGTTGTCAGAAACTTTTTTGTATAATTCAGAATTACTAATACTATTTATTGCCTAGAGAAAAGAATTAGGCAGTGCTTATCAGGCAGATACCGTTTGTAGTTCAGAAAAAAAGAGTAGCATACTGCCATTCGGATGTATGTAATGAGTTTTTTATTTTGCATGAGATGCATAAGTTCTGTTTAAATTTTAAACTGAAAATAGAGTAAAACATTGTAGTTATTGAAAACATAGCTTCTGTTTGATGTCATGACACATTTTGCATCTGATGTGCATGCTCTCTCTCTCTTTGCCCTGTTGGGAGGCTGTTA
Organism: Struthio camelus; assembly: GCF_040807025.1. Classification (NCBI taxonomy): domain Eukaryota; kingdom Metazoa; phylum Chordata; class Aves; order Struthioniformes; family Struthionidae; genus Struthio; species Struthio camelus. The sequence goes on along the minus strand of NC_090944.1, from coordinate 84,457,896 downwards.
ATCTAATGCTTTTAAAACATGCAGAGTATCAAAAATACCTTTCTGCCACTGATGATAGTAATGAAAGAAAAAGCTAGGTATACTTCCTGAGCCTGTAGGATCGAACCAGTTGACCTAGAAGATGGAAAGACTTTCCCTCTCGGTTACTGTATGGGGTCACTCTGAACTCTGCTGTGTTGCTCAGGTCTAAGTTGGGGGGGGGGGGGGGGGCGGGATATACTGCGAAGTTTGTTGTAGGAAGTGAACTGTGATAGAAAGAACAGGGAAGCCAGATGTAAAAGTTGAGAAGAAGGAAGAATCCAATTGAAAAGGCACCAATAAGGAACTAAATAGCAAATAACACTGTCCCATGAAGTGGAAAACCACTGAATGAATACTACATTAATCAGGAAACTTGAAAGATGTATATATTGTGTTGAGGCCATGTTTCACATTTGGAAGCCTCATACTGGCATTTGGGGAAATCTTTGGGTCAGCAGTATTACATAATCAGAGTATGTAGATAGATGTGATATACTGAAGTCATTCCTCTTCACAGAGTATGAAGTGATAGTCTAATAGTAATTGTTTAAAAATAAGTGGGAGGAGAAGCAACAAAATATATGAATCTTGCATATATTTTTAAATGCATAACAACTCAATAGTTTGAGTGCTATATTCATTTAACTGCACTTTCATGTATGCTGAAGGTGGATTTCAGGGATGGCACACTTAGTATCTGATGAGCTTCAGAAGATAACACATTTCAAACACTTGTGTATTCTGTGGAGTGATCTTCTAAAGCAGAAAATATTTTTTGTACAGCTGATGATGGTAGAAATATATTTTGTCTTCTGAAGGAGGTTTTTTTAATATTGTCCATAAGCTCATGCACAGAATTTCTATAGTGACAAGGATCAATTGTTTTTATTCAGTTTTTGCTGATAATATTGAATGCATTAGGACCGTTCAAAATAACCTTTTTCCTTCTCCTCTGCAATGCCAGCTCTCTTTTTCAAGTGTTGTATTCCTGCTATAAGTCTCCACACTTCTGTTGCTTCTTTGCTTGATCGCTGGCACAACTGTTTGACTGTTGCCTCTGCAGATGCTAGTTGCCTGAACTATACAAAGTGATTTTAACTGCAAATGGCATTTCCCCTACCTCCCCCAATATCAGTGATACACAGGAATGTAAAATAATCATTCTTAACAGTTTAGTTGTGCTTTAGTACTTTCATATTGGTCGTTTGCTCTTTTGCGTCATCATGTATGAAAGGGCCGAAGTGCTGGTGGGGTGAAGAATGGGCCAAAACTGAGTCACTAAGTTTGACCATGATCATGGTAAATAGAGAGGAAGGCTATTTTTAAGCTACTGCTCTTAACATCTTCCTGCCTCCCTCCCTTCCCCCCCCTCTAAGGGGAGGGGAACGTCTGGTTTTGTTTGATTATATTTTGTGCCATGCTGACACTTATTGATACTGCTCATTTCAGCAGGCAGCTAATATGTGTAGACTGTAATAATTACTTAATAACTGATTTTATCTTACTACAGCGAAACATCTCTACAATCTGTTTTTAACTTAGGTATTTCTTTCAAATGCTGATATATGATCAGTTGATTTGGCAATAGGCTAATGGTATTGACAAGATTCACTGTTTCTAACCAGCCTCTATAACAAAATTTTCCAGTAGTAAGTATAATAAAAAAGCATACTAGAGCAGGGTTGTAATTTTTTCTTCATATTTTCAACCTTTTAGATAAATCATTTTTATAGCCTCCCCCAACACAATAACTTGGGTTTATAGCATTTTGCAGTGTAGCATTTTGAGTGTGTGAGGGGGATGTGTGTGTGTGTGTGTTTCTTAACCAAGGGAAAAAGCAATGGGAAAATTTTGTTTTCCTTTGCTGATTTGGATTTCTTCCTTACCCTTGGTCTTCAATACGCAAAGCACTGTACTAGCTGTTTCTGTTACTTCATTTGTTTTAAACATCTGTAGTACTTCCATTTTGCTCATCTCTCTTTCTTATTTGCTACTGTCCTTTGTTGGGACTTTATAAAAGTGGCTTGCGAGTAAGATGTTTTCATGTTTAGTTCTTTGTTACCTGCAAAAGGTACTTTAGATGTCAGTAGTGTCCTGTGTGGCCTAGTTTTACATGGTAATAGCTTTGACTGTAGAATATAGCTCAATTAAATAATGAATTTTTTAAAAAATATATGGACAAGTTCTGAATTAGTTTTGAGTCATATAATATAATAATTAGATAAAATTAAATATGTATATATAATAATGTGTGTGTGTGTATATACACATACATAAATACATATACCTACGTGTATGTACACACACACATTTATAAAGTATGCCTAGACCGGGTGGTTAGGACTGAAGAATCTAAGATGAAGATATCCTTATATTCTCCATGTTTTATTTAAGAGTTGCATTTTAAGGTGTTTATTTTGTTTGTTTATTTTTTAATTGCTTCTACCTTTACAGAAGTAATCGGCAAAGCAGATCTGAAAACACCACAGCTCTGTTTTAAATTACTATATTTACTTATGTCATCATAATGAACACCAGTTAGGCTAGGATGCTCATCTGTAAAGGCAAACAACTGTATTTTCTGTAGTCCTTGGTTTAACTGGAGACCTTTAAAGCTGCTGCTTCTGCTTTTCTCTGCAATGAGTTTCAGAGGAAGTTTGTTTCTGAAGGGGTTCTGCATCACAAGATGATGCAGTTCTGCAAGGCTAGTAAGAAAACTTCCAGTGGTTTTCACTGTGCTATACAGGAATATAGTTCTGTAATAATTTAGAGAGTCTGAATACAAACTGTGATCTCTTGCTTCTTTTCAGTGGAAAATACAGATCTGGAACTTGTATAAATTGATAAACTGTTGGTAAGTCACCTTTTGTACTGGTCAGACTGAACAGAGACCGTTATTGTATGTCTGAGAAGTGTTAGGTGGAAATAGTTTCCTCTGAATTAGCTTACATCGTCATCGTCCTCTTTGTCTTTCTAGTTTGCATGTTCCCAGACCATACTGTTCACGTCAGCGAGAAACAGATTGCTATGCATAGGTATACTATATTTTTTAAATCTGCGGTAGTCAAAAGAGTGCAAAGTATTGTTGTATAGAAATTGGGGGGATAAACTGTTTTTTCTAAAACTCCTCTGAACAGTTGGTTACTTGATTTCACAAGTAACTTTTTCTTCTCATTTCAGTGCTGTTTATTGCTTTTCTTAATTCTGTTTTTTCCAGCTGGAATCGTTGCCTCACTTGCTGACTTGTTGGGCTTCTGCCATTTTATGCTTTTCCTTTCCCATTATAACTCTTTACATATCAGATCATGCTTCTTCTGGAGACGTGGAACAATATTCTCCAGAAACAGCGTTGCTATCAGTGGTACGAGGCCTTTGGCTTGGATTCAGTTGTATTTTGAATTCCTGATAATTGATTTCACCTCTTCTGCATTGTGTTTTGTTTCCAGCAGCTCTAAGTGGTGAAGCTTTCAGTCACTCTCTTAGCCCATACTGGACAGATGGCATTGCAAGGAATTACCGTAGGTCTCTTCAGATGCAGTCTTTCCAGTTTCGATCCAACATGACTTATATCATTAGTTTCTAAAGAGACATTTATATTACAGCCTGAGATCAATAACATTCCTCAGGTTCTGCAGGGTCTCTCTTCCAGCATCATCAATCACTGTGGCTGAACAATGAAAGGGAACCAGCCAAGAAAACTCTGATCAATGGACATTGCATGTAACGTTTATATGTCAGGGTAAATGAAATTTTAAAAATAAAGCCTTAAACAGAAAAGTTGGTGAGAGAGGCAGATGTTTCTCATTTCATTAGTAATTCTGAGGTTAGGTGAACTAATTCATATGTGCCGCTTAATCAGCCCTATGTCCTTCTGTCTATACCCATTCCATTGTCAGGAGGCCACATTTCCTGAACTTTCTCTCAGTTGCTTAGTTCTCAAATTTAGCTGAGTTTTGATGTGCTGCTTGCTTTCTTATTTTTTCAGTTATGATGTACTATGTTTTAGATATTAATGTCTCATAATTTTCACTTCCAAAGGTAAGACTGATCAGTGAAAGACTGTCAGCAAATGCTGCATTACTGTTAAAAACCCATCTTTAATAAATAAATAAATTTGCAGTACCACTGTTTGCATACCAGAGTGGATCTTAAACCGTATTTTGTACTTAAAATAAGCATAAAACTCTTTCCTCCCCAAAATGCCTTTTTTTTTTGTTTTGTGTTGAAAGCTCATGTGTTCAGTAGTTTGGGAAGCAAATATCTGAAAAGCGAGTCAAATGCAGCATCTGGTGTGGCATTTTATTTTTTATTATTTTCCGAGTAATACTGGTAGAATAATACAAATAATTAAATACAGTGAACACAACTTTAATTAAAAAGATTTTTTTATAATCAGTTTCAATGTTTCCCATATTCTTCCAGTCATTCTTTGCTGTAGAGAATTTCTACAGAGATTTCCAGTAAGAGCTTCTCTCTTTCAGTGTCTTTGGCAGCTTTTTTTGTTTTTTGTTTTTTCCTGCCCCCCAGAAACAAACGCTAGCAGCTGCTCACAAGCAACCACTAAGAAAAGCATTTTCTTCTTTTCTCTCATGGGATTAACCCATCATCTGTGCATTGTAGTAGTATAAGTCAGCAGGCTTCCCTAGCTTACTCTTGTTAGAGCCAATGGGAATTGGTGACCTTTTCACACCGGGACATTTCTTTCTGATAAACCTTTACAGAACTGGCGTTAAGATTGGGTGTATTTGTCAATCTAAGTATTCAAAGGAAAGTTTTACGGATCTCAGAATGAGAAACTAAGTTACAGTTAACATTTGATCCAAAAAAGCCTGATTTGATCCAAATGCACAGATATGAGTTCCTAAGAAAGCACAGTGACAGCTTGCAGGAGGAAGAGGAAATAAATAAAAATTTTAAATGTGGTCTACAGCCTTTAAGACCAAAATGTTCTTAATATCATATGATATGATTTCTAGGTGTGTAGCACTTAATCTGGGGTGTTATTAGCAGTTGTAGTGTGTATTTTGTATACACATTTCTACATACATTGTTCTCGGTAAGTTCACAATGAAGGAAGCGTCACATAGAGGAAACTTCTGTCAATGCAATCTAAAGCCAGAGACTTTGATCTTCCAGGATTCAGTGTGTGACTGGTATTAGTCACTATTAGTCTATTAGACTATTAGTCTAATAGGTGCAAATAAGCTTCTGTAAATTGCTAAAATTCTGTCTGTTACTGAAAGTAGCCTTAGTCCCATTAACTATTACTATGGAGTTATGAAGATAGTAAAACCTGCTACAAGTAATTCAAAAAGCACAGTTTGTATTCTTCAATTTGCGTTTCACTTATTTTGAAGCCCTAGTAAATACAGAGCCAAGTGCCACATTTGCCAAAAATCGAGAAACAGTTGTTAGATAAAACACATTGTAGAGGAGAAGGGAGAGGACTCCTTTCTCAATTTATACAGAGAGGGGAAGAAAAACTGTTCATTTGAGCTGTGATTTCACAGAATCACAGAATCGTTTAGGTTGGAAGGGACCTCTGGAGATCATCTAGTCCAACCTCCCTGCTCAAGCAGGGTCACCTAGAGCATATTGCCCAGGATCACATCCAGACGGGTTTTGAATATCTCCACCAAAGGAGACTCCACCACCTCTCTGGGCAACCTGTGCCAATGCTCTGTCACCCTCACAGTGAAGAAGTTTTTTCTCAGGTTTAGATGGAACTTCCTGTGGTTCAGTTTGTGCCCGTTGCCTCTTGTCCTGTCGCTGGGCACCACGGAGAAGAGGCTGGCCTCATCCTCTTGACACTCCCCCTTCAGATACTTGTACACATTTATGAGATCCCCTCTCAGTCTTCTCTTCTCCAGGCTGGACCGGCCCAGCTCCCACAGCCTTTCTTCACAGGAGAGATGCTCCAGTCCCCTCTTCCTCTTTGTAGCCCTCCGCTGGACTCTCTCCAGTAGGGCCATGCCTCTCTTGTACTGGGGAGCCCAGAACTGGACACAGTACTCCAGATGAGGCCTCCCCAGGGCTGAGGAGAGGGGCAGGATCACCTCCCTCCACCTGCTGGCAACACTCTGCCTAATGCACCCCAGGAGACCCTTGGCCTTCTTGGCCACAAGGGCACACTGCTGGCTCATGCTTAACTCGTCCACCAGGACTCCCAGGTCCTTCTCTGCAGAGCTGCTTTCCAGCAGGTCAACCCCCAGCCTGTCCTGGGGCATGGGATTATTCCTGCCTAGGTGCAGGACCCTGCCCTTGCCTTTGTTCAACTTCATGAGGTTCCTCTCTGCCCAGCTCTCCAGCCTGTCCAGGTCCCTCTGAATGGCAGCACAGCCCTCTGGTGTGTTATCCTCTCCCCCCAGTTTAGTATCATCAGCAAACTTGCTTCAAGAGCAGTTTTTGAGGTTCCTGGTTCTGTATTGATACAAGACCCTAACTTCAGTAAGTGACAATTCTGAATAAGTCCCAAATGATGAAAACGGTGTTAAGATGGTGCAAGAAGTTGGACTGGAAAGATTGCAAAGTAGTTTGTGAACAAATTTTGTGATGATCAACTGCAATGCAGCTATATTTTCACTTCCATAGCTGTGCAACCTTTTAAAGTTAGGAGCATCCTATATATTTGAATATTTTATAATCAAAAAATTCAATTAACTTAAAGCAATGAGGAGTTGTGTATTAGAAGTACATTTTTGCTGCCCGTCTAACTAGTGTTGAATAATACCAGTATAAGTCTATTGTGGCCACACCAAAGTCTGCACGAATGAAGCAACGATTATTAATTTTTTAAACAGAAGAAAAAAAAGCTAGAGTTGGTCAGAGAGAGATACTTGTAAGTGGTAATTTAACCTCAAGCTTTTGGGATGTAGCATCTAAACTGGACAAAAGACTTTTTAACAGATACAGTCTTAATCCTCTTTAGAATCTGTAGGTTGGTGCAGTAGATTGAAAGAGTGCATTTCTTATTCAAAAATAGCAATAATTACCTGATGTTTGGTTTATGCAAGAATACTGCATAGAAATGAATCCTCACAACTTGCGTTAGTCATATGCCAAGTAATATTGTGGTTGTTTCCTGCCTTTGATTCACTGCAGATATTTGCTGGGATGATACTTTTCCACAATAATTGTAATTATACTGTAAGAATTGTAAATACCGAAAGTTGTCAGTCAAATTAAATCACAGACGATGCTCAGCAGAGGTTATTTGGTCACTCTGGTTCTGAATAAATGTGTAGATGCTGTAGGTGCAATGGTTCGGTTTAGAGGTTAAAGGGTCTGCCAGCTGAATCATACTGCTTTAAAACCTAAACTTTTGGTGGATCTGATCTGCTTTTCCAGTCCTTGTGTGGCGTGCTCACCCTAGTTATTAAAGACAGGATTGCATTTTTCTGGAAATTCAATATGCTTACTTTTTAGTGTTTAACTTGCAACATCTCAGTTCCAGTAACCCAGCAATTAGTGAGAAGTTTCTTGTTGAAATTGTTTCAACAGCTTTTTCATCGCAAGACCTGCTTTCTGCTAAAGCTATCATACCATGCATAGATGAATCTGTAAAGGTGAAGAATTGTCTAAGCTGATTTCCACTGTTTCTAAACATGTTCCTACCTTCCTGCACATGGGCTTTCATTTAGAAAGCAGTACCAATTCTTCATTTTTGTGCATTTTTTGAAGGGAAATTTTTTGGTGCTGATGCTGCTGGGCCTACAGTTTTTTTTCAGATGGATATTTGGAGAACCATGTAAAAAGAAAAAAAATCTTAGTGGTATTTTTGAAAGGCCAAACATTTATCTAGGCGCCACTGAACGCTTCTCTCTATCTAGTAATACATCAACAGGTGGTGGCAAGGGAAGCATGGTGTTCGTTGACTGAGGTTTATGTAGCATGAGTGTGATGTTTGAACGTTTTATTTTCGTTGTGACAGGACAGCTGCGTATCAGTATATCCATCTTTTCCATCCTGAAACAAACCAAAACAGACAAAAGGTTTTTGTGTGTGTTCAGCAGCTATTGACTTTTAGCAGCCTAACAGTCAGTACTCTGATTGTGCAATGTTGTGTAATACTTACAAAAGTATTAAAACATAAAACAAATGAATATCACAACAAACTGAATGCTCCTGGCTTTTAAGAGTCTGGGTGCTAAGTGTTTGGTTTGATAGTTTTTTTCACAGAATTTCATTCTTGAAAAATATAAACCTTAATAAATCTGTATTATTTATGCTTGATATAGCTAAAACTAGGGGATGAGGGACTGACCTGGGACTTCACAAGATCTAACAATATTGCAATGGCAAGAAATGAAAAAGTAGGTATCATTTGTACTTGCATGTCATCTCTCCTTCATTTCTCTTCTGTATTTCTCCAATTAATGCCTTGTTTAACTTTTTTTCAAATTGACATAGCTGTTTGGTATTTGTTGTTGTTGTTGCAATTTATACTTCCATCTCCTCAAAAACAAGTGAGCTTGTCTGGTGCTCATTTACCTTCGTAACCCCCTCCCCACCAACCATTATGTTTCATTTGTTATTGTAGACTGAAATGTTCCATAACTGCATATTTTTTTCAGACCTGAATGATTTTGAGCTAACTGTAAACACTGCTTTTCCTGACAACCGGAAGATTTTTTATTTTTATTTTTTATTACTACTACGTTAACTGGTCTGAGAGCACGTTTTGGGGGGGCCTTTTTAAAGAATGTTAAGAGGCAATAATTAAATATAACATCGCAAAGCGTCCCTAAATGTACTTCACAGAACAATGATGGTGCTTTTTTTTTTTTTCCTGAGAAGTATTCTGGTTCTGCCACCTTTCCTTTTATCAATTTCAACCTATACTGCTACACTAACAAAAAATCCAAACTAATTTTAGGTATGGTAGTACTTGGCTTGTCATTTTCCTCACTAGAAAAAGGGTGTACTTAATCAGTAGAAAGAAATGTCAATGAAATAAGCAAAACAGAACCCAGTTACTGTATTAAAACAAAAAAAAAGAAAGAGAGACAAAAAGTGGCTAAGTGGTGTGGGTGGTGGTTTTGTCCTTTTTTAACTTGTGAATGTAGCCCCTTGAATAGATACTGATCTTTTTTGGTTTATTAAGAATCCTATTGCTTAGAGACCCAGCTATAGAAAATGCAGGTGTTAATTTCTGTAGAGAGAAAATTAGGTAGAGTTTTAACTCTGTTCTGTGCAAGTTTAAAGGCTAGTTTAGCGTTAGGCGAAACTTAAGATACCAAATTTGTTTGAAGGAAAAGTGGCTGGCAATCTGGAGATGTTCTAAATAAGAAAAGTGTTTAAAGTACTCTGTTCAGTTGGGGTGTGCTTTCCATTGATGCGTTTTTACATGCATTTGGAAGATAGCACCCACATTTTGTGCAAGGTCACTTTGACAACTTTCCAGAAGTTGGAGGAATTTCAGACCCAGGAAATAGATATATTCCTATTCTGAAGCCAAATAATTTCTGATAGGTGCTAGCGAGTCTGCATACGGACTGTCCAGAGAGGATGTCAGCTATACAACCTAAGGCTCAAGTTTAGTAGTGAGTACTTTTGATCTTGGGGTACCCATAGCATGTCACAGAAAGGTGGTTGCTGCCTTAGCATATAATAACCATGTCTTGATAAGGAAGACTCCTGGTTGGGCTACTTTAATATAATTGGAGCACTGGTAGTGTTGTCAAGGCCACGCTGAAATAGAAAAGACTAGTAAAAAAAATTCTGTGCATGTAGGACAAAAGGTTAAAGAAAATTCACGCCTGTGTCACTAAAAAGCTGCAAGAACTGAGCTCCAATAAGACCTTAGAGAGACCATGTGGAAGCTTAGCTTGAGACAAATTTATCAGGAGCCATGCGTCACTGGTTCCATTGCTCACGTATCACCTTTGTTTTAAATGATCTCGTCTGTAGACAAAAAGAAATTTCATAAATTCTTTTTCTGGCAGATTTAGGCTGCTGTTGACCCTGTCAGACCATGAGATTTCAAACCTATTGCTTAGACCACCAAACTTCTCCCCCATCTTTCACTGAAAGTTTATTGTGTGGTTGCAGGTGACATTGTAGAATAGAGTTTAATAATGGAGAACTGTCCTAGCTCCATTTTCCTTTCTCCTTTTCCCTCTGCCCAAGGTGATTTTAAATGCCTTTCTGAGTACAATGTGTAAGGGACAAGGCAGCAATTATTCCTTGTCAAATTTGTGGTTACTTGATTATTTATGTCAGCTGAGAGAGGCCAAAATCAATGAGAGTTCTTTTGTGCTAGTAGTGGAACTTCATTTTATCCCTGTCAAAGAGCTAATTTGCCTCAGCAACTGCTATTGTCAAAGTAGGGCATAGCCACTCTCCCTGAAGACCTTAGGCCAAAATTGCTAACATTGCTCTCCAGTCTTCTGTGCCTATACAGACAGATGGATGGTTTTACAGAGGAAACTAACTTAAAAAATTTACTATTCATGAATTATATCTCTTATTTTCCTGTTCAGTCCTCTGGAAGATAGCCGTCTCCAAGCAAGTGTGTGAGTTTTAAAGTTGAACGTTTTAACTCTGTTGTCCCTCCAAATCCTCTTCCAAGAAATGAGCATTTTTGTTTTCATCATTGATCTTTCTCTTCTGCTACTCTGTAGGTTATGTTAAGCATTAGACGAAGGTCAGAAAGGTGTGTATTGAAGGTGTCTGGCTTTTCTTGAGGCTATTCTTGAGGAAGTTATTTTGTATCTTGTGCTTGGTGAACAATGTGTGAAGGTACTGCAGTTCAATTCTGTAAGCATGTAATGTAGCTCTGAATTAAAGTGTTTATGAGTATATCTGATGATATGGCCTACATACTACTTAAGTTTTTAATATTTAAAAATATTTTAAAATTGCTGAACATGGTGCTGCTAATGAATTTTTCCGTGCAGCAGGGCTTCAGTAGGACCCTAGTGCCAGCTCAAAACTTCTTCAACTTCAAATTCATAAGTTTCTTAAACTGTGATGGCAGCCAAAGCGGTGCCCATTCCCTGAGGGAGCTGTGAGATTCAAATGTATAGCTTTTACCAAGTGCCAGAGGAAAACATACAACCTATTACAGGGGAGGGATTCCTTTAGCAGGTGTTAGGTTGCAGTAATAACAGTGAAGGCTTCTTTGTTTTTGGAAGTGTCTGACACAATAAAAAGAGCCATTTGTCATTTATAGTGACTTTTTGGAGCTATAGAATGCTGTTCTTTGATGGGCTTTAGCTCCTTCCAGGTGGACTTTCACTTGTGTTTGTTTTCGCTTTAGTTGCATAAACAGCAGACTTCGCTGAGATGCTTATTGCCTTTAAGGCCCATGGTCTCAAGGGGAGCTGCAGCTACTCAGCACCCTTGACAGATGATCCAGGGTTGTAGTAACAAATCTATTCCCTTTACAAATCTATTCCCTCTTTGTATACCACCCTTTATTTAAGGGTAAGAAGCAATGGAGGAGAGAAAAAAAGTGTATATGTAAAGGTGTGGATATTGTTTTTTACTTAGTAGCTAAGGGGGAGTGTCAGAGAGTAGTTTAGTTTTGGTCTGTGCTGACAATAAGCACCTTTTGGAAATGCCAGCAACCTGAAGAAGGTATTCTGGGCTGATATGTCGGAACATCCTTTGTTTGCTTTTCTTTTTAAAGAAAGAATGGCTCAGCCTGAAAGGTCATAATTTCCATCTTGCTAGTAAGCATACAGTCTGCTTTTTGTTTTGTTTTTTTGTAACTAACCAAAGACCAGTGTTAAAGCGAAATATGTTAAAGTCGCTTCCATTGGCAAAGCCCATGTTCTTTGTAGGTGAATGCTGATATGGTAAGTAAGTGTTTTAGAAATAAATGCAGCTTGCACATTTGCCTCAATCTTCCTGACTGAATGTTTATAGCTTGCTTTTAGTTAAACGTACTAAAGAGACAGAGCTATCCTTCAGCTGACTAGGCTTACTTTTTTTGCATTTCTTCCTTTCTGGTATTTCTTCATTTTGCATATTTTATAATGAAAGTTACCTTTTATCATGTTGACCTTTTTCACATATTAGTGAATGACTGATTAAGTGTCAACTTCTTAAGAGGAACTTATAGCAGCAGAAAAGGTTTGTTCTAATGGAAATACGTATGGCTCTGAACAGTTCAGTTCTCAGCATTCATCCACAGTGACTTTCAGCTGCGTGCCACAGATAGGGGAAATGCAAAAAGCCAGGTCCCCTGTCTTTACTGCTGTTTGGTTCAGTTTATTTGCAAGATGTGTCTTCATCGTGGGTACTTACTGCCACATCTCACTGGCCCCTCTCACTCCTCTTCTTCCCTGGTGACATTCCTTTAGTCTATCTTAGTGCTTATTTCTTCTGCATGGAGCTGAATATGTGGCAGGTTTCCCCCCCTGGTTTAATGGAAAGTCTGTTTCTGTTCTGTTCTTGTTTTGTTTGTGTTTCCTCTTCCTTCCCCCCCCCACCTCTGCCTCCCTGCGATGGGGACTTCAAACATGAAGGCCAGCAGGATTTGATCCTACGTGGTTGGTGTGAGTAAAAGGGACTGGTGTATTTCTTTCTCATCAGCATGACTTCTAAGTCTATATTTTTTTTTTTTATTCATACCTGCAGTTAAACAGTTTTTATCTGAACCCTTCTCACCAAGTCCTAATCTCTCTTTAAGTCTTCAGGGTTCTAGCACTATTTCTTACACAATATTAGTGTTGTTTTTTAAAACAAGGTATGAATGAATGCAAGCTGGGATTATTTTTACTGTTTTCTTGTAAGTTTCCTCAAATGTTACTGTATGCTGCCCAAAATGGGTTATTTTTCAGTGCCAGTCATTTTTTAATGAAGATTTAAAAGGTAAAACAACCTTCAAGAAGCTGCATACTTGATTAATGCCAATGTGGCTTGAGTTGTAAATGCTGTAAGGTGACCTAATGTGCTGTGTCCTGGAGAAGCTAACTCTAACCTTCATTCTACGCTTCTATCTGCAAATCCTAAGCTTCCTTCCTCTGACACAACAACACGTAGCAAGAGCGTGTAGATTCCTTGGCTTTAAATGAGACTTAAATGAGAATGGAAATATACAGTAATTTGATGGAAGTGGAGCTTATGAACAATGTTAAACAAAGAAAGCTCTTCCTGAATAAATTTGGAAAACCTCTTTATTTCTTGTAAAGTAACCGGTAATAAAATGGGGCTAGAGAAGCCTTAGGCACACTATATTTAAATAAGGTTCTTGTTTGAGCCACATCTAGAGCTGCAGTTATGGATAACGCAGCTTACAAGCTGCTCTTATTTCAAGAGTAAAGATTATATTATCATAATTTCAATTGTAAATGCTCTTTATTTTTGTCAACAGGCCACTGATAAGATCTCAGTGTGAGGCTCTTAGTTGACAAAATGGCACAGCATGCAAAAAGGTAATAAACCTACTCTGGTGAGGAAATTCTATTCAGCCTTTAATAACTTTAGTCAGACTGGGTATTTTGACTGAAAAGCGTGCTTGCTGCAGTATCGTTGAGAAATGCAGTGACAGGGTGCACGTTCATCTGCTGGGCTGGGGGAAGGAATAGGCTGGAAGCTCCTCTCCGACATTATCAACTCTAGCAGCTCTAGACAACCTCTCTTTACATTGATGCCCTGTCCTCTGAGCAGCTCAGCAGAGACTGATTTGCTGGCTTTTCTTGCCTCAGATTGCCATTCACAGTATCATCTGAGAGCAAGGCAGCAACATTTGTAGCACACTTGAACATACTACAGAAGGCTGGCTTTGAAGCCTGGAAAGATGGCAGACACAGTGTATTTTGGCATTTCCTCTTCACTCCCATTTTGTACAAGAGAATGATTTTAGCTTTCTGGTTCCCTCTGTTCCATCTCTCCTCTTTTGAATAAATAGACTTGCTCCAGCTTCTAAACCTTTTGTGGGTGTATCCTTGGAAACATTAATTACTGCCAAAGACTTGTTGAATTTAGGGACGTATTAGGAATATTTGTCTTAGTTCTCCTCTCATCCTTTAACATGCTTTGGTTTCCCAGGAATTATACCCTGGGACTTGAACAAGCCTCCAGTAGCTGTGTTGCACTTTTTTTCTGGGCTGACTTCAGAAGTGCTGAAAATGCCACAGACTTCTGGGTTCTGCACTGAGTAACCTTTAGCCAGAAAATGAGTCCAATAAGCTGGCTGTAGTTACTGGAGTAAGTTATTGAAGAGAAAGCCTGGTTATAAACCAGGCTTTAATGCAGACGTTCTGTGTGGATAAAGCCTAACGCTGCTGAGCTCACATATATCTCCTGAGTGTAATTAAGGGTGGAGTTTGGCCAAGCACCTTTCCGTCTCTCCTTTGTGTGCTGCTGAGAAAAATTAGACTGAAGGCTACACAGTAAGCCTAGAAGGTAAGAGCAAACAAAAAAAAAAGTAACAGTAAAATAGAAAGAATGTTTAATAAAAAAAACCCCCACAAATTCAGTACTAACGATCAAATATAGCAACTGTAAAAAGAACTAGATGGGAGCTCATCAGTAGTATGGCTTTGGAAGGTGCAGTTGAACAGGTGCTTCTCTCTGAGGCTGTGTCAGCGTTTCTTACTCTAGTAAACGCTTGGAAACATTTTCAGGATCTGAATTACTGAACTGAAAAAAAAGGTGGGGTGAGGGGAGCAAAACAGCCCATCTAAAGCAAAGATGATAGAATAGTTATTCAGCCATTGCAATGGAGAATAGCTCTTTCTGTGAGAGATGCCATGCTGATCTGCAGCATGACAGGGAAGGCTGCTCTCAACTGTGCCCTTTTCCTGAGGAGTATATGATATTCTCTTGGAAACCATTAGATAATGGCTGTTGGAAGTTTTAATGTGGGAGTAATGCTTAAAATCCAGCAACAATAAAATGTACAGTGTCTTGATACTTTCTGAAAAGTGAAGCCCTTTATTTACTGTTCTGGATTTTTAAGGTTTTTCTCTGAATGAGGCTTGTCTGTGCTTGCATTTTATAACTGCTGTGCAAGCTTATTTTCATTTAAAAACAAAATTGTTTTTAATATGATCTGAGCAATCCGGACTTTGCCTTTTTTTATTTAACCTGAGACGTTGCATTACATTTTTTGGTTTTGCTTCACGGATTAATACACGATTAGCTTATTTCTGATTCATGCATATATTAAAAGATATGGATAGCAGAACTGTCATTCCTGCTTTGGAAATCTGTCATGTTCCTTCCATATGTTTGAGCCAATGAACATGTGAAAGATTGTGCCCGTTTTTTGCAACAGTTAAAAATTATTCTAACTTCACCTCTCAACAGCACTGAGCATTAGATCTCTAAGGCTTTTTACATGAGCTGTTGGGAACACACACTCAAACTCATTTCAGTATTTTTGCACCATAACTTCTATTTTCAAAAAACAATAGAGCATTTTATATAATCAAACATTTTTGTCTTTTTGTGTTCAGTGCAGATGGAGGTAAGGAAATGAGAAATGATATAAAGCAGACAAGCTAATTGGAAAAATCCAATTACTTAAACGTTCAAAAGTCAAAAACCCAATGAGCCCCAAACCATTTAACTTTCCTCCTTCTTTTGATGCACAGAACAGTTTGTGAAGGTCTACTTGATAGTCGTACTTACTTTATTTGCCTGTTAGCTATGGGAGAAAAAAAGAAAAACATGATTTTATGTAATGTGCCTTTTCTGATAGCGGTAGGTACTGTTCTTAACTGCCAAACAACTAATTTTAGATCAGCCCTATAATGGGTATTTATGATTATGTACTTTAATAAACCTATCTGCTTTATATATCTTCTAATTATTTACTAGCATGGATTATTATTAGGAATATATTTTCTTACCTTTCTATTCTGCTTTTGAGACTGACGTTGGGGAGCTGATGCTGATGAGTCAAAAATGAAAAGGTGACAAATGAACCTGAAAATGTGTTGCAGTTTGAAAGCAGAAGTAGTGTACTTGTTATAAGCATATTTGGGCAGTAAGATTGCCTTCATTTTTATGAGGTGGCTTAGAAAATGTTTGAATTAGCACTTGTCCTCTTCCTTCAGGAGTTTCTGTAACCAAAGCTACAAGACTTATAGCTTTGTGAGTTACCTAGAAACCGTGTGTTTCTTAGAAATCATAATGTGAGTTTCCTACAAATCATAAAATGTGTATTTCTCAGTCAGTCTTTTTAATTCTGAGAAAGTATTTGAAGTGCTGGTGATGTTATGCATTACGCCTCTAGAGGCAAATGTTGCTGCCCTGTGCAGTGTATTTATGGTGCCAAGTCTAACTTCAGTAGCAGTTTGAGGAAAAGTCATGAGATGCCTCTGTTGTTACAGAAGAAGTTTTTACAGAAAGAAAGGAATAAAGTTGCTAAGAAGATGCAGAGTTCTTCTCTGCCTAATCACAGGTCTGCTGTGCTGATTTCTGTTTCTGGCCCATGACAATTATATGGGACTTTTATGTCCTAATTGCTGGATGGCAGCTTGATTAATGAAACTTAGTTTACCTATTCTCCTTGTCAATGAAACAATTATTGACTTTGGTAGTGATCAGCTGAGTTACTTCCTCTTTATATGGCTTAATCTTGAAAGGAGATAAGATTCTTCTGAGATAAGTGTGATTAAGAGCATTGATATTGGCTTCCATATGGGTATAATGGGCAGAATGTAGCTGTAAAGGTAAACTGAGACATAGATATATGCTAGGAAGCAAATCAAGTGGAATAATTTCAAGTTAGTTGGTTGAAAATGTTTGAGTATTTCAACTGTCTCTTCTTAGTTTTGTAATTGTATTTCTTTGTAATCCTTGATAGCTAGATGATGGGTGTCAACTACCTGAGCAGTCCCTGGGAGCTTACTCCAGGGAAAAGATGTGCCAAATATGCTTGATATGATAAAGTTCAAAGAGGAGCTGGGCTCAGTTATGTCTCTCCTAAGGCAGAACTGCCATAGGTGTAGGGCATACAGTGAAGAAGCATACAGTGAAACACAGGTGCCTGGAGGCAATTAAAACTTTGAAAATCACCATGCCTGCCAGGTACTGAGGGGCAGGCAGCTGAACGGAGGATAGAATTTGCTATAACTTTTAAAAGACACGATAAGTCTTCTTCCTCATTTGTCCTGTGCATAGGAAGAAGGTGATTTTCTACCCTGTCCTTCTCTATTTAGAAGTGCTTGTTATTAGCAGCTTAGGGCTTTCAGCAGTGCCTACCAGCCCTGTATTACTTGCATGCAGGGATGATGGGAGCTGTGCTCTTGTCCCTCTTCTCAGTCTTGGTGTGTGTGGTACGTTCTCCCTTTCTGACACATTTTGCACAGCTTCCCTGAAGCACCTCACTTCAGAAAAGCCACAACTGCATTTTAGAGGGTTGCTGTAAAGGGAAGGGAAACTTTGATTTGTTTCTCTTCTCACTTGAGGTTTTGCTGAACAATAATTAGATGTACCTGGCAGCCTCAGTTCTATCACTGTAACCTAGAAGTAGGAGAAAGGAATATCGTTTATTTTGTTTAAATTACATACCTACAGAGGCGGCTTACGGGATCATTACACAGATAGTAAAAATAATCAGTACTCTTTCTGAGCAGCAACATTTAAACTCTACTCACAGGATGAATTTTTAGGATTTAATCCTATGGTTTGAAAAAGAATTTAATGAAGGCAAGGTTGTGCTATGGTATCTGTCATGATCTTTTAAAATAAACCTTCCATCAGACTTAATTTTTCTTTATCCACTCCCAGAAAAAAGTATAGTTCATTTTGGTTGGTGAAGCTTTGTGGGTTGTCCATTTGGTGCAGTGCCCACAGCACTGAAATGATTTAATGATATTTTTAAATGTTAATAGGACATCTCTGTAATCAATGGCATCGATCTTTATTAAGAAACTTAAAAAAACAAAACAAAACAAAAAGACTTACTTTTGTAAATTAGAATGTCCTTGCTTGATTGGAGTGTGGTACCCTGCAGTTTGATAAAACTGTTTAGTAGGTGTCCATTTACTGTGTTCAAAGATTAATTTCTAATGGCTGTTCCACTATGGCCTGTTAAATTTGATATAAGCACACTTCCTATGCATGTGTTGTGAAGATTTTAACTACAAAGATGAAAAGTTACTTGGAATAATACAAATAATATATTTTATATTTATCTTAAACACAGAAGATCATTTGCTACTGACTTTGCTACATTTCAAAACTCATTTCTTTTTATATAGCAAATGCTCGACCAGTATTCAACTATAGAATTAGAAGTTCATGGCTGAATTAAAGTTTGTGGCAAAGTAAGTTTTTTACTGCTGAGGTTATTCGATTGAAAACTGACTGTGGCTTAAAAAAGAACTAGATACAGGAGATACTTCTGCTTCCTGAGAGAGAAGTCCACTTAGTTAAATGAGTATGTAAAACAAAATATAGGTAGACTGAGTCAATAGTTTGTGCCGGGTGGCCTGTCCTTGGCATGTGGTAAAATGATAAATTATGCAGAAATAGTGGCACTATATCCTTGCCCATTACTTCAGTAAAATGCCTTTGTTTGGCATTGCAACGGGAAAAGATTGCAGTATGCATTTTGAATGAGACTTTAATCTACAGATACGGAGGTAGTGCTGTAGAACTTAAGGCGTTACATCGATGATTAATGATGAATGCTAAAATTAAAATAATATTTTCATGGTCTTTCTATGGGGTGGGTTAAGGACTTGTCTGAAAACTTTAAACTTTTAAATTACTAATCAGCTTTTTATTGGTCAGTTTTAAAATCTTGAGAGAAGGATATTCTTTACCATGTAATGAATTATTGATGAGCCCTATAAATGTTCTTATAGCAAATAATGTACAAGATGCTTATTTAATTGTGCTTGCATTGTATGTGGGCATAATGAGACTTTCCTCAAATTATGAGCTGTCAGGGAGATAAAAAAAAAAAACAGTTCTCCTCACAGTCATGAAAATTTTATGTAAAACTCCAATTTTCAAGGTAGACTGGAAAGTTGAAAGTTCCGTATTTTTGACTTGGGCAAGTTGACATTTATTCTGGGGCTGGGTTAATACAAGCTCTAAGATCTTTGCCTTGGATATGCCGCTTTGGAAGTCTGTCATGTTACGTTGCCACTGGAATGTTGCCCTGTTTTCAGTTTAAACCTTTTAATAAAAATGTTAGCAACTACATGCAAGAGAACTTGGCTTATTTCATTTCTGTTCAAGGAGAGCAAAGTTAAAGATACCATGAAAGCCAGAATGATGCAAAGTGCCGAATGGCTTGCTGATTTCCATGTGATTATTGCAGGCAAGCTCAGGTATCTTATATCTCAGGAGGGAAAATCAGAAGGAAAGACAAGTAACAGTCTTAGCAGGAGCCTTTCTCCTTTAACTCTTTATAGACTGTTGATCCATAGGAACATTTTACCACTAATAACTAGGATAAAACAACCTGGTGATGAAATTCCTGCCTGGCATAAAAGCCAGTTTTCCTTCATACTCTGTTGCCTTCCTCTTTTTGTCAAATAGGGTCGGAATTAAAAACTTCATGTTCTGGTCACCCATAGGTGCGATTTAAATCTTATTTATTCCCCTGTTTAGTAAATTTCTTCCTTGCATATGTCCCTTTAACATATATTCTTCTTTAGATATATGCCATATATGGAAAATTTCTGTGGTTGGTTTTTGTTTTTTTTTTTTTCTTTTGAGTACATTTGAAATGCTGTATCATTAGGGATGATTACTTCTGGGAAGTTCAAAGAAATTTAAAACACACAGCTGATGTGTATTTAGTTCCAAAAATTAGAATGTCATAGTTGATTCATAAAGCTGAAGGCCATGTGTTGTGCAAACACTCCCACTCACAAATAAGGGGAAAAACCCTTCACCAAACCACCAAATCCTTTTACTGATCTTTCTGGCAATGCAGCATGGCCTGTCCCCAGAACAATGTTATCCCAGCTGTAATTCGAGCAGATTTTATTCTTGAGATCTAACGTCCTGTCTCATACCTCATTTTCTGAGGAAGGCCACAGTCTGTCTGTGCTTACCTTAAAAAAAAAAAAAAATAGAATTTTATGTCGCTGAATATGACAGATATTGCAGAGGGCTGGCCACTGCACATGACTTGCTGATTCATGTAAAATGTCTTCCTAAGGCAAACTGATACTCTTTTCTCTTTAAGAAAAGAAAGGTGCAGCCAACCAAGGAAATACCTTGGCTCTAAGCTCTAGGGATTTAAAAGGAGCTTTGCAAACCCTTTCCTGTAACTCATAATCATTGTGGCGATCACTGCTCTAGTAGCTACCAAAATTAAGAAGTTATCCAGGGTATTATATTTAAATGACTTTTTATTGTCTTATCCTGCCATTTGTTTCTTTGTGGTAAGAGCTGGTTTGTCCCTCTGTCTTCATGAATTCTTGGTCCTTCAAGGCAATATGTCACTTTGGTGTTTTGGCTTCTGGCAGTAGTTGTCAGGGAGAACTGTGCTGTTCTGATAGAGCTCTCTTAAGCGCAACTCTAGTGTTGTATTCAATTGATAGTGAACCTCCAGTGCCGGAAAGACCTTACTGGAGCTATGTATTAACTGTACTGTAATTGCTGATCTGCTGCAGAAATGAGATCCCAGCTCTCCTTCCTGTTCTGATCAAATTGACACCATGTGTTTGTCATGCAGAAATGCAGAATTTCTCCAAATACCAAAGTGTTTTTTCATGTGAAAAGGCCAAAGGAACAGTTGTTATTTAGTACAGTTTTCAAAGCCATTTTACTGGAAGCATTAATCCAACAATATATATGTTTGAATAACTTCTATAGAATTCTGCAAAATGGTACCCATGCACCTCAGAGGGCATTTACCTTTACATCTGATAGTATTGAATGATCTGGAACGTATGGCGGTTTTTTATTTTGGGATTTTTTTTAAGGGTAACATAGAAAATTGAGAAACAAATATTACTATTACCTAAGCATGAAGCCTGAGAGTAAACATAAAATTAATGTGAATATTTGGATGCAGTCTGGAGTCATGCAGCCTCATTATAGTCCAGCCTAACATCCATTTTCATTTCGTGTGTAGTGGCACCTCTGAAGTGGATTTAAATGCAGTTTTCTTCCTGTTTCACAACTATTATTTTTACTGCCAGAGAAGCAGAAAGAAGCCTTAGTGTGGATGAGAGTTTTGTATCTGTCTTGTAAGAAAATAAAAGAGAGATTCTAAAATAGAGATTCTAGTTAAATCTTTGCAGGACACTTACTCTCCTATCCTAATAGGTTTTTTGCTTCTGTAAATGGTTAATTTAGAAAAGAAGAAAATGACCTTTGATAATTCACTGTAGTAGTCTGGTGTCCATTTTAAATCTAGTGTGCATTACAGATCATTAATGAATTTAAAATGAGCCTTTATTTGAAAAGGAGGGGAAACTCCTGATATTTTACAGAAATGGCTTTGTGACTTTAATTTTTAATGCACGCTTTTCTTACTGACTGTGGTAGGGCAACATGAAGACTGGGAGGACTAAAAAATTTTTGTGAGGTGTGATACAAGACTGTATGTTGCACTCTGCTTCTGTGCATTTTTAGTCTTGTTTTGGCTTCCTGTGTCTATAAGATTATGAATTCATGAGAAGGAGCAGCTCCTCAACTGGCCACAGTGCCAGGGCTTGGTGGGTGTACAAGCTGCCTTGCACACCGGGGCTCTGCGCTGAGGTTATTACGTTGCTCTGCAAAATTTATAAAAATCATCATGAAAAAAAATGTGCCCGAAGGATCATCCTCTGGAGAAGAGTGCAGACTACTATGCTCAGTTTAATTGAGAAGTATTTCCCAATGATGTGTTTTTTTAGCACCTCTAATTAGCGTGATAGGAGGGGACAGACTGCGACAGCCTTTTACCGATAAAGTAGGTAAAACTGCAGCACCATGGCATGCGTTCCCAGATGCCCTGCCAGTGTGGATGGATTTTGAGTAGTTTAGACACCATTTGTATTTTTTCCTACTGTTTGCTGCAAATACTAGTTAACCATTGCTGGTCAGTGTTTTTTTCTGTGATACAGAGACTTGTGTATTTACATTCTGCTTGAAGATGCTCTAGCAAGATTTTGAAGAGCTGCAACTCTTTACTTGCTCCCATCATTAACATATGAACCTTGGCAAACTACTTTATGGTGAAGTACCAGTCCTACAAGATTCCTAATCACTTGGTAGTCACTGTGTAGGTTTTGTTTTTGAGTAGAGGTAACGATGGATTTCTTTGGATTGCAGAAAGATTTTAATGGATGATAATTTTGAGATGCTTTCCTTTAGATAGGATTTTTAAATCTTCTGAGAAATATAAATCTTAAGGGAAGTACAGAAGAGAGAAAAGAAAAATACATTGGAAATTGCAGCTGCATGGAGCAGTAGCTGTTGTTAGTAACTAGCTGGAGGTTTTTGGGGAGGAATCAGTGAATGAGCATCTCGCAAATGCTGGAAGTGAAGTTTGTGAGTGAGAGATGAAACCTAAGAGAGAAGTTATATATGGAGTAGGGCAAGTAAAATTATCTATGATTGTTGCGAAATTACTTACTGTTGTACTAATAATTGGGCTGTTTCCTTCCATAAGCAGTGGAATAAATTCAGACAATTTGTGATTGCCTGTCAGCTATGCAGTAAAATTATTCTAGTTTGCCACCTTTATTCGGAAAACTTTTCTCAGTTTATCTTGCAAGCACACTTGCAGTCTGTGTAAGATGCCTGCACAAAGCATACAGACATGCTGCAAAGTACAGCTTACGAAAGTAAAATCCTGCTGCTGCCGATATATTTTTTTCAAAATTTATTCTTAAAGTCACAACTTATAGTGGCTGTGTAGGTGTAATCCACTAACTGAGAACAATTTTAAAGATAGTTTTGTCATTAGTGACTTTATTGGTCCTTCAGATAACAGCTTAGTGAATTGCAAAGCAGTAGAAGCAACACATGGTTCCCCAAATGGTCATATGAGTAACAGTTGTGACAGATTTTACAAGCAATAGGTTGCTTTGTTTGTTTTTAACTATACGTTCTCTGACTTGCTGGCAACTGGTAGTGAAACATTTGCTAGCGGAGTGATGTGTGGTTGTACGGAAAGCATTAATAATAGCTAAAATAGGCCTTCACATGCACATACTGTTTCAAGTGGGAATGATTTGAAATTGAATTATTTCCTAGTAGCCAATGTTAAGGTGTCAGGTTTCCTGCTGAAATGAGAGCAAAGGCCTCATATGAAAACAATCTGCATATGTTGAGTCTAGAGTAATGAGCCGGAGCATGTGTGTGTGTCTGTGTGCGTGTAGACTCTGCGGAGCACTAGTTACTTTTACAGCTTAAAAATCTGTTTAGTGACTAAATATCCCAGTTTCCTTTTGAGGGGAAGGAAGTAGGACGAGTGACTGGAGACGTGTGTCAGGATTTTTGGTCCAGGCTTTCTGCTGTCTTAGAGGAGTGGTGGTGGTTTTTCAGTGAGGGAGGCCTCCAGGAAGTGGGAGTGTGCTTGGCTTCAGAGCAGCACGAGGGGTGGTGGAAGGGAGGATGCTGATTAAAATAATAAACAAATGCTGGGAATAGATGACCGCGTGGCTGTCAGAGCAGCAAGGACCAAAGGATGAGATCCCCAGCGAAGATTTCGGAGGTGGCGGTGGGAAGCTTTGCTGGAGATTTTTGCCCGAACAAAGGAAGGGACTTTTAAAATTTCTTTTAACGGGCCTTAGTTCTCCTGTGCTTGCAGCATCCCCTAGGCTAAGCCTAGGAGCTTCCCTTTCCCGAGGGAAAAGGGTTGGAAGTGGCTTGGTTATTACCATAGCAACACCAGCCTGCTGGTGGCCGGGAGTGAGAAAGGGAGAGAGAGGAGAGGTGGCCTCCTGTCCGGGGACACTGCCTTGTTTTCTAGGCTGGAGTGTGCCCCATCCAGTTTGGGCTTCTCTGAAAAGCTGGCTTTTGGAGCTTTCTATATACAGAAGTTTCTTTGGGGATTTTTTTTTCCGTTTTTTTTCCCTTGAATGGAGCAAGCATGGAACAAGCAGCTCCTCCTCCCCACCCCCTGCGACTTCCACACACCAGGAGAATATAGCTTGTCTTACGCAGGGTAATTGAGACCAAACGTTGAGCTTGGGGCCTGCAAGAAAACACTTAGAGCCAGCAGGCCATCACTGAGGTGCGCTTGAGAGAGTCCTGATTGTGCGCAGAGACGAGAAGATCCCTGCAGTGCCATGGGACCAGGTTAATGCCACAATGAGCGTCTACCGGCATTAGCTCACCCCGAAGTGCCCAACCCATGGAAGCAAGCGGGGACGGGAAGGCTGCTAAAATGGTGCTGCATGAATTACCGCTGGGGGAAGACGGCAGTAGAGAGATGCGTGTGCAGGGATTTTCAGAGGGTTTCAAGCAAATATAGCTGGAAAAAAGCTAAACCTCTTGAAGGCTCTAGACCTGGCTTGGAGAACATACCTGGAAAATGTAGGCTTCGGGGGACCTTTAATCATGATTGGCCTGAACTTCAGCTTACGGGAGCTGCTGACAAAATTTGAAAAGGTATGAGAAGAGCAGTTTCATATACAATAAATAGGGCAGGCCGTGATAAAAATTAGGAATTTTTCTGTATTGCTGTGAAGGTCCTCATGTAATCCTTGTTTGATTGCCTCTCAAGCGGCAATGGAAGGCTAATGCTTCTTTCCTTCCCCATTTCAGGTCCTGCAGGATTAGTTCTACAGCACTTAGGCTGACTGTGGTTGTCTGGTCTTTCCTTATAGGAAGTAATAGAAGGTTTGAGGCTTTGCTAAGTCGTGAGTATTAAGGGGGCTTTCCAGGGTGCTTGTGATCTTACTTCACACAGAGAAAGTGCTCCCTAATTTGCTGGTAAATTTAGTTGAAAGGTATCTTAGTCAAGTTGGAAGATCTCCTGATGGCTTTTGTTAGTAGAATTGCTTCCCATGAGTGTGCCACTTCTCCACTTCTTTCCTTTATTCTTGTTTTATTCAGTCTAGTTATTCTTTCTCTTACCAGGAAATTTGGCAACAGTAATGCTGCGAGGCAGGAGGCTTGACTTTGCAGCGATTGCATTGATTAGAATGACTGAGAAATGAAACTTCTCAAACACGTTGCTTTCATCTAATTGTCAGCACTTCTGATGAGACCTGAATCATATATTTGCAACACTCTTTAGCTTGACTTCCCATACTATGTTTTCTTTTTTCTTTTGCAGTACACTTCTCTTAAAAAAAAAAAAAAAAAAATCTTGTGCCATTCAAAACCAGAGTCAGTAAACAATCTGTTATGTTTTTTTTTTTACAGATTAAGATTAAAAATACTACTTGTGATCACAAAGATCACAAGTAGAAGAATAGATTGTACAGCATGATTCTGTTGTTTTAATCTTAAAGTTTTTGATACCAATCAGTACTGATCACCTGAACAACGATATAAAAGATATTACTAAATGAACCTAAATAGCTCCTAAAATAAAATTAAGGTAGTTTTTTTTTTTCTTTTGGGGTTTGTATAATGGTTTTGGTTAATCTCAAAATCATAATAATTCTAGGTGTTCAGAAGACTTCCTTTTTTTTTTTTTTTTACTTTCAAACACTAGCAAACTTTGGCGCTAATGAGACAGATACTCTTCAGCCATCCCACTAATATCTTCCAAAAGTAGCTAGTAGCAGCAGGTGAAAACATCTGCGACGTGAATTCCTCACTGTGGAAAACACTTTCTCCTCTCTCCTCCCCAGTCTGTCAGCTGGGCGTCAGTGTTCTCTTGTAATTGCTACTGTTAGTCTTTGAAGATCAGGTCAGATACCAGAGGAGAGTGTGCTTGCTTTTGCTTCTTGAAGCCTCAGCCTTTGAGATGTTTCACAATACTGGTTAAGGAAGAAGTTCTGCTACCAGCGTTTTTAATTTCTTTGTACCATACCAAGCCCTGGCGTTTGCAAATTTCATGCTCTCCTCTATGATTTTGAAAATGCCAGTGTCTTATTTTGTGTCAAAGGAACCTGATTGTAACAATTCTCGACAAAAGCACAGCTTAAAAATCTCACAGCTGCCGTATTTTTTAGCCTAAAGCTTACTGTCATTTTGTCTATTGTGTTGAAGTTTGTAACATGATGTAGGAGAATGCTTTGGTGCTGGAGAAGAACGTTAACATTTTCATTGTTGAACTTTGATCAGAAACTGCTTATTGAGCAAGTTTTTTGTTTTGTTTTGTTTTGTTTTTAGCAAGTTCCACTCTCCCATGCATCATGTCCCTCACATGATTTCCCACACACCCATCCTGTTCCTTCTTACTGAGGAGTTTGCTGGCAGTAGAAACAGCATTATGACAGTGATTCTGGTTTTCAAGCTCCTTTAACTTTTTGTATCCATTAACATATGTTGTAAGGAGAATTACAAGGGCTGTTACTGTGGTTGTTAACGCAGAAGCCAGATGGCATTTGCAGGAGCTTGCACGACACTCCCTTCCTACTCCCTTCCTATGCAAAAGTAGAGTCATGTTACACTCGAGTGGGCTGAGCTGCTTTGGCTTTGTTCAGTCCCAATTATGTGACTGCTGGAATTAGTATTAATGGATTTCTGATGCCATTCAGATGTTCGGTTACTGCCACGTGACTGAGCCACAAAAGTTGTCAAATACAGGCTGGCATTCTCAGCCTTAAGTGCATCATTATTCTTGTGATTAAAAGAATCCTTAGCCACACCATATGTCACCTTTTAAGGTATTATCTATTGAGTTTGAGTGCAAGTTGAGACAACTTTTTGGAAACTTGAAGCTGCGGTGCAAGACTTGTGGTAATACAAGAGTGTGAAAATCAGACATGAAAAATATCCAAAGGCTTTTTTCCCCAAAAAAGTGTTTTTTTCCCCTGAATTATCTAAGAACTTAAGTAGTAGTTGAGTTTGTCACATCTAAACTCAATTGCTTTGATCCTTCTTATTCTGTAGTCACACTGGCTATACTGAGAGGCATATGACATTTTAGAGAGGGTTATGTCTTTATATACGGTTCTGCCAGTGGTGGATTTTTGATCTTGGCAGTTCTACCCAGGGGTTTTGCATGTGTACCATTCTTCCAAGTGTGAGTTCTTTATAAGCTGATTGCCTAACAGCGGACAGCCACTGCAGGCCTATGTGATACAGCAGATGGGGTGAGCTTTTCTAAAGCTATGACTGTCAAGTTATGGGTGTCCTCTGAAACCTGAGGGGCAGACTTCCTGGCTGAGATGAGTACCTGGATTCTCCAGAGACTGGAGAATTCCTTTTAACTGTCTCTTTTGGCAACAGCTTCCCTCTTTCCCTCCCACCCCTTGCATTTGCAAAGAGGAGAGCAATAAAAGTCCCGTTTCCCTGTCGCAATGGCCACCTTCACATGCCCCAATTCTTACTTCCTCCTTGACGGTGATCAAAAAGTGAAAGCTTCAAGTGAAGTGTAGGCTAAAGGGAACATCTGACACAGCAGTGTACTCAAAGGCAGTTGGCAGCAGCAGGTAAAATGTATCTGATTCAAAACAGAATAAACAACATGCTATAAAAAGTTTCCATTGCCTTGCTACCTGCTATGAGACCTCAAAGAAAGATATTCTGCCTGATATCTGTGGCATATAGCTATGACCTTTAGTTGCCACTGACATTTGCTGTTCTAGCTGTTTCAGTGGAAAAGTTTCTGCAGACGCTTTCGTGGGCAGTCATTACCACGAGAGGTCAGGAATAAAGGGGGCAAAAGCCATACCTCCATAATTTAAGCCTTTGCTGGCTTGGATGTTGTCAGTGAAGGAAATGGGCGGTCATTCTTGAGGGACTTGCATTTCCTTTTACCAAGTCTGCTGCCCTATTCCAGTCAGGGGGCGTGATTGGTATTGGATGTGAGAAATACAAAACCGTCCAGGCAATGTAGCTTGGGGTACCTTCGTTAGGGCATATGCAGTTCTTCAAGCTATTTTACATTTATGAGTAGTTGACCACAGTCCTATTCACTCCTACCAAAATCTTCACTTGGGTCAAAAGCCACAACAGTTTGCCTGTTCTGTAGTTTGTAGCTGGGATTCCAATTACCTAGCAGT
Organism: Struthio camelus; assembly: GCF_040807025.1. Lineage (NCBI taxonomy): Eukaryota > Metazoa > Chordata > Aves > Struthioniformes > Struthionidae > Struthio > Struthio camelus. Next base: position 84,429,886 of record NC_090944.1, on the reverse strand, counting down.
CTGCGTGCCAACACAAGTCTGTGGCTAATCCTGTGGCACAGTGTCAGCCTCCGACGTGCATGGCTGTTTCTTTGAAGCTGCATGTAGTTTATATGCTATAACTTGCCATCCCTGCTCTGTGGTCAGCTCTTTATAGAAATTCAATGGAGTTCTGTTTGCTTGGAAACATAAAACAATTTAAATGCTGTAGATCTTTTCCATAAAAGGGTAAGTTGTGTTTTGCTTAGTGTCGAATATAGTAGAAGCTTGATTATAGAATCTGTAACGTGATGGGAACATCTTGTTGTTCGCTTTGTGTAGTAGAATATCTTTTCTGTGTTATATCTTTGTTTCAGAAACCTCAAGTATTCTTTATAGTGAAAATGGAGTCGTGCAAAATTTTGTGTTTTAAAATGCACGTTGTTTGTTCCACTTTAATTTTGAGGTAGGGATATGGAGTTTTCTTCAACCAATCATGTTTTTATCTTCAACAGAAGGGCTTAGGGCCTTTTAATGGGAAAATATTTTGCCTGTGATAATCGTAATATATCATCAAATAAAATCTGAAAAAACATGAGTAGAAATGAATGTAGTGACTGCTTAGGGCATTACAGGGCCCTCTGGATTCTGCCCCCCCCCCCCCCCAAAAAAAAAAAAAAAGCATTAGAATACTGCTTTCATGGGAATGCTTTTATGAATTCTTTTTGTCTTGAGTTTGTCTTCATAAAAAATTAAATAAGTTCCAAAGGACAATTATCTATTGCTGTAACTGTTTAAAATATCTTTGCACTTGGCAGCAGGGGGAGTTTGACAGCTGATTGACCTTGTGCATGGAGTCACTTAAGTTAGGCTTTATTCAAACCTTTGTCCTACACTTCCTTTTTCCCTGGGCAACTTGATTTAGTCTGACTTTGGGCTGTTCTAGTAGCAACACCAGCTGCAATTGGTGATGTCTTCTGGTGATTTTCAGTTTGCAGTCTGTAATGTTATTGAGTCTCACGTATCATATTTATATATTCTTTAAAGCCACCAGGCTCTTGAGTTGCCTAGGCAGCATATATGCAGCAGTTTGATTTTAAATCTTAAATAGAGCGTAAGAAAAGTAGCAATCTTCTAATATCCTCACTAGGGTAAAGTAGATAAAAATGCCAGGCTAGTTAGCTCTTCTCCCTTCTATCTTTTGAAACTTTGAAACTTGCAGCTCGTTTTAAATATAAGATGAACTTTTTCCTCAATGAGATCTTTTAGTTTAGGACACTAATCCTGCATACACTTGTGCATGTAAATATATCTGCTGACCTCATATCAATAATCAGTCAATCCCATGTAATAAATATGTGTACACAAACATTTTCAGAATTAGCAAAATATAACCTTAAGGCATCTCTGTAGCCATATCCCAAAAAATAAAGCTGATGTAATGACAGTTCAGGGACTCTGAGTTCTCTTCTTCCTCTTCACTTGTATCCTTCAGTGTGTTGTCCCTGTGACTCTGGATTTAGGATCGTCTGTATAATTATAGAGAGATGTTTATAATTATTTTTAAAGCACTGAAAAATTTTAATTGTCTTACCCTTAGTAGAGTTGATGCCAGTTGGAGCCTGAGCAGGGATAATCAACTTTTTTCATCTTATTTGTCACAGAGAAGATGATGCAGAATATGAAGAATCATGATCAAGAAAAAGGCAGGAGACAGAGAAATAATAAGATTGGATGAACATGAATTGGCATGTGTACAAGATGGATAGAGCTCTTCTCCCTACTTTGAAATAAGAAGTTTTAAGGGAAGGCAAGCACAATGTGGTTACAAAATTCAGGAGAATCAAGGGAAAGGTTACGATTACACAGTGAGCAAGAAGAATTACTGAGGGAACTAGGAGCAGTCTTGGGACAAGATGGGAGCCCTTCATCTTTGCTGGTCTTCCAGCACAGGAAAATATCTTAAAAAAATCTTGAAGACTTTTTATAATCATCATTGGGGCATAACTTGCTTCTCCTATGTCTATCTGTTGCTATTAGCCAGCTTTGACATCACACCTGCCTGCTATACTTCTTCCATATACATGCTGAATTGAGATGCCTTGTTTGGATTTTTCTCCTGCTTCTTTTGAAGGCTCTGATGCAGTGGCACCGATTGACTTTAATAGCAGTTCTATTTTGTTTATCCATCAACTGAAAGTACTTCCTCTTTCTGGAAAATGGAAATCAGAAAAGAGGTAGAGAAGTTGATTAGCAAAGTTGATTCTTTGAACTAAGCTGTCACAATATGGCCTTCACAGATGGGTCTTAAGAATGCAAACAGAAGATTTACCATGCCTTATTCAATGTAACATGACAACTGTCAAATGCAAGAATCAAACCCATTTTAAAGTGAAACTCTGTTTTGAAGTTTTAAGCATGCATACTTACAACTGTCTCTCTCAAAAGTAATCAAAGATAAAATATTTGGTGAAGGTTCTCAACAGCCTTAAAATGAGCACTGTTACTGTAGAATGGAAGACTAGAGATCAGTTTGCAAACTCTTGTTTTATAGCTCTGAAGAGGCATGGAAATGGATATGACCTGGGCAGATTTCTGTAGTACAGATTAGTGTGTACTTACAACAGTATAAAGCAGAGTTCAATTTTATCTCCTGCCATTTGGACTCAAGCTGGTTTTCAGAGGATCTGCTTGCGTATCAGAGTTGGAAGGTCAGGATCTGCAAATGTTTTCATACAAGCATGTGCTTTAATTGGTGACTATGCTGTCTTATTGGGGTTTGTTGATTATTAGACACATCCGTTTTAAATGTCACTTGATGTATTTGTTTTCAGAATGATGGGGTTTATTAAAGTAGGTTAAAGGCAGCAAAAGTGTCGTCTTACCCATTTAAGGTGGTGAAACTGAGGGCAAAGAAGAGAGTTCTCTGAGGTAATGTCGTAGCTCAGTTGGAGAGCCAGAGCTTCGCTGTTTCCCCGCCCTCTCTCCCTGCTTCCCAATCCCTCCAGCTGTATATTTACTTACTTTATTTAGGGAAGGAAAAACAAAGTTTTAATGCTATTATGGCTACAGTTTCCAGCCATCAATTGTGGACATATATAGCATCCGTTCTTAGATGCAGGGCTAAATTTTGAGGGTGGAGGTGAAAGAACCCCCTCCTTTGCCTTCTCCTGCCCCTGGGAATAGCTAGAGTGCACTGAGGGGCTGCCTGCCAGAATACAACCTTTAAGGGATGTCAGGGTTATTGAATTTCTTCCTTGCAAAAGAAGCTTGTTTACATCTGCCTCAGGTTTCTGTCACAATCTTTGCTGATTAATCCCATTGAGACAGGCAATACACCTCCTGGCTCTTCACACATTTATGTTTCTCTGTTAGAGTATACATTGAGGTACAGATGCTAGAAAGCATTGGCAATGATACGGGAGATTTCATTTGCTGGTCTTATGTTACGTTTTAAGAATAATACTGTGCTTAGTTAAATGAAGATAGCTACTGTAATGTGCTTTTTGAGGCAGAAATGAGATCAGAGAATAAAAAGTTTACGTTCAAAGGGGAGAAGAAAATGAGTAACTTGAAATGAAACTGCAAGTACTTTTCAGTTTTTCTACAAAATGCAGACCTTTTTATGTCTACCTCTCTACATAATGCAGCAGATGGTATCTGATAACTGAATTGTAAAAATGGGTTTTGTGGTAGCTATGGTTATTTACTTGCAGTTTAGGGACATAGATTTTAGTTAGAAACATTCGTTATGTATGTCATAAAACACTATACCATGTGAATTGAACAGGATGGTTGTGTAAAGTTTCTGCAATGTTTTATTTCAAAGAGGAACGAGACAACATTGCTAAGGCTGAGTCTGTGTGATCTCTGAGCAGGGAAAAGTTTCTAGTGCATTTGCAAATACAGTACTGTGCGGAGGAAACATGTGGGAAACAAGTAGGGAATTATTTACTGTAAGTGATTTAAATAATTTAAAAAAATAGTGTTCATAGTTGTAAGTACTGTTTCACAGTTAAGGGTGATTTTCAAACTCCTTTTCTCATGCTTAAGAAAGGTGAACCTTTTATAATGATGTTAATGGGGTACAGGTCTTTGTCTCTGCATCTCTTTCTAGAGACACACAAGAAAGATGATGTGCTCTGGCCTAATGGTTTAAGAATTGCAGTAGGAATAACATCTTCCTTGCTTTAAACAGAGAACTAAGATGTCTGGGCTTTTCTTGTTGATATTCCAGGACATCCAAGCTGAGATTGATGCCCACAATGACATCTTTAAAAGCATTGATGGAAACAGACAGAAGATGGTGAAAGCCCTGGGGAACGCTGAGGAAGCTGCTCTGCTCCAGCACCGACTTGATGACATGAACCAGCGCTGGAATGACCTGAAGGCGAAGTCAGCTAACATCAGGTGAGTAATGAAAACATCAAGACATGAGGGGGGCACAATTGCTGTCTTCTAAAAGGCTCCAGAAGCATGTCTGTGGCATTGAGGTAAAATCTCAGTTTTCTTCTGTAAGAGACCTTGAGCACTTATATGAAAACTTGGTGCACTTGCTGACGATGGACGCTTAACTACTTGTTTTGCTCTCTGCAAAGCTGTACAGTTTTGACTTGCCTATTTGTACTGAATTTTCCAGAAAGTGCGTTGAATCTTTCCTTACTGTAAATCAAAAGCAACGTCAGTGAAGTAATTCTGTGAAGTTAAAATTACTGAGGAGAAATCAGGGTTTTTTTGTTGTTGTTTGTTTGTTTTTACCACTGAAATGATTACTTTGATAGCGCTGGCATCTTGAGTGTCTACATCCCTATTGGCAGCAGAATTTTTTGACAGGTATTCAGTAAAAAATGTTTTAAAGTACATATTGATAAAGAAAAGCCTTTAAATTTTTTGATCCTAGTAGTGCTAAGTGAAAAGCTCACTGTCTATCCAAGCGCAGTTGGTATTAAAATCTTTATGATGTCATTTTGTAGTAGATATTATCACATATTCATTAATGTGAATAAAATTTCACATTAAATTTAATTACACAGAAAAGCATGTATAGAGCTTTTAATTGCTACTGCTTTTCTGTTGATTAAAGGAAATTGTACTTTTAATAGAACAGAACAATGTTAAGCATTCATACTAATTTTCCAAAGACCAGAAAAATGACTGGAGCTTGGAATTCAGGCACAAGAGTTTGAGAGCGTGAGACGGAGGGGAAAAATGTGATGCTTGCTTTTCATCTCCACTTACCCCATCACCAACCTGCTAGATAGCTAAGTGTAGTTGGAAGAATTGGCTCAGCAAAAGCACGTAGGCAGAGCTCGGACCAGAAGAACCAAGCAGTTTGGCGAGGGAACGTGTAAAGAATGGCACCACCACACCACAGGTAAAAGTATGGTTAAGCTTGGGTTTTTATGAGCTGTATCGGCAAATAAATCAACCCGTGAGTGACACTAAAGCATGTTCATATGTTAATAGTTTAATCAGCAACTATAAAGTTCCAAAAATAACAATTCAGTTGTTCTGTCCTCCCTGGGGTTAATTATAATTTAGGAGGAATTACTGGTTAAATTGCCTTCAAGCCGTTTACTCTAGCAGTTGTTAATTCTGAGGCAGCAATACAGAGACTGCTGTTGTGCAGTGAATGCTCATTTCTTTTTGTGTAGATCTGGAACATGTCAATGCTGTGCAGCGGACCACGTGTTTGTGCTACTCTGCTGATGTGTGTAATACTGCTGAGCCACATGACTCACTGAGCTACAAGACAGAGGCAGGCAGGGAAGATAATACTGGAACAAACATAAGAGAAATAAATTAACCTTTTGAATCTCAGATGCCTCTGAACAGAGGATAGTATTTTTGAGGTCATGTTTTTTGCCCTGTTTCTTGATTGCAGTTCAGTTCTCCAATTTGCACAAGAATGGTGAAAACGTCTGTTGGGAAATAACAAGCAGTACAACTGGTGTGAAGTTGGTGTGTTAATCTGGCTGTTCACCTTAAGCTTTTTAATTGCTACTAGTTGACCTTCAACTTTTTCTTTGTATACGTTATTTCAAGGAAGAATTGTGGAAAGCAAAAATATATGGATGAATTGTGAGAACAGCACAATGTCCTAGCCTGACGACTGAAAAATCTGATTGTTTGGAGTTTAGCTGGGGTAGTGCTTCTAAACTGGGGTTATTCTGTGTGTGTGTGTGTGTGTGTGTCAGGGGGGATTGTTTGTTTGTGTTTAATATTTGCAGCTATGTTTATATTCTGATTATTTTGATATAGTTGCTGAAAGCACTGTTCTCCCATAGGGAGACAGCATGAGGCTTTCTTCACTATTTCAGTCCTTAGAGCTGATCATGCTAGTTACTGCATGGACTGTACTTTCTTGCTGCTATAACTAGAGAGTTTCAAACTGAAAAAGCAGCACTTTTAGGACTTATTTTAAAATGCATGGAAACTACTTAAAACTGCACTTGTAGAGATTATGGCTTCAATTTGAGAGGACTGTACCTCTTGCTGAAATATTCCTAGATTTATTCACACTTCTTTCTTTTTCTTACTGCGTTATCTTATTTCTAGGAAGAAAACAAATCAGCAAGTTGATATTCCTGAAATAAATATGTATATATATATTTTTTTCCTCTTACAGATATGTCTTTTAAAGCCAGATATTTAGGACATACTCTTTTCCCCTCTGGGTAGGGATGGGGGGTTAGTATTTGGAGGACAACAGAGGTAAAAGTACAGGGGGAGACAGAAAAGGAGTCTCTAAATTTAGACCACCCACTAACCTTTTTCTGTTCCATGTGTTTCCTTGTTGCTCCGCAGGAAAAGTGTTACCTAAATAGCAGAAGCAAAATCTGAGTAGGTCACCAGCTGTGAAGAGAGCCTCCCAGGGTCAGCTGAAGGGGAGCTATGTCAGTGTTGCTCTTCTGCATTATCTTATTCTCCCTGAGCACAGGGAGGGAAGGAGAGAGGGTGCTCTGAGTCTGTTGAGCTTCATGGAGAGCCTATGTTTTTCCTGCTCTGCCAAGATTGCTTGAGGAGTTCTTCTAAATACAGGGTGGTGGATGCTGGGGAATATTGTTGCTCCAACCAGTGCTCAAAACATAATCATATATACCTGACCTGTATTTTTATCCGAATGTATTCTTAAACCACCACTTCACGCGGCAAGTCTCTGAAAATTGCCAATTCATTTATCACATGGACACAAACACTTGAAGCTTTGCTTGCAGACTCTGCATTGGTAGAAGGCCCAATTCCTAAACAAGGGCAGAAGTCCTCTTTTTCAGAGCAAAGCAGCTCAAGGAATATTTCCGAACTTCAATATATTTTATTGACTCTAACTCTTCGATAATGTCTGTATCACAAATGTAAACATGATACTAAAACTTTGCACTGAAAAGCAAATTGGAACATATCTAGGTCCCTTTCCCTATAGGTAGCATTTGCTCTGAGTGAGGTTTACTGAATGCATGTCTCTCTGCTCCTCGGGAGGATGAATGCTTGTGTCTGCTCATCAGCTGCTATTGTGTCCTCTCACTTTTATTTTCACTGTTGCGTCTGATAAGATTAGAAGGATAACATTCAGGAAAGGTGCAGATTGATGTTGATAGAGAGAGTAGCTCTGTGTTCAAGGAGAGATTTTAATGTGTCTGTTAGTATACTCTTCTTCCCTCCCCTGCACCCCCTCTCTGCCCCCTGAAGTCTGCCTTGCAATGGACTTTGAAATCATATGCTAGTGATGTTTTGCTGCTCTCATTAATCTGGCATGTACATGGACACTCATTAGTGGTAAATTACAATGAATTTAATCTTGTATTATATGCCACATCATTCACATTAATACTAAATTAGTTTGTTCACTGTTAACGTTGTTGCAGTGAATGTTAAATTAACAGTGAACCACCGTTAAAGGGCCCTTTAAATACCTAACTACTGACAGTTTTGCCCTTCCCCCCTCCCTTGCAAAATCCTAATTAATTTTGTGTACAAGAATTCAACTAAATAATTAGAGCGGAATCCTGAAGCCTCAAACGGTGCCAGTTTTTAGAGGTGAGAGCTGCTTACCCTTACTAGAGACAGTAATAAGTCATGATGAATAGAGATTTCACTTTCAGATGAATGCAAAACTATGGATCTAAACATTTGAGTTGTGATTTGTTCTTAAAGATCTATAAAGATTCTTTATTTTTGTAAAATCTGTGGGCTTGATAGCAAAACTGTGAATTCATACCTGAACCACCTTGGCTTAGATGAGAGGAAAATTTTTCCTCTCTGCCAGATTCATAGGAAAGTTTACTCTGTTTTCACTTCCAGAAAGGAGGTTGGTTCTGTTGAATACCTAACACATGGGGGTAAAGTGTTGCACTGGCAACACTTGACAACTTGATATTTCTGATGGCTTTTTGACAGGAAGTCAAACTAGTTGTGCAAAGGAGAAGGCAGACGTGGTACATGGGCCACTCCATGCTGTCAGGATGTGTAGCAGGGGGCTGGAGGGACTAATTATTGTGAATGCTCAAGGGTAAATTTTCAGTGGAGTAGGCACCTTGTGTAGCAACTTGCTGTATGGATGAGGTTAACAGCACAGCAAGAAAGTTAGTTGCCTTGAAAGTAGTTCTGGTTAGTGAGTCCTGAAGAGCTGAAAAGAGATGAAGAGAGCTGAGAAAGTATATTTTAACTCGGAAACTGTGACAACGTGGACCAAAACTGTGCAGAAGACGCAAAAGTCATTCGTCCTATATGCATGTAACTGTAAATGCAGTAGGTCACTTATAACTCATTGTAAGGGAGGATGCTGGCTCAGCTGTTTTTAGACCCAGGCTTACCAGCAGCTGGTTTGAACTGAGAGAAAGGTGTTAGTGACAGGAATAAGGGAAGACAGAAACACTGATGCAGGAAACTGTATAGAGAAGAACATCACTTCTAGCATGTACTTGTAAAATCTTTTTCAAGTAGCTACCTACTGTTTTCCTGAACAGAGCAGAGGAGGAGAATAGGTTCTTCTTCCAGAAGCTAGTTAGTTTACCCTTACAGAGATGGGATGTTTCTCTATATGTCCTTCCCCCATCCCCCATGCACTCTTACTGACTGTTTTTTGGTTCATCTATCCCAGTATCCCTGGAAGATCCCAGCCTACCCGAACTTAAGTTTTCCTTTAAGTAAACCTGGCAGCACATCACCCTTTCAGTCCAACTCTTGTCAGATCAGTACTAATAATTCATTGGAACAGCTATTTAAAATGATAATACAATAGACAGCAGGTGAAAGTGTCAAGATGCAAGGTACAGTGATTCAGAAAAAGAATAAAAAACTATGTGCAAAACATAAAGAGAAAACCTAGGACACAGGATAGCGAAGTTCAGTTCAGGACCAGGAAGGTGCAGAGCTAGTGTCAGACTACACTGAAAAAGACTTAGCTCTACTCCATCACCTGTGTGGTAAAATAAATTGTTATGTGCTGGTATAAGCTAACTATATGTATGTTGGTCTCAGAATGGAATCCATAAGAACACAGAATAACTGGACTAAAAGTAGAATAGCTGGACTGAGTCAAAGATGGCACTTCAGGGAAGCCATCAAATCAAGGTAATTTTGAATGTGATAGAAAAGAGTGTACTAGAATTTGGAGGTGCTGTAGACTTCACTGGGGGACAGATGCACGCTGCTTTAATTCTTCAGTAACTCATCATCGACTAAAGTGATGTATTAAATAATTGGTCACTGATGTTTTCAGCAGCACAGTTAACTTCCTGCTGATGACTCGTTCCTTTCAGCACTGGAGATTCAGGTCCTGGCACGAAAGAGCTCAGTGTTGTGAAGCTTTAGCTCACAAAATGATGCTCATGCTTTATGCATTGCAGGGGTAGATTCATAAAAAAAAAAAAGGCGAGCACTTTGTGTTGCTCAGATGTGCAGGCTTGCAAGATTTTAGGTAGATCCAAACATCAGTTACATACTAGTCCATGTTATCCTGGTTTTTCTTCCTCTCCCTGCTTATTTTGTTTTGCTGTAGAAAGTGTTTTGAAGTGGAGGATTTTTAAAGCATCAAAGTTACTTTGCAGTTAAATATTTGAAACGTTCCTACCTTGATAATTTTTTTTAAGTACAATCCCATGCTTTTTATGCTATTCAAGGCTTTAAAAATGCTTTTATGTTCTTTCACAGGGCTCACTTGGAGGCAAGTGCGGAGAAATGGAACAGGTTGCTGACATCCCTGGAAGAGTTAATCAAATGGCTGAATGCAAAAGATGAAGAGCTAAAAAAGCAAATGCCCATTGGAGGGGATGTTCCAACCTTACAGCAACAATATGACCACTGCAAAGTGAGTTGCTTAAATTTTATCGATAAATGTGCTACTCTAAAGAATAGAATGAGGCAGATTTGAAGATGGGAGAAATGATGAACGGTTTCTGTGTCGTGCCAGATATGAACCATTATCATGTGGTGTTTCATGAATGGAATGTTATTCTATGAAATGTTGCTGATTGGTGATTCCCAGAGGAAGGAAAATGGATTAAATTTATCCATTGATTTGATTTTCCATAGCAGCTTTTCACTGCTGTTTCCTAACAGAAGTTTTCCTCAGGTTCCAGACAGAAATGCCTGTGGTTCAGTTTGTGCCCGTTGCCTCTTGTCCTGTTGCTGGGCACCACGGAGAAGAGACTGGCCCCGTCCTCTTGACACTCCCCCTTCAGATACTTGTATGCATTGATCAGATCCCCTCTCAGTCTCCAGGCTGAACAGGCCCAGCTCTCAGCCTTTCCTCATAGGAGAGATGCTCCAGTCCGCTCATCGTCTTTGTAGCCCTCCGCTGGACTCTCTCCAGTAGGGCCATGCCTCTCTTGTACTGGGGAGCCCACAGCTGGACACAGTACTCCAGGTGAGGCCTCCCCAGGGCTGAGGAGAGGGGGCAGCATCACCTCCCTCCACCTGCTGGCAACACTCTGCCTAATGCACCCCAGGAGACCCTTGGCCTTCTTGGCCACAAGGGCACACTGCTGGCTCATGCTCAACTCGTTGTCCACCAGGACTCCCAGGTCCTTCTCTGCAGAGCTGCTTTCCAGCAGGTCAGTCCCCAGCCTGTCCTGGGGCATGGGGTTATTCCTCCCCAGGTGCAGCACCCTGCCCTTGCCTTTGTAAAGGCACTGTTCATTACTTCACTAAAGCTTGCAGTTTGCTAGTAAACTGTATGAAGTTGAAAAACTGTATTCTCAGGGGGAAAGTGAAAACTGGAAGGAAGAGCGGCGAGGGGCGGTGCCCAATCCCTTTGCAGATCCCTCCTGCCCTTCCTCTTCATACTTAAGTGATTGGTTTGGATAGGATTTGGAGTAAAGATGTCCTTTTGGGGGGGGGAACGCTGTACATCTTATGCCTGTGATTCCCCCACCCCTTCAAAATTTTATGCTAAATATGCTCTTTTGGCAAATTTTTTTTATAAAAGAATTTGATGTGATTCCACGCTGCCAGTCCTTCCGTGCCTGGTGTTGGTATCACTGGTCAGTGTAGTGTGCTTCACGTTTAAGCTGCTCCTTTCAGAATATATGCATCCTGTGTTAAGCTGGAAGTTCTACATGGAGATTTGAGATGTGACTATTCCATACAAAATGTTTCGATGTTGTTATTTTAGAAATCCCAGACTGAAGCTGTTCAGTAAAACATCTCAGTATATACAGATAAGTGTATGTGTGCTGCAGAACACGTGTACATGGACCATGGAGCTTTCTTTAACCTTTCCTTTGATCCTGTTCCTGCTTCGGAGAAATAAGCTATTTAAATAGCTGACTAATATATTGGTTAAATATTACAAAGATATGACTTGATTTCTCTCATGTTACTCCCTTTATTCCACTTATCATCACTGGCTATCCTGAAACTATATAAAAACCACGTTTCTTTCCCCATAGTACTTCAGATGTTAAGCTTTCTAAGTGTTTCATATTCCCTGTAAGATGACTATCACCCCTGTTGAACTGTCTGCAGAGCCACGTCAGCTTCTCCTCAGGCCTGTCTGTGTGAGTGGTTGTGTGTCTCTGCTTTCCTCTTTCCTTCAGCTTCACATCTTCTGAGGGTGTTGCCTTGAAATTGTCCTCTTACACACTGAGCGGATTGTTCCTCCCCATTACCTTCTTTCCATTTTTGCTTCTCTGCGATTCCTTTGCTCTTGTTTCTAGCTTGCTTATCTGAGCTTGCTCCCTCGCAGGTACTTTGTGCTGCACATGGTGAAATTCTGGCTCAGCTCATTCAGATGTGGGCTCGTGTCAGTCTCGTTTCCTGTCCTTTACTTTTCTAGATCTGAATCCTTCTCATCTTAATTTGCTTTTGACTTCTAGTTACTTGATAACTGTTCTCCCTGTTAACATAGATTTCCTCCCCCCACCCCCACATAAACTGTTGACTGGTTTGCTTCTGCTAAATAGCACTAATTTTATTGATCTTTCCCCCTGTTAGTATCTCCCAACTCAGTGCTTGGCTTTGGTAGTGTTATATTAAGTACGGTATTATGTGACAGAGAGTTTAAGTTAACTCACATTGTAGGCTACTGAGGTCTGTTTGGAAAGGAGGAAAGAAATGGTTTGCCAGTTAATTTTAAACTTGTTTTTGTTTTAAATATCAATGATACTTCTATTCTTTAAAAACAAACATTACCCACAGCAATGTTATTCATGTGAATTAGGGTTACGGATTTAGCCCAGATTTTCCAGATTAGCAGGAATCTTTCAGGACACATCAATACTTAACAACATTTGTACTGATCATTGTGGTGTTCTTATCATGTACTAAATGCCAAGCATAGTCAAACACAGGGAAAATTCTGTCTGGGTGTTGAGTTATGCTCCGTATCTTGGAAGGGGCAGGGCAAGAAGGAGGGTCTCATTGAAATAAGGGACCTTGAATTTCCGATTTTAACTGTTCTCAAAATGTCTTTGGGCTGAAGCCCAAAGAGTGGGATAGCCCAAAGAGTGGGATAACCCCAAGAGTGAAACTCAGAAATGCTTTGTAGAAAGGTGTATCAGGAAACAGAGAGGAAATTTTAAAATACTTGAATTAAAAATCAGCTTTATGAAATGTACCTGAACCTAAGGCTGTATTCAAACTCACAAAGTATGGAAAATTCAACAACAAAGAAACTGATGAAGCAAACAGCTGTAGGGAAAAGAAAGTGAAGGCAGCTGCCATTTCAGTCTCTAGTGCTAGCTTTTTCCCTAATTCCGTGTTTCACACTGATGCCCATCCTCATGAGCTCAGGTTTTGCATTTCATTGTATTCTTCACCAGCCTTCCGTATGAATATTCAATAAGGATTTTGAAGAGTATGATGTAAAACTGCTTATCTATTGGCTGCATAGATCATGCTAAAGAATATTTACATAGATATTTTATGCAGCCAAAAAAGAAATGATGCAAAAGTACTGTGAAGAATCAGTGGGCTGGGGTTGCGGATATGGAAGTATCTGGAGTTGTGCCTGTATGCAAGCGCAGGAGATGCGGATGGTGACCTCCTGGTCTCTGCAAACGTGCTGAGAACCTTGCACTGGGCATCTGTCTGCTCTCTGAAGGAAAACCTGATTTAAGCTATTTGAAAGTGTTCCTTTACTAGTACAAAGTGTACCTAATATAAATCACTGTGGTTTAGGTTTAAGAAAGAACAGGACATTTCAAAATAAACAGGAGTGGGTACTGGATACTCTCTCGTACAAATCCTTTCAGCATCTGTCTGCATAAATGAACAAGTGTCTAGCTAATACTAAATAATGCATGCATCTTGAATCACAGAGATGCTTAAGTTCATTCAAGTCCAAACTGAACTGGGCAGAGACCTATGAGTGTTTCCTCAGTAATTTCATGACTATGGATGGATCATTAATATTTCAGATTCTCATCAGACTTTTTGGGGTTGCTGTCAATGTACTTAATGTTTCAAAGTTGGTTTGTTGAAGCAGTCAAACACTGGAAGTTGCAAGTATTTCTTTCGAGTTTAGTTAGCTTTTGTCACTTCTATCAAAAGCGTTAGCTTAGCCAACTGGAAACTACTTTGTTGTTATCCCTTCAGGGTGCCTCTAATTCCATTGTTTACTTTACGGGCAGGAAAAGACTATGAGAAAAAACATTTTTCCAGCCCTAAATTCTCTGTGCTCTTTTGATATGTGTGACTGACTTTGGGCAATGGACTTATTCTTAAATCCTTGTTCTTACTTAATTATTCTAGATTTTATTTCTTTTTTACCATCTTAAAGTCTGTTTCTGTCATTCTTACAGTTGTATGTCTAACAAAAAAATGAGTAGTGTCTGACGATTTCAGTGCTACCTTAGTCTGTGCTCTTAAAATTTAGTCTAGAAAGGGTTTTATTAATTTGTTATTCATCTCATCACTTAGATGTGCAACATCTGTATTGAGTAGACCTGGTCAGCTATGTTGCTGAAATATTAATTTTGACCAAAATTTGAGCGATGAAGGGGTGACAATAGGGAGAGTTAAACAGCCTGTGGCTGGGAGAGGAGGATCTACAGAGGTTTTTGCTGAGAACAACAACTGCAATTTGGTCCTGTAGACTAAAGTGTGAATGAAGCAGGAGCTTTAACATTCTGTACCACACTACTGTGAAGTAGCTCTTCAAAGTAAGGATGTGTTTTCAAAATCTGTATACTCTCTGAAGAGGAGGAATAACCTTCCCACTAGTCAGTCAGCATTACTGAACAGTTTGAGAGCTGCTTAAGTAAGCTTGCAATGTATGAGGAGTTTTTTAAGGACTGTTGAAGTTTTATGTGCTTTGCATATTTGAGAATCCTGAATGCTGATTACTCATGAAAAAGAAAGGTTTCACAAATGCAGTACAATTTTTTTAGCTTTAAGTGAGACTTTTTTTTCTTTCTGAGATATGCTTAAGAAAAGAGGTTGAAATGATGAGTAGGAATCTTTTGTTAAAGGAAAGGAAGGATGTAGTTAATGCCTGAAGTTAAATGAGAGTTCTCACAATGAATCTGACTGACTTAAAGCCATTGCTTATTAAGGATTTACTGTAATTGATTTGTCTTACATGAATGATTCAGGTGTGTATCACTAACTGTGCTCTCCTGAACAATTTCTCCGAAAGAATGATATGTAAACAAAAGCATGTCACAAAGAATGAACTGTTAAATTAAACTGTCAGTGTAGTGTATTTTTAATGTTAATAAAAAAAAAAAAAGTTACTTCTGGCTGTATTTCAACTTGTTCCCAAAAGTGCAATTGTCTTGTGATAAGTCAGGAAAGGTGCAATGGATCAGTACTTAAAAAACAACCTGGATAATGAAAGAACCAAACATTCTGTCACTACTGCAGAGTAAAGCAAGTTGTCCTGCTGTGGTGAAGGCAATTGATAGGCACTTCTTTCAGTACAATACAACATTTCTGTGGGATTGTCTTTTTAATGTTATCTTTTCAGTATAGAAATGAGTATATTCATCTCGTGTTCTGTTTTCCAGTAATCCAATATCTAGGCTGTTTTAATCAAAGACTGCTATATAAACTTTGAAAACCTTACTGGCTCTCAACCCACCTATTAAAACCTATGTTTTTGAAGGTTTATAGTTAGCATCAAATATCAAAGAGGATATTCTGACATTGTTTTGGAGTGAAATGCGTGTGAAAGCAGGCTGACACTGTTGAAAAAGCACAGTGATTCAGAATTTCTGGTCTGTCTCTTGAAATACTGTGATAAGTTCAGTGCTTCTCTTTGATATTTTCTTGTCTCATATCCCAAAAGTAAGTCTACTGCATCTCCATATCTTCTCTGCAGTAGTCCTTGACTTACCTGAAACCTTAGGGTGTCTTAATGCAGTTGGATGCACCAGACCAGGAGCTCACTCTTCTATTATCTTGAGCTGCAAGACATGACCTGCACCCAGTTTGAATATTGTTAAGGCATGTAACTGGTGTTGGATGCTGTAACTCATAAATGTGACCCGTAGGCATAGGCCTCACCTACAGCAAAGTGCTTAGCCAAATGAAGGTGAGAACATGCAAGCACATCAGTGACACCACCTGAAATCCCATCCAGGCTTTGTAGTTTTGGATACTGCCCTGCCAGCTTGTAACTAAACGGCTTCCAAATGGGAGCTGCTTCATGTCTTGCTGGTTCAGAGAAGTCAGAAATGGTTCCTGATTGTCCTGATTCTTAACGTGCTCTAAGCTGTATTAAAATTCAAACGTTAGACATCATGTTAACAAGTGGGATCACAGTTTTGAATTTTAAGGACCTTACGTAATCTTTTGAGGCTTGATTACAGGGTTCCTTCCTGCACCTTTACATGACTTGGTTATAGCTTATGGTAATGTTAGAAATGACTGGCTCCTGTCTGCTGTGTTACAGAATCACAGAATCGTTTAGGTTGGAAGGGACCTCTGGAGATCATCTAGTCCAACCTCCCTGCTCAAGCAGGGTCACCTAGAGCATATTGCCCAGGATCACATCCAGACGGGTTTTGAATATCTCCAGGGAAGGAGACTCCACAACCTCCCCGGGCAACCTGCTCCAATGCTCTGTCACCCTCACAGTGAAGAAGTTTTTTCTCAGGTTTAGATGGAACTTCCTGTGGTTCAGTTTCTGCCCGTTGCCTCTTGTCCTGTTGCTGGGCACCACGGAGAAGAGGCTGGCCTCATCCTCTTGACACTCCCCCTTCAGATACTTATACACGTTGATGAGATCAACGTGTTCTTATACCTCAGACTCTGCCTGTGCCATTTGGAGTGTGTTGTGTGTGAAGAAAAAAGAAAAAAAATATATCTATATGTATGTGTGTAAATATATATATATATATATATATATACACACATTTATTTATTTATTTGTGTGTATGTATATAATTTGTTAACTCCAAGTCCCATTTCACTGGGGACAAATGGATGTAAACATGTAAGAAATGTCTTTCTGGACCAGTGGTCCATCTATCTCAGTATAACAGTGACACTAGGAGGTGCTGTCTTGGGAGACTATGTTTGAGCCTGGCCACTATGTGTAATCTGTTCCTCTTCTACTCCCTAAGCATCTGCCATCATGGGATAAAGGAGAATAAAGAATATAACCCTACTCTGCTCTTATAGTGTGTGTTTTGGACCTGTTTCCAATTAATTTGTCTAATTTCTTTTCATATTTGCTGATATTTGCTGCCTCAACAACCTCCCACGGCCATATAGATGCCAGATGCTCATCATCAATTGTGTTTAAAATCTCTCCCCCCGCCCTAAACAAACCACTTAACAGTAAAAAAACAAAATAAAACCACACCTCTACCATTTATATTCTTATCTCCCTCTTTTTTTAACTGTAAATGCCCATTGTTTTAGTACTGTGGAATTCAGCATGTAACAGTTCTTCACTTGCTTTGTCCAATCTCTTCATAATTTGGAAACATTTATCGTGCCTCCTTTGAACCTTCTCCTCTGCCGAACCGAAGAGTCCCAGCCTTTTAATCTCTCCCCATAAGACTGCTGCAGTATTCCCTTAACCACCTCTGTTGTTCTTCGCTGTGCGTTTTCCAATTCCGCTGCGTCCTTCTTGAGCTGTGGTGACCAGTGTTGCACACAGTATTTAAGATGGGATTGCATCGGCAGTTTGTACTGTACGCAGTAACAGCTTTGTGTCTTGTCCTCGGCAACTTTCTGATGATGCTCAGTATTTTATTGGCTTTTTTAGTTGCTGCTACATATTGAGCCAATGATTTCAGAGAACTGTCAGTGAGACTCCAATGTCTTTTTTTTTCTAAGCTGTAACTGCTAGAAAGTGTTCAGGAACTTCAGTCTAGCTGGTGTATGCTTTTTTAAGATCAGATTGTGTTTCAGCTGTGTTAGAAAATGCTAGATGTTATCTGAAACCTGAGAGATAAGCTCCCACTTTTGGTTGCAGAAATATAGACAGGTACAAGGAAATGGGGCAGGGCATTTCTCTGAATGCAAATATTTTTTACTGAAAACTGTTTTTCCAACTGCAGATCCAGGGGAAAAAACAAAACAAAACAAAAGCCAACAGCACAGCGACAGAGAATCTGTTTTTCCAACTGCAGAGAACCACTAGGATTCAGTGGCTACTGCCATATTTTTTAGGAGCTTTAATAGCCTGTATCGGGTAGAGTTGAAAACTGTCTTGCTCATGCCTTTCCTATACTGAAACAAGCTTGAGATGGTTGCTGTATAATTCCAGAATCTTCTCAGGGCTCCTTATTGCTCTGTGACTTCTTCTGATAAACTGGAGCAATAAGAAGAGAGAGACTGTGTTTAGCAAAGCTGTTCACCTGTCATTTGGACAGCGCGTGCAGGGTTTACTCCAAATCTTAGGAAAGCCTGTTTACAGAACTGACGCTTTTCCTTATGAATGTTGTGCAAGCGCTAGAGAGTTTTATCTTCTTTCATTGTGTGTTCTCACAGGATAGACTTCCACCTCCATCTTTGTTATTGGATAAAACAGAGCCAGGAGTTAATGATACGCTCCATATTCTTAAATACACAATAGAAGAAATGCTGCTATCACATTAAAAGCTCTCTGAAACTTTAAGTGCAAGGCTGAACTGCAATTGCAGGCATGGACTGTCAAAGAATCCGTTTTATGTTTTTTGTTAAGGGTATTTTTATCTAGGCAGACTCTTTAGAGAAGAATATTTATTCTAGTGCTAAATCCTGAACTATTGGATCCTCAATCCCTTGTTATTACAGCCAGTAATCCACCCTAGGAACATCCACAATAGATTGGAAAAATTGTGTTGCCATGGCAGCCGCTCACTCCTTTTTCATTTAGATTGTTGAGATTAAAGCTCAGACTTGGAAATGGAGAGGGAGTTAGGTTTCTTCTTTTTTCTGTTCTTATAGTCATTTTTGCTTGTTTTTTAGAATGCTGATGAAATGAAAGAGTAGATATTACTTGGCTAATGGGCAAGGTAACCGTACAAGTTTTGTTTTGTTTTGCTTTTAAGAAACTCCTAATCTCAGCCCTTAGCTGTTCCCAGAAGGTTACCATACATCTCTATCTTCTGACCTAGACTAAGTGGATTTCTCTCATCCATGCTGGTTAGCCTGAGGCATTGGGAAACTATCAGGAATATTTCTAGAAGACGCTTTATTTTCTGAGGTTCTGGTCTTTCAACTTAGCCAAAAGGCATCTAAATTTATGATGGTACGTTGGAGCTTCCTTTTTTGGAAAAAATGCTGAAAGTTATGTCTGTGCTAATAAATACTCACTGCAAAGCAAGTTCAGTGTTGCGCTTCAAAAAGATATCCTACTGTATTTAGGATTCCCACTTGTACAGTTTCAGCTGCTAGAAATACTTACTACCTCTACCTGTAGAAGAGAATGTTATTTTTCTTTTGAGACTCTGATATCATACAATTCTGCTTTAATCTGACCTGCCTTTTGGATTTCATGTGCATGCGCTTCCCTTATTTGAATCTTTCAGCAAAATTAGCTTAAGCTAACTTTACTTCTTATCTTGGTGAGAAGTCTGGAATTCTATACGAAAAGTCCACTTTTTCTTCAGCTCTGACTAAATCTATAGTCTGCTTCTTTCTAGCAGAGTACTTTCTAATCTGGATGAAAAATGTATGGGGAAAGTTTGAATGGTCATCAAATAATGGCAGTGTAGGACTCATGTCAGTGTTGAGGAGTGAATAATTCAACTTTTTAACGGGCCATAAAATTTATCTGGAGCTGGTTAATTGTTATTAATTAAATAGAAAAGCAGAAAAGAGATGGTTTATTTTTTTAATCAGATTTTCTATGACACCCTGAGGTATCATGAGCAGGTTGTCCACATCAGAGGATTCAGGGTTATGTATGCATGACAGTAGTGTATGAGTACGATTCAGCCATGTAGAGCAGTGCCTGATAAGTCTGCAATGTCTTAAGTCATTCCTCATAGATTTACTGAGAAAGGATTGTTTTAACAGATGGTTTACTGAATTCTTATTCTGCAAATTCTATTCAGTAAAATTTGGGTAGAATGTCTTTGCTTTTCCAGGATGGCTTGTCTGTTGTTTGCTTCTGCGCTTTTAGGCAGCTCTTTCTGGAAAGAGTGCAATGTTCTCATAACCAGCCATTTATTACTAAAAAGCTATTTTATGTGCTTGCTTGATATTCTTGCTTATAATTTACTCTCTCTGTAATGTGACAGGAAGTTTTAGAAGTATCTTGTAGAAAGGACCTTCAAGAAATCTCCAGTTTTCTATCTTCTTACTTGATAATGATGTAATGTGATATCAAGGCTGGTGGTAGTGAAGTGGCTGTCTTCTAAAGCGATTGCAAGTACTGTGTATTAACTGGCTGAAAAGCTTTGTAGCCTGCTCTGCCAAATAGAGAATGCCTGTATGGTAACTTCTGTGACATGAGCAGCCTCTTCTGGTTCCTCAGTGTATGAATATTAGCCTTAATTGTAGTTTACGGTTGTTGGAAAAGCTGTATGATTACTGACGCATCATTGTGCTGAAGACAAATGGCTGTTTGGGCACCCCTGTGTCCTGTTTCTGTGCAGGAAGGGTTAAAGAGGTGCATGTATAGGAAGTTGCACAGGAATAGAACTTGTAGTCAGTATAGGCTGTTACTTAAGTACATAGGCACAGCCTGTTCAACAGAAAACATTTTATAGGTCTTATCGAAGACTGTTTCTTAATAGCTTACCGGTAATTACTGGTAATTTATATATTTTACAATATGATTCTTATTTTTTTGCACCTTTCTTGTTAAATGAATGTATAAATTTGGAAAGAATGATTTGGGCCAGTGTTTGATGGCATAAACAGTAAAACCACTTTTTTTTTTTTTTTTTAAATTTTAAACAGAAGCCCTCCCCCACCGAAACAGCTGTTTTGGAACTTACATGCTTGAAGAACATTTCTGAAAGATAAAATAAGGCATTTTGGTTAATGAAAGGACTGTGCTTATGATTTTACGGTCATTTAAAAAAAGTTACTATATAAATGTGTGATTCACTTGGATGTAAATTAAATTTTTTTGTACCAACAGAGACTTCAGAGATTCAATAACATCATTATTTTTAATGGCATCTTTTCCTTAAATGAGTGAAACAGGTCAGCAAGAATTGAAGATTAGCAGTAAACAAAGAGAAAATAGTAAATGAGGTTGTTTCAAGGAAATTACTGGAAAGAGTACATTATTTTTCAGTTAAATATTGCTCTGTCTCTTTTAATAATTTTATTTTTTTCTGTTGTTCTGGCTTTTATACACTCTACATTCATTCACTTTGGGAGTAGCCTGATATATGAAGGCTTGTTTTGTTTTATTTTTTTAATGATTGGTACATTTTTGCTTTGCCATATCCTTTCTGAGTGATGAACTATCTCAAAGGCAATAGGCCAGAAGGTCCGGTAACCATTCACAGCCTTAAAGGGCTCACACTCTAATCAGTGAGGAAACACCCCAAGTGAAAAAATGGTAAAAATGTGACAATTCGGTGTCCTGAATGGAGAGAGGGAAGACTGATAGGAAGATGTGGCAGTGTCAAATAGATGTGTTAGGTATTCATCAAGCATGATGCTAATCACATGCATAACTACAAGGCTGTAACAAAATCTGTGGACAAATTCTGCGTGGTTTTGATTTTCTCTGATTCCTTTGCTAGGTAAGGATTAAGTTTATTTAGTACCTTATAAGATGAGCTCGTAGTGAAGAGCTGCTTTGATAAATCTCTCTGGAAGCTGGGTTCCTAAGAGAAATCTGAAAAAAACTTGCAGAAAGATAAACCACTGCAAGCAAAAAAGCCATGCAGAGACTGGGACTTCTTTCATTTTTTTAGCTTTATTCTTTGTAGTGCCCTAGAGATCTCAAGGAAGTACATACAACTGGTAGTATAAAATACAAGCAAGGCACTACACAGTGGTATGTAGCTTGATTTCTACTGAGTCAGTCATTCATGGTCAGCAGTGTGTGTGTAGAGGATGTAATTTTTAAATAGTTACTGATGGTGTGTGATGGTTGTGCCCGTACATTCTGCGCTCGTTATTTTCCAGATAGGATTTCGAAGCCGAGGACCACTCTGCGGTGTTTCGTGCTGATGCCTGTGCTGGGGTTGGTGTGTGCCATCGCACCCGGTTGGTGTGCTTTCAGAGGCCTTGCTGCCAGATGATCTAGAAGCAGGTCCCTGTGCTCTGACTAAAAAGATGATTTCAAGTAACTTTTTTTCTTGTTTTCCCCTGCTGCAGCAGTGACTCAGTACGCTCTCAATTTAGAAGAAAAGTTATTATTGCAAAGTTATAATGTAAATATTGTATCTTAGAAGTTGTATCTTCTAAGCTTATTATATTTTTTCCAGAGTTAGGTCCTTGGTAATCCTGGCTGCTTTTCTGTATGAATAAAAATGAATGAAAATGTGCGACAGATATGTATTTCTTCTAATTGTGAGGATTTAGAAAGCAGTTAGGCTTGAGACATTAAAACAAGCAGTGTTTGTGTTTCTCATGTAGAGGACTATTGATCTGTTGGTTCGTTGTGAGCAGCACTTAAAAATTCATGCATTTTTCTGCTTAAATGCACAAGGAAGGGAGTCGTGTATATTCATCGTAGTGATCCCACAGTTCTCTTTCGATATTTAAATTTTAAAGTCTGTCATGCTTTTGAGAGAGAATTTAGCTTCAAACTGCTAATGATCTCAAGGTTGAGACAAAAAATGTAGGCAACAAAAGCATTATGTGGTTACTTCACAAAAGTAGCTGGAGCTAATTTACTCCTGTGAAGCTGACAGAAAATACCATTTTAATTTTATTTTTTTCCTGTAGCTTTTTAACGCCTGGTGATGCTCTTTTAGCTGTTGGAAGAAATAGAAAGCTGAGGCCATTCTGAGCATTATATAGGTAGCTAGAGAGGGAATTGAAACTATGCAGGGTTTCAGGATTTCTTTAGGGAGCGTTGCTCGAATAGTGCAAACTGGGATGTGTCAAAACTGTACACTTGCTATTTATAAATGTAAGGCTGTATTTACAAATTATAACAAAGTCTGGAATTTATAAATGTAAAAAGTGAGGGAAGAGGGAGGAAAACAAAAAGCTAAAAATAGTTGCAGACAAAATGTGACAAAATCCCTTATATGGCCTTGGAAGAATGAATGTGTTCATAATATCTGTGCAGAGTGAGCTTGAACTGGTGTGTGGTTGCAGGTTGGATTAGTTGAATAATGTGCTTTTTCAGTCTCCTGGATTCTGGATAGGAGAATACATAGAACTTCTTTTTGTATTTTGGCCTGTTTTCTCATAGTTTAATCCCTGGTGTCTCACCAGGGCCTGGCTGCTGACTGTTAGTTAGCACTGCTTAGCCTGCATTTAAACGACAAGTGTAGCTTCTCCCTTAGGCAGATATCCGAGTAGCTTTCTTCACTTTGGCCCATAGGTGTTGTGCCAAGGGACGTGCCCACATCCAGAAGCTGCTTATTTCTATCCTCACCATTACTTCTGTGAACTGCATTGAAAGGTGTAAATGCTGGATTAGGCATATGAGGCCTTGAGGGACTTCTACAAGTCATATACAGTCATATACAGCTTTGTAGTTTCATGTAATGCATGATCGGCATCTGTGCATTGTGTTTTGCCTCTGTGATTGTTCCCAGAGCTACAAGGTAGCCATGCTCTCCTCTCTTCACATGCACACCAAACCCACGCAGCAGCCTTCTTCCCCAGGGATGTACATGAGCAGGAGTGGGAAGCACAGAAAGTAAGTGTGATAAGCTTTCCTGTGGCAAGGCAAATCTGTAAAGCTCCATGCAGCCGAGACTTTGAAAACAGTTATGAGCTCCTGAATCCAGAACAAAGAAGGAACAATGTCTTGCTGGTGAAGGTTATTTCCTTTGCTGAGGAGTGTGAAAAAGCCTTTCCTTATTTGTTCCCCCTTTTCTGTGAGTTTCTGGTGATCAAAGTCTTTCCACTTTTCCCTTCCCTGTCTGTTACAGGGCATGTCCCCCCAGCAGTGCAGCATAGACACGTTCACTAGTAATAAATTAGTTTTTCAGTAAGGTAAATTAGTCCATGCAGAGCTCCAGCTGATAGCAGTTATATTGCTCTCACAGCATAAATCAACAGGGCAGCTTCAGACTGCATCACGCTTTTGGGTTTAAAGTTTCTCAAGTTGGTTCATTTTTTGGATAGAAGAAGGAGGATTACTTCTGTGTGGAGGTAATCTCAAATTCAGTGCTCCCTTATCTGAGTTACTGTTACACTCCCGGCTGTAGAAAGCTGGAAGTGAGGCATGTAAGGATACTTATGTTGGTAAGGCACATGAACCCCAGTTATTAAGATAAATATTGGGATTTTTTCCTTCCCCAACTCAGGACTTTTTCTCATGGCATGTGCACTTCATTATTCCTCACTTCCGTACCATATTTGTAGACTGAGCATAACGTTTTTGTTATTTTTGCTGATCTCTTGAAAGGAATTTTTTTTTTTTTTTAAGAAGCAGGTCTTTAATACATACGAGATAGATACTAAATAGATGAGCCTACAAAACTGAAAAGCCGTGGTGATTTTCACCCATTCCATGTTACATATGTGTTTGGCTTGTCTTCTGAATGATGAGGGGGAAAAGATACGTAGAACTAACCTTTCTGTTGGTTGCATTTAATTGACGTTAGTCCTTCAAAGTATGAAGGGCATTGCGGGGAGAGGAAGCATATACAACCTTGTGAAAAGGCTATCATTGCCACTGGAGCAAAGCTGCACTAACGCCTTGATTTATGATTAACTTGTGCAGCCTTAATATTTTCGAGTATCCTTTAACTGAGATCACTACTTTAGTAGTGACAACGTGGTCAATTTTGGGCCTATACAATCAAATATAAGCAAGCTGAAAAGGTGCTTATAGAGTAACAAATACCTAGAATACTTATCTGAAGCTCATGCAGAACTTATGTCTAATTTCCCATGTGAAAGACAGACTACATTGAGAAACTGAGCTAAAAGATGAACTATTATTCACAGTAATAAATGGCCAACCCTTACACTTATGAAAAAATAGTCCTAAACTCTTCTACAGCTTTTCTTCTATGAGCGTTAGTAGAGGTGCCAAGTAATGTACTTTGGTATTAGCCTTTCTTGGAGAGGGGAGCCCAATAAATGTTTCCTTGAAAATTGCATCTCTAATACTTAACACTTCAATTTTGTCATTCCACAAAGACGAATTCATTCTGCAGTTCTCTTTAATGTCTGCATGGAGCTGCTACAAGAGCTGATGAGGCAGCAGCTTCTCCACCATCAGTGAGGTGCAGGTGATCTGCAGTTCTCAGTCGGACTGTTTGCTCAGCTGAGATAGCTCAGAGCTTGGTGCGGTGGATAGAGGTGAGCAGAGAGGAGGTGACGCATATGGAGGGAGAGGAAAGTTTTGAAGAGTCTGCAGCCTCAAAGCAGTCATTCTTCACTGAAATTACTCATTTCCAATAGGTCGTCTTTGTTTGAGGTGATTTTCTGATGATCTTGTGCTCTTCTGTATCAGCATGGACATAATACCTTCTGACATTTCTAGCTTGCTTAGGGATTCTTACTCTGAGCATAATTTAGCTTCAGCTGTTCAAACCATTTGTTCACCCGTGTCTTCGTATTCCTGCTTTTCATGGTGGTGATGCAGCAGCACTGGCAGAGAGAAAGTTATTTTTGTTAACAGTGGGTCTAAAATTGTGAAGCCAGTGTACATGAAGGAAAAAACCAATGGTGAACACAGCACCGTATGCAAAAAAAAAAAAACAATCAATCCCCCCCCCACCTCCCCCCAAAAAGAAGCAGCCAAACACAAAGGTACTTACCAAACAGACTGAAAGTGAAGAAACAGGGAGTAGATGTGAATCGTACAGCTTAATGCTGTTCTGGAAAGCGTTTAGAGACGATGCAAGTGGTGTAAGAATCTGTATAGAACAGGTAAACATGCTTACCTGATTTTGATTATACTTGTTAAAAGTGAAGAGATTCCTGAGAAAGCAATGATGTCTCTCCTGCATGGTGAGGTTAGAGAACTCCATTAGTAAATACAATATAAATTAAATATGCAAATAAGTGATATTCCTTTGCTACTTTTAAAATCTGTATTTATGGTGCAGACTTTTCATTACAGCTCTCTGGGGTAAATCACCAGTGTATAGGTCTTTTGACCTGTTTGCATGGTTATTTTTTTCAATGGCTATAAATTGATTTTACATTTCTGGGAAATATTGTGCATATATGTGAGGATATTCTCTATTTCCTGTAATAGCATCTAATAACAATTAGCACTAATAGCACTAATAACAATTTCAGTTTTTAGTTTTAAGACTTGTCTTTCCATGTGTGGTCTATTAGTATTATTGTTACATCTTCAGCATTTTATTTCCCGTTGCTTTAATTTCTCTAGATACCTTGACTAGATATCTTTGCCATGGCATATGGCTTCTGCCCAAGTACGCAGGACTAAAAATTTGTTTTATGCATTACTTGCTTTTTTTATATGTTTATGGCTTCAAATTCTTAGTTTCTAAAGAAAACACAGTGCTATTTTAAAAGTATTGGTTTTATTACATGGAAAAATGCACCAATTCTTTGCCTGAATACTGTAAAAAAAAAAAAAAATACTTTTCATACTGGGAAATCAAAGCAGAGAAAGGAAATGAAGCATATAAACATAGGTTAAAAAAGTGTTGTAGTCTGGCTGATGGGGCTGCCTTTTGCAGGAAAGAGTTTGTATAGCTAAGTTAGCTTAATATTGCCCTGCTTCATGGAAGTATGCTTTTTAAGCACTAGTCTTTTGCCCTAAGTCAGTACAGTCGATCCCAAATTAGTACAAGTTGTATCGAATGGTTTCTTATTTGTAAGTGGAAAAGCGCTGTGTGGGTTTAATGACAACTTTTGCAACATGGTTCTATGGAGCTTTTTCTCAAACTTGTAATAAATCATCTTCACAGAATTACTTTTGAACAAAGAATATGGTGTATGTGAACGGCTATTATAAAAACTCATGACAGGGAAAAATAAAGCAATGATTTCTCTTAGCGTTCATTTTTTAAAATGTTTTTGTTTTATTTACATTTCAAATTTTGTATTGAAAAAACCAAATTAAGTTAAAATAATCAAATAACAAACTCTGTTATATATTAAGAGGGCTTGACCCTTTAATGGGATGATCCAACACAATTTGCAAAGTACTGGTGAGACTTTTCAATCGCATTTACTCAGTGTTTTTTTAAAAATATATATAATTTTATATATATATATGTATTTAAAATATATAATAATACTGAATGACAAGCAGTGGTTTATTCTTAGTTTCTTATTGGTAGGATTAGCTGAAAGTGGTCACATTTTTTATGTAATTTTAGGATTTCTATTTTTGTTTAGCTGCTTCGTTTAACTTACAGATGCAGATGGATTTTCTGTTATTTTGTGAGATACCATTAGCTTACCTGTTGGAAAATTCAAAGACCTGGCAAGGCTGTTGTCCTTGACAAGTTCAGTTTGCAGAGGCAGAAGCAGAACTAATAAAGCAGTACAGGCTTGTGTTGTAACGAGTTTGGTCGTACCCTGTTTAAGCAGGCGCAAAGCTCCTAGTTCTGTTTGTATTTTAAGTGTGATTCATGATGAGGGAAAACCCTCTGCCACTCCTTTTTTGTTTTTTTGTTGTTGTTTCTAAACTATGCTGTGACATATGCTGCATTGCTGCTGTGCTGTAGAATATGTGACATACCACAGCTGGGTCTTGCTTTTTTCTTTCTTTCTTTCCTTCTTTCTTTTTTTTTTCTTCATTTAATGCAATTTGCTTGTACGGACATGGCACAGGTTCCAAACTCTGCTTTTTTGGTTTCCTGTAACTTCTGATGGCAACTAGAACCAGCTTGAGAGAGTTGTACCCAGTGGGAAAAACTTACTGTCTTACTGCCCTTACGGCATTCCTTCCTCGTATGCTAATATACCTGGAATATTTAAACTAGTAATTTGTCTAGAGTAGCATATTTTCCATCTCAAACATAATTTATTTTTTGCAGTGGTTGTTTTACAATGGCTTTTCATGCTGAGCAGATGCTAGAAATACTAGCAAGTCATGCAGAGACAAAAAATTTTGGAGAAGCAGTCAATACTGCAGCGCTGGTGTAATTTATCATGTCACAGTAACCAGCTGTGTGGTATAAGCTTTATGAAGCCTCCTTCAGCTTAGAAAGCTTTGAAAACAAGAAGCTATAGGAGAAAAGTGAAGAGTAGAAAGGCACTGGGAGGAGATGTAGACCTTGGTGATGTAGAATAGCTGAGAGAAACGTTTGGGGAATTAGGGAGAGGAGCTTGTAATTCAAAAACATGAAATGGATCCTGGGGCAAACATAGTAAGGAATTCTGTTTGATAGAGGAAAGTGATTTTTTTATTTTAATTTTGTTTTGTTTTTTGTTTAGGTCCCCCCCGTCCCGATTGAGCTTTGGATGATAATCTTGAGTCTTTGATTTCCACTTTGAGTATCATAATCATATGATTGACCCTGCTTTTGCAGTCAACTCTGGTTGATGGGTTACGGGACCTTGTTCTGACCCAGTGTAGCTGCTGTTGTTTCATCTGTCCCTTAACTGTCTTGTACTCACTGCCAAGGGAGAATCCATCAGTAGAAGGCAGGATTAATTTTGAGAGAAATAAATGATTTTTATGGCAAATCAATATGTAAATAATGTTTTCTCTGAGCTTGTCAGAAGTAAGCCTTGAGGCAGTTAGACTAAACCCTGCGTAAGACTATCACTGACTTAAAGATTTTAGTTTTTTTTTTTTTTTCATAAGTAGTATTCTACTTATGAAGTAGTATTCTACTTATGTCTACATAAGACATAGTATTCTCTGCCACGTATGTGGGACATGGACATGCTCACACAGCACCTTCTATCTTCATACATTGAATAACTATCCATAGAGCTGCGTGTTGTAAAGTTGTTCTGGAGCGTGTAGAATTTGAACTGCAGCTGTGAAACCTTTTTCCAAAGAACTTTGCAGTAATATAATGGGTATCACTTCATAGTAAAATAGTTTATGAGAACAAACAGAATAAACCCTTATCCTTCAAAGTAACTTTTGCACTCTAGCACAAACTTTTTTCAGGATTCCTTTTCATTGACGGTTGTTTGTTTATTTGAAGAAACGCAGAGGAAATTTTAATCCCCTGAAAGAGCAAAAGGTGATCCGAATTTAATTGCTCCTAAGAACAACAGTGCCACATCCAGCTTGTTAATGGTATTGCTATCGCAGTGTGAAGCTGGACCCTTATGGCCTGTTAATGCTGACTTGTCAGGGCTCAGTAATAATGTAGACTAAACAAACCCAAGCCTTTCTCTTCTGGCAAGCAGAAAAAGAGGAAGTATTTACCTCTCTTGCACTGGAGAGGCAGATGGTTACTATTGCATGGTGAAGGAAAACAACGTGAGACATGTATGGTTACTGGTGCTAATAGAATATTTGAGTGTCATTGCTAAATTAAGTAATAGTCTGTTTAGTATGCAGTAGATGTTTTATGCGTCTTCTGTCTGCCTGGAGACATTGCTTGTTTAGAATACAAAAAAAGCACAAGTTGTACCATTACTGCCTGTAAAGAAGAGAGGTGAATTTGACACCATGTCAGCATTTCCACTATAGTCCGATTAGCAATTTATATAACGGAGTAGTAAAACTTTTCCCAAGTTATGGTAGTCTGTATTTTGCATAGTGCAGTTTCACAGTTTGAAGCTAATTAGATTTAGGCCATGCAATTTTCTTTGTTTCTTCTTCAAAGGAGGTAAAACGTTGTCTTTGAGAAAGACTGAGAAAGAAATGTAACTTCTGTTTCTCTGATGGCGCTACAAAACTTTCATCTGAAATGGAAGGATCCTTGTTTTGATGTTACACTGGGTCATCTTGAAGGATGAATTTAAAGTATGTGATCTCTTAAAATGCCATTGTGATGGACCCGCTGCAGGGCTTTGCTTGGTGCTGTATGGTTTTGTTGGTTTTGTGTATGGGGGAGGGAGGGGGGGGGCAGTGGGTGATAGGGCAGGCAGAATTTTACCTGCCAGTCCTACATTGCATTTTGGCTGTTTTCTTAGTATCAATCCCCTTTGTCTGGACTACAGTTCTTACATTATTACACATTAGAATAAAGGGTCTCCTTTGTCCATACATTTAATATAACCTGTTGTCCTCTTTCTGAGTGCAGCCAGTAGCAGATGCTGGGGCACGTGCAAAACAAAAAGTGGTAAGTGGGTAGGGTTACTGCTCTCCCTACTGTCTGTCAGAGGTTTATGTGAATGCCTCTGCTGTTTTCAGAGTACATAATCCTCAGGAACTGAATATTCAAGAACTGATTTGAAGATATGAAATTGTGAAAATCCATGATCTGTTTACCCTAGAGTTACTTGTTTGGTGGAGTTTATTCTAGTTCTATATGTTTAGAGAATGAAGAATTCTCTTAAGAATTACTGACATCATTCATTTTCATGCTGATTCCATGGGTATTATCAAATTGCTTTTGTTTTCTACTGTATTGGAACGTGCCTTCAGTTTATATACACTTCCAGTATTCATCATTAAACAAAAACTTTGTACAAATAGGAATGATAGATATTTTTCACGTACTTGAGTCACCCATTAAATGGCAGAAAGTCTGTCATTATTTCTTTTGGCATACATATCTAAACTGTCATGGTTGGTGAACTTTTGTTTTCTTTAAAACAACATTTTAGTTTAAAAAATCAGTGCAGTTCACAGCTAGGTCAAAGACTGCTGTCGTTTCTCTCTCTCTCTCTCTCTCTCTCTCTCTCTCTCTCTCTCTCTCTCAAAAAGATTGCAGGTCGTAAAATACTTTTTTTGGACAAATAGTGGGCTTTTTGTCTAGCCCCTTTGAATACTTGTGGTAGCAATAGAAGCCAGCAAATCTTCCTTAACAGAAGAGGCTACTTTGAAGATGGAGGAATGAGGAGATACTGGGGTTTCTTGTATATGTTGTTTCTGTTTCGTTGATTTATTTATTTTCCAGAAGTGCTTTCAAGGGTTTGTAGATCACATGCTTATATTAAAAGTGTAATAGTGATTAGAGGGGCTCTGAGCTTTTTTTAAAGCCTTTACATCTCATGTCAGATTTTTAGATCCCTTCTGTCATCCAGTGACTTGTCAAGGAGAGGGCCTTTTTAAAGCTGTTGCCTGTGTCCCGCTCAAGTGATTGAGACAGAGTAGCTGGTATAAATTGATCTAGCCCTGCATCTTCTGTCTTTTCAGCTAACTGTAAAAGTAATAAATTACAAAGTAATTCTAAAGTGATTGCTACATCCTAACTTGCCATCTTTCTAGTCTGCCGATATTAGTCAATGACAAGGCAGTACCCGAAGGCCTGAAAGGAGCAGGAAAGATATTATTTTTGTTATACTGTTCATTTTTTTAAATTATTGGGTTATTATGGCAACATACCTAGTCGGTGGCATTTCTAAAACCAATAATGAAGTCAAGAATAAGATGGGAAGCTTCCAATTGCTGCTCAGTTTTCCTTATCTGCGGGATGGTGCTTAGGTGCCCCTTTTCTGAAGTAAGGAGCATATGAATACCAATAACCTGTTCTTCCATCCCAGATGCAGAACACTTGCTGCCTGTCCTGTGTGTAAAGTGAGAATTGTAGGACTCATATTGTTGAGTATGCTCCTGTTCATAATTCATCAAGAGTAGGGCACAGTGAACTGTTTTACAACTGTATATGAGTACGTTTATCTTAAATATATATATACACATATATATATGTGTGTGTGTGTGTGTGTGTGTATGTATGTATATGTATTAGGTAGATGATGTAGTGGATGGCATTTTCTTCCTAAATTTGTTTTGCACCTTGGCCTGCTGTTCAAGGGTATTTCACTTTCAAAGTGCTGCTGTTTGGGTCTGCTCTAAAATGGGAGATTTGATCACCTGTGATTGTTAAAACAAGTATATATTAACGTTATAACTTGCTGGTTAATCATTTTAATATAATCTATGTTATCTTCTGTTTTGGATTTTTCCTGGAGAAGCTGCATGCTCTTTTTTCTTTCTGTACTGCAAGCCTAGTCCAGACTTTCTTTCAAAATTGGAGGGGAAAAAAAAGGAAAAAAAAAGTTTAAAAGTTTTATCTTTTCAGGGTTGTTAATGCAGGATTGGTCTTATGTTTTCATAGTAAAGGCTGGTGGCATTAATTGTCCTTTACAAAATCACATTGTACTGCTTTGCTGTAAAACTGAATGTGTATTTATAAGCAGTTTCTTACTTGCAAATTGGTTCCACTGCTAGTTGTAGGGTTACTGCTGTTGGGTAGAAGTAAATACTTTTTTTCTTCACCCTAAGAACAAACAGATTGAAGAGCTTCTCTTTCTCTACAGTCATTTGTCTAGCTTAACGAAGACAGAACAGCACAGACCTATGGAAAGCCGATGAAGGCATAACATCCTTTTCTCTGTAACAGTGTGTGTTTTTTAAAATCCACTGGAGACATGATTTACCGCCTGTAATAGAGACTATGGATATTTCTTCTTCAATTTTTAACATGCGCACTCTGCACTCTGACTTCTGTGGAGTGGAGCCTATATGAATTTGGGATGTTTAACAGATTTTTTTTAAGGTACTGTTAAAAAAGCTTTTTGTTTTTGTTTTTTTTTTTTTAAATTTTCTGTGTGTGGCAATGTAAAGCAAGCTTATTTTCATCCCCTCCTTTAATGTAGTTTTATTAGAGCCATCAGATTTAATGTTTCTTCTGCCCCTTTTTTTTAGCTGTCATGTTATAATGACTTTGGACCGGTATATACTGAGTTAGCTTAGGCACTAGCTGGATGAGCAAATGATGCATTCTGCTATAGCAGATTTTGTTCTTCTTTATTCTTATCGTTCTTTTGCTCATTTTTTCCATTAAAGAACTAAAGCGTGTGGGACAGCAATCTTGTTTTCTTTCATTAATAGTTCTATGTCAATATTGTCAAGGATAGAGAGAAAACTTAGTCATAGAAGGTACATACAGACATAGGTACAGACAAACGTGAAGTATGTATTGACTGTTCCACAACTAGCTTTCTTGAAGAAGAAGAAAACGAAGAAGGTAAGATCAGAGGATGTGTGTTAAGTATGTAGCACACCCAAGACCCATCATAGTAGGGTCTTCGCTAACTTTTTTGGATAAAGCCAGAATGGGTGTGCTTCTGAGGACTTGAGTGGCTCATTCATCTGGAAAATTGTGCTAAGACTGAGATCTTTGTTCAGTTTACTTTTATGTAAAAAACAAACAAACAAAAACCTTAGGAAAACTTCTTCAGAGATAATGATGTCTTTGGCAGCAACTCAGGGCTGCAGAGGGTTTTGTTTCGTTTTTTGAAAATATAATTAGTTCCAAGTCTTGTAAATAAGTAGTTATAAGACTTTCACGCTTTCCAGTGTCTAAGACTTCACGTTCTGTAGAGCCCTCCAAACTTCTCAGGGTAACCAGAGCTTGGTTATCATTGACCTAGAAACACAAGTTAATAAAATCTCCTTTCAGTGGGCTAGGAAATACAAAAGTCGGTTACATAAGATTATTGGTACTGGAATGCATATTAGTGCACATCATTGTGCCTCTTTTCTCTGTAACTTCTGCTCGATTAAGTAGTGTCTTTCTTCATCACAAGTTGGATTTAGATCCTGCAGCATCTCTAGGGAAGGCAGGGCTTACAGCAGTTCTTCCTGTAGAGGTGAGACGTTCTCTTTGGGCAAACAACTTTATGTGGATTTTATTTATTTTATTTTATTTATTTTATTCTTTAAGAAAAAGTGTACCCTCAAGCTCTGTGATGCAATAAATGCATTCAGTCATGTCCTATTTTTAGTGCAATCTGTATTCAAATGAAGCTTCTATCTACCATTATGATATAGTATGAGATTCTCCTTTAGTGCCCAAAGAGTCCTTTCAAAGGCTCTGCAAGGTTATTGTAAGTGCATACTTTCCAAAAGAGGTTTCAAAATACCTTTTTATGCTTTTGGAATACTGTTAAAAGAAATGTAGAAAATAGCCATTCAGTTTTTTAGCTACTTCAGCAAGTTCAGGAAGAAGTCAGTTACCTTTTCTTAGTTAAGGGATCACCGTATAAATATCTAAATAGATGCAGTTTGAGATTGTCACTTTCCTAGACTTTTAAAAATACTAATAAAAGCTTTATATATCGTATCCCTAAGTCTCAACAGGAGATGATGAAGCAGAGTGAAATATTGCTCTTTATTTGAATGCACGCTATATCAGCTGGGGTAAATGCATTAGAAAACTGATTTTCACATGGAGAAATGTGCAGAGATCAAAATATTTACTTTTGAATTTGTATGCATGTATATTACATTAAATACCATCTGAAATGAAGGAACAATTTTTAAACATTGCTACATATTTCTTTCTAGTTCCTTCTTCAGTGATGCGGTCAACTGGCACAGATTCAGATAGTCACAACCTTGATTTTTGAGTGATCTTTATAAACAACCTTTTTCTGGTTCTCTTAAGTTCTTTCAGTTAGCCTACTCATTCTCCGCATCCTACTATATGCCATGGATGATTTTCCCGTTTCTGTTCGGAGTATGAAAGTAACAGAAGTTTTTTAAGCACTTGATGCAGAATAAAGATGACTGAGTAATTAAATGCTATTGGAGCTGCTGACTGGCACACAGAGGTACAATGTGATTAAACAGAAATGAGTTACAATAACGCATCTTCTCTTCCTTGAAAGAGTGCATGATGAAACTCAATTCAAATATGTTCTGGTTTTAAGAAACATCTTGTATATTTTCTTTGAAATTAGCTCTGCCTTTGTCTGTTGGAACCATTAAGCTGATCTGCTCCTCTAATTACTCTGTACAAGCCTGTGCAATTCAAAAGGGGAAAAAAGAGTCTGTAAATTGACAATGCATAATCTTGGAAGCCCACTTACTATACTTGAAATATAGTTTTAAGACTCTAATTGAAGGATATATGTGAAAATTCATGAATAGCCAGACTTTTTCTAGCATTGTAGTTTCTCAAGAGTGGAAAAGCTCCGACTACATTCCCAACAGAAATCTTAGAAGGCCTTGGTTTAGCAAATTCTTTGCTCATAAATTCAGACAGTAAGTTAGAAAATAGCTTGAAAGAAGAGTTAATTTAATATGAGAAATCATAGGCTTCTATAATGAAGAGAGGGCATACAGATTAGATTATCTTGGTGTAATAATAAGTAATATATAATTTCCCAAGTCATAATGGGAAAAATGTGAGTTTCGTAGTTACTGAAAGAGGACCAAATCAAAACGAACAGCAAATCGTTGACTAATGATGGCAATAAATCAGGGAAATAACGCTTTTGTTCATTTTCTGCCCTAAGAGAATCAACAATAGATGACCAAAGGATTATGAGCAGTATGATCATGGATTGCTCTTTGTCATCTTCAAGTCACCTGAAAGATGTCCCTCCTGTCTGCAAAGTGAATGCTGTGATACTGTTGATCAGTTGTTGCTTAGTGTGATGCTGCATAAAACATTTTTCAAGAGAGTTTTGTGAGCCCTTGTCTGTTTTTCAGTAGAAGATTATTTTTCAAGGCTAAAAGGAGGATTTTCTGAATTGTCATTCTTGGTTAGTGTTATTAAAGATCAGCTCTGAAAACTGCTTGTGTGATACTGCTTCAGCATGGAACGTGTTTAAGGTTTTAGGGTTTTTTTTTTTCTTTGTTTTTCAAGATTCAGGAACCTCTAAAATTAGTGATCATTTCTCCAAGAGTCTTTAAAAATCTGTGACCTGGCTTATGGAGGATTTAAGAGTGAATTTACAAATGAAATAAAACTGTTGAAAGGATAGACATCTAACTTGAAAATCTGTCACCAGTCTTTCCGTAAGGCAAGTAAAACTTGCATTTTAAACCGCTGCCTAAAGTATACTGTAGTTGTGCACTTTAAGGTCATAGTATGAAATACGGTGGTATAAATTACTACTAAAATTGCATCAAGCCTTTTTTTGTATGCCCAGTATGTCTTTATGATGTCACTGTATTTTTAAATAAATAAAGGAGCATCATATGCGCTCAGAGTTTGCATTTTCATTTTGTGTTCGCATCTGCATACTTATTGTGGCTCTCAAAATATTTGCATCCATGTGTTTACCTTGTTAGCGGACAGCTAGGGTGCGAAGTTTTGAGCTGCCACTTCAGAAGGCACAAAATGAAGACAAGCATCCTAAGTCTTGAAAGCCTTTTGCCATAACTTTATTATTTATTTAATCTGTACCCAAACTTTAGTGCTAATATTCTTCTGCTTTCCTCTATGTAGAGTATAGCTAGCTACAGAGAAAGAATTCTCCCTCAAGCACAGCCTGTGCAATGTTCAAAGCCCTGGGAGTACCTTTAGTCCTGGATGACAAACAAGAGGGAATGAAGGCACATAGTAGTAAAACTCTCTATGGAAAGAGGACTATCCATTCTGAGTAGCCATTTGGGAGGTATCTTTTGCAAAACTAAATAAAACTTCAAAATACATTATTACACTTCTTGAGTATTGCATAAAAATCTTTAATACAGTAATAAAATTCAGTACTGCAGCCTTTATGTTCCTTGCTGGTTTTTTTATGACTCATTTTTACTCTCTGTAGTGTTCTTGTAGATCTGATTTTCCCAATGAAATCCTATCTTCAGTCCACTCAAGACTGATGAAATTTATGCTAGATA
This sequence comes from Struthio camelus, assembly GCF_040807025.1. Classification (NCBI taxonomy): domain Eukaryota; kingdom Metazoa; phylum Chordata; class Aves; order Struthioniformes; family Struthionidae; genus Struthio; species Struthio camelus. Next base: position 84,393,303 of record NC_090944.1, on the reverse strand, counting down.
TTAGATTTAAGTGGATTTTTTTATTATGTTCTTGAAGAGAGGTTTCTCTGCAAGGACAAGAGGGTACTATTGATATATTTGATTATTCTTGCCACATGTTCTATCCTTGCTATTCTTTTTTTTTACTGACGGGGGGAAAAACAGGGAAATAAATTGGGTATTGCTGAAGAAACAAGAAATGAAGATATGTAAGCCTGGCTGTTTCTGACACTGTATGTGTCTGTAGCTTTTGAAAAGGTTTGGACAATCTGTAGTGGGAAAGCCTGTGGTTTTCTCAAGATACTCTTGCCCTTACTGCTAAATTATGTCAATATTAATATTGAATATGCAAAGTTCCTTTCATGCTAAAAGATTTCTTTGTCAAGAAGTATTAATGATGAGGAATGCCACAGGTGATTTAGAGTTGATGATACAAACAGGCCAACTATATGTTTTCAAAGTCCTTAAATTGTTCATTGTTATGGTAGTCTTAAAATCTTTGTGTTGTCATCCTCTATTTGAACAGCTCCAGGTGTGGGGATGGGGGACAGAATTAAATACAAGGCCACTTAGTTCAATGAGTTTGAGGTTTGATTGAAAAGAGGCAGCAGAAGAGATCTTTCTCTAGATCATTTCTAACTGGTAGAATTTCTGAGCATGTTCAAAATCTCATGGCCCTCTTTTTCTTGTATGCTTTGCAAATATTTGGGAAGCTACATGGAGTAAAAAACCTAAGTGGTAATTCTAAGGAGAAGTATCTCCTTCACAAGTAGTAGTGCTTCTTTCTGGCAAAATCTTTGAAATTAAAAATTAAGAGTGCATTTTAATTATGTATCTAGATAAGTTCTAATAACCAAAATCATCAAAATAGAGAATTAAATTCAAAAATTACCCACGCAGCCTTACTTTGCGGTAGTGATAACATCCTTCTGTCTTCCTTCTTAACCTGGAACAAACTACTGTGTACAGAAAGCTTTCTGGATTTTTAAAATATGGATGATTTTGAAGAGCTTTATTCTGGTGTTTGTTATGTGAAATTAAAATATTGACTGTACTGCTTGAAATTTCTCCAGGAAATTTGCTTTTAGAATACTTCATTTTCTCAAAAAAAAAAAAAAACACCTTATGACAAAGTAGGACTTTGTTTGTAAATTGCATAATTTTTATGGTCATTGTTAAATATAGTGTATATTGAATCCTACAAAGAATAGTAAGGCTGATTCTGCTTATTGCTATTAAAAAATGTAGACACTATTCTGAAGAGTTTGTTGTATAAAAAAAAATGTAGTTAATGGTGAGTTTTTGAAGATGAGACTACATGATGCAATTTTCTAAACATAATAAAGGTTAACATGTTTTCATTGTTTAGTTTTTGCAATATTTTTTAATTGGACCAGAAGTAGAGTGAGAAGGAAAGGAAGGATTTGGGGAGATGATGAGGATAAAGGAATAAGTTTGTGTTGGGGGAAGATTAATATCTTTCTTCCTGCTCACCCAAAGTCAAGAAGCAGGAATTTGGGGGTTTGTGGCAGCAAGAGACTTGCTAATCAGCAGGATAACGTGGAATCTGTGAGATTTTTGTGGCAACTGTTTTCAGGGCATATGGGACGCTGAAAGAATGCGCATGACGGTCAGGCTAGACAGTTGGTGGCACAGCATGGGAAAGCTGAAAGAGTGTGTGTGGCAGTATATAGGATTTTCAAATTACAAAAGGAGTTTAGAGTATTTAGACTAAATTATGGAAGTTGAAAGCTTGTGTTTATTGCACAAGAACAGAGCTTCAGAGAGCAGGCAGTCCTAGTCAGAGCATTGACCCAGAAGTATAGCTGCATAGCTTTGAACTGCAAGCTCACAAGGTCGTTCAGGCTGGAACGACCATCAGGAGCTTCTGCAGTCCAACCTCCCCCTGCTCAATACCGGTCTCAGCTGGGAGCTCAGCCCGGCTTGCTCAGGGCTTTGCTCAGTCAATGTCTTGAAACCCTGCATGGATAACCTCCCTATAGGAACCAGAAGGCAACTGTTGATTCCCCCCCCAAACTGTCTCTTCTTCGGCCTGAACATGCCCATCACTGAGGCAGTGCTAGTGATGCGAGAAAGGAATGGAAAAACAGTGAAAGGAGTGCGGTAGCATTTCGTTGTGTTTCACTCCAGCTGAAATGCGTAGTCTTCCTATGTTTGGGTGAGAAATTAGAAGATAACCTGGGCAGGAAATCAGGGAAGGATTATCTGACTTTAATTGTCAGTGCTTTGAAACAACTTCAAAGTATGGAACTGTTTGTAATGGAAAAATCTTGTAGCGAAAATCCCCTTGCAAGTTCTGTTGGATCCACATGGAGCTTTCCGTGCTCTAAAAACTTCCTCTTCAATGAAAAAGTTCGTGGTGATGCTCTGTTGTCACCTTAACAATTCTGAAAAATGCCTCTGAGGAGCCTCTGTTCAGAAGAATCTTTTTCCTTTTGCACAAAGAAATGTGCAGTTGCCTGAGAAAATCTTGAGCAAGGAGTTGGGAGGAAAACAAGAATTTAACTTCTAGAGGAAGTGCTAGTTCAACGTGTTTTGTAGACAGCAGAGCATGAATAACTTCAGCCATCCAGAACTTCTCCTCCTCCTTCCAGTTAGTGCTGGCTAACGGCTCCAGGAGCCTTGACAGGATTGTGGCTGTAACACTTTTACACCATAGGCTGGAATCTGGGGATTCCAACCCAGTGCCTGGGAAGCCTTTTCTACTCTCAGTTCTTATTTTCCTCTAGGAACTATTTTCTCTGGTGGAAAGCATTCATCTTGTTATACAGTTGTGAACTCCATTGACTAACTGTTTTTGTTGAGCTGGAATAGGGACTGACTGCATTTTTGTCACTAAATGATCCTTACTTTTTATATTAGAGATAAAAAGTGTATGGAAAAAATTTAAGCACATCATTTTAATAATATTCCAATATCTTCTTTTGTATTTGAACTAGTAGAAAGTAATACAAATAACTCAGGCAGAGCAGCTTCCTTCTATCTGGGATTGATTTATACTTTTAAAAAATTGTATGGAACAAAATGCTTTGTAGAAAGCATTATTACAGCTGACTACTCACGAATTTTTTTTTGTTTGTTTTTAATAGGATGATTACACTTAATTCTTTAAAAAAAAAATCGTAAGCACTGAAGAACAAAATATCCTGAAATACATTTTTATTAGCATGAAAAATATCTTTAAGAAAAATTGAAATTGCTTCTGTGTGCAAGGCTCAAAATATTTTATGCTGATTTGAAGAATATCTTTTCCTAATGTGTTCTCAGCATCCCAGTTCTGACTACATATGTTCAAATAATAAAAATATTATTAGAAAAGAAACAGAATAAGAGGCAGCATTTTCTAAGGAATGTAAAGTGCTTTTGCAATTCTCATTAGCAGTTATGAAATTACTTTTTGAAATCTCAGTGGATCAATTTTCTGTTACCCCAGCTACCAAAAAAGAAAAAAAATCTGTTGTAGCAATCTATATCAGCAATCCGACTAATAATGAAACTTGTAAAGTTTTTTTTCTGTAAGGTCAGTATAATACTTTCCTTGAGGTGAATGTTTTAAAAACCTATCATCGTCATCTTTCTTGTATTCACTTCCTCAAGTTAATTTTAGAAAAATCTCTACCCTTTATTCATTTTTGCCATTTCTGTTTTGTAAAATGTAAATTTTATGTTGCAGTCTGAATTAAGCATTGGCTATTACTCACTCAGTAGACAGGTCTGGTCAGAGAGGTGAAAATGAAGAAAATGTTACGATGTCTGTTGTTAACAATATTGGGTTACAAATGGCATTCTTTTTTCCTTTTGCAAAAGGCACTGAGGCGTGAACTGAAAGATAAGGAGCAAACTATTCTTAATGCTGTGGACCAGGCACGAGTTTTCCTTGCTGACCAACCCATTGAGGGTCCTGAGGAACCAAGAAGGAGCTTGCATTCAAAAACAGGTCAGAAAATATTTTCTTCCTCTCTGAAATGGTCAAAAGGAAAGAAAAAGTACTTACATGTCCCTTGTACGTGTTTTGTGTCCCACTTGCTTGTTTAGGCTTTAGGATTTTCCACACCTTGTACTGATTGCTTTTATTTCAAGGTTTTGTCTCAAATATGGTTACCCTTGCTTTAGATATACCCAAGTTTTTAATGTAGCAAGAAGGAAAATCTCCTGTATTTCCTTCTTCAGTTATTGATTCATAACACTGGTGTAATCAGTTCTGTTATTTTTTCTTTCATTTTTTTGTTACAGAATCAAACATACACGACTTAAGTACAGCCAGAATGGTAGTTCAAGGACGCACATTCAAATGTATTATTAAAATTTGTATATGTTCCTATTGCAAAATTTTACCCCACAAATCAAAATAGAATGTATTTTGTGTTGCATGTTGTTAGAAGTAAATGGAATCAGCTTTAGGAAAGCAATCATTAAAGACTCTTAAAGATTCAAACTTCAGCTGAATTATTGCTGAGGAATGAAAGACACCTATCCTGGAGATGATATTAGCATAATGTTGAGATATTTCGCTATATCAGGGATCAGCATCAATTCAGTCTCATGTATATTGTAATAAATTAAGATGATCTGAGTGACCTCTTCACGTCCCTCTGAAGTGCACCATCATTACTTAACTGAAGAAAGCATTGCCTTGCTAGAACATGCCATAGCTATTCATAATATTTAAAAATAGATCCTATCATATCTTTTCAGACATCATCTTTGAAGCTTTCTCTGCTCCTTTATAAAACACACACTACAAATCAAACTGAATCATACTGTAGTTTAGTCTTTGTATCAGTTGTCTGATTTCACCTAATTTGCACTTGACCTGTTATGTAAAAAGTAATTCTGTCTAGGCATAAGTACTCAACAATATCTTAATTTACTCCTTATTCCAAGGAGATTGGCCATGGAGAATTCTCTATGTTCAGTCCTTGACTGATGCACACTTACTTGCTGATTCTGAATCTCTTTCCTCTGTCTTTGCCCTTGTCCATTTTTTTCTGAGATTTTTTTCATGCTCGGAAATTACGTTGTTGCTACAGGGCAAGCGGTGAGAGAGATTTAGGAGAAAATTGATGAGAATCAGTTTTGAACTTGGTCATACAAGACCTATTTTAAGGACTTTTGCATAGAGACACTTTGTTACTTCCCAAGAGGACGGAGTATAATATTTGTTATAGGATGCCTCATTATATCCTGTTACTGCCTGTAGCATTCTTGTGACGTAACTGAAGTTAGCACATAAGTTAAGTCAGGTCATGAAATAGCCCTGGTTTCATGTTCTTTCCTCTGTTGGCCTTCTGCTGTACCATATAGTAACTGGAACATTCACAAACAGTCCCTTGGCCAAGAAACTTCCTTTGGAGTTAATTTTATCCCTCATCTGTTTTCGCTTCTGATCCCCTTCCCTCCTCCCCCACCACCCTGTATTTCCTCAGGGAGCCTCATCATAAAAAACATGCTTTACCATTTTCTTGCCTTTGAACTTCAGAAACTAAATGGAGCTGACTGATAAACCATCAGACCAACTGAATTTTATAGATGAACAGGATAAGGAAATGGGAAATGTTCACGTTTTTAGCTTTGTTGTGACTTGTCTGTGGTATAGTAGAAAACAGAGAGAATTATAATTAGCTGCTTGCACATCTTTAGATCTATGGCACAGCTACAGTTGGCTTCTCAGATCCCTGAACCGTTAGTGAATTTAGAGGCCATGGGAAACACAAAAGAAACCAGATATAATATTTTCACTCCCTGGGGTTCAACAGATCAATGATACAGCTTTAATGAAATTCTGTCCTTAAAATTCTATTGATGTAGTGAGGGAGTGGAGCTAATTTTTTTAGAAGATAATATAAATTAACATCTCAGCAGATTAGGCCACTACATTGATTCCCGCTAAAGTAGTGAATATTTCCAGGAGTCTCCAGTATTATTAATTTGCTTTAGTAACTTCTAGTCTTGTTAAGGCAATCAGATTCCTAGCCTTGAAGGCTGTTATTTGGTTGTGAAGGTGGTTGTGAAGGTGATAAATGCGTCATTTAAAATTAATTATTTACCATCTGTTATCTCCTTTTCTTTATAACTACAGAAAAACTCATAAATCACATTTGTGTCACAAGAGAAATGTATTAATATGTATCAGTGAATTGCATACATGTACTTCATTTAAACTAGCAGGAACACAACCTAGTCTCCTGTATCAGGCATAGATAAAGGTGGAACCTCTTATTTTCCTCAGTGAACACATTCAGATACTTTCTCTGGCACATTTTTTCGTCTTAGCAAGGAAGAACTTACAGAAATAGGCAATTTATCTTTTTCTAATATATATATCAGGCTGTATTTCCATTCCCAACCACCCGTGTGAGTCCACATAGCTGTTGCACAGTGCTGGAATAATTCTTTATTTTCTGCTGCCCACCTGGACTGAGTGTGAAGTCTCTGAGCATGAAGATAAGAGGAAGTGCTTAAGAGAATGAACAGCATACAGGACACTGAAAGTCAGTGGAGTTGCCCTCCTAAATCGCTTACGTTTTGTTGAACATCTCTGCCTGTGTTACAGTTTCAGAGCTCATTCGCTTGTGACTCTTAAGAGTGGTGGGGTTTCTATTTATTTATTTATTTATTTTTAAGAAACTCTCAGAAAGCGAAGACTGGAGAAAGATGCAGCTATCCATGACATAAGCCTAAACTGACTAAATATCCCTTTCTCTTTCATCTAGATCTATTAGTCACCATTTAAGTTTCATCTATAGAAATCCCTTTCTTCAGTAGAGCCCTAAAATTCTTTTTGTGGTGTCTATGTGGTTGCCTGCTTGAAGTCATATCAATAAAGTTTAAGAACATTTTTACCATTTGAGTGGCATGGAGTGCAAACTTAAAGAAGTGTTAAGGCTGAATTTTGAACAGCTGAGCCTTGGAAACACACTAAGCCTGAGGCCTCGGTGGTTAATTTTGTTACTGTCTTTCTTAATCCTTTCAGAGGACCTGAGGATGTAACCAGAGCAGTATTCATTCTTGACCCATATGCTATGTTATGGCCGTGTTTTATTTGAAATACCAGATGCTTCCCAGGTGGAAGCCACGTTCTTAAGCTTGTAACTGTTGTCTTGTTTCAAAGACTCCAGAAACCATCAAAGCCTTGTCTGTAAGAGGTCTCTCAGTTATGCTACTAATAACGCAGCTCACTAACGGATGTCAAAGGTTAGGACCTTGTTTGAAAGAAAATTCCTTTTAAAGCAAACATAGCTAAATGATGTTGTAAATGAGCTTCAATATAGCAAATTGGAAACTGCAGAGTATTAAACAATGTAAAGTATACAGAGGAGAAGACATGCTGAGGGAACTTGCTTAGAAGGTTGGTGAGCAATTCAAAAAAGTTCAGAATATGGGTGTTTCCTTAAAATCCAGTGCTGTTAAAGGACATCATCAAGCCAAGGAGCACTATCTATTATTTTGCTGTAGCTTTTCTTTTTATTTTCTATTTTTGCTTTGTTTTGCAGTAAAATAGATTGTTTTGTTTTTGTTTGAAATGCATTTAGGAGTGTGTATCTATTTCCTTCAGTCTTGTTTCAGTCTACCTGCCGTATGTGCTGTGCCAAAAAAAATCTTTAGTGGTCTTTGGAAGAATAAAAGACCTCTTACAATCTGCAGCTGCAGTGCTTTGAAGAGGAACATAGAATTGCTTCCTTGGTTGCCCAGAATAACTAGAATACAATGGCGATGATATGCCTGTCTTCAATTCCTGTTGAAGGGAGAGTACTAATGGAAGAAGACATAATAGTTTGGTGATTCTATAACACTACTGTTATCCTCAGTATTTTTTTTTTTCTCTTGTGTTCTGGCAGGCCCAGACTGAAACTGAGTTTATACCTGCTTTATGGTCCTGGAGCAACACTAGCGTCAGACTTCTGTGCAAAAATATATGATCTTGCTTTGAATCATACCATTTATAACAAAATGGCAGCTAATTTTTGGTGAAAGCATGTATTTTGATTATACTGATGAATTACACTGGTTATACTGAAAAAATATACTGTTCTTAGGTTTACTGTACTCTTTTTTTAACTTTCTGGAGGTAGATGCTATGGGAAGACTTGATTATCTCTTTTAACTAGGAGATATTTTCTCTTTGTTTCAGCCATCCTTTTGCATCCTTCCCACCAGTACCCAGTGGGAAACCTCACTGACCATTATTTAAGGGATATGTATGTTTGCTAGTATTGTTCTGATTTCTCTGTATCTGAAGACCATATTCCAGACTCTTTCCAGAAATACCCACATGAAGATAACAGCTGTGGGTATTCATTTTCTCTGCTTTTGCAATTTTGTCTTCTACAGACCAGAAGTAATTTGCCTTTTATCCTACAGAGACTTCCCTCCTTCACTCTTAATTATATTTCTCTGATTTCTGATTGCATTTTTTCTGTTTTGGTAAGAGAAAACCCAAATAGATGAAAATGACTGTACTTCTTGTTTATTTTAACTGTATGTGCAATAGGTATTTGAAGTAGAAGAAAAAAGGTGACATACCGGAACGTTGCATGGTTGGATGCTGATTAATTGCCACATTTCCAAAATAACCAGTTGTTACTTGTTCTTTAGACTTTGTATACCTTTAATACTTTGTCGTAAGTAAGTTTTCTGTTGGGGTCGTTAGACACTCAGAGAATGCTTTCATTGGCGTGATGCTGAAGACTTCATTATGTGATGATGATAGTACTTTTGGTTCTTCTGCTTACAAGTTTGACAATATGACAATTTGACAATTTTACCTGCTTAAATGCTCTGAAACTGTACATAATGATTACAGTGCCGTTTCATCCATTGTTTTTTGCCAGAAAGATTCACTGAACCAAGGAAGAGAAAATGTTTGGCATAATTGGAGAAGGAGGGGGCATTACATCAGCTCCAGTTCTAGCATGCTTTATTAAGAATATAGTAAAAATAAGGGAAATTAGCTTAAATATGACAACAGGGAAAGAGATCACTAACTCAGGTCAGAACATCAGAGTCAAAGAAAGTTACTTTAAAATCAGAACTGCTAGAGGCAGGAATAGCTTAATTCATCTGAAATAAATTCTTAAAGAAGAACTTTCTTCATCCTTGACTTTGCAGGGTAAGTATACTCCATATATGTAAGCGTGCAAAGAAACTACATGCTGTAAAGTTCAGTCTTGAAAGTTTTTCTCCCGTGGCAGTCTGTCTCTGCTAGAGACTCAGGAAAACTCTCAGTGCTTTCATCGCTTTCTGACAAAAGATGTTTATTAAAATCAAGTTGTTGCTGTACAAAGCAGTACTTTTTTAGTTCTTTTCCTCCCTGACTCCAAGGTCAGTTAATATCTTTCCTTTTTGGTAAACAGATGGTCCAGTGAATATAGGCTTTTCTTTTCTTACTTTCTGAGCAGCTGCTGAAGTGGAGATAATGTAATAAGTGCCATTAAAAAAAAAAAGGCTGATCAGTCAGAAGACTTCGCACTAAGTAGAGACAAAAAAGCAACAATGACTGGTATGTAGTGTTTTTTTTCCCAGCATAAAGGAACTGTGTTTGTCTGCCAGTGTGTATAATGACAGATTGATGAAAAGAATTCCAAACTCACAGGAGAAAATTCTTTCTGTTAAGACATTTTTTTATGAGGTCAGGTATACAATTCTACCCTATGGAACCAACATCTTGGTGAATGTGATCTCTGCTTGAAAAACGTAGTGTGTTGCTCATTAATAAGTTGAGCTTTCATGACTGAAAACATGAAATCATGCAGGATGTATTTATCTGTTAAGTGAATAGATGCTGAATGATTTAAAGCTTGTGAAAGCATCTGTCAGGCTTTAGTTCCACAGTAAATACCTTTTTAAGGCAAGCTTACAAGCATTCTCAAGGCTTTTGTAAAATAAAGCAATCTTGCAATGAATTAATATTTTTCAAATAAAATTTGCAGCAGATGTCCTTGCACAATGACACTGATTTGACAAACCGTCTTCAAATATTTTTCCACAAATTCAAAAGAACGTGTGTGTTTTCTTCTCTGTTCTGTTGGGATTCTTATATCGCCCTAGTTGACCTCAGTCTTCCCTTCCAAAAGATGTAAATAGCCTGTCAAGAGCTGCGTTCTTTTAGCTGGCCAAATGAAATCAGCTCATCCTTCCCCTTGTCTGTCCCTGCTTACTGCTGCAACCACTTGTTTGTTTGTTTTTATTACTTCTATCTTATTAATGGAGAGAGAAGCACCCATGGAGTCTCAGGTGTCAGTACCGTTATAGAAAACAAAGTTTTGCAGGAAGATGTTCAGCTCTTACTAAAGATTTTAGATGCTCCTTGTCAAGGGACTGTTCATCTCAAATGACCTGCTAATCTTCCGGTTTAGAACTATTAAACCCTTCTAACTTGCTACTCTTTTATACAAAACTGATAGTTTTGGGGTCTGATAGCAGGTAAAGGATGATGCAAGTACCTGACATTGGATAAAATTGCTAGATTGCAGCTTTGCATCCTGTAACTTTTACTTACACAAACAACAGTGTCCAGTTTCTGGGTCTGATGCCCCTTACTCTCACAGTTTCAAGATGCCAGTAGAAGAGACTTCTTCCACTGGCTCTGCAGCTTTCTGTTCCCTTTATACAGAGCTCAGTATTCCTTTTCCTTGTGTAAAGCTTTCCAGTTTCAGGCTTAGACCTCATTTAGGGTCCTGCAGTTTTTACTCCTGTAGCCTGATTGTCCATCCTACTATACTGAAAACTGCCACTGGGTAAAGCTTGCCTGCACACTACATTTGAGCTTCTAAAGTATTTGCAGTCCCTTTGTCACTGGACTGTAGCTGATTATCATTAATTTATAAATGGCATATTATTATTCTTGACTGTGAATAATTCCAAAAGTAATTCTAGTGATAACTTCTTTGATATCTCTAAGAAAATTTGTAGCTGTTGTTCTTTGTCTAAAACAATAGTTTTTGTCTGTAAGAGCTTTTTGTTTCTTTAGAATTTAAGCTTTCTTTATCTTCATTTTTCCAAAATATGCAAAATTTTGCAAAGCTTGGGGTAAAGATTATCCCAGAGCTGTGTTGTCCTGTGGTATAGTTTATCGTATTGTGAATTACTAGAATTCAAGAGACATGGCACGATTTGTCATAGCCTATCTTTGGTCTTAGTCTTTACTCTGGTCTGTCAATGTCACATATTGTGGTTTATTTTCATATCTCTGAACTCTAGAACTACATACATAATTTATATCCCTCTGCATCCAGTTAAGCATCACAGCTTTCTGTCACAGCTGTTTCTCCCAAATTCCTCTTCTGAAACATCATTTTGGCATTGCAGTGTCGCTGAGCTCGGCTACCTTCAGTGAGCACAGTGCACGAGAGTTCTTTTTTAAAGAGCTTTTCCAATTCTAGAACTCAAAGCGTTCTCTGCGACCTACAGCCTAGGTATTTGTCTGTATGTTGTCAGTAGTGTTCACTCTTGTTGATGGTCCTTGCCTCCCATTCTCATCTGGTTACTGTAGGCAGAACTTTTTCTTTTAACTAACTCACTTCCTAACAAGTTGCTTTGTGCTTTCAGGCAACACTTGGTCATTAAGTAGCGTCTTCTCACAACACACCTCCAACTAAAATATAAAAAAATGCATGACTTGGGGATTTTTTCCTTCCTTCAGACTGCTTCCAGATTCTGTTACTGAATACTCTGCTAATATTTGTCATCTAGCATGTATCAATACAGTGACGGCTAACAAGATTTGAAAAAGCTGAGAAAAATTAAACGTGGAATTAGTTGACAGAAATTCTGTTTTTATCCAAATAAATTCATGTTACTTCTGCATTTAGAAGAGCCCCTGCCTTCCTCAACTAAAAATTATAAATGTATTTCTAAAGATTTATTTTGTATTAACTATTTGCGTGCATTTTCTGGTATTGGGAACCATGGAACAATAGTTTCATCATCAGAGGAATAGTAATACAATTTTTATAATCACAACAGTATATTTTTTACTTTGACGTTCTCTTATCCTTCCAAAAGCACAAAGTTTCTATTTTCCCCTGTTTGTTTGTGGGTTTTTTCCCTCGACAGGTGAGCTAGTCGAAGCTGTGTCAGTTATAATGATAGCTTTAAAGACTACAAATCAGTATATAGAAGGTTGTATGACTCATTTGACTTCTAACAAAAGTGGTGCTTTCATTTTTGTATTACGTACATAATTTATTCATAGACAACATTTGAATTTTAACCACAGAAAATACTGTGATAAACCATTTCTAAAGTGCTGCTAACTTCATTTAAGAATGAATAGAAGGCTACTTGGCATAGTTCTGGTATATGCCATATCTCTCCCCCTCCTTTATTCTCCGGTTTCTCCACTCTGTCATGTTTTCACTACTTTTTTTCTCTGCCTGCAGAAACTGCAAGGTTGTTATGTAGAAGGGGAATCCTCTGGGACAGGTTTGGTTTGTTTGTCACTACTGAAGTGACCCTTCCCTAATGAAGGAGGCTCTCTGACTTTTTTCGTCTAGGCCACCCTGAGTATCAGTCAGCAGGGCCTTCTGGGGATCTTCTAGGGTTTTCTTTTTTCTTTCTGACTGACTGGGTCTTGCTCAGTCTCAAATTAAAGACCTAGGAAAGGCAGTGGCAGCGTGTCATGTTACTGATGGATTGCCTGACTGGTGGAACTGGTGTCCCAAAACCATCTGTTGTGGAGAAGAGAGAAGCTACTGGCTTACTCAGTGCTCGTTGTCAGAGAGGGCTGAAGCGGGTCTGTAATGTGGAGTGCTGTCCAATGTCTTCCAGGCTCACTGGGGAATAGGGATTACTGAAATAATCAGTATCCTCACCTGTGGCTATGTCTCGAGGTTGTGTGCATGCCTACTTTGGCTTTGTTTACTCAGTGGCAGCTGGTCTTTGCTGATGTGAATGGGATTTTCCAGGTATAGCTGCTGAGTTGTCCCAGGGGCATTTAAGCACCTAAGCTTGAAATTAGTGAGAAATAGTGCATTGTAAGCTCAGTGCTTTCTAAGGCAGCAGGTTCATAAAACAACGTTGGATTAGGAATACCTGTTTAAAAAGCCTTTTAAAACGTCAGCTAACACAAGAATGGATGTGGAGTTGCAGAACTACTCCCCATGTGGTACCCAGAGTGCCACACTTGTGTTTTGCTAGCAAGTGGAAGAGGAGACATTCTGGAGATAGTGATAACTGATCCAGAAAACTGGTGGTGGTAACTGATCCAGGAAAAAAGCACTATTTTTGTTCTCTCTACATGAAATGGCCCCAGACTGTTACTGCAGTTTCCAGTAGAGAAGAATGATTTTTTTATTTCATTCCCCCTATCCTTCCTAAAGTAACAAACACCACAGTAAGCTGCATTTGTTTGGTGCATATCATAATACGTGGAAATGGGGAATATTTTTTCTATCTGCTGACCTAAACGTATTTTATCATTAAGAATAATTAAGGCTTACTTTATTTATGACAATGTGGACTTTCTGCTACCCTGTTCCCTTTGAAATAAATTAACAATTGACTCTGGACTCATCAGATATGGACTTTTTTGAACGTACACCCCAGGCAACATAAATCTGTTTCACTAGACATGAATGAGAGAAAAAATTAACAGCAAAACTCTTTTTGTCCTCTGCAGAGTTGACACCTGAGGAGAAAGCCCTGAGGATTGCCAAAGCTATGCGTAAGCAGTCCTCAGAGGTAAAAGAGAAATGGGAGAACCTAAACGCCAGTGCCAACATCTGGCAGAAGCAAGTGGACAAAGCATTAGAAAAACTGAAAGACTTGCAGTGTGCCATGGATGACCTTGATGCTGACTTGAAGGAGGCTGAAAACGTGAGGAATGGCTGGAAACCTGTGGGAGACTTGCTCATAGATTCATTACAGGATCACATTGAGAAAACTGCAGTAAGTGTGGAACTTCTGGGGAATATTTAGTCTATGTGAAAGTCAGACTTCTCCGTTCTATTGCACCTAATCTTGTGAAATATTCAAATACCATATACTTAAATTCTCATGTACAGTGCCTAGTTTATGGACAAGATCACTGTGACAATGGTCTTTAAAGACTAGAGTTGAGGTCAATTCACTCTTAACCCTATTATCACTGTGCAATTTCTGGTCTCAAAGAAAGTTCAGTGCTATGTTGCATTCACATGTCAGCTGAGATTGCATAAGGACGTGTGATTAGCCAGCTACAGATTTCTATGGCATATAATATTCGTTATATGTGGAAAAAAATGTATTCTGGTATTTAGATGTTTTCCACCTAGAAAAACTGTCTAACCCACGCTTAGGCCATGGGTTTGTTTGGAGCTTTGCCCAAGCACTGAAGTTTGAGTGAGCTGAGTCAGTTTATCGTCCAGGTAGATGACAGCAGGCTCCTCTCCTTTTTTGTAGTGGTGAGCTATCAGCTCTGTTAAACAATCTTGGGCAACTTTGTCTTAGAAAACTTTTAGAGCCAGTTTTAGTAGTACAGAGCTATATTTGGAGCTTTAATTTCTGTTCATCAGCTTTCGCAAACAGCATGTATGTTGTCTATTTTAGCTTGCATAAATGAAAAATTGTATTTACTTTTACATTAGCCCGATGTCTCTTAAGGGTTATTTCAAAGGGAAGAACAATCATTAGAGTGTAATGTTCTCATGGGCATAACGTTTTTTGCCACCAGGGCTCTGGAATACCCATGCAGGGCTCAGCACTGCTGCCAACAATGGGTAATAGAGTCCTCCTCCACTTAGTTGCACAGGTGGAACTGGGACGTTAGTCAGGAAAGCTGTCTAGAAAGAGCCCAATGGAGCGCCTGATTATCGGGGATTCCAGGAGACTATGTGGCTGTGTACTTTTCTATCAATATAGTACAGGAAATTGCTGTTTTAAGCAACTTAGCAATTATCACCAAGCTTCTTTTGCATTTCTTAGCACACAGGAGTTATATCCAAGATCTGTAACTCCTTAGTTTTGCATGGATGCACTTTTCAGTTTTCTAACTCAAGAATAACTGGCTGAATCACAGAGCTCAGAGGGTTGTGGTCAGCGGTGCAAAGTCTAATCGGAGGCCAATAGCTAGCGGTGTACACCAGGGGTCAATGCTGGGTCCAGTCCTGCTGGACTTCTCCATCGGTGACCTGGATGATGGGGCAGAGTGCACCCTCAGCAAGCTTGCTGATGATACAGAACTGGGAGGAGAGGCTGACAGAGCAGAGGGCTGTGCTGCCATTCAGAGGGACTTCAACAGGCTGGAGAAATGGGCAGAGAGGAAGTTCAGTAAAGGGAAGTGCCAGGTCCTGCCCTGGGGGAGGAATAATCCCATGCAGCAGTACATGCTGTGGTCCAGCCAGCTGGCAAGTAGCTCTGCAGAGAAGGCCCTGGGGGTCCCGGTGGAAAACAAGTTGACCATGAGCCAGTAACGCGCCCTTGTGGCCGAGAAGGCCTACGCGACCCTGGGCTGCCTTAGGAGAAGTATTGCCAGCAGGTCAGGGGAGGTGACTCTTTCCTCCCTGCTCAACCCTGGTGAGGCCACAGCTGGAGTGCTGCGTCCAGTGCTGGGCTCCCCAGTACAAGAGACATGAGGAGCTCCTGGAGCGAGTCCAGTAAAGGGCTCCTAAGCTGATGAAGGGACTGGAGCATCTCTCCTGTGAGGACAATCTGTGAGAGCCGGGCCTGGAGGAGAGAAGACTGAGAGGCGATCTAATCAATGTGTATAAGTCTCTGAAGGGAGGCTGTAAAGAAGATGGGGTCAGGCTCTTTTCAGTGGTGCCCAGTGAGAGGACGAGAGGCAACGGGCACAAACTGAAGCACAGGCCGTTTCGTTTGAATCTAAGAAACACTGCCCTGCTGTGAGGATGACTGAGCGCTGGCACAGATTGCTCATAGGGGTTATGGAATCTCCATCCTTGGAGATACTCCATAGTGTCTGGACGCAGTCCTGGGCAACCTGCTGTAGGTGACCCTGCTGGAGCAGGGGGGTTGGGCTAGGTGATCTCCAGAGGTCCCTTCCAACCTGGGCCCTCTATGATTCTGATCTGTGAATGAATATGGTAAAATAATAGAAGACCCTGGGGTCAATGTACCTGAGTATCCATGACTTCAGCCTGGAAAGCTAGTGAGGAAAGGATGAAGGGTCATAGACTGCAAGCACTTTGCTACAATTACTCTATTATGCATACATAGTCTGTAAATTCAATTTATTAAATTAACACTCAGGGCTGTGTTAGTTCACATGTACCTGTGTAAGCATCCTCATTCTCCAAATTTTGTTGCTACTTTCAGGCTTAATGGAATCTAAAATCTTTAAGCTAAAGACAGTCACAGCTGATTTATTTCTAGATCGCTGTTGATTCAGGAAGAGTAATGCGTCTCTTCCTCCCCTCTTTACATTTTAATATAGATGCTAAAGAAAGTGCTAACATGCTGATGCTGAATAGCTCTTTGTTCTCATGATAGGAAGCAATTTGTCATATCTTGATGGCCTTTCTGTAAAGGAGAATAAAGCAAAGTCTTTTAGATTTTCATTGACGTGGGAAAACTGAAACATCTGCTAAAGTAATAGGGACCTGCTGGCTCTCCAGAAGCCAGCTGCTTCTTCCTTACCAGTAGGTTATTGGACCTGATTAGAGAGAGTTTGAAGGGAGGTAAATAATTGAGATGTCCAAAGAGAAACCTTTTTCTAGTTGTTTTTGGCTGATTTATTAGTTTTAGTCAAGCCATTTATAGGACTGAACAATTAATTGCTCACAGCAAGAAAGATATTTGATGCATCTTCTCAGCTGCAACTCAGACTACATCAATTTTGTTTTTAATGCTCTATTTAGTTCCATTTGATTCAATAAACCTTTTTTCTTTGTTTTAATCGTCGTAATAGTTTTAACTCTCCAATTCTAATTAGGTGAAATGTTGTACTCCTTTTCCTTAGAAGATCTGTTTCTTCATGCTTTGCTAATTCAGTAGTAGTTTTTAAATTGAATTTTTGTCAGCTTCTTTGTAGTGGAAAACTGTAGTTATTCTTATTAAATATATTTTGTTTTTAGAGTGCTGGACAGAGACTAAAGCTCCTAATACAGCATTGCGTTTTTCTACTAAATACCTTATTTAAATTATAGTACTCTGGTTTAAGGGCATAATTTGGATGTGGGCCGTTGGGTAAACTTCATACTGTCTCTGACTCCAAAGATGGATATGCAGTAGTTGATAAGAGTACTGAAGTAAATGAACTTTCTTTGCTGGAAGACTTGGAGTTGCATACAGTTGTTTAGCATAAGCAGCCACATTAGTCACCACTATGCTGAGTTTAATTTGGCTTTCTTGCTGCTTAGGAGATGTCTGTCAAGCATAAATGTATGTTTACTTTTACAGGCTTTTGGAGAAGAAATTGCTCCCATCAACTTGAAAGTTAAAACAGTAAATGATTTGTCCAGTCAGCTGTCTCCACTTGATCTTTATCCATCATTAAAGATGTCTCGTCAATTAGATGATCTTAATATGCGGTGGAAACTTTTACAGGTATGCTTCTGAGTGCTTATGGTGGGAGGCGGGGAACGCTCCTCTCTTGCTCTTCTGTTGTGTTAATAGCTATACTAATATCATGTTTCCATTATTTCTCTCTTCAAGATGTTACTTTGGTGGTACAAAAGCAACACAGGGAACTGTCTTTCCTTCACTATCTTGACAGATAGCTTTCCTTTTCAGCTGTCTCAGCAGTTTACTCACTCAAGAGACTGCATTAATCTTTGAAGACTAGCGGGGACTTTTGCCGCATACTTTTAGCAGTATTTTTACTCCATAAATCATTGTTAATGAAAACTAGTCTGCACATTTCTGTTGTTTCCAACCCATGTGAAAGTTATTTTGTTTTGTTCTTGACTGTTCAATTTCTGCCAGGAATTTCACTTGAAATGACTTAAGTATTAGTAGAGCTAAGACGTGAGCAATAGCATATTTAGTGTTATAAAGCAGAAGAGGGGCTGATATAAGTGAGATTCATACTACTTAGTTATGACTTTTGGTGCTTAAATGATCTGAGGAAGGTGAATTAAAATGTATCTGATTACAGTTAAAACTCATTTACACTTTCATATTGAACGATTTAATAAAGTTTCTTACATTAGTTAAAGTTCATTTAGCAATCTTTTCGCTTCCTCACTCCCTTTTTTTGTAGTAAATATTTGGTGTAAATCAACTTCTGCATATTCTTTCCCGGGCTCCTAAGGGGAATATGAAGTGTTGGAAAGAACTGGGGGAAGGCTGGAGGGTCACTTGCCTCTCTAGCTGAGGGTGGTGGAGCAGAATTCACAAAACTCAGGTGTCAGCTTCTGAGCTAGTAGCTTTGAATCAGTTTCTCCTGAGAGTCAAAATTATTAATGTATCATATCTGTCCTTCCCTTTCTTTAATATAATTTGATATTGGATTTTTTTTTCCTTAAAGAGAGTTAACTAAGCAGCCAAACCCCTGCATGTTCTAGTGCAGTTTTAATTAGTAAACAGGAGGAAGTCGTATCAGCCTGTAAAGCGATATCTTCCAAAATCGTTCTATGTTGGAAAGGCAACTGTGAGATCAATCCAATCAAAGGGAGACCTGCTGACTATAGACATTTGGACAAGGGAAGGGTTGGGAGGGAGTCAGAAATGTCAGTGGTCAGCTGTAGTCACCCGTTCATTATTGATCTGCGCTACTTGTATCTTGCAATGTTCTTGTACTTTTATCAAGCAAAAAAAAAAGTAGCCTTAAATGACTAGGTGGTAGATAAGTGACACAAAGTCAACTTTAATTTATTTAACCAAAATGAATGTAAACCACTGTTTTTGTTATTGTGGCCATGTTGTTGCAAAGTCACTGCGATGTAAATTTTATGTATGTATGTTAATGTGTAGGTGTCTGTAGAGGATCGCCTTAAACAGCTACAGGAGGCACACCGAGATTTTGGGCCTGCATCACAGCACTTTCTTTCCAGTAAGTTCTTTGAATGAATCGATATATTTGAGAAAGCCTTGGGTGCAGTCATATCTCAAACACTGCCTGCCTTTTACTAACTGCCCTCCAGGTTTCACTCGGCTGGAACACAAAAAGTTCGTCTTCCTCGTTGTTTCATGCCTGCCTGTTTCTGCAGGGGTGGTTCATTCTCAGGCTTTATAACTTCAGTGAAGTCCTCACTGATGTGCTTCCCTCCGGGATTACCTCACTATGTCCCTGATTCTGCCCCGGTTGCTTTCTTGGTTGTTCTTTGTCATTGTTTCCTGCAAGGTCTGACCGATGGCCATTCTAGAGTTGTCATGTGTTTGTAACTATATCTTCTCATTCCTTGCTGCCTTTGTCTTCAGCTTTCTCTTCCGTGCTTACTGGGATGTCACAAGAGAAGGGTTGTCTAGGTTTTTGCACACTAGAACTTTTTAAAGGGCTTCATGTTGTGTATTCCTAGAACGCTAAGTGAAGAGGATGGAAAGGCACGCTTCTCCTTGAGACAAATTCATGCTTTTTTTTCTTTTCAGTGAAATTCGTAGACATATAAGCCTATAATTTCCAAATATTCCTAGGAGAGGGCAAAAACAGATGCTTAACTCCCTCATTCTCATTTTGACTTATTCATTACAGATGGTGATATCAAGATTCATGTTGATTTTCTGACCTTCTAGTCCAACTACCATCATCAAAGTTTATGACACACAGTGTTAACTCTGGAAGCTCTCCAATTTTTAACTGAGTGCTTCAATAATAATGATAAAACAATTTCAAGAGTTATGAAAAATGAACATAAAAATGAGCAGCTTTGTCCCAGAGATATTAAAGCACCGTATGTGCTATATTAGCTAAATAGCTAATATTTTTTAACACATTGAATAAATCTTGATTTCTTATGTGGCAGCAATGTTCTTACTTCACACTGACAAGCAGTTTCTGAGTGAACAACATGGTAAATGAGGTGCAGTGTATTTAAAATATTACAGGTCTTATGCGAAACAATTCTTGGAGCCACTATTCCCTTGTTTAAATTGACAGAACAAACTGAAAACTTCAAAAGTACGTTTTTTTGTTTCTTTGTTCAGTTGGGTGTTTTGCTGTATGAATCTCATTTGAAGTGTAGTGCTGCTACTGTGGGTTTGTGGCACTTCCACTCTCAACTATAACCTTGACCTGGAAAGTACAGCTATCTAATAAGTTCCAATAAGAGTATACAGAGACACCTTAGGCACTGTTAAAAATGCCAGTGTAATGCTTTGGGAGACTAGTTAGTCTAGTTTATGTAATTAAAAGAGATTAGGAAGCAACATAGTGAAGTTGTAGTTTCCCTTACCCTAGTTGGTTTAAGCTGTTCCTGACTTCAGTCCTATGCCCGGGTAATCTCTCCACACCCAGACCAATGCAACTGTTTAGATGACTGGTCTGATCCATGAAAGGATCCTTATGTAAAACTAGGAAGCGTGCCAGGCATGACTGGCTGGTTTTTGTTTGCCTTGACCTGGATCACTTCCTTAATTTGGCTTACAGCATGCCACCACAAATAATTGTATTCGCAAGACTGAGCGAAGTGGTAAACTGCAGTTGGGAGAAGTTGGAATGAGTAGCTGGAACTTCTCAAACTGGCTTCGTTGCTGGATAAAATGTTCATAGAATTACAGCCAAAGAGACTGTACAGTGCCTTATCAGCATGCCTCAGCCTCGCTTAGGACATCTTTGGGGCTTGAAAGGACATTGTTTTTTATATTACGTGCAAAGGTCAGGAAGGGAAAGTTTCCAGAATGCACATTGGTAGATAGTGCAAAGAACCACAGACAAATACTACCAAATGCCTTCAAATACCCTGTTCAAAGCATCTCTGAATGACGTCTAGCCTTTTATTAATATCTGCAGTGCTCCTAGTGAGTGCCAGAATCGATAACTACTCTATTCAGTTTTCATCAAGAAACTGATTTTCAAAAAAGAATGGGAATTTCATTTTGCAGAGGTTCATGCAGCACAGAAAACTGACAATGTTTTGGAAAGATTTTTCCCAAATAAGTATAATATCACTTGACCTATAATAATTAACATTTGACATAAATTTATTAGATTGTTTAATTCATATCTCTGTCAGTGCAGAGTATCTATAGTCTCATAAAAAGTAAGTCAACTGCAAGCAAGCTGTGGCCACGTTTTCCTTCTTAGTTAGCTGACGTAATTTTAGTGTAGTAGTACCTCAGCAGCCATAGATGCCAAATTGCAGCATTCAAGAACGAAACTCCAGAGCTTATGTCCTCTTTCACCCATTTGCTTGATTTTCATGTCGATCTTCAGCATTATGAGTACCTGAGAGACTATTTTTTTGTTTCCTGCCTATATTTGAGCATTTAGCTGTTACTATATTTTTCTCTTGCCATGTAAATAACTAATTTGTATTGTAAATGACATTTTTTCTGTTTTTTTTTTTTTCCAGTGAATAATGTTTTTACTTAGTTTCCCAAATATACTTCAGAGTAATCTGTTTTTCAGTAGGTTAATCTAATGCTGCTTAAACTATAAAGCATCCAACTTCATGAGGTCCAGGTAGCAGTCACAACTGCTGAGGGAACAGCATGTCTGGGAAGAGGGTGAGACTTCCTATCTTTGCAACAGTACCAGCTTAGACTGACTCACGCTGTTTGTTAAGTGTGCCCTGCAGCGTAAGAGGTTTTGGAAGGCAAAAGAGCAAGTTACTCTCAAATCGGTTCCTCAGAGAAGGATGTGCTCAAAAGTGGGCCATGCTTGCAGAAAGTTAGGTAATCAAGAGTGTATTTAATTACTTTAGTTGAATGAATGTTGCATCTGATTTTTTAGGTATTTAAATTAGAGGAATTAGTCCCTCAGAGTAGGCATTCTGTTGTGGAAGTGTTGGCATACATGTTCAATATAAATTCATCCTGATCAGTTGTTCTTATATATTCTCTCAAACTCTGCTTCTGCAGTGAATCTAGTGAAGTGAATTTCTTCTGTGCCAAAACTCTTAATTAACCAGGCATCAGTTTGGTAATGTCCTGTAGGATGTATATGCACCTACAGTCCTTCAGTCAGTAGCCACTTTTAAGCTGTACACCAGCTGTCCTGTAGGCCTGAACATTTCTTCCTCATATATGTCCTGAAATCTTTAGATAAGCAGGTTGTATTGTGGCGTATGACTTTGTGCCTTTTATAGCTCAGTATATAGAAGGCTTGCTGGTGTTATGGATGGTATCTGTTGATGTATCAGACTCGCATATATCCTGGAAAGATTGCTGCTGTTCAGCAAGGAGTACAAAGGCAGGTTATAACGCTTTTTTATCTTTTATACAGTGTTAATCAATATTGATCTGAGTTGCAAATAGGAGCTAGGGGCTGTAACTAATAATAAAGTAGATACTTTTCTTTTTTGTTTTGTTGCCAGTATTTAGTTAAAGTAGTGAAGACATTTCTGAAAACTGGTGTCTCAGTGTGCTCTGGATGGATAGCGTGCTTGTTCAGAATTTATTATCCTTCTTTGGAGTAGAAGCACTACATTCATTTTTTTCCACCTTGGCATCAAATGTATGGCTAAAATCATCTTGATATAGCCTTTGTTTTCTCCAGCTGAATTTCTAATTACTATAAGCTTGTCTGCGAAATTTAGTTGTTCCCACCTAATTTATTATATAACCGCGTTAATTGTACAAAGAGAACAATAATAGTTGAATATCTTCTATCTGACAGGTGTTTTCTAATAATTACTTTCTGTTTGTTTCCTCAGCTTCAGTACAGTTTCCATGGCAGAGATCTGTTTCACATAACAAAGTACCCTACTATATCAAGTAAGTTTGCCTTGATTCTTAAGTTTCACATAAGCAAAACAAAGGGGTCTTATTACCATAAGTGACAGAAAAAAACAGGTGGTAATAAGTAACTAGAAATGTTAACAGGCTGATCTCTCTGCATAGTGTTATGCTGCGTGTACTAAATGTTTTCATGTTTATTGTTTTGTATATTGTCTCATTCAGAAATAGGCAGTAATAATATCAGTTACAAAAAGACTGCACTCAGATAAAAACAAAAACAAAACAAAGATGCTCCAGGGTAATAAGATACTGGGCTTTGTTCAGGACTTCAGACTGAGCACAAACTTACAAGTATGGTTTGGCCAGAATATAAGCTATACAATAAAGGGGAGAAGACTGAGTACATAATATATTTAAAAACACCAAATTCATAGCCTGTAGTAGTACTGTGGTGACTAATATCTGTAGAGCCCATTTTTTCTTTTGTGCAAAGTTCCTACTGAAAGAGGCACGCATTGATTCTCCTTTTTCTTTAGTTTTAGATAGTTTTTGTAGTGTATAATGTTAGCATAAATGTAAAATTAATGTAAAAGGTGAGTAAAATTGCACAACTGTATTTTATTGGGGGAGAACATGGACAATCCGTAATTTTGGTTTTCCCATTCCATAAGCATTTATTTATGTACTGTTTGTCTATCATTTAAAGAGAGAAGGATAGCTATTTGTCAGAGAAGTAAATGTAGCTATAAGAAGGTACAATGTACAGTAAACCAGGCCCAGAGTACTTCAGTTTGAGTTTGGCAAAAAGTACATTTTTCAAGACTGTTGGATAACTATGAATAGGATCTGCAAATAATTCATTCTAAAGAAGTATCAGCAAAGATTTTGTACTCTTGCATATTGCACTGTCATAAATTTGGGCGCGCCACATTTTGTGCTTAAAACAGTTTACGAGTATTTGATGTTTCTCAAGTAGGTGGGTAGTGGTAAATTTTTGTGTTTATCTGTGTCAATCAAACCTGTTGTCATCATTCTGGAGGTATGGCAGTTGTTTTTACAGTGTTGTGTGAAAATTATTTTTAGATGTCCAAGATAAGTAACTAGAAAAAGAAAAAAATCTGCTGTGAATAGCCTTGAGAGCTCTATGAAAGAGTTTGTGCCTGTGCTGAAAGGTTTTGTAGGGCGCTACAGAAGGCTGAGGTCTGCTGGAAGAGAGGTTCTTTCCTTTACCCTGACGTGGAAGAGGAGGGGACAGAGTTTAGACCAGAAGGGACAGTGACTGTCCTGCTTGAGACAGCAGTAAAATTGAACTGATACATCTACAGCATAATAGAAAGAAAACTTTGTAGCATAAAAGTGCAGAGAGTCAGAGGAAAACGACTGAACAGTCCTTTCTCTTGTTGCTAAGTCTTTTGCGAAGTATGAAGGATGACGATTCATATTCCTGCTCTACCTGATCGTAGCCAGTAGCTTAAATGTGAATTGTTTATAGGGTCTAAGTGCCTTTAAGGTCAGGTCTGTGGAGGCCTAGGAATGTTCGGAGACGGGAGAGATTGATATGGGGTAGGATAAGTAGTCCTAGAGCAAGTGACAGTTGGGTCCTCAGAGCACTACCTGTGATTGAATAGACGAAGGTTGAAATTCCTGGTTCATACTGAGCATAGCAAAGATTTTTAACTTGAATATTTCACATGCATATCCTTTTCTCATGTTTCAGGAGAAATTTGGAGGTTTTCTGAAGTTAGTGGGCATCTCCCCTGCCCCCATCCATGTCTTAAGTTCAATTTTTGATAAATCAGTTTTTTACCATGACAAATTCAATAGAGAGTAAGTCTTTCCAGTAGGCACGTTGGGTGCAGTCCTGCAAATGCAGAACTCGGTGGCAAAGTATCCACTGAAACTCGGGGCCTACTCTGACAGTAGTGCGCTGGCTGCCCTGTGTCTGGTGAGTGAGGCCAGCGAGGGTGGAGAAACAAAGTCCCGGTGTCTTTCGATAACTGGTTTAGTGGTCTTACACAGGAAATCTGATAAAGAGACAGAAGTGTAGGGCAAGTTCTCTGATGGTCAAGGTCTTTTTAGAAAGAGAGACTACTACGTGTTTTTTAAGGACTGTTTTAATGAAGTCAGCAGAATTAACTGCTGCATCTCAAAGAAGACTTTTCCAGTAGATTTTTCTCTGTTTTCAACACGATAGATGCTGCTGAAGCAATGTCTTGATAGTTATATCTTGAAAGAGGAGAATGATGTTACATGTAACCAGTAGGTGGTGTGTGGTATTTTTGAATGTTGGGGGATGGGGGGAAGAGGGGAGGGTTGGTTGGTTGGTTGTTTTTTTTTTTTTTAAAGCACAGGGAGGAATGCTGAATTTCTGCCTGTCAGACTGTGAAGCTGCAGACTGACCTTGGCAGAACCTTTGTTTCTTATTGTATGCTAATCCAAACTTCAGAGTTGGCAGGTAGGCAACCCAGATAGGCAAAATACTGAGTTATGGAAAATAAAACAGAAAAGAGCTGATTTTGAACTTCATTTGTTTTTACTATCATCAGGCTGGAGAGTACTCTTAGCTTTAAATATTATTTCTCATCTTTGCCCGTTCCCTAATTTTGAATGTAGTTGAGAGAAGAGAGGAAAAAACATACTGACATAAAAAACATATTTGGTTGGAGAGATTAAATGAGCTTTAGCAATACAGTTCAAGAGAGCAGTCAACAGGATCCAGTGGAGTTTGTTTATGCAGAGAGAATCTCTTGGAAAGATGTACAGATTAAGTTGTTATTTAATGTTTTTGCTGATATTTTTAATTGTTCTAACATCTTTGAATGAGGTGCTGATGATATAAAACACAACTTGAATAGAAAGAAAATTTATGATGAATCTCAATAACTCATATCCTTTGAGACCAGTTATGGTTACTGTTTTTGTGGTAAGATTCGTGTATTGAGGAATAAAGTTTAAGGTACCAGTTGCTCGTTTTACAGGATAGGAAGAAAAACAGCCGAACAGGGAGAATAAAAGTGTGATTCAGTGATGGATGGCTGCAAACTTTAATTCATTTTGAAAGGGAAGTAAAATGCTAATTGAAATCAGGCTAATTGAATTCTGAATAAGAACATACACTCTGTTTAGTCAACCATAAATTCATATGTTTAGTTCCTTTCATTTGCTTTTCTAGACTGTCCTTGTATGAGAAATATAAGGTGTTCCAAAAGTGACATAGCTGCAGATGATTTTGCAGCTGTACCTCTGTTAAGATGAGTATTTAAACAAATATTACAATCTTCCTAGTTTTATTGCATGCAGAGGGCAAAGTTTAAAAAAATTAGGGAACTGAAGATGAGAAGGCAAGAAGGAGTACTCTAGGGTGGCAATGAATCTATAAGGAGAATGTCAGAATGGTGCAAGATGTCTGTGTCTTCAGATAAGCAACATTTATTCTGTTTCTTTCCTGATGCCAGTGATAAAGGGCTTCAGAGTGTAGATCACTCTCCCCTCTCCATTTACTAACCATCAGCATGTCTATCCCTTCTGGAGTTGTATTTAATCAGGTACCACAAGTATGTGAGAGACTTAAAGCCAGCATCCAAACTCCTCTGCCCCATAAGTTCAGGCAGAGATAATCTGGGTTTGCAGCCTTTTGAAAAGGAGTGACTGTTCTGCATTGTTGGAAGAGGGACTCATAATTCTTTGAGCCCGAGTTTATTAACGTGTCTGTGCCCTGCGCTGTGGCAGATATTTAATTGAACTTAGCTTTATAGACATGATTTAGCCTGTCTCTTTCCTTCTCTCTGAATCTCTCGTTATATAAACCAAATTTGCTAAATGACTTTGCATCTTTAGAGGTGGCTTTATGTAGTCCCGTTTGTGTCCTATCTGGTTTTTTCTTAATGATACTTGGTAAAAATTTTTGTATTTCTCTAGTCTGATTCTTCTCTGCTGCAGTAAAATTCAATCAATGATGAGTGAAATAAAGTGCTTGAGAAAAAAAAAAAAACCAAACCTGTAAAATCTAGATGCTTCTGAAAAAAGTTGAGTCTTTCAGACTTTACAAAAGAGAACGAGACTAATGAGCAGTGTGGCGAGGGATGCAAAACAGCACATGCAGTATTTACTAATCCACTCCTGGTAATAAAAGTGGTAAGTTTGGACAAATGCTTTCAAGGGACAAAAATTGATTTTCTTCAGGCAAGCATGCCATTGAACCATTCATAGGTTGCTTTGCAAAGGTTTTGAGGTTTCATAATGAGTGTTTTCTATCATTTCTCATTCCTAACTATTTGAAATACACAAATAAAACATGCTTGACCTCTGTAACAGAAAATGCAAAAAATAGAGCCTATGTTTTTCAGTACTTCCATAAAAGTATTTTGAAAAGAAACAGAAAAATAAAGCAAACAATATGTATGATCTGTAAACGTGTTTGAAGAATAAATGATTCACTGAAAAGAATGCAAAGAAAACATAATTAACCTGGCATTTCTCACTGTTGTTCTTTTAACTGTAATTTAAATGTACTTCAGCTGTGTGCCTTTCACTGCTGTAAATTATTAGATATTTGTACTTCACTGAAGAAAAGAGAGGGAAATACAAAAGGGTCTAAGTGTGTTTAATTTCATGCAGAGCCTGTCCTGGTGTGATCATCAAATTGATCAATATAAAGTCCGTAATCACCCTGGTTACATTTCTGTTGTCCTGCAAAGAACCCAGCATCATCAGCATTGTAAAAGCCCATTTTATTGCCTCCTGTACCACTCTTTACTTTAGAGGGCAAAGGAGATAAGATGCTTTCTGCTTCTAGATCTTTCAAGGCTCTTCAGGAAGTCTTTCCTCTTGTTCATTTTATGCCTGTATGAGGAAGAGAGGAACTATAAATGGAACTGGGAACTTAAACTTTTTTCTTATTCTATTTATACCCATAATCCCACTCTTAGAATTATTAAACAGAAAATAAAATATAACTTGCAAAAAAAGATAATACAGATTTCAATTTTGAGCGTTTCCTCAATTACCAGTTGCTTTGCTGGTCTTCATTTTCTATTAAGGAAATGAGGTAGTACATTTTCTGTGGAGGGATTTCAAAATATCTGCATGTAAATTGCTTCACCAGCCTCTAAAATACATTACCCTTGCAATGCATCATGCTAACTCTTTTCCACCACCAAACAGTATTTTCTAATGACCTTTATAAAAAAAAGGAAAAGTACGGTGTGTAGATAAAACAGCATGACACATTTATACAGTGGAGACGTTGTTATCCCATTTGAAATTTGGCAAGGGCAACAAAAACACTGTTCTGAGTGCTGTAGATTCATTAGTCATCAGTAAAGATCCTGATCTCACTTCATGTTTTGTGCAAATGACCTCGTCTCCATGAACACAAAGCTTCTTAACACAATGCCGTAGTACTGGTCCAGTGTGTCTGTTCTCTTGTTGTGTGCCAATGATTATCAACACAGGCGTAGACCTGGTCCATGCTAAGAACTTATGCAAAAATATCCATGTCTCTGATTTTCTTTCTTGTAGGAAAAAAAGCTTAGAAGTACGAATTGAATTATTTTTCCCAAGTCCACAGACAGCTTGAAACCCTATGAGATGTGCAACTTGCTCTGTTCATTTCAGCTGCGGTATTCATTTATTTCCAGAGATTGTAATTTGAACCACACATTACTTACCTGCTCTTTATTTACAACCAGCAAGTGTTTTTAACAGGGATTATCTCTGACAATTAATAATTAGAAAGCTGCTGATAAACATAATGGATAAGAAGCAGGTTGTAAGGTGAAGTGTATTTATCATTTAAGCTTTAGAACAGTTTGTTAATATGTAGTTTTTAAAAATTAGGATATTTTTTGGTTACAACTTCTATTTTTAGTTATTTAAATGTACACAAATACATATAGACTCATAGCTGTTTTTTTTTTTAATTACATTGCCTTGTTATACAGTCTGTTCATGGATGTGTATTTTACTGCATGGCTTATGTTGTGTCAGTAGTTTTTGGCAGAAGCGAGGTGTCTCTTTTTCTGAATAACTAAATCTTGCGATACTAACAGAAAAATAGCACCAAATGAACTAACTCTCTTCTGGGTCACTCAGGGAAACACTTTCAGTAGTTCCCTGCCTGATCCATGTGGGAAGACATACCATGTCCACAGTACTTGTGATGTTATTCTGTAGACCGTCTTGCTTGCCCGGTAGCAGAAATGTAATCTTATGCCACCCAGTACATGTGGGATGAAATCTCATATCCTGAGCTCCCGTAGATCTTGGAAAGTCTGTTTTTCCTAGTGCCGTTTATATGCAAGATGAATAATAGCGTAGCTATTATTTACTCTTAACTAAGCTAAATATCATCTCATTCTGCAAGTAGTCCTGCTGAGTACTTGCAAGAGAAGGTGCTTCTTGGTGTGACTGTCACAGCAGCATCCAGCCTTACATTCTCATCATAGTAATATTGCTTTCTGCTGATGAAGCTTAACCTTTATGAAACAGTTCTGTGTCATCTCAATGTGCCTTTTAGTTTATATGAGTAATTGAGATGCCATCTGCACAAAGGGATTTACTCTCAAAGAACCAATGGAGATACTACTGTAAATGTCCTTTGACAAAATAATGAATCATTTCATTATTAAACGGGGAATAATAGACATAAATATATAAATAAATAAAATATATGGATAAAATAATGAATGAAATATATAAATATGAATATAATGAATAAAATATATAAATACATATGTGCACGTGCACACACACACGCACACACATATGTATATATTGTTTTCATTACAGGCTGTAAATGTGAACTGAGTATGTAGTCATGCCACCACACTGCACACACTCTGCTGAATTGCTGTAGTTTGTATGCTAGATTTGCCTGTGGTGTAATAGTGTTGTTGCAGCCAGCGAGAATTATTTCATTATGTTCTAGTAACCACTTCTAAGGCCTTAAAAATCACTAGAAGTGATAGTGATATCTAATGAATCAGGTGAGGATGGTTTAAGGAAAAGAGTTAGAAAAACAAGTTTTTATACTTGTCCCTATGTTTGAGCAATTTTTCTTTAAATCTGCGCCAGACTTAAAATGAGCACATGCACATTCACATGCCAGGTTTAAGTCATGGAGATACAGTATTTATGTTGAAAATCTCAGTATATCTAAGCAAAACTACACCTTTATTTCTTCAATTTGTGTATGTTGTTTAAAATATTGCCAAGAATATTTCAATTGATCTTGTAAAGGGTTCTGCAAAGCTGTTGAGTAATGTTCAGATGGCAATAAAATAAATCTAATTGCTAAAATATCTTCTGATAGGCAAAAAAGTTACAACTTCAGACTGAAATTTCTTGGGAAATTTATAGCTCAAAGATCAACTCCAGTGGAAAACAATGAATCTTCACTTTGTCTAAAGACTCTGTTTCTAATTCTGCAAGCTGAATAGGTATCAGACTTTACTCTGTGAAGACAGGAAAAAATGTGATTACTCTTTTAACGCTGCAGTGAAACCTGGGACAGAACTGTCACAGTATTTGGGATAGTGAGGGAAGACTATGTATATTTGTTTAGTGTCCATTTTTCTTTTCATAAGGTTGGTGAAATGACTACAATTATAAACTTTTAATATAATAAAATACCATAGAAAATTCAGGGGCATTCCAAATTTAGATTTTTGATCAGCTTCTGCCTTGCAGATTTCCCAGGTTTTCTGCAAGCTCAGCTTTCTGTCATTCAGGGCTCCAGATTGTTTTCTATAGGAAAATACAGAAAATGACATTTCTTCACGCTCTTAGCAGATAGTTTTCTTTCAGCGCTGAACTTTCGGAAGACTCCCTGTCATGTTTGTGTGGTGAAAACAATCCATCCAATCTGCATTAATTGCCTTCTGGACTTAGCAGAAGTTATGGACTACAGAGGAATGAAGTTGGAGCTCTGTCTTCGTGAGCTAGTACAAGCATTTTCTGCTGGCACTCTTCAGAAAATGACAAGAGCACTTTTGTTCCTGTAGTGAGAAGTGCACACAGCTTTAGTTACTTTACCTTGCTTTAGCTATTTCTGGTTCTTTGATGTTGTCACAATGACACCTTTCACACATATATGTAAAATACATATAAGGAAAGCAAGTAATAGTTTGTTACCTTATTTTTTAATGTTCTTGTAGGTCTGATTTCTTGTATGCTCTTTGTATTTACTGAGCAAGCTGCGGACAAGCAGGGGAGCATCCAAAGCTGCTTTTAGTCTTTGGATAGTAACGGACAGGCGATTGTTAACTACTGCAGTGCGTATCTTAGAATAGGTTGCTATGTTGTGAACCTGCATAAAAGGAGCTATGAGATCCCCATCAGAAAGATCTCCACCAACTTCAGCAAGCCCATGTCATCTGTTAGAGATCATCCAGTACTATGAACTTTCTAAGCGTGTTTTTTAGAGGTTAATCTGTTTGCATTTGTCTTGCATCAGTGGCACAAAAGCTACTGTAGCTACAATAGAGAAAGATGGATCACATTTCATAGAGCTGCTTTACAAACCAAATCACCAGAAAGCACTTTGTCTTGCCTGCCTACTGTTTGGAGCTCCTAACAAAATGATTTCTTAGTCTGACAATTTTATTTGTAATATAGGAAGGTTATCTGCACACCCATTTTTTTCTTCCTGTGAAGTCAATTTGTGTGTACGTAAAAGCCCCTGCGTATTATGAAACTGTAATCAAGCAAAAGTATTGCATTAAGAAATGTCACTGTGGAGACTGATTTCTCCCCCTGCCCTGGGTTTTTTTTATACTAAGTCTAGTCCATGGATTATATTCAGCGGAGGTAGTGGCACTGCCAAAAGCAGTAGGGTTAAGGTGCTGCCTCCTTTTATCTGAACAGATTATTCACTCGTTGGTTCATTTGTTCTTGGTCCATTTCTGTTCTTTGTTTGACGAATCCACTTGCAGGATTGCTCAGCTGTTATGGATAAGTTTCTTGTTAGGTGTTTTGGGATAAGGCTGGCACAATCACAATGACCTCATATAGCCATTTAGCAGCTATCAGGTAGTACTGACTTTTGCGTAATTATAAACAAGCCTTGATGAAGGGATGCTTTGTCCCCTTTTTTCAGTTCCACAGGAGGATGTTCCTTGGGCCTCCTTCTCTTGTGATTCCTAGTGGCAGGTAGTTATCATATATGGAATACAAAGGAACTGAATGATGAGTTTTAAAAACCCATTAGTACACAGCCTTGTATTTCTGTTTCTAATGGAAATAAAAATGTAAAAATATTTTCTGGTCGTTATTTTTAGGTATGAGTTTCATGTTGTGTTTTGTGCCGTTCTGTACAAGAAGAAAATTTAATTGTTGAGGTTCTTATTAAATTAAAAACAGAAACTGGATGCTAGAGCAGGATACAGAGATTTGGGATGGCCGCTTCACTTTTATGCATGCTTAACTTGAAGCAGAGAAAAATATTAAAAAATAACATTTTTGCGTGGCATGTTGTCATTAATCTTTTAGATAAAATTGTCTTTGAAAATACATACTTAAAGCATACAATTTTAATAATGAGACTGTTATTTGAGAGACATTTTAAGTGAAAATTGTTCTTAAATCCTTGAAAGCTGACTTAGGGAAAAGGTTTGATTGGTAATGTCAGCTCTTCAGGATTTTATAAATTGATTAGAAGCTGGAATCTAAATTGCAATTAGTTTTGCCTCCAGCCCAAATTAAACATTACTGAGGTGTACTGCAGTACATAGGTATATTTCTGGAAAAAAAAAAAGTAAGGATTTATTCGAATATTTTTTTTCTGTAAATAAGAAGACAGAAGGTCTTTTTGGACCTAGAAGAATTTAACAGTTTGTTTTCAGAAAGGAAAAATTTTGACCCAGCTTTTGCTGTGAGTCAGTTGTTGTTTGTATAGGGATGACATTTGCTGCTAATAAACCTTTGCAGATCTGCAGCAGTTCTTAGGTGGGATTTTTGCAACATGTCACAAATACAAAATAGGTTTCTTCCTGGCAGCATATTTTTTCATTTCAGAAAATGGTAAATTGTGAAGCAGAGGCTGTGATTTGGAAAAATTCTTATGTTGATGGCTAACTTTAACATGAATAGTTTTTTTTTGAAGGTAGTTGAATTTCTGAAGCAATAGCAAAATTTGATTCAGCTAATTTTTGTGTGTATTTACATATAGCATGTGCACTAATGTTTTAGCGTTTAAAATAGGGCAAACTATATAATTTTTTTAAAGTATCTTTCACAGTGCTGTCATTCACCTTTTCTTTTAACACAGAAATTTGAAGGTCTCTTAGGTAAGAGCCTATTATCAGGAGCTAAGAAATCCTTTTTGCTTATGATGTTGACAGTAAATTCACCAGGATATGTGGGTTTTTTCTTTTCTTCCTCCCTTCTTCCCTTCCTCCCTCCCTGGTTGGGGGAATCGAGATGAAGGCATAACCTTAAAACAAGCTTTATTGAACTGATTACATATTGGAACAAGTACAGTGGACACTTGCAGCTTGGTTGTGTTGACACAAATCAATTGTAAACAGTTAAGATGATAATGACAGCATCCCAGTTAACATAGTAGTGGAGCTGTTCGGCAGCTTCAGTTGCTTCAGCAACTTATATCCACACTATGAGAGCTTCAGGGATTGGTTTTGAGGTTATTTAATAGGTTGATCAATACAAGCCATTATATTATATTTTCTGTTTTTGTTTACAGAGGCTATATATGTCTTTCTTTCTAATATACTGTAATTTGTTGTTATACCAGCGTTTTGAGAATGCTGGACAGTCAGTTGCCTTAATACTGGCACAGCACCAAACCTAAATACAGCCTCTTCTTTTTTTTTTCTTTTTGGTTGCTTTCTTGATATTTTCTTGGTATGTACCTGTTAGGGAAATAAGTGTTTTCCAGGTGACTTTTCTGGACAAGTAGACACAGTGGTGTTTTAAACTGTCTTTTAGAAACTTTTAGTATAAAAACACTGATGATTAGATACAGGAGTACCTTGACTTTGGACTTCTGTTCTACTCTTGAACATACCAAGGCCTCAATTACCCTATTCAGAACTTGAGATATGAATAGAGTTCCTGTGATGGTATTATGAAATTGAAACCAAGGTGCTGAAAAGTTGCAGCTCGGGGAAGCAGATCTCCTCAGAAAAGCATTTAGATACATACTTAATTTTAAGAATGTGTTCAAAGGCAAGTATATACCTGAGTGTGAATTGGGAAGAACTCTAAGGAAATATTTCAAGTTCAGTCAACACCTAACAGAAAATACTATTTATACGTACTGAACTAATAGGAAGTAGATATTTGTCTATGAGCTTTGTAAAAAGCACATCACAAAGGCATGTTGATGCCAGATATACATGGCAGAGAGAGTTAGGCCTAGCAAAGATGGAGAGAAGCCGACTGTGGAGACCTAGGTCAGGCTCAAAGCTGGAACCGTCGCCGATGTGAAATGGGGCTTATATGACCCAGCACGTGTGCTTTCAGATAGAGCATCTTAAAGTGTAATGCGAAGAAGGGCCCCAGGCTCTCACTTTGGAGACACCGGTCGCCCTGCAGAAAAGCTGCAGCCAGCAAGGAGCCAGGGCAGCAGCGATCTTCCACCGCACAGAGAACTCCTCTGGTTTTCACGGGGCTTGGGCAGCCCCTGTCCCTCGCTGCCCACCCCCTCGCTCTCCACCTTAGGCCCAGCCATCCCTTCCTTTCCCTTTCAGCCTTTTCTCTGCTCTCCTGCTTCACCTTCTTTCCTCCCTTTCCACCAAGTCTTGTCTTTTCTCTTTCTCTCTCAGTGCATGGGCAAGGCTTCCTCCCCCTCATGGTACCCGTCCCATCTGTTTGCCTCTTTGGAGCAGGGACCTTCTGTCCTGTGTTTTTACACCACTTAGTGAAACAGGGCTTGTTCTTAGCTGATCCTAAAAAGAGGATAAATCATCACAAAACTGAAAAACTGAAGATAGCCTGCTCCTTTTAGTGAAAAATGTCATTTAGAGTCATTATTTGTGAGCATGTACATCTGCATGTGAAAAAGTGTGTGTTAACTTTATTTTTCTTTAATAAAAACAAAGATGAAATGAGATGTATTCTGTGCTCATTATTGTTTAATTTGCTAACGTGACATCGTTTTGTTTTCATTATTAACTTTATAATTCTTAAGAGGAATGTGGTGATCTTTTCCACACAACTTCTCTAATTAATTTTCTCACTAATCCAATTCAAATTTAAATATTTTGTGAAGC
Organism: Struthio camelus; assembly: GCF_040807025.1. Classification (NCBI taxonomy): domain Eukaryota; kingdom Metazoa; phylum Chordata; class Aves; order Struthioniformes; family Struthionidae; genus Struthio; species Struthio camelus. The sequence continues at coordinate 84,358,360 of NC_090944.1, read as the reverse complement.
AAGAATGTACAATCATTCTGACAAATGATGTGCAGAAATAGAAGCAAAACGTAGCTCATAGAAAGGAGTCTGAGATTTCAGCAGACGTAAGGGAATGTGCCTTTTGACTTACATGGTGGATTAAATGATATTGCCTATTGAATCTCCCTATTATGTGAGTGCTAGTGTAGAACGTGGTCTAAAATCAGAGACCTATTGGATGAGTGCTTGAAAAGTGATTAGGTTTTTCATTTAATGTTTACCTGTAACACATTTAGATCATTGTATATATTCTGAGATGTGTTCAGAGTATGCAGTGAAGCCTGAAATAAAAGCTCTAAGGCTTTTAACTTTTGAAGTGTTTTTGCAATATTTTTACTGTGCTATAGCAGCAAGAAATTTTGCATTTTTACCTTATTAGTGTACCTCTTAGCTTCAGAATCAGAGTGAACTGATACCCATCACACTTAGAGAAAATCAAAAGTAAGTATTTCTAGAGTGTTAAATATAAGTGGACTATTGTCTAAGCTGCTTAGTGATTTTAAAATGTCAGGGATCTGAATAGCAAAAATCATGTATTTTGATATAAGAGCTGAGGAACTTTTTTTGTCTTAAACCCTGGTTTGTTTTATTTTTTGTTCTTACCGTGTTTATATATTTGTTTCCTTAAACTTTGATTGTCTTGTTCTTCTGTAGTCACCAGACACAGACAACCTGTTGGGATCATCCTAAAATGATTGAACTCTTCCAGTCCTTAGGTGAGTGCATTTCTTAACATTAACTGTTATGATATATACGGTGTTCACTCTGAGCTGTCTAAAGCTTGCGTGTGTCTGCAAACCATGTCTGAGTTGCCATGGACTGTATATATCAAAGCATTTCTCGCTTTGTGATCAGACATGCTTTGCAAGAAACCTACTGCCTTAATCATGTGATTTATATTCTCTTTCAGTAATTTTAATTCTGGATGCTATGCTGTGACTGTACACGTCAATGTTGTATCTTGTTTATTTATTTTAAATCCACGTGGGATTGTCCAAGGATGTAGGCTCTGTATATATTTAAAGCAGGATACACAGCCTGCAGGGAACTAAGTTTGGTAATATATCACAGCAGCTACGCTATCAATAAAGGCTAGATCGTATTATGGTACAGCTAGTTCAACATGCCCTGCTAACATCTACGTTTACTGTGAAACTCCCTCTCTAGGGAGTGGAAGGATAAAATGCTATTAAGTGAGGGAAAATATTACTATACCTATCAGTTTCTAAAATAGATTGTTTATGGCTGTCCTTTCTGTCCTTTCATCTGTCTGTCCTTGCCAAAGCATTGTTAACAAAATAGTGGCATAGAAGTCTCGGGTTAAAGAGCCAACTTACAACTTTTTTCTCACTTACTGTCACCTCTGTTGTCCCCTTCTCAGGCATGATGTCTGATGGATTTGTAAACTCTCTGAGAAACACACTTTATTCTAACACTTTCCAGAATCTAACTCTCTACGCTATATAATATGTATGTGCATTACATGTGCCACGATAGTAGTGTTATCGTTTCTATTGTGGCAGTCTCTGGAGGCCCTGGCCTGTCAGAGCTGGGAAGCTTTCCCTGCAGAGGGGGATTTTTAGAATGGGTCCCAACTTCTCAGTTTTTTTTATTTCTTCAAATATGTTGTATCCTGTCTCTCCTCTTCTTTGCAGTGAACTAATTTTCCAATGTGTAGGAATGTGAAAATTCGTATGTAAAGTAAATTTATGGCCTCCGTTTAGGGCTGCTCACCTTTCTGTTCTGTTATTTCAGCTGACTTGAACAATGTACGCTTCTCTGCCTACCGAACGGCCATCAAAATCCGAAGACTGCAGAAAGCACTGTGCTGTGAGTTTGGCCTTCAAGGCAGATTAATCACTTTTGAACAGTACTTAGGGAAGGGAGGGTCAGCTTAAGCCAAAATACGTTAATGTTGAGCAAGGGACCTGATATATCCTTGACAGATTATCAGTAAGTAAAATGACAGGAAGAATTCCCAATAACAGGTATCCTTGTCACACACAAAATCAGTGGATGAAAAGAAGGAGTGGGATAGGTAAAATGAAATGATATGCTCATTGATAATATTTTGAGAAGTGATGGGAAAACAAATATTGACCCTCTGTCTGTCATATGCTGTTCCTGATACAAGCTGATACAATCCGGTGTGAGATGGTTTGAGCTAAAAATCTTCATCTCTGACAAACTTCAGTAGTAGGCTATTTTATGATTCTTAGATAATAAAACCCTTGCTGGGGTGGGGAGGAAGAGGTGGATGGGAGGGGCAGGTTGTACAGAGAAAGGTGCCTGCATGTTCAGTTCTCCTGCTCCGCCAGCATGACTACCTCACCCTGGTGCTGCCACGTTGCCTGCAAACTTCAGCTGTCTGGGAGGCTACACGATGTGAGATGCATACAAAAAAAACCTGTGTTTTGTTCAGTTAGTTGTAGCTCTGTAACTTTTGTCTGTAGTTTTTTGAAGAGACGTTAGCTGCAGCTTCAGCATCTAACTCACTAAAAGTCTTTGGACTTAGTATTTTAGACTTCTTAGTTTTGTGAAGATACAGTTGAAAATATTTCTTGTCATTGTTTGGCTCATATCTATGTGCAGCACATCCTCTCTCCTCTTTCTGTAATGTGAAACATTTTTGTATTACGTGAAACTGTGTTTGAATGGCTCCAGTCTTCTGGAAAAAATCCAAATCTAAATATGAAAAGTTAGGAGGCAGAGTATGCCATCGGTTTAAGATACTTGACAACAATGGGTTAATTCAGGTTGCAGGTTATGGCTTTCTCACTAATGCATATGTGCTCACTTAGCAGTGTTCACAGGTGAAGTTTCCCCTAGCTCCAGGGGGCTTGATTTCCTTCCAGCCTTGGAGGCAGCAGCTTAACCTTGGTGGTAGCTTCTTGGCTGGTCTTCAGCTATGCATTATACCAAATGAAGCTGTGCTGGAGATACTAGCTAGTTATTCCAGAAAGCTGGAGCACAGCTATGCAACAACACACAAGCTTTCTGGAGTACCTCTCACCAGTGCTTCATACTCTGTGCAGGCTTCTCACAGAATTTGAAATCAAGTTTGAGGTCTTCAGTTCAAGTCCTTACATTTTAGAAAAAACAGAGCTTGCAATTTGAAAGTCTGTGTGGTGATACTAGATGAAAAATTTGTGGTTTTTTGGTGCAGCACAAAAGCCTAACACTTCCTTGTGCAAGAGTTAAGGCTTGTGATCCCACTTAAGGCTACATTTTTACCTCCCAGCAGACCTACAGAGCATTATGGACTTTCCATTTATCAGTGCACAAAGCATAAAGTATGTATCAACATGTACCTAAAAACAAGAAAAAATGAGAACAAAAAAAATGCAGAAAACCAAGTTCTCCTTGTGCATGCAACTCTCCAGGGAAGAGTGAAAAAAGAAACTGCCTGTGATGGATGCTAATCGTGCTGCCTATTGTGTTCCTGACAGGCATACAGATATTCTAGTGACCTGTATAGAGCAAACTTTGCGTTCATTACTTCTAAGAAGCTTTCAGAAAGAACATACTTCCTTTCCTTGCTTTTTCTGCAAAATGGATCAATTTTTGTAATAACAGCATTCACAGGTTTCTAAGTGCTCTCCTGTTGAAGTGAGCGTTGTCTCCAGTTTACAGGGGAGGGAGGGAGGAGTAGGAAAGAGAGAAGCAGTAAGAGGCAAAGAGAAGATTCCAGTTGAAAAGAGCCAGGAGTAAAACTGTAGTCTCCCCAGCTCCAACCCGCTTTGCTGTTTATGAAGCTGCTCACTTGTTCTCTGCTTCTCTTGCTCTCTCTCTCGCTCTCTGCCTCTGCCCCTCGCTCTCTGCCTCTGCTCCTTGCTCTCTTTCGTGGGAGGAAGACTGAGAACTTGCTTTCCTTCAGCATAGCAGCCAAAAAACCTTCATGTGCATATTTAATCGAGGGTTGGTTTAATCTGTATGAACACAACAGTGTGGGTTTTAATGAAAGACATTACGGACTATCCACAAAGCAAAAATGCTACAAAATTTTCCTGTCTTTGAGCACAAACTCTGTATGTTCTGGCACAATTTTAAGACCATTTTAAAAAACATAATAAATGCTGTTTGCTTAGCAGATAGTTTCTTGCCAAGGAATAAGTGAAATTCTCTGACTGCAATGATTCTCAGCCTCCCTCTGTTCCATGAATGGGTGCTGAGATAGCCAAAAGATAACATCTGCTAACATTGCCCCCTTGAGGAAAGGGAGAATGATTAAGCTCTATCTAGAATTCTTTTGTTGATTTTTTTTCTTGTTTTTGGTTGTTTCTTTTAATGTAGGGACAGAGTTGTCTTCTGTGCCTGTCGTTCATTCTCTGGTCAGAGTTACTTTAGTAATCTTCCATTGCATTTCCCGTAATTTTGACCATGGATGACTTTTAAACGTGTTTAGATGCAAAATACTTCAGAAGGGCTTATGTGCTAAGGCAAAGAGAGTGTCAAAACAGATCACTAGAAAATGAGGTCATCGTAAATTGTAAAATGTGACAAATTGCTGTCACAGCTGCAGTATGTATATGACTGAAAAGGCCATTTTGGTGCGGGACTGCAAGGGCAAGGCTGAAGCAGGGTACACAGTCCCAGTTGCACTTGATAGGTTTTGACTTTGCAGTAAGGACTGGTAACACAGTATTAGTACTATATATTAGCAGATTCAGGAATATATCATTTCAGAGCTATGCTTTGGAAAACTTCACTGATGCAAAAATCTCTCTTGTAAGTCTTTACTGTCAGTAAGTGTCAAAAAAATTATGATTTTGAAATTCTTCTTCCCCTCCCTTTAGAAGCAGGCAAGTAGAGCCATGTTTCATCTTGTTCTGATTCCTTCTGAAGGTAGATTCTTGCAGAGACGGATACATGTGCGTATGTATGTACATGTATTTATTTTGTAGAAATCCAAGAAAGCTTGCAGGTTGGAAAGAACAAATACTTGAATAGCTTTTCTGTCTCAGGTTATGTGGAGCGCACGTACCAAGAGCATTTTTGTGCTGTAGCATAGGAAGAGTGGGGCCAGAGAGAATTTTATGCTGCAGGTGTACTCAGCAGTCATGTAACACCAGGCTCTGAGTATAATATTTTATTCTTGCGCAGCAAGACCTGAGCTCATTTTCAAGAAATTATTTTGCCCCAGACACTGAAGTGTAGCACTGGAAGGAAAAAAGGGAACAAAAATGCTATATATGTTCAGAATTCTGTCACTGAGCTTCTTTAAGTGATGTAAAATTTAAGAATGCTGATAAGAACAGCAACTGCACAAATCCAAGGAGTGAACACTGAGGCACACTGCGCTGAAAGGAATAGCTGGGTAGACTTTCGTCTGTCAGCAAGTCTTTTGCAGGAGCTGCTATCATTCACAAGGTCTTTCTAATACTAAAGCTTCACAGCAATGCGTACCTAGTTTCTGTGCAGCTTACAGCAGCCTCAGATTTGCCATTAGCAGCTGCATGTCATTACTCCCTCCTGAGTCACTCACATACACCTGCTTGAACCATGCTGAATGACGTGGTTTCTGTTTATAGCTTTCCTTTGGGAAAGTCTCCTCGCTATAGAAGGGAAAGACGTGACCCTAATGTTCATCCATTTGGATAACTGGAGAGTTGGTCATTCGGCGTATTTGAGCAGATGCAGACTGATACTACAAAAACGCACTAAAAGCTGTATGCAGTGGGTTTTGAGCCAACAAGGGCATGTGAGTCTCAGATTAGCTTTTCCCCATCTGCATAAAGATAGTTCAGTTAAAAACTTTCAGAAATTCAAGTGTAATGAGAAAATAATGCCTCTTTACACCAGACCAATGAAGTGGCTCTGCTAGTGGGTAGACCCTACCACAGTAACCTTCCATATCCAGAATTCATTCAGCTTAGCCAGGTGAGCACTGAAATAAGAAAGCGAAGAAATAGTTCCCTTAGGCTGCTCTCCATCAGTGCCGTCATCCAAAAGTATCAAGCTTGCTTAATTGTATAAGTATAGCAGCAGAGTTCCCTTTTAGGAAGAAAGTTACTGAAAGTATCTTTTCCTACTGCCTATTGATTCCTTTGGCATCATTAGAATGTGAATGTGGGATCCTAATAGTGCAGATTAAGTCATGAAGTTTGGCTTGCTCTACGATCTGCTTGTATTGCAGTTTTAATGCAAGGGTGAATGTGCTAAGCTAAGCCAAAAGGCTACAATAGCCTGGCATGCCAAAGCAATGGAAGGTTGTACTGGCTTTAAAAAGAAGGGCAAGTCATCAGTGATACCAATCTGTTTTAGGAAGCTATTTTTAGCAAATGTTAAGTATATTACAAAAACAGGTTGAAAAAAGAAAACTGGTTATAGTCAGAGTTGTTTTCCCTGAAAAGTGGCTTGTTCTTCTGTCTCTCCTGAATGCAGTATTTATGTGATTTAATAGCGTGTTACAGCTTTGCACCTGGTTCCCCAAAATAAAATAGTCTGTGTTCCACTCTATATGTTTTAAATATGCTTGTGAGCTATTTCCAGTATATATATTTTTTTCCAGCTGCTGTAGAGCATTACACAGCAGTGCACTGCAAAATACTTTTGCTACCTCAGGTCACAGAATCACAGAATGGCTGAAGTTGGAAGGGACCTCTGGAGATCACCTAGCCCAACCCCCCTGCTCCAGCAGGGTCACCTACAGCAGGTTGCCCAGGACTGCGTCCAGACACTATGGAGTATCTCCAAGGATGGAGATTCCATAACCCCTATGAGCAATCTGTGCCAGCGCTCAGTCATCCTCACAGCAGGGCAGTGTTTCTTAGATTCAAACGAAACGGCCTGTGCTTCAGTTTGTGCCCGTTGCCTCTCGTCCTCTCACTGGGCACCACTGAAAAGAGCCTGACCCCATCTTCTTTACAGCCTCCCTTCAGAGACTTATACACATTGATTAGATCGCCTCTCAGTCTTCTCTCCTCCAGGCCCGGCTCTCACAGATTGTCCTCACAGGAGAGATGCTCCAGTCCCTTCATCAGCTTAGGAGCCCTTTACTGGACTCGCTCCAGGAGCTCCTCATGTCTCTTGTACTGGGGAGCCCAGCACTGGACGCAGCACTCCAGCTGTGGCCTCACCAGGGTTGAGCAGGGAGGAAAGAGTCACCTCCCCTGACCTGCTGGCAATACTTCTCCTAAGGCAGCCCAGGGTCGCGTAGGCCTTCTCGGCCACAAGGGCGCGTTACTGGCTCATGGTCAACTTGTTTTCCACCGGGACCCCCAGGGCCTTCTCTGCAGAGCTACTTGCCAGCTGGCTGGACCACAGCATGTACTGCTGCATGGCATTATTCCTCCCCCGGGGCAGGACTTGGCACTTCCCTTTAGGGAGGGAGTTTTCCCATTGGGTCAAATGAATGGCAAGGTAACCACAGTTTGCTGCAATCAGCAGTCTGCCTTGTTTGATAAGTACATATCTGGCATTCATTTGCAAGCCCAAGAGATGGGACAACACTTTAAAAGAAAAAAAGTAAACAAACAAAACAACCACAAAACCTCCTCCAGGTCTGATGCTGTAAAGGTGTCAATGAGGGAGACCAAGGAATGTGAGGGACTGCTTCTCATTTTACAATGATGTTAGGAATGGTAGATTGGGGAAACGGGATTGGGAATGTATCCTCCTTTTGGCCTATAACCTTATGTTACAGTAGATGCTCGCTGACTTCTTGGCAGAATTGGTCATGGTGGTTAGCCTCGCCTTGCTGCTGCTTTTTTCCCCTGTACTTATTTTCCAAGTCAAGCTAGACTTACCTGATTTCCACAGACTGCCCTTCTGTGGTCCTTATTTAACATTATTGGTGTAGAGCAATTTACAACACATCTGAGATTGTCATGTTTCATTTCCTGTAGGAAATGACATTCATAGAGTAAATGCATTACTGCCTACCCAGAAACAGCTCAGAATGTATTTCAGCTTCTTATTATATACACTGTAGCAAGCATACTGATATATTGCAGCTTTTTTTTTTACTAAAATCCTCACTTTTTCAGTCAAAAAAAGTCACTAAGTATTATACCAGCCTTTTTATTCATCCTTCCTTTACATCAAAATAAGTCCCCTTTTCATTATGTTTTGCAAATGAATTAGAAGAGCTCATTAACAGCTTTTTATTTTCACCGTACAATAACCATATTTTCACAGTTACAGTCACTCTTTTTTATGGTTTTAGGGGCAAAACCATCAGAAGTGAATAGCACCAGTAACTGGTTATAGAAGCACACGGGAACACTTTCAGCTTGAATCTTGAAGATGAGAAAGGAAATGTAAATATTTTGCGTGAAAGCATAGCATTTAGTGTTCTGGAAAACTTCCATACGCAAATTCCCTCTGTCCCTCTCCCCAGTTTCTTTTAAGTCTTCATTTAGCAACCACTGTTCAGTTAATCAGGCCTCAGTACCTTCTTACTGCATTTTAGAGAATGTTGTTACCCAAGAATTTGCTTTGCTTTACATTTGATCAAAAGTGGTAGTTATTTGATGTAATTCTGCTTTTTGGTAAATGCAGAGAGTTCTCTAAACTCAGTGGACTCCCAGTGTGTACATCTGAAGTGAGAATTCTCTAATTATACAGGCTACTTCAGTAGCTTTTTAAATGTTCTGCTGAGCTCTACAGTGTCATTATGGTTTTCTTGCTTATTCATTTTTTAAAAATATAGTACCAAAATGCTGTTGACTCCTTGTAACAGAGAGCAATTCTTCACCGTAATGTTCCTGAAGGGAAGCTACTTCTTGGCTAATAGCCTGTCTGCAGTGTTTGCTGCGATAAAGTGAGAAGTCAGGGAGCAAGCATTGTGAATCCCAGATGCTCAGGCATCTGTATTCATCCATCTTTTTTTAATTCTTTTTTTTTTTAATTATTATTATCTCTTATTAGTGGACCTGTTGGACCTGAACATAACAAGTGAAATTTTCAAACAACACAAGCTGAATCAAAATGACCAGCTCGTTGGTGTCCAGGATCTGATCAGCTGTCTCACCACCATCTACAGTGGACTTGAAGAGAAACACAAAGATCTGGTGAACGTTCCTCTCTGTGTAGACATGTGTCTTAACTGGCTGCTCAATGTATATGATAGGTAAGTAACACGTTTTTATTCACAGTGTGTTCCCCAGGAATTTAATGTAGTATTAACAAAGTATGTATTATGGAGACAGAGCTGGTAAGGTTTGCACGTGTGACATGTGAAAAGTGCCAGACTTGCAGGACTGCGGTATATTTTTTTCTGAGTTACTTTCTGGAGGAATTATTCATAATGATAGAAAAAGGATAGAACTTCAAGTTCTTTAATAAAAAAAAAATCATATCTCTTGATAATTTTGATTTAGTAAAGAAAGTGCAGTTGCTTGAATGAGCTGTTTCTTATGCTGTCCTGCTCAGATACACTGCGGTGCTAAATGTTATGCAGGATTTACACTGTTACCATAGAAACATGAAATAGTATCAGGAGATGTATAGGTGGGTAGAGCACTTGATATGCCTGTTTGGTGTTTGCTGCTTAAGTTCTTTTCCTAGTGTAAATGTCCCAAACTGCCCAGAATGTTTTCCAGTCAAAACAGATCTTTTCCTGCCACAAGCAGTGACAGTTTTGTTATTTATTTTACACTTAGTTACCTGCATGCTGTAGTCTTGGCTGAGGTCCCTGTGCAGAATCCTGCTCCTGATGGTTGTTTAGGTCTCAGCACTGGAGCCTCCTGTGATTCTGGAGGCTGAACAGTGTCCTGGCCCCAGCTTGCTTCCAGTATATGCAATTCCCATCTCGTACCATTTCTCAGCACTGATGCTACATGATCCACCTGCCCTGGTCCTGGGAGCAAAGCTGTATTTCCCTGGTGGTTTGAGAATCACCTCAGGAGTGTTTGGGGATGCTTGCAAGGAACTCATGGCTTTACCTAAGCAAGCATCCTCTATTTTTAAAAAGAGCACCAAATCTCAGAGGACATGAGAAATTCCACTCCGACAGCCCCTTGCATTTTTGGCCAGTCCTTTCTGAGCAGGCGGACACTCCTTTCTTCTACTGCATGTTCAGCTCTGCCCTCCCTATCCTGTCACACAGTATGTCAAACTCTATGGACCTACAATCAATACATCTTTCCCTGGTTGTGTTTCTGCAGTCTTGAGTTTTTCACACGTTTCTCTTAGTTAATTATGTTTACTCTTCTGATCCCCCTCTGAGGAATCTTTTCCCAAATTGGAAAAAGATCTGATTTCCATCATCTCCTCCAATCCCTGTAATATATATTCTTATATCTCCTTATTTCAATCATTTCAGATTAATGACACCCAGACTATTCCATAGTTGCTTGAAGACATGGCAGTGCTATAGGTGGGGTGGTCACCTCAATCTTTCTAGTAAAATACATGCTGTGGTTCAGAGATATACACAGAAATCGAATCAGAACTTCTAAGATGCATGTTTGATGTCCAAAATTTTTTCCTTTCTTCCTATTTGAAGATGAAAGAGTTATCAGGGAAATTCTTGTAGTCAGCCTTGCAAAAGAGAGCCGTTACATCTTGAGCTATGTGTAATATGGTCACTGTATTCACTCACTCAGTCACTGCCAAATTCTAACAGTCGTAGTGGGTTGGTTGGTTGGTTTGTTTTAGAATTACAGGCCAGTACTCCCATACTGTGTAGGGTGTTTTGTTTTGTTTTGTTTTTATATTGGGGGTGGAGAGGGAAGGGAGTACCCATGACCATTCACCACTTAAGTGGTGACTGCCTGGTGTGCTTTGCTATTACAATACTTGTTTTTAATATTGTGACATTTCTATTAATTGGACTTTTTATCATTACTACTGGAAGTTTGGAGACCCCATCAAATAATGACTGGGGCTTTTTCCAGCAAGTATTTCTATTTTCCAGTGCTTTGTATTGTAGATGAAAAAACAACATATCACTAGCAAATACAGTGGTAGATCAAACGTGTTGCTTGACTTAAATTTTGTTGGACGTTTAGAATAAGAGACTTCATAGTGTCAGAGAATTTTTGTGCTTACTAGAGATTTTGTTTTGTTTTGTTTTAAATTGATCACTCATCCATTGTTTTTTCTTCTGCTTACCCTTGTTTCCCAACTTCAGTTACAAGTCAGTGGTTTATCTGTCCATATTTAAAATGCAGGTAGTAAGCAACAAACGTTTCTCCCATTCAGTAATTTTCTTGTTATCCCCATTCCTTATTGATTATTATTTTGAAAGCATTAGTAGAGATAGTTCTTCAAGCTGATGAAAAAGACTTTAATCTTCTTGCAAACTTTGAAAAATGGAAGATGAATGGTTCTTGCAATAAAATTACTTTTTACAGTATGTTTCCTTGCTGCCTTTCAAATCTACCCTACCAAAAAAAAAAAAAAAGCTGAAAGAACAGGCACCAATTTTAAACTGCCACTTATTTTAAATTGGCCTTTAGAAGAGAACTAATTTGTCTCCTGGCATTTCCATTGTTTATTGCCTTGGTGTTACACATACACATATACGGTGTTTCAAATCATTAAACTGCCTGTATAAAGCATCTGTTAGTTGCATGCTATTAACCTGAGATCTAATTAGTAATTCACAGATTGAAGGCGAACCAGGAAGTTCTTCAGACTTACCTACAGATGTCTTTGGCACTAAAAAGAACCAATTTATTTTTAGAAATAGTAGAACAGCAACAAGATCTGTTGTGTTCTGGTATTTTCTGACATATCAAGAATGATTCATTCTTCAAGCTGAATAGAAGAGAGAAACAGATTAAATTTACTGAGTGACTTTTATTTCCTCAAGGACTTAAAGGTTGTCCCAGGCAGCAGCATCTGCCTTATAAACGTTTTTCAAATTTATAGTTAGTTCTTTGTTTTGATTAGTCCAGTGGGTTATTTTTAATACAGCTAATACAAACAATTAATAGAAATTAGTACAAACAGCAAGAGCTATGAGAGAAATTGGTAGCTCTATTAAATCATTTGGCCAGGCTATGTTTAAATCATCCAGAATCAATAACCAGCTGTTATTGTTCTGGACTATATTACAAATTTTCTAAAACCTCCAAAAATCATTTATGTTAAAATGGGATGAATAGCTTTCAGGGCTAACAGTATAACTTAACACCCCTTGAAATCAGTTGTTTCACATATTTTAAAGTCTGTCATAGGTAATATAGAGTACCTGCACTAACTGTGAGTGATAACTTAACTTTATGCTGATGGTAGCTGATGGAAATTTTCTACGCGCACTCCAGTTGCGTTCACTGTGTTGATGATAGGTGTCTTGATTCGTGGGGGAGTTTGTGGGAGCAGCTTGGCAGACTATGATAGTAATAAGAAGGCCCTGTATAGGGAAGGAAAATGAGCTCTTTAGCCGACTCCTCCACGTTTGATCAAGGGAAGACATCTGTGGGGACCTTCAGAGATCTAATAATATGCTGCCTCCTGTTTCTACATTATGTAGATTTTTGTCCATAGCACAGCACACAAGTCATCTTGTCGCAGCAAATTTTCTGTGGTGGTGTTGCAAATGAATGTAGGGAATCGGATATCACTATGATGGGAGTGTTTGGAAGACCAACAAATCAGACTAGTTTTGAACTTTAAAGCTAAAATTTACTAAATCCATTCATTAACTGCACGCTGCTTGCTAACGGTTAGTTTTTACATATTATTACTCATTGTCACAATGTATACAAACTGTTAGTCTTAACACTTAACATTCTGAATTAGCTGTGAATATACGATACCACAAAACTAGTGTTGTATAGTTAACGCTGGCAGCTGCAGTCCTTGCTGGTCCTTAATTGCAGAGTCAACATGATCAGACTCGAGAGCTCTTGGATGAGAGGAGTCATAGCCAAAGTGGGATTGTCGTCTTTCTTCTCCAATTTTTTTTGCTTATGCATGATGTTTTTATGCTGTTGCCATCCCTCTTCCCTTGAGGGGTTTCCTCTGCTCTTGATAACTGTTTATCTGTTTTTCTGTTGACTTGCCAGTCATCTTTCTAGTGTATTAGTATCTGCAGTCTCTTGTACTTAATCTTGTCTTCTATCTGGCAGCTTTTGTTGCTTGGATGCCTCCTATGTGCAACTATTCCCATCATTGTTTGCCCCTCTGGTCACATTGTTCACATAGTTATATAAAATGTTTATATATTATGTTTGACTATACCATCATAATGTTACGGAATACCTGCACACCATTGTTGGTAACAATATTATTTGTATCCTGATTAGTATAGTTGTAATTTATAGGTGTCACAGGCCTCTGTTTTGACTATGGCATAGACTGTGTTTGACTGTCAAATTAAGTTTTGTTCCCATTCAGTGCTGCTGAAAAGCAGTATGAAATTCTGTGTTAGAGTGTTACTTAGAGAATGGAATAAAGTTTGCATATGAGGGTTGCATAACTATGAAAAGGTTTTGGAAAGTTTGCTAAACTCATTTTCCTAGAAAGATGTATCTTCAGGTAATTTAACCCAGTATTAATTTCCTAAGTTTTTGAGCAGAAACAGAAATGTTAGTTTTAGGATTTAACAATCTGTTCTGCAGCTGAGGCCTTGCTGTGGCCAGTCAGTGCTAAAGCATGTTATATGATTTCGGAGTACTCCTCCCAGCTCTAGTCCTGTGTTATAGTGAGGTTGGGATTATAGTTTGTATTTCGTTTGTTTGGAGCTCAGCTGCTATAGGATCGGAAGGGGAACTCATAAGACATGGTGACAAGACATCATGTCTCAGATCTTCATGGCTCTGTTGCCTGTATTACCTGTGTGATAGAAGACCTTTCTTCTCCTCTCTCCTCTTCTGCTTCCTTTAATTCCAGTATCTCCTGTAATAAGATATAGGATAAAAGTCCTTTCCCTTTCTCTCTGGATACCATGGCCATTTCTTGCTCACCTTCTTTTTCTCACTCGTTTATGTTATTGTAAGGCAGTGACAGTCATCAATTATAGTATAAAGTAGTTCTCATTCCCTGCATCTGGGAATCCCTGCGTCTGGGTCTCTGAGGCAGCCAAATGGTTGCTGTCTGCTTGGATGGGGAGTCCAAACTATTCAACAAAGTTGAACGTGCTCGACTCCTACTCCAGCCTCTCTACCCATGCAGCATGGTACACTCCCATTCCCTTGACCATGACCTCTCTCCTTGACCAAAGAGCCTAGATTAATGATCCCCCGCTAAGCTGGTCCTCTCTGTGTTGTATGCCTTCATCCTGTTCTCCTATTTATCATGCCTGGAAATGATATGCACCTTAATTTTTTATTTTTATTTTTTGATGAAAGTGCAGTGGGGAGAGTTGTAGCACACTGAGGTAGAGCCTGCCTGGTTCATGCAGATACAACAGAATCACCTAGAAAATCACCTAGAGAAATGGGACTTTTTTTTCTCTTCCCCTTTACCTCCCTTTTTCCTCCTTCCCTCCAATTCCAAAATGCTTTTGTTTGGTGAAGGAGAGGAATGGCAGCAGCACGCTGTAAGGGCGAAAGGGCAATGGATCCTTAAATTTTATATTGCCTGGAGAGAGAGAGGGCCTCAGATATATCCAGTGGGACAGACAGACTGTTGAGAACATGAAAAATGCTTCAGTCAAGCAGCTATAATTGTTTTACCATTTTTTTTCTTGAAGATAGGTCAAAGGCCAGTAATGCTGGATTCTTATACTGCTTTTCACTTTTTCATTGACCAATAACTGTGCTCTAAACTAGTTAATAGAGATGTAATGATTTGGGTTCCTCTTCATCAAGATCATAGTGAATAATACCTGAGCTGTTAAAGTGATCTCATCAATTGACTTTGCAATGATAAGCATGCTTGTATTGCTGCATAGTTTATCTTAATAGTGTCCTGGCACTTCACTCTAGATACTTGACCCCTGCATTTTGTATGAGTTCAAGTTTTAGGAAGCTGCCTGATACTTCCCACTTTAAGGCCTTGATTTTAGGTGTTTCTACACAAAGCACAACTAGATGGTTATGCTGCCATTCAGAGGCACCTTTACAGAACTAGATAATCTTCAGAGGTCCCTTCCAGCATGAGTTATTCTGTGATTCTGTAAGCTGGATTAATTTAAATCGCTGAATTGGAAATGTCCATGCCACAAAGCCTATCTATAGATTTTTTTTTTTTATTCTTAATGTACATGTGATTTTTGCCATAACAGTTAGCTGTTTCCAAGGTAAAGGCTGAGGAGAAGTACGTTACTCTTTAGAAAAACTTCATATTGCAGGCTTTTAAACTCTGGTTTGTAATTTAATGAGGGAATACTCTTTGTGCAGAGGAAGTCTCTGTAACAGCCTGCTCAAATCCGGAGGAGTTTGAGGCCTTTACATACATGTCCTGACTTTAAGCTACACAGTTCTCCTGAGTTTCCACCCTTAATAAGCAAATGCTGTAGTCAGTCCTGAGTTAAATCGAACCCAACTGAGTATTCTACTTTGTTTTTCATTTGAATACAAAGTTAAAACCTAGACAATCCTGCACAGAGAAAAATGGCGAAAGAACTTTATCAAGATTGCAAAATGAGCCATTTATGAGTCAGGATATGCCAGAATGATGTCATGTCTGTGATTGAAAGAGGTAATTTGAAGCTAAGCTTGAATGTATAAAATAGTTGGCACTTTTATAACATTCTGGAAAATTGGCTCCTGATTTTCAAACTAGGTAGTAAAAGTAATGAATGCTTTTGATTAATTTGGCAATAATTTCTCTCTACCTCTATTTCAACTTGTGAAATAGAGAAGATAATACTGCCTAGTCTCACAAGATTAGATGATGGTTGTGAAGACAAATGCATTAATATTTGTAAGGCACTTGACTAATTTACTGAGATCCCAGGAGTAAATTAATAATTTTGTATTCAGCACAGCATTTGTGGAGTAAATTAGACAGCACACCATACATTGAATGGGGAGGACAGAAAAAGATGCCTAATAACTACTCCAGAAGTAATTAAAGGATATATCACTGTGCATGACAAAAGGGAAATAATGTGTGGATGATGTTAGTTCTAGCATTATCTTACTTGCTGGTGAAGGACCCAGCTAACCTTTAAGTACAGGGATTTCTGTGTAATTACATACAGTTTAACTACCCTTTTTATGATCTGTTTGCCGTGTCTGATCTGAAGACAAATTGCATGGTGTTTTTCAGCCTTTGAGGGCGGAAATTATCAGATAAGAATCTGTTTCTCACATTGAGCTTTTGAACTTTAAGATTGTCCTTTTCCATGTGTCCTGGTTTTATTGCTTTAGTATCTGTTTGAATAGTGTTTTCCTTGCAGGCTTAAAGTCACATACTTTAGAACCCATTTATTTGTTTTGAAGTTGCTTAGATTTCTGGGTTTTTGAATTTGGTTTTTTTTTGTTTTTTTTTTTTTCCATTTGAGCAACATGAGCCTGAAGTCACACTGTTTGGAAAGAAGAACAACTGCACATCTTCTGATTACTGCATGCATTTGGCTGTTTACATTCGTGTGGGTGCACATGTACGTTGTAGCATTTCAAACATAAAAAAATAAAGTGAACAAAAAGAATGAATTTCCATGGTATGAGAATTCAGTTTTATTTTGCAGTCCTTTTTTCACACTGCGAAATAGGCTTTCTTGATGTGTACTCCTGTGTACTCCTGTGTACTCTTTTTTATGTGTAAATCACATTATCAAATCATGCTATGAGTTTTACAGGGCTAAATCTCAACCCTTTTGGAGTAATGTGAATTGTTCTGACATGTAAACATGTAATAAGCGAGTTGGACTTTTTTAAAGGAAGCATTCTTGACGTGATTTGCAATGTTAATTTGTTTTGAGATTTGAAGTACAATTGAAGAACTCATCAATGGCTTTCCATTTGGAACAGACTTGAGTAGGAATGTAATAAAATTAAACTGTATTAAATTGCCTACTCTTTGTAATTTCAGTGGCCGAACTGGAAAAATTCGAGTGCAGTCCCTGAAGATTGGTTTGATGTCCCTTTCTAAGGGCCTTCTGGAAGAGAAGTACAGATGTAAGCAAGAAAATATTTTATAAAATGTTTAATTTATATAGTTGTCATGTGTAATAATAATGCACATCATAACAAAATTTGTAGTTTACCATTTCTTATGCCTATGTCAAGATTTGTGTCTTGGCTGGAAAGTATTGATGTCAATTATGTACCATCATAATGCACAGTATTGCACTCCGTGCAAAGCAAAGGAGAATGTTGCTATATAGAAGCTAGAGAAGTGTTCTATTTTACTATCTCTGCTTGAGTCTGTGTTGTTCAAAACAAAACAGTGCTTTGTGTGTGTGTGTATACCTCTCTCTCTATATATATATATATGTGTGTGTGTGTGTATATAACTGTGTGTGTGTGTGTGTGTGTGTATATATATATATATATATGTAAGTATGTATATGTGTGTGTGTGTGTGTATTCAGTTTATGGAAACAATCAAAGAGGTAGAAGTTGATTTGAGCAGATTGGTATGTCTGATAAAGCACAGAAATAAACCTAAATTACTAAACTGCATTTCGTGATCTATGACAAAGTTGAGGTGCGCTTTGAAAATACTCTTCTAGTACCTTTCTGCCAGAATTGTACAAGGAAAGTTTAAATTATGATGATTTAAATAATCTCACAAGTTTGAGAAATTCTGAGTAATATAAAGCGGTTTGACAAAAATAATTGCAGGAACAGAAGAGAATCAAGTTTTGTGGCAAAGCCTCATGACAAATATAGAACAAGAGACAAAGTATATTAGAGCATCCTAGGTGATGGACGGTTACATATTACGCACATAGTCTTAAAATTACTTTTCTTCGCAGTAGTTCCTCGACACATTCAGAAAAAGCATATAAAATGTGTAGAGACAGTATTATCATATACTTCTGGAGCTCTGCAACAATTTCTGCTTTCATTAAATGCATTTTCAGGTAATCCTGTTGTAATCAAGCCAAAGTGCCAGGTATCTTATGCATTGAGGCATAATTCAAGATCTGAAGCACAGCCCTTCCCAAAACTTCATTCTTTAATTTTTTAATGTAATTTGACATACCTGTGAATTTAGTCTGTAGCTGTAGGGGTTTGGGGGCATACCTTTGTTCAGTAATGACAATTCAGGAGGTAATGTGCCATTTGGTGCTGTTGCAGATGAGCGTGGAGAGTGATGCACTTCCTTCATAGGAGAGAAGCAGCAGTATGTTTATTGATATAAGACAGTGGTTTAACAAAGATCAAAGGTGAATAAGACAGTGATTTATTTAGGTTCGATGGCAAGGTTCACTTGGTTATTTACCTCACAGAGCACGGGCTCAGACAAAATTATCAAGGAGATCCTCCCGTTGAGTCACGGGGCTCAGGGTGGAATCCCTTGCTTTCTGAATTCCTGCCCAGTCCCAGGCTTAGTCAATGGTTCACAGCCAACCCTAGATACACTTAGCAGACCTTGCAAAGTCTCAGCATGCTATTAGTCACTAACCGAGGATCTGTCACAGGTACAGAGTCTCTCGACCTCAAGAAGTAACCTTGAGAGGCGTCCCAACTCAAGGGGACGCTCACGGCCATACAGCCAGCTGCCGTGCAGGAGAGCTCAATGGGCTCTAGACTGCTGCACTATTTATGGGCACGGAGTTTGACTCATGGTCATACAATATTTGGTGTGGAGGTATACTTTTTTGTTGTTCTCATGCCAGGTGTGGCAAAAGATACCTTTCTGCTGATCTCATGCTATGTAAGGAAAAATACCTTTTTGCTGATCTCATGCCACATAGGGGAAAATATACCCCCTTCTGCTGTTCTTAGGCCCATTTCTTGCCTCACCATCTGCAACCAGTATCACCTAGTTCCTCCAGGTCGGCCCTGGGCACTGTCAGCTATTAGTGGTCAGCTGGAACCCAAGATAATGGAGTTGCACTCCACCACACCTTGGGCTTGAGACTGGGGTGAGGGGGAAGCGGTAGGTACTTCCACCACAGGTACAAAATAAAAATGTTTTGTAAAATACAGGAATTAGGATAATACAATGATAAGCCTACTAAAAGATAGGAAAAAACAGAACTGGGAATAAACCTCACTTAAAATTGCTATCAGTAATCAGTTAGTATCCTTATGTTACCAATTCAGACATTCAAGCAGAATGAAGAAATGACTGGGTCAGATTATTTTTTGTCATTGCTTTATGTCTTGTCATAAAACCAAAGCGGCATCTGACAGTCAGTGCAGAGTTGCATAACCCATGTTAACAGGGTTAGCTTTTTCCTGAAGATTGCTGTGAAGAGCTCCAGAAATTGAGTGCAAAGTCTCAGGAGATTTTTTTTATCAGAATGAACATGACTTCAACTTGAAATACATCTGAAACAGAAATAGTTTTGCAGTCTCTTAAAGCAGAGAATTAATAGTCAGTTTACACATCCGTTTTTTGTTTCCTAGTCTTGCTCTCATCAATGGGCCAGACTTTGATATTTTTAATTTTTTCTTAGCTTTATTGCCCCCTTCCCAGTGAACTACAGAATTGTCGCAAAGCAAAACACTTCTGCAGGAGAAGAAAGGAAATGACAGTGTCACATACTAGCCATCATTATGCAGTGGAAATGTAGTCAGGATTTTGGGTTCTCTGGCACCAGCTCTGCCATGGACTAATTTTGGCTGTGAACTCTCTTGCATGTTGTCATTTTATAACACCCTATTATACCCAAACTGTCCACTGTTGGGAGCGAGGGTTGAGCACTTAACATTTCCATTATGTCTATCATCTGAGGATCTCTAAGAGTTTTCAAGAAATTAAGGAGAAGTTGCTTGAAAGGAAGAACAGTATCCCAAATATGGCCGTCTGGTTTTTCTTTTTTCAGGTCGGCTCCTGACATTTGCCTCTTCTTTTTGGCAATATTTCTTCTAGTGATTTTTGAGGCATTGGAAATGTTAGGCTTCTCGGAGCATGGCAGATATCGCATAGTTGCAGTTGAAGTCTTTAGCAGAGCGCAGACCATGCTGACCATGTGTTAAATGTTGTATTGTTAGAGAAGCATTTCTTGTCAGAATTTTTGGTTGTAAAATAGGCAAGTTTCATGTCATAAAAACTTTTGGATGAAACCTTAAATCTTTTGTTGGATGCTTAAGCAGACTATCTACTCAAGTATGTTCTAGCTAGCTTTCCCAGAGATTAACCTTTGAGGATCAACTGGAAGAAACATAATTGCTGGGCTGTTGAGACACAGGGTTTATGAAGTTGTATAATAATCTGACTAGGGGTGACAATGTAAGTTTACCAGTACAGGTCATCTGTGTCTTTCTTGCTTACACTTTTTGGGAAATCAGGCTTTTTTTTTTTTTTTTATGAAGCTTTATTCTATCTGCATTATTTTTTAACAGCTACCTTTAATCACATTCATTTCCAAAATTACTAGGAATTTTGTTGATTGCACGTTCGTTTCCAATAGAGGTGAGATCTTTTCAATTGATACCTTTTTAGATAAGTTTTGCCAGAGAAATTTCTCTGATTTTTTTTTCATTAAACTTCTTTAAGATGCTAGGCTGCAGGGTTGACATGAGAGCAAATCTTTAATTTAAAATTCCAGTTACTTTAGAAAAAATATTGAAGCCTCATTAAAGAATGCCTATTCTAGAAAACGTTTAAAGATGTGATTAATTTTAAGCACATTTGTGTGTATTTGCTCTTACCTGGAGCTCATTTCTAACATGAAGCCCAGACTGAGCAGCAGTTGAAACAGAAAACAGTCATGAAATGTTTTATTTAGTCTGCAGACTTTGGGTCATATCATTTAATGCATAAAAACTATAGCATCTTAGGTGAACGAGAAGGACTGCTTAAATCTCTACTGTGAAACAGTTCAGTTTTCAGGTGATGTGCAATATCCTTGCAATGTCTGAGGTTTTTTTCTTTTTCTTCCTGTGTCAGAATCATTCCTTGGTATATGTTGCAAATCTTCAAACCATTTGGAAATAACACTGAGATACTTTAAAAAATGTGCATCCTGTTTATACAGCATGCATGTGAACAAATGATGACACATTTTCTCTTTTGTATGTTTCTGATTAAATCCATATTCAGTGTAATTAGGGAATCTTTATCGCTAGATTCCTTGCAGCTGCTTGGATGGTTCAGGTTTGACAATGCTAGGTTTGTGATTTGATGGCTCAGCAACCTCAGCAAAAGAGACAAAATGTGTGTGTAGTGGACATTTTACTACTATTTCAGTAGGAACTGGATAAACTTTTCCACACTTTGCAATGTCTTGTATACCAGCCAGTAACTGCATTTTTTTCAGGTTGTTAGCTATGTTATAGTTTGAGTCCTGCTGACTCTCATCCCCCAAATATTAGTATGTGGCTGTGTTTTAATTTTAGATTAACTGATCTTTTATTTTGCTGCTGTTGTTGTTTTTTCCTATGGCTCAAGTCTGAATAAGCTTGTCGTATGCTTCCACAGTCATCCTTCTTGTCCTTTTGACAGAGTCCCTTGATACAGGTTAATGTTATATACCTACATATTTATTTCATGCGTACATATATATATAAACTCACTTAATATGTATGCATACGTCTGGCATTGCTGGTGGGTGTTGTATGGGGCGCCCTTCTCCAGTGGCGGGTACAATGTCTGGGTGCACCCTGTCAGAGCTAAGACAAGCTCACCTCCTCTATGTTTGCCATTTCAGAGCTGCTGCCAGCGTGCCTCCTTTGCCACGGTATATCTTGTGGCTTAATTTGAGGCTGCTGGCTGGACAGCGAGAGTATTCAGATTTTCCATGCCTTTAGCTGAGGAGCTTCTCCTCCAGTGTGGCATACTGGTGGTACTGAGTGTTTGGGGGAAAGGGGATACTGCCTGTGAACACCTTGCACTTGGATAGTCACTGGTAATGGCATAGCCACCAATCTTGTGTTGGGTTTTACTTTTTTTTTTTTTTTTTTTTTAAAGTGGTGCATTTTGAAGGAGTTTAAACTCTTCAGTGATATCTGCTGATTTCCTACTTGTATCAACCCTAGCTGATCACTCTCCCTCTTCTCTCTCCTGCCACATAGTTTTTCCTCTCTTTATTAGCTTACCAATCAGTCAAAGGTTTAGGGCTTAGGAAAGTACTTCATCTCCCTCCCAGCCACAGTGATTAGTGAATTGTTCTTTTTTTAGAGCCAGTTTCCACTGTAGACAGATGCAAACAGAAACAACAAACAGTAAGAGAGGCAGTTCTTAATCCTATCGGTTCTTAAAATCTGGCTCTTAGTTACTGAGAAACTGTTCCAACTGCAACGGGAAAAAATAGCCAGGATTTAGAACTGCCAAAACAAGTTTGCGACCATACCGTACTAGTTCTGTGAATACTGCTACCAGTGTATTTTTTCCTCACCACTAAGTGCTGAAGATGCTATAGCATCTGTTTAAATAGACAGGAGTGGGTCAAGAAAAATGTAAGAAACTATTTGGTCATCAGGACTTTTATTTTATTAAAATCCTTTCCTCTGCCTCAGCCACTTTTGCGAAGAAAAAAATTTTAACCAGTCTTTCTGCAGCACGCGACGAAGCTTGACCGTTACTCCAAATGAAGGACAAAACAATTTACAGAGTGTAATAAAAGAGTTTCTCTTAGATATTTCTGAAGAAAGCTTGTCTGTTTCTCAATCAGGCATGCAGTCAGACTGAATTTTAAAGTTACATTTATTTCTAATCTATTAACGGCTGTCCTGGTAGGAGAGGTGAAAAGTAGTGGAATTGTCCAAATGGGTTTTTTTTTTTCTTTTAAGACTGCTGGGACCTTTAATTAAAGCCAACCACTGAGTGCAAAAGAAAAATGTAAGAGCCAATTGGAAAGAATACAGAGCATTCACTTCCATTTCTTTGGTAGTTTATACCAACCATAGAACGTAAAACAAATTTCTAAGAGATGAGCTCAGTGTTAGGATATTTTCAGGAGAGATTAATCTTGCGATTAAATATGAATGTACAGAACTATAGAGATCATGAATAAATCAAGGATTACTGGCAGACTTGCTTTAATTTGTGTTTTTGCCATTTTAAAAATGTTTAAGAAAGTCAGTATTGAAATGCTTCCTGTACTGCAGTGCAGTCAGGCCTATTAGTTCATACTGTACTGTAGCTTGTAATTGGATAGAGCCACAGAAGCATCATTATAGTACTTCTGCAGAAGTGGACTCCTCCATTTCTACTTAATACGTTTCTTTCTTATCTTACAAATATTAAAATCTTGGGATCATAACTCCTGGGTCTGCTTGAAACAATGTTAAATCACTTCTTGATATGACCACCTACCGATTTCTCCTAAATTTCTTTACCCCTTGAATGCCTTTTGAATGAGGATGAACTACTTCAGTGCTGTCTTTCTGGCTTTGAATTCAAAAACCTTGGAAATATAGTATATATGCACCTGAAGTGGGTATACTTTCCATTCCGTTCTTCTGAACAGGTTTCAACTGCAAAGATTTAATAAACATTTTGAATGTAGTCTTGTTAGTCTTTATGCAACTGAACATTTAGGCAGAAACATTCAACAAATGCTGCAGAGAAAGGAGAAATGAAAATTCTGTGAGGATGTTGGGATCTGTCATCCATCCCCAGTAATCAGTACGAAATCATTTCCCCAAAATGACTAGACATTGCATGCATTTGTTGATTTTAAATGATTCAAGTGGTATGCCATCCGGCATTCCCCTTGAGCAGCTACTGTACTTCCCAGCAAGTCTCTGGATCTGAAACAGTTTTCTTGATTTTTTCAACCTCAATTTTTTCATTTGTTGCAATCATCCCAGTACTTCCAGTTATGCTCCAGAGCTTGACATGTACCTTAGGAAAAGGGAATCAGTGAAGGGAAAGTACGTGGAAGTAGATGTGGATATCCAGGAAAGAAATGTGATTAATACTAAGCATGACTTATGTCTTCGCTGCTGCTCTTGCTTTAAGCTGTTTCGTATGGCCAGCTCTGACTTGTGCTGTTTCTGGTCTCAGTTCAGAGCTTGTGTACTTTTGTCCCTAATCAACCCAAGGATGGCTTAGATTTTAGCATAAAATAGGAGTTCCTGAAATACCATTTTTTTTTCTTTTCTAGTGATAGCAAAGAAAACCTAATAAATATTAGGTCAAAAATTACTTAATGTTGGATTAAAACAAAAAGCTATTCTGGTTTTCTGATATTTCTCTTATTGTGTCACATAGCTGCTTCTAAGTAAATCAAGAACTAGAATAGGTTACACTTATTGTATAATTTTATTAGGAGATACTGTAAGAAGCCATATAGTTTAATTAATTTGGCCTGACACTCCTGATTTGTTTACAGATCAAAAAAAAGTAGTCAAAATAGTAAAGATAAATAAAACTATTGTAAATGTTGTAAATGGACAGCTGGCCATCTGTAACTCCGTTTGGATTACAAAAATTACAAAATTCCAGCTGCAGTGTTAGAACCTAAAAGGAGAGTAGATGGAAACGAAAGGAGCTAGTGCCTCTCATCTGTGTTGCAGATCTCTTCAAGGAAGTGGCAGGCCCCACAGAAATGTGTGATCAGAGGCAACTTGGTCTGCTGCTTCACGATGCTATCCAGATCCCAAGGCAGCTGGGCGAAGTGGCAGCATTTGGTGGCAGTAATATTGAACCCAGTGTCCGGAGCTGCTTCCAACAGGTAAGACAGTAAAAAGCTTCATGTGGAAAAACCTATTTCTGACGTCCTAGGATTTACTCTTAAGTGATACAAAAAGAAGAGAGGAATTTAAAAACATCCATTAAGTTTTTGGACAGAAATGAATACGCACCTGCAAGTAAATGTGGGAGGTTATTGTTAAAATGCAGCTGTAAAAGATGATTTATTGTTCAGGAGAAGATCAAACAAATTACTTTCTAGTAGAAAGAATTTATAAATCCTTATGGTTATTGGCAGCTCCAAATGCTCTTAAAACTTTTTGTAGCAGCCAATTATCCTGCTTTGCATCTTTCAGAGCAACCTGATACTATGAGAACAAACAACATGCTTTTTCCTGCTGGAACAAGATAAGATCTCAACAGAACAAGAAAATGATATTGATACTGATTTTTGACCCTGCACATCAGGAAATTATTTAGCATTATTTTTCTCATGAAAGAGCTTGCAGAGGTACAAAATTTCAAGCATAGTCATTTATATATCATAAGCCTTTCTGCAGCAGACCAGAACATGGAATAAAGCTATCTTACAGCCTGCTGTTCAGCTCCATACTACATGCAGGGGGTTAATGAGCCTGCAAGGAACATCTATCTTTTTAAAGAAGATGGAAAGAAAAAAGAGGATATTGTAATGGAACACAACCTTAATGCAGAATTTGTCAAGGATGCCTGAGGCTCTGACTGTTTGATAGTGATAACTATACTGCCTAAGTGTATTATTTCTGAGGAAATGACTGCTTTGAGCATTGTCAGCAGCTATATATGGGTTAAAAATTCACTATACCATGTATAAAACTCCTGACTTTAAATAATATTTATGATTTTATTAAATCCAACAGATTGAATGTTAGAGGAAACTTTTAGAGCACTTTTCTTTCACCATTATTTTATAGCCACTTCTATGGTTTCATCCAGTGCTGTGAAAAATGCAGTTGTTAGCTTTTTTTTTCAGAACTATTAGATTCGTTTCTGGACTGGATGACTGGAATTGAAAGAATGCTTGTCCCAGTCATGAATAAATTTGCTGGATCCATATGGAAGTTAGTTGACCAATTAACCATATAAGATTCTCCTTGAGGTTTTAATATTGTTTCTTCAGACAGAGACAGTAGGCCTCAAGTGGTACAAGTCATGGTGAAATAAATTATTCATTTGTTGTGGCAGATATTGTGTCCCTTGATGATGATTATGTCCCTTGAGGATCTGCCCCTTCTCCAATGCTGTTCAGTTATGGATGAGGCATACTAGCAAGATAGTATTTAAATACAGCGTATGGCATTATGATTATACCAATGAGGCAGTTACATCCTTCATCTCAAATGAGTGCTACAAATTCAATTCCTGGTCTGTAGGAGAGCATAGATGAAGTAAGCAACTGTATGTCAGAGCTATCTCAAGCTTAGCCTTGTGAAAACAAGTAATTTGCTGGTGGGTAAAGCAGGTAATTGCTTATTCCTTTCTTCTTTGCTACTCCCGAAATGGCAAAGGTCTGCTTGGTTTATGAACAGGCTGAGAATACTGGTGTTGTTCTTGGTCATGTCTGTTCAAGAGCAACTTTCAAGTTGTGTTCTATGTACTTGCTGTGAGCTCAGAACGACAACCTCTGTCTTACTGCTGTAAAATATGATTAACATAATACCTTTTTAGCCAGGCTTCTCTGTTGATTACAGCTTAAAGAGAATGTGGAAACATGTTTGTTTGCTTCTTAGAACAATCATGTTAATATTTTAGCTGAACTGTACTCTCACAGTGTTTGCCTATACAGGGCAGATTTATTTTCCTCTTTTTATATTTATTTGTTTGTTTGTTTGTTTATTTGGCACGCTAACTTGACTTAGAATATAACGAAGAAATTTTTCTCAAGTCTCTTGGCACTTAGCAGACCCATGCAGGCAGTACTGACTTCTAGTGATCTGGCATCCATATGTCAAAAGACAGCCATGTTTTTAGTGTGTCAAAAATGCAGAATATTCTTCCCCTTAGTGTTCTGTTCCTTGTTTCTCAAGTCCTTTTGCTTTGAGGGTGGTTTTATTATGCACTGCTCCTTCTTTATTACCTTCTATCTCCTCTATTCCAGTTGTTCACCCCTATGTATTCTTACTGACCAACTTCCCATTGTTTTCTTTCTTTGCATTTTAATAAAAATTGTTTCTTGTATCTTTTAATTGGTTTTACATTAATCTGGCATGGAAAAAATTGACATAGGAGTTGTTTTGTTTTGGGGAATTGAATTCCAAGGAAAATATGTTTGTTTGTTTGTTTTTTGCTCACCAGAACCACAATAAGCCAGAAATTACTGTAAAGCAATTTATAGATTGGATGCGGTTAGAGCCACAGTCTATGGTATGGCTTCCAGTTCTACACAGAGTGGCAGCTGCAGAAACAGCAAAACATCAGGCCAAGTGCAACATTTGCAAAGAATGTCCGATTGTTGGCTTCAGGTAAGAGGAGAGTTGGGTACAGGGTTTTTCTGAAAATTAGTTTACAATTGATTTACATCTTCCAACAAAAACAGTTTTTTTCTGTTTACTTTTCCACTATTTTCCTGCTTTAAGATGGGATCTGTCTCCTGTAGTCTGCTTATACTGTGGATCGCACTGCAGGAGCACATGAGCCACTCCATTTCTATCTCTTGCAGAACTGCTGTTAGACACTAAGTGGTTTTGTGCCAGACAGGTGTGCAGAGAGTGCTCTCGTCAGGTATTTTGGCATTGGTGGATCCTATAAATAGCAAACGAAGTATAAATACACCTGTGTATTCAGTGGGCATGACACCAACAGGAGCTGATCAGTGAGAAAAATGAGGTATCATTTCATATCTACGTCTCATATCTACGTTCATATCTACGTCTTACACAGAGTGAGAGAACTCAAGACAGGCAGAATGGCTGTCTCTGCGCTGTGCTGCAAATAATTCTTGTGAAATAAACTAGCTCATACTAGCCAATATTAAATCACCCTTCAGCAGCAATCTTTCCTTGCTTGGCACAAATGTTAATATATTACTGTGATGAGATTTGCACAATTCCTGTCTGGAAGCACTGACCATAATCCAACTTTGGTCTGTTCAAAGGAAGCCTGTGAATTCTGAAAGAAAAACAGTTCTGGGAATTTTCTTTGTTTTTCTCCTAAACTATGATTTTACTATAAAGTACTATCGCTGGGCATTGGATGGCTGGTACCTTTGTGTGTTCTGTTACAATTTGCATGCGTTTGTATATTGATTGCTCCAGTGCATAAAATTGTACGGAACAAACTAAGGGAGAAGAGCTAAACGTAATAGGCTC
This sequence comes from Struthio camelus, assembly GCF_040807025.1. NCBI lineage: Eukaryota > Metazoa > Chordata > Aves > Struthioniformes > Struthionidae > Struthio > Struthio camelus. Next base: position 84,330,452 of record NC_090944.1, on the reverse strand, counting down.
TTTGCTCTGTTGCGATCTGTTGTGTAAGGTGTGTGTATTATTTGGGAACTATGTGGGGCAGTCTCCTTTTCAAGTGATTCTAAGGCTTTTTTAGGGTGTCTGGGCAGATGAGTCACTTTTGTTCCCCATGCTTTCTGTTCCTCCTTCCCTCTGTTGTGTTAAAGGACAATAAGAGGAAGAGGAAGTCGATGAGGCCTTCTACAGACAGCTGGAAGTAGCCTCACGATCACAGGCCCTGGTTCTCATGGGAGACTTCAACCACCCTCACATCTGCTGGGAAGACAGCACAGCTAGGCACAAACAGTCAAAGAGGCTCCTGCAGAGCACTGAGGATAATTTCTGGACCCAGGTGGTGGAGACGCCAATGAGGAGAGGTGCATTGCTAGACCTTGTACTAACGAACAAAGAAGGTCTAGTTGGAGATGTGAAGGTTGGAGGCAGCCTTGGCTGCAATGACCATGAGATGGTGGAGTTCAGGATCCTGCGAGGAGGGAGCAGGGCAATAAGTAGGATCACAACCCTGGACTTCAGGAGAGCAAACTTTGGCCTCTTCAGGGACCTACTTAGGGGAATCTCATGGGGTAGGGCCCTAGAAGGAAGGCAGGTCCAGGAGAGCTGGTTAATATTCAAGTATCACCTCTTCCAGGCTCAAGACAGGTGCACCCCTCTGAGGAAGAAGTCGAGCAAAGCGGGCAGGAGACCTGCATGGATGAGCAAGGAACTCCCGGCAAGACTCCAACAGAAGAAGGAAGTCTACAGAATGTGGAAAAGGGGACAGGACAGGCCACTTGGGAGGAATACAGGGACATTGTCAGAGTATGCAGGGATGCGACAAGGAAGGCTAAGGCCCATTTGGAATTCAACCTGGCAAGGGATGTCAAGGACAACAAGAAAGGGTTCTTCAAATACATCAAGAGCAAAAGGAAGACTAGGGAAAATGTGGGCCTGCTGCTGAATGGGGCGGGTGCCCTGGTAACAAAGGCTACAGAGAAGGCAGAGTTATTGAACGCCACCTTTGCCTCAGTCTTCACTGCTAAGGCCAGTCCTCAGGAATGCCAAATCCTGGGGACAAGAGAGGAAGTCTGGAGAAAGGAAGACTCTCCCTTGGTGGAGGAGGATCGGGTTAGAGATCTTTTGTCCAAACTTGACATCCACAATTCCATGGGCCCCGATGGGATGCATCCCTGAGTGCTGAGGGAGCTGGCGGATGTTATTGCTAGGCCACTTCCATCATCTTGGAGATGGAGGAAAGGTCCTGGAGATCAGGAGAGGTGCCTGAGGACTGGAAGAAAGCCAATGTCACGCCAGTCTTCAAAAAGGGCCAGAAGGAGGAGCCAGGAAACTACAGGCCTGTCAGCCTCACCTGAATCCCAGGAAAGGTGATGGAGCAGCTCCTCCTGGAGGTCCTCACTAAGCATGTGGAGGACAAGAAGGTGATCAGGAGTAGTCAGCATGGATTCACCACAGGGAAATCATGCTTGACCAACCTGATAGCCTTCTGTGATGGGATGACTGGCTGGGTAGAGGAGGGGAGAGCAGTGGATGTTGTCTCCCCGGACTTCAGCAAGGCTTTGGACACTGTCTCCCCTCGCATCCTTGTAGGGAAACTCAGGAAGTGTGGGCTGGATGAGTGGACGGTGAGGTGGACTGAGAACTGGCTGGATGACAGAGCTCAGAGGGTTGTGGTCAGTGGCACAGAGTCTGGCTGGAGGCCTGTAACTAGCGGTGTCCCCCAGGGGTCAGTACTGTTCAATGTATTCATCGATGACCTGGAGGAAGGGACAGAGTGCACCCTCAGCAAGTTTGCTGATGATACTAAACTGGGGGGAGTGGCTGACACACCAGAAGGCTGTGCTGCCATTCCGAGGGACCTGGACAGGCTGGAGAGCTGGGCAGAGAGGAACCTCCTGAAGTTGAACAAAGGCAAGGGCAGGGTGCTGCACCTGGGGAGGAATAACCCCATGCCCCAGGACAGGCTGGGGGCTGACCTGCTGGAAAGCAGCTCTGCAGAGAAGGACCTGGGAGTGCTGGTGGACAACGAGTTGAGCATGAGCCAGCAGTGTGCCCTTGTGGCCAAGAAGGCCAATGGTCTCCTGGGGTGCATTAGGCAGAGTGTTGCCAGCAGGTGGAGGGAGGTGATGCTGCCCCCTCTCCTCAGCCCTGGTGAGGCCTCACCTGGGAGTACTGTGTCCAGCTGTGGGCTCCCCAGTGCAAGAGAGGCATGGCCCTACTGGAGAGAGTCCAGCGGAGGGCTACAAAGAGGAAGAGGGGACTGGAGCATCTCTCCTGTGAAGAAAGGCTGCGAGAGCTGGGCCTGTTGAGGCTGGAGAAGAGAAGACTGAGAGGGGATCTCATCAACGTGTACAAGTATCTGAAGGGGGAGTGTCGAGAGGATGGGGCAGACTCTTCTCCGTGGTGCCCAGCAACAGGACAAGACATAACAGGCGCAAACTGAACCACAGGAAGTTCCAGCTGAACATGAGGAAAAACTTTTTCCTGTGAGGGTGACAGAGCACTGGAGCAGGTTGCCCAGAGAGGTAGTGGAGTCTCCTTCGCTGGAGATATTCAAAACCCACTTGGACGCGGTCCTGTGTAGTGTGCTCTAGCTGACCCTGCTTGAGTGGAGGGGTTCGACTGGATGATCTCCAGAGGTCCCTTCCAACTTCAGCCATTCTATATGATTCTGTAGTAGCATAGGAATCTTGGGGTCAGATTCATCTTACCTAGTCTTGGACATACTAGCTTTAGTCAGATTTCTAAGACTGAGCTGGTAACCCTCTTCTTCTCTATCAATATAGAGATGTAAGTACTTCCAGAAGGAATTAATTTAATCCAACTTTGTTGCTTGTGTTAAGGTGAGATGAAAATTCCTCTAAGTATTTCTGTTTTTCTGAATTAAGGCTTGAGGGAGCCTAGGGTGACTAAGCCCCAGTGTAGATCTCTAACTTTCAGATGCCAAAGTTAAGGCTGATGAATCTTTTCTATACTGACCTTTCTTGTGCAGAGAAGAAACAGAAGGGCATAGAGCCAGAAGACAAAAGGGCAGGAGTGTGCATGGAGGAGAAGGGAGGACAAAAGAATGACTCAAATCGAAATCATTTCTATGTTGAAGCTAGAGATCTGCAACAGCAAAAGTATCTCACATCTTAGCAGAAGGTGGATGTGGCCATTTAACACACAGACTCTAAATAAAGATTCTGAACAGTTGCATCAGCATCCTTAAAAGTGAACCTTGGCATTAATACATACATATCGTCTTGCAAAACAAAACATAAAACTCTGCAGGAGAAAAATGTGGATTGGTGCTGAAAACTGTTCTCAGAAAGCAATTTAACTTAAACTTTAACTATTCAGTCGCTATTCAGTTTGCTTCGTTTAGCTCGTTTTAGTTTCATACTAATGATATAGCCTCTATAGCCTCACCCAATCAGAACGGCATGCTATAAAAAACAGTAGGTGGAGTATCGAATTCTTGCTTTAGTCAACTTTAGTGGGGAAAAAAAACTTTTTAAAAGTACTTAATTTTTAAACTTAATTTTATATTATTTTATATTTCATGAACTTTAAGCAAGTTTCAAGAGTTTTAGGGTCTGATTCATGGGTTTAGAATTTCTGAGCATCAAAAGGATGTAAAAAATGTAAATATAAAAATATATAAACTTAAGGCACTCTGGTTCATAAACTTTTTTTCTGAGATACCAACTGATGACTAAAAAACAGAAAAAACTAATGTAACATAATTTTAAGTCATTTTAAACTCTGAAATTTTAAACTCTTTGCATTTCATCTGTAGAGCTGACCCCTTTCTAGATTTTATCTGTAAGTTTGTATTGTGTAAGACTTTATATTTCAAAGTGACTTGGACAACAGATGATTCACACTGGTTCTCTCTGTGGCATTAAAGGCTGAAATTTTTTTTTAATTGTTCCATGAAGTGACCTTTGCAATGTAGGAAGGTCATACAAAGTACTAAGAGGTCTGTGGGTTTCCTGTTGCTGTTCGAGCTGCTGCAGTGGCACAGGTGCCTCTGGTTATGCAGCTGTGACAAATCTTTGCAGCGGCTTGTCCTCTTCATGCACATCCACACACCAAGGTGCTGTCCAAGATAATCCTGATAAACCCACTATGCCCTTGTGCTGCTGGAAAGCAGAGGACACCATTTCAAAGGGTAATTTGCCTCCTGAAGCTTAATAACAAGTCAATGTTAGACTTACACCTAGGAAGCTCTAATCACTTTGTTTAATGTCTTCATAGGTACCGGAGCTTAAAACATTTCAACTATGATGTCTGCCAGAGCTGTTTCTTTTCTGGTCGTACAGCTAAGGGGCATAAATTGCATTACCCAATGGTGGAGTATTGTATACCTGTGAGTACCTATTTACTGACCATTTCTAAGAGATTATTTTTACATTATTTGTGGTCTAGAATTTCTTCTTAGTCTTATGACACCTAGCTATTCTTCCAGGACTTTTTTTTTTTTAATATATGTATGTGTGAATGTGCGTATGTATATATACATATACACAAAATACCTAGGGCCTAGTCTTCTGCGTTTCTCTCAGAAATTCATTAAGGACTTGGCTAGTGCTGTTGATTTATGGGAGCATATTGTAGAAATAGGGTAGCAGTATCCACTGCTCAGATAACTTCATTTTTGATCTTTGAAACAAAGCTGGAATACTGAATATAATTGTAGCATGTACACACGAACACACATATGCATTTGTAAGGGCGAGAGCATGTCAAGGAAAATGGACTTGTTTTACCATTGCCATATTATAGCAAAGAATATTTTAATATTTTAGTAATGTAATCTAGTATTTTTAAAGGTGCACAGTTGTTGCTTTCAGATCTAACATTTTGCTTGCTTCATCAAAATGTGTTTGGAAATTCATGTCACAATTTATTCCCCTAAATAATTGCCATTTATTGGGATATTTACAAATTAGTGTGTGGCTGGAAAAAAAATATATATTTTTTTTTTTAGCCAGAAATGGTTTGGATTTTGCCTTTGTGAGTTTTGACTAAGAAAAATTAACTTCATAATTCAACATTTTCTTGATGACGTGTTTAAACAAGATTTTTCTAAGAGATTTTCTAGGAGACTTTCTTAAGTGAAGTAGTGGGCAACCTTGTATAATTATTTCAATTTTCTGGATTTTTACTTGATAATCTCTTACATTCATAGGAATTTTAACTCAGGCACAGAATAATTAATAAGATAATCTGTCTATAACTTAAACAACAGTGGTCAAAGTTCTGTATACTGAGAATAAATTCAGGTCAGAATGTAATTTTCTTTTATAAAGCTTATTTCAAATACAGTTGCAAGATCCTATGGGTTCTTTTACTAGCAAAAAATCATTGAGTTATTCGGCTGTCTTTTGCTGTAGTAGGTGGAATTACTAACTGTGTTTTCCCACTCTTTTTCATCTTACATATGCCTTCAATAATGGAATTCAAATTCTGTCAAGTAGCGTTTTTCACTTCATTATAATCAGAAGGAACAGTGACTTAACGTTAATTTAGTTTCATTAATTCTATAACCTAATGTTAGAATTGGATTGATAAATTGGCACGTCAGATACTGTAGCTATATAAATGAAACTAGTCTGAAGAAATACTTGTAGTAGATTACAACTTTATTGTTTTTCAACCAGTTTTAATGCTCATTGTATTTTGTGATTATTTTTCTCTTTCCATCTTTTCTTTTCCCTTCTCACCTTCCTGAAAACTTACTGGCTGATTAAGGGATATGGTTTGAAAATTATAGCACTTAGTTGGAGGTAGAGGTGTGTTATGTGCAAATACATGATTGTATTTAACAGAATGGATGGACATGTGCTGGATATAAAACAATTTATAATATTTTTATGCATTACAGATATTCTTTATCTGCTTTGGCAACAGTTTTTCACATGTTTCTTTATGTAGAGCCTAGGATTTTCTTAGTGCAATTGAAAGACTAAAGTTCTTAGACTGAAACCGCTTTTGTCAAAGTGAAGCAGTTTGTACGGGCAAAGAGATGTTCTTTTTGTGCTGCTGCCTGGGCCTAGAGATGTCCTGGGCATAAATCAGTCTTGCGGCATTGCTTAGCCCATAACTGCATTTATACAACAGGATTTTTTTGATCATCAGTCTATATTTGTTTGGCTTTCTTTATTTCTGATTTCTCCTTTTTGAAAAGATTTGTTTTGTGGTAGTTTTTCTTCTTCCTATATGAAGTGAGTTTGAAGTTCAGTTTCACCAGTTTTATTGACTCTAGTCGAGAATATGTATCTGATGCAGACCATATTCATGACTTTGCATTTTCCCTTAAAAACATTAATTGCATTGTTTCCCAAACGCATGACTGATTTATAGGTCAGTCACAAATACGGGGAAAAATGCAAACTTAAAATCAACTAATCTGTAATACTTTCTTTTTTATCATTATTGTATTTGTAGTTACTATTTCATAGTTGCAGATCAGGAATCTATAGAAATATAAACAGGCATCAGTTCAGAATTTAGGCCACCCTGTGCTGGGGATCTGGAAGCATCTAATTCTTTCTGGGCACACCTAGATGTCAGGCTTCAAGGTATAACCAACTAACAGTGGACTAACAACGGACTAACATTGTGTAAGCTTATCTGCATAGTCATCTCACACTAGTAGTATGAAGTATTATCTCTAACATTAGCAGCTGTGGGATTAGTTTATAAATGGACCTAGTAAGAAAAAGCTCCCTATTTTTCTGACTTCTAATGTTTATTCCTAAGATCTGTAACGTCTGAAATTGGTTTGGGATGAAGTTTTTTTTTCCCCTCTTCTTTCACATAGTTATATCCTTTTCTGTTTTTCCTTTATACTGTTTTCCTAGTATGACATCAAAGCTTGGTTTTGCCTGTGTTCAGATGAAAGATTTTTTACCTTCAGGATAGAGAGGAGGTCTAGGGTGATTTCTTTCAGTTGCTCATTAAAAATACCGTGTTTTTAATGAGTATTTTAATACGATGTGGTTAAAGAAATACTCTTTCTATTTGGTTAATGCTATGGATTTTTGTTTTCCTCCCAAATATTAAAAAAAAAAAAAAGATGCTGAATGAACCACTGATTTGTTGTTTGTTTACCTCCTTAGCCAATATAACTAGAAAAATCTGAACACATTTACTATGTATTTTTCATAGATCCACGATCTTTTTCCTGATCAGGGTTCCTCATCTTCTTCAGTTGATGTCATGGAACAGAAACATTCATTGTTTATGTCTGTGATTTACAGAAAATTCAGAAATGAAGGCATAAGGCGTGTTATGATAGATGAGGGGTCCACCTAATAAGATATCCTTCCTGTTGCATTAGTCAAAAACACATTGGGTAATAGAAAGGGAATGAAGAATACATCTAGTGTGGGATGTGGTACTATCCCTAGAGCAAGATGGGTTATTTTTTTCCTGATGACTTCCAGGTTTTGGCAGAAGCAGCAGATGTGATATCGGAGAGAAATTTTTGGTTCTTGTTAAACTTCTTCGCATTATGTGAGTGTGACACATTTCATTTAAGTAATGACTGTCATACAGAAAAAGATATTACAGAAATGACTGGAATCCCCACTGTCCTTGGAACCAGTGACGTCTTGTATTATATTCAAGATTTCTGTTCCCACTACAAAGAGCCTATAGTTCTAAAAGAATATTAAGTGCAAAATAAGGTAACCTAGGTTAAAAATTGGTGAAGAGGTCCTTTCCATGGCATATAGGAGGAATGAATTGAATCCAGTATGGGATAATTATAAGGGGAATAAGATGACATTCTTGATTAGGGGGAGTGAAGGACAGGAAGTAGATAAGAGGTAGGAGGAGAGAATAAATTGGGACGGTTTCAAGTAGAGCAGAATAAAGGGGATGGCATATAGTGTAGGAGATGCATCAAATCAGGTGTCTAGTATTGACAGCCGTTCATTTGGAAGCTGAACCTGGGGTTAGAATTTTTCTTAGGTCTTTCTATGAGTTCACTCTATTAGCTCTAGTTCCGTAAGAAAACAGGCACAACTTGCGAGCCCACTCTAAAGGAGAGGCAATGAGAAGAACTAGTAAGGTGTGTAATCACTTTTCTCCATTCTGATTCTTTTTCCCAATGCCAATGAGTTGGATAGGAGCCTTTTCGTAGGCTTGAGAATTTGAAACGGAAGAAATGGCATACTACATGAACAAAGTTAAGGTATACCTCTTTGACTTGTGTAATCGGTGTGTACATGCAGTTGATTTCAGCTCTTCTTATGTGAGTTGAACCAGAAATAAAGAATTGATTTCACAAAAAGAATCCAGTATTATTTTTGTTATTATTTATAGTAATATACTATGGTTCATGTACTAACCTATTGTTAAACCTCTCTACATGCTGAATTCGTTTAATACAACATAATGTTCGAGGAACTTGCAAAATTCTTTTCAATAGGTTAGTAGAATTGTGTATGTGTTTAAATGGAAAAAGCAGTAGTGGTGATCTGGGTCTCTGAGATTTAAAATACATCCATATATATATAGATATATATAGATATATATAAAAGCACCAAACACCAATGAATTATGCTGTAGAATCCATTATATTACAATATACATAGCCGGAATAGAAAAAATGTCTACTCTACTAAGGTTTTGCACTTGTTAGAGCCTTTTCAACCTAATTCAAAGGCTGCTGGTGCTAAAATGAGAGTTTTGTGTCCTGTGAGGCAAAGCAGGGTACAAATACATGCATTCCTCAAACTGCCTTAAGAAAACTGTGCTCATCTCTCCTACTGTTTAACATATACTACTGTATAAATATCAAGAGTGCTAGCAATAATTAGGAAAAAAAAGGCTTAATTCCATTAACAGAGTTCACCTAGCTTGCGATTAAATTTCCTTGAAGCTGAAAGTATAACAATTCACAATAACTGCTCTAGTTATGTATTTTTTCTTTCATGCAGGATTTAGAGATGGATAAAATAAGGAATTGAACATATTTAGCAAATAACACTGTTTGTAAGTAGTAGAAGTGCAAAGCTACTGTAGTTACTTGCTCATATCTAAATATAGTCTTTTTAGAAAAAGGAGGAGACATGATTTCTAATGCAGATTTTTACAGAGATGTTTAACAATTTGCAAGATTTTCCTATAGTTAAAGTCTGGCATCTGATTCAGGAGTACTCTTAAAGAAGTATCTACATATTTTTGGGTTTTTTTTTTTTTTGGAATGGGAATTCTCTCAGTAGTGGCATATGCATTACATCGATGTGGCTTTCTGTACCAATGGGTCCTTTGATATGCAGAGGACTGCATCAGGCCTCTTTATCCAAACTGTTTCCCTTTTCAGTTCCTATATTCCACAATAAAACTCTGAAAGCAGCTTTTCTGAAGAACTGTAAAGATATCATATCAGCAGTTCTGAAATTTTTCTCGTTGCAAGCCTTATATCCGTCAAGGTCGTGACCTCAATAAAAGTACCAACAATTGCATTATTGTAGGTCTCCCCCTTCACACTTAACTGCCACAATCCCTAATTCTGGAAACTGTTTCTTGTAGACTGTACAAAATGATAGCAGCAAAGAGTAGACACTTTTATCTTCAGGGTGAAAAAATGAATAAATAATGAAGATGAAATGGATTCTGTGCACTGGCAGGAGTTAAGGTAAGATAATGCTTGGCACATTTTGAATACAATTATTATCAGTTGACTCTGTGTTTTGGCTCATGAGATTTCTTTCTCCTGCTCGGAGATGTTTTATCTAGTTTGTGAGTTGTCGTCCATTACTTTTTGCTTGCAAGCCGAGCTACTGGAAACTCTGCAAGACTCCTTAGGATTGGGTCTTTTCAGGGATTTCATGTGGTATTTAACATCCAAGATACATATTTCCCTGAGGATTGCTTTTTTATTTTAGTAATTCTTGTTGACAATTTACCTTGCAAGAAAACTGACCAGTATCTTATTTCCTTAAAGAAGGTCAGAAAACATGACAGGCAAGATGTCAGAAATTATTAGTCAAATTACAGTTGTACCCTAAAGTGAAAATTTGTTTCAGATATGATAAAGCTTATCTGCAGTGGTGCCTGTTAAGACTCCTCCTCTAGGTAACTCATCTGAAAACCTAATTGCTACTGGCATGCACAGAAGACAGTTGCATTCCTGAACATAAGCAGCCTTAGCAGTTTATAAGCAGCAAACTGACACAAGAAAGTCAGTGGTTGCATCTTGACAAGCTTATCAAGGCATGAAGCTTGGCGCTTCTCTGTTGCCAAAGCTAGATCCTTCTGTGGGGAAAGGGAGAGAAAGCAGCAAGAATAGTTGAATTGAGCTGTTTCACATGCAGAACATTATTTCCAACTGTGGAGCTGAACGATTACTCTGCCCTGAGATGAAAGGCTATCTGCTCGGAGTAGTCTTTGATAGCTAGATGCTGGATCAATATGCTTTTTGGTCCCTTCTTCGAGGTCTTTCTGTAACAGTTGCTCACATAGCTGGCTTATGGGATCTGCTACTGTTTTCCTACTTAATTTGTTAAATTCTGAGGTAAGGTAGTTACTCTTGAAATCGCAGCTTGATTTCAGTGCAGAATACTAAATTACACACGCACACATGTGCACCCCCCACAAGTTAGCCGTTTCACACCAAGAGGAGAGATTCATTCTATGAAATGCTGATATTTGAAAGTAATCACAGAAAAATGTGATCTTCACAATGCAAATGTCACTCATGTGGTAGTGATAGCCATAGATACATTTGTTATATAGCTTTGAGAAGCTAATTTTTATGGCGTCCTGTTTCATGCCTCTATCAGGACTAGTTACTCTTTAAAAATAATTTTTAAAGGTCTAAGTGCTTTGTTGAGTAGTATTGAATATATACGCTTAGAGTTAAACACACATTATTGGTTAATTGGTTTTAAGTGTCTATACAAACAAATTTAGAGAAATTAAGTCTGTCTGTCTGTCTGTCTGTCTCTCTCTGTCTCTCTCCCCTGCTTGCTACCCTGGGGAGTTTCCAAGCCTTCCAGTGTTACACAGCTGACGGCCATTTAGAGTTGGCAGCTATCGTCATATCTGCATGTACCTTAACTGTTATCGTAGATGGGTGTTACAGTTTTATTCTCTATCAAGTATTGTCAGTCTGAAGTTACAGAATTTCCTTGATTTAAGATAGCTAAAATGTTGAGAAATAAAAGCATGGAGCTTTTTTGTTTAAAGGCTTTAGAATTTACAAAAGTGTTTGGCAAGTACTTCAAGTATTTCTCATGCGGCTCCTACTAAGGAGGAGCTAGAGTGCTTCTGAACAACATAGATGCTCTTTCGTGCTGGAGATTTTCCGTCACTGGGCGCATCTTATTATAAACAAAAATTTACTTGAAACGTGCTTGATAATTCTGTGTAGTGGGTGTGTGTGCACGTTTCCTTTCAGCCGCCTGAACCCAACCCATGAATGTCTAGCTCGGGTTAATGAAAGCATTCATTAGTGAGGACCACATCTTTTCCGGGAATCAGTTTTTGCATGTATATTATACCAGCTATTTGGTTTGGCGTTAGACATTATATAAGTAATAAAGAGAATGATGAAGGCTTAGGTGTAGACTAGTCTTTTTAGCTAGTCAGGAGGTGCAGGGAAAGGAATGGGAAGTCGTCTGGGCTTTTGTTATCACTGTATTATTGTTTCTTTCAAAAAAGAATAGTTTATATGTGTGTGTGTGTGTGTAAAATACATATATACACACACAATTATTTAGTCTATTATAATGTTCTCTGTGTGTGTGTACATATATATATATCTTAGAACTCTCCTGACTGGATTATCATATTCTTGGTAGTACTCTTAACCAGTTAAGTTTTCCTAGTTCTGATAAATTAAAAATATATCACAACTGCTTTCTAAACCTACATATGAAAACTGTGCCTCAAGATCTTCTGTTTTTTTCTACTACTTTCCATATAAATCCTGCTGTGTCTTAAGTTTATGTTGTTTTATAAGGAATTTTACTTATTTTTAGTTTGTGACTTGTTATTCCTTTTTTTCCTGGCTGTATGTTGAAGAGTTCTAACGCCAGTTGGTCACTTGTTCCATATTTTCTCCGTGAGACTTTCAGCTACAGAGATTTTATTTTTTTAAGTTTTTTATATGTGCCAGTTATGGAAAGGATTTTCTGTTTGCTTTTCAAGTGGTTTTGTAACTACTTTGTGGTCTCTGTGCTATTAACTTGTGTGGAAATAGCTAAGATGTCATGATGTAAAGAAGTATACAAGTCAGCTACTGTTTTTCATGTGCAATATAGCCTGGCTATTATTTTTCAAAAGTATAATGTTAAAATACATCTCTTCTGGCATGATTTTTCCTTGTTCTGTGTCATATGGGTATATACAAAAAGCACAGGAAAAATGCTTTTACAGGTTGTGACTTAGTCACATTTAAACTTAAATTTAAATGGTTCTTCCAAATCTGCTCAAATTTAACTGGCTAGAATGTACTGTCTTTGCTCACTACACAGTCGAATTAGTCTTTCCAAGGAACTGGGTCAGGCTGTCATGCCAGGTAAAGAGTACCCGAGAGCAAGAGTTTGGCAGCTCAATAGACATTTATTTCTATAATGTGTAGGTATTAAAACTTTCATTCATTGGCCTTGGGACAGCGTTCCATCTGTTAGAGTTTTTGTTGCATGAAAATAAGCAGCCTTTTGGACTTCATGTTCTTTGTTTAGATGAATCAGTGAGTGTAACAGATGCTTTTTGGTAATGATTTTGTGAGCCCTTCCTGAATTTGCTTAAATTAAAACCTGGGTGTTCATACACCTCTCAATCCCAAATTTGCTCAGTTGTTAAAGCTAGACCAGAAAAACTCTTACCAATGTAAGTTTGATAACCTACTGGTTTTTTACAGTTAGACCAGTTTGCATTTGTAAATGCACGTACTAAGCAAACATTAAGATACATAGGCAAATAGAGAAATATTTTTATTTTGACAAAAGAGAATAAAATGAGAGAATAGGTTGCCTACTTGGTTGCCTACTTGTTGTAGGTCTTTTCATAGTACCTAAGAGAAAAAATATAACTGGAAAACCTTTGACTCTGTTTTTCCTGTGGATGTCCATAAGCTTTGGCATTATATTATGTTGATATGTTTCTCCCAAAATGGAGCGTACAGAAAGACAATCTATAGTTTCTTATAGGGCTTGGGTTGGGGATAGCATTGCAGAAGCGCTCATATGTAGATCTGTAGAAGCCATTGCAGCCTTCAGCTAATAGAGGAGGTGAATGTCCACGCTATCTATACTACAGTTAGAAGAAAAAAACACTGAATAGTAACCACTACGTGAGATGGGGACCATTCTGTTTAAGTGTGCAGTGCAGTTTGTAAGCATATATACTTTAAAGGCATACTGTGTGCTACTGTTTCTTCCTGCAGGTCTCTCTGTTACAGCCTTTTTCACCTACTATATTAAGCCTGCATTTTCTTGCTTGTATTCCTGCTTTTGTAGCAGAAGTTAATTGCATAGTATTATCAAAGCAGTGCTGTCATTACTGATGTGATTAGTTCCAATTAAACTGATTCTTAAAAGCAGCTGCATCAATTTTAACTTTATTCTAAAGACAGGGTATGGGGGTGAGAGATAGGGCTGAGTGTTGCCAGTTTTGGAAAAGATTGCATCAGTATGGACCATGGATAAGCTTCTGTGGGGTGGAGGTGGGGATTTGGGGCAGGGGGCTAGGAGGGTGCTGCTGGTTAAAACTTGTACACTTAGGCTTGCAGAATCTTGTGGCTAATTCTCCTAGCAGTCTCCCACTGTGATAATAAGGAGGCTACTGGATCAGTCAGTGAATTTGTTACTTTAGGCACAGATTGTTCTTGTCAGGGTTGCATCTGACTGCGCCTTTGACCTGGGCACGTACAATGACTGTAATTTAATCTGTGGGCCTTTTTGGCTCTGGAAAGATTCAAATAATAGCAGGAAACTGTAGGAAGAGGTCTGGTAACTTGAGAAAGTGCTCATAGAAAAGCTTGGCCGTTGCAGGAGAGACTTGTTTAGCACGTACTGCGTCTGTCTCATGGTACCAGTTCTCAGTTTGTTTCTATAATGGGAGGCACTGAGTGTTTTGTGGCACTCTGTGAATATAGAGGGCTGTTAGCTGTATTTTTTTCCAACATATCCATTATCGTGAGCTGTATTTTTTCAACAAACCCATTACAAGGTTTTCACGCTCCCTTCTGTCTATGGGATGAGTCACGCTTCATGTGTATGAGTATATACTCAAGATTGCTTCCAATGGCTAAGGGTATCGCTTAGTATATGGAAAACTGAGCTGCGTTTTTTCCTGAAAAATTAGATGTTTGCCTTCTGTAAAACTGGTTATATTTTTAGCTTGAGACTTGAGCCTCTTTCAGTTTTTACCAATTACTTTATAAATTAGAGGAATCTAGTGCATTATTGCTAGGAATTTGAAGCCTTGCTGTTTTTTCTAGTAGAATAGAATTTGTAGATGCGTTACCGTTATTGCTTTATCATATTTCAGTACACTAGAAAGCCAGTTGTAAAATCACTAACATTTTGGAGTTGTCTTTGTATCCTCTTCCAGGATAGTAGCAGCACTATTATCTCAGTGCTAGTTAGCAATGTTCAATTTAATTCCTTTTAACTTTTTAAGACAACGTCTGGGGAAGATGTACGGGACTTCACCAAGGTGCTGAAGAATAAGTTCCGGTCAAAGAAGTATTTTGCAAAGCATCCCCGGCTTGGCTACTTACCTGTGCAAACGGTTTTGGAAGGTGACAACCTAGAGACGTAAGTTTGATCATAATATAATCCCTGCTGGGCTCACTGGCCTATTTCATTAAAAACAAAAACGTAAAACCCAAGAAACAATCAAATTCAGTTGTAGAGCCTTTTGCTGGATTGTTTTCCATGAATATTTGCAGATCTTGCCTGCTTTCCAAAAAGTAATGTGTTTTATACTTTGATTTTATAAGCGATGGATATTAGTGGGTAATAATATTGAAGGTGGTGTTAACAGCTGTTTTACAAAGAACATTTTTATAACCTTGGGGAGACCAGGTTTTTGGAATCACACTGCTTATTTGGTTGACTTGAAGTCCCTCTCTTTAATGACTTTGGAGTCCACTGACCAATTTCAGATGCATTGTAGTTGGAAATCTCCAAGATAATTAGGTTCCTACAAACTTTAGAAATCTAGATGGCCTCATAAGAGAGCCCTGTGAGTGTCTCCACAGTATTACTTATGGTGCTGTCAGAAATATTTTGCTTTATGTATTTACTTTCTTGCCAGTTGTCAGCAAAGGACACTCTTAAAAGAACAAAATTAAGATATGTTGACAGGGTACTAGAAGTAGTTCAGCTGATTGACTGTCCTTGACATCCTAGAGTCTGCGGTGCTACTGTATAGTCTAAACACAGTGCCACTTAAAGTTAGCAAAAATATCAATTGTAAAGGTTCATATACAGTAGACCTGTGCTATTGTCTGTGCTCTGCTTTCATGAGCAGAAGATTGTACATTTTATTCACAATAAACAAACCTTGCTCATTATTGGCTTAAGAAGCAGGATGAAGGAACCTGAAGTTTGGCCTGAGTTCTAGGCAAGGATTTGAAATGGAGCACACATTCAAAATTTAAAATATTACTCACCAGAGCAGTCTTAAACTGATCTATATTTAAAAACAAACATGTCGACAGCAAAGGAAATCAAAACTGCTTTGATGTGATGAGAAGTTGCCAATGGTGCCAGAACTGGAATGTCAAAACTGTAAATGCAGGTCAGGATAAAAGTCTCTTGGTCCAGTCATGTGGGAAATATACAGATGAACTGCCAGCATCATGCTGAGAAAACTATTGGTATTGGTTCTCTCCTCTACAGGTGACAAAAGAAGTTTATTTTCTGTGAAAACAAACAAAAAAAACACTGGAGTGGAATTTAAGCAAACTATTCGTGATTTTAAAATAGGAGTTCAGTCAGTAATACTCTTTGGCATTTTTTTAGTGATTTGATTTTTATTTAACAAAATGAAGCATTTAAGTGACTCTCCTGTCTCCACTGTAGGCTACAGTGTCTGTTGATGTTTCTTTTTCTGTGTTGGTTGTTGCTAGTGCAAATGATCCGGGTGGGTTACTGCTTAAAATAATGTGTTTTTTCAGCTTTCTCTTGCTTAAATAGTACTAAAGTTTTTTTGTTTTGTTTTGTTTTGTTTTGTTTTTTCTCCCCTTCCTTGCAGTCCTATCACTCTCATCAGTATGTGGCCAGAGCAATATGAGTGAGTATGCAGAACCCCTCTGTCTGGAAAGCTCAGTATGCTAGTTGTTTTCTTTAAGCTGAATGGCTGCTAATGTGATGTCTGTGCTATAGGATATGGTTGACAGAAAAAAAACCCAAAGGAGCACATCTTCCCCAGCAATATTGTGAATTTAATTTATCATCAGTGTAACTTATTTTTTAAGTAACTTTGGTATTTTTGGATTGCTTTAGACGTTATTAATTTTTTGTTCTGTTTTAACTAGTCCTTCCCAGTCTCCACAGCTATTTCATGATGACACACACTCCAAGATAGAGCAGTATGCTACAAGGTAAGAAATGCACAGACTGCTTCTCATGCTATACCACATGTTGTGATAGATTCCTGCTGATTTTAATATACTCCACTGGCTGGACATTATACTCAGATGCAAGTCAAATGTTTGCAAATCAGCAGCTTCTGAGTACAGTGCATATTAAATGACATAGATGCATTAAATATGTCATCTGTCATAGAGAATGGAAACTGTTGTAGAATTACCGTGTGTTATTTCTAAAAAATACAGTTTTCCTTTGGCTTCCTCATTTTTAACCTTTGGAAATACGCTCAACTTGTTGGTATATAATTTTTCCCAGTAGGATTTTAGGCCCAGGTTTTCGTTTTCTTTTATAATAGGTTGACACTAACCATTACCATTGAGTTTTAGCAGAGGATATAACAACTACAAATGTTTTATATTCTAACTTTTATGGGGTCACCCCAAACCATCCTCTTAGGATAAAATGCCTGTGGTGCTAATACCTTCTCAATGCTTCAGTGTTTTGTTGAACTCCTTTCTGACCATTCAGAACTGGTGACAGTTAATCAGTAACCAGAGGCGCCCTCTGAAGAATAAGTAACTACTTTATAAGTAACTACTTTTAACAAAGAAACTGATCCATATTACCCTGGGAGCTAACTTGCTTTTACTTTAGAGGTTTTTACTGTTTCATCTGATCTCCACAACTTTAAAAACGAAAAAGTTAAGATTGTAAATAAAACTTCACAACGTGTGTTTATCAAGTTAACTGTTTGCTACTGAATTCTTGTTACAGGCACCATAAAGCAAGTTCTGAAACACTTTGTTAAATACCCAGCTTACCCAATGCACACAATCTTTGCAGCAAGGAGAAAATGGGCATAAACTAATGCAGAAGGGCTTGCCTATTGTCAGCCTCAACTTCCTTGTTTTATTCAACAGTGAATGTTTCCATCCTTTGCTAGTAACATAGTACGTTGTTAAAGGCAAAATCATACTGCTTTTCAGTTATTTGGAGTATGTCATTCATATAAATTTGATGTCATTGATATGATTTCTGAATATAAGACTTAGGCCATGTTGTAATCAATTAAAACCAATGAGCTGGACTATAAACTATACAAAAGCAAAGAAATTAGACTTCACTAGAAAGCTGTCAGAATTCTTTGTCTCCCCCTGTCCTTTCTCTTCAGCCTGTGACACTCCAGTGCCATCGTTTATTGTGTCCAAGTAAAGTTCAAGTTCTGGACTCTTTATTAAGGCTCAATAAGAGATCCCAGGTGTAATACCTGCTTTTTTTCCCTTCACCTTCAGCTCTTACTAGTTCTGCTTAAGACCAGACTTGCAAAAAGGTGGACCTTGCACTGCTCAGACAGGTTTCTTTCAGAATACAAATCCAAATCTATACCTACCTACTATGTGTGGAAGTTGATTAGAAAGCAAAAAGCACCCACTGAAAAAATGCTAATTACTGTATAAAGAAGCTATCTAAAATTAGTCAAGATTTTTTTCCTCTAGTATACAGATTAAAAGGTGAAAACTCATTCAGTATCTTTCATCTTTTTTTTTTTTTTTGTATATTTTCTAGTTGGATCTGTAATCATGCATTTTTCACATACAAATTAGTGAATGTTTTTTATTGTCCTGATCTTTTCAGCCAAAATTCTGTAAAGAAATATTATACTGATGGAAAACTGACTTGTTAGCCTCTTAGTGAAGAATTTCAGTGTTTTAAAAATGTTTTTGAATAATGTTCATAATGTAAACAGTTGCACGTATTGCAGGTATAGCTGGTGGAGAACCTTACGTCTAAATGACTTCCTATTAGAGGAGATTAACAAGTGTCAAAAGACACCTCACAGTAGAAATAGTATATTAGGGCTTAATGCCCTTTGAGGGTGACAGAGTACTGGAACAGTTTGCCAGAGAGGTTGTGGAGTCTCCTTTGCTGGAGATATTCAAAACCACGTGGACGCGATCCTGGGCAGTGTGCTCTAGCTGACCCTACTTGAGCAGGGAGGTTGGACTAGATCTCCAGAGGTCCCTTCCAACCTTATCCATTCTGCGATTCTGTCGTTCTGTGAATGCCCGTATCTGAATAACGAACATTCAACTCTTGTTTTTCTGTTAGCAAAGCTAGAAATCTTTTTTGCGATTTTAGCAAAATCCTTCTTGTATGCAGTACCCAAATGCAATCAATTACCATCATCTCATCCTATTGTTCTCTTTCATCTCTAAATTGCTTCTAATTCTCTTCCTAGGCTTTCACCTTGAAAGCTCTGTGTAACTCCACAGTCCCTGCCCTGTTCCCCTCTGCTCTACAGTCAGAGCTGTCTCCTGGTTCCACATGCTACTCCAAGCAATTCTTCACTAAGTGATGGAGACTGAAAAGATGCTGCTGATGACAGAGCACATTTGCAAGACAGAGTATTTCTTACTCACTCACTAAGAGATTTGGGGCAAATTATCAAAATTTCTGTGCCTCAATCACTCTTCTGAAAAATCCTGGTTATTGTACTGCTTCCCTTTACAGCAAAGGGGCTATGAACATTAATTTTGAAAATTAATTGTGTGTTTGTCAGGGACTTAAAGGTGCTGAGCTAAGAAACATTACAAAGGGGACTAGCATTATGAAAACTACCTGATATTATTCAGTATTAACTAGATCTGCTTGAAATCATCCGGAACAGAGGTGATCTGAATGTCGTCTCATCATTTCGAAGCTTTTCCTCTGAAAATGCGAAGCGTTAGCACACCACATTGCACCCAGTAGCCATGCTGGCATGAGATGGTCAGGGCAGTGCCATTCTGCATTTTCTTTTTTGTCCTCCTTTAAGTTGGAGGAGTACTAACAAATGTACAGATCGGAAAGTCTGTTCCATGAAAAAAAATACACCAAAGAGTTGTTATGTCTTTATGGACTTGCACATTGCTTTCTAAAAAAAAAGTTTGAAAGTATCTTTAATAATACATAGTGCATTTGCACAAATATGTGTGAAATTAAGATACCTTGTTAGTAAGGTAATAAGTAAAGGAAATACATTATCTCTGTTTGGAGTAGTCTAATATATGGACAGCACCGAGTGTTCCTAGATTTTTAGGTATGCATCTTATGTGTAGATAAGGTATATCTTTCCTAACAAACTGAATAGTTATTAAAAAAAAAAAAAATCCTGCTATGATTTTAAAGAACTGTGTGGTCATATAAATAAAATGTAATAATCTAATTCTCTTAGATTAATTATTTAAAGAATTGGAACTTTAGGAAATGACTGTAATTATACTGTTTTTGGGGTCACTTTCCAGGACATGTATGTCCACAGCGTGATGTTATTTGCCAAGCATAATTTCAGATGTTGCATGTGCTATATTTAAAAAGTATTTATCCTCTTTTGTTAATCCAGCTTTATAAAATTCAGACAAGAAAATCATCTGTGAAAACAGCTCTTTAACTAATTTTGCCATAAGAGTTGTGGTGGTGCTAACGATAATTATACTAGATATAGAAAATGTGTTTGTTCCGTGTTGCTTGGCCAGTGCAATTAGTTAATCATAGCAGAACTTCCTCATAAGAATCCTCTGGATTATAGGTTCTTGTTACAAAGTATAGGACTTGTAAAGTGTGTGGCAAGATTGCCATATCTGAGCAGTTTCTAGGTAATATTAATCTTCACAGTGCCATATTTAAATTGTGCAGCATAGTATCTGAAAGTCATGATTTTTCCTCATCTTTCAGGCTGGCCCAGATGGAAAGGACTAACGGCTCCTTCCTTACAGACAGTAGCTCCACCACAGGAAGTGTGTAAGTAATTCATACTCATTAAAGCTGCTGGGAAAAATTGATATATTTGCTTACAGCTGCATGATATAATCATTATAAACTGTAACACAGAATTTAGTTCTGGTGAAAGTAGCTAATAAGTATGATTCCAAGAATGCCGGCATAAATGTCATTCTTCCCAGCACTAATTATAGACATTGGTGAAGTTTATTTGTCAAATAAGTTATTTGGTGACATAAGGGAACTCATTTGTCAGCTGTTCTGCTTCAAGAAATTAATGTATTTCATGTGACTGAAAAAGATCACAGCTTTTACAGGCTCTAGTTTTTTATTGTTTTTCTGCTCATACTGTACTATAAAGTGTAGAAGTGGACAATGGAGTGTGCCAATAGCTTGTGCTAACCTCCAGAACAATTTTCTCATTTAAAAAAAAAAATCTGTGTTAGAAATTATGCAGATCCAGAACTATATTGTTGCTGCTTCTTGCTTAGATGTCCATTTGCTGGCTGCTGATCCATCTGTTTGTACTTGGAGATATAAACACAGCCCTATATTAATGTTATCAAAGCCATTGTGTATTTTGGAATTATGTTACAGCTTTATTGCAAAAGCCTTCTTTAGAATGTATCGGTGAACCTGGTAAAACATAAAACCCTTTGAATTACTAATGAATTGAATATGGGGTTTTTTTTCCGTGTTGAGATATATGAATGTTTTAACCTCATTGTATTATCAGTTCAGTTAGTTAATCAGTGTAGTAGCACACTGCCTCTTTTAAGTTATTAAAGGACATCATCCTATTACAGAGGAAACAGAATTTGTTATTGTTCAGCTCCGGTTAGTCAGAATAGGCTATTGTTCATAGTAATGCCTTTGTTTACTGTTTTAAAATCTAATCGTGAAATGATTTTACGAATGACTTTTACTAGCAGTTTGTGATTATAAATATCATCTTTCAAAGAAGCACTCATGATCACCTTTAAATTTGTTTCCTCTTTCCTGCTTGATTAACTCTTTTTACATAACTGCTAAAATTATTTTTAATGTATAAACTTAGTAGTAGGCTCACCAATGACAGAAACGCAGCCAAACTATTCCCTTTTGATTTCACTTCCAAAAAGAAACGCTGACGCGCTGCCATTTGGCAAGGAAAGCTGAAAACTTGAAAGCAGCTAAATGCTCATACACTTGATGAAGTGGTTTATTTTGCAGTTAATGATTCTACTTGTGTACAAAACTGAGCAGCCATCCATTCCAGCAGCAAAAGGGGTTGTATACATTTATTCTTTATTGGTAATTCATCTCTTGATTTTAATATGATTTTCCTTCTCACCTATAAAAAATAACCTTTCCTTTAAGAAAAAGAACAAACTTGGAGGATTTGTATACTCTTATGTTGGAGAGACTTTGGGTCTCAGTCCTGTTGTCAAATGGGGACCGTTACATAAGCAGCACATGCAGAGATTCAGAGATCAAGGAGGGCAAAAAAGCTGGGTTTTTTTAACCTTGTGGCACCTTTTTATTTGCAGTTAATATTACACTTTCACTAAGGTGCATGCTAAAGTACCCACAAAATTCTGAAGAACTGTGATTTAAAGTTTAGACTAGAACCACTACAGGGAAGTATTGATCTGTGAAATCTAGATCCCAGGTTGGATCATGAATCTCATATAGCTGTAACATTGGGAATCTAGGATTATAGTTTGCCAGTGTTTTTAATCTTTAAGTACGGTTTGACATAAAAATATGTATTGTAATCATGCTATGTAGACTGAATTAGATGGGGCAATTTGAAATTTGGATCCACATTTTTTCAGCTCAAGTGTATCTGCTTTAAACATGCCTGAGCAAAGTCTTGTTTTCTTATGGCATTCTTTTGAACCTTTAGGAGATGATTACTGATTTGGAAATCAAATTCTCTGCTTCTCATAATTGAAATTCTGTTCTACAATCTTATTTTTATTAGTCTTTGAATTCTTCAGCTTATTGCAAACTGTAATAGAGACAAAGTCACACTTGAAATTGGAGAATTACTACTTTTGCCTTGTCAACTTAGCCTTGTTATTAATGAACTTGTTAACACAGTTCGTGCTCCAAAGGACTTGCGTAAGAAGCCTTCTGCATTTGAATGATGTGAAAATATCTACCTTCAGTTAAACATCACAAATTTTTGCAGAATATGCCATTTGATTAAGAAAACATTCTTCAAAGAAATTTATCCTGTTTTTTACTTAACCTGTTTTCTTGAACTTCATTATGACTTCCTCTAATTCAGTTCTTCTAAACTCCCCAAAAGTGTGTGAATTCCATTAAACTACATTTTTCTTCAATTAAAAAAATAATTGTGGATAACAAAAAATCGTAGTCTACTGTAGTGTGTCCAGACTTCCAAGCAAATACTCTAATGTTCTCAAGATTGTGTTTTCTAATGTAAGTACTTTGAAGGAAAATATTTTTCCTTCATCTCATCTTCTCTATACATTATAGAGTTCTAAATGTTTAGGCTAGACTGTTGAGATCAATTTTCTTTGGCTTTGGTTCATGCAAATACATCAATATCCTAATAGCAGACTTTTCACAAGTGAAAACGAACATAAGGAAAAACTGACAACTTTGCAACGGAGAGTGATAAATAGCCTTCGTAACAGAAAGCTGTGCCTCACAATTTGACAAATCATAGTGTAGTAGAATGAAAAGCAAAAAGCATTAAGAAACTTAGACAAGAACCTAACTCTCTTATTCCTATAATATACAAACTATCCTGTTCAACCCATACTGAAGTTAATTGTATTGCACATAGTGTTTATGATTTCGTGTGAATGTTTTCATAGCTGTTTTCTGATTAACCGCTTTACTACTGGTTGTCATCATGTCTGCAGCACTGGCGATGCCACTTCATACTCAGCTGAAGGCAGAGTTGGAACGTGTCTGAAATTCTGCTTGTTAGGGAGGCCGTGTGCTGAGGTGCAGGGGCTGGAACAAGCAGTGAAGGCCAGCAGTACTTTCAGCTGCCACTGCCATGCAGCGTGTCGTTAAGTGCAACTGGAGTCCCAGTTGAATACTTTGACATAATTTAAGTGGTAAAAAGGCACCTTGTCACAATGAGAAATTAATTGCAGGTGATAATAAAATCAGGAGAAGAACAGAGAAGTTAAAGAGGATGGGAGCATTTTTGGATGCTTTGTTAAACCTTATTGTAGTATTTCTCATAGCATCATTAGGTCAAGATACACTTTCTTCGGACTAGAATACGTAGTGCTCAGTATTAGAGCCCTAGAAAAAAGTGAAAATGTTAGGGCAAATGGAATGATCACCGACTCATTTATCTTATTGTCTAAAATCTAATTTAGCAATCTGTTTTCTTAGTCAGATAAAATAATACACTGGGATGAAGAGTTACTATCAAGAAATGTGAGTTTGTCTTTTCACAACTCAGTCTTGATGCTAGGAAAGTTATGTGTAAATTTCTTTTGACTCTTGCTCCTCTCCCATGCTTAATGCATGTTTTTGAATAGGCCTGTTTTAAAATACATTCACAAAGAGAATAGGATATTTCAAATGCCATTTTCCATGATTTGGTTTGTTTTCCTTTGAGATATCCTTCTTTCAAGTCTGACCTTCTTTGGATGTCATTTTTACAGCTTTCTGGCATGGTGATAGTGCAAATGCTAAGAAGTAACTGCAGTTCCTGCTGTTGAAGGACTTTTTCTGTATATTTCTAACTTTTTCTCAAAGCACAGGATCTTCAGGAGAATAACCACTGAGAAAGAATAAGGAATTGATTCTGATCTTGTGCTTTTATTTTGTTTGCTGACTGCCATCTCTCTCACCAGTTCTGGAGAGGAGAACATCCTGAATTCTCAAAATGAGAATATTTGCATGTCAAAGAGTGTGTGTTGGAGGTCATCACGAAGGCCTGCACTTGGATATCTTTGCTACTACTAGATATGTCTTAATGACAGTCATGAGGTCTGTTGGTGCAGACAGATCAGTGGTAGAGTACGTACTAAAAATTCACTTTTTCTTTAACAGGTTTCTCCCTTTATCAGATGCTTCCCCTCTCATGTGAAAGAGTGCTATGAGTTACAGGGTGTGACAGTTACAGGGTGTAAAAAACGACCAGTCAATATTTGCCGTCTATCCTCTACAGACTCTGAGACACTGAATCAGTGAGAGAGGAGAGAAAATAAATTTGCTCTGGGTTGAATAACTGGAAGGAGTTTGAAATATAAAATATCTAGAATCCTTCTTGAGCAATTTAAATTTACCTCTTTGGGTCCTACCAACTGGTACAGTGAAATGTATGTAAGCAGTTCTTGTATAAACTTTTTATTTAAGTGGTTTAAAAGTTTCAGGAAAAAAGGAGATTACAACTGTAGTAAAATCTTGACAGAATTTCAACTTTAATACATTCAAATATATATAACAAATCCATCTTTACAGAACTATATTAAAAAAAATGCATTTCAGGTGACCTACATAGCAATTTATAAACTAATTTATCATCTTAAAATATAGATAGCAGCTTTTTGGTGCCTAATGAAAATGACCAAACTACTTCATCTTTGAACCTTTCCCAACAACACAACACCCTTGCACAAATGAAGCCTGTATATATAGTTGCACTGTATCATGTAAATTAATATTTAAACAGTGTTTTGAAACCTAGATGATAAAACTGCATTCTCTCTCTGTAGCCTACTTTCACAGTATTTCTGTACTCACTGTAGGTGTGACATTAAACTGCCAGCACTTCACTTCAAAAATGACTATTTCAGTTGAAGTGAGGCAATTCTGCAGGTTTTCCAGGACTTTAGAAGCCCTACTATATACTATAAAGTTCAAAGAAAAACTTAGTTATAAGTGGTGTTTTGCTTTATTAAGATGGTTAAAGAATAGAGATGTACCAGGTTTTCATTTTTATGCCAGGACCTGATCCAAACTCGATTAACTATACTAGCCTTTGTTTTAGTTTTAACTAAACTGGAAAAGAACAAAGGAAGTGATTATGACTTTCCCCTAAGATCATATGAGTGGCTTAGAAAAGAGAGCAGTTAAGGGCTTGTTTTTGTACTTAAGCAAAAACCAAACATTGTTCTATTTCTCTAGCCAGCTCTGTCCGTTATCCGCCATGCTTTTGAGAAGGCTTAAATGCACGTACAACCCCAGTGTTATTTAAATTGAATGAAAAATTCATTACAGTTATTGATTTGCATAGGAAGATCAATATTTCTTCTTATGAGCATAGTACTAACTACAGCCAAGATAAGAAATAAGGGAATGTGTATTATTTTCCTTTAAATTTCTCAACGTGTAATTAAAGGCAGAGGAACTTACTAATGAAGTTTCTTTTTCAGCTTTTCAGGTAAATTTGTTGTAAACTATTAGTTTATTGCAAAAGGTGTGCTGAAGGACAGCACTCTGTGGAAGAAACTTTTCATATATATTTTTAACCTATCATAAATGAACATATATGAAGCAGACTGCCAGGAACTTTAAAAATGGATAGACCTGCTAGGCTATAAATAGTTGGGGTCTTTTTCACTTTTATTGTTACTTGATGCATATTTGTTTGATCGTAATAGTCTAGACTTTCAAACTTCAAAAATGAGTCAAAAAGTGGAAGCTCACCTGACAGCTTTGGATACATAGTGAATAGTTAATTTCAAGTAGAAATAAGTCAATGTTATTCTAACATAGAAATCAGTTTCAGTAAGAAACTTGTTTTAATCAATAACACAAAGATGCATGACAGAAGTGGATTTCTAAGAGAAATAGTCTGTAATACTGGTGATGGTTTCAAATGGGTGTTAATATAGTGAGGTACCAAGAAATCTTGGTTCAACAGCATAGGACAGGGCCTTGCACATACACAAACAATATGTTTGCAATTCTCATTTGTTTGTCATGTGCATCTACTGAAGTTCAACAGTACAGCCATGCACTTTGAGAACAGAAGGCTCCCGTTATCACTAGGATTTAAATTTATTTCTGGGAAAAGCTCCAATCCATGTGTATGGCCTGTAATACACCTGATGTGTTTTACTTTTAGATACATTTATTTATAGGTTATTTGGCACCCCAGAGCTAATTTTTGTTTTATCCAGGGTTTACATTTCTGAGTAACTGTTTTTACAAATCATTCAAATGGACTGTATCTTCAGATATTTTACGATGTAGGATTTTTTTAATAAACTGAAAAGAAATAGAAAAGGCCCCTTGAAAAGCTCTATTGCATTTCTATATGAAAATTAAATATGTTGTCTATTATCAGCTTCCTATTTTTACTATGCCCATTCAAAGGTACTGCTTGGGGATACTTTTCGTTGTGTCACAGCACAATCAGTTGAACAGCAGAATGAATAGTTACTTCATTGCAACCATAGCAGAAAAAATATTAGTGCGGGATAGATTTTTTTTTTTAAATGCAGAAAAGTCTGTTTCATATTTTTTATTCTTTCTAAGTTTAAGCTCTAAAAAGCTATATATTTATTTTTTTAAGAGAAAATCATTCTAAGTTGCTTAAATTAGAAATTTAGAGTTAAAATATTTTTTTAATTCTGTTACAAGTGAGAGATTTTTCAATAAGTTATTTCAAAAGCCTCAGCGAGATGGGATCTCTTCTCTGAAAAAGCAGAGACTAGTTCTAACATCTTGCAAAAGTTTTTGCATGATTTTGCAAGACAGTTGTTAGCATAAAAGTTTTTGTGGCTGTAAAATTTTGTGGGATAACCATTCCATGCAATGATGGATAAGTTCTTATTTCTTGTAAATATCTAAATGTTCAACTATAATCTAAAGAAAATTGGAATCGTCTGATTTAAACAGATGAGTGTACCTTCAATAACAAATAATTTATCTGTTCTTCCCCTACTTTTTCCTTCGGCTACTGGTGCCCTAATCACCTAAAAAGTAGCTCAGCCATATCTCACACATCATCAAGACAGTGCACGTATATGTACAAGAACCTTTTAGACTTCAGATTCTCTTCTTGTGATAGAGCCCTTCGAGCAGAAACTGGTAGCAAAGGCCTTTTGCCTTTATTTGTCATGGATGATCTCTTCCAAGATTTAAATAGGCTACTTACTTGTCTCTTTACCTCACTCTGTCAGATGAGTTTCAGCCTATCTGATGTGCCTCTCCAGGCCTACTCTCTTTTCTCTTCCTTTATTCCTTGCAGTTTTCTGCTCTTTTATCTTTGTATATCCATTGCTCATCTAGTACATGAAGCGTCTCCTCTACGGCGTCTTACAATTGGATGTTTGCTCTCTCTCTCTTTCGCATATTAATCTGAATACGTGTGTTGCTCTCAATGTGATTTCCTTTTTGCTGTTGATCATACTTTAACTGCAGAAGATTTTTAGGATAAAGTTTTTATGGAAAATGTCTCACTGTATAGTAAGGTACATGGGCCCCTGTTTTGCAGTCAAGCAAAGAAAGGCATTTGGTGAAGAGAAGAGTGGGTTCTACAGCAGTCTTATTGCTATGATTCAACTTCCCTCTGCCATTGCTATGGAAAAAAGTCAGCAAGCATGTATAGAAAAGCAAAATCATTTGGATATTATAGCATAACTGAAAGTTTTAGGTCTTCTCTATCTCCTAACCAGAATGGAATTTCAGTGCTAGTCAAAGGAAGGTCAGTCTTATGCTTTTAGTTTTATACATGAATCTGTAGGGAGGAAGATAACTGCTACCCTTGAAGAGTTTCAATGTATCACATATATACTCCAACCAAAAAAAAAAAACTAAGGAAATACAAGACTAATTCAAAATCCACGTCACAATCTTTGCAGCATTGTCAATCCCCTTTGTGCAGCCCATACTGATTTATTTAGATACTTGATGATTCTTTGACCTATAACTTTTTGGAGTTGTGCAATTTTTTTTAATCTCTAATTTTTATTAAGTAGATTGAGCACACCAAAATTGTCTACTAAGGAATGCTAAAAGTTTATGGTCAAAACTTATTGTCAAAAATTTATGGTCGAAATAAAGGTACCACCAGGTGGTGGTTAATTTACAAGTAGTTCATTTGATTTTATTTATTTTTAAGCCACTTGAAAGTAATCATTTTTGGTTTATGTTATCTCAGATTCTTACTTTCTTTTGGAAGCATTAGCATCCTTTGATCTTCATGCAAACATTAAAATGAACTGGTCTTTTATACTAATATGGTTCAATTTTATTTTTGCAATGTGCTGTATGTTTGGTTTGTTTGCAGTATATTTTTTAGAAATAAGTTAGAAAAATGTTAATACAATTTGTTGAACCGCATGTATCTGACAGTTATACCCTAGATTCTTGCAAGCTTATTTCCTGCTCCAAGTACTTTGTTGTAAAAAAAACAAAAAAAACAAACAAACCCCCTCAGCTTGGCAAAGTTGTTAGCTCACGTAATAAATTCATTACTGCCTGTCTTTATCTATGTTTTTGATTACTCTAGAGAAGATGAACATGCCCTTATCCAACAGTACTGTCAGACTCTGGGAGGAGAGTCACCTGTGAGTCAGCCACAGAGTCCTGCTCAGATACTCAAGTCAGTGGAAAAGGAAGAGCGGGGAGAGTTGGAGCGCATCATCGCCGACCTCGAGGAAGAGCAAAGGTCTCGTAATCATGCCACCTGGTGTCTGAATTGTCACCTCACTGTCATTGTTTTAGTCTTGCATGTACTACATACAGTTCTTGTTTGAGAGGATGAGAAGAGATGGACCCAGGAGTCACAGTTTCAGCTAAGAGTCAGACAAAGCACTGTTCATAGCCTGACTCTTTGTTAGGTGAAAGGGTGTGGGGCTGTGACAAAATACTTGAGTTTCACCTCTACTTTGTTGTGTATGCTTTTTATCATAAACTGGGAGTCAGGAATGGATCTTTATATGAGCTACGTGTGTCCTGTAGTTGGAGTTGATAGCATAATTTGAAATAAGGAAAGTTTTTATTTTAAATTACTTGATTGTCATCACGCTCTTCTTCTCTTAATATACCAGGAGTCTGCAGATAGAATATGAGCAACTAAAGGAGCAACATCTTCGGAGAGGAATCAATCCTCTTGCATCACCGCCAGACTCTGTTGTGTCACCTCAGCATGCTTCTGAAGATGCCGAGCTTATTGCTGAAGCTAAACTCCTAAGGCAACATAAAGGTCGCCTGGAAGCAAGGATGCAAATATTGGAAGATCACAATAAACAGTTGGAGTCTCAGCTTCACCGGCTACGGCAGCTACTTGAGCAGGTAAATGTATAGTGGTGTCTTTCTCCAGCATTGTTTCTGTGTGATGGTGAATCAAAGGTATTGGAATTTTATTGCAGGTGTTTTCCCCAGTCATTTGCAGGATGAAGAGACCTTTTTTTTTTTTTTTTTTTTTTTTACCATCTATTATAAATGTATTTACCACCATAAAAGTCAAAATGAAAGCAAAATAATTACAAGTGCTGGAGTGATCGTGATAATTTGTGAAGTGAGTAACACGAAGCAAGCAAGTGCAACAGTTTTTCCCAAATTAAAGACGAGGGGGAAGAAAACATACACCTTTTTCTAATTACTGGTACCAGTCACACCCTGTATTTTACTTCAACTCTCCTGCCTTTCCTTAAAATGTCCTAGTTGTTGCCAAGGTTCCTGGACACTGCAACTTTTCTTGGCA
Organism: Struthio camelus; assembly: GCF_040807025.1. NCBI lineage: Eukaryota > Metazoa > Chordata > Aves > Struthioniformes > Struthionidae > Struthio > Struthio camelus. The sequence goes on along the minus strand of NC_090944.1, from coordinate 84,300,491 downwards.
TGCCAAAGATACCTGTTTTATAAGCAGGGGAGAAATTAATTCCATTAAAAAAAAAAATCCTCTTGAGTAACACATTTAGACCGGTAAACAACAGCAGAATGGTCTACAGATAATCCACTGATGCAGGTAAGAGACTTCTAGTAATTTTCAGTAGCTAGCGGTTGGGTTTCTTTGTTGGAGGAGGAAGCGTTGAAGAAGGCAGAATATGCATGTCTAGATTATAAAAATAATAACAGTAACTTATACAAGGTATTGTCAGAGATGTTTGTTTGTACTGAATCTTACGTGGAAGCTTGAATGATGAAGAATATATGAATATTTTCTCCTGAATAATCAATACAGTTGGTCAGAGTCCTGTGAGGCAAACAATTCCTGGAGTCTATGAGCCAGGTGAATGGACATATTTCTTAGAGAATTTAACTAATTCTCTAATTCTTAGAGAATTTAACTAAGCTAAGAACTAGACCTCACGAAACCAGTATCACGGTGGCATAAGCTCCTGCTGTTGATGGTCAACTTATCGAAGTGATCAAGAATTTTTTTCAGTGAGTGGTTTTCCTGTTTTTCTAGGTAAACTTGACAGAACAGCGTTAAAATGCATCTGTTCCAGTGGCTTCCCTATCCCTCTGGCAGAATATTTTTGTTGATGTTACTGTCATTCTGACATCTTTCATCAGTGTTTGAGTAGCTTAAATATTTAAAAGGGAAGATAAGAATGGGTACAACTGTTCATATCAATCGTTCATAAAGTATATATCTTGATAACTGGCCACTGCGAGGTGTTTCAGAGAAAGGCTTAAAATCTGCTGAAACAGCTGATAGTAGAAAAGCAGAAGTTCTGCCAAACGTACAGTCAGTTTCAGCTTAGTTCTTAAAGCATGAAAATGTTCACCCTTTAAAACTTTCTTTTGTTCTAATGTGACTGTGGATGATCGTATTAATCATGTAATTGTGAAATCTTTTTAGAATTCTCGTAATGTCCTTAGTAAGGCCTTTAGGGTATAATGTGTGTGTTGAGCTAAAAGGAAAAAAAAAACAAATTTTTTTTTTAAATCAGTTTTGCCTCTTGATTTTTCTATGCATTCTGCAGCTCTTGGTCTCTAAGAGTCAGGTAGAACAGAGTCAACCTTTTTTCGTACTTCTGATTGTTTAAACCTGATTTACTATACTTTGCTCTTTTGCTTCCTCTCCAAAATCTCCCTTGTTTGAGGGAGTCACACTGCGCTTCTGATTGTTCCAAATGCCCTTCCCAAAGCTATTACTATTTCTCTCTGTCCTCCTTTAAAGAAGTGACTGGAGCTAAGTCCAGTATTGTAGATAGTCTACATTACTGTTTTTATAATATTTCTGTGATTTTTTTTCAATATGCCTTTCTAAATGCATCATTATTTTATTTGGTGTTGGGAGAATTTGTTTGTTTGTTTTTTACCATCACTGAGCAGATTTTTTGCAAGCTGTCTACCATGATGCCTACATTTTTATTCTGGAGGATTCATAGGGGATTCAAAATTGTAAATAATTCAAATTTTCAACATACTTATTTTGGAGCTTCTTTAGGTTGACATTAATACACTCATGAAACAGCACAGCATCCCATTACTGCCCTCTTAACATTCTTCCGTCTGGAAAAATAACAACTTTCTAAAAAGTTTATTTTTATCATCTAGGCCATTTACAATCTGTGAAAGTTTTTACCTTTCGCACTGCTTTAAGTGTAGGACTTTATCAGAAGCCAACTGGGCATCCAAGCGTATTTATTTATTTTCTTTATTTTTATTGGCTGCCCCAATTATCTTTTCAATGGATATAGGGAATTCTTTTTCTCATGAATGGGATTGGATGATTTGCATGGAAGATTCTCTTAAGTCCAAACGTCAAAATATTTAACAACTGTAAAATTCCTCTAATAATCAGTATTAAAGGACACAACTGACCTTTTTGTAGCAATTTCTTTGCCATGAGTGGCATCTCATGTCATCTTTGTTTCTCACTTCTATCAACAGCAAATTTCTCCTTTTCTCTTTTCTGTTCGGCCTCCTGATTGTTGCCTAGGTTAATAACTTGTCACTGAATCTAAAAGTACTGGAACTTTTTTTCCCTAAGAGATGTGGGATGAATCTGTCTATCCGTAGACATTTGGGGAGAAATTTAATGAAATTTAGAAGCATCCCTCTAGTAACTGTTTAATTTATATGAGTGAGCTTTCCAAGGCATTCTTTAGGGAACACGTTTATCAGAGGATGCATGCATCCTCACATATACACATTTGCCTACTTATGGTCATGATTCTGAGTTCACCATGCTATTTTTATTTTAGCAAGCCCAAAGGATTGGTAGCTGTCACACCAATGTCATTTTTGTCTGCCTGATTGATTATAGTGCCAAAGAGGAAGGTGAAAAAGAACTGGCATGTGATAGCTTTGATACAAACATATTAATCATACAGAGAAAAAAAAATTCCATTTTCACTTTTCTTTCTACAGCCCCATTAGACGTTGCATGTGTAAAATAGAAGTAAGACCTATTGTGAAGGGCATTTAAAGTCTATTTGGATTTTTTTCTGCTTGCCTGAGCTTCTGAATAGAGGTTTCATATTGGATTTGATATTGAAGTAAATGGATGCTAGCGTCATCTATCAATGGATATATCAGACTGTAAGACAGAGTAAATAGGGACAGCAGCTCCCTCTCCTGCTTGAAAGCAGAGGAGCTTTAGCGAAAGAGCAGAGCAGAGCTCTGTTTCTTTTGTGACTGGGAAAATAAGCTTGTAACAAGCAGAAACATCTGTAATGGGTATGCAAAAGGAGTTAGCTTTTTTTGAGATTTTCTGTGATTCAGAGATGTTTCCTCCCCCCAAAAGTGAATCAAGTGAAGAACAGGTATGTTTTATCTACCCCTTTAAGCCAGTCCACAGCCAGACCACTTCAAGGTCTTCTTTGGGAAAGACACCAACAGGAGGCACACTGTAATAAGACTCTGTAGATCAAAATTGGTTAAAATAACTTTTTAATTATCTCCTTTAAAATGCTTTTAAAACTGCTGTAATACAGAGAAATCCCTCGATTTCCAAGTTTTCTGGGGAAGAGCATCTCTGTCACTTCATATCTTTATTTATTTTTTCCTCAAAAGAAGTTTGCCACCTTCTAGAAAATGAGTTTGGAAACTTCCCCCTTATTCCCACGAAGGCATGATCTGTCCCTCTGCTTTTGTTTATTCAGAGACAAAGAACAAGATAAAATCTGGGGCTATTTTCCTGTGATTTTTGCCTAACAGTTGTTCGGTGGGTTGTTTTGAATAAGAATGCCTGAACTTCATAATATCTGAAGGGAGGTGGTGGTGGGAACGATTTGATTTTGTAGGTGTTAGGCAGCAGGGGTCAAGGAGAACAGGCTTTTAGTGAGTTTTGATTCTACAAGTTCTTGGTGCTCATTCTGTAGCCTTGGACAATACCTATGACTTCTCTGTGCCTCAGGTTCTTTCCCAGGAAAAAAACTGTTAAATGATGTAATTGCATGTAGTTTTATCCTGAATTATTTTTCACTTAATAGTGGTCAGTACCTGATTATGAAAGCATTTATTCCGCTGCTGGAACCCTTCCCTTGGCGCTCTGAAGTTCATCCACCTAGCTGTGGTGTTCTGCATTTGGAACAAGAGGATTTTGATTTTGCTTGGCTTTTTTTGTTGCAGGCATTGAAACGGTGTAGTGTAACATGAGTATGTTTAAATAAAGCATGAATTCAACAGACATTGTCCTCTGATCATAAAGGATGTGATTTTATTTTAAAAATCCAGCAGCACTATTTCATTCAGATTGTTGTTGCGATATATGCTACACCAGTGCAGAGTGCTCTAATACGTTTTATTTGCTCTTAGTTTATCCACTGAGTCCTCATGCTCTGTGTTGTTTTTTTCCTGTCATTTGCAATAGCATTGCTAAGCAGCACTAAATATCCTTTGCTACTAACTCTTCATTTAAGTTCATAGGCATCTCCTAATTAATCTTGACTTTGTAGTGCCTCACCATCCTTGATTTAGCCTATGTGTTGCTGTACTGCAGTTTTGTATCAAGTCCACCACAATTCTTTCTCCCTTAGTCATCTCTGCACTATTTGTCCACAGTTGCCACTTAAAGAGGGACAGAGATCCAGTCCAGGTGCCAGATTGCATTTTGGACGATTCCTGTTCTGTCAGTCTATTTGTGAGGTGGGCAAGCAGCCCCCCTGCCATTGAAGTTAGCTTTGTTCTATACTGAAGTAACTCTTAACCCTTGCAGCATTTGCTTCATCTCTGTACCATTATAGCTCTAAACTCTTCTTCAGCAGAGGTTGCTTGCATACAAAATTGTCTGGATTGTCAAAGGATTTTTGGCCTCTTTAACAGCAGCAAACTTATTTTAATTAGCCCCTGTAGCTCAGTTGAAGCCTGATGTTGAATAGCAAGTGGCAATAGGTATTCACTGTTCATATGAGTGTCTTGACAGTAAAATCTTTGGCATTTCCGTTTCTCTTTGTCTCCTGAATGCAGAGCAACTTCTTAGTCAAAGCTGGAAGTTGGTATTGTCATACTGAAAGAGATGAGATTTAGAGGAGAAAAACAGATTTGCTGAGTGCTCAAGGGAACGTTTTCTTCTATTTCTCTCCACTGTGTATGAAAGAAAATATCTTTCATTGGTCAACAATTTTCAGCTTTGTTTTCTTGAAAGGTGTTTTTTCGTCTGTAAGCTGAAATTGAGTGTTGCACTTAGAGCAGTGAGCTGCAAAAGAGCAAAGATGTGCATAAATTGACTTTTTTTTTTATTTTTCCTCTTTGCACGGAGTGAATCTCATTCGTAGCTGTTCTACTTTTTCAATCCATTAGTTTCCAAAAAGCTTAAAAGTATATTATTTTTGTATTTCTTCTGTGTCTGCTTTTATCAGATTTAGTTAAATATTCCACTCTAGACTATTTGGAAGTAATTTGGTGATTTGCATTCAAGAAGATAAATGATAGGGGCAACCATTTTGGCTAAGGTTACATAACTGCCTCAGATGTTAAATGCTGTTTCACATGCTTCTAGTTTTCCAGAATAGTCACTTTTGGAGCGTAAATACTGTATAACTCCTCTCTTCCTCAAAGGATTTCTTAGAGAAAAGAAGAGACAGAGGAGAAAATGCCTGAGCAAAATCCCTTCCAATATTTTTGAGATGTTGTAGTGAAGAAGCCTTTTGTTGTGTATCAACATGTGTGTGTGTGTGTGTGTACATGTATATTCTCAAGCACATACATGTTTACAAGTACATATAATACAACATTTTCTGTTGGATTCTTTGATGAATTTAGGAGTTAAGCGAGGCTTGCCTACAACGCAGTTTTCCAAGTATATGGGCTCTTCCTCATAGTTTTCTGTAAATTACATACTGCATAGGTTTTCTTCAAGTTCTGCATGCTATTAGGAAGCTGTTCCCACGAGAGTGATGGATAGCTCCCGCTTCTTAGATTTAACAGAGTTCTCCTGGAATCTAACGTGTTCACTTGGCTTGATTGTGAAGGAATTTTGCAAAACTCCTCAAGATTGAACAGTTGCTTTAGGGCATGATCCGCTGCCTTTGTTAAGCTTCTTAGGGAAGCTTAGTTGAATACCCCAACTCAGTCACAATATCATGGTGTAGTCCTAACATGTAGCTTGACTGAGGGCCCCTGGCAGAAAGGAGGGTAGCTACCATTTGGATTGCGTGTAACAACAGATTGTGCTTTTGTGGTGCACACTGACACCTGAACATTGGTTTTAATGAGAAGCTAACTGGAGTCTTATAACAAGTTGTTGGGTTTTCTTCCTACTAGTTGTATTGACCTAAGCCAATGTTCAATGGTTTGGAGAGAAAACGAGAAACAGCATGAAGAGGAGGAAAGGAGCAGGGTGACGACATACAAGCCCGCACTTCAATTCTGTTGATCTAATTTATCTAAATTTGCATATTATTATAACAGACCTTTTCTTTAACATAGCCTGAGTCGGACTCCAGAGTTAATGGCGCCTCTCCCTGTGCTTCGCCCCAGCATTCTGCGCTCAGCTACCCTCTCGATCAAGAGACGAGCTCACAGTTTCATCAGACAGGTGAGTGTTTTAGTCAGATATTGTGCTGGGTTGGTCCGCAAGTGATTACTAAATAATTTTATTTGTGTCTTTCTGAAGAGATTTACAAATAAAAAAAATGGAACTGATACTACTGGGAATAAGACTTGCCGGAGCTGTTAGTTACCCACTCTTGCAAACAGTTATTTTAACACAAGAATCCATGCAACTCTGAATTATGGATTTCTATCTATGCAGTCCTGCCTCCCATCCTTTTTCAACAACCAAATTTACTTGGACTAATCTGTCATTATGGAAGAGAGAACTGGATTTTATTAGAATGAAATAGCCAACAGCTGTTTGTCCTACAATGCGTGTATGCACCCAAGTAGTCTGTCACATAGAAGAAAAAATGTCCAAAAATATGTAATAGAAGTTTTCTGATAGCTGCTTGAGACATTGTTGTATATCCTCTGCTTGTCCTGGTATTTTGATAACCCTACCCCTCAAAGACTTCACATCTTTAGGAACTATTTAGAAACTTATGTACAGCCTATGTGCATAAAGGCTTTTCTCTCTTGAAAGATATTTTAAATTTTCTGTTAGCAGAACTCATTAATTCAAATAGGAATTAGCAGTAATAAGTATAATAAGCAGAAATGAGGGGATTTTTTTTACAAATATTATCTAAGTGCAGTTTCCTCTCTGTCTTTATTTCCAAGCTTTTGTGTTATAGGTAAAAATGATCTTATTTTTGTGGAAAACAGAAACAATACTGTCTTTCACACTGAAAAAATTTCATTCAGCATTGGCAAGTGTTTTTAATTTATCTGAAAAAAACATGGAATTTCTCTGACTCTATTTTAATGCACTGACTAGTAACACTGCCAAGAGTGGAGTCAGTTGTATTCCATAACCATTCACTTGGCTAATTTTAAGCAACATTGAAAAAAATTGTGGCAAGGAGAATTTTAACACTATTGAAATTGCTGTTGCATATTGAATAAAGACTATCTAAAAGATATTTTTTCCTCTTTTTCAGAAAATGAATGATGTATTTCCTTTGGAAGCTACATGGCAAATTATTTGAAAATAGACAGAATATTAAGTGAGCAGCTACTAAGTATAATTCCCTCATCTTGCAAAGCATTTTTTTATTTTAACTGTAGGTTCTTACATATTTGTGGGAAATTCCATCAGTTAAATCTTGGGTGCAGTGGTTAAGCTTTAATAACAGAGAAATGAATTCAGCTGCATATCAGTAATTTAACTTCTGCCTCCTCTCCCAAGGCTGGCAATTATCAATGGTTGTTCCTGCGCGTTAAGTTGCAAAGGCTTCAGGTACTGGTTCCCGTTGAAATATAAAGGAGCATTTAACTGGAAGGTTGGATGAGAGTGCCTTTCAGGATGTTGTTATCCTTTTTTAAATTTTCTCTTCTTGTTATTAAATTCATTGCTCTTTTTGTTGTCGTAGCTGCAGATGACTTGCTAGTCCCACCTCATGATACCAGCACAGATCTAACAGACGTTATGGAGCAAATTAACAGCACATTTCCAGCTTGCTGCTGTAAGTGTAACAGAATCTATCTATCTGTGAGAGTAGCATTGAATATAAGGCTGACTTCTGAAGAAGAAAGTCATTCACAGTGTATTGACTAGGAAAGAATCTTAACTCTGATAAGATTTCTTGCTAAGATATACAAGCAACATAATTCTGTTCTCTAAAGGTGATCAATATGCTGTATTTGTGAAGAGAAATAAACAAATATTCTTGTGTATTAAATGGAACTGATTAAGAAAAGGCTGTAGTTCCATAAAAAAATTTTCACTCTATGCAGAATTAAGTGAATGTAGATTCAGAAATTTTGAATGCTACTTCTCTACTAAAACTGGGGGAAAAGCCTCAGGCAGCAGGAGGGGCCATAGCCTGAGCCTAGCTCCCAGAACTAATTATTGAACTAGTTGTTGAACTAATTGACCAGAAGAAATGTGCTGTTAACACAGCACGTAACACCTTTCCCTGCTTAAATGCACTGAAAGTTAGTATCTTATGCAGTGTCTACTAAAGAGAGATCAAAAAGAAAACCAATTAGCTCCATATACTTGCTTTGTATCAGCTGACACACATTTCCACTGATTCTGTTCCTTCCAGAGTGTCCCTGCAGTTACAAAAATGAATAACTATCTTTTTGGTTCCATCAGTAAATCGTAGGGATTGTTGTCTTTGGCAGAGGGGTGAAGTGGAGACTTCATTATTTAATCTGTATTCTTTTAAATGTATACAGACATACATATTTTCAGCTTCAGCTCTTTTGCCTTAGCAAAACAGTACTGAAACTTTTATATGTAATTTCTTAAACTTTCAACAGTTTTTTTAAATGAAATGCAATAACAATGGCCATTTTTAAAAAGCGCAAGTGAGATGGAGAAGTTTTATGCCCAGTCCTTTAAGAAAGTTCAGATAGAACTGTGTTATATTCTATTTCCTAAATTCACTGAACCCTATTAAAATACTCCTTTTATCTTTTGCTCATACATTGGTTGGCTGTGAAGGACTGCATTAGAGAAGGTGAACTTTTCACATTTTGAGAAAACGAATTAGTATCCAGCAAAAGAAATTTTGTTTTAGCTGCCCCTTGGGGTTTTGAGCAAGTTCAGTAGCTCAGAGCCCATTGCTTTGCAAATTCAGGATTTGGGTCATCTCTCCTTCAAGTCAGTAGCTAATGGAGCTGCTCAGCACAAATCAAGATTTAGGTCATTGGTGTACGTATGTATATCTGGCTATTTTAATCAGTGGAAAATGCAAACAAAGTATCACTTATGGTTTTGTGAATTCCTATCTTGCATGTGTAAGCAGTAGAGCAGCTATTGGATATTTGGCCCATATCAATTTGCAGAAAACAGGATAATCTTTAACTCCCTTGCATTCCTGTGTCAGAGCCAACTTAATGATGCCTGCTCTCCCCAGGCAAGAAACATGGAAAAATTTAATATTCATGACACAATACCACAAACAAGGCAGGAGGGACTGAAGTTGAAAACCATGGCCGCATGGCAAGCATATCTGAGCACGTAAAAGGGGTACTACACTACTTAAAAGATGTCACAGTTTCAAATTTCATGCGACTCTTACCTTTGCCGCTGATATCCCGCTGCAGAATTCAAACCAAACTAGCATGCACCACTTCGTAGGTATTGGTTATGTTTGCCCTTGTTTGGTTATATGACAATATCTCTCCCTTAAGAGATTTGTTAACAGTTTTTTTTTTTTTTTAAATCCACCTCAGATTCATATACTAACATTTCAGAAGACTGGAATGGGAACTATCAGTCTGGCCTTTTCAACAGGATTACATTAATCCCTTTGAGTTTTGCTTGAGAAGGCTGTGACAGACCATCTAACCCATCAGCCTGTCCCGTGGGCACATCACATCTGTCATTCTTGATGGACAATTGCCTTGTTCTGTATCACTTGTTCTGTAAGACTGCCAGTGATGCAAACTCCACAAACTGCCAGTGATGCAGACTCCACAAACTGCTTAGGCAGTTTGTATTTAAGTGCATCACTATATTTCTAAGCTTAAAGAATAATGATATTCTTATCCTTCCTTCTATACCTAAAGTTAAGTTTTATTAGAACAGCCTTCTTGTTTTACATATCATGTCCATTTAAAAAAAAAAAAAAGCTATTCTTTTACATCCTCGTTACTACTGTTCTGTCCTACCTTGGCTGCAGCTTTCATTAAGAACAGTTATTAGGGTCTGAGCCATACTTAAATTATACAGTCCCATTCTTAGATTGTCCCACTCTGACAGTATAACGGTACCACTCTTCTTTTTTATGCTATTTGTTTTAATAGCCTTTCAAGTTGTAATTCATCTTGAAATCAGTATTTCTACTTATTCCAAATATTCCTTTTGAAGCAATTATTCATTGAGTTAGGCCAGCACTGCTCTGAATTGTTTCCTTCTTCTTTCCCCTGATTCTTTGATTAGGGGTATAATGCTTCTTTTTCTCTCCTTGCTTATGAGGTTGCTCCACAGGACTAGGCAGGTGCGCAGCAACATGCAGAATTCTTGCCTTTGTGGCCAAGTGAGTTCCAGAACAGAGCACGCATCTTGGAGCTTTGTGAGATTTAGACAGATGGAAATTTTTAGTATTAATATAACTCTCTCTATTATTCCCCTTGCTCTGTTCGGATGTTTCAGCATGTGTGACATGTAAGATGAAGCATTGTTACAGGGTGAGCTAAGGACAGAGTGCTGTCTGTCATTCTTATGGGAGTTCTAATGTTAGAGTACAACCAGTATTTAATATGTAATTTCCCTGCCTTGAGTTAAGGACATGAGGAGCCTTGCAACAAAAACATGATAGCTGCAGCTTCCAAAAAATAAAACCTAGTGGAAGCACAGTCCCTCAGGGAAGGCCTTCTGTAGCACAGTCTTGCAGCCCCCCAAAAAATCTATTGGGAAAGCTTTGCATCTTTTAATGACATTAACTGGTTCTTGGGACCATGATAAGGTTCCACTGTCCTTCACAACTAAGATACTTTTGACCTTTTTCAATAGTAAGGAATACTTGTTATGCCTAGCTATAAGGGGAAAAAGTTAACAACTTTGAAAAAAGTGAGAGTTCTTTCTGCTGGTAGACAAAACTTCCAAAACCAGATAAAAAAATCCAATTGTTTGAGAGGAGGAAGAATACTTTCTTGTGTACTGCCAGCATGTTTATTTCTTTTGTCTCCTGAATTAAAGGGAGTATAGTGCGGCAGAACAGAAAGGTTGTGGAGTCTTCATCCTTAGAGACTTTCAAGACTTGGCTAGTCAAAACTGTTGACAGTAGTCCTGTTTTCAGTGAGAGGTTGGGCTGGATGACCTCCAGAGGCCAAACATTTCTGTGCTCTATGAATCAACGTCCGTCACACAAATTTGAAGCTCACAATAGAAGGCTTTTTATGACTGATGTAATTCCAGGCCAATCTTTTCAATGTAGTCATAAATATCTATTAGAAATATTACCTGCCTCTCTTCTATGCTCCTGAGGCACTTCTACATGCTGTTCAGCACTGTCAGTTCCCTATGACTTCACAGAAATTTCGTAGAAAAAACAAGGACCAGGAGTTGGAGATTTCACTGCAAGAGGTATTGGGAGGAATGGAGAGCGCTGTCATTATGGGGTCTCCAGCTCAGGTGTGGGCTGTGGACGTGTCTCTGATGCCGTGAATTCTAAATCTTGAAGAATGACAGCTTCGAGAAGGTTTCCAGCCTAATGGTTAAGAACCTTTCCCAAAAGTTTAGAAATGTAATTTTGAGTTCTCACAGGCTGAATTAAGAAGGCAAAAGAATCTAACTGTACCAGCCCTGGGAATATACAGTGTTGAGTGGTTGTGCCCTGTGGTCTGATGAGCCCTGAGAATTGGTGGACTACTTCTAAAAGATGCTCAAAATAACATAGAAAAATTGTTATGCATATTCTGTGCAGATATTCCTTGTACTCTAACTTTTGTTTTCTGAAGAGTAGGTCAGAAGAAGAGAGTTGCTACTAGCTGTGCTGGACATTTCTGTAAAGTGTATTAAAAGAAATTAGAGGGAAGAAGTGTCATGAAATGACCTCATTTTCCCCTATGTTTACTGATGGATCACACTAAAATAAATAAGGAAGCAACTTGCAAACTTGATGCAATAAAATAAATGGCAGAGATGGCAACTATTTTATGTTAAATTTTAAGTTAACTTTTCCATTATCTCATGTTCTTTTGTTCTTACAGTATGACCCTATGCTCCTCTGTGCATTTCTTGTCTTAAATTGTGAACTAGATCAGGGACCTACTTCCTTTGTGTATGAAAAGAGTTTAAATTTTGTGGAGGTTATTGCTCAATAATATAATCTATTAATATTATTTAATAACATATCAAGCTATAGCATGATTCAAATTATTGAACAGACAGTATTGTAATCATACAGAACTATCAGGACTTCATTATAAGTGGTGAAAAAGGAACAATTCATATATGTATTCTAAATGCTATAAATTTGTTGTAAAAAAAAAAAAAAATTGTGAAGGAAGTCATGTACAGATGCATTATAACACCCTCCCAGTTAAATGTTGATTTTTTTGAGATTCAGAGTCTTCCTATTCTTTTGTGGCACAGATTACTCTGACGCTTTGTTTTTAAACTGCCAGGATACAGAATCATGCAAGTTTTTTAACTTTTTTTTTTTTCTTTCTATTTGCAGCAAGTTTCCCTGGCAGATCACAGGTATGAGACATGTTTACATCTTTGTATAGTCTTTAGAGGCAAAGTAAAGCAAGTGGAAAAGTTCCATTAAAGCAGAGCGGCCAGTTTTTGCCTCTGTTTTTCCCTTTCCAGCTGTTTGGAAGCTGGACCAATATAACAGAATTCTAGAATATCCCAACTGATAGAAAACTCCTGCTACAGCAGGCATTATGAAAGGTACTGTGGTGTGCACTTCTGGGATGCTGGCCATATGGAAGCAACTCTAATCCATCCTGTTAGTTTCAACCCAGCATCAGCTATGCAAGATCTGAGCTGGTTCTTGCAAAGACATCCATATGTCCTTGTGGCCTGGTCCCCACTGCTCAAGTTCCGGGAGGATCTATGGATCAAGAGTAGCACAGTACCCTAAGGCATTAGATTAAGCTGCCTTCTGCCGATAGGCAACCACTGTACAAATCTAAAGTAGAAGTTTCCCTAGTCTCAGAGTGTGCAAAAACATGGAAATCAATCTGATATTTAGATACTGTGGAATTCTTGGAAACCTAACCTACTGTGAATGGTCTGTTAAATTTCTGTTATAAGTAGCAGAAATAGGAGAAACACATGCTATAGATTTAGGCTCATATTAGAGCAAATGTGTTTGCATTATGACAAATAAGGAACTATATGGTCTTATGTTGCTGCAGAGTTCTGTGAAAGTTTCATTGTTAAATTTAATGGTAAGCACAAACTGCTGTCCAAGGCTTCAGAAGAAAGAAGTAGTAGAGTCCATTTATTTAATCCCCCAAATTGCTTCACTATGTGCAGTAATCCACAGTCTGCAAGGTCAGACCTGTCTGAAATGAGTATCTGAAAATGGAGAACTATTACTGTAAACTCTTACTTGGATTGTAGTATCTGGGATTGTAGGATTGCCCTCCTAGACAGGACTTTCTAAAGGGTATGAGATGAATTATGCCCTGCACTCAAACTTTGGGATTCAGTCCCTTGAGAAGTTGAATCAGAAGGGTTTTTTTTTTCCCCCCAGTCTTTCCTCTATGCAGGCATAGAGATATCTTTCAATGTGATCAGTGAATAAGATCCATCTTCCTGAAAAAGCATGATTCTTTAGATACAAGATGGTTCACAGATGACCTCACACTCCAAATCTACCATTCCAGAACCACTAAAGAAGGGATATTTGTCTTTTTGCAGAGAACAGGAGCCTGGAAATAAGCATCACATTTTAAAGGCCTGAGTCTTCAAATCCAAGTTATGTACACTCTCCATTTTTACCGCTTAGGCAAAGTACTTTGCTATCTGGCTTCCAAGCCTTTGTTGCTACAGGTATACGTTGTGGAAAGCCTACAACCTGCAGTTACAACTCTGTAGCCATCACATCCTTTGGGTCTTACTGAATAGGAATTTTAAATATTGCAGTACAGTAAAATTAAGGTTCTGTAAAATTACATGTCTCAGTGATTTGCTGAATCTTGAGCTAGTGCATCTAATGTTTTAAAATATAGGCTATTTGTAAAATTATGTCAGAGTCCTTAAACAAACCGAGTTCTGAGCATGTAGTGCTCTGTGAAGAGGACGTTAATGTTAATGTTGTACCGACACGGTTATCTCTCATCATTACAGGCAATGTGAAGTGTTCATTTGGATGGCAACCATGCTTCCTGATGTGCAGTACAGCCCTTTTCTACAAAACGCCAATCGCAAGTTCCACTTCATCAAAATGCTGCATGGGACCTTGGAACATGCTGTTCAGCTTTGACTGCGTGTTCTACTTGAAACAGTGAAACACTGAATACCCAAAGATGAGGATGTTGTTTTTATAGTATTGGATTTTTTTTCTTCTTTTTCTTCTTCTTCTTCCCTTTCTATGCAACTGTAAATTAATGAGCAGTGGAGTATTTGTCACTGATTTGTATAAATATACAGCCGCGGGAAAAGGGGCAGGGGCTTTATATACATTCTTTTGATAATCGTAAAGAGAACTGCATAAGGAGTTTAGAGCAAAATGTTACATTTATACATTCCTTTCAGCTCTTTGCTTTTACATTGTAAATTACCCTCAGTTACGTTCTGACACGTTTAATATTCTATACTGATTATTTATATGTTAACCATCCTACCACACAGGTTTCTGAAGATCCTTGAATTGTTTTCAGGATTGGCAAATGAAATTCCCATAACTTGCAGTATTGTTACTGTTTAACAAAAATTGCCATTGGGTGCAAGCTACAGTATTTTATCTCCGTTAAAAAAGGTAAACCTTCAGTTCAGGTCATAATAATCATCCTGCACCAAAATGGTATTTTTAGCTTTCTTTTAGTTATTTCCACCCAGCGCACTCCATTTGGAGGATTATTTTTTAAGCCTTACTTTACTTTGAATCAAGAGATAGCTAAAAAGAGGACTTAGATGATAGTTTAAGTTGTTTTTAGTAAGGTCTAAGTTAGTGTAATCTTCCCTAACTTTACTGAAAGACAAAGCTTTGCTGTTCCCTGCTGTGCCAAACTTGTTTCAAGTTTTGGAGTTTACAGTCTGGAGTAAAGCTCATTTCCATGAGATTCCCTTCTGATCCAAACACACCCTAGTCTTTTTGTCTGCCTCTTGGAAATGAAGAGACAATTAGGAAGCCCTTTCCAATACTATTAGTGATGGAACATTTTCTTCAAAACACTGCAGAGCACTTGGATATTATCATTTGGTCTTGTAATCTTACAGCTCATCTTTATCTTTGATGAATTCATTTACTTACGTGCTTTGAATAGGGATAATTATGGAAAGTTATGTCACTGATCATCTGATCGTTTGAAAATGATCAGATGTTTTAAAATGATCATAGTTTTAAAATTATCATAAGAGATTTTAATGCCTTCACTGAATTTACAATGTTGCATGGACACTTGCTTTAATTTCAGGACATACCTTTAGTTGGTAAAACTGCATGCAATATATTTCATATATAGTGGAGAGAAACTAAACTGGGTTCTTCTTAATTATTACTGAAGAAGAAAAGTCTCAAAATGGTATTGGAAGAGTTCTAAGTTCTGTGCTACTACAGAAAGGTGCTAGAGGACATATGCAAACCTACAGAAGGCCAGGAATTTCTAATATTTTAGCAAAGGGGTGTCAGCTAGGTAGTCCTGCATCCACAGTTCTCACCACTGGACTGCTGCTGCCCTAGGAATGGTTTGGACACATCATTGACCAAGTTCCAGCGCTGGCTCCAGTGCCAGTTCCTTCTGAACGCTTGGGCACGCTGTTTAACCGCTATGCCTCAGTTTTCCCATCTGTAAAATGGGCGTGATAATACTAACCTCCCCACCCCCCCCCCCCCGGCCCCAAGGTGTTGTAGGGCTTAATTAGTGTCTGAAAAGCTCTCTATAAAAGCTAAGCGTTATTTGTGGGTGGGGGGGTGGAGCAAGATTGTCAAAGTGGGGAGAGAAAAGGCTGGCTACTATAAAGCCTTCACTTATTAAAAAGGCAGTTTTGTTATTTTGAGGAAAAAAAAAAGAAGACATTTTACAGAAGAGGAAAGCCATGACCACCTTTCTACCTCAGACCTATCTTCATGAGTAGTATTGGAAATAGCTTTATACTCTGTTCTCTGCTCAAGCTACATAATTCTCTAAGCAAAGAGAATCCTTAAAAATAAACCCCTACATAAATAAAGGTCTCATCAATATAGTGGCTTTTATTTTTGTTCTGAAGATGAAGTTATGTATAAAGTTGTTTTTCTGCCCGTGTTTGTATGCATCCTTTGTCCTCTGCTGCCAAGTAAATGCTACTTCAAACACTACATTGTAACATTCTTCCTCTGAGACAATAATAAATAAAAGGAATATATTGCAGTAACATGAGAAAAAGTATGGAGTTCTTTGAGTTTTTCAGTCTTCAAGAACAGCACTTATCTGCTACATGCTGTAGATTTCATACTGAAGGAAATTGATGTTAACAAACAAACAGGAGCGTTGTGGTAGTCCACGCTTACTTTAACTTCTGTGCTTGTTAGCATTGTGGACTGTGGTGTGTGTTTTATAATGAGATTAAGCAGTATTTTCTCCCATAAGTCTGTACATATTTCTTGCAGTCTTCCATCCCTGGTGATGCAGTTTGGAATCCTTCTCAGCTGCACAGCAGCTTTTAAATTTGAGCAGCAGGCTGCTTTTGTTTTAAAAAAGGCAATGTATGGATAGATAAAACAGCAATAATACCTGAAGCACTGTCAACTATTAGACCTGTAAATTAGTCTTCAGGTTTCAGTGACATTCAGTCAGCATCCTCAGTTGAAACACGGCATTAGTTATGTGGTTAGGAAGTGCATACTTTTTAGTCCTGTGGGATAGTATCACATTCTGACTGAAGTATTGCATTAGGCTTGTGTTAATGAGCCTGTTTGTTTGTTAGAACTACTGTGCTTAAAGAAAAAAAATCCACAACCCCTGCAATTTTATATTGTTTCCTTATAACCGAGGGTGGCATTATTTTTATATTTAGTATCTATCTAGTAAAATAAATTCCTCTTTTTTTTAAAACAAACACTAAAAAAATACAAAAATGCATGTGTCAAAAAAAAGTACTGACGTTATTTTCCTCAGCTTGTGAAAGGCCATTTAAGGACTAAGTAAAAGTAAGTTGTAGGGCAGCTCAGCTTGCTTACATGGTGTTTAAATGATTCAGCAGTTAGCAAGGAACTTACTTACTTACTTACTTGATTATAGAAATAGCAATTATATTGACTCAAATATTACTGTTCTAAATGCAGAATTTAAATGTCTCAAAGAACAAAATTCTACTATGTATGTTAAAGAATATATTAAATTACAGACTCTTAAAAGAGAAGAATTTATACTTCACTTGTGTGTATTTGTAGAGTTGAAAGCAGCAGGAAAGGAGTGTGAATCAGTACCAGGGCCTGGTTTTGAAAAGAATTCATACATAGCTAAGTGCCCAGATCTACAGCTGGCACCTCCAGTACCTTGAGCACTAATGCAGGAAGTGGCAGAGCTTTGTAAAGCTTTCATGTGGCAGGAAGGTACCCTGGCAGCTAAATATCATGCCATAAAGGTCTTCAGGACATGCCATAAAGGTCCTTGCTCTCCTCAGAGACACCAGAGCAGCATCCCTTTCAGGCCAGTTTGCTGTGGGGCATTCCTGTGGCAGCCTTTCTCAAAGGGGGTGGTGGCTGGTGATTAGACACATTTGGCAGCTCCCTGGGCACCTTGCGCAGTCAGTGCCATGGACAACCCAATGCTAAGAATGCCCTGCTCATCTAGACAACATGGTTAGAGCACTCACCATTGCAACTTGAACAGGTTCATATGCAGCTCTCTTGTGTTCGAGCCATGCTATCATCTTGTGCCCTTTTGGTCAGTTATCATAGTGCCTTCTAGTGGCCTCACAGGGAATTTCCTCAAAGTTAAGATTATGGATTTGAACCTCCTAAACTAGCAGATTGTATGCAATCCAACACTATAAACGCTGGGCAAGCACCATTTGTCCACATAAAGAGTTGCTACTTCTACTGTGTGGTTTTAAGAATAAAAAAGTTATTTATTTATTTGATGAGGAAGTACCTGCCTTGATAAGTATGAATTTGGAAGGGGAATGGGGGGTGGGGAAGGTAGTATCTAAATAAACCCCTGGGAGTCAAATCAAACTGGAATATTTCCTTAGCAGCAAGTACTTCTTATAGGTATAATGAGGCAGTTTCCTTCTCAACATGGTAATATGGTCTGAACTTTATTTCAAAGGTGCTACTCGACTGTATTCAGATGCAGAGCCCATACCAAGATCTCCTGGTTCTACTTCAGGAACCTAAAATTAATGCTTATAGCAGCAAGCTTTAGGCAGAAAAAAAAAATCTCTGGTGTATCATCATTTGCATCACATCACTGGACAGTGCAAGGAAAAAAGAAAAAAAAAAAAAGGACAAATGACCCTACAGTTTGTATGTCATGCTTTACTGGTAGTGTCTCTACTCCAAACTCATGTTGACTTAAAGTAATCATTTTTTTTCCCCCACAAAGAAATCTGAAAAAAGTTTCTCTGAAAAGTTAAAGAGCAGCCCTGTAAAGAGCACTTCAAAATAAGCAAGGCTATTTTTCTCTCATTCTCAACTAGTTTCTGTTGTTGGCAGAAGTACTTCAGACTTCTGTGTCATAGTGGTTTTAATATTATGCACCATTGACTGCAGCGTACATGATGGTACATATTGTGAATAGTGCATTGTAAAAAGCTAGGGCAAATGATACCTACTGATTAGACTGCAGACTACTTGACTACAATCAAAGGAGAACTGGCAGGGGTGCGGACCGACTAAACACCTTACAGAGGTAAGCAGAGAGGAGCTAAAATTACAGTATAAACAATGTGATAAGCACATGTTAGAAAGAAAAGGCTTGTTTCCAACTAGTGCCAGCATGGCATTTTAGCAGGACTTATTTTCAGAGACAGTGATTATTTATGTATTACCTAAATCAAAATAACCTTACTAACGAGCAGCTCAACCTCAGCTAGATGCTAGGTTTGTCTCATACACTTCTTCATTGAGCTCCTTACTGCACACCACCCAGATAGATAGATACCATTGGGGCTAAGTGCCCAGCAATCCACAGCCAAGGCGTCTAGAGAAGCATTTGTTTTGTTTCTGCTATATCCTAGTTTACATCATTACCTCGCTGACACAGGCTGCACTTGCTAATAGACCTATTTAGTTCATGCTGTGTGGCCTAATGGTTTTCCATTTTTCCCCAGGCTGCATATGCTCCTCCTACAGGACAGGTGCCTCACATAGATGTTTGACAGACTACAGCCATCCCACTCCTTAGTTCATCATTTAGCTGCTTATTAGTCACACTTTCAAGTACCCTACTCTCTTTTTTGTGCAGTTTCAAGTAGTTTCAGTAGTTTTAATTTATCAATGGCAAAAGGATAAAGCCCTGCAGTGATGACGGGAGGCACATTCCATCCTCCTGGCAGAGCAGGTCGAGGTAGAAAGGAAGTGCATCAAGTTCCATAACAATAATCTACTTCTGACTTCATTCCCTTTCAACTACCCTGCTGAAGAAAGCGGTCAGTTTTAATTTAGGAAATGATAAATGCTTTTAGAAAGGAATTATATGAAGCAGGAGTCAATAACATGCTTGCCCCAGTTGGGCAACTTGATGACCCCAAATGGTTGCTTCCTATTGTGCACTGCCGTAATACATGACTGTTTGACATGTTAAATAAGAAATTGAGTGGTACTCCTTATACTAATTAGATGTGAAGCTGCTTAAAGATAAGTTATTTCAGCCCACTGCAGAAATTAAAAATCAAGTGTCTTTATTAAAGAAAGAAGTTGAATGCTTGTTTTCTTTCCTTGTTCACAATATGCAAACAGAAAATATTTGGATTTAGCTCCTTAGGTTAGTCACTCAATTGTTTTAATGCAAAACAGACCCATCAGTGAAGATTTCCTGCAATTTAAAAAAAAAAAAAAAAAGGGTGGTCCATTAAAAAAAAGAGCCTAACATATATAGACTTCTCACATATAAATAAAAATATGGGAAAGTTTGCTGAAGTTGATAATACTTTAATATTTCCTATGAAATCCATTTAAAATGGGTTCTTTGGCAATAAGGAAAAAACCAATCTTTCAGTGAATTGCTATGCTAACAACTGGAACTTAAGCAAGATAAGGCAACATTAGTCCTTGCTTCTCCAAGGAGTCAAGAAAAGTCTTCCTGAACAGCAATACAAGAGTAAAAGTCTGACAGCCATCCTTGAGCAACTTAGTATGATTTAAGCCATCCAGAAGGAGGAGCTGTTTAGAGTGATGCCCCTTCTTTCTCAAGGATAAGCATAGAGGAACCCAAATCTCTCTCATCTGCCATGTAATAAAGCCATTTCATATATTAGCCTGCTTGAAGAGATTGCCTAAACCCCATTTTTCTGCACGGATAGATCACATTCTTAAAATGGAAAACCCTACAATTCTTTCCTTTAAGGTAATGAGTGGACACATCTTTTCTGTCATTCAAAGGATAAGCCCAGATTCATTATATTTTCTAAATCTCATCAGTGCAGAAGAGCACGTATTTGTTTACTTTGAATTAAACATTAGAAAGGGAATTAAAATATGCTTGGCTATTTTCTGAAGGTGCATATACGACTGTACTTGCCTTCACCTCACCTGAGCAGCTCAATTCCTTTTGTAGAAAGGTGCTGGAAAGTTTGCCTCGGCATGCAAGTGCGTTTAAGTGATGATAGATGGTGAAGTGGGGAATGATCAGCTTCCCTCAGTTGTGTGGAATTGCAAGAATTGAATACCAGGTATTTTATCAGGCAAAAGAGAACAAGCATGACTTTCTTAGGAGAAGAATTAAGTTTCTGCAGCAATCAGTTCTTAGTTAAAAAAAGAAAAAAGAAAAAAAAAAGCACTTTTATCAGTCTAGTCAGAGCAGACATCCTCTCCCACACCCCAATATGGATGGCGTGGTTGATAGCGTATTTTTTTAAATCATTACTGCAAAAAGCCCTCGTGAGCTAAAACATTACCATCAGATTGGTTCATTTCCAAGATCAATGCATCGAATTAAAATCAGAGCAGAAGTTCCTCTAGCACTGGAGATTCATCTTCACATGAACTTCCAGAATGAGACAGATGTTCCTGGGTGGCGAAAGTATTATTCCTTTTTGGACCAAGAAAAGGTTCTTCAGCTGTTCAGATCTCTTTATGAGAGATATTTAAATTACAAGACACTAATCGCATTAGATCAGTTACTTAACCCAGACAAACTGTAAATGTACACATTAGAATTCCTATCACCTGAGTGTCCTGCCCTCTGGTCTTTCTACAGAGAAGACAAACAGTTGAATTCTAGGCGTACTACAACAAGCAAGCTTTGGGATTGTTCAGAAGACCAAAATATTCTTTTAAGCTTCTATAGCACAAACTGGCTGTCAGGGAGATTTTGCTGGTTATGCGTATTTTTCTTCTCTACTTGTTAGAGAGTTGCCCAAAGCAGGGGGAGGAAAGGGGGAAAAAAAATCTTCCTGAAGGTAAAAATTCTCACCTTTGCAAAACTGAGTAATCAGTCCTGTCTACTATTCTGCAGAAATGAAGACATCATGCCATATGGCTGAGAATTCTATTCCCAGCAACAAAATTACCCCCCACAGTTGTTAAGTGGAAAAAAGAAAGAGCATATCTGAGCAGGAAAAGATCACTTCCATTTTACAAGCAAACAAACAAAAAAACCACACACACAACATTCTTACAGTGGCCAAAGGTGAAATGTGCATTGACTCAAGTATCTTTGGAAGTATTTCTCCTGTTTTTAATGCCACTATTACTCACAATGCTCTATCATAATTACACTCTTTGCAACTTAAATCCATGCATTAGGAAGAACAGCTGCATGCAAGTGTGGCAGTCGTCTTTGGAAGGGGAAGGCAGTGTTTTCATCAGCTGCATTTCTGAGCACCTCTGGCTGAGAGGCTCCAATAGAGGAGCATCCCTGGAGTGAGCTGATTTGGCTCTTTTTCCCAGGCATCCCCTGACTGCATCAAACTGTTGCAGACAACACACACACACACATATATATATATATACACACACACACATACACACACACACACACCCCTCCCTTTTTATTTAAAAGCTCTGCTCTATGTTACCATTCTTATTAAAGGGGGGAAACTAGAGGAGCTAAACAGTATTCCTAGATGCCAATGCTATGTCTTAAATATAAATACCTACACAGAACAAAGCACACCTGGCAGGATCTGTCTCATCTAGTTGTCATCTTTGTGATGCAGGCATTTACAGATGAACTAGTCATGCTCTATTAGCCATTCCCTTTACAGTCAGATGAGCACTTTGAAAATGCCTTCTTGTCTGACCTCTAATAACTAATAGTTACCTTAGAGAAAATATATTTCAGAAATGCTTATTTCCTGACTACCTAAAGAGAGCCTAGGGTGACTAGCTCAAATGAAGATGTGTGCAGCATACAAATCTCATTTGTACAGATGGATCCCACCTTAGAATTCAAGTAATGCAAAATGATGGCGAATCTAAAGTTTTACAGTTTTGTTTCAGCTAGAATAAATTGCCTGGATATAATAATCAGAAAAAAACCACATACCAATATTGCAATAGCACTTCATCTGTGTGTAGGATTCCTTCTACCCCTATAGTAACTGATGCCTTTTAACTATGACTTAAATACTCTGGAAAATGAGTGAAAACACAGAGGAGTGGGTAGTATCCATTAGCAACAGTTTGAGGGTCTCATAAGCTAAATTTGATGGAATTGAGAAAAAAGCCAAAGGGATAAAAATCCTAAAGGCTCATCTAAATTTTATATGGAAATAGGTATCCATTCGATCAAATACAGTAGCCGTTCTGAACCCCAGGCCTGTGAAGGGGAAACCCTGCGCACAGCTTGTAAGACTGCAGGCCAGGAGATTTGGAGCATAATCCAGGACCTGCAAAAAAAGAGGTAGTAAAATCATCTCCAGTGAGGAAAAATGGATGGGATTTCATATATTTAAGGGATTTTGTTTGAGCAATTCAAGGCAGTTGTGCTTATCTGTACATACAGATGTATTGGCAAGTATGATTACTGCCTAACCCTCACTGAAACTTCACATGTTAATAAATAAGAGAATGGACAGAAGATACAATAGTAAATGCCAATGATTATCTGACCTCTGATTTGAAAGCAAAGGGTTTAAAAGTCACTGGGAAGAGTCCACTGATACTACAAGCTTTGGAGCAGCACATCTGTAGGCATATACATATATATAGGTAAACATTTTATGTATAAGCATGCACCTAGTCTCAATAGGAAGTGGTCAGCTTCTCAATGCATACTTGACTGTCAAACAGAAAAAGAATCTTAATTATATATTTGAGGAAGCAAAGAAAAAGACAAGATTCCTGTTCTGAAGACTCTGACTAGGTTCAAAGTCCAAGATTTAAGAAATAAAAACTCCCAATCACTTCAAAGCTTCGCTTCATAGTCCACCTCAGCTTTTTGCTTCATCTGCCTCTTAGAAACTCCTTCAGAACAGAGCTCTCATCACATAAAGAGCTGAAGCTACAGTGATGGATTATTTTACAGTTACTAGGCCATTAAGGCAGAAAACCCCCTACACCTCACCAGAATGACTGCTTTCCTCTTTCTTCCTTGCCAACACTAGATTTAAAAGCACCTACTATTGTTCTTGTCTGTGGCCCCCATTAGAAGGAACGAATTTGTATACGCTCTATAACCCAGAAGCTCAGCCTGAGGGGAAGCATTTACCTTATGCAAATCTTTAGTCTTGCTATGGTCCCTTCTACCACTACCAAGAGCACTAGCCTTAACAATATTGTGACCTGGATTACAAGAAGCAACTCGAGATCTTCCCAGAAACATCTATGTTAACTGTGTAACTACCCAGCTGGATTAAGACCTTATGTCAAAACAAGTCGCGCACAAATACATTTCCTAAATCAAAATGAAGACTCAAATGTTTGTCCTCTCGAGACTACCAGAAATTTTCACAGAATCACTGTAATGTGTAAGTAGTCAGTAATGTGAAGCACTGTAATAGGAAAGAGTACAGAACTGGAGATGTACCACTCCGTACAAACTTCAGTGACAGAGAAGAAATTACAGGAGAAAAAAAAAGAAAACAGCCTTTTCTGCCTTTGCCTCGAGTGGCTGAATACAGTTAAGTGCAGTAGTACACCGTACCGTACCACTCAGCAAAGTGCCTGTTCCAGAAGTCTGACTTAACGTGCTTTTGTCAAGAAAGCGTCTTCTACATACCTTAGGGAGATGCTCCCTTTTCAAGTTCGGGAGGGGAAAACTAACAAGCACACAAAAGCTTTCCTAAGTATGACTTATTCTCCAAAATGAAGAAAACAAACAAACCAAAGGACCCAAACGCCCCACATAAACCAGAGAAGAGTCATGATCCCCTCTGCTCCTCTCTCCCAGGATAGCCTATCATCAGGCAAGAAAGCAGCTACGCCACCCTACTGGGCCCACTCACCCTGAGCTCTGGCGCCCTTGCTGCCTTGCATCAGGCTAAATTGTGAGTTTGCTTGGATCCCAGGCTTACCACAGGCTGTGCAGATCAGAGAAGGGTGGCACACAGGATCAGCAGACGGACGCCGGCTGATACACTGAACGCGGCACTGCGGCGAACTGTCTCTGAGCTGAGCCACGCTTCTTGTGTCCTGCCTGATAGCGGTTATTGCGCGCGTTCCTGGGGACAATTTAATGTGGTCTGCACTAGGGCATTGCAAATTGAAACGTGCTCTGTGATCGACCCCTAGGCAGCTTCCTCAGATCTGTTCCTAAAATTGGCCATGAGATGAGGACAGAGTCAAATGTTTGGTGCCACGTGCCAGCCATACTGAAAATAAGAAAGCAAACTTCAGAATTCAGGAAACCCAGCATGCTTGCTCTAAGATTCCAGTTCTCCTGTTTTCATCACTTTGCAGTGTTATCTCAGTTGCAGCTTGGGTTAATTTGCCAATCAATTAAAATATGAAAGGAAGCTATCATGGAAAATGTTTTAGAGTTGAACTGAGAGGCTAAAGCAGTTCTAATTTGAAGAGGTATTTTCTAAATGCCAGTAACTGGAACAAAGTTGTCTCAAATTAAGCTTACTTTGGATATATTTTCAAAAGTTTGCCTATCTTAAAGAACAATTACATTACTTCGTACTTTCTACAATATTTATAAAATTCTTCTGTAGCTATCATATTCAGTCAAAAGAATCCAAAAGTGACCACTCTTTGAAGATGGAACATTTATAGATATATTAGCCTACAAATCTAATTTGTATTCTCTGTTTTAGAAAACTCAAAATTTAGTGCCTTATCATACTGAAGTGGCAATTTGCAGCAACTCTGCTGATCATCACACTTTTTACTAGTCAATTCACCTGACACAGCAATAATGGTGGTTTAAACAGCATGCTAGTTTTTATAGTCATGTTCTGCTCTAAACATTCATCTGACTCTATGGCCTTACACATAACTGTTACTCCTACAGAATAGTATATTAATTAATAGACTTTCAGGACAACCTTTAGGTATATCTGATTTTAAAAATATTTTCTCAGAGCTTATTCTGTGCTGGTGGTTTCACTGGTTGGGCCAGCCAAAGAGAGAGACTATTTATGATTTCTACTACATTCTGTCTGCCCATCACTATAAGAATATATAGAAGAGGCAAATGACTGGCATGCACAGAAATTCTCTTACAACCCTGTTGCTATCAGTGGACTTATTACTACTGCTTCATAAATATTTGTACAGCCTCAGAGCAAGTGATTCATAGGGAGTGGAAAAAGGGTTTCTGAAAGAGAGCTGAGTACTCTCAGAATGACCCAACTGCAGTATCCATAAACCAAAAACCAGAAGTAATGAGAGTCCTCAGTCTGTAGCCATTGCAGATGAATATTGGTTCTGGATGTTGCTACTGAGTAATGCATTGAGTTAGTCTTTTCAACACAGAAGCAGCAATACTCTATTATATTTATGATAGCTTCGTGATAGATGTCAGAAAGACTCTCGGGTAAGCAGAATACACGTCATATATCTTTTCAGCAAGGAGCCAAATGAAGTCATAGCTTCTCCTTGCAGGATATTGGCTTAGCTCCGATACTCACTGAGCAAGCAGGACCCTTATTTTGTGCATTACCGGTGGACCTGGGACTTCTATTATTACTATTAATTAGAGCCAGCACTAAACATACGCTCAGGACAAGAACTTTGCTCCACACCATTTATTCGCATGTATACATATGTGTATTAAGAAAGCACACCAAAATCCTGGGACTTCTAGCTAGTGTTTGGGCTGCATCACAATGTATCACATCCGGCTGCTAGCAATATAGTCAGAGACCTGAGGACTCTGGGTAACACACAACCATTTCTTTATCTGTCACTTTAATTTGCTTGTGTGATACTTCTATTTTCTGATACCTCCTACCAGAGCAGAGCCATGCTGAAGGGAGTGCTCAAGGCTTGCAGACTTCAAAATCATTTTTAAAAGTCACATGGGACACTTCTCTGGACTGATAATGGTTTATATATATACATATATTTAAAATGTAATGCATTAAGTATTGAAACTCATCTGAATTCTGCCTGCAATGTGACTAATTGCTGCTCTTTGGCACTTTTTGCCTTGCATGCCCTAAGGGTATGCAAGACCTTCCAGCTTCACTGAAAGACCCTTGCATAGGAGTGGTACATCTGTCTGGGCACAGCAGGCAACGTGAAAGTGAAGAGCAGTGATGCTGGGACTGCAGAGACTGTCTAACTAGAATATGACTAACTGACTAATATAGACCATTGCCCTGCTGCCAGTAGGGTGATATTGTTCCTAGTAATATTTGCGCTACAGATCTGGCTGCAGCAAGTCTCTGTTTAAGGTCTTTCCTTGCACAGCCTTTTCCACGCTTTAACTCGTATGGGGTTTGCTTTTGGCTCTTGAGATGTCAGTGCCTGCCTGGCACTTAGCTCCTGCTTACTCAGATGCCTTTCCCATTGTGAGGTTCCTGTGTTATGACTCTGGCTCTCCATTTTCCTCAGACTGACCCTGCTCTGGCCTGCTGGCTACAGTCTTGCAGACTCAGACCTTTTGGCATCAACCCAGGCCATTTGCCCCAACAGTTGTGCTAAATGCTGACGCTCCAACCTCTGGCTTTCTCTGAGCAAGAGAAATACACCAGTGGTCTCTTTACTCTGAACCACTGTGCAGTGTTCCTATCCACACTCACCTCTGCGGAATTTCTTAAGAATTAAAACAAAAAAGCATGCTTGTCACATCCATCTCATTTTTGCCTTCTAGAAAATGCTTCAGAAGATGGTTCAGATGATGCTTCAGATGCTTCCTTGAACCAGTTCACCTGCCATATTGCTTTTTCACTTGCTAGTAATTTTTCATCTTAATTACAAAATGTAAGTGTAATTCTTTGACCCAAATACTTGCTAAATGTAGCATTTCTAAGCCAGAATATCTTAGGCATCAACAGGATCCTGGATTCAAGAGTTTAGGAGTAAAAAATAGGTAAGAAGATACAGCCGATACAAAATGAGTAACCAAGAAAGCAGAAGATTAATGAATGTTCACCAAATACAACTTGAAGGCTAAGCCATTCTTTATTTTACTCTCTTTTAACTGAACAAAAAAAAATGTATCCCAGCTGAGTTGTTCTACCCAAACTTCAGCCTAGCACAAATATATATTACACCTATTTCATAAACCCCTGACTAACAGGCTTTATAAATAAAGCAGCTGCCCCAACTGTATCTGAATCAAGTCCCCAAAGCATATAATTACTACCGAACAGTAATTCCAGGCCAATGATGTGTATGTTTTGAATTATTATTTTTTAAGTCAAGGAGAAAAGGAATTAATAGAAAATAAGAAATTTTTCCTTAACAGAGCGAAGCAAAGAGCAATATGCCTTTCTAAACTTTCTTTTTTGCTCTTACAGATACAGATATTATGCATAGCACATTCTCATCTACTAATGCTACAGGGCAGCTCGTGAGCATGAAACAACCTGTTATACCTAACAAGAGGATATTCTCCAATGCCAATATTTATCTAACTCTTTGGAAAATGAGAGATTATTGTTCTTTCACCAAGCTCTACTGCATACATCTAACTGGAATGATCTAAAATAGCACACTTTGAATTCTGTTATTCAGTAATCAATCAGACCAACAGAGTCTGGTGGTCCCTGTTTAATTCATTGTACATTTTCTGCTTCTTGTTGTGTTTCTGCACAGCATGCAACAGATCCCAACAAACAAACTCATCTCAGAGGTTCTGAAAAGAAGAAACTAATACTTTTTTTACAGGTCTGGAATAGCCCATCACATGAAGTTTTATATTTCTGAGCCAAAACTAGCTTAGGACATTTTTAGAAGATTTTTGACATGATCGAGGCCCTGCCGGACTGATGCTGTCACTTGAGGAAGAACTAAAAACAGTCGCCCAAAATGTTTTTAAAGTGACTGTAATGCAAATAGTTTTATTCAACCTATGACATATGAAATCTACATGATAGTAGTTGTGACATACATTTTCTTGGAACTTGATTCAGATTATCTCTGTAATTTTTATTCATTCATTTATTCACAAACATAAATATATATTTTACATTTATAAATTCAATTGAAAAACAAAATGGTGCCTTTATATATATGTACCAATTATACTCCCAAGGCAACAATTTTGACTTCATTAGACTACACCTGATGCATCTAGATCAGTAGAATTTCCACTCGCTAAATTAAATTTCTAATTCAAAAGGGACACTCTTTATCTTCAGTACTCTGTATGCATTCTTCTTTTACCCTCATCAATAGAAGTATTTTTAAGCAACCCTCAGGGGAATAAAGATCACAGATAAAAATCAAGATAATTAAATCCAGTACAAAACATCTCACAAGTAAGGATCAGTTCTGACTAGCTAAAGAAGTGTTATGATGAAAATCTCTGGGCTGGAGCCCTTGAAACTTAGCTCAGGGATATTGCAGTGCACTAACACAGTAGAGGTGTCTCCTAACATCTGGTAAAAAAGATGAAAGACCTGCTCTCTCTAAGGCATGCTCTAATGCAGCTTTTAAACCAAGATAACCTTTCCCAGACATTGAAACAGGACTGCATTGTATGTTACCTCTGCTTTTGTCTTTAAGACTTTACCTAACCCTCCAGCTCAACCACCAGCTTCTCAGCTATCCCGCACAGCAGTGAGGTGAGGTCACAGCACTGAGGAGAGCTGCCCTGATTAATATAAGCCCTGTGCAGGGTTGTTGGTCTGAGTCTTGGTTGTGATAGCTTAGCCAGCTGTCCTTAATGAAGCAGTAATTAGTGTCCCACTTGGGGATGTGGAGGAGGTTTTGCTTGTTTGCTTGCTCGCTCTGAGGTATGGCTGTGGTTTGTGCTTAAGTGAGTTCCTGAAGGGAGAGGGCTGGTGTTGATGTGGTGATGGTCTTCCTGTGCAGTAAGATGGGTTGCTGTCTTCCTATGAGGTGGTAATGTAGGAAAGGTGATAGTCTTGAGAGCAAAGGGCCTAGGAAAGACTGAAGGGGCAGCCCTAGCTGGGAGGGGAAAGCCAGTGGTGGGGGCTGTTAAAAAGGCTTGGAAGCTGGCTGTTTGGAAGACTGAAAATGTGTTACTAGGTCTTAAGTGTAATGGCTGGAAACTTATTTATGTCTGTGTGGCAGCAATCCTCCCTTTATCTTAAAGGGAGAGAAAACAAGGAAATAGTATCACTGCTGATAAGTCCCTTATCTAAGACACTAGAGTCAAAGCTGAAAATAATAAACTTCAGTTACAGTAAATCCATGTCATTTGTCACTCTATTTTTAGGTAGTTCATGGCTTCACATGCTGGCACTAATGATTTGTAAGGCTTCCTAATACAGAAGAAGACCAAGATGTTCTATTCTTAGTAGTTGTATGACCTCTTGTAGTATGAAGTTACAGAAATAAATAATATATTGCTGTGGCCTCCAGAGACTCAGTGCTGCAGGGCAAAAACTGATTCCTCTCAGACTTTACCAGGAACAAAGACAAAATAAATAGACTGCATTAAGATCAAATCATGTTGAATTTATATGTAGGGGTTAGGAATTAATAACAATCATGATTTTTAAGGATATTGCATTATTTTCTCTGGAAGAAAAAAAAAATGCTCTGAGCCATAGACTCTGGTAAGAAAATCTTCTCCTGTTTGAGTCTGATGTTCTTAAAACTGAAGCCACCTGGGAATACCTACACCAGTGAGATTTGATGGCACACAAGCCAGAAGACCGTCTCTGAATCTAACAGTATGGTAGCAATCAAGTCTAATTTTTCTTAAACCTTCCCTGGGAGTCAAAGAGTTCTACTTAAAGCAAATATTTCATTTTTTAGCTCCTTTCCATTTTAAGTGTTGTTACTTACGGTATGTACATGCTTCAGTAAAGTTTCTCTAGTTTGCACTAGAGTGGATGGGGAGTTACCTTTTTCCATTTACTGTTTTACAACTTTGGTATCTTCATCTATTTAAATAAGCGCTGCAGCTCACAGCTGACGAGTCTGGCAAGCTGTAAGGCTAAGCTGATATCAGGTTTCCCAAGAGCAAAGCAGAGGTATAATCTGATGAACCTTTTGTTAGCAAATTTTTTTGATGTAACTTCAAAGACTTGGCTTGCTGTGAGGGCAGCTGAGGAAGAGGGTGTGAGGACTGTAGGGACTACACTTGCTACTTAAAATGCATTGATTTAATTTGTAACACCTTTGGAAAATATCAGCTCTGTGTGCGTGTTATTGCTCTTTTTCCCTTGCTGTTTTAGTGGAAGGTGCGTTTCAAGCTGTATGTTGGTCACAGGCTTAAGGTAGTATGTTAAGCTCTGGTGGGGCCGAGGGCACACTCACGAAAGATGGTTTTCAGCCTAACGATTGTTTGACACTGTGAAGCCTAGTGCAAAGGAAAAGGAGGTCATCAAAATAACGTGGGGTTTGGGGGGATTGTTTGTTTTATGCAGCTAGGTATTACCTGATGCAGTTGGCTTCCACAGGCCTTTACACTGATAGCATTTTGGACCTGATAAAGCAGCTGAATGTCGTATGAATGTTGCCTCATGTCTAGCTTTTGTTTGTCCCCCTCCCTCATATGTGTTCAACATGACAATAATATAGCTTTTGGCTACTACTTGGATTGTCCCTTTTTTCTGTGATAATGATTTTTTTTTTTCCTTCTCAGTATTGAGGTGAGAGTAGTTTTATTTAACCTTAACCTTCTCATTATATAAAATGCAAAGCAATTCCTTTTACTGCTTGTCTGATAGGATGAGGGAGGTCTGTTGCTCTTTCTGAAACTAACAGCTTCCCCGAGAGTAAAAGGAACTTCTTCACAAGTCTTTGTTTCCTGTGTAAACTAGTGAGGATTATGCACTCTTTAGACCATACCTCTTTGGAAGCTAGTCTGCCTGAGGCAGGTGCAGGACTGAAAGATCATTGTTCTTTCATCCCAAATAAGTGAAAATGTCAATCAGTTTAACCTTTTGAGACCTAAAGTTAATAATGGACAGGTCATACTGGGAATTGAGGTGTTTTATAATTTTGCATACTTTGTGATTATGATGATTTTTCTTAAAGTCTAAAAGAACGTTAGCATTTTTTTTACATTACCATCCATTCATGTTTTTGGTTCATGGGGAAATATCTTTTTTCAGGAGGAGTGATATGCATTCGCTAATGGCTGTGCCATTACTGCAGCTAGAATAGGTGAGGAAGACAGCTCTAGGAAATTAAGGGCATATGACAGCACGGCTCCAGCTGTTTGCCTATGCAGTTTTCATATGTGAAGGCAAAATTAAATATAAATGAAGTGCTTCACACCAAAAACTAGTGGCTATATGAAAATAGTAACAGTAATTTTGGCAATCGGAACCCTTGGGTTATACTACCCTTCCCTCATACATTGATATTTAGGATCTTTGTCTCATTAAGAGGAAGGTAAAGATCTTCCATGAGTAAAGAGCAAGGACGATAAGAACTGGGAAGCTGCTGCATTTACTACATCATAAAGCCAGATGCATAAAGTGAAAGACAGGTAATAGAAACCTGGTGCAGTGATTCAAATAACTGGAGAAAGGGCTGTCTCTGTTTCTGGGAAGCACTTCACTGAACAATGTGATTTCATACTTCATTACTTTTTAACTGTGTACAAAGGCTCATTTGCAGGATAAAGCCTTCTGTTAGTCTAAATAGCAAGCTTTTTTTTTTTATTATTATTATCTTAAGATATTTGCTACAGTTAAAAGCTACCATGGATGGCAACCCAAGCATCTAATTCAGATTATGGATGTGCAACTGGCAAACTGGTGAGCAATTAACTTAAAATAAAACAGGCTAGTAAAGATAACTTCTAACATGCAGAACCATTAAACAAGTACAGTCAACAAGCAACTATACTGTGAACAGCAGGAGACTCTTGGCTGACTCTAGGCTGAAATAGGATGCATTTCTCCTAGTGGGATGCCAGGACTTTTTGGTCTAAGCACATGATAAATGCTGGTTTTCTGGGTTGGTTGGTTTATTTGTTTTGCCTTGTTTCCTTAAGAAGAAAACCTGGCCTCTTTTGTCCCAGAAGCTATTTCTCTTAGGGGAAGATCCCTGGCAGTTGCTGATGTTTGCAGTGAGGATTGTTCGGTCACCTAAATGCAGTTTCTGTTGGTGGTGTGTGTGTGGTTTTTTTCTAATTTTTTTTTAATAACATGATAGAGGTTGTTAAAAAGGGCAACATAGCTAGCAGGCAAAAGTGCTAAATTTAACCAATTCTGGCTTAAACTTTTGTCATTTGCTTCTTTAAGTTAGCTAGTTAAGCCTCTAACTAGTTGCTTGCAGAGTGATTAATTGCTTACACATGAAAAATCCTGTAAATACTTCAATATAGATTGCTAACCTCTGGACTGCTGCATGTTGTTGTGATAAGGCTAAAAATATCTCTCACATAGATAGAGGTCATAATTACTGTCACACTTCCATCCTTCAGTATTTATAGCCTCAGGCAAAAAAATGAAAATATAAAGCCTCTAAGATTAACTCTTTAATAGAAAAGCTTTACATACCACAGATTTCAGGAAGAACACCAAGAGTTATATGTATAGTACCAATGAAATAAATGGAATGATTAACATGTAGAAACAATCACAGATTCAGTACATTCCTACTAATGATAGATAAGGTGTGGGATTGAAGTGGAAAGGCTGGGGAGCTAAGACATAATCAAGATTAGTAATAGGTTGTCTGGGCTCTCCTTCCTTTTCCTGTGTTACTAATGTAATACTACTGCAATATAAAAACCTATTCACAAAATATATTCTGGCTATGAAATACATGCTTTCAAGTAGTGCTAGTTTAACCTCCTTGGGTAGAAAATGGAGAAGATCATGAGCTGTTTTCTTTCCAAGTGCTTTAGTAGTTGACTTGTTTAAGAAACCAAACAAAAAGGTGATGATACGTTTAGCCAACTCCTTTTTGCTGTGTAGAGTTAGATGGGGGTGTGTCCAGGGCCCTTAGGTCAGTAGATTATAGGAAACCTGCAACCATGGATGGCAGGTTCTTAAAGCCTTTAAGAAAAGGTAGGACTGACAGTTAAATGTGTGGCTCTGATTTTTAGAGTCCTTGTAAAAATGGCATTGCAGAAAAGCCCCTCTCATCGATGACATATCAAAAGTCATTGGTTTACTTTTTATTTTTTGGTTTTTTTAATGTTAAAAAAAAAAGATTGAATCCAAAGACTGTATTACTTTCCTATGTGCTGCTAGTAACAAAAAAAAAGGTGCAACAATCTAGCATAGAGTTTCTTGGTTACTCTCCGACAACCAATTTTTCTTCAGACTCTGACTTCACTGATGCCTGTGTAGCAATAATAGTTTTATGTCCCCCTGAAGATAGGGAAAGAGTGGGTTTGAGTCTTTTCCTTGATTCTTACTGAAAGCGTATGCAGCATAATATAGTATTTGTTACTTGTATGGGGAGGGAGAAGGAGAGAGAATGGAGGAGGGAGAGGAATGCGCTCTTGGACTCGCAGAGCAACTGTATTCCTCCTCTTATGCACAAGAAGGAAGAGGTGCTGGGAGATACCTGAGCCCATCTGCCCCTGGAACATGTCTATGGGTTCTTGAGGGGAGAAGGAGAACAGGACGTAAGGAAATGCACTTCATAATTACAGCAAAAGGTTGATGCAAACACCGATGTAAGTGGTTTACTGGAACGTTATGCAAGCATGTATACTAAATTTCCTACTCAACCTTGTCACATCAAGAGAGTTTGAGAACTGCTGGTGCAATGCAGTCCCTAATAGATACTATGCTTTTATGTATGTTTTTTTTTAAAAAAAAAAAAATCTGATCGCAGATTAATAGTGTTTCTTACACATTACCACCCGTGAAGACATGAATACAGATTGTATTGACAGTAAACAGTAACTTAGGAATTTGCTTTGCATTAAACATTATCCATATGTGGCTTTCTAAATACTAACCTGAAGGCTAAACGTAAATGTTTTCAGTCTTCAATCATGAAACTTCAATGGGGAAGTGGGAATAGATAATTGGCCTAATTACTTACTGACTTTGGTATGAATGTTTATTTGGTACTTAGTTCCCTGAAGCTAAATGATGAGATAATTGCCCAACTTTCAATCTCTGTTTTTAACTGCTCTAAGATAAGGGCACATTTGTTACCAGCTAAGGTGATTATTGCTTAATTACCAATGTTATGCCTCTAACATCCACTGTAAGCATAGCTTTCCTTTGTAAGCCTTACTGAGCAAGGGGAGCTGCCAAAAGGATGTTAAGTGACCCTAGCATGGGCCTGGAGAGCTCTGGCTGGGATATGGCCCTTTCCTGCCTTGTCCCTTGCCTAGGAGGCCAGGATCTGGGAGTGGTGGGGTGGGACCTTGAAGGGGCTGCTTCTGCAGGTGAGACCAGTGGTGATGGGAGCAGAGCTCAGTGGAGGTATTGTAACACTGACTTAGGAGTGAGTTGTGGTTTTTCATAGGCAGTTCTGTGAAACCGTCTTTGGCATAATGCTGTTATGCACAATTGTCTCCAGGATACATCCAATAACTGAAATAATACCTGAGCGTTTTCAGCGTATGTTGCTTTCTGAGGCACTGGAAGGTAGTCCACAGGACTGAACTTCTAAAGGTGCCTTATCTAAGAACTAGGTAATAGCAACACTACTGACTTATCTCTTCTGCTGATTTGGGAAGGAGGGTGGGTGGGTTTGGAATACATTGGTTTTAATCACATATTTAGGAAAAGGAATTAGAAGCATCTATGGCCTGGAGAGAGATGTAACTTCTACTCCTAGAAACTAGAATAAAACAGCTCTTGTTCATAAGCATCTGTCTATATAAACTACTCAGGCAAAATATATTTTTAAAATCACTCTTACTAGTTAACTACTTACTGTATTAACTAAAATGCTATATTTTGTCCAATCTCTGTGGAAATGGACCTGTTATAATCTTAATTTATCACTTGTCCTTTCTTTACAACTTGATTAAAAACTAAAAAATAAATGCAGTGACTGCAGACAAAGCCGACAGGCTTGAGCTACAGTATGCATACTAATGTATTTTCAAATAGCTTTGAAAGGCATGATTGTGCCTTCCAGTTTTGGTTTATATTGAACCATAAGGAGCCCTAAAATCAACAGTCACTTGAAGAGATGTCATCTGAGTGTGTGTTTGTAATCAGCCTTTAAGAAACATAACTTAGTTGTAACAATATTGTACCATTTGCAATGTGGTTATTTTAACACAAAACTTTTCTCAGCAGTTTCCAGTGGGAGTGTTGCTTTGGGCGAAGAAATGAAAGAAGTACCAATGTTGTCCCCTTGATAGTAATACACAAGGCGCTGGAGATATCATAAATCATAGTCAGGTGCAACCTTAACAAATACACAGAATTTTTAATTAAAAAGCTAGGTTTTTTCAATGTTGTTTATCTTGGAACACGTGAATGGTAAAAATTAACAAAAAGCTAGGAAATGTACACACGTGCATCTATGCCTGGGAAAGCAAGTCTAGAAGAAAAGTAGATAAAGGAGAGAGGCTTTATGGTAATTACTGCATTTTAGAAAATATTTATCTCCCATTTTTTCTAAATAATGCTAGAGGTACTGTGATTCACTTAAAATTTCTGCAATAACAAGAATGCGAATAGCTACCAGAAATTTCTTTGTCAGACACTATCAAGGTCTAGATTAACTGGGTTAACAGTGGAGGTCGGCAATCTCATCTATCATTTACTGCATGTTGTGTGGATCCTTGCTTATTGCCCTAAGGCAGCATGCCCTTGTAGCAAAAAAGGGGTATCCAAGCAAAACTGTAACTAGCAGGTCAAGGGAAGTGACTGTTCTCTTTTATCTGGGAGACTGGGTCTGGAGTGTTGCATCCAGTTTTGGAAACCTGGTTCGGCCCCTTGTAAGACAGGCTGGGTAGTAGATGCTGCATTGGGAAAAGCCAAATAAGCTTTAATCCAAAAATCCCTACTTTTCACTAAGACTACTGTTATTTTTTCTTAGTAAGAAAGCAGGCATCTGGGGAGGTGGGGGGCGGGGGGGATTAAAAAAAAATGTAGGCAGCAGACAGGCAGATACCATGGTGTATCTTGTTTGTGTACAAAACCTGACTCCTATTTTATAATAAAGTGAACTGTTGTTTTGATGTTTTACTTCCATTTCAACTAGTTCAACTTTTCAGCCTGCAAGCATCACCTTTATAATAACGGGAACAGAGATTTAGGGGATGAAATAACATTCCTCTTCTGCCTGTGTTTTAGCCAATCAGATTTTCCATTTGTTCACATCTCTTTTTATAGAAAATTGATAGGTGCTGTAATTACAGTTTGCTGAAAGCAAGTAGGTCAGAGCTGTGCTTCCCATCCCAGAGGGGCTACTGGGACTGGAGAGAGAAATATACATCTGGACAGTTATTCTTCCTGTGTGTGTGTGCGCATCTGTCCTAGCCATTCATTAGACTCATAATTGCTCATCAAAACACTTTCAGAGGTATTAAGCAAAATTAGCAAAAGCATCTGTGTTTAAAAGGTTCCTCACTGCTCATCTGTCATAATTCTCTTCACAAACTCATCTTTTCACAGCACCATGCAAGATACTGCATTGGTTAGAGTTATGCTAACTGTGGAAGGAAAACTTCTTGGAGTTCATCGACAAGTGTCTGACACAGGAAATTGAGGAGCTGAAGAGGAGAGATGTTCTGCTGAACATCATGCTTACAAACAAGAAAGGGCTAACTGGGAACATAAAGGTTGGGGCATCCTTGTCTATAGTGACCATGAGACAGTGGGGTTCAGGATCCTGAGAGGAGGGAATAAGGCAAATACCAGGATGGTGACCCTGGACTTTAGGAAAGCAGACTTTGGCCTCTTTGGGGACCTGCTTGGAAGAATCCCAATGGAAATGGCCCTGGAGAGAAGAGGATCAGCTCTTCCAAGCTTAAGAACAGTCCATCCAGGTGAGCAGGACGTGCTGCAAAAGCAGCAGCAGGCCTGCCTATGTGAAGAACGCACTCCTGATCAAACTCAACTGTTAAAAGAAAGTATGCTTACATAAGCAGGGACAGGTGGCCTGGGAGGAATATAGAGATATGATCCAAGTGTGCAGGGATGGGGTTAGGAATGCCAAAGCCCACCTGGAGTTGAATCTGATGATGGATGTGAAGGACAACAAAAAACTTCTACAGGTACATCAGTAACAAAAGGAAGACGAGGGAAAATGTAGGCCTGCTGCTGAATGAGGCAGGGAACCTGAGTACAAACGATATGGAAAAGGCTGAGGTACTCAGTGCCTTCTTTACCTTGCTCTTTACTGGTAAGATTTATCTTCAAGAATCCCAGAACCCTGAGGCCAGTGAGAAAGTCTGGAGAAAGGAGGACTTGCCCTCGGTGGAGGAAGATCAGGTTAGGGAACACTTAAACTGGATATACATAAGTCCATGGGATACATACACAAGTGATGAGGGAGGTGGTTAATGTCATTGCAAAACAACTCTGTTATCTTCAAAAGGTCATGGCAATCATTAGAGGATCCTGAGAAAGACCAGAAGAAAGCAAATGTCCTTTCTGTCTTCAAGAAGGAAGATCTGGAGAAAATACAGGGTGGTCAGCCTCACCTGACGCCCTGGGAAGGTGATGGAGCAAATAATCATGGAAAACACTTCCAGGCAAATGAGTGATGGATATCAGCAAGGATATACAAACGGGATTTCGTGTCCTGACCAACTTGATAGCCTTCTCCAACAAAATGACTAGCTTGGTAGAAGAACAAGAACAATGGATGTTGTTCATCTTGACTTTAGCAAGGCTTTTGACGCTGTCTCCTGTAATATCCACTAAATCATCCTGTGAGGTTTCCTGAATTCTGAAGTTTGCTTTCTTATTTTCAGTATGGCTGGCACGTGGCACCAAACATTTGACTCTGTCCTCGTCTCATGGCCAATTTTAGGAACAGATCTGAGGAAGCTGCCTAGGGGTCGATCACAGAGCACGTTTCAATTTGCAATGCCCTAGTGCAGACCACATTAAATTGTCCCCAGGAACGCGCGCAATAACCGCTATCAGGCAGGACACAAGAAGCGTGGCTCAGCTCAGAGACAGTTCGCCGCAGTGCCGCGTTCAGTGTATCAGCCGGCGTCCGTCTGCTGATCCTGTGTGCCACCCTTCTCTGATCTGCACAGCCTGTGGTAAGCCTGGGATCCAAGCAAACTCACAATTTAGCCTGATGCAAGGCAGCAAGGGCGCCAGAGCTCAGGGTGAGTGGGCCCAGTAGGGTGGCGTAGCTGCTTTCTTGCCTGATGATAGGCTATCCTGGGAGAGAGGAGCAGAGGGGATCATGACTCTTCTCTGGTTTATGTGGGGCGTTTGGGTCCTTTGGTTTGTTTGTTTTCTTCATTTTGGAGAATAAGTCATACTTAGGAAAGCTTTTGTGTGCTTGTTAGTTTTCCCCTCCCGAACTTGAAAAGGGAGCATCTCCCTAAGGTATGTAGAAGACGCTTTCTTGACAAAAGCACGTTAAGTCAGACTTCTGGAACAGGCACTTTGCTGAGTGGTACGGTACGGTGTACTACTGCACTTAACTGTATTCAGCCACTCGAGGCAAAGGCAGAAAAGGCTGTTTTCTTTTTTTTTCTCCTGTAATTTCTTCTCTGTCACTGAAGTTTGTACGGAGTGGTACATCTCCAGTTCTGTACTCTTTCCTATTACAGTGCTTCACATTACTGACTACTTCTGTAACTTGCAGAAAATTGCTCTCCCCACTACTTTATGATCACCTGGGCCTGTTCAGCCTGGAGGAGAGAAGGCTCAGGGGGGATCTTGTGAATGAGTATAAATATCTGCTGGGAGGGAGCAAAGACAACAGAGCCAAACTCTTTTCAGTGGTGCCCAGTGACAGGACAAGAGTCACTGGGCACCAACTGAAACAACAGAAATTCCCTTTACATATAAGAAAACACTTTTTTCCCCTGTGAGACTGACTGAGCACAGGCACAGGTTGCCCAGAGGAGTCTGGAGTCCCCTTCCTTGGTGCTACTCAAAACCTGACTGGACTGAGCAGCCTGCTGTAGCTGGCCCTGCTTCAGTTGAGGAGTTGGACTAGATGATGCTCAGACTTCTCTTGCAACCTCAACTATTCTTGTGATTCAGTAAATGGGATTTAGACGACAATGACATTTAAGCTATATTACCTCTTCAAAGATAAAAAGTAAATGAGGGAGGTTCGTTCCTATGAAAGTGATTAGTCATTAACTTTTGTTTGAATGCTTTAACTTTTGCAGTTGCACTGAACAGAAGATGATGATGATTAAACACATAAAATCAATGTACCAAGTTATGTTCTTTAAAATCCAGCTACAGCCATGCATCAATATTGTGTCACCTGTAAACTTAGTTAGTATCAGCTTGATTGCAAAAGAACGACGAAAAGTATCCTAATACATTTTGGTACCAGCAGGAATGCCCTGTAGGGTTTTTGTTTGTCACAAAAGCCTTCAGACTTGAGTCCTGGAGAGGACAGGTAAACCAGGATTGTGTTCCCACAGACTAGTTACTCATCTTTTACTAATGTGCTAATATTTCCTAACTAAGAACAAAAAATCCAAGCCTCGCCCTGAAATTCTCCTTTTATTTTATTTCCTGTTTCTCTTGAAAAGAAAAATAAACAGAGACGTGCCTGTGTGCTGGTGTGATTGACCGGACTTTGACTGCCTAGGTCTCAACCTTGCACAGGATGGACTATGCCAGCATGTTGAGGTATAATCCATTTACCTAATGTCAGAAGGTCAATTACGGTGTAGGGTAAAGAATGCATTAATGGATAGCAACTAGGGGGAAAAAAAAGTATAAATGCAGTAAGGGCCTGCTTAATGCAATGCTCAAAGTGACTCCTTACTCAGCTAGCTGGCTGACCATGTGCAAGGAAAGAAAAGAGAATGGAGTTGTGGCATGGCAGGAATCAGTTGCTACTAGTGGAATTGCTTCTGGAGAAGGAGAGCTTTGGGCAGTGGTTACTGCTTCTGAATGTGCTCTGCACACCAGCGTGCCTTCAGACCCACGGGCTGGCCCCCTGTGTAGAGCCCTCCTACACAACCATATGCTATCTCTCAGTGTTCATATGTTACAGTAGTGAGAGAAAAGCTGAGGGACTTGGGAACCTCTGAGACTCGGTATAAATGACCTCTATATGCTTCTCTACTAGCACAAAATGCTCTTCTATTCTGGGATCATTTCACGATTAAAATACAAAATCCTTTCGATTTCCAATGGCATATTTAGCTGAGTGGCGGAAGGAACTTTCCTGCATGTACTCAAGGTGCTAATGTAGTCAGCCATTTGAATGACAAACAAAGATCTTTTAATATCAAAAGAGAGAACTGCTGCTCACCAGCGAGACGGGAATGTATGCTTCTATCAGTCGTTCTATTCTGCAAAGCAGCCAGCTTTTTCCTGCATCACCATGTCACTACACTGCCAGCACATAGGATATTTGAAATATCATAGTCAAGTCTCATAACTCAAAATGTATCATTAATAATACAGAATGTTCTTAGAAGAAACCTAACCTACTGAAGGAGGGGAGGGAATAAGTTGTGAGAATGCAAATGTAAAGCAATTAAACATCCTTGGATCTTTACAACATAGATCCTGTGATGAGATGAAAAATTAAAATTTGTTGTAATCTAAATAGGCATCACAAATATTCATCACAAATATTTACAGTGAATTATTCATAATCACATAGCATTGCATGGTCTCACTACAGCTTTTCAAGCAGGCACCTTTTCCCATTGCTCCATTAGTGGACCACATTTCCAGAAGGTTGCAATTATTAATTACTTTGAAGTATATGAAGTGCTAGCTCTTTCCTCAGTTTATGAATTCACTCTGATCTCCAGCACAATTTATAACTTCTAACTTCTGATAGAACTTCTTGTTCTGCCATTCACTCCCCACAGTGAGCATCTCTAAGCACACTTTGTAAGTGGCTTGGCAGCAGTGTAACTTAGGGATGAATCTGGGTCTCTTACCAGCTGTGATAAAATAATAATTTTGTTTCATTGAGTGGAACATGAATTTTTATTTGTATAATAGGTCTTCAATGAGTACACTAAAAAAATATTCCTGAATCCAGTGGCTGGATTCCATGACTGATATCTCTATTTACTGTAATGATTCAGAGAAATAAAGCTTTTGATCACCACTCATCGACCCACCTACTGTGAATGGCTCTAAAGCCTGTGGAGTTTCACTAGACATTTATCCTGATATTTTTCAAATCGACCTGAAATTTCATACCCACAAATAACCGTAAGCAAAGATTAGTTAGTGTAAAGAAGTAAGGGCACATCTTATCAAATTCAGATCTCTAGTTGCTAGGCTTACAACT
Source organism: Struthio camelus (assembly GCF_040807025.1). NCBI lineage: Eukaryota > Metazoa > Chordata > Aves > Struthioniformes > Struthionidae > Struthio > Struthio camelus. Next base: position 84,258,727 of record NC_090944.1, on the reverse strand, counting down.
GAGAATTTTATTGTTATGAATCTCTTATGAGTTGTATAGAATGCGTTCAGTTAACGATTTCTAAGTACTGGAAACACCTAACATAGAATTCAAGGTTGCTGTAAAATTGTTTTGTAGTTATCAAAGTTGTTTTATCTGCTCCTTCTGTTCAGACAGATTATTATTTTCCTCTCAATAAATTTTATAATTCTCAGAAGCCTATAACTTTTTTTAAAGTATATTGTTTTATCTTAATTGCTAAGCAATGCTAAACCATATTGAAATGCTTTCACACTTGCATATCACAAATCACATATGATGTGGGACAGTTTGTTTGCAGTGGTTCTTTGCAACCTGTGTTGAGCCTAGGATGGAATGCAAGAAGTTAAAGTCAAACACATTTTTAGCAGAGGACATGATTAATCATTGAAATAAACTACCACAGCAGATTCTCTGTCTCCTTAAGTCCTCCAGTGAAAACTAGTATTATATATGAAACGAGGTTCGGTGGTCTGATGGTCCCTCCTAATATTAAATTGAATAAATTTGATATTCACCAGAGAAGTCATTCTTGAATAAAACTTATTTCTTGATCTAACTGGTCACTGAATGAACTCATTCCCTAGCAACATTAACATTGACAACCTCCCTGTAACTGCTCTGTTCTGTTTGTCCTTTGAAGTATCCTAAAAGGAAAATCTCCCGGTGGTCCTTCATATCATTAGGGAGAGTTAGCAGCCATGGCTGATGTGCTTAGAAACCTACCCAAACCCCCCAAGTACAAACATGTGGATTCTGTGTAATGCCTGACTCCAAATTAGACTTCCAGCAGTGCTTGGAAAGCATAAGATTAATGCAGGCTCAGAGAAGAACTGGAGAAATTTCAGGTGAGTTTAAAAAAATCATTCAAATTAGTAGTGCTAGCCATTGATCTAACTTACCTCTAATGATTTAATCTAGTCTGGACAAAATCAAATTTCGCTGCAAAGGACTATGGAGTAAATGAGGTTTTTTGCTTTGTTTGTTTACTAAAAGAAGCTTTTTTTACAGGACAGATGGAGACTTTTCTATACCCTTTCTCTCCTCATCTTCTCTGGCCCCCTCCTTAGCTTGTTTAAGAATCCAGGACTTTGCTTTCTGCTAATGGGGCCTCTGCTAGTAAGGCTGGTGTTATAGCAATACAAAACTGCTGATTATTAACTAAGAGGCAATTAATATAGGGAGTCATGGCATCTGGACTACTACACCAGACTTCCTGCTTGGTCTTTGGCAAATACAGTCCCTCAGCTTCCCTCTCAGAAGACTGTAGTGGAAGTTCCTATACAAAAGAGTGTAGTGGAAATTCTTGTGCAACTTTAACTTAACTTTCAGTCTGTGCTGGCATCTGGGGTGTTAACATTTGATTGCAGCTCTGCTACCAGTAAGGGCAAAGGGAAGCTGTGGATGGAAAAGCTGACAGCTGTTTACAGCAAATCCTAATGGTGTGTCCTAGATTAGCAGGAAGGCTTGACGCATTGATGTTTAAGTCTCTTCTCATAAACGTTGCATCACCAGCAATAAGAAGTCTCTGTACGTCAATAGTTTTCTACCTGATCCCTCTTATTTTCTTCTAAATTATGTCATATTCTCGCTCGCCCTATCACCTGACTGCCAGACGCACAAAGCCGTTGAGGCCTGTCTGCGCTGACGGACAGGCCGTCAGCTTCGAAGGCACCCAGGTTTCGAAGCAGGGCTCACGACCGCGCGCGCAACGAGTGAGCTCCGGGAGGGGAGGCCGGGCGTGCAGCCGAGGCCCGCGCCGGCTGGCCGCCGCCGCCACCGGCTGCCCCCGGGGGCCTGCGGGGAAGAGGCCGCCGTGGCTGAAACCCTGCCGGCCCGCTGGGCGCGGGAGTGAGGAGCTACGTGAGCCTTGGAGCACAAAACCCTCTCCTGCCGGAGAAGCAGAAGCGCTCTTCGGTTGCAGGCGACCGCCTCACCCTCCTCCTGGCACTGCTGAATGCTGCGTCTGGCTGCAGCGAGGCCCGGCTGCTCCCTCCGGGCCGGCGAGCCGGGAGCCGAGGGTGACGCCGGTGCAGCCCGTGCCCTCGCCCACGGGGCACAGCCGGGGGGCACAGGCTGGGGGGCACAACCCTGGGGGGCACAGCCGGGGCCCTCTGGCAGCCCCCGCCATGGCACGTTGTAAGCAGGGCTGAGGGCCGTCAGGGGCAGTAGCAGGAGACGGGGCCAGAGACAGGGCTGGCGATAAGGCTGCAGCGTGGCCCGAGGTCTGTCCAGGAGCTGGGGCCAGGGCTGGGCTGGGCATGGACACGCCTCACCCCTGGGCCGGGGCCGGGGCCGGGGCCCGGGGCCGGCGGGGGCCGCGTGCAGGCAGGGGCCAGGCCGCAGCGGGGCTGGAGCCGGCATCGCTGCGGCGTTATGGGGCTGTTACTGACGGCCACCCTACACCAGCAAGGCTTTGGCTAACCTGCACCACGCGTGGCGGGAGCACAGCTCCGCTAGCCTCGAAGTGCCTTCAGGCCTTTTGCTGTCTTTAAAACTGTGCTCCTTCCTGCCCTGCAGCGTAATGTTTTTTAAATGGTTTTTAGGCCCTTCTTATAACTTTGTACAGGATGTGCAGGAAGTGACTTTTAAATATTTAGAAAGCCATTCATTATTTATGTGTCACATGCTTGTGGATGTGGAAGACCAACTGGTGAAACAGGAGACAATAAATGAGGAAGCGCTTAGCCTGAAGACTAAAACCCATCATGGGACTTAGTGCGCGAACCAAAGCGGCAGCAAATAGGTCAGCATACTTTCAACCCAGTTTGGGCTTTATAAATTGAATTTCAAAGAAACTTTTCAAGTAACTGGATATTTATATCATATGGAGATTTAATTGCAAGCTCCTGTAGTCCCTGAATTTATTAACTACTCACATTGCTTTTTTCAATATCTAATTTCATCATTTCACCCACAGGTTCTCAAAATAAAATCTTGTTTATTAAATAGCGTCCACCTTCAGATAACTAAACTGTGCTGTAGCTACAGTTTACCACATATCTTTGGGGGGGGGAAAGTGGCATAGAAATGAGGTAAGAGGGAAGACAGCCATGGTGGTGAATGCCACCCTAGAGAAATTTATTCTCTCTCTCTCTTTCTTACAGAGTTCCCATTTAAGGCTAGCAAAGCATGTGTGAAACTACCCGTAGATGTGTATAACTCCTGTGTGCCTCCATTCCTGACTGATAAAATGGTAAGTTTCAGCAAGTTCTATCCACTAGTAAGACTAAGAATTCACCATTGTTATGACTATGAATGCAGGCCAAAAATTAGCTACCGCTACGAAGCCTTGCTCACAGCATCTCTGTTTAAACATCACTGACAATGCCCATTTCTACCAACTCTTTATGTGGGACACGTGACCTTCCTGCACAGCCCTTATAGGACAGACGAGAGAACACCTTTGTACTGTAGCTCAGGCCTTCGAGATCTGAGCAGGAGTTTTCCTGCAGTTTTCTCCTCCTGTCTGTTGCAGAAGGAGAGAATAGCCTTTCTGTTTGCAGGGTGCCAATCCCCAGTCTGAATGGAGGAGAAAGCTCCCTAACATGAATTCAGAGTGATGAAAAAACAGAAGGGAAAGCAAAAAGGATTTGGGAAGCCTGAAAGTAAAGGGTGATGGCATAAGGACGATAGGTGGGGTGGGAGTGAGGGCAAGAGGAAATGGGTGAATGGGAAATAGGGAAGAAGACTGAAGAAGTGTGGTGACACACTCAGAGATCATCACTGCTATATGCACTCTGCAAACCCTATGTAAAAAGTAGTGTATGATCATATTTTCATATTTTAAAAATGCCCACAAGGCTGCCCTAATTGCAATATTTGTCAGTTCCCGAGAATCTGATCATCATTAACTGTGCTGGAAGACACTGTGGAAATCCAACTCATAAATATTATTTTTACACAAATAAGTGTAAATATGGGTATACATGTTTTCACATGAGTAATCCTTGACCCAGAAATGTCTCTGTCCAGCTGTGACACAGTATTTCCCTAATATAACTTAGTAATTGTACATTAAGGATGAAAGTGATCCTCTATAATTACAGACACAGGCAAGAAACGTGCACCTGTGATTTTGCCATCCCTTCTGGGTCCTGCCAGTACATGAACTGTTACTACAGCATCTTTTAATTCAAATTGACCTACTTACTTATAGACAGCTCTGGCTGAAATGACTGGGATAAAATGTGAATGAATTTTACTATTGACTTAACACAAATTTTTCTAAAATTTGAAGAGCTTTAAAAAAGGTAAGTATTCATATGATTCAATACTTTTGGGCTTCTTCTAGGAGATAATTGAACGTTACCAAAATCTATTACTATATTATTGTTGATCCAGGTGAAAAAAACACACCAGCAATCTTGATCTTAAGCCTGGCCATGTAACTTTTCCAGGCAAAAGTCATCAGGGATAGATTTTGGAGATATTATCTCCAAAGAAATAAAAAAAATTATTGACAATTATTTTGAAGCAAAAAATGGAAAATGTTTAATTTCTATAAGATTCTGCATTACCATATGTTTTATTCCAAAGTTTTCAAAACTAAGTTCTGTCAAAAGTGTCAAAATTCTAATAGGTGAAGTAGCATTTTTCCAAAGGAAAATATTTTGCTAGCCTCTTCCTTTCAAGAATTTATTGTGGGTGAAGGAAGAATAAATAGTCTTTATTTCATAAAATTATTTTTATTTCCCATTTCAGCTATTTATGACAAGTGTGTATAATGCCTTGGGCTATCACTGTTTGTATGACCATGGGGCTATCTCAGTCTGAGACACAACCAAGTTCACTTTGGTGTTTCATATAGCTCAGAAGCAAAAATGTTCATGAAAAAGGATAGTAAATGGAAAGGATCACTGAATAGCTTATCTGTTCTAATTTATGGATGGGAACCTGGTTCTGATACCACTTGGACAAACTTGACACTGGTATACTTTTTTCAGTGGTATTTTTTCTACTGGTCATAGGTCATACTCAATAGCAGAGTGGATCTTACAAGCTGTGAGGGACGTGAAAATACCTTGTAACTTAGGTTTCTTATAATGCCCAGGAGGTGCCTCTAAATGGCTTCAGCTGGATAGGAAGTCAATAGAAAATACGGAAATGTGTCATGAAATGTCAAAAGAGAGAATATACAGGAATATGTCCTAGTGAACAAATGCTGTAACACTGTCCTTTACCTTAGAACAGTGATTTCTCATAAGTTTTCCAGCTGATGTGGATCTTGAATAGAAGCTGTATAGCTCAGAAGTGATCTTCATTTGTGGCAAGAGAGAACCAGTCATTTTCTTCACGATCAAAACCCTACCAATGGATGCAATTTGGACTGGATCTATAGCAGCCAGTGGGAATCTTTCCACTGACTGCAGTAGGAACTGTTTAAGGCACTAGTTCTCAAATCAGCTTTGCCCAAAAACAAATAAAAAGTTCTCCCACCATAGATGCTGTGATTCAGCATGCTATTTTGTTTCTACAAAACTAATCTACAGTACTGCAGAACTAATATTCACTATGAAGTGGAAAAAACAGTTATGTAGCCTTTGGTCTTGTCAAGTTGAGATTTTTTTAAATGTTTGTTACTGAACAGGCATAACTGAAATGATTATGAGGCACTCATTCGTACGGTGCAGCAATTCTCGGAGCCTATTTCATTTTTTTAAATTGCAATTAGATTGTGTCCACCATTTAAATTAATAGAACTCATGGAGCCCCTGTGTTCCAAGCAAAAGATGCAGTGAAAGGTACATTACTTAAACAACTTACTCTCCGATGCTGAAAAGCAATTAAAATCTCTTCCTCTGTTTTGGCTAGTTTTGCTGGTTTACAGGGATCAGTCCTTCTGCTGCAGTGCTGGTGTGATAAGAAGTCTCTGCATTAATCTGGATTTCAAACTGCCGTAAGGATTTCAAAGCAATCACCAGAGTGACCAGTCCAAAGGATGGAAAAGTAAAATTGTAAATCTATTTATGAATAAGAATCCCTTCCTTATCGTTATAAAGTTTTCTTTAACTGTAAATGGCTACTAATAGAGCAGTTTCTTTATCTGTGAAAAGCTGAATGGTTCAAAATATGATCTTCCAACCCCAGTTCCCAGCACCTAATTCACTCCCTCCCCCCGCTCCCCATGACTGTATCTCACAGAAACCAGGAATCCTTTGACATTAGAACCATATTCAAAGTGATATTAATGACTCCTCCAACTGATCCAGTCAGTGGCATTAAATATAATGGTTTATTTTGTAAAAGCAACAGTAAATGTGGACACTTTTCTCATAGCTCCCAAGAGGCTGTGTCTTTTCAAAGTAGTCCTTCCTAACAGTTCTGATGAACTCAAGGAAGGATTAAAATCCCTCCAGAATTCCTCTTAAAGATTGCAAAGACCTTTGCAAAGCTTTCTGTTCTGTCTTACCCTTGCACATCCATCAGGATCTCTGCACAGTGCCCTCTCGGTGGGTTTCTGCCAGAGAGACAGCTGTAAATGCTGTCTCTTTTCACAGCAGCCCAGGAAATACATGTAGGTCCTCTGCAGCTTTGTCTACGCTGCTATGCTTGTGGACCTGCTGTTTCATGCCAGGTTCTATGCTACATTCACATCAGTTCGTGCCTGGCTCCACTCCTGTGCAAAGGAAATAGTTCTTCATCTGGGGAAATCTAGGTGTGGACCGACCAGCACATGATGAGTGTGAAATCCTGACCATAACTACAATATGAAAGTAATCTTTTTAAGGTCTGATTGTGTTCTGTTGTGCCCAGTCCTCCAAAGATATACAAGTAGATCCCCTGGATTCCTGTGCCCCAAGGCACACCCTAGTTGCCCATGCTCATCCTAGAGGTCAGCACTAAGCATGTGGAGGACAAGAAGGTGGTCAGGAGTAGTCAGCATGGATTCACCACAGGGAAATCATGCTTGACCAATCTGAGAGCCTTCTGTAATGGAATGACTGGCTGGGTAGGGAAGGGGAGAGCAGTGGATGTTGGACTTCAGCAAGGCTTTGGACACTGTCTCCCCTCACATCCTTGTAGGGAAACTCAGGAAGTGTGGGCTGGATGAGTGGACGGTGAGGTGGACTGAGAACTGGCTGGATGACAGAGCTCAGAGGGTTGTGGTCAGTGGCACAGAGTCTGGCTGGAGGCCTGTAACTAGCGGTGTCCCCCAGGGGTCAGTACTGTTCAATGTATTCATCGATGACCTGGAGGAAGGGACAGAGTGCACCCTCAGCAAGTTTGCTGATGATACTAAACTGGGGGGAGTGGCTGACACACCAGAAGGCTGTGCTGCCATTCAGAGGGACCTGGACAGGCTGGAGAGCTGGGCGGAGAGGAACCTCCTGAAGTTCAACAAAGGCAAGTGCAAGGTCCTGCACCTAGGCAGGAATAATCCCATGCACCAGTACAGGCTGGGGGTTGACCTGTTGGAAAGTAGCTCTGCTGAGAAGGACCTGGGAGTGCTGGTGGACAACAAGTTAAACATGAGCCAGCAGTGTGCCCTTGTGGCCAAGAAGGCCAATGGTCTCCTGGGGTGCATTAGGCAGAGTGTTGCCAGCAGGTGGAGGGAGGTGATGCTGCCCCTCTCCTCAGCCCTGGTGAGGCCTCACCTGGGAGTACTGTGTCCCAGTTCTGGGCTCCCCAGTACAAGAGAGGCATGGCCCTACTGGAGAGAGTCCAGCGGAGGGCTACAAAGAGGAAGAGGGGACTGGAGCATCTCTCCTGTGAAGAAAGGCTGAGAGCTGAGCCTGTTGAGGCTGGAGAAGAGAAGACTAAGAGGGGATCTCATCAATGCGTACAAGTATCTGAAGGGAGGGTGTCGAGAGGATGGGGCAGACTCTTCTCCGTGGTGCCCAGCAACAGGACAAGACATAACAGGCGCAAACTGAACCACAAGAAGTTCCAGCTGAACATGAGGAAAAACTTCTTCACTGTGAGGGTGACAGAGCACTAGAGCAGGTTGCCCAGAGAGGTAGTGGAGTCTCCTTCGCTGGAGATATTCAAAACCCGTCTGGATGTGATCCTGTGCAATATGGTCTAGAGGGCCCTGCTTGAGCAGAGGGGTTGGACTGGATGATCTCCAGAGGACCCTTCCAACCTCAACCATTCTGTGATTCTGTGATTCTGTGATTCTGTGATGTGCCTCACAGTACAGAAAGCTGCCATGGATGGGCTTTGAAGAAATGCTGTCATTAGCCTAAGTCTGGGAGGAGATGTGTGTGAAGGGAGAGTCCAGAGCACTGATTAATATGTGCAAGGCCTGTGCCTTCTCCACAAACTGTATTATTACCTTTGCCCTCCGTTGCACCTGAAAATAGTCCAAGATGGATCAGCTAGACGGGGCAGTCCTCTGGCATGACTCAGGAACTTAGCGCTAGCAAATGTCTTGAAACAGATACCTGTGCTGATAACAGTAGATAACAGAGGGGAGAAAGGACACGCAGAGTATGCTAAGGGCTATCTAATACAGTAAGCAGCCTTTAGTGGTCAGAAAATGTGGCACCCCTGATGAGGGGAAAGATTTTAAAAACACTACGTGACTTCCTGCCCCACTCCACTGACAGAAATAGAGAATTACAGGCTCTTCATAGATCATGGTCCCTTTTCTAGTTTGGTTGTGAAGGAGCAGTGGCTCAGTGAATTTTTGCTTAGCAGTCAGTAACAGCCCAGCTAGGGTTGCTGAGAATCAATCAAATGTGCTATGACTCCACCAGTAGCGTGCTCATGCCTCCCAATGCGCCCAACATGCACATAAACTTATTGCCTCCACTTCCTATCTGTTTGAATCAGCTGTCATGAACAGCACTCTCACAATACAACAGTATTTGCAAAGGACACAAAGCTATCTGCATTGTGCCCTGACCTACTTCTAGTTTTTGTCAAGAAATAGATCTAGCTCTGTGGCAAATGTGCCTAGGGCTCCAGTGCTGGGCCCATATGCCTCCCTCATGTTTGAGGATGCCCAGATCAGCAGGATATTCTCCATCTGTTTGCTTCTAATCAATCAAGACGCAGCAGAGAAGCAGCATTACTATAGAGCTAGTGGACAAGGCGGGCAGGTTGCTCCCATCCTCCTCTGCTTGGCTATGTTTGCTAGACTCCCAGTTCCTGATCTGCTCCTTCCGATCCTCTGCCCTAAACCATCAGGAAATGCACCAACCACTTATAATTAAAAGACCATGCTGCCTCCCTAAGTGCTATAATTTTTTTCACAAATGCCTGATTACTTTAGAGCAGAACCTCACTATTATGTTTTAATTACATTCACTTCTCCATGTGCAGGCATGTTGTGTAGAATAGGCCAGGATTTTTATAAAAAAAATGTCAGGAAAAACTAATTTCTTGTAGTCAAAATCTTCTGCAGAAAGTATCGGTTTTGACAAATCTTTCACTGGAGTTGCTTACTGTTCATATGCAATTTGAGGGGGATGCCTACCCAAGGATCTAAACATGGGTCTTCTACATTTTAAGGGGGTCCTGGAATTCAAAATGAATCATAAAGCTATTTGTTTTTAATTTGTGTGCTCTTTCTGGCTTAATGAAAGCAAAACAAAACAAGTTTCTCACTCATATCCCAGATTTAAAACAAACAAACAAACAAACTCTGACACCACCTTAATAGGCAAAACCCCGTCGCCTTAATATCCCATTCTTGTGAAAAATCTTTAGTGGATAACGCTCACTGTTATTGTGATTGGAATTATGTGATCTCGTCGGGTCAGTGTGCAAAACGGTTGGCTGTGCAGCTTCTGTGGAAGTGCAGTAGTATCCCATAGGGCCCCAGGAAAGAGCCTCATTGGGAATAAGATGTCTTTTAAACAAGAAATTGATCTCGAGTCAATACTACAACATTTAAACGTTTGTTTTTTCACAGATGTCACAGATGTTCTGTACATGCTTTAATCTCTTTGTGAGGATCATTCTGAGATACCTTAAGGTGGAGGAAGCTTTTAATTCTACCATTGAGGAGCTCAGGGAAATGCCATTAAAGAGATTTAGTCATGCCTTTTGAGGCAAAACCTATCTAATTATGATATCATAATCTGAGCAAAATTTTTTTTTTTTTTACTAAGTGGAAAGGGCAGTCTAGCTGATTCAATTTTAATGTGTGAACACAGCTATTAAAACATGAAATATTTTGAAGCCCTCTGAGTGAGAAGCTATTCAGCTAGAGGCGTATCTTGATCTTGCCACACATGCACACTGACACATTCTTGCTCTAGGCTTTTCATCTTTCTCAGAAAGGTGTGATGGGTCCATAACAGAAATTGATCGTTAGTTTGGAGAGTCCCACTTAAGAAGGGTACACCCAGTAGGCTGACATCTCCAGGATGAATGCTCCAACTGAGATGAAAGGCTATGTTAAGGTCAACAAATGCATAAGCATTTGGTGAGCTTCGTGTTTGAATCATTTCCCTGTGAACACAGCCACATGTCTGAGTGGCTGCCTCTTACAAGTGGTCTCTGTGGCTATCTCTATAATAGTAAAATTAACAATTCCAGGGCAGGAGATCAAATGCAGCTTCTGTTCACCCATACTATTTAACTGTTAGAATGGCCTGGTTCTTCCACAGTAAGCCAATCTGACACTTTTCCAGACTATGCCTTCTTATTGACCGTGGATTGCACGAACCTTTGATAGCTTCCAAAAGCAGCATGGAAACGGCAATTTTTTTCTTTTGTTGGAGTTGGGAGAGCTGAAGGAGAGTTCAGCTCTTTGGGCATAAGCTGTGCCATGCTGTGCCACTTGCCCCCAGAACCGAGAAGGCTTGCTACTCCTATTTAATTTGCAAATTGAAGTGGAGCCCATGGGTACTGCTCAAACTGGAAATGTAGTCTTTCTCACCTTCTCCCAGCTTTCTGAAAATATCTTTTCAGTTACACTGTTCTGTGGCTGAGGGGAGAACCTATAAGAAAATATATTTATAAAATGTGATCATCCATTTGTTAATGGTGTGAGAAAGGAAGATAAATCCTTTTTCCTTGGGCTTAACATCCCACCTTCCCCTTTTAAGATTCTTTTTTGCTTTGGGTATCTAAAATATTAAAACCTGGGTGAAATCCTAGCTTTGCAGATGTCAATGGCAAAACTTCAGTGATGAGAGTAGGCCAGATTGTTTCCTTTTTTCCACTTCCATTGCCTTTAGACTGGGTTCTCCTAGCAGGAAACTTAGCAATATTTGGGGACCAGTTTTGAGGATGAAGAGTTACTATTGAATACCGTGCCCAGGTGCAGCAAAGGCCGGCTGCTCCCTCCTCAGAGCAGGTGACTGGGAGCTGAGGGTGGCCCCCATGCGGACCATGCCCTCACCCATGGGGTGCCCTACTGCAGTGGCTGAGCACAGGGCAGAGCCGGGGCTGGTAACGGGGTCCTTCGTCATGTGATGGAGGCTCCGCTTGCGGCTACTCAAGGCCATTGAGGCTCATTAGTGCCTTCAGGGGCCTGACGCGCAGAATGAAATCAGTTTATAGGTAGCAACAGCAGGAAAAATAATTTAAATCATACATTCTGATGACCTCACACAATACTTTGCAGGATTACGCATCTCTTAAATTTTTTAAAAATCCTGTTTAATTTGTCTTTTGCATATGAAATGAAGCTGCCCCATCAGCTCCCTAGCAAGTCAGTGTTGCCACGTAGCAGTTGTTATATACTTTTTTCTTAAAGGGGGAAAAGGTTTTCCTAACCTAGTCTTCCTATAGCGTCAAGATATGGCTCCCTTTTCCACCTTCTTTTCAGCTAGGAATAATTCTTTTTCTTCCTTTATATTAGTTTGAAGGAGTCCTTAGATTGTGATGAAGTTCCCTTCTGAGTGTTCAGTTTATATGGTTATGTAAATCTAGCTCTTTTCCTCCTTTCTCCAGTGCTTTAGCCTGATGTGAAGTTATTCTTTGTCCTTTCAATTGTATGTAATTTTTTGCATTTTTCTTAAATTACACAGATTAAAACTATACACAGAAGTCATCATTTTAAGCTGCGGCGGCACAATTTTTGCTAAGGATAATAAATGTCCTACTGCTCAGGATGGGAGATATGAGGACTTTGAAAGTTCCATATTATCTAGGATTTGCAAAAAATGAGCTGAAAAACTTATGAAACTATTTCTCACTGTGTTTTATATCAGTTCTTCTACTTCCAGGTGGAAGTACTATGAGGACAACCCGGTCTGCTTTGGCTATAACCATTTTGTTATATGGCCACACTCTTTTCCCAGAATGGCTTATTTCTCAGATATGTTTCTCTAGCTTCATTAGATATTGCTAGGATATTACGCCACATCTTTGAAGCAAACCCTAACTTTATCATAGGTTTATTTATTTTTACATTTTGCACAAAAAATGTAGGGTTCTACAAGAGATATATCAGTGCTAGAGAAATAACAGGGTAATATTGTTCATTTGTGTCTACATAAAAACTGTTCAGTGAAAACTGCAAGTGAAAATATGTGCAGCTTTCTTAATGGACAGTGCACAAACATAAAGTTGAAAATAGAGCTGATCCGTAAAGCATCTAGCAATAAACACCGAGATGGAAGTTACTTAGTAATTCCTCTGATGAGGCATAAATTAAAGCTGTAGTCCACTCCCATTGTAGTGTACTGGAAAACTTGAAAAAGAAAATTTGATGAGGCTTAGGCCTTTATTCATAACTTATCAGATTTCAGAATCTCTCTGCAAATCTTCAGATTCTTTCTCAAGACTCATTTTTTCAGCAAGACTTCCTCTACTAAATGGTTAAAGAAATGCATGCAGCTGAGATATATTACTTGAACTCTAAGTGTAATGTCCCCTCTCCGTCTGATAAGTTTCCCTGCCTACGCAGTGATTCATTATGTTTTATTTTTGCTTATATTCAATTCAAGGATTTTTTTTTTTGCTTAGAAGTTGTCCATGCACTACGAACAGTTTAAAGGTATAGCTGTACATACAAATATAATGGAAACACTGTATATGTGTTTTGATGTTTATGTTTCCATATATTCAAATTAAAATCTTGTCACAGGATTTCATTTCAGCTCTTTATTTAGTTCCTAAAGGAATAAGAATAAATCTTCTTATCAGATAAATAAATAAATCTGTTTTATTTGCTTTATTATCTGCAGTATTTTTTCCAACACTTCTCACAATAAAATACGCATCTTTCTTTTAAATTAGATCAGGCTTCCCAATTTGCTAGATCCCTAGGTTAATACATTACATGTCAAAGCTAGAACAAGCAAATCATTGCAGGATAAAGTTTACTCTGTAGACCTTCTAATCTTTTACTTTCTCAGAGAGCTACAGAATTCTCTTGTCCTGATTACATGGATTAATGTGATGTAATGTAAGGACTTTTAAAACTAATCATCCTAAATAAATTGAAAAAGCTCATTTCTGGTTTTAAATGAATTAAACAGAATAGCTGATACAAAAGGATTTACCATTTCTGCAATAATCTCACCTCTTTGTTTCTTCCAGTCCAGTTTTACAAATCAATGATTAACCTCTATTTCTGTGATTGTCCTGTGATCTTATTGTTAGTCTTTCATCTCTATCTATGTATTTGGAGTTCTTTATTCTTCTTTGCCTAGAGATAAGAAAAATAAGGTGGTGAGGTGAATTGGACCACTGGAAAACCACAGGAGTTCTTTGTATTATCACCTTGGATGATAATTAACAATATATAATCTCTGCATATACTCAGACCTTTCTATGTACTCTTAACAGTCTGGCTAGGTCCCTTTTTCACTTTCTCATCCTTGGTGCTTGCTTTACATTTAATAGGCCTTTTCTCTTCTCCTTCAAACAAGCAGAAATTACTTCCTCAAGAACCTTCCCTTCACTTTTCCCACTTTTTGAGTTTTGTCTCTTCAATCAAATTCAGCACTTCTAGATCATTTAGGAAGATTCCTAGAAGCCTTTAGAAGGGCTCAGCCTTCCATCTGAAGGCAGTTTTATATGATAGTGGAATAACAGCAGTATGAGGAATGGCTTACAGGTTGTTTTCTAAATAAAGACTTTCAGGTCAAAAGATAATGATCTTGGGAAATTCTCTATTTTGAAAATGTTTTGGAGTGTGTATTTAGTGCCGGTTGTAAAATACTTACTATGAAAAACAAGGCTATGTTTCAGGGACTGCCCAAGCAAGCCCCCCATCAAAAAAAGTCTTCACAAATGACTTCGTCAACCATGATTTTGGAAAGATAACTACACAACTCAGAGCCTATGCTAGTTGAATCTATGACATTTCTGCTGAGAACAGCAGTGTAGTTCTCAGCTGCAGTGGTAGATCTTTGTTAATTCCTGGAAAACAAATAAAGATTTCGGTATGACTGACTGTTTTATTTTCCATAGACACAAAACATATTACGAATGAGTGGATAGCCAACGTTAATATGCAAATATTGGATCTATAGCCTTTGTCTGGGACAAAAGAAGGTGACCGTCTCAGCCTACTAGTGTTTGTATTATCTCGGTCATTTAAGCAAAATTAATCTGGCTCATTTGAGTTTACTTATCTACAATCTGGCACATGAAATGCAGGAAATGCATTTCTAAATTAGTTGCTGATTACTGAATTGGATGATAGTTGCAAACATGACCTCGGTTAAATTCTGCTTAGACATGAAAACTAATTCAATTAATAGAATCCATTATGAATACAACTTAGCTGCACTCTAAATGTAGACATCTTCCTGCCCTTGATGACCCACTAAGCTCCATTAATACAGGCTTCTTATCTCTCTTGTGTTAATGTTGAATAAGTTCCCTTGATGGAGTTCCTCTAATGTAAAACTTAAGTAAAAACATGTCAGACTAAGACATATTCCATGCTAGTTTATCTAGGATTGCTGATGTCCACTGTCAGGCACACTACGCAAGCAGGTTCCACAAGATGCTTTGCTAGCCTGAAGTTAAAAATATTTCCTTGCACTTTGCTTTCCACAGAGAGCACAATACCCTTTCTCTAGCTTCCTTAGCTAGAAAACAGCATTATAAAAGCACTTAGAAAAACAGAAGAAATGTAATATTCATGAAAATTTGCAATGTATTCAGCAAAAATGTGAATGTGGGAAAGTATCACTCTTTATCTGATCTCTTCTTAACTTCATGCTTGTCAGCTGTCTGATAGATTGAGATTAGAGAAGGCTTACTTGTTAGTTTTGTTAGGTTCAAAATTGACTAGGTGTGCTAAGGTTGTTCTAAGAAGTCACATGCTTACTTAAGCGGAAATCAAGAGGCAGAGTTGATGTTGATAATTCAAAGAATCATCCATACAAAGCAAAACTTTGCCAGCAATTTCCTATCCTTTTCATGTTTGTACTTTATTTGTCTTGGCAGAAGATGACCGACAGGTATAACTATGTTGGAGAAAGTGCTAGAGAATTTTATCTTAATTATGCTTTTTATAACCCAAATTATCCAATGGACATACTTAGCCACAAATATTTCACATGACGTTTGGGATATTTATCCTTTAGTTTAGGCATCAGTTCTCTAATATTTAACTCCTCTTTATTCTTGTAACATCACTAGGGCAAAATAACCATACATATCTTCTGCCTGTAAACAATTTTTAGCTGATTTCTTAAATCACTGCAACGGAACCAAGAGGTCAGTACATCCTATATATCGAGGTTGCTTTTCTCTGAGAGAAGTATTCCTGTTGGAGACATATTTACAAAAAGGCAGTTATATGTCATCTAAAACAGGTACTCTTCTCCCTGACAAATTCTGGTGATATGCTGCTAAACTTTCTGGGAGATATTTTTTTTCTTTTGCCAATTGATGTTCACTTTATCCATTATTTGATATAATGTGAAAAAGAAGATTACAAAAAGCAGTGAGGAGATTGCTGAGTACACCTCTTCTGAGGTTGTGTTGCCAATGCAGCTTGTATGCAGCACCACTAAAGAAACTGTTTAATTGCTTCTTCTACAAGTTATTTGTATTTTGTTATTTGTTATATATTGTTCCATGTGCTGTTTTCAAGGACAGGAGAATTAGTTGGTAAAACTGTGATCTTTATGGGAAGGTCCTTTAGAATAAGGTAGACAAAAGAATTTTAGAGAATTTTGGAGTCAACTTTTTAATTTTAATACGCAATAACACTTGTATGACATTTTATAGAGAGTTTAAAAGCACATAGGAGGGAGAATCCTAATTGTATTTTATAGAATTTCAGGAAAATCCTTTTATATACTATTAATGACCTTGTGAATGGCAGTTCTGAGATCTCCTCTGAAGTATTGCATACAGCTCTGGTCCCTTAGGTGCAAGAAATATCAATTCAAAGTGCAACAGGCAGAGGAAATAGCTATACAAATGATAAAAGAAATGCAGACCTTACCATAAGAACCTGACTTGTTTAGACTAGCAAAAAGAAGGCTTTGGTGGCCATGTTTGCTCTTTGTGCCACATCATGACAGTAACCAACAAGGAAAAAGTTCCTTTTCAGCTTAATGACAATGATGGCCCAAAAACAAATCAGTATACACACTGGCCGTAAGTAGTAATGCACAGGAGGTAAGAAGGTGGATTCTAACTATTAAAACAGTGTATATTCCAAGCAGCCTTCCAATCAGGGTAATGTAAATAGAAAACATTAAGCACTCTGAGATGGACTTTGATACATCAGAGGGGTTGTTGTATGGTGCCTACATTCATGGGGAAGCAGACAAGCCTTCTGCAAAGGAACTGGACTCCAAGGCTATGTGTAAACCAGTGTTTGCAAGGCGCAGTAGCATACTCCCACACAGTCTGACTCCATACCAGTGTGAGATCCCAGTCTGTGACAGGCTAGTTACCACAGAAAGAAAACTTGGGCATTTGGGCCAGGCAGGAGTTTAGCATACTACAGCAGGTCCCTGTTCTAAATTATTCAGGGACTGAGGCCCCAGGCATGCCAGGGTGAGCTTAATACTGCGTACTGCAGCTTAATTTACATAAAAGCTAACATTAGTGCAATGGTGTCACACCACCGATAGCAGTCTCATTGGCCAGGTTCACTCAGGCAGGTGTAGTCTGGGTACACTGAGAAGAAACACGCTGGTCTGGATCTCATCAGCCCCTATTATTTTTCCTTAAATGCTTGTCAATTTTCTGCTGTGTTTGGAGACTCTATCTATCTGTCCATCTGCCTGTCTGTCCATATAGCTGTTTCTCTGCCTACCTACCCTCCTTCCTGTGAGTTTTCATCTTCTTAATCATGATGTAACATCTCTTTTTGCATCATGCTGTGAGACTCTTGCTCAGACTCTGAACTGGGGTGCTGCTGTTTCTCAAGACCACCAGCATAGCACCTAAATTTGTGCTGCTGATCAGAAGACAACTCATAACTCTTTTGAGGACTCCTGACATTACAGTTAACACACGGTGCTAGAAACATTTGTCTGCTGATTTGCAAATTATTATTGTAGCATACTCCCAGAAACTAACCAATGTAAAGTGTTTCCAGTCAGTATTTCCATACATTTCATGTTTACTTGCTGCAAAGACACTTAGGAATGAGGATTTAAAATATAAACTATTCCTTGAGAGAAGGTGCATGACAGTAGCCATGAATCCTTCATGAAATTTATTGCTGATGCACAGAAGCATAAACAGGTTCTCATTAAGATTTAAAAAAATCTTTTAAGTTGTCTCTGAGTTCATAAGTTTCTGCTCTATCTCTTCTCTGAGTGAAACATTAATTTTAAACCCTAGGAGAGGAGCTCTAATGGTTCCCTGGTATGTCATTTTTTAGAAGTGGGAGGGTTTTTTCTTCTTCATTCTGAAAATTTGTCAGTGAATTCCTGGAGCAAAAGAGGGACTTTTAGAGCTATGAGTGGCATGACTCACTCACAAAAGAGGCAAGTACTGCATGAAGGTTGCCACCACATGTGCCATTCACAGTAATGTGACCCAGGCTAGCAAGCACTTTTTGGTGCTTCTGCTTACTGGCATGTCATTATCTATGAACACTATCTATGAACACAGTCTCCCCTGTACTTTCACAAAAGTCTTGGGAGAGGTAAATATCTGAGCTTCTCTCATGATCAGTGTGGATGGCTTACATGGCCACCATCTTCATCTGGTGGCCTTCCTATCTCTTCTCCAGGAGGTTCCAGCTAACGTTTCCCCCTAGGAGAGCACTAACCTTGCAACTGAAGAGAAATGTACTGCAGGATGCAGTACAGCTGCTAAAGCATGGCATTCCTCAGCGGGCACAATGCAGGGGCCAAGCACTAAAGAGCTCTGTGAGTGAGGGGTGGGGGAAGATCAAGCAAGGCTTGTGACTTACAGGGGGATTGACTTCTTATTTAACATCACTTAGGAACCTTAAACTTGCCAGTTTGTCTGTCCTCCCTTCCTTCATTCCTTTCTCCCATCTATCCATCCATCCATGAAGTTTTCATTCTGCTAACATGATAGAACACCTCTTTATGGCAGGATGTTATAGATTTTTTTTCTCCAAGTCTCAGAACAAATAGCTAAATTTTAATTTTGTAAACTTCAGTCATTCTGAGAGACAAGAGAGGAATGACAAGTTCAACACTTGCAAACTCCTGCTCTCTAATATGCCTAAAGATCTAGAGTATAAGCAAGTGTAACAGAAGGTTGCTGGGGCAAGCACTACAAAGACTGTCGCATGCCAGTGTTGTGCCAGTGGAGGAAGAGAAGTTGTGACCAATTTCACCTCCTGAAAAACCAGGTATCCCACTCATTGCACATAGTTTTAGCCATAGGGTCAGCCCATCATGTTTTCAGGCGCAGTGGCTCCCATCACTGTATCTATCTGGAATGGAGAGGCGGTAGAAAAATGCCTCCTTCCACTGACTGGTTCGTCCTGACTTCAGTATTGTTAACTCTTACTGCTTTACTCCAGGTCTTATGCTGTTTTCCTATGGGGTGAACACCGTAGATAAAAAAGATGGGAAGTGCCAGGGAAAGTTTGAGAATGTGAAGCTCTGCTGATGAAGAGTGAGAGAAAGAATGTACATTTTTAGAAGGCCACAGCATTTCTTTGAGGCCAATGTCATGAGTCTGGGAATGATTTTAATTACCTCTGTGTTGAAAGCACCCTCTCTCAAGCATACCCCCAAGGTGGGCAACAAAGGATGGCTCTGACACTGACCCCCTGTTGCTTCCTGCTTCATAATGCTCCTGGTCACTGAGATAGCAATGGTATCACCCTGCTGGCAATAAGGAGCCTTAGAGCCCAGGGCACATTTGGCAAAGGCAGTAATACAAACTCTGTATTTCCTCCTCATGATTTCAAAACAGATTGACAATTTTGGAGGGAAATTTTCCTTTTATGGCCTCTTGAAACCTGCTAGCGGTCCTTGTGTCTCCTGCCTGTATTTCTTCAGGAGAGTTCCAATTTCTAAACAAAGGCAGAACAATGAATTGAAAGAGATCAATCTTTGCTGCTCCTGGGTTATGAATTTAGGCTACCGTAACTAGATATAAACCAATAATTCAACTCTTAGTTAAGAAAAAGAGGCAGTGGTTAGACTTTTAAGAAAAAAAAAAAGACTTGTGAAATAGCTGATAACATTCATTTGCATAAAAGGAATGATTCCAATGTGAGATGTCTTTCCCAGTTAAATCTGGAATATTGATTTATACTTTTTTCTTCTTGTTTTTTATAACTTATTCAGCTAGTCTCAATACTCTTACATTTCAGTCGTTTGAATTATGTGATCTAAAATAAAACCAAAAAAGTGAGTTTTTAAAACTTCACATATTAAACATTCATGCTTAATTAAAATCTCCTAATTTTCTCCTAATGAGAGACAGATTAATTGGGCCTTCCTGAAACCAAGCAGAAAGACACAATCTGCAAAAATATAAATAAGGATTGTATGCCAACTTTTCCAAAGGTTAGGGTGTACTGATTTCAGCAACTTCAGTGAGGAGTCTTTGTCAGAGGCACCTGGAATAATTTCCCATTTTTATATGATATTTAGCTGTGAAGCTTTTGATACTTGTTCCAACTTTGAATTATAACTCAAATATTTTTTGATAAATGTTTCCTGACACATTAAGCATCAAAAAAAGAAGTACAGTAAACTCAAGGTCTCCTTAAATACTTCCTCCAGAACAACTCCTGTGCATGAATTTGTATAAGTGTTTGTTTTGGATAAAATTGATAACATGGTGAGAGCAATGAAAGAGAAAATTGAATTCAATGACTGTTGAGCTCCGATAAAAAAAATAATAATTTTTTTTGATCTCTTTATCTTTCCATAAGAGGACAAGCTTTAGGCAAGGTTGCAAATGCAGATCATATATTTCAGAATATATACTGCAGGCACCAGAGTGCTGTGCATAGTTGGGTAGAATCAGATGACAGTGGCCCATTCAGAATCACGTTTCTCCTCTTTAGGAGACAACAAAGAACGGAGCAAACGTAAAAACAAGCTATCGGTAAACAAAAAACAATAAATAGCCATAAGAATGGCAGGAAACACTTAAACCCTCAGACAGAAGCCAACTCATGAAGGTAGCATTGCTTAAAATGCTCCAGACGGAAACACTTAAACCCTCAGACAATTAAAGCCAACTCATGAAGGCAGCATTGCTTAAAATGCTCAAGACTTACAACTCAAGACTTAATTCAAGACATAGATTTTTACTGAAGATTAATTTTAACTCTTAGATAACCAGCTACTTCTGGAAACATGGGCCCTGTCATCCAAATCTTCTGCAAAGGGTGAATCCTCCTGAGGG
Source organism: Struthio camelus (assembly GCF_040807025.1). Classification (NCBI taxonomy): domain Eukaryota; kingdom Metazoa; phylum Chordata; class Aves; order Struthioniformes; family Struthionidae; genus Struthio; species Struthio camelus. Next base: position 84,238,027 of record NC_090944.1, on the reverse strand, counting down.
TGCAGTTAGGGCCTGGTCAGGACTTTTCTTGAAAAAGAGCAAAAGCCCGTTCCCATCTGGAACCACTTTTTTGGCCTATGGTTAAGGGAGAATGTGTTTTGGCCAACAGGGTCTGTCAGATGTGTAGCTACTTGAATATATATGACGAAAAAAAGCAGCATCGAAGTGAAAGGGCACATCCGATGCGGTATTACCAATGTACAAGCCCAGCCAGCAGAGGCTGCCCGACAGTTATGAAACACATTCCAGTGCTTATAATTTTTAAAGCAACATGCTCACTTTCCTGCATGGTCTGTGTTTCTTAATTGTCAATGTAGTTTATAAAACAAATCAGGCTGGTCAAAATGGCCTCGGTGCCTGTTGAGTGTTTGAAATGTGCAATTGGACCATAGAGATGACTATTTTTAAAACACAAGAGAAATAAAATAAAAGTTTCAAAATGACTGCAAGATGTGATTTGGGCTTTACAATAAGAAAAGTGCTGTTAGACTGTTTTCTGGATTGCCTTTGACTCAAAGAAACAGTAAAGAAATGCAAGTGGGAATAAAAGTTCCTAACGTTATTCCCACAAACAGACCCTGCCCAGTGCATTCACAGAGTAATTTCATGCAGTAAAGGTACAGGTTTTTTGCTAAGTAGACTAAACATCCAGTGTACCATACCCTGGTAATGTACAGCTTTGATCTGCAGTAGTACAAATGATGGCAGCTCCAGCCAGGGCTGCCTCCTACGGAAGATTACAGATTCCTGCATAAGAAGTTAGAAGTTGGTATCTCAATTATCTTTAATAAAGCAACTTAAGCAACTGCTTAACTATGGCTTGACTTAGCACAGTGAATTAAAGTCCTGAATTCTGAAAAGTGAGCAAAAGCTGGAGGCACACAGGCTGACTAATGGAGCAAAGCACGCTTACATTTTTTTCAGAGGGAGTGACAGTGGGTGTGTGCAAGTAGTCTGCTTCCCAAGTCTGTTGCACTGTTTGCATTCATTTTTGGAGCTGACAGCAGGAATAGTCAAGCGCTCTAGCTAGTCCTCAGAGCTCATGGGATGTTACCTGGGGAGAAGAAATGTGGGTGTTTCAAATACTGTAACTTTGGCGAAGCTACTGAAGAAAATCTCATTGATTATGGAGGTTTTTTAGGCTTCACCAAAGTAACAGTCTCAGTTTTAAGTTCAGCTCAAATGTGAAATAAAAGAGCTACAGCTAGACTGTAGCTAGCCAGCCTTTTCAGACTGGGCGTTAGAGGGACCCAATGAGTCTCCCTAATCCGCAGTCTGATTAACAGTGCTTTTAATTAGTCGAGCAGCTACAGAGTTAGATACCTCCGCACAGGCCTGTTTGTAACCCAGCCAAAGAATGATGTTTTTATGGATTACAGCCTCAACATTGCCTTCTCTTTAGCGCCATTTCCCAAGTATAAATGTTCTATCTCTGTGTGAAAGCAGTGCAGATAAACTGGTGCAATATACAAAGCTAAGACTTTTTTTGTTGCATGGTAAACTTGAAGACATAAAATGAGAAATGACATTGAAAATGTCTATAATCTCACACGTGATATTAATGGTGAGCTTTTTAGGCACTTCAGAAACAGCAGTCTGTTATTCGTGATTGTTAATGGCTTAAAGGCAAATAGATCAGCTTAATAGACAGCAAAAAAAGAAAGCTACAGAAACATTTGATTTTGCAGCTAGAAATACTTGTATTTTTTATGTTGATCCCGTTGCCAAAGGCAGTAAGTCTGAACATCAACAAACAGGTACCTCAAAACAGAGAAATTGTATTGCGGTATAAGCAATCTAACATCTCAATATTTTTCCAATGGGATATTTAATTTCTTTTTGTTTAAAAAGTTGTTGGTTTATGTTCTATTGCAAATACATGAAGGCCTAATGCCTGTCATTTTCACTTCTGTAAAGCACGGGGGTGGCTATAGTAGGGTGCTGAGGCTCCCTTCCTTTTGTCTCCCATCCTAAGCAGCACCATCCATGAAGGCAGGTATTCCCAGGCATTTGATGGGCCAGTGCCACATCCTTCTCATTTCCTCACCTCCCTGAGCTGCATGCAGGCACAAAGGGTTAGCCAAATATTGCCAAACTAGGATTCTCCACTCAATCATCATGGTGTTAATATTGTAGAGCCATTCTGAACAGATGTAAATAGCTATTAAAATGCAGGACAACAGGGAATAAGATCAGTAGAAGAGAGAATCACGGAGGAAGCCACCCAAGAATGGCTGCCCAGGGATGCAGGGGTTGCTTAGCAGCATAACATCTTTGTTCTAGTGTGAAAAGTAGGCATGAAAAATAGTGAAAGGAGAGCAACTGGAAAAACATTTCTCAGTATAACTGTGGGCTTTCCCTCTTCTTACCTCTTTTTTCTTTGACAGTGCTCTGTCAAAGCTAAATTTAGGCAAAAGGTAAGCTAAATTTAAGGAAATTTATGTTTGACTTTATTTTCAGATTCAAATGAGCAACAAAGTTAATGCAGTTATTGCATTCTACACTGCAACTAATGACCTATGGCCAAAGCAGTTCTACTTTCCTCTCTTTGATTTCTTATCCTATAATACCCTGTGTTGAGAGAGTATGCTATCACCTCACAATTTCCAGTAATGATATTATATCACAGAGGAAAGAAATTAATTAGTTACTCAACGGTGACAAACATGTCTTCAGTGTAAAATTCTTTATATTTTATCCCCCATTTTCAACATATAGTTATCTGCATGCACAGATAAAGTGGAGTTCATGAATGCAGCAACCATTTGCTCCTTTCAATCAGGTGGATGTGTTTATATTTAGATCAGATCCATGAGTGAAACTGAAGTATATTTTCTGCATCATTGAATATCAACAGGGACAATGTGCTATAAGCCATATTTTCATTTATGGATTCTTGATTTAGCCCTTGGCTCGCGGAAAACACCCTGTGGGTTGCTTTATAGTACAGTTGGCTTCCGCATCTTTTATTGGTGCATTTAGCAGCTGTGAATGGCTGATACAAAGTTAAATTCACGTTCATCAGTGGCACTGTAGGCTCTATGTTCAGTTACAGGACTGTGGAGGGGATGGTAAAGAGCTATTTCTGACTGGTAGCAAGACAGAGGATTTACATCCACGAGGAGCTGAAATAGCCAGCTTAAAGACCATTTAGCAGAGCAAGACCTTGGATCAAGTGCCACTTTCTCTTTGTTGTGGTCACGGAATTCAATTTCTACATGGAAATCCATGTAAAAATATCAATGCCTCTCTTAGGCAATTTTTCAAAATCTTTTGAGTGGAAATATCTATCATTGTCTGTGTTTAGTTGAAAGAAAAACTGTGCCTATTAAATCCACAGTTCTGCTCTGTTTAAGCTAAAATCATAAAGGAGACCAAAATCCATTTCCAAGATGAAAATGTCTGTCCCAACTTCATACCTTTTAGGTCAAAATTTGATAGCCAGCATTATAGAAATCTTTGAAAGGTGACCAATTTAGGCTATCACTTGGGGAGTTGAATTGCAGAGATGAAGGTAATGACACTGAGCTTGAATCTCTGTTCTTAACAGCCACAGGAAAGAAGAGAAAATCCTTCGGGTACCCTGCACTCATACCAGTAGTTATACCCCCAAATCAGTCTTGGCCTTAGAGGGTTGAAAATTAAAACATCTTGTTTTTTATTACTGTAAATTACTACTAGCAGTTTCTATTAATGGCTGACAAATAAAAGATCATTTGGCAAATGCTTCACACATCTAATGGCAACTTGTTTTAGATCATACATTCCTTTCAACTGAACTTCTGGGAGTATTAGAAAGACCGGGATAAAGGGAAATGGCAACAGATGTAAGTTTTTACAAACTATTTGAGGGAAATCTTATTAAATTACAACAGCTACTTCAAGTTATCTATGTAACTTCAAATTTGGATGGATTTGGAGGGACTACTTCCCTATAGTCTTATTTTTAGGGTGGCCCTTTGAAGCAATGTCATCCATTTCCTGGGAACAAACTGTTTATGTTGCCTTGCAAGGCAACAATGTTTCTCTTCAGCTACTCATGACAAATTTTGTTTTCTCCTCCTAAGTCAATTATTTGATGGGGAAAAGTGTCAAGCTGGCAAGGAAAGCTTAAACGGATTTGCTAAAAAAAGGAGATATTAGCGCTTGCTCTTTTCCTCTTGCTATTGACTGAACTAGTTGGCCGTCGCTAAGTATTTGTTCTTACTTCTCTCCATGTTTAAGCTGACTAGTGTGCAATTAAGGCAGGAGTCCCCTGGTGGGGCTATTAAGCCAAACCTGCATTGCAAGATCTTGCCCTTCGTAACTGCTATTTGTGTTGAGGTGCAGCTTGTTATATTGGGTGAAGAAAGTTCGCAAGATGTCACATTTTACTGTGTGCCCCCTTCCCCATATGAAGGGCAGTTCCTGTGGCAGGATGGATCCCAAGAACTGGGCACCATTATGGGGCTGGTATCTGTAGAAGGTATCTGTTAGCAGTCTGAGGTGTGCTGAACCAGCTGTGCTCAAACAGGAACTGGATTTTGTATCACTCTCTCCTCCATGGGCTACAAAAGCTCTAAATTTTGCCCCTAGTAAAGGGCGTCGCACTTGTGTGTGGAGCGATAAAGGACGGCAGCCTCTTCATGAAGCCTCTTCTTGCAGAATCAGACAGGGGGTGCTGTTATGCAAGTACCAGTGATAAAGCTGACCTTGAAAAACAGTTAAGTATTCATAAATTATAATATCAACCTTTCTTTTATTCTCTACATACTTCCTTACCTCCTGACAACGAACCATGGCAACATCATATAAATATTTTCCCTGAAAACTTTCCATAATGTAATTGTAATTATGCTTGTTTTCCCCACCTAGGATGTTTCTGAGTGTCAGAATCAGACACAAACTAAAGCTGGCTCCTGGCTTTTTTCATGAATCAATGAGGGAGCATGTGATGGAAGAACTAGTTCATAAAACTCCTGGCAAGTTGAAAGTATTCAAACAAAGTGATAGCCATGCAAGTTGGTTCATTAGTAGTCAAATAGAATGCAGTCATGAGGAGTCTTATGTAAGCACCAGAGGTAGAAAGCTAAAAAGGAAACCAAAAAATCTCCTTTCTCTTTACCCTGTGGGAAAGAAGGAAAGAAGCAAGCTCTAGAAGGCTTATTTTATGCAGAAAGTAAGTCTAACCCAGGGTATTCATCCTACTGTTAGGTTGTACTGTTAGAATTCAGTTTGTTATCTGATTCTGAAAAAGGGAAGCGTGTAAACGCATTCATGAATCAGACAGCAGGGACTGTAGAAAGGTGGTCAGTCTTAACTTCTAGGGCATAGACCCTATCTGGGCAGGACATGCAAGTGTAACAAGCAGAGTAATACGAGTCCATATTAAAGATAAGGGCCTTTGCCTAGAAATCGCTTCCCATAGCTGGTGATGTTTCCCCTTGAGGATAAGCCATATCTTCCCAGCCAGCAGAGTAGGTCTGCAACAAGGAGCTATTCTTGTCATGCCCCTAGGCAGCAGGGAATTGCTGCATAAATGCTAGGGACCATGAAGATAGTCTCCAGGGTTTTGGGTCTACATGTGTTGATTTCCACCAACTCCAAGGCTGTCATGTGAAGAAAGATGTTTGACCAATATAGTGTTTATCTGATTTTCTGCCTGTTATTCAGAGCCTGAAAACAGCAACACAAATTTTGACACCTAGTGGGAGGGATTTCATTGTCTGTGGTTTTAAAGACCATAAGTGCTTATTTTCAGTTAGTTTTAGGAAGACTTTTTTTTTTTTTTTGTAATAATGCTAACTGGCAGGTTTGTCCTTTAACTGTTCCTTTTCCACTCTTTTCTCATGTTTTGTACGGTATACAACAAATGTAGTGGGAAAAATACTATGTGGCATTTGCTTTAAAAAGCAGTCATTCATCTAAGAATATTAACAGGAAAATAGGAAGTTTTAGCGCTCTTGCACTTCTAAATCTGCATATTCATTTTAAAATCAGTCTTGTTTAAAAGCATCCAGGAAGCTTGATGTTGCAGAAACTGAATGGAATATCAAAAAAAAAATGATGACAGAATTGTAAAGACATTGCATTAGGAGTAATTTGTTCTCAAACCAAAGGTGAAACATTCTTTCTAGTAACACTGTATTTATTCTGCATAAACAACTGAAAATGCAAGTAAGATCCGTTGATGAAGACATGAACCCAAACAACTGATACCTGATTAAACAAAACTCAAGGAGGTGTCTACTCTATTGCAGAGATATCTCTGAAAGAGAAGTTTTTAAAGAGGTTCCTTAGTCTGCGCTCTCTGAGTTTGTTGAACAAAGCGGCTTTTTCATGAACACCTTTCAAGAGGTGTTAGATTTTCCATTGCCTTTCATTTGTTTAAGTCATCCACACCTATAAATGTTACCAATTGAGAAGGATTGCATGTTATACTGCTTGTGCAGGGGGGCAAGCAACTTCCCAAAGTTCAGTGAACGGAGATCTAGATCTCTCTAAAAAAGAAATGCAGAAATAGCCCTCTGTGAAAAATGCTCTACTTGATGCTATTGCACAGAAAGGATGACATCAGCCATCTGGATGAAATAAGAAGCCATGGCAGAGCTAAGATCACTCTCTGCGGAATAGATTTTAACAGGAAACATGCAGAAGTCATTTTCCTTTATCTACTGTTTTTCAAGTCAGTACTTGAATCCTTGCACATTCCATCCCCAAAGACAATATCCAAGACCCAAGGCAGTTCTCAGTCTTTCCATATGGGTGTTCATGCTTCTGCAGCTTTTTAAACTCTTTTAGCCAACTCTGGTTCTCTGGTTGTTAATCTCATTGTGCAAAATGCATGTAGGTAAAAATTCTGATTCTTACATATATGCTAATCTACACTGAACAGCCAAGCTGAGAGGCTTCTGTTTTAAATACAACAAAAAATTGTGTAGGCTTTAACTTGAATTTAACTCATAAATTATACTTAGAAATTCTTACAAACTAAACTTTAAGCATTTTATTGGTTGAAAATCTTGGGTTGCACAATGCATGAGTAGCCATCAAGCTTTCCCATTAATAGAACTGAAGTCCTTGCTCATCCACACAGCATGTTCATATTAGTATGAATGATATGATAGCTGGAAATAACATGAGCATGGTATGTTACCTGAATTGTGCAATACGAGAATAAGACTTGATCAATTATTCCCACTATCTATCATAAATAGACAGGATCAAGCATAGATCACAAGGATGATCCTGATACACAGGCAATGCCGATGCTGGCTGCAGCCACCAAAGCTTGAAACTGGTCATGCCACTGCAGTCTAAGTCAACAAAGAAACAACATCTTTGCATACACGATGTTATCTGCTCAATTGTTTTAACCACAGATAGCCAGCTTGTTTTTTTGCACTAACCTGTTTACCATACATGAAGGGGTCATGGATCTTCAGAAGATAGGTAAAAACTGATTGCAAATAAAGATTTACATTGTACTCCATCCCATATTTGCACACAAACTAACAAAATGGAAGAAATAAAAATAGTAAACAGCTATGAAAATTTCAGCAAGCTATTATTAGATTGTAACTGAGAACTACTGTGACAATTCCACAGAGGATGGCCATTGGATTTTTCTGAAAAGTTTTGGAGCTTCTTGGCTCTTTTAGCGAAAGATGAGGTGAGCCATGCGTTAAAAAGTTTGAGCAGGGCAGATTTAGAATGCTCTCCCAGATAATATAATTTCTGTTGCAGTTCTCTACTAAAGAGAAAGTGATTGTAATTAGAGTGAATTACCATGCTGGTTTTCAGGGCTTGTTCTAATTCATTATTTCATTCGTAGCCCATTAACCTTTCTGGGTCTAGCGTGGGATAAAAATGCTTCTGCATGCAGACAAAAATGATGGGATCCATACCCTAAATCACTGTCTTGCTTTCTGAATCATAGGATTTCTTGAGCTAAGCAGCGCCCTTTTGGGGCAGAGCACTGAATGTAAAACACAGGAAACAACTCTTATTAATATGACTTACAGAGACATTTATTTCTGCACGCATCTTGTTTAGTCCCTTAAAAGTAACATTACTTGTCATTTCAGAACTTTCATGCCTTTATAGTTTTCTTTTTCTCCTTCATGCCCATGTGCATTAATTAAATGTACATTAACTGCAGCAAGTTTTTTTCACTAATGTAATGCACAATTGCAGCATACTTACCTCAACCAGATTCAACTAGTAAAAAATCAGGACATGAAAACCTTTTTCTGAGGTCCAACTTGCTTTCAGTTTTCAATGTCTATGGTATTAAAGCTGAACTTTAGGAGTAGGAAATTTCCAGTGGGAAAATCAAGAAAATGCCACAAAATAAAAGGATAAGCAAGTGTCTTTTAGGAGAGGTAAAATTTGTTATCCTACCAATTATCTGCTTTCTGGGTGCTGATAACCTTGTCCACCTTCCCAAATTATACCGTCTGGCCCCAAAAAAGATATTAATTCTCCTTACAAGCCTTGCTTATCTCATGAATCATAACAGCACTGCAGCCAGTACAGAGTTCAAAGGATGATTTGGCTCCATTGACTAAAAAGATCATTTACTTTTATCTGTGATATTCTGGAATAGAAAGCAAATTTCTGCAGCAAATTTGCAAAGTATTACAAATATTGCAACTCCTTTCTAGTTTCAATTGACAGGTTAGCTTTGGGAAGAACATCGCTCTGCTCTCCCTTCCCTCTATTTCTTTTGAAAGATTTTTTGTGCAAGTCTCATCTAATAGGTAGGATATACTGCACAATGGAAGGCAAACTGTGGGATTTACTGCAGTGAAACCAAAGACTTTAAGTGCTTTGTTGCTGAGGAAAGGAAACAATTTGTTGGAAAAGAGATATCCTCTGATTAAATGCCTAAACATAATAAACAAAACCTTCTTAAAATCCTCTAGTGACTCCAGCAACACAGGAGAGGCAATCACGGATTAATTTTTTTTTAAATTAGAACTAAATCTTTCCTGAAAAAAGTACCTATATGTACTCGATTTTCTGCAAAAGCCCACAAGGATAATGACAACAGCAAATTGCAAGACTAATCTTGATGCTCAGTTTGCACTAAATTCTTTATATTCTAAAAAATAGCACAATGATAGAGGCAAGAATTTTCATGTACTCTATACATGAAAATATGTACTCTAGAGAGCTATGATAAGTAATCCTAAGCTTCTATAAATAGGGGAATCTTAGATGCTGTGTGCCTTGTCAAAGCCAAATCAAATGGTATTGTCTGGTAGCAATTCGGGATGGTGGAATTCCTTTGTTTCTGTTTGCAAATGGTTCACATAGCATTCTGGATTCTGCATATGTTTTTATTTTTGAGCATCCGTCGGGCAAAGCCAATAGGCTATTCATGGGCTGCTCATTTTAACTATTTAGTAGGGATTACATGAGATACTGATCTGGTTGTGAAAATCATGTTTTTTGTCCCATCATTTGACTGATGAAACCTTGTAAATGGCAAAAATAAGCTTGCAAACATATCAAAATAATCTGTTTAACTCTACCTGGTAGAATTTTCATGAAATTACTTTTTCCCTTTATTGAAACTGAGTTGGATATTTCTGTAAAATGTTTGTGCATATGATATTCATTGTTAGCAAAAAAAGCATATTAGTGAGGACCTAAGTCAGACTGTAGGAAGAATAATTTCCATCTAAATGGAGGATGGTAACAGTATCAGTTACTGGTACTGAAAAAGATCACGATTCTTTTGTGCTTTCCTTCACAAATGTGGATTCTGGTGCAATGTCTTGGTTCTGCGGTGACTTCTCATCTGAGCTTCACAGGTATCCAGAAAGAGAAATAAGAGAAATAAGCCAACGATACGTGTGGAGATTTTATTGAGCCGTACCTCGCATATGTGGTGTGGAAATTGAGCAAAATTTTTGCTAAATATAACTGTGGGTAATTAAGGAATAATGATAAAAACAAATCTTACCTTTCTCCTCTGCTTCCTTCTCTTTCTGTATTATGCTGTTATCAAGTAGCAATGTGACAACTAGCTAGGAAGAATAGTTAAAAATAGGAAAATTATGTAATTATATAGCAAACTTTTAAAATTAGGCTATCTCATTAACATGTTCACCCTTATTACTAGAATATAAAACCAAATATTTCTAATGTATCCATTGTCTGAAGGACACTCACTTCAATGTTATGTATTACTGACTAATCTGAATCCTTTTCCTTCCACTAATCAAGTCAATTTGGGGGGAAGGAGTAGTCACAAGCAGAATTTCCAGACCCCAGAGCACAGCACAGCAGAGCAGCATAACCAGGAAACTGGCCTACTGTTCCTTTCCTCTGGTTCTTTAAATTTTAGTAAGTATTCTGCTTACCTATGACTTGCCCACAGTATATCTTTTTTAATTATTCCCCATTTAATAAGTGACTTGCTCTGCCACTCGTAAGGTGTGAGAAGTATTACTATCAAGTGGCTGACATCTATCATCATAAAAATAATGCTAGAAACCAGTATGACTTTCAACTCGTCATAAGCTGCCAGTCCATTATTACTAAGATAACATATTCATTAATCACAATCCTTAACTGAAATGTAAAAAACTTAGTAACTGTAATCTTTTATTACTAAAGCCACACAGCATGACCCAAAGGAAAAAAAATAACTACTGACACATATTTGAAGTGCACACCGTTAAGTTTGTTGAGACTTTCTACTCTTCCTGTCTATAGAAATCTATAGACAGCAAATCTATAGAATTGCTTAGCTGTATTATGTGAATTGTACTAATTCCATGCCTGTTTCTTAATGGATTCAATTCTGTTGCTAGACTTCCAAAGGTATGGTCTGTGCTTTTCTTTCTCGTTATTTTGGGTTGTTTGCACAAGAACAACTTTACTCAAATGATGACTCTGTCACTGGGTTCTTTTTTCTGTCCCCAAATGTGTGAAATAGGGGCAGGAGAAATCAAGCTTTTTGGAATGCAGCTAATATAAAAGTAATTTCATCCTGATAGAAATAAGTGAAATATGAAGAAGACAATGAAAATGTTGGGGAAGGAAAGAAGGATTTATCAAGGAAGACACTAAATGCTAGCTATATTGTCTTTCCATATGGTAAGAGACTAGTTGTGCAACTGATTTAGGTCACTGTTATCCTGTGACTACCCCATGTACTAGGCACAGTTGTTTCACCATGATCAAGCTCTTCCTGTGCTCCATTTGTTAACCCTTTGGTTGTGCATGCCTGAGGCTGACCGTGTTTGTAACTTGCATCTCATGTTTTATGCAATATGATCCTGATGCGTATTGAGGTCTCTTAATGCTACCTCAACACAAAACCAGTGGCATAGTTGCAAGAAGAGCCTAGAGAAAGACTATGTTTTGTGAAGTCATTCTACTAAGCGATGAAGATTGGAGAGAGTAAAGGAAGGGAAAAGGAACAAAGTTCATTGAAATTGTAGTGATTACTCCAACATCATACAGAACTGAGCAGCAGCCTATCGGTTCCAGACCATCTGAAATTACAATTTGAAGTGGATTGAGTAGGACATGCATGAAAGAGGCATGCTGTGGGTTATGGTACCATTCTTGGACAAAAGTCTAGTGCTAAAGAGCAACTGTGTCATAAAGAAACATTAATCATGCAGAAAGTACACAGATAAGCAAACACATGTGATAGGTCTCTATCACTGTTCAGGAAGTACTGCTCTAGTATGCTAAGAGCAAATAAATACGAACAGTTTTAAAAATATTACATTTTTTAATATTTAATATTTAATATTAAGTATGTTATTTAATATTACATATTTTTTACATAAAATGTTACATATACAGGCTTACATAGTTATTGCTCTACAAATTCTGTATTTTGTGCTATTTTATCTTCTTTATATATAGTATTCACACTAGCTTCCTCTTGCATTTCTTCCTCCCTTTGTTAACTGTTTATTATCCATGCACCCCTGTCCCCAGTTTGACTTCTCTTTCTATGACTATACTTTTTTTTTTTTACTCTGCTCTTTCAGTCACAACCATGTTACTGAAGTTCTGATAGCAGGAGTGTATGCCCCCACTAGGTTTCCAGTATTGTTTAATCTCATTTTTATTGAGGATATTAAATCAAAGAAAATGCTCCTGGCTCTCAAGTGAATAAAATGACAACTTAGGGAAAGTTTTCTAAAAGGCTAAAGGTTTAGCAGGCTATGTATTACTACGCTCTTTAGGACGGCTTGCACCTATCACGTGGCTTAGTGAAAATAGTCATAATTCAAATTCTCCAAAATCCACACGAAAAATATCTTAGTTTCTAAATTTACCTTTTCATCTACTGTTGAAAATTGGGACTGAAGTTTAGGAGTAGAATCAGCTACTTCCAATCTCTCCTAGATATCCCCCAACCAGCATGAAGAAGTAGCATATACGTCAGAGCTAGAATAAAGACAGACAAAACCTCTGTACACTGAGAATTCATCAGAATGCAGCATCATTTATATTTCTAAAAAAATTGTTCAGCTCTTTGTAATTCAAGCAGCAAATTTTAGCCAGGAAAGGTGAGAACTCCATATAACAAAATCCCTGTAATGTGCTTGAAACCTTGACATTTCAGATGAATAGTACTGAGCACTGAGACTGCAGGTCAGGCAGAGCCACCTCCGTATAAAAAGCTGCAGTGGCAGGTGCTGTATAAGAATTAATAGCTCTCAGAAGACTTTACCAAAGCCTTTACTAACAACCACCTTAGAAAAGAGACCGATGGATGTCCTTAGCTCTGCATTTATGTGCAGGTCGTGGTTCTGAGCATCAAGACTTGCTTCAAATCTACCCTAGCATGGATTACGAGGAAGCTCCCAGAACCTATTCTGTGGCATTTGCCTTATCATTTATGGTTAGATATACGAATTCTTGGTGCAGCTGTCTTATTAATACCATGGTTGATGTTAGTGCTGTGAGAGCCAGCATTGCTGCCTGAAGTAGGTTTAGTTTCATATGCTCCGTGACCTTCACACTGTAACCCTCATCCCACCAAAGCCAGTGTTTTTCAGAGAATTGACAGTGTTCCCATTTGTCATTGTCTGAACATTTTCAGCCACTTAAGAGGGAGAGGTCAAAGAACAGAGTGAGTGAAGCTGTTGCTTGGACACAAGTGGCTGTTGCTTGGACACAGATAGCTCTTCTGAGGATAACTCTTCTTACTACTCTCACCTTTTCTGATTTATAAAAAACAAGCCCAAAGTGTACTTCAGTAAAAACTCATCCAGAAATCATCCAAAGACTACAGTTGAGAGAAACCAGGCAAATAGTGCTGCTATTTCTTTTAGTTTAGATAAGTCAATGAAGAAAAAGGAGTAGTTTTGAGGTTAACTGAAAAATGCCCTGTCCATCTCTCCTAAGAACACCACTTGCCACCTCCCTCCTCATCTTCAAGAAAATGGAGGAGGAGGAAGTCAGATTAGAGCAAAGCATGATCGCACTGGCAGTGCTTCATAAGCCTGCACTTTAGATTTATTTACCTTAAGAATTTGTTCCATCCACAGCTACAAAAGGTGGGGAATTGGTTTGTGGTTATGGTTCCTAAAATAAAGTTTCCACATATGGGGCTCTACATGCAAGTTAGCTAGCTAACTCCCCCATTACAGTCAATGGCGATCTTGGACTCAAGTTAGTTGCCTTGAGAGAGATATTAGTGCTTCTGAGTTGCCCTGAAGTACCTGAAACATTCACATGTTCAGATACGATGTGGGACCTATGAGAGACCAGAGCCCCTCTGCATGGATGACTGGAGGCCAGGAGGGATATCCTAGGATATCTCAAATGGATGACTGGAGGGATATCCTAGGATATCTCAAACGGCTCTGTGTGTCTCTGCTTAGAAAACTAACTTCCGTTCTAGATTTATCCCTCAGAAAAGCTGCATTGCTTTCTAGGCTCCATGGACTATATAGACTAGGGAAATAATTCAGCTGCCTTCTCAGGCATCTATGCTGTGTAGGGAGGTGTCCATCTTCTGTAGATCCCACACACTTCCTATCTACCATCCTTGTGTGGATATTTTGGAGGCCCTAAGGTAACTCAGAGAGCACCAGAAGTGTGTTTTTAGACACCTGAACTGAGACCTTAATTTCTATTAATTATGATGGCAACTTGAACACCGACCTTGCATGTAGAGAAATGCATGAATTTAGCTGTCTCATTCTTGAAATAAAGGCCACACAAAGTGCCCAGTTATTTCCAGCTGCTGAGTTTTCATGTTCAAGAACCAGATGTTTGCTATAAAGAAAGAGGAAGAAAAAAGCTACTTCAGCAACTTCGATTTTCCATGAAAAATATCAAACAAACAAAATGTTAATCCAGAGGACGTGGAACTAGTTGCAGGCTCATTTGTCCAAATTTTAAAAGTGCCAGTACTGCGGTGATCAAGGCCTTGCAGATCCTTTTGTTAGATGATTTTATTTCTAAGAAAATACTCTCAAAGTAAAAGACAGCATAACAGCCGTCGTCAGACTTCATTGCAATGGGGATAAATATCCCACAATTATAATATGAAAAGAAAGTGCTCTAGGATGGTTTGGCAATATCTGCTTTGCTTGTATTTCATAGTGATTTGGTAGCATCTTACAAAAAAAGGGAATTTTGGATTTATGCTTCAACCTTTCCTTCAGCACAGCCAGTGACAATGCTTTTCGAAATACTTAATCAATCTCTTAAGTATGCTTATTTTTTTCTGAGACTTTGTCTTTTTCCATCATCTTTCTCAATTGATAATTGCCTACACTGAATGCTGAGTAACATGAAGTGGAAAAATTTTAAGAGATCTGCAAGATTTCCAATAGTTCTTTTCTCCTTGCCAGTTGACCCATTGCTGTTATATCTTTTACTGGTTATGTGGATCCATCACTTATGTATCTCGTTTTATGCCCATCTTGAACCTGAAATAGTAAAAGGGTAGAGTCAGTCTTCTTCCCAACCACAGGACTTGTGTGTAATTCCAATTTAATCAGCATGCAAATCAGTATTTGTGGTACTTGCATTTTTAAAAGTCCTCAGGTGATGACCTTGTGCTTCTAGCTGTCACTACTTGTACGCCAGCAGTCCTGCCTGCAGAAAGGTTTTCTGGGAGACATAATGATTTTTCATATATAGAGGTAGCAGGCAGTCACATACACAACTGCATGTCAAACAGTTGTGTGAATCTAAAAAAGTAACATCAAAACTTAAAAGCCTTTAGCTCTATAGATTATTTTCGTCTTTGGTGTTTTACTTCATTGTCTCTTAATGTTTCAGGTGTTTTAGCTGCTTTATCTGTGACCTTCACTGGAATCTTTCATCTTACACATTCCTAGCCGGTAGCTCATCAGTTTTACGAGACTTAGACTTCATCAAAACGATGCCTTTAGTTTTTGTGGATTATTTTTTTTACAAGGACAAAGATTCACAATATTTATTTCACCTTGTTGCAGTGCTGAAGTAATTTGCTCAAAATAATATGCACATAGTGCCTAGACCAAAAAGATCAGGTGACATTTCTATGGCAGACTGCTTCAGTACCATTAACAAAGGAAGTGGGTCATTACTGATGTAATTGTTCCACTACTTTACCTGAAAGGGGTAACACAGTGTTTCCCCAAGGCCAAAGAATAATTATAATACACTCAACTGTCTTTTACTGTTTCAGTGTACAGCTAGAAGAGAGAAGAGTGAATGGAATCCAAACTCATTTTTTCTTTCTTATTCTCCACTGGGGTAAATATCCTGACAAAAACTCTGCATGCATGACTAGCATAAGTCTGCAAGATTTCCACCAGAGAGACAGTTGTCTGGATTCTGCAAGTAAAGTAGCTATTTCAGAAATCTCTCAATTTTTGTATTTCACGTTCGGATAATGGAGCATATAGTGTAGCCATCTGTAATATAGCCAATACAGTACAGGAGAATATAATACAATACAGTTCCTGTTAGCCTAGGATGCTCTATAGCTTATAATGGGAAAGGCCCACATATAAAAGTAACTTTGGGTTCTCAGATAAACTTGTAATGATATGCAGATAGTTGTGCAGTACTGTGTTACTTTATGTAAACAAACATATAATACACTAGTTACTTCCATACCATAATCAGCTTAAAGCAACAGGAATGTTACATAATTTGATTCCTGCTTTTTGAGAATTTAAAAAATGAATTTTTATCAAGACAAATCACATAATTCCATACTCTTTTCAGTCTCCCTCTATCTTCACCACACAGCAGTCATTGGAATGCTGTATTCTAAGCAAGCAATTGTATTTAAACAGAAGCTTTCCTTCATGTTAATATTTCATTTCCTCCTCCAAGCCTCAGGCAAGGCAGTAGCCACTCTCTCTTGCCACCGTACTGTACATTGTGATGAAGTATAGTCATTCATGTGACACAATATAGTAATCAGAAGTAAATTATACCTTTCAAAATTACCATCCCCAATCACAATACCTGTAACAATGTAATAATTGCTGTCATACAAACGTGGGGGAAAAATAGAAGATTAGTCATTAAACAAATAATATGATCGTTAATAAAAAGAGCCATGTGAAATAACAGTTTTCTACTAACCATTATCCAGAGCTGGAGTACAAACTGCAGATTCCCTTTCATGCACTGAGCTAACTGTGTACAGCTAAAAAAAACCCCACATACTTGCCAAAATATTTTGTCTAGCAACAAGTTTTGTGTTGTGTTTTGTACAATGTACATTTCTATACAAAAATATGGGGTTTTGTATGCAGTAGTTATACAGACATGCTTGAATCTCTCCTGTGGCATCTGGCCTCAAACAAAATATCAAATTCAAGCTACTTGGCTTTATAGTACCATTTCTCCAATATCTGTTTATTTGCTGCTGTTTTTGCACTTCTCCTCTTACCACCTCTCATGAACTCTTCGCTCCACTTGGGTCACTCCTTGCTTCATTGTACCCTATCGAATGTGTGCCTTCAAAACAGAGGTCCTTTGCCCTGCTGGAATTTTCTCCCTTTCCTCATCATCTATGCACACATTTTCTTCTCCAAAGGCAAGAAACCCTTCTTCCTTCCAGTAACAACTGCCTCATTTATTTCTGTAGAAATTTTGTCTTCTGTCCTTTGCTTTTCAGTAAGCTATTTGGGCTACAGAATGCATCTCATTTGCATTTCCCATCTGTGGGTATTCAAGGGAAGGCCTAAGTAACACCATAGAAAGAGCATCCATGAGCAAGGAGAACCACATGCGTACGTGGGTCTAGTGGACCTAAGAATATGGTGTACTTTTTTTTCTGGCTACTCTGCACTACAGCTATTCATTTCACCTAGCAGGTCATATAAATTGTCTTTTTTTTTTTGGAAGAAGGCAGATTTTCCATTTTGTAATATATGTTGCTTACCCATTAGTACAGAGCTCTATTTAAACTAACCTTTAAAAAATTTATCTCCTGTTACGTGTGACAAATGCCTGTGATAGGGTGTCATTTCTGTGTGTGTTCATTTTACAAGGGTAGAATAAGTATAGGGCAAGAATTAACTCAATCCCCCCACAGTGGATCCCTTTGCCTTCAGCATGCTTACCACATTCTGAGGAAGAAGACACGTTCAGAGACTGATCACTTACAATGCCAAGCCTTTCATTTGAAAAAGGAACCTTATGGAGCAAACACTGTCATACGGGAAACAAAAGACGCTGGAGTCACTTTTTCATATTGGCCTTAAATTGTAAAGATAGAGATGGGGAGGTGAGAGATGGCAGTGGGTAGAGAAGAAAAAGAAAGAAGAGGTACTGGTTAATCTGTTTGGAGCTTAGAGGGGCTTTCTCTAATGGAAAAGGCCAGGCTATAAAGAAAACTGGGAGCTCTGGCACCTGCTTTTTCTATGTTGGAGATTCTCAAGCAGAACTTTAAGGAGCTGAGCCTCTGAAATCTTGTTATCTGTGCAGATAAGAGAGAGCAAGGCAAAGCAGGATGCAGCAAGTTGTCTGCATCCTCTAGATGTCAACAGACATTACCTATTTAAAGCCTGAATCCCCAAAGTTACCAGAAAATGGTAATTCTTTGCACAGGTAGTAGGGAAAGTATCCCTGACCGCCTACATGCATTTTCTAAAACAAGGAAGTATAGTTCTTAGTTCACATTAGAGCGCAAAATTAAAAATGCAGATACCCATCCTCCACATAACAAATAAACAGGTCAGCTAGTTAAGGTAACAAAAAAAATGTCCAAATAGATATCTCTCTCTCTCTACTCAAAGGAAGGTAAGTGCTTCATAGCATTCCTGAGAAGCATTGCTATGCCTGTTAATTCTTCTGAATGGTACTCAGTTGCCATGAGCCTGAGTATCCCTCTGTGCCCTTAAAAAGGTAGAAAATCAATATTTCAGAACTTTCCTTTTTTTTGTTTACTCACTGAGAAGGAAGTTTACATTAGTCTGCAAATATATATTTCAGACACTGCCAGAATATTGTTTAAAGGAGGATAGTAGAGCAGCTACAGTGCATTTAAACCAGGAAATAAGTATTTTTATTTGTGGGACCCTATGGCAATGGCAATTTTTTAAAGACAAGAGGCTGGAGCATTCTCACCACAGCCTCTTCACAGGCAATGAACTCAACTGAGCCTGTGGAAAAAGGGTTAGTGAGTCAGAAGGGTTTTTTATCCAGCACATTTATTGCTGCTTGGTCATTGTCTTCAGAAGTCTAAAGAGGCAAAATCAACTGTCTGCACTGCATTCTCCACCCAAGGAAAGTGGGGATGGAGTTTATCCCCTTATTTGTCTCTCTGCATCTCTTGGCATTTTTCTGTCAAGTTCTGAATCCTTGGAAAATTTTCACCTAGACTGTGTCTGGATAAGTCAATTACTTGTGTCATCACTGCCAATCTTGTTTGTTATTTATTAATTATTTGGAGTTAGACAGTTTGATATTAGGAAATTTCAACTCTGCTTTTCAACCCTGCCCACTCCATGTCTCCCAAGAAAACCTTTCACCTGTGCCACCAGCATGCAAGCTCTTGTCCTCATTCAGAGCAGACATGCACCTCAGTCTGTGGGTCAGCTATTTCTCCTTGCCACGGTCTTCACCTGCACACTCTAGCCTGGCAGTTCTCACCCCTTCTTTTGCACCTCTGCCCCAGGATCTACACATTTTGTTCTCAGGATCAGTGCCGTGCAGGTAGCAAACCCAGTCAAAAGCTGTTGTCTGCTGGGCAGATAAGGTGTATCTCCCATGTCTACTGGGCAGTGGCACCTCTCACATGCTGGGAGGTCTCTGCAGCTGGGCTGACTGCTACAAGGCTGGCCGGCCAGCTGTGTTCTGAATTTAGGATGTGGGGCCTCTGCAGGGAGGAATGGTACCTCCTATAGACTTCTGACCCACTCTGACCCTGTGCCTCGATGGGAGGGAAGACAAAGGAGACAGTGATGTTCTATCTGCAGTGATTTTTCCAAGATTTTTGAAGCAGCTAACACTTACTGGTCAAAGCTGTCCCAAAGAGGATGGATCTTCTTTGGAGAAGGATAGGGTTGGCTTGCTGGGAACTCATTCAGGTGGGCAGGCATGGGTAGGTGAATGACCATAGGAAGATTTATGACTTATGTTCTTTGTTGCGTGAATGATTCTGTTGTTTTCACAAGTTAATTGTGATATTACACTGAATGAAGCTGTGACCTAGGTACCTACTTGTATAAGGAGAATGCTTTTCTCCTAGTCTTCCTCAATAACTGACTTTGCTAAGACAAATAGATTTTCATTTGAGTATGCCAAAACCTTTCTATTGTTTTCCATTTATCTCTATCAAAACAAACAAATAAACAGACAACTTTAAAAAAAAAAGGCATGCAAAAGGTTTATTAACCTGTTGCACAAATGATCTGTGTAGGTTATCTAACTTAACCAGAAGACCATAGTGCACTGAGTATTTAGTGATCCACATAACAGTTGACCTGACTAGGTGCAGGCCTGTGCTGTGCTGTGCTGCACATATAGCTTGGCCTTCAAGCGTGTACTGGGCTGCACATATCCCTTGGCCACAGGATAAACCTAGCTGGCTGATCTTTACGGAACAGCCTCGAGGCAGCTCCCACTTGGTACTGGCGATTACGGCACCTGCATGTTCTTGTCTTTATCTCAAAGTGGAGCAGCAAGTTCTCATGTGGCCATCCTTTTGTTTGATGGTAGAAATGATGAATAGAACTGTTTTCCTCTAAGAAAATCCTATGAGAGCTCTAAAGGCCAAGATTCTGGTGAACCTTTCCATGGGCAAGATCCTCACCATGTGCCATGCTGTGCCCTGATTGGAGGTCTGTCTGATGCTGCACAGCTCGAGGTTCCCATTAACTGAAGGGACCTAAGATTATCTGTTCTCTTTTTCCTTCTTGTGTTACCTCTAGTAAATGGTAGCTTAAGCAATACCTTATGGAGTCTGAGTGCCCTTCTTACTGAGATCATAATCAATACTAGCCCCAGTGCCCTGCACTAGTGCACTACAATACCGCTGATCAATCTTTTGTGCACTAGAAACAAGAAGTCCTCGTTTGTTTCCAGTTATTTCTATTTCTTCTTTTTAATGGTGATTTCCCAAGTTACACATGAGCCTGATAGCTACCTCTAATCTTTATAGCAATGGCTTTGAAAATATTCAAATTGAGTAATTTATTTTTAATGATCTGTAACTCTGAAACAGTTCAGGCAGTGTGCTTTATACTCTGCAGAAAAATTATACTTGGTCCTCAGGGCAAACTTGCATTTTTCAGGCCAAGCCAAATTTGCTAACCAAAATGTTTATTAAGAGAGAGAGAGAGAGTGAGAAAGCCAGAGAGAAAAAGAGAGAGAGTGAGCGAGCAGGGAATCAGTTTTAAAATTACAGACTGAAATGGTCCCCGGTGGCCTTTTTAATCAGAAAAGTGTTGAGACTGACTTTTAATTGCTTTGAAACCTCTGTAACCATTGTACCAGGGAAAAGTTGGTATGAAATACTCCTAAACAAGAATTTCCCTCATCATTTACACCAATGGGAGCATTGCACACTTTGCTCAAATAGAAATAAATGACTCAAAATGAAAGATGGTTTAGAGATAGACTTCTAAAATGGAGACTGTTGTCAAATACATCTTCTGCCATGGAAAAGCTCCTGCTGTTAAAATAACTTACGTATCACAATATCTTTGATAAAGCTTTTGCAGTGAGAGATAAGTTAAATGAAAGATTCGAGTGCTAAAACAATAAGACTCAGTAAGATCTAAGCAGTGTTACCCAGGAAAGACATTTATTGATTCTTGGACCTCTGAGTGGGGGCCTATTTAGCCTGTGCTTTGCTATTGCACAAGTCATTAAAAGTGTGTTTGAAGGTAGCGCAGGGATCCCAGCTGAAGGCTAAAAATACAGCAGAAATTTGTGTGCAATATGATGAGTACCCTCAGTTCAGCCCTTCTCTGATGCTGAAATTGTAGTCATTGCATGGTGGGGCTGCAGGGATGGGAACAGGAAAAATCAGAAGCTGCCCTGGGGACATCACGGGACTCTGGAGTGACCTCCTCACTCTCCTCCAATGTGGGGAGGGTGCTAGGAAATGAGAACTGATGATGCAAACAATATTTTTTAATTGAATGTGCAGAGGGGGATGTAAGTTGCTAAGGTAGTACTGCATTTATTGTGTGCATGTACAAAAGATTTATCACTCACTGATAGCTATTACTCTTCTTCTCAAGCTGATGCCGCGTTGCTTTTCCATCTAGCCAGTTTAATCTTATTTCTCATAAGGACTCACTGCTTGAGCATGTGGAAATACTGCCTAGTAAGGTAACACAGGAAAGGATTACTGAACTTCTGGAGGGATGCTTACATCGCTGGTGTGCGTTCTTTTGAAGAAGGATCTTTAGTTGTGCCAACACTTGTTATCTCAGGGCCCAACTTCCCCCACTTTGGACTGCATACTTGAGATGTAGCGGATTCAAAACTTATTGATTAAGCAACACACCGCTAAGGAACTGATAAATCAATTAAATGATCACTATAATAATAAATAACACACCACTACTATTAATTTATATTTCCATCACTTGTACACAACTATATGGCTACTAATTATTGGTCTTAAATCCTACAACTCACACACAGCTGCTATCGAATAATAGTTCCGTCTCCCTTTCCTCCCCATTCCATCTAGGATTAGGGTGCAAGTCTATGCCTCTTTACCTTCCGATACCATGTCTTTCAGACATAGACTGGACAGACTGTCCAGTGGGGTTGCCCCAGGGGGCTCCTTCCAGTGAAGCTGGGTTTGCAGTTCAGCTCCCCTACTGCCCATAAGGTGTCCTCTCTCCTACCGACAGACAAGCTTGCCCTCTGTTGCTCTCCAACTGATTTTATACCTCCTTCTCCTTTTTTTTTTTCCAGTTATAGACCCAACTCTTTGCTTGCCTTGTGATCCCCTCCCTTTGGATTCCCTTGTGCTTCCCCCTTCCTTTGCTTTCTCAGAGATCTCCCTTTCTCTGCCCAGTCACCTCCCAGATAAACAACCCACCCCTATGACTTTTTCCCATTGGTCCTAATTTTGCTAGATCTGTATCCAGTTCTGATATATCTGATGCTCTTACTCTGGTAGCCTGCACCTTATATGATATTACTGCTATGGTTACTGAGGTAGGGGTGGTCATCCAAGGTTCTGCTCCCCAAAGGATCCCCCAAACTCCCCTTCAGCTATCTGGTTTATACTGGTTTCACATTGCTTACCTTACACACTAAGACAAATCATTCTCCTTTAGCCCTGATAGCTCTACCTAGTTCCAAGTACAAGCACTTCCTTATCTTATACACAGGCAGTCCACTTAGAGCACCACATTTTTCACACTGTTTTTGTGCCGAACAGCATCCTGATGTCCTTTAGGTGCTTGATTGCAATTCTTTGGCCTTGTTGTGTTTTTTGGACACTCTCATGGTTTCCCGCAGAGGCCCTGTCTGGTTAGGGGCCTGGGACTCCAGTGGGACCTCTTGCTCACATCACTGCTCTGTTACTGTCCTGAATGCTTAGCAAAAATATTATAATTACTGATGCTAAAAATTTCCTTTCCTACCCAAGGTCTGTGCTTCTTAAGACTTTTTCAATATTCCCAATATTTTCCCTGTTGTCGTAGTTTGATGTTTAAACATCAAGTTTTAAGCTGCTAATCACTGGTTCAGATCATGGAAGGCATTACTAGACTCTTCATCCTTCTGTAGGAGATAAACTGAATTCCATGCAGTCCTCTGTACTGTGTTTTCTTTCTTTCTTTAGTCTGGAAGAGATTTTCAAAACAGCTGTCCTGTCTTTCTGCTATGTCTGGAAAATTGTGGCTGTCTTTTCAGCTACACTGGCAAAAAGCTTTCTGCTTGTGGCACAGTAACTTCAGCTTGGACTCAGAGAAGTCCACGCTTGCCGTTACAATAGGCTTTCTACACGAAAGAGAAAACGGCCAAGATTACCAAGCCAAGGTACAAGGGTGATAGGATAGGATTACATGGGCCAGTGTACTTTGTGGACATTCCAAAAAAATCTAGATTTACAGTGTAGGATTTCTGTAGGATGGAGGTAGAATTCCTCAAAATATGAAATTCTGGAAGCCATTTCAGAAGCAAGATAAATAAAAACATCTTTTTTTTCCATTCTAGTCCTCTCCCACCAGATTCATAAGCTATCCTCATCATTTTAGTGACTGTAGCAGTTTTGGTATGTACATCCTGTACGTTATGAATAGAAATGCTGTGTTGTGAGATTTTCTTGAAGTCCTCACAGTTATAAGAGGTGAATCATGCTGGTTTCTCATATGGAAAATAAAACAGGGCTTGGGATATTTACATAAATTCAGATAGAACTAAATGAGTTACAATATCTCACCACCTGTTTGGCTTTTCAAAATCTGTTCATTTCAAGATTCATAGAGAATGGAAACCATTTATCAACGAGTAAAGAATGAAACACCAGCAATGTAAAACGTATTTACATAAATATTATAAAAAATAAGCTGGTGGTTTTAATGTTGAGATCACAATAATAATAGCAGTGAAAGATGAGTGGGAAGAGGCTCAGTAAATTTCCATGTAAGTTTTTATTTGGGATGATGTTTCTTCCATCAGAAGAAAATCACAGTTAGAACAGCAAACATAAAAAAAAATTCTAAATTCCCATTAAATAATTTAACCAATGTTATAATTAAAGATGCTCAATAGTTTCAGAAAAAGAATTTCTATTTTTTTTGGAAAAAAGATTTCTGTGGAAATGTTTTTCATGAGAAGATTGAAACTTTAAAATTTTAAATTTCTGAAACTACACTTCTTAAATTTCTTATTTGTCTTTTTCTGCTGCAGATAGGGTTTCACTTTTAAGGCAATTTTATGCATGTATATTTAATAATCACTTTCAGTTTGTAAGAGTTTACAGGCTCTTTAGAATGTATATTTGACTAAAGCAAAACTATAATTTATGGTTTTACTCCCCTCACTTACTACATCTCTCCAAAGTGCGTACAATATAATTTTCAGTGTCGTTGTTCATAGTGGCATAAATTTCTTATCTTTAAGTAAAAGTTTGCAATTGTCAAAGACTAGCCTCTGAAGACAGCTAGAAAATGCCACAGAACATCTATCATTCTTAAATTAACTAGTCATAGCATTTTAAGCTCACATAGAAAAAATGTTTATTCATTGGGCAAAGACATAGAGAATTTTTGAATTATCCAGATGAAAAATAAATAACTGTCCTTATCTTTGAGTATTAAATAAAGTATGTATTTTCTTATAACTTCTTTGCCTAGAGGGAAGCAATGAATTGATCAGCTGGGTTTGTGTTGCTTAAATCTAGGAGGAATAGAGAAAATATGAATAGCCCATCTGAACTGTCAAAATGTGAATGACATTAGAATTAAAATTGAGAGTCATCAGCTGATAAATTTTACCAACAGTAAGATGCAGAACAGGACACGGAACAATAACCTGATTATATACTGAGACAGAGCTGAGATGAATGCAGAGATGTTACTCTCCACTGTAAAAGACGTGCTGACTCTTCGTCTCTATAGCATATTTGTTCATGTGTCCATTGATCATGTTCTTTACTTTAGCTTTTATCAATTTGCCCAGTAGCGACAACAGACCTACTGATCTGTAATTGCTTGGTTTCCTCCTGGGTCCATTTTTAAAAATTGGTGTCAAATTTGTCACACTCCATTCTTCCAGTAGCAAGGTTAACTGAAGTGACGCATCATACACAGCAGTCAGTTGAGCAATCATAGGTTCTAATTTCTACAGACTTTCACTAAAAACCACCTAGAAGTGGTGATTTACTGCTATAAGTTTCACTGACTTTTCAGCTTCGTTGCTGATTCTTTTTAAAGTAGATTGATTCTTTTCAGTAGACTGATTCATTTTAAAGTTCCACTTTGTTGTGAGACCTTTCGTTGGCTTTTCGGTGGTCTACACAGATGCAAACCATTTGATTTGTTTTGCTGTGGCTTTATCTTTACACCCTTCTGCTAACCGGGCATCTATCACCCTATGTTATTTTTCATGGACCTCTGGCTTCTGACTTGGTCCTCAAAGTGTTTTTGTTCAGCCACACCATGAGACATATGACTTACTTTCAGCTTTCCTTGCTTGACCAGGACTCATGTTGTTTTACTCTAGAAAGTCTTACTGACTCCTCTGTTTAAACACATTGATTAACAGGGAAGGGAAGCCCTCATATAGTGGGCTTTTTAAATTTTTGTTGCAGGTCTCAATATTAAACAAAATTGCCTGTATTTTACACATTTAGCTACTCCTTTATAATATCCTTCTTAGTAGCTTCCTGAATGCTGTAGCTTCAGTTTCTGAAGTTAGGTGCTGCTATGGTGGATTTTTTCATCCTGTGAGGGCATTGAATGTGAATGTCATAGTTCCGTGTTCCTGCAAGCAGTTTTTGAAAAGGACTGATCGCCAACATCACATCAGTACTTTTTGCACAAAAATGTAATATTGCCTGGGGCAGAGGACCAGCAGTAATATGATCTTATCTGTGATAATGCGGAGAAACAGAGCCCAGAGCTAAGTAAATATATGTCCAGAAAGCCTTACCAGTAGAAGCATAACATACTCTGTGACAGCAGCATAACAATATTGGGACACTTGCTGATCATATG
The DNA here is from genome assembly GCF_040807025.1 of Struthio camelus. Lineage (NCBI taxonomy): Eukaryota > Metazoa > Chordata > Aves > Struthioniformes > Struthionidae > Struthio > Struthio camelus. The sequence continues at coordinate 84,211,910 of NC_090944.1, read as the reverse complement.
CCAGGGTCCTATAGTTGCATATAAAAATATTCTTTATTATGGATAGTTATTGGTTGTAGTGCACAGGTGCTATGCATACAGAAAGGTTGCCATCCCATTATATCTGTATATTAATGTTTTATGAAACAAAATAATACAGTAAATAGTTTTTTACATAGTATTTGATCATTTTATAATTACACAAATTTAAACCCTTATTTTGCTGAATCAGACATTGTTTTAAATGGAATAATTGCATCAAGAAATTACAGAATTTAGCCTATGCTATTTACACAAGCAGAGAAAGGTCAAGTGGCTAACAGCCCTTCATATCAGTGAATAAAAAATTGATCGTGGAGATATTTCCTGAAATAAGAGACTTACACAGTACTGGGAATGATTCTTTTGGCATTGAATCTGTCCACTCTGTATTTGTCAAGAGTTGGAAAAGCAAACAGATTTCAGGTATATATGAGACTATTAAAAGACAAGATGCATGCAGTTATCATGAACTACAGCACAATCCAAACGTTGTGTGTCTTCAACACAAATTTTTGAAAAACTTTTCTAGGAAAACTAGTCTATGTTTCCATTTAACTAGCTAGGATCCTTGGACTGTCCTTATTCAAAACACTGGTCACTCTCTTCCAAATTAAACACCAAGTAAATTACAGGAAATGCATTCTTAACACACTCTGTCATTAGTTCTAAACTCTTATGGGATTCCACCTCATAGGAAGAACGAAACTTATATTTCATTCACAGAGCTCAGCTAGATTTGTTTCTTGGAAAGGTGACACTCTTCATTACTTTTCTAGTTTTAAAGGCTTCTTGTTTCAGTAGAAGTGACTTGTCAGTTTCCAAGAGCTCTGTTACAGATGAAAACAAAACTTTTAACATTCAACAATCCAAAATATTGACTACATTTTAGGCTAAAGTCAGATGCTGAAGAACTCTGTACTCTCAGGCTCAGGCAATTCTTGCACTTAGAGCAATATAGTGCCCTCAAAAGGGTACTCTTATTCTTGTGCTTATTCATCAAAAATAGCTTCTGTGAAAATCTTCACAATAGCTATTTATACCATGCTTCCTGAGTTGTGTGTCTGAAAGCTTACGTGTGTTCATGTTGCAATGATAGTCTTTGCAATGTCTAATTGCAATACTAAACTGCTTCCTGGGCTCTTTAGCTATGCTTAGTGTCTCAGAAAGGAACTCAGAAAAAATAGCTGCTGATGGAAGACTCACTTAAACTAGCTGTTGAAAGAGCAGGGTGAGAGAGCAGAATCTATGAACATTTCTCCATTGGCAGTTTGGTGCCTTACTTCTGTGGGTTTCTCCCTGTGAGTGTCTCAGCTGTGATCACTTTCCCTTTTGGAAGGAAGCAGATACTGCCTGCTCTCACACAACCTGAGGGCGGTATACCCTATCCTAGTGGTCCAATGGAGTAATCAGGGGAGGCTGCTCACATGGAAAATGGAAAGTTGTTTTTTTTTAATTCCACATCACTGCTCTGATAGATTTGGAGCTAGATAGCTGAGTCTTTCATAGCCTGGATCTTCTGGGCTGTAGGCTGGGGAGGCAGAGATGCCTTTCAGTTTTCCCCCCAAAAGCTCTTCTACCTAAGTGATGAGTATCACAGCCATTGAAAACCTGGATAAATGGTTGTGTGCTGGGCTGTGTTGAAAGGTTTGTTTTTTTCTGACTGGCTTGAGTAACTGTACTCTGAGAGCACCTACAGAGGATTAATTTCAGTTAATTTTAAACTTTTACAGTGTATTTACTTGGGCTGATCACAGATACTTTCTTTGGATAATCGGTGGAGACAAGCAGAGACTTGTAAAGTGTGCATGAGCTTATCCTAAGCCAGATACCTAATATAGATTAGAATTGAACTATTCCATCACTTAAATAATGGGAGCCTCAAGTGACTTCTTTAGATGTCAGTATCTGCGTAGTAGACACCTAAGGATGCATGACATGAGAGCTTACTATAGGCAAGCTGAGGAGGCATCAGGATGACCCAACTGGCATCACACTAGGGTCCTGAGCAATTCTGGGCACTTCTGTGTATGCCACTGGCAAGAAGTTAATGATCAAGAGATTTTTATGAAGTTCATCCTCAATAATGCTTACAGGTGGAATTATATATCTATATTCCTCTCTGGGGTTAATTCCAAGAAGGTTCCAGCGTTACATGCAATAGCAGACTGTACCTGAGTTTTTAAGCTATATTAGAAGTAATACGAAAAATTCCATCAAAGCCAATTTTGACATAGAGGGTATTTTTAACCAAGAAAAATCATAGCAAAAAGTATCTCTTCGTGGCAGCTTTTATTCCATAAAAAGTGTTTCAGATTACACTTTCCTATGAGGCAATACAATCTTCATATTTTGTGCATAATCCCTCCTGGGAGAAATATTCTGATAAAGGAACCTACTTGGTAAAGGAGTCTGAGAGCACTGAGGACCCAGGTTAGTCCTCTTCTGGGGGGCATGAGCATATTTCAAGTATTTGCTTATATATTTTGGCATTCTCAGTTTTTCCAAAGCTCCCCGATATCCTGGTTCTCCATGGAAATTAGAAAGCAAAAATGTAAATACGGTTCATGTATATTATATTGTCTCTGCGAAAAGCTGTACCATATTCCTATCTCAATTTTCTGGTATTTTTGCCTGAGTTGAAGAACTGGTTCCCTCTGCTCATAAGGTAGGCCTTATTACATTAAGAAGAGTGAAGCACCTCTTATTTACCTGTGTAAGTAAGAACACACCTGCACTGCTATCCACTGGGTCTGGCTAAACTCCAAGTAAGTGCTTAAAGGAGTTTAAAAATGTTGATTTTTTTCCCTTCTAGTTATTTTCTTTCTGTGAAGCTCTCTGCTTCCTATTTCTACTGAGTACATAGGACATAAATGAGGGAAAGTCAGGATTGCACCTATTCCTATGTGAGAAAGATGTAGTAGAAGATCGTAGAAAAAATATTTTCATCTGAGATGGCTAGGTCAGTTTTGAAGACCCAAAAGATTTAAAAAGAGAAGCATGCAAACCTTCTATGCTAAAGAAATTTATTCATTGAGATTTCCTAAGGTATTAGTGTGAGAATATTTCAGATGTTTGGTCCTTAATTATGAGTGATATTAGCACTCATGGTGATGAAATGTGATTAAATAATTTTGAAGTTAGCTACTCATATTGGTTAAAATATGTAACTTATGAAGAATGATAAATACTATTTGCTAGAGAGGTTTAAAGAAAAAGCTAAGTTTGCAAAAATGGTTCCGGGGGGTCTTTAGATGTGTCTAACCTATTCACAATCCTTTTCTCTCCTCTTAAAAAGCAAATATTTACTGGAAAAAGTAATATAATGAAATTCAGCCTGCTGTGGAGAGGTCAGTTTCAGGGACTCCTGTCCCTGCTGGCAAGTGATTCAGATGATAAAGTGCCAATATAAATCATCAGAGTGATGCCTGGCAGGAACCGGAGTTGGCCTTGTTCAGTACCTTTTAATTAAAAAGAAAATTATATGTATATATTTTATTTCTAATGGAGGAGTGCTGCAGAAGGAAGTAGGCAGAGGGCATGAGGAAAAGTGGGAAATACTACAAGGGGCTTCAAGGTTCCTTTGCATCTCAGCCAAAATCAAGAGTCCTAGTGGTAATAAGGCTGGGGATGGGAAGGAAGAAAAGAAAATGACTCTGCCCAGTTTTCAGCCTGATCATTTTAACACAAGCTTCCAGGTAGCAGTCATACTGCATTTCCCAGATCTTTATGCAGTTGTTACAACGATGCTATAGGGAAGGACAAGGGGCACAGTCTGAGAAAACCTAGGAAAGGAACATTTTTAGTTCAAGGATTTTAATTTAACTCAGGCTAGTAAGTATACAAATTTATTGGAAAGGAGCCAAAAGCTTCAGTCCAGCAAAGTGGCACCCATATCAAAGCAAGCTGGAATCCTCCAGAGCCATAGGGAAATACTCCAGTTTGATAAAATGGTAATGTTTTGTAAACATCTTGGTTTTGAGAACCTCTGGTGGTGACATGGCCAAAGGTCTCTGTCAGCTTTTCTAGTGGGCTGCTCTGGAAACTGAACCTCCAAAGCCTACAGTCACAGGCACTCCTGGCACAGAGCCAAAAGCCTGAAGGTCCCAGGGACTTCAGGCAGGAAAAATAAAAAAAATAAAAAATAAAACATAGGTCACAGCATAAACAATGGTGACTTCTGTTGCTATGGAGAACTTCACGTACAGATTATACTTTTGGAAATGATTCTTGCTTGTAAGGGGAACAAAGTGTCCAATTCCCCCAAATTAGTGATGGTTTAGACATGAGTAGTTCTGGCTTAGTGAATCACAGAGAAGCAAAAGAGCTTCAAAGAGGGCAAAATAATTGCATGAAGGGTGCTGACTCCTATTCCAGATAAATGAAACATATCCTAAACAGATCACTAAGAAAGGGCAGGGGTCTTACCGAGGCTATGTGAAACCCAAGAAAGCAAACTAGCTAGGTGAAATAAGGGATTCAGGTAGCTCTCTTGAGACAAGAAAATCAATATTCAATAAGTTTAAAGTCCCAGTGAAGTATTTAATCCCACTGTTTCCCTTTTTATGTGGGTTTTCTCGTCTTCTGGAATACGCAACCTGTTGTATATCAGACCAAGCCGTTAATACCAAAGCTACAACAGCCTGTCAGGATCTCATTAAAATTAAGAAAATAAGTGCTCTGGCTAACTCCTTCAGTCCCAGGGTGTTAAAAAACAGTGCTAGGTGGGATAGTTGCTTATTTTTGTTGCTGTTTTTTCTTCTGTCTCATTGCGGCTTTTAGTTGCTTTTGTACAGAGAAGAACATGAACAGCTACGATGAACGCTGCATAGTTGAGGGAAGGGGAGGAGTATACTGTTGCTTGCTTTCTCTGATTAGAGCAATACAACTCTTCTTTCATAATTTCATTGTTAGACAGCATGGTTAGATTCAAATTTGCTTAGTATAATTAATTTTATTTATATTAATTAGTTTTTAATTAATTATTTTATTTTATTAGGTTGAGCTCACACACAGGAAGATAGTACTTCTCTCTTACTGTGGTAGCTGTATTGCTTGATTTTTGTACCTGGAAGGTCTCAGAAGGTCTTCAGTTGTTACAACTTTAGCCTTTTTTTGTTCTATCCTATTTCCAAGATGTCCTTTGAGCTCCATCAATGTTTAAACGAATTGAGAATTCTGCCTCAAATGTGTTCATTGCAAAAGTCTTTCGGATTAATATGATTTATTTAAAATACATAATTAATTCTTAAAGAGAACTTTCAACTTTGATTTGTCATTGTTCTTACATCCTTTTGAAGTCAGGACTTAAAAGCTGTACTAAAGTTATTACTATATTCTTAAAGTAAAAGACTGTACTCATGCCAAACTGGTATTTCGTCCTAGAATGACTCTTAAGATTTTGTCAAAAGCAGGATGTGAGTAATCTATAAGTGGGGAAGATACACCTGTTCTAAATGCTAAGTGTGTGTGTGTTGGAGGGGGAGACTGAAAAAATAAATATTTACTTCTGCAGGATAATCTGCTAGCAGGGAGATTACATCTGAGACCAGAGATAATCTGAGATTCCCTTGGGAGGTGCCAGGAGCAAGAGTGCTCTTGATAGACGTGACAGGTCACTGGCTTGACCACCACGGTCAGAGACATGACTGAGAGCTGGCTGATGCTGGGTAACGATTCACAAACCATGTTCTTTTTTGAAGATCAGGAAAACTGCAAAGTTGGAGTCCTACAGACTCCCTTTGGTAAATAGCTTTATAGCATTGGCTGACATCTTCTATCACTCAGTATTTAATAATATACAAGTCAGGATCAGTGACTGAGATCACACACTAAAGAACATGAAGAAATGCATTTGAATGAGTAGACACCAACGGCTGCAGCGCCGGAAGAGTATGATTGCCCCAAGACTGAACTTAAGAATTAAATAGTGGCTCTATATGTGCCTGAGTAACGCACCTTTTACACCTCCTCCTTCTGAAAGGTTTCTGAGGTTGATCCAATCTACACTGGCTGTTGGAGGAAAGAACACAGTATCTTCATAGTACTTATTTATGTTGTGTTATAGTATAATATAATGTAATGATGTGGTACAAGAGTAGATGATATCACCTGATACAGTATTAAAAGCCATAACGAAAGACCAAAGTTACAGTGAGGTATCTCATATTTGGGGAATGAGTCAATATAGTCTCCTCTTCACAATTTCTCCTGCTTTTCCCTCTGCAGGTGCTGGTAGGTACACAGTAGGTCCTTGCTGGGCACTTTTGCTCATTCATATCCTCCCTGGCCCCCAAGATATTGCTAGGACAAAAGGGAGCATCTTGCTAGAGGTCTTTTGCTATGCTTCTGCCTCCTTTATACAAGACACTTCTGACTAACTCCCTGATTTGGCCATGAGAGAAAGGCCTAAAATTTGGGCTTCTAGCCTTAAAGAAAGCATACCACCTGTGATTACTGCAGACCAGTATACTCAGTAGTCTCTCACTTCATATATATTTGAGATGTGTCACAGCAGCTTATATAAACCTTTTATTTAATATGCCTATTGGCGCCCTATTACTGTACACAGCTCCTCATGGAATGGAGCCATTCTTGCTGCAACTGGCTGCCTCTTGTTATTGCTGATGCTCTAAGACAGGAAGAAAATCTTCCCACAAGAGAGTCAGAGTGCATTTCACTTCTGCGAAGAGCAATCTTCTGCTAGAATGCTGCTGCATATTTGATAGTGGAAGGCAACAACATGAGAAAAAAGGCAATACCACTGACTGCCATTTCTATGACACATGACTAAAGAAAGTAGCAAAGGATCACCAGCAAATTGTAAGAGCAAGGAGTCACTTACCACAGTTATATATTACAGGTTGAACACATAGCAGAACAGAGTTTCACCCCCAGAACCCTGTTCATAACATTTAAGCATCAGCAAATGGTAGTCGGAGGTCCATTCTGTTCCTCATTGATAGCATACATTTAGACAAAGAACTAGATGCTTCTGGCAAGTCTTTAAGTTGCTCCCTTTGTAGCCATGTAATTATACAAAAGGCTGGTCTGTGCTGTTGGAGGGGTGATGGGAGTCATTTATCTGGTAGGTAATACCCAAACCTATCTAAACCTAGTGACCCACACCTGCTAAGAGTGAGATAACACCTCTGAATATAAAAGAACATGAATTTAGGGCACCAGAGTGAAGCTATCTTAATAAGGACAGTGAAGCTGCAACCATGTCGAAGAAAGGTGCATATGGTTAAAAGACTTCCTCCCTTAAGTGTTTTCCTAAGACGATGTGAAACTCTTGAAACTTTTTCTCCATCATTATCTCATTTTAGACTGGACCAATGTGTTCCACTCCTTGTCCATGTTTAGTTTACTGGTGCAAGGAAATTGAAGAGGCATTAAGGCAAAATACTTTTCATCTGTAACTATGGACCAGCAGAACATTAATTGTACAAAAGCAGCTGTGTAAGACATAAGAGGATATTTGCACTGCCTAACATCAGGCACCCAACCTGGGTGTCTCTATTTGGAGACTAGAGTTTGTGGATTCTCCATAATCTACATAACCTTCCACCAGGGCTAACTCTAGCTGTGTCTAGACTGAAAGGGAAAGTCTTAAATCCCACTGCCCAGGTAGCAGACCTGACTGGGATATAGCGTAGCTCACTTTCATCTTGCACACAGAAACTACAGTACAGATTAGATGCAGGTACATGCCCATCTGTTCTCCAGCTAGTGTCCAAGACACACTGCTGCTCACTTAAACATTAACCCTAGTATCCACTTGAACCCGGAGTTTGAAAATGCTCCCAGGCCGGCAACTTCAAATAACTCTCAGAGCATCCAAGTTAGATTCCTATTTTCACTGGATAAATGTAGAGTTGTAATACGTGGAATGGGTAGCTGTGAATGGGGAAAAGGCTTGTAGGAAGAAGGAATAGTCTCATTATTAAAGCAGATGAATGTCATGCTACAGAGCTGGATTCTTTTCCATCCTTCGTCATGGGGTTCCCATGTGACACCAGGCAACTCTGCATTATATTAAAGCAGGCAAAAGTGGTTTATAATGATGTTCCCCTCATTTTTTTCAAGTGCCTTATGGGAGGTTTCCGAGACCAGATAAAGCAGAAGTACTGACTGCTCACAAACACAACGGATGTCAGTGGGAGCTGTTTCATATCTGGAAAGAATGACTGAAAAAAAGTTAAGCGCTCCGGAAAAATTAAGTCTGGGCTTGCAAACTTGCAGGGCACTTTCAGTCATTCAGGGAGCTTAAAGCCATCTGTCTTCATCTCAGTTCCTTGGCTGTAGAATGGGATGATTCATACTGCCAAGTCTCACGAAAAGAAAAACTCATTCATATTTATGAAAAACTTCAGATATTGTCATGAGAGAACCACTCTGCTGTCACCAGTAAATATGTGTGGAAACCCCAATAGTGAAGTCTGCTGGCTCCCTCTGATGCAGGTGCATACAGGGAATGATAGCATGTTATTATCAGTTACTCTGTTAGCTCAAGATGCACAGGTCTATGAGGTAGGTCCAATGTGTTCAACGTTGCTAATAACATTTGTGGAAAGTCAGTATGGTGCCATGTGATAACATACTTTGGGTTTTTTTTTTCATAGTTCATTTATCTGGGAAATTATACCCAAGAAATACACTGTTAATGGAATTTAATGTTACAAAAAGAAGTTTTATGCCTCCAATACCTGTCTGTAAAATGGGTATGTTACCTACTCTCCAATCATGATGTGAAGATACATTTAGTAATGACCGTGATATATTTTAATAGCCTGTTAAACTGTTACAGATAGTCCATAAAGAAATTAACCATTTTTCTACTGAGTGCAAGGACTTAACTGATACATGGTGAATAAGTCCAGAGGCTGTACCATGAATAGTAAGGTAACATAGCGATAGAGTAATTCTTTATTCATTGAATGAGGCAGGAAACAATAAAATATGGCCATGTATTTAAAGCTACATCACAGAGCAAATGCACAAGGGATGAAATAGTCTGCACAGTCTGGCTTGGTTTCTAAAAGCTCCTGCTTTTTGAGTGTTTGATTTTGCAACATGAATATGCTTCTAAAAATATGGAGCTTTTGCTTTGCTTTTCTTTGTTCATGTCATTTTACCCACTGAACCCCAAGCCATATCTTGTGTTTATCAAATTGTCCTTGATAGCCATCCCTGTGCCTTACGGCTGCAGAAATTTCGTTAAAACTGTGAAAGTTAAAACTGTGAAAGAACAGGTGTGATATTACCTACGGTATCCTAGCTCTTCATGGTCTGGAACAAGTTTGTGAATACTGGTGTAGATAATTCAAGAGGGTTAAATACAAGATAGTCATTGTAACTGGTTTCTGAAAAAGTAACATAATGATGGCATCATAGGGTGCTGTCAGTCATACGACTCTATCTCACCTGATGGTAGATTTATTTTTTAAAGAAGCTATGAACACTTGACAATGATTATGCTTTCCTATGCCGTGTAGTCTTGACTGCAATAGTGAATTGATGGGCATGATCATCCACAGTAAAGAAAAAAAAAAGAAACAAATAAGAGTTAGGTCACAGCCACAGTTGAAGGTCAAAAAGAAAGACAATAATAGCCTCGATGTCTTTTTGTGAGGTCACAAATTTATCGAAACAGTGGAAATCTACAAAAGCAGGCCTTATGGGACATTTTTATTTAGTCTGAGATTGAAATATACAAGATGGAAAAAAAAACTCTTGAGGAGAATGTGTTGATATTTCTTGTCCTGACAAAAATCATGTTGAGCTGGAATGCCTGTCTGCCTTCAATATATCAATGGGTTAATGGGGAAGGGAAATAAAGTGCAGGTTTTTTTTTTGCATAGTAAGAAGTGCAGAACTGAACCCCCCAAAACTGGAAATAATATGACAAGATAAAAGTGACTAAGAAGGCATAGAATAAGGAAAAGAGCAAGAAAGAGATGAAGTAATCTGCTTTATGTGTTCCTCAAAAATTGCTTTGACTCAATGGCTTCAGGAAAAGCAGAAAGGGCAGGTGTAAGAATAGGCTAACCACACAGCTGACGTTTTCCTCCCTTTTGCAAGAAAGCTAATGAGAAACTCTGGTCTGAGTTTCCTGGCTGCCATATGTTGGCAAACTGGCAAAAATAGGCTGACCTCTGCTCTGCAATCCTTATCTGACCACTGTGTGAGGAAAGGTGTCAGTCTGGTGGTGTGCAGTGATGCCAACGGCAGAACAACACCCACTTGGTCTTTCTTGTCAAATAGGTAAAGCCCCCTCCTGATTTCCTTTTCGTTATATCTTAGTCAAACTTGAAGGAGACACTTCTGGAGCATCTCCTGGGCATGAGCGTCAGTCTACAATAGTAATATTATTGTGGCTCAGAGATGTGAGGTTGAAAAGGTTTACCGAGAAACTTCATCTGTGAGCTTCTAGGTAACATATTTATTTGTGATAAAAGGCCATTTCTGTAAGAGACAACATATATCATCACAAGATACTTAACTCACTGTAAGATTCACTGGACTACATATCTCCTTGCTGCCTGCTTTAAAGAGAAAACAAGATTGTTTTAGAACTTAAAATCAGGAAGTTCTGTTTATTTGAGGGCATATGTGATATACTGGTTTCATCACTGGTTAATCACCTGTCATTTTAAATCCTAAGAACAACTGAATGTGCTAAATATCTTAAATAAAAAATTTGACTACTTGTGATTGAACGGGATTTACCTGCAGTAATTAGTTATTTTTAACCAGACTTAAAGATGTGAAAGATGAAATCACTTGTGAAACAGAAATAGAAACTTTAATACCCCAATAGATCTTTTAAAAATGTGATAGGAATTGAAGTAAGGTTGCCAGGACTAATACTGCAGGAAGGTAACATTCTCAAATAACTTAAGGAGACAGAGAGGGATGAAAATATAAATACATTTAAGTAAGCGTATCACTCAGAAAGCATAGCTGCTGGGAGTGCATCAGCCTATTACACCACTCCCTATCCTGGGAAGCCACTGAATACAGAATGCAATTGCAAGTTTTGATAGTCCTGCCCCTTGATGGGACATGCTTGAGCAACCCTAGGAATCACAGTAGCATAGAGGAAAAGAAATGTGGTTTAGTATGACCACCAGTCTGCCCCTGTGCTCCTAGCTACCTCAGGGTCTCAGGCTCAGCTCAGCAGAAATGATTCTGGTTGAGAAACTTGCTGACTTTAGCTGTTGGGTCTAACTCATTAAATATTGCTTTGACCTCATGTTTTCTGGTGAGACCACCCACAGGGCCCTATTTGTTTCTTGTCAGATGCTTGTAGGGAGCTGAGGGACTGTTACGGCAGTGGAGAATGTCTCACATGGCAAGTTCTTGGTTATTGAAAACTGCCTCATCCCAAGGTGACAGCTTTTTGTCTTCATTCTGTTTTTACTTGATCTAATCCCTGTTCGTATTCTGCTACTGGTTTATCACATCATTGCTGAGTGAGATTGAACAGCAGGCTGAATTATTTTTTATACAGTAATCATTCATAGGCACAAAACTGCCATTAAATTCCTGGAGCATTACAATTTTGACAGCAGTCCTATCAGACCTACAGTGGTTCATAGGTCTGATATGCAACTGATTATGTCATTTCTAACTTCTTTCTGTTTAGCCATTATACTGTAAGCAGCCTTTGCAATCCTGCTGGCAGGAATCATGTCTATCTTGAACTCATTTCTCACTTTGTCATGCTGTTTATCCATATTAACTTCCTGTAAAATTGAATAGAACTGAGAAGCTATTTCAATATTTAATCTTTAGGTTTCAGAAAAGTTTAGCTCAGCTCTATCTGAAATAAATCCTCATAGGCATTCAAACTTCCCAGTATGCTTTAATTGACATGAAGTGGGAAAAAAAGTCTGCTCATGAAGAATATTGGTAGGCTCTGAATTCTCCAAGGAGACGTCTCATGCATATTCTCCGGGCATAGCCAGGCATCAGCTAGTTTTGGCAAAGAATATCTGCAACTGGGCTCCCTTATAATGAAAAACATCATAACTTATTTCTTTTCCTTTTTTTTTTTTTTCTGGAAATGTGAATGTTCTTCATACCTATTTCATTTCCTGTATCATGAAGGGGAAGAAATAACCGCAGAGAATTTCCTTCCAGGTCACATTCACAACACCTTAAGATCTACTCCTTTTCAGAAAACCAGGTCACTGTCATCTCTCACAAAAATCTGAACAGAAATTGATACTCCTTTTGCATCTGCTGCCTTCTGTTGGTAATGCACTGCTCATTGCCGAATGTCTTTGATTCACACCTTTTATCTGTTCCTGTACGCAGCCTTGGCAGCCCTTTGCACCTAAGTGCTGAGACCATCCGTGAGCATGTTACTGTTGAAACAGAGATGTAGAGCTCTGTACGGAGGGCTGCAGCACAATCCCTTAGAGAAGTATACGTAGTCACTCTTCAAGCTGAGCCATGAAGCCAAGCTGCATTATGCTAGATGAGGTTCTAGAGAAAAGCTTTGTGATGGAGCAGAGAGAGGCAAGCTGGATAGCACTGTTCTTTGTAAGAGGCTCTTAGAAAACAAGTCTGCCATGCTTCTGCACTGTTTAAAGAATGCAGTTTGTGCATATGGGGCCCAAAGGTGCTTGCAAAGAGGGCAAATCCCTCTAGCTGCAAATGGTTAAAGTTCATGCCTTAGTGAATATTAAAATATAAATATCAAAAATCTAAAGGGTAACTTAAAAATATGTATATCACTACTGTGACAGTGAAACTAGTGAGGGCATGAAGGAACAAAAATCATAAGCTCTTATGAAAACATGCTGTTTGTTAGCAAGTAAATATGTAATTGTTGTGTTCCTGAACGGAGTATTAAAGAAGTAATGAACAATCAGATATTTAACTTAAAACTGCAACAATGTGTACATATGAGATATAGGCATCAGCTTCTGAAATCAGTCTTTGCATTTTTGGTTTTAAACTGCATAACTGAGAAGTTCTAACTCTTCAGTTATAGCATCACTCCTCTAGCATCAGCTAGCATTTAACTCCCTGTGTAATGTCACTGATTTACTGGAAGACTTGCGTATACATTACTAACCCTACTGAAGCTTGCAAAAGGATGTGTGCATTGAGAGAAACATGATTCGTATGCTATTTGCTATGTATATTTTCTCTTCTCTTGTCTTAAATTAATCTCCCTATCATGAAACCTTCCATGTGTCGCAGTTTCTTCAGGATGACTTCTGCAAGAATTTTATCCACACCTGTTCCCGTCAACGACACTAGCCAGCTCTGTACACACAGGAGGCCATTCTTCTGACCTTGTTCAGGTGCACAAGTTGTTAGAGCATTCCTTATCATATAAACCACATCACCTCAAGAGATCACTTAGTTTTACAAATGCTGCTGAAAAAGTCCAATGCTCTCTTAGTATATATTGTAAGGTTCAATACAAGACCATCTCCCATGGATCTTTCCCTTTCACTGGCTTTTAAATATCACTTTCAATTTTCTGTCATCCTATAGCAACATTTAATATTGTTTCATCCGTGTGAATTGTGCTAAAGGGACACCTTCTGTCGAGTTTGGTCCTTCTGTACTGAAAACTTTGGAGGGCAGAGCTGAGGGCATAAATAGTCATTGAGACAAAATTTAGGAATTCTGTAGTGATTTGTACCAGACAGGTAGTTATTATATCTGCAGGAGTTGTCTTTATGAAGGCTGAATAATCACTTTCTTTAGCCACTTCTTTGTTATTTTGTAATTAATATCTTTTCATCCTCATTCCCTCTTTCACAATACGCAAAGTCTGTTTTCTTATCGTATACTTTATAATTGCAGACTAGCTGGCAAAATTTGGATAGAAATTAAGTGCTTGATGTTTCTCATGTTCAATTTTGAAACTTCTTAAATGACACTCAGGTTATCATTTCCAGCTATGCAACCATACCTTATTTTTTTGCAGATGCACTCTTTGTTACCCAGTTGTTCACTGTGGCTCTGAATAAAGGCCATGTAATTTATTTTTAATAAATTAAAAAATAATTAAACAATTCTAAATATAAAAATAATTAAACAATTCTAAATATAAATCTATATATATATGAAAGGGAGAAAACCTTTATTTGGGAAGTGCTAAAATTACATCTGCTATTTCAATACAATGATTGTCTCAGTGAGAAATCCATATAGTCTGAGATGTGTATGATGTCTTGCAGTAAGCTGGGATTACATACTGTGTATAAAATCCAATGTATATGTAAACTGCTTGTGGGGATGTCCACCAAGGCCAAGTCAAAGGTATTCACAGATTTAACTTCCATTCCAAAGAGGTTCTTAGTCTACCTGCCTGATTTTCAAGGCTCTTAGCATTCCTCATAATGACAGTTAGGATGGTGGATTTCAGTACTCTCAGTAATTCAGCTTTAGTCTAAACTCCTTCTCGTGGAAGTTAATTACGTGCCTTGTCTCAGCTCCCAAGTAAGCAGAATTGTGTGAGAATATGTTCACTTCTATCCCAGCATACAAACTGCATGCCAGCAAGTGACGTCTGCAATACTGACATCTATGCAGTTTGGCAGACTGGCACAGTTGGTTCACCAAGAATCAGGCTTATTTTTCATGATGTTTTGAAGCTGCACGGCTATACTTAAAGTATGATGGGCATTTGTTTTCAAATGACAGTGGTTACCATGTCATAAATTGGTCCGAGTAATAGAAAGGGCGTTCCCCACTGTGCATAGACAAATTCTAACTTTTAGCACTAGTTATTATTTGCTCCGTTGCATATGCAATTCTCCTTTATTACAATTCTTTCTGAATTTCATCTCAGACTGCAGCTATGACTTGCAAGACAACAGCTCAGTCTCATTTTTTCCTGTGGCTCTTGTCATTGTGTGAGATGGAGCAGTTGAATCTGTTTTTACAAAATGCTGCAAAACCTTTCTCTCTGTGGTGGAAGGCTTTCCTCCATTACAGGAAGTTCACATGCCTTTCTACTCAGCAGCCAGCTAACTATAAAAATGTTAAGTCTGAAAAGTTTAACTTTCTCAGGGTAGAAGTATAAGATACCTCAGTAGGTCCATTAGGGACTTTACCGTTGCTTTTGAGTCTCTTCGATGATGAGCTGTTGAAGCTGCTGAATATAGGAAAGTCTGCGTATATAAATAAGGCAAAGTTTTAAGAGAGGTAATATCTCTTATTAAACCAGATTATCCTTTAGATCAGAAAGACCTCATCCTTATCCACCTCTTTTCCTACTTATTATCAATTTACCTAGTAGAAAGATATTTCCTCTCTACACATCTTATCTCACTTGCTGTAGTAGGAGGCAGTACAAAATCATAAGACAGTTAGAACAGCGCTTCTCATCTGTGGTTTTTTTTTTAAATCCAGCACTGACAAAAATTCTTTCTTTCTAGCCCTGAAGAGTGAAATATTTTCCTTATCGGTGAGAAGCAGTTTAAGCTCCTGTGTACGTCTCCTGGCTAATGTGCCTCAATGCTGAACAGAAGGGTTTGCTCAGCAGCACAGGATGCCAGGAATGGCCTGGCATTAGTCCCGAGAAAAGCCATTTTTGGTGATGTGGACACTTGTACACTAAGAACTGAACTGAGAAAAAAAATCAGTTCTTACCAGCTCAGTGGTAGCATTTTCTTAGTCATTGGTAGTCAGGGAGTCTTTTAAGGCAGAGACTAAAGGTTTCCCTTTTCATTTGCAGCTCCCCAGACAACTATGATCCTTTGATCAAATCTTTCCTGCCCAGGCTTTGTATTTGTTTTTTGTCAAAAGGTGGTTGCAGTTGGCCCCAAGAGACATCAACTTTTCATTTAAATTATGTGTAACATCTGATTTCCTCCTTGGGCTTTATTGTAAGACTAACAAAATCACTGTAGACCTACATGCAAATACTGGTTTCAGTGAGTTAAAGCTTTTACATAATCTTTAGGCACAGGTGTGCCTTTTAGAAAGCTTATATGTATAGAAATTAAAACCACCCAGAGAGCTTTCAATCAGGGAAAGTCTGGTTAGAAGGATTCCTATACCGCTGACTCTAATAATTAGTCACCCAGCCAATTAAGGGATTGTGCAGTTGTAAGAGAGTGGAGTGGAAAAAAATAATAAACAAAACTAAAACAAAAAAGCCCAAGCCATAAACTCTAGGGAAACACACTCCTTTTGATTTAAACGGGTCTAACATTAATCACAAGAGGCACCATTGTCACTGCTTATGCAATATAGAACTGCTCTTTTTGTTTCCTTTCACTCACTGTGGAAGTGGAGCACGAAGCAGTCACTTTGGTGTCTTCACCAGCATTTTGAAATGCCTGATTAAACTGAAGAGATATGGGACACTGTCTTTTGTCTGTATCCTACCACTCATGGCTACGCTGTGCTGTTCTGTAAGCCTTCCTAGCAATTTGTTTCCAAGTATCTCTGCAAAGATTGTCCTCTGCATTTCCAGCAATGCGGTATGTACAGTTTCAAGCATGGAATGAATATTTTCTGAGAATACATTAGCTGCAGTCTGCTTTCTGCAGGCAGTAATGTGGGGAAACTGAGCATTCAAGTACATAAGAAACATTTCTCAAATAATGGGAGGAGGTGAGAAGGGAAGAAAACGACAGGGGAAACAAATAGGTTTTTTTTTTTTCATGTGTAATGTAATTTCTCCACAAAAGAAAAGCAGCTGTATTTGTCACCTAACTTGCCATTTCAGCTGTCATTATAATATGAAAATGATTAAATACAAGAAGAGACATTTCAAAAAACACATCCAGGCTGTAAATAATTTTCTATCTCAAATGTATTAACATCTGGGAGAGTGGGACTAAATTTTTATATATGCATACAGGCACAACCATGTGGTACAGGAAATGCAAGCATGCATCACTCATGCCTATTTATGAAGAGAAATGGTCATGTTTTCTAAGAAACTTAAGCTACCTATGGAGGACGGGAGCATGCCTCGCAAGGCAGTTAACCCTGTAAAGGATTTAAGCATTATAATGGGCCAGCAACTCATCCTGAGTATTTGTATTGTCCTGTGGAAAAGGTGAATGAGGTCCTTGGCCATATAAAGAGGGGAATACTGAATAGGAGAGGGCAGGTGGTTTTGCTGTTGTAAGTGATCCTCTTATACTATATTTACCTTCTGAGCCCATATTTTAAGAGGGGTTTTGAAAAACATGAGATAGAAAAAAAGAGAGGAAGGAAAAATGAATGACGAGCTGAAAAAAATGTCTTATCTCATAGTTGCACAAGCACATGAAGTTGGCATAAACCAGAGCTCTGGATGAAAAGGGTAATTCTGCCCTTCCCATACCTGCATTTTTCTCCCTTGATTCTTTTCTTTTGATTGGATCAGGTTATTTTTAGACTGATTCACCACCCAGCTGCACAGATACTATGAAGACCGAAAGGAGAAGATGGCTGAGGGCAGGAGGAGATCAGAATGGTTGCTTTTGTCACTCATGCTGGCTTTACGCTCTCATGGAGCTATGGCAGAAAAGGGAGAGAGTTAAACAGTTGAATTTGTTTAGCTCATCAAAATACCTGGAGTAATTTGATTAAGTATTGCCAAGTGCACACTGAGTATCAAAAGCTTCTTCAATGCCTTTAAAGAAATAACGTAACTAGAGTCGGCTCTTGGCTATTTTTCAAAAATAAAGATAGGAAAAAAGAGTTTAATGGCAAGGATGCTTAAGAATTAGGAAAAAAATCAAGAAAGTGGTGGATGGTCTTTTTTTAATGTTTTCATATCAACAGCAGATGCTTTTCTGTAATATAAAACATATAGTCAAAGACACAAAATGCCAGGCCCGGTAGAGGGAGAAATAGGTGAAATGTAATGGCCTATAATCTATAACACTTTATACTAGGTGATGTAAGACTCCCTTCTTGCATTAAGCTCTGTGAAATAATACTATGGAAAGCTGTGCAATTCTATCTAAAAATATATTGCAGACTGGCAAAAATCTTTTACTTTCTTTTTCTTTCTTTTACTGAAGGCTAAGCATTGGTGCAAAAATAATTGGATTTTTATTTAAAATAGTTTTTAACTTTCTTCTGGTCAAAAAGAAAATGAAAAAAATAGGAATGAAGCTACTTTCAAGATGCATAAGGGACAGAGGTATTGGAGAGGAAGAGGAAGGGTTTCCTGTGGATACCACAGGAGCTCTGGATTCCATCTTTCAGACCGTATTTGATGAAGGTTGATTTTTTAGTGCTCCCATCCATGGTCCTGTGATAATTCTCTGTTCTGCTCTGCCTTGAATTCAGCCATATTTTAATATGCATTTTGTCACATCTTGGGCAGGTAGGTGGCAGAAGACTGCTGAAGCCCAACCCTGAAGTAGCAGGCTTCAGCCTATATGTGCAGAATAGCAAATACCTTTCCACACATGCTTCCACACACTTAGTTTAATTTGTTTATAAGTATCAACAGTGGTAATTATGTGATAATGAAACTTCTCCCAGGAATGTAACTCATGTGCTACTATTTCCCACAGTGCAGAGATTTTGAATTGTACTGTGCCTTATGTTATGATCGTTGAGCCCATGACCGGAAAATCATTACAATTTCTTGAGGCTTTAAGCCACTGCTTCTGCAGTACTATATAGTGCTGTGGGTTTTGATTTACAGCTGCTGATATATTTTCCATTAGAGTTATGGGATGCTATATAGAAAGCGCATAGATTTTGTAAAAGAAGATCATGGAGCTCCCAGGGGTCCTGCAGATCAAAAACCGTGGGTCTAGCGGATGCTATTGTTGAATATAAGTCAATAAAATGAACTTTGTTACAGTTATCCTATCTCTAATATGGGATAACCTAGGTATTTTATTATTTGGAAACTCTTACTAATAAAAGGATTCCATTTAAAATTGCTCACAGTTTTATTGTTAGGTTGTGTGGTAGCAGCTCGTCTCCACAAGCACAAAGGAGAATGGCAGGTGAGGGAACGCGAATAAAACCCTGCCCTGGCCACTCCCAGCCCCATCACAGGACAGTAAGCAGCCCTTCAAGGGCTTGTGCCCACAAGCACAGAAGAGCGCGGAGGCGCAATGGAAGGTGCAGAGCCCAAATTACCTCCTCAGAGGAAGAGGTGACTCCTCCCAGGGCTGCCCAGGAGACCATCAGCCCCAGAGGCCAGGGGTGAAACCCAGTGAAGTGAGTCAACGGCAGTGGCTCTCCAGAGCACCTTTTGAACTCAAGGGGTTACTACCTAGGGGTATGGGACACATTATGGGGTTTAGGGTAAGAGCATTTTGCGTTTGCACAAGACTTACAATATGACGTTTAGGGGAGGAACAAAAGGCGGAGAAAGGGAGGGATCTACGTGATTTGGGGAGGAACAACAGTGGAAAGCTTGAGGGATAAGGGGATAAAAGGGCCATCATGTGTAAATGGGGCTGGTCAGTATGTTTGTCTGGACATGACCTGCACCTCATTAGCGCAGTCTATTCTGTCTTTTTGTTAGACTCCTTTCTATTTTTCGGGATGATGGGCGCTCCATCCAGTGTACATGTGTGTGTGAGGATGTCCACTTTCCAGTGACTGGAGGGGGACCATGGGTGAGAGGGTCCATGTGTCTGTGGTGCCAGCAACTGGGAGAAGCGAGGGTCTGTGAACGCATGTGCGATTGCTAGCAAACATCAAGCTGCGCTAGTTGTTGAGTAGGTGAAGTGATCTGGGAGCCAGCAGTGTCTGTGTGTCTCCGAGGGCAAGACCACAGGGCAATTAGCTACTGGGGCCACCAGGGGTGTCCTGGCCAACTGCCAGAGAGACTGTGGGGTCTGGAGTCAACACATGTATGCCTATGTGTATGAGTAAGGTGAGGCCATAGGAGGATGTGATGTGTCTATGTGTCTCTAAGGCTGAGACTACAAGGCAGTTGGCTACCGGAAGGACCAGGGGAGTCCTGGTCGCCTGCCAGGGACACCATGCGGTCTAGGGGTCAACTGAGATGTGTGTGTGTGTGTATGCATGTGTGTGCCTGGCATATGTGTGCTTGTGTGTGTGTGTGTGCACGCGTGTCTGCTGTGTGCGTGCATGTATTTCTAGAGGTGAGGCACCTGGAAGAGTGAGGATCCACAAGACCAGCTCCTGGATAGACTGCATGTGCAAGGCCAGCTACTGGATGGCTCCACAGTGTATGTGTTTGTGTATGTGTGTGTGTGAGTGAGGGGGTCTATACCAGCAGCTGGAGTGAGCCTGCAGGCTGCAGGGGCTCTTACATCTAGATGCCAGCAACTGGGGAGACCGGTGTCTAAGCCCATCTGCTGGAGGGATCCACATTGTACATATGTATGCGTGTGTCCCACTGGTGGACCCTCCTCCTGATCAGCAGAGAAGGGAACAGGATGAGGCCGTTGGTGCTGTTTATGTTTGTATGAGCGCTGTGTATATCTCTCCACATTGATCTGTGTCGCTGGCCGTGTATGTACGCATATGTGTTTTATACATGTGCGTGTGCCTACTGGGAATACGTGCTCAGCCTCGCTACTGGTTGGACCTGGTGGCATGAAGTTGCAGCAGCCTCACCCCGTTGAAGCACTGGATTTGGCCTTCTCACCTAACATTTGTCTTTTGTTTAATAAAAATAAAGCACTAACAACTTGCTAATGGTGATGATAATGCTTTTATTAGCTATTGCAGCAATAGGAAAAGTAATAACAGTAGATTACAGTTTAAGTCAATTACATCAGCTTAATGACCATTCTACAAAATAAGTTAAACAATTTTGAAAGGGCAGCTGTTATAATCCTGACTTTAAAAATGCCTCTGTACCTCTCAGTGAGTCTCTGTTCTCTTACCCTTTAATAAACTGTGGGGTCACTGTGCAGGATGTATCGGTCAGCCTCTACAACCAGGGGGCTTTTTCTTTCAGAAAAAGTGAATACACCTGCACATGCCACTTATCCATAAACTGAAGATGAAGATGAAATAAAGATGAAGATGAAATAAAAAGTAATTTTAAACTGAAACCAAATGTTAGAATTTCACAACTTTTTTTATTTTTAGTAATCACTTTTTCAATTATTTTTCCATTTCTGTGCCTTACAGTGCTTGGACCTACCTCAAACTATGCTTCAGTGCATTTACCCTGAATTTATATTAGTCAAAGCTACATGAGAACAAGGCTGTCATTCTAAGTGAGAACCAAGCATTGCAAAATATCGGCACATAGACTGGAATTGAATGAGTTAAATTAGCCAGCACAGAAGGAATAGATACACTTATAGAAATCTGGCAAAGCCTTAGATCAGTGCCCAAACTTTCGGCCTTATTCAAAAAAAATTACAGGTACTTCTGAGGTTCTCTGACTATTCACACAAGTTGCAAGTCTTGATCTTGCTTATCTTTCTGAAGTGCAGAATGGATTTGAGTCACAAGCCTCAGAGGAAGCATGTGGGGCACATGGGACATGTTCGACACTGCCATGCACAGCTCTCTGTTATATTTCCAGGTGTACCTGCATGATTGCTCCCAAGGTATCTTGAACATTCCTGTGTACCAAAATAAATGAAGATGGCCCTGTGTGGCTGTACCACCAAGCTTACTGCACAGCGCATGCCTCAGCTATGAGTAGATAGGCAAAAAAGTCTGCACATGGGTGGAAGCTGCTCTTGAAACATTGGGAAGGTCACACTATGAATGGGCCCATCCCTAATGGAGCAGCTTGGACATAAGCTCAAATCTCAGCATACTCCTGAGGCATCCATATGTACCACTAACCTGATCCATGGGGTCTGGTAACTGTATGCTCTCACTTACACATTATCAGAGTGCTTTCCAGCCACATCCTTGGTCTCAGCTAAGCTAGATGCAATGAAAAATCAGACAGACGCTTGTCTGTGCTCTCTGGGATGCCCCTTTTAATTTGGTGGAGTCCAAAGGTAACATCAGTTGTACATTGGCTGCTGACAGAAGGAAATGTTTTGCCATCTAATTTCCTGCCTCAGTAACTTAGTTTATTGTAGCAAGGACAGTAAAAGTATTCAAGCAGCCAGAAGCTGCTAGAGCAGGGAGATGAGGCAGGAGGGGGTCTTATATGCTGGGAACATGACGCTATGCACTGGAGGGTTCTCCAGTGCACAGATAGAGAGAAATACCCTTGGGCGAATGGAGCTTTATGGAACCTTATGGCAGCGGTATAAAATAGGAAAAGACTGGCTTGGTCCAAAATAAGTAACCACTTCTAATTGCTTTCTGTGGGATCAGCTAGTTATTGGGCTCAATGCCATGGACGTTCAAGGCAAAAGGTGGCATTTCTGTTTTTTTGTTTTTTTTTTTCCAAATTTCAACAGAAAAAACCCATCTCTTTCCCCTTCACAGTGCTAGATGAGCTTCTGGCATGAAAAGTAATAGATTTTACCATACGTTGTTAATGAGAGAGAAACATGCCAGTCCAAGAGGGCAGGAGCACAGAAAGGAGGCAGCTTTTGATATCTCTTCATTAAGACGGGCCTTAGTGTGACTGTCCTCCACTGCTATAGTGAGCGAAAGGAACCAAAAAGAGCTGCGTGATGTTACTCCGGCAATGATAGATGTGCCCTTCAAGATTAACTTTAGAAACACTTTAAATCAAAATGTTTTAATTCCTCCTTCATCGATTTTGTAATCTCCATGTGCAATCACTGATTCCCCTAATTGGCTGATGAAACAATTAGTTGAGTCTGACGTTCATTTGGGCTTCTTTTAATTAGGAATTCCATTTCATTAGATGTTATGTCAAAACAGCATTCTATCTGAGAATTTTCAGGAGTAATGTGTTTTCTGTGTGGATTTTTTGGTATTGTCTTTTTCATAATGGATTCTCTAACTTTCTTTTTTAACTCTCTTAAGAGCAATTATCTGGTGTAGGGTTTGGATTTTGTTCCTGCTATTTCTCCTGCAATTCAATATTATGTTGTTTAGATATATGTTCAAAATATTGTAACCAAACTCTTGCAACATGTTCAGCTTGTCTCAAAATAGGCAAAAAAAAAATTTAAATTAGCATGTAAAGAGCTAGAATTGATCTGTTGTGAAACTGTTAATTCCTTTATCAAAAATGTCTCAAAATCTATCAAAATTTCCCCCTATTAACAATAGTTTGAAAATCGCCACAGCAATACAAAAGCCAAATAATATGTTGCAAAACTATTCCTGAGGAAAGAAAACCACCTTTTGGTGCAAAACTGTTTAAAGACAGTCACTACTAGTAACACTTATCATGTCCACGAACACTTTTGCACATCCATACTGAAATGTACGTGCACAAAACCCTATTCATTCATGTGAATGAGCTGCACTCGTGTTAGTTCTGCGTGAGTGCGTATCCTTCTACTTGTGGGACGCTAGAAGGATGTCACAAAAAAGTTATTTGGAGGTAATTAATGTGAATGAAGCTGCATGCGCATGAAAGGAAAGGGAAGCATCTCTGAGATGCTGAGATAATTCTCCATATGTGAGCATTCTCTTTCCCAGCTGGAACCTGGGGAGAGCAATGCATTTTTTACTCTTTTACTGCTAATGGGAAGTTGTGCCTCAGAATAACTCTGGAGGCAATATTGGTTGTTCACAAACCTTAGAGAGTGATAAGCTAATTGTCTTACTTAAGATAGAAAAGCCTAGACTCATTAGAGCTTTGTAAACACTTTATCTGGCTGAACTTAGTGCTTCTAAACTAGTTTTATCAAGCTATGCGACACTGGTATTTTTTATAATGCAACAAAGAAAGAAAATTGCTTCAGGTACCCTGCCTAGCCCATTTGGTTAATGGTCATGCAGGAAAAAATGCCTAATCTGTGTATTTCAGCACATTTTGCCCAGATGTGTGCAGCAGGTAAATATGCCTTAAGTATTATGAACAATTTTAGAACAAATACAGGATATATATCTGTAATTTGGTGTATGTTACTGCTTGGAGCTGCTAACGAATAAAAATATGACAACAAAGGATGATCCTCGCAGGAGAACACAGTCTTCAAGGAGTTGCTCTTTCTTTTGCAAACCCATTTCATGCATGGGAAAATTCCTCATGGAGATTGTTTTTGCCCCCTAGGAAACAGAATTGTATGATAGTGGGATAGAAATAAAAATCCTGTGTTTTTCACAGATTCTTTACCTTCCTGCTGTGTGTCTAAGAGAGAGAGAGAGAGGAAGAATACTACTTGAAATGAAGTTATTGCTGTAAGATTAAAAGATACTTACTATAAGTTACTACTTTACTTGCTTCTGCCCTCCCTTTCTTATTCGTTTTCTCTCAGATCTCCCTCTCATCTTCTTCCCTGATCAGTTTTTTGCACGTTGGCCTTTAAGGCACTGGTTATACCTTCACTGTGGCTTATGACCTATGGGCGATATGACCCATTGTCTGCATTTTGTACATATTTTAGCTTTGTCCATCCTTGGGAAAGAGATAGAGCTCATTGAGGCTGAGGCTGCAGAGAGTTGTAGAACAACTTTTCTGCTTTCTCTGAGGCTCTGGGATGAAGTACTACGAGCCAGGGAAATTTGTCTGGATGACCTGCTGTTGCTTCCTAGCCCAGGCTATTCTGATATGTGGAACGAACAGCTGCTAGGTTGGGGCTTTGTGAGTAGGAGATTTTTGGTTTTCTTCCTTCCTTCCTTCCTTCCTTTCTCTGAGGTGTTATTCCAGTATATATGCAGTGCCCCCCAAGGAATTTTTCCAGCTATTAGTTTTTCTTTCACAGCTGGAGTAGGTCCTTGTAGAAGTTTGCAGTGTAGACCATGCACGTGCTCAAAACAAGCTCAAGTCATTTTCTACATGTTTGCAGGCATGCATAAATGAAGCATTGCTGCCTCTTTCTCCCTCTCTGCCTCAGAAGTGCCTGTACACTTGATCTTTCTTCATTAGCTTTCTTTCTCTGGCTCTTGCAGTTGCGTCTAATATGTCCACCTACTTTTAGTGTCCTTCCTTCAGGTAACTACAATCATTATGTGATTTGTCTTCATTAGAGCAGTTGTGTGCGTATACCTCTCTCTCACTTGAGTAGGTATGGCAAGTACATTTGATCTTTTTTCATTAATGTTTCTGTCTCAAGGATGACTGTGAAGTAGCTGATCTTTCTTTATTACTGTCTCTCCTCTTAGTGCCCAACACCTGAATGTTCTGACTTCACTGGACTATGTATCTATCTTAATTCAGCCTGGCTACAGGTGTCATCTCGTGGGCAGAGCTGGACTGAGCTGGAACCCCCCAGGAGTATGACAGTTTCAAGCTGTCTCACCTGACCTTCTCCTGGACATTGCAACCCGGTGGTAGGGAGAGCAGCACCATACACAATTCAGGTCCTGCACCTCTGTAGCCTGGTGTATGAAGGGGGCTCAAAACGAGGAAGGGATTGCTTGGATATGCTGGGCAACATGCTACAGCAATTTCACATTTACATTGTTTGTGGTTTGGCTACAAAGACAGAAGGTTGGAGTAGGCATAGAGGGCTGGGAGTCATTGCAGCTGTTTCTGTTTCATAACGCCCCAGTGTGCGCTGTTGTGCTCCTGGTTTGCTTTTAGGACACTGCTTATTTGAAATTCTTCCTTTTTAAAGTGAATGTACCTTTTGCATATACCAGTGTTTCCCTGACCACGATATGACTGAACTAACAGTAGTAGTACTGGTGGTAAATTTTAAGAAATGAATGTACTGTGGACAAAGTTTCACCTGTCCATATGTCATATTACATTTTGCTTTTGAGGGCTTATTTAGCAGTGTATTTATCTAATTCTTTATTTTTCTAAGTTGGAAAGAATGGATTGTGCTAACAGCACATGCAATGTACTAATAATGTATACATTGACTGCATTCTTTTAGAGATGGATGAGATAAGCATAGGTTAATTAAATCTGACCAGAAAATCAATCACATAATGTCTGTGTATAAATTCTCTTAATGGAATAATCACCTCTTTGCACCAAGGTGCTAACTCTATAAAAACTGTCATAGGAGGCTTGAATTGCTAGTTTAAGATGCCTTTAATAGTCTCTGATGAAAAACACCTAGTTACATGAGATGCCCTGCTAGGAGAACAGCAATTCATGCCAACTCTTTTCAGAGACCTAAAGGATTTGTGTTACAGCCTGACTAATGACGGCACCTATTTCTGATAAATCATTCAGAGCAGTAACCTGGCAAGTACGTTAGCATGTCTAACCTAATTAGAAGGCACAGTTATTGGGAGTCATTAATGAACTTTATTTTCATAGTTTTACTTCTGCTGTTTAAAGGATTCACTATAATTGTCAGAGACCATCATAGTTACTGAGTTTAAAGCGTTCTCCCAAAGGCTTTAAAGCAAAGATGTCTTTTCGCAGGGGACTTACATAGTTCAAAATGGAATTTACAACCTACGGCTTGTAGGTTAGATATTTCATTCGCTGGTTCTCCAAACGTGTTCTTCTACAGCAATGTAAATTACTGACCTTGCAAGTAGTACACACTTACAACACTGTGCAATGCAATTGTATCGTATCTGACAGGAGATTAAAAAAGGGAACAAGAGGAATATAGATTACTTGAATTCCCAGACTGGGATGCAGGCAATACATGTAGCTAAAGTAGTCAAATTAAGACTGTTCTGTGTGATTTGCTGCAGGATATTTCTTGGCTCTCCAGCCTGAAGCACACTTCTCCAAGCTGACTTTGCCAAAATGCCATCCTGGGGTATTGTGCTTGAGCTGACTGGGAAGGTAAGAGGGACAACCACAGGCATCACAGGCATAGTCTGAAGAGCAGACAGAGCATACAAGCCCGTCTGCTGCCCATCTCAAGGCGAGCATGGCCCTCAATGCACACATTAAATATTTAAATTTAATAATTCACTAAATAATGATTACAACCGTAAACATAAATGTAAATATAAAGAATAAAATAAATAATTGAAAATTAGACACAGACCATGGGAAAAGTAAAGCACAGCGAGATTTGAAATTTCAATTTAAAAAACTTTTCCTGTCATTATTCTTCTGCTTTGGGAATGAAAGAGAACAAAGAATGAGAGTGAAATTTAACAATTTGTGTGATATTCTCAAGGAATATCAGATTATTTGATTACCATTTTATTACATTTTTTGGCTGAGAATTGACCCTGAACTGAGCATATCCTTTTTCAGTCGTGGCTAGAGATGAGTAGATTCCAAAGCATTTGAATAGGAATCAAAACGTTGTACAAATTTTAGACTAAACTTGAGCTGTAGCTGAATCATCCTTTCGTGCTTATGATGAGTCATGTGGTTCCAGCACAAATGTATGCTTGCATGTGCAAAACAGGGGTTGTATACAGTGTATGGTTAATTAAATCAGTGCTTAAGTTACCAAATCTATGTTAATAAACATTTGTTTGTGAATATCAGAAAATTATTCTTCAAAGTGTCCCTCTATGCCCATTCTGAAATGTGAGTCAGTGAACATTTTCAGAGTATCTTTTCACTCTCCTTCAGCTGGAGCCATGCTATTGCTGCATGGTATCTATGGCAGTATTAACAGAATCATTTTTTAATGGATAAATACAGAAGGGAACAAAGGAGAGAAAGTGCAAGAAGGAATAAAGAAAGTGGCTGACAAACCAAGTGGAATTCCCTTGCTTTTCAGATTCATCCTTAGGAGGCTGGCCATAATTATTTTTTATTTATCTCAGTACATATTTCTCAAGTATTTGCAGTCTTGCTACAATTCAGCTGAGACTAAGAGAGCTCCAGTTTCACCGGAGAAGTTTGAATGACAGCTCTTGGTAGCTGCCCCTGTAATTGAATGAGAAATCACGCAAGCAAAGCGCTCAGGCATGTTTCTCAAGTTCCACTCACACTGCTTCATTAGCCAACAAAATGGAAGCTGATGTTTTACGACGTTTGGGTTGGTGTCCCCAAAGCAGCGTTGAAAACTCCAGCGAGGACTTCAGGTAAATCTTCCACCTTGTTCCAAATGCGTTTGTCAAGGGACACAACAAACGTTACGCAACCAATACGGCTGTAAATTTGGCAGAGGATCTCTGAATGCATCTGTCCTGGGTGGGGAGGCAGGGAATAGAGAGATGGGGCCAAGTTTTTGCATTAGAAATACATGTAGGGCTGCGGAGAGAAAGAAGCACCTTTTTACAGCTGAATATGGCTCAGTCTGTGTGTGCGCCCAGACAGACAAAACCTGGAGGAGATCCACGATGGTTTCCCCGTTAACAGTATATTTTGGTAGGCACAGTTAATAGTGACAGAAAAGTCTTAAACCTCAGCTCTTGCTTTACAGTAGAAGCATTTGTTTCCTCTGCACTTTATCTGTGACTTGTGGTCCTCCGGAAGAGTGACAGGAAAGGGCAAAGAGATACTATTTTCATTCTTTCCTTGTGGTCTTTAGCTTCAGGAATAGAGCAATTCCCACTGATACAAAAATATCAAATAAAACCAAAGCATTACAATGAAACTGTGATACACAGGGCATTATGTCAGCCCCATGTACAGACTTCAATCGACGAAAACGTGCATCTTCGCTCACAGAAGGTATCACCGGGGAATTTCTCACACATTGAGAAAGTAGTTCCACTTCAGGTTTCCACAAGGGTATTTTTAAGCAATTTCAGCCAGAAAAAGCAGGATTCTTATAGCAAGCTAAGCTTGAAGTATTTTCTTGCCTGCTAAGTTATCGACACAGTCACATAGGTTTTACCTTCCAACATATTTTATCTGCCTTACATTGTGGGCTTGTCACTGAACAGAAGCCGCACTGTATGATTCAATAGGAAAGAGTCTGCCGGACAGACTCTGTGATGTGCCTTGGCGTGCTGTAAATACTGAGCTACTTTTGGATGAGCAAGGATAGCTTCTCTGTTTTCTCACTCTGGATGGGCAAATCTAAAGGCTCGCCCTGTTTCCAAATTTAAAAACACACAGAAATTACCACCCAAACTGTTTTCTGACTCACAGAGTGATCTTGATCCCCATGAAGGCACTAGAAAAATTACTA
Organism: Struthio camelus; assembly: GCF_040807025.1. Taxonomy (NCBI): domain Eukaryota; kingdom Metazoa; phylum Chordata; class Aves; order Struthioniformes; family Struthionidae; genus Struthio; species Struthio camelus. The sequence continues at coordinate 84,182,940 of NC_090944.1, read as the reverse complement.
TTTCTTTGATGGTGTTAGAGTTGCCAGAAAAGTATATGTAAATTTTGGAAAAAGAGCAAAATAATCTTGTTAGAATTCCAAGCTTTCCCACATCTTACATGTTACTGTTGTTTTAAAAACTGCTATTTTATTATACGGTAATACAAGCGCAGCCTGAATGCAGCTGAAGGAAATACGTGTAAAATTGCTGCAGATTATTAATGTAAACTTTTTTGCAGTATTAGTCAACTTCAGATTATATGCATATGGAAAATATAGAAGTCCTGGAGCTGTGAGTGCAGCAGCAGCACTTTTTTACTAATGGTCCATTCTGAATTAGAGAAAGCTGTCACTACTTCACTATTCTTTTCATTAGTCATTGTTACTTAGACAATATTTTTCCCACATGCTCTTCTGCTCATCTTTTTTGGGAAGAAAGGAAGATAATTCTGGTGTCAAAAACGCAGTGGAAAGGAATTCTCATTTTCATTATCTTTTTTCTCTTCAGTGGATTTTTTTCACTTCTTTAAAATAGTTGTTAGTTGCACAATATATATCTAACCGAAACAAAAGGCTTTTTTGTTCTTTAATCATAATTTGTCACTTATTATAATAATTAAGTATGGGAATATGCAATGCTTTATTTATTTAAATGAGGATTAAAATCATTAAATTCTACAAAGCAAACAACGTAAATGAAATGGCCTAATAAATTCACTGCTATAAAACTGACTGGTTTTATATGTATATGCAATAAATGATAATAGAGAGAGGGAAACGATATAACAGATAATCAGATCAGGATGACTTCCAGAAAAATAATGATTTAAAATCACTAAGCATTATAGGAAAAGCTGCTATTGTAACTTGCTATTATGATTGCTTGCTTTGAGCAGTTTTTACAAATACAAATTGAGGGAGGTTTATTAAGCCCAGTGAGAGATTTCATTCATGTTAGATAAAAACATATGCTTTCAATTTGTTTCATAATATTGCTCTTCTACTCTTAATCCTTGTAAGTCGAAATTCTTCTGCTCCTTTATTCCATATTATCTTTTTTTCTGAGTAGAAGGTGGAAAGTCTTCTGACTTAGGGTTATGCAGCTATACAGGTTATACAGCTTTCTTTCTAGATGCGATTTTCCAGATATGGCAGATATCAGAGGTGTGGCAGAAGTAACACACGACTGATGGTTAGGCTTTCAATTAGAGGTCTATGTATGCTTGTTTCTCAGTCTGAATAACTCAGTTTATTTGGTCCCAACTTCTGCTTCTGATTTTTCCCTTATCTATATGCTTTTTTCTCACTTATAAGACTATGAGTGAATGCATGCATGCTCACAATAATGATTCCAAGAAGGGTGGATTTATGAAGCTGACTTATTACTCATGTTAATTAGGTTGGGGATTGGGGTTTTTTGGGGGCTGGGTTGGGGGCAGAGATTCTGGCTGCCTCTCACACTTATGGAGGCTGCTTTATTTTCTTATTTGAATAGTATTCGATAGGTAAAACATCCAGGGGAAATTTTTCCATCATAGTGCACAGCTGGCCCGAGGATGACATGGAATGTATTTGTTTCACAATGCATCTCTTTCTCTCCTACCACCTCTGGACCCTTTTGTATTTCTGGGATTGTCACCAAATTTGTCTAGTCCTGCACTGCCCCTTCTAGGTGACCAGGAACAAACTCTTGTGTGGCTTCCGGATAAGAACTAATTCTTGATTTGAGTATTTGCCTCTGAGAGGTTCATCAGCGGATACTGCAAGATGACAAGATGACTGCAAGATGATAAAGTCATTCTACAATTTGGATCTCAGTTGCACAGAAACAGATGAGCATAAATCACACCGTCAAATATTATCTTAGCTTCTTGCCATATATTGGGAAGAACACTGTCATCCCCAATGAGCAACGTATGAATAAAGCAAAAAAAAAAATATTTCCATTTTTTGTCACATTTTTAGTGTAAATTTGCCTCATTTATTTTTTGATGTTTTGCTTGCAGCCAATATTCTACTAAAAGAACTCATTGGGCATCAGGCTATGGATTTTAGAAGACTGCAAACTATTCAGAGGGAATAAGAGCTCGCACCAGTCTGATTAAGGATCTGAAATAACCTGTTGTGTTCAGCATACAGAGCTCATATCTCAAACATTAAATACTGAAAGTGCTGCAAGCCTCAAATGTTGAAAGCTTAGGGCCTCAAAATATAGTAAATCTGAAAAAAAGCAATATTGAGTTACTTCTAAATTATCTGAGGATTTTCCGTATTTTCAGCTTTCTTTGCAGCCAGGATGATGAGAGATGCTATAGCTAAACTCCTCTTTTAGGCACTTACACCAGACATTACACTACCTAATAATGTGATGCTGTATACCTGCCCCCATGTGATGATCTAGACTGTCCAGGCCAGGCACTTAGATTTCTACAGAGTCAGCATTGTACACAGAAGCAGAGTGGTAGATGCTTCTTAAGAGAAGTAGTGACACATGGAGCACCTACCTGTGGGAAAAGCTATGTGCTAAGGTATGCTTGAACTCCTCCTTTTGGAACACAAGGAACTAAATGAAGAGAAAATTATGGTGCCACTTCACCTTGTCTTTTGGAGATAGGCACCTCAGTGAAAAAGGCTTGCTTTCTTTGTAAGAGTAAAATAAGTGGCAAGGTTTTTCTCAGCCCAAAAAGGGCTGTATTAACATCTCCTGAGTCACATCCTCATTGCCACATTACTGGGTGTGCTGACGGAGGGTACCACCTCCATCAGTAAAGTTCTGGCTGCACTTTGAGCCATTCTGCAGGTTGGACTTCAAGCATCATAAACTGGAAGGAGAGTAGGCAAGAGTGTGGCCAGGGCACTCAACTAGGCAAGCCTGAGCTCTCTCAGTTAACCATCGAGTGACTGCCTGATACATGTACAAGTGTGCTAAAATACAGAGGCCAGATGTTTCCCTCCCACTTAAGCACTAGCCTAAAATCATAATTTCCTATGCTCTTTCTCCCAGATTGACTACTTCTGCCTTATTTGGGTAGAAGGGACAGCATCCTCTCCGGATGACCCATATGTTTGCTGGAGGCTGAGAACCTTTTTGAAAGTGTCTCTTGCTTGTTGATCAATGAGCACACTGTGATCACCTATCCTTCCACTAGATTTTTGAACTCAGTGGCCTTTCTTTATGAACTCAGCACTTTTTTTTTTAGTGAAATTGGTTGTCACAACAGTTGTTTACTGCACTCTGAACATGACTATCAAACTGGGACCTTCTGAGGACACACTCAGAGGTTGGGTGTTGGCAGACATCAGGTAGGATATAGGTACTTACTTTCTCAGGCTGAGGCCTTTCTGAATTGTCTTATTTCAGGCATCTTGAGAAATTTCAGGGTAAACAGGAGACTATTAAGTTGAGTTTTACAGTAGTTAGATGCATTTAAGCTTTGCAATGGCATGGACTGGGGACACCTGCCTCTGAAAAATACCCAGGATTTTGCTTGTTATAATTCTAACCAAGTGTCAAAGTCCAGTTCACAACTGGATACACAAAAATTTGTGCAAGTATAATAATTGGGTTGAAATGATGATAAGTATGAGCCACTGGAAGGCAGGGAAGAACATGTGGACTGCCTTTTGCACAGCAGTGCTGGATTAAAAGCCTACAAAACTATAACTGTGGGTGCCTATATATTTAGGTAGCTCTAGAAGGAAGGCAGTCGGAGTGGCTGCCTGAGATGCTAGAGCCTAAATCCTTTACTTTAGGCAGAATATGAGAAGTGGATCACACCCAGATTTCTTTCAGAAACCAAGAACTGAGATTTGCAGGTAACCACTTGCAGCCAGAAATGGAGACATTAAACAAAAGGAGACTGCAAGCCTGGCAGCAGAACTAGCGAGATTCAGCAGTGTGGTTTAGCATTGTTAAACAACCAGGTATTCATGATACAGAAAGGAGCACGGCATTGAGAGAGAGTAATAAAGATTTACAGTACAGTTTATTTTTCAAAGTCCTCCTTGCTTTTTAATTGTCCTCTCTTCAGCTAGTTGCTTTCCTTGTATTCTCCAGCTTTGGCTGAGCTCTTTTTTTATTCCCTTCTCAGTAACTTAAAATGTAATTTTTTTTCCAGGGGAAAAAACAAGATAATATCCTTCTATTTGAAGTAGAGGGAAGCCAAGATTCTTTTTAACCAAATCTTTCTTTCCTTTTGTTTCCTCTCTGCTGATGAGATCCAGCCAGCCACAACACCATGTCATGTTCTGGTGGAGACAGGAATACAGTCCAGCACTAACTTCCAAGTGATGCCATCAGTCAGCAGTGCTACATCTTGCTCGCGTACTAAGTTACCTAAGTGCCTTCCAAATCCATTATACAAATAAGCCTTATCTGTAAACACTCTAGTTACTAACAGACAGCAGAGAGGCCATGAATGGAGCGAAGAGGGCTGACTACTCTCAAGCTCCTCAAAGTTTCAGCCTTAAAGCCAGTGTGGGCTCACTTTTTTTCTGGGTGGTATTAGGAGGAAGCTGCATTTTCTTTCCCAACTACAACGTCTTTTAGAAATACTGGCTTTCATTGCTTTCGATTTAACAACTTGATATCATTCATTAGCTTCCTTAGACATGTTTCAAAAGTAGGGTTTTTTTTATCCTTTCATCACAATGAAGTGAGACGTTAAGACATACAGGATGGTTATACAAAAATCTACAAAACATCCAATTAAAAGAATGATGATTGAGTCAAAAATGAAAAGTAAAACAGAAGAATAATTGTTGGGTCAAATATTCAGGTTTTGGAAATGCCTATGGCTCTGGCTGAGTCATATCTTCTGAATTTCTGCCCCATAAAGAAGAAAAAGGCATTTCTGTATAGGATGCAACAAGTCCAGATACATCAGAATGTCTCTTTGTCTTATAGCATGCCACCATGCTGGGCCTTAAGAGTAACACCTACATTAAATGACAGTGATATAACACTTCAGACAGTACAGACTTACTTGTCTTTTCTTTCTATGTCTTTCACAGCCTTCCAGGAATGCCAATGTGTAGGTATGACTGTAAGAATAAGCCACTTACTTACTCAATTAGAGTGATAAGTAGTGTGTCTGCACTAGGTTAGAGAAAGTATATAGCACCATTTCAAATAAAGCGCCCTTGAAGTCTTTCATTACTCATACTACAGTGTTCCCGCTGCCCTGGTAAAGGAGCTGCCTTTGTGTGTATCAGTATTTGGGCAGGAAGGTCATTTTCTTGCTAGTATGCTATTCAGGGCTTTCTGCAAGCAGTAAAGCATTTCAATAATACAAGGGCTATTGGATTATTTTTTCTTTTAGTTATAGTTGCAATGAACTTGATCAGCTTTCTCTGTCCCGGGTTAGCAGAGAGAAAGAGATTAGAAACAGCGGCTGGCTGCAAATTTAGTTTTAGGGATGAGCAATCTGGGCAATTGCTGGAGATAACGGGGCCTGGTGGGGATCTCCGAGATCATTAGGTAGCAGCAAAAGTCATTGCAGAGCTGGAAGGAAGAAGGGAGGGTTTATTGCTTTAGCTCATGTCTGGGGTCTAAAGAGTGTAATACCAGCTCTGGCTGGCCGTAAAGGGTGGGAAAGTGCTCAGCATCTCTCGGTAGTGAGTTTTCCAAATTTGTGAGCGTAGAGTCACTGGTAACCCCAAAACAGTACCCAAACTCTGCCCTCAAAACACACAGCAGTAGTTGGCTTGGCTGAATTTGACCCTATTCTACTAAAGGTTTAATGTTCCTCAGAAAGTTAGTATTTCCACAAATATCTCAGTGGGATGGCACTTCAGGATTAGTGACCTGCTGTTGGCTGTCTGTAATTTATGGGGCCATCCCTACTTGTACAGAAAGGTAGCTTAAAAGCAGCTTTAAAATATTGTCTAGCTCAGAATGGTTCCACATAAGATCCATTTTACACAGCTGTAAATAACAATAAAAGGTGAATGGCAAAGGAGGAGCAATATGATACTGCTACTGGGCTGTGTAAACGCTCAACTAGACATTAGTAGCAAAACAAGAAACGTAATATAAACGCAGAGAAAGTGCTATTCCGTACTTGATCATCAACTGCAACAGAACAGAAATTATGCTGTTTTCCAAGACTCAGACCCACCTTTAATGATCATTATACTGAAAGTCTGTGCTCAAACATAAGTAAACATATTCAGTAATTGAAAAGGACAGAGTTACAATAGCTTCCCATATCTCATCACACTTGGCTATAGAAACACAGTATTGTACTCAGATTCACCTGGTAAGCCTGCTGTGCTCATGAAGGCAGCACAACTGTGATTATATCTTTAAAACAGACTCTCTATGTCATTCTTACTCCAGAGTTCACAGACCATGCCATTTTTTCTGTCCTTTACTCTGTGACATAAAGGCTTGAAGTAAATGCCATTTTTATTACACTCCCTTTGGATAGTCAAGATTAACAAAATTAAGAATGGTATGATCAGAAGAACAGAGAATATTACTCTTTATGATCTTCTAACTAGTCTCTGAGTACTGACCATCAGTCTGAACAGACATTTTCTCTTTTTAATTTATGGTTGGCTTTTATTGCGGCTAAGTACTAGGTCACAGTCCAAATAGTTGACAACAATAGCATGCACAGAACTGGACTCACAAAGACACCTTTGTTGCTTGCTTCAGGGAGTATGAGGACTTTTTTTTCTTATTAATTTTAAATAATTACCCTATTTTCCTCTGTCCCTTTAATATTTAATTTCAGGCCTCTGCAGTCATCAGTAGGGCATATTCTCTGTTCCAAAGCATTAGAGTCTCTGAGAACTTGTTGACAATGTGTTGCCCCATGTTGACATTTGTGCAGTCCATAAAAATATCAAATAATTGCACAATTGCCTGTTGTATTTGCTCAACCTTGCAGCGAATCAAATGATACAAACATAATCTTTCCTTGACCCAGTTTAGAGAAATAACCTGTAGAGCTGGGTTTCATGTTTAGCTGAGTTTCTTACACTGTACCCAGAAGGTCTAAATCCATATTTCTGCAGATTCTTTGATGTGGTAAGTTTCAGGGATGGAGGATTTTTTCACCAGACAGTGCTCTTGCTGCTAACCCTTATCAATTGAACTGTAGGAACGGGCAGCCAAAATCATTGAGAGGCAACAAATCAGGGTACCAGACAATAAGAGGTAATAGAGGAGCAGAGGTATCATCTGCAATAGCAATGTGAAACCAAGCAAATGTGGATATTTTAAAATACAATTTTAAAAATTCTTTTTGGGCTCATAATCTATTATGTTCCCATTAGCACTTGCTTTCGCTCTCTCTCTCTATTCCTAGTGCAATGGCAAGGGAGTCTGGACTGATGATTGACTCTTTGTGTCATTCTCCAGGGGAACTTTTCTGTGACCAGATGAGTCTCAGCAGGACTGCCTTAAGCAGGCTCTTAGCATAGCAGAATTTGGTCTCTGGTCTCTATGACACTGAGTAGCTAGTGAGTCTTTATATTTCCTCAAGTACCCTCAGTCATTTGGCTCAGCAAAGACCCCCTTCAAGGCTCTGCTCCCGTTTCTGCCTCTCTCAGGCTGGCAATAGTCACCTCAGAAACTTGGTGGCACTGTGTTTCTCCAATATAATTGTATTTATGAGGAAATATTGCTTGGTTCTTTTGACAGGGCCAGACCTTGTTACCCTTAAATCTGCAAACTAACGTAGTGAAGTAAAGCAATTTGAGAGCAATGGGAACCATTTAAGGTTCAAAATGGCACCTTCTGGCAGTTAGAAATTTAACTTAATGGGGATAAATAGTTGCTGCTGCAGATCTTAATTCTGATTAGATAAATTCAACTGTATTTCTTTTGTTGATATTTTTAACCAAGAAAAAGAAAAAGATTTAATGGAAATTCTAGTACGCCATTGATTAGTGCAACAGTGAGAAATGAGAAGTCTCAAACTTTCTTGCATTGTGGGCCACTTTGTTAGGGCAATTGTCTTGTTGTTCTTCATCCTTCATCATTTTTCAATACATGGGCCACTTTTTAAGCTGTTCATATGTGTGAGGTCAACTCATTCTACCATTTGGAAGATCCCTTCAGAACTGTAGCGATCTGGAGAATTAATATCAGGAAAGTACTGAAAACTGATACACGTTAGCTATCTTTTATTAATTCGTAGTCTCCAAGTTCAGGAGAAGCTAATACTATGTGAGGAATAAGTTCTTCCTTGTCCCCGAGGAAACCATTTTGTGAACTCACTATTATAAATAAAACTACGGTAAGAACGTTGCTCCAGTAGAGGCCATCTTTCTAGACCATCCCTGCTAAGCTGGTTCATAATCTTCCTTTATGTAGATAAATGCCACTGGGACTGGAAGGGTGACCTTGCTCAGTTCCACAACGACCTTAAATGTGCTTGATACGAAGTGTACGTTTATGCTCTAGCTCTCTACACTGTGTCTCTCTCCTTCCCTTTCTGTTTTATTGCTGTTATTGTTTCATTTAATTTCATTTCTCTTCCTTGCTGGCTTCTTCACATTCTTAAAATGATGACCTATTTCTTTACCTTACTTGTTTTCCTCTGTACCAACCCATATTTTCAACTAGTTGCTTCTCTGCTTTAAAGGCCTTCAGAAAGTGGTATAATTTAACTCTATTATATAATTCCTTCTTAGTTAGCTGTTTAATTTTTCCTTTGTCCAGTTATTTTTAGCCTTTCTGCAAGTCTCTGTAATAATTTTGTTTTGATATTTCTCTCGTTCAAATCACAGTGCAAAATATGCAAATCTTCTGCAAACCTTTTAAATTTACCATGCTATTGTTGTTGTGTTGTTGATGTTTCATTCCACTGTTTAACACTGTCAGAAACAGAAGTGTTGCTACCAGTGCTGAAGGACATGCTTAAAGAGTATCCCCTGATTTTTCTCACAAATAAATCCAACCACATTAAATATTTTAGCAAACTTTGGCTTTGCTTTCTGGTATTATTTAACCAGCTCTATTTATAACACTATATTTTCCTTTTAGACAAACCGTTCAGGATAATCCTCATTTCATCCGTACTATTCCAAACCTGAAAACATAGCCCACCCTTTGCATCCTTTCTTTTTCCAGGTGGGTTCAATGTAATCTTTTCATATGCTCATTACCTCCCTTCCTCTCTCCCATTTCCTAAAATAAAAGAACAGAACCTGGAATTAAACCTTTGGAAATGAAATCTTCGTCTACCAATAGGAGTTTTGCTGTGACCTACGTAAAAGCTAAACTTCAGCTCTGGTCTGGGATATGTTAATAAGGCCTCAGAGGACACCAAACCTAAAATGTCTATTGCCTTATGCAGTCATCTATGCCTATGTAAAGAGAATAAAACATAGGCAAAATATGAAGCTTCAGTGACGACTCCTCTGAATAAGACTAAGTAGAAAACCAGACTCACATTGCAAAGTTATTCCTTGTCTTGGCTTTTACAAGCTCCAGTGTTGGTAACACTGTGTAAAACACCAAAGATTTTTGAGTGTGACATTGTCCTAAACCCTGGTGAGCACAAATCTGCCTAAAACAAAGTTAAATGATGATAGTTATAACTAGTCTTTTTACAAACTTAATGTTCTTACTACTGGTAAAGCTCACAAGCTAAAAAAACACTTTCTATCACTTCTTAAAATGCAATGACTTTTAATGCACTATGATTAAGCATTTTTTGACAATATCTCACAGTTTCAATTGCAGAACTGCAATGTCCGCATAGCAAAGAAGTTAGTAATCCAGCTCAGGGGCATGAGAAAATGCTTTGGTCTTTATCAAATCTCTGGTAAGTCTTGCATTGCCTTATCCCTAATTAGCAATTTTTATGACATTATAGAAGTACATTGCTCACATACTGACATGCCCCTAATCAATCATATGGAATAATGTTGTCCACATATCACTGCCAGTAGTCTACTGGCCATCTACTGGCACCTCTGCATCTATTATCGGTGTACCTAGACAGCCAGACACATTACTGTAATCTGCAATTTGCAGCCTTGCAGGGTTGTCTTACAGGTTGCTGAATGGCCCTAAACAAACCAGCTTATAGTATTATCTTCCTCATTTCTTTGAATTATGTCTTTGTCTTTCAAAGGGCATGCAGGCTTTTCTGAATTTGAGCAAAGTTTGCTGAATCGTCACCTTTGTATAACCTTTCATAGCATCTAAGGAGTCATTCTGACAGTAGTGATGGAAATTTAGCAGGACTCCATTTCTGCTACTTCATGTTGAGGTGCCGAGTAGATTGATTACTTAATGCATTTAGCAGATTTCAGAGACTTGTAGCAACAACTTGTAAATAAATGACTTGATCAACATATTACCTTGTGTCAACTCAATCAGTTAACAGTGACTCAGCATGGCTTTTGACACTGACAGCAAAAGCACTAAGTGGCCAGATTCTATGGCTGCTAAGTTGATATTGCTTAGGGCATAGTAAAGACTTATTTACTGAACTGAACATGCTTCAGTTTTCCAGTAGAACGTTTAAGAGAAAAGTTAGAGGGCAGGAAAATCTACTCTAAAAAAAAAAAAAGTTAAAGGTTATCCATTTTCATAGCAATTTTCCACACAGGTTTAGATGCGCTTGCTTCTCCACATTTACCATTTTAAAACAAAATAAGTTACAGGTTATGCAAACATACACATTTGCTTTAAGCATCTGTACATTTCTGATCTCAGTTAAACGTGGGAACTGAGAGTAACTTAGTTAACTAGAAGCCTAGCCATGTAAATACACAAATGAAAGGTCTTTTGCTTTAAGCAGTGGGCTAGAGTTCACTGTCGAGATATATTTAGGTACCTACAGAATCAGAGAGTTATGAAAGAGTTTCAGAGTACCTATGTACCTAAATCTCATTCAAATTAGCATGAATTAGATCCCAAGGCCCTTTTGAAAATCCATACAAGGTACCTACCAAAATGTCTAGCCACCTTTATACTTCTTCCCTAATTCCAAGACTATATTTTAAAGAAATAGTACCGCACATCCACCAATCTATATCAGAGTGGAAAATATCTCTACTTCCAGCATGGACATTCTGCTCAGAAAGATTGATCTTTCTGCGCTTTCCTACTCTGAAACCCAGATGATGGTCCAAAAGTAGCAGAGAGCCTTTGATAAGAAGAAGGTGTAAAGCACAAAGGTTCAGATTCATCAGAAACATTCCCAAAGAAAGGGCAGGTCTTTTTGTTTCTGCCCATCCTAGATAGGCGAGCAGCCACACTGGAGATCTTTATCTGCTGGGTTGACACAGGTTGAAATAGCATTTTCCTAGCCCTGTCTTGCTGCAGCATCATACATGTATTCAGTAGGTAAACTTAGAACAAGAAAAAGGAGTCTGCTTTTTTTCAGCCAGGCAGCCTAAGGTGAAGGCTATAAGAACAACAGACATAAAAATATCTCTGATTAAAGCAATCTAAGTAGAGAACAGCACAGATTTAACTGAGCAAGAGTCTTTATCCTTTTTGTACATCTCTGACACTGGATGTTTTATCTCCCCTTTCCACATGCTCCAACCTGCTTTTTGTGAGCTTGTCTCAGAGAAGAGCACTCACTGTGGTAACTCATGGATGGGGTAGAGACTGTGGAAGCAGCTGATCTCAACCTGCTGAGTTAATTAATTAATGCCCAGTTGACCATACAAATGGCCTAAAAATAGTGACCCTGTTAAGGAGAGAGATGGGTAGTGAATTTCCTTGTGGGTTGAAAAGTCAGCAGTTCTTCCACGTTTATCTGCAGACAGAATGGGTTATAGCAAGGGCAAAGAAGCTATTAATAGTTGTCTAGCATGCTTCAGCTAAAATCCTTGGAGTTTGGTTATCAGAAACCTCTGCAATTTACCATTAATCACTGTGTGGCATCCTCTGATCTTCTTGACAAAGATTAATAATCCCATATGGACATGCAGGACGCCAAAGACTATAGGAATAGACACATATTTCAGACTTGTATCTCCACTGCTTTGCATCATTATACCTGTAAAGTGTTACCATATTAGCACAGAGTAAATGTTTAACCGAGGACCAATGTAAGGATCAGGCCATTCTTCCATTTATTTACTCCTCTGAAAACAGTTGATAGGCAATGCCTGCAAATGAGGGATGTGCAAGATTGCAGGAGCCTTTTGAAAGTCTTCCTCAATCTACTTATGAAAGTGAAGGAGATGCAAGACCCTGAAAAGACCAGCTTTCCAGGTAACAAAGCACTTTTTCCTTTAGTCAGGAACTTGAAAGAGCTTCTTGTGAAGCTGAAAGCTTGTTTTGTTTTCACTCACTCATCCTGACAGCCTGAAGTGAGCAATGTCCATCTTTTTGCATTGGTCTCTTGCCTCTCTCCACTTTGCAGTGACACGTTTTAGATTATCCACTCTGATTACAGAGGTTCTGCTTTGCTTCACTGAACACCCGATTTCCTGTCTTCATCTATTGGCAACAAGTGGAACAACTTATGATTCATCATCAGTGTTTTCATCAACATTCTCTCTTGGCAAGTGTTGCCTGCTGCTCCTCATTTTTCTTTTCATCATCAGATATTTCTTTTACTGTACTTCACATCCACTGTTGAATGACATCTTGGGTAACAGTCTAACTTTGTTACCCTTTTGGGTAAACCCCGCTAGCCCCACTTAGGTACAATCACTCAAATATGAAAGGACCGTTTTAATCTCTCTTGTAAGAAAATAGAACTTGTGCCATCATGCTATCCATCTGCATAATATGCATCTGCCTGAACACTTATAAACCCATTGGCCAATTGCAACCAAATACATGGCAGCTGTCTCAAAGACAATTCTTACAAGTTTCATGAAAGTAAAGAGAGAGAGAGAGAGAGAGAGAGAAAGGGATCATGTTATAGATGTATTAGTGCACATTAGAATACTAAAAAAGAATTTACTGAGAAATTATAAACAACATGAGATTTTGGCTATAAATATGCCATGTTTCACTATTCTATACGAGGTCTATGCAAGTGTTTTGCAGACTGAGTGAAAGGGTTCAAAAAGGGTGTGACAGTAGAAAACAGCATCAACCCAAGTCTGGCAAGGCTGGAGTAATGCAGAGTCCCTATGGGGAAGGTAGGCAGGAACCTGAATGCCTGCAGCCGGCACTTCCAGCTGCTTCTCACAACTGAGCTTGAGCGTGCAGCTGCCATCTCACAGGGTCCTATAAAGACTGGTGAATCAGAAGAGGGTCAGGCTTTCACAGAGTTTTTAAATGTTGGTCTTAGTAGTTCGTTTACTTACTGAAGGTAAAAAGCAAGAGTGGGAAGGTTTACTTTAGTTGGAAATGAACTGGAAAGAAGGACAGAGAAGAGGGACAGGCGACTGAAAATGGATCATTGCTCAGGCTCTCACAGAGATGCAAAGGCCTTTCTCTGTGAGCTTTATGCTGGATAATCACTGTTTTGTCTTTTTTTTTCTAGAACCAGTTGGCGATTTCAAGATTAGTGTAAAACTACTGTTGTTTAGTATTCTGGAACAAGATGGTATACAGATTTGGTTTCCTTTTTTTGTGGGGAACAAAGAATGGATTGGGGCAGTGTTTTTGACTTACCTGGCTGGTGGCTTTCAGCCTCCTTAGAGGAGGAGGATCTAAACTCGTGGCTGGTTTGCAACTGCACCAAACTGAAGAGTTGGGGGGGAAGAAGAAACAATCCTCTAAGAGCTAGTTCGATGGACCAAAGCTGACTTTTGATGAAAGAATCCCTGGTGAGGTGATGCAGGGATGGGAGTTCCTTATCTAACACCAAGGGACTGGAAGAAGATTCCATGTAATGTGCGTTTCCTAAGATGTACACAGTACTGAGCTCCAAACTTCCCAGAAAGGTAGTTATTACTGCAGGGCTACTTATAACCACTGCATCCTCTTCCACTAGAGGCTATACAAGCTCAAAGGAAGACACAAATCTCTCCAGCTTCTACTTAAGACAAGGTAGGACAAGGGAGTGTAACTAGCAGTAGAATGAATGGAGGGGGTGAAAGGAGGACAAAAGTTACTTTTTGTTGTAACACACAGGGTAGTCATACTCAGAACTAAGTCATTTCAAATGATGAATGATGATTCCTGGGCAATCCTGCCTTAAAACACTTAGCTGACTGTCCTATTTTTTGTCTGTTTGTTTGTTTTTTCCCCATTCGTAAGGCCAAAGACTAAATGGGATATAGATATTGACTTACTGTTTAGATGACTTCTGCAGGTCAGGGTCTGGCAACCTTATAAGAGTCTTGTGCATGGATTTTGGAGGCTGTCAGTGAAACACTTCCCACCTGTATTAAATTGACAAAATGGCATTTTTATTCAAAAGATATTGGATACTGTTACCCCCTCTGTAGTTTCACACCTGTTGTTTTTCAGTATCTCCCAACTTTTTAAAAAAGTATTCACTTATCAGTCTCCCAAATAAATTGTCTACTGATGGGAAAAATACGAAGGAGCTAAGATTTCTTTAAAATTAGTATTTTCTGTCAAGTTAGTTCCCTTATTCTTCCCAGTCGCTCACTTTTTTGTCAAATCATATCTGAAGAAAGAAATGGAGAAAGCTGTAGTTCAAATTTTTTCTTGCAGGGTCTTGCCTTGTAGACCAGTGTAGCTGATGTTTTAGATAAAATTGATAAATAATAGGTAGAACTGTGAAACTGCGGTGATGTGCAAATTAAAATTACAGTTCATCTCTCATGCCGTCCACGCAGCACAAATTGGGATACATAGCATCAAAATGCGAATACCAAGAACTCATTGCGTGACTGAAGGAGGAACACTTACAGCTGTCTACGCTTTGGTCCTCTCTGAAATGAAGAAAATAGTATCTCATTAAGATGAGTAATTCATTACTGTCAGTAAAAGCCTGGAGGTTATTTCATGGAGAAGGATATCAAAAGCTCTACTGTGTTTACAGCAACAGCCTTATTTTCTTACTAGTCATTCAAATGGCTCCCAGTCTACAGCAATTTCTCATGGCCATGCATCAATGAGTTTCATGTATTTACATTCTCTATCCCACTCAATATAAACTATAAGAGCCAGCATGCTGTGGCAGCACAGCAGCAGTGTTCTGGTAAGGCCTATTGAATGAGTTTTCCCTGTGTAAATTCTTGATATGAATCGTATTTCTCAAATTCCGCATGTTCTTGCTCCCATTGGTAATGTATACGTAACGTGCAAATTTAAACACCTATGCTAAG
This sequence comes from Struthio camelus, assembly GCF_040807025.1. NCBI lineage: Eukaryota > Metazoa > Chordata > Aves > Struthioniformes > Struthionidae > Struthio > Struthio camelus. Next base: position 84,167,778 of record NC_090944.1, on the reverse strand, counting down.
CAAACAGATAGGTTTATTAATAGTGACTTAGTGCTCTTTAATTAAACAGAAAGGAGGCATGAATTTGCAGGCTTTGATCTCTGAGCCATGCTCATCTTATGTGTGTAGTTTGTCTGTGAATTTAGTGTTCTGTGAGAGTCAAGGGTAAAAAGCCTGCTGTCCCTTCACTCGGTTGCTATCATAAATTATTAATTCCACATATAATATAGGGTATATTTCTCAAAGGAAAAGAGTGTAACTATCTTTTTTTATTGTTTTCTTCTGCCTCTGCTGATAAGGTTTCCCGTATCAAGCTGGATTGTCAGAAAAAGGAAAAAAAATAGGGATGGATATTTAAAATTCTGCTTTGTCTTCAGATTTGTGAAGGACCGTATTTATAAGGAGCAAAAATGCAGGGCAATAGGTAGGAGAGGTTATGACAGATGGCGACTGGCAATTAGAGTTTCTCTATTATATTTGAATCAAGAAAATTCTGCCTGTACGGTAGTGAGAGACCCCTCCCTTGTCAGAGTGTGTGAGAGGTACCAATTCGTACAGCTCTTCTTGTCAGCTCCTGTCCCTGACAAAAAAGGCACATGTGATCTTCTGGTTTGTGATCCTCAGATTACACTAGGTGAGTGTGTAAGTCAAAGACTGCATGCGTGTCACTAGCGCACACAACAGGATCTGCTTGCACTTAACTTTTTAGATTTCCAGGCAAGTTTTTGCTGAGCACTCTGAGTATGCATGTATTGCTACAGGTCATTTACCTTTCTGAATTGCATTTTGTTTATTTCTTATCATAAAAAATTGAGGAACTTTGACCTGGAAAAGAAAACTAGCAACCTCAGTAGATAACACGGTAAAAGATATGCATTTAAAGCTGTTTTGATGGTACAGTCTATCATTAAGGTAAAAAATAAAGACAGAATGAACTGAGATAACTGTTGAAGAAATTGGAATGAAAGAAAAGATTCTGTATATGAAAAGCAGTGGGCTCATCTAGTTATTAAGGAATAACTGGATATGATTTGTAATCAAATATTACGTGATGTTGCTTGCTGAAAGATCTGCTACCTTCTCCCCTGAGCTTCCTAGGGGAAATGGTCAGACCTGAGAAACGAAGAGTTAATCTCACATCTGATGGTAGTTACACTACTGATTACTTCTGGTAGAAAGGAAAACAGCCACAAACCAGGTGAACAATTAAAATAGGGCGAGAGGTTTTGTAAAGAAAATATTAATACATCATTTATTCTTTAAAAAAATTGGAGAACAGGTCTCTAATAGTTTTCCAAAAATAGGTCTCTAATAGTTTTCCATTTGGTATTTTTGTCTGTATATTTGTCTGCACAAACAGAATAGTGCAGAACAAAACAGCACACCCGTCTAGTTTTGCTGAGTACCAAACATACTTCAGTGATGCCTCATGTCTGTCATTTTAATCAGCTGGTGAAACGCCCTAAATAATACACCTCTAAGGGAGCTGTAGAGAGGCAAATTGCAATATTTAACACCCTAGTAAAATATCAATTACTGTATTAGTGAAGAATACTATTCTAAAGGAAAATGTAAGTTCAGTGTTTTAATGAAGTTTTACCTGTGTTATTTAGACAATGATGTTGGGTAAAACTGTTAAAACTTCCAAAGTAGGTACAAGGAGGTACAAGACAATGCAAGAAAAAAAAAAAAGAGAAATCTCCTGCCGTGGATCAAAACATAAAGACACTATAATTTTGTGTTATAGTTTCACAGCTCACTATTGATTGTGCTTACTGCATTTACACCGAAGTTTTTAGTTTTACTCAAGAACACGTGGCTTTGATTCTTAGACAGTGCTGAGAGAACTAGGATATTCTAGAGAGTTAGAGTGAAAGACTTGCTTTCTACTTTTATGACAGCTGGGACAATTTGTCATTACATGTCATTACTCACTTTAAAATGGGCAGAGCAAATCATTACGGCATTTTATTGAAAGAGTTAATTTACATGAGTAGTATTTCACAGTAGCTGACAAAATAATGAATAATGTAGGTTTGCTACCAAGGTCCTGCTTTTTGAGAGAAGGTGCTGTATCTGATGGTCACTTATTAGTGGGGCACCTGTTGCAGAGACCCCAAAACTTACCCAGAGTTTGGGACGGATAGGATTTGAATTTTCTATAGAGAAAGAGGGTAGGGAGATTCACAGAACTGGGAGTTAAAGCAGTTCTTTGCTGCTTAGATGTAAACGTATCTAAAATATTTTTTGTTTCCATCTTTCTATATCCTGATACTCAGTAGTGGCTTGACCATGGTTAGTTTTGCATTTCTTGTATTATTGAAAACATTAGTAAAATATTCATTAAAGGAATTCAAAGAACATCAAAAAGAAATCTGATTTTTTTCCATCTTAGTATTCAGTCATCTTTATTCCTCTCTTTAAAAAAAAAAAGCTTTCAGAATATGTCTAGGATGTTAATACTTATTATCAGCGGGAGTTTCATTATCAGATATCAATATACATAACTAAATACTGTGGGAAATCAATATCCTGTTACGCCAAAGTACTTTACTTTTTACAGTCCTGCTGGTGATTTCCCACTGCTTCTGGCAGAAGCTTTTTCTCTTTGGCAAGTGCTTCAGATGACCAATGTCATTTGCAGTTCCTGTTTTTTATACCTACAAATGAATTCCAATTCATATGGGAGCCTTAAAAGAAGTCGAAGCATTGTAGAGTTTGCAATCTACATTTTGTAAAGACTAAAATGGCTTCATTGATTAAAAAGGGGAGGGAGAAAAAATTGGAATTTCTAGTTTATGTCTTGAATAAAGCACTATAAAATCAAGAGTATATTCTTGTTAGCATTATTCCAAACTCCAGAGAGCAGTGGCTATTGTATTTGAATCAAGTGATTTGCAAGATGTTAAACTAAATTAGACCTGTACAAAAGTGCATAAGATATGAGTGCCATTATTGGACTGGATCAATCAAAACGTACTTCGTGAGGTGTTTATAAGGCAGAGAAAGCTATCTGCTGCATAAAAGGTGCCTAGTTCTTGGGGCTGGCACCGATCCCCCAACAGCCCTGAAAGCAGCTCAGCAATTGCAGCTGGTAAAAGCTGTGTTCCCCCATCAAAGAGCGCTCCCGTTCTTACAAAGCAGAGGAGGAAAAACAGGATCAGTGGTCTGCCAGCAGCCATCTGAAAGGGAAAGTGAAAGGAAAAAGGATTTCTACAACATTATGCCTTAAGGCACAAGAAGAAGAAAAGCAGCAACATGTTGAGGGAGTTGTTCAGGGAGACAGAGCGAGGAGGGTATGAGTAAGGGGAACATGAAAGACAAATAGACAGGAAAGGGAAAACAAAAGGAAAAAAAACACAGCTATTTTCACACACACACACACACACACACACACACACAAAAGCCTTAAAGACAGCTGCAGATGAAACCCTTATTTTTTGAGCTATTGCTGGAGTTATTACAGTTGAATTAAAAAGGCCTACGCCAATCCTAGGTAAACATAAGGACTATGCTATGCAAAGTGCTTTGAACCTTTTATGCCTAGAATTCAAATGTCCAGATGGGAGATGATGGAAATAATGCCTTTATCTAATAGCTAACATGTCTTGTGAATATGGCATGATTTCAGTTTCCTGTTGTTAGCTTGCAGTACTCCCTCTACAGACTTGGCTTGAGCACATTCTGCTATCACATCGTTTTGTGTTGCAACATCAGCACAGGCTTGGAATAGTTCTGTACTTGGCACGCTCAGAAGTTATCTGCTAATACATTTATCAAGTACCTCTCCAGCAAAATCAAACGTAATTAGTTACTGGCACCCTCAGTTTGGATATAAAAATAAATCTACCATTTTAAGCGATTGTTTGAATAAGTAATCTCCACAGAGAGCGTTCACTACAAGAAAAACATGAGGTGAAAGGTTCCTACAGATATGGTCCAAGCCGCGATTCAGGGAAAGTGACTTGTCCATAGTAGAACCTACCAAAGGCAGCTTTTAAATAAAGGCAAAAAAATCCCATTAATTCAGCAAGTCTGTTTCTAGCATTTACAACTGACCCCTGAAGAAAGGGCAGGAAAACATTTGCCCATTATTCAATTTTTGATATTCCGTATTTAAACTGGCAGAGTTAAGATGAAGTAGACTGTTGTTAGTGAATGAGGAACAAAGTTTTTTCTCTATATCATTACTGTTTCTCTGGATCCTTCCACTGGGATAGTCTATTTTAGGGCAGATGGCTGAGAAATCTGTAGATGTTGAACTGCAAAGGTAGGAAATGCTACAAGTATCTTAGAGGTCATAAAGCAAACAGGATATTTTATTATATTACTTATTCATACGACAACAAAAACATTTAGCTCATAAGAATTTGAATTGTATCTGGTGGAGGAAGGAAGTTTACAGTTAAAACAAAATTTTCTTGTTAAAACAAAATTTTCTTGTTTTTCTCGCGCAACAATGTCTCAGAGAAATGTTTCATACATTGTTCGATATTTTAGACTGCTTACCTTAAATTCCTTGCTGCACGTACCTATAATGAACTGTAAGAAGGACGGAGTTTCAGAATTTGCTTGGAATTTTTGGGTCATTTGGGACACTGCAAAATGTCCAAAAATTATTCACATTTCCTGTTTGGTGAAAAATGGGAGTAGAGAATTGGGCAACGGGTAATGGTAGCATCTAAATTCAAATTCCACCTCTATTAGTAACTTCTGCTCTGATCCTGTGTGATCCTCCCACCTTTTAGCTATCTCAGTTCCCCTATAAATAGGTGGAAATGAGATGCTGCGTCTCAGATCCTAAGACTTTTACACATACTACAGAAGTGTCATGCAGTGGAGTTAGTTTTCAATACAAAACAATGATTTTTTTAAATCCTGTGCTCATTACTTTGCATACTGTCTAACAGGTGTCCCCAAATAAACCAGTAACCCATATTTCTCCTGTGTGAGGAGAAACTGCCTCAGTTTTCTCTTTGTGCAATAAATAAATAAATGAAAATAGTTGCCTCGCATTCAACAACTTATTCTTACGACTTTTTTCTCATGACAGTTTTCTATTTTTTCATTTCCTAACATTTCCTACCTTGTTTCATGTAGCGCACTTGTATAATTAAATTACAATTTACCCTAACATTAAAGGCCAAATATTTCTGTGCAATTTAAGGCTAATATTCAATTAGCATACTGTAATAAATCATGACCTCTATTGGCTTACTGCGAGGTCAGTCTTTATATTTAGCTAATTTCAAAAGAGCTTTTCTTGCTGAGGAAATGGAAGCATATTATTAATAAAAGAAGATAGGATCTCTTATAGTATAGAAATACATGCCAGGAAGTGTCTGTCAAAGAGGGTCAAAAACTGCTCTTGGATACAAACCAATTTTTAAATATACTGTATATTAATAGCTACATCTGACAACACTTCTCTTACAATTAGTGTCACTGTCACTTGAGTGAGAATAAAATGTGAGTGAAGAGAGTGGTTCTGCCTCATTCAGGCTACAACCTCAGAATGTTCCAACAGGGTGAGAGATGCCAAAGTCAGACTTTACCCTTTTCTTGGGAAGGGACCTTCATTTGGACCTCAGGATTTTACTTCATGTACCTTCGGGGTCCCATCTGAAGCTAATTGCTGCAATGCACAGAACACGTATTGCCGCTCCAGAAGCCAGCTGGTAGCATCTCTGCAGGTAGTCTAAACTCTTCTAGGAAGTGTCCCCACTTTGCAAATGTGTTAGACTTCACAAACGTCCAAACTATCAGGAGCAGCCTCAGTCCCACAGTGAGAGAGAAATGAATTGAAACAAGCAGAATATATCAGGTTCCTAGCCTAGGTTAATGACGTGGTGTTGGGCTACTATGTCACAAGCAAACCATATCACCCTCTGATACTGGAGATACTGGTATATGGAAAAAGACATTAGTCCCACTGTGTGAGCTTGGTTTTAATTTCACAAAGTGGGAGGTATTTACATGCTAACTTTTTATTTGCCCCACTGACTAAGTGAAATCCAAATCATTTTGAGGTGCATTCAGAGCCTACGTTTTCATTCAGTACAAAGATACTTAGTTATCTGTAACTATAATTCAACATGCATACATTTTTTCCAAGCTGAAATGAAACATGAGGACTATGTGTATGTGATTTAATGCATTCGTCGGAACATTTTTCATAGAGTCTAATGAAAACCTCCTTTTCACAAGGGCTGCATCATCTTCAGGTGCTTTGTGAGGGGAGCATTGGGGAAAGCATAATTTTTATGTATGGGCCATAAAATATGAAGCTTTTTTTTTCCTGTTTTCAGAACTGAGAGGAATTTATTTTGAAAAATTATAACAATGCCAGCAGTCTGTAAACAACGTGTTCAGCTACACACCTAGCAGTGGGATCTATAAACAGTGGAGTCCTTTCCTAAAGAAAACGATGGATTATTGAGCAGCCTGGGGCCAAATAAACTGGTTAAAATCCTTGGAGCAAGGGGGATGCTTTCAAATTTGACTCAAGGAATGCTTCTCTCCTGGAGAGAAGTCACAAGGAACCACCTGCTCCCACCAATTCAGCGATTCATAGGAGTGAAGGAATAGCGTAACCTTACAGATGGGGGCGGGAGGTCCAGTGGGATTTCCTGTGCGAGGCAAGCACCTGTAATCCTCCCCACTTCCTCTCTATTTGGAGCCTGGGGCATTTTGGCGCCCCGGCCATCCCTGCTCAGCGCTAGCTCCCTGCAGTGCCATCTCTGTAGGACAGACTCAGCGAGCCTCTGGCCTGTTTGCGCTGCTTGGTGCATCCCACAACCATGCTCGGCCGTGGGTGCGCTCTACCCATCAGCTGCTAAGCCACCCCTTGTGCTGCAAAAAACCCCATAAGTTCTCATAAGGATGACTGAGCTCCAGCCCATATTTAACTTTTACATGATTTTTTAAAATGTTAAGGGAATAATACTTCTGTTTATTCATAAGAGCAGGGGTTGTATATATGGTCCACTAAGGCAAATCTTTCAGAAAATGGTCCTGTAATCCTCTTGTTTCTTCTCAGCTCTGTGTGCACTGATGCTGGCCTGCAGCCTCAAACTGGCAAAATGGTCAGTGTGTTTAAACTGTCTTGTACTGACTTTCATTTTCAAGCAATCTTTATCTGTGAAGCTGTACTTTGAGTATTTATAATTGTTTAGGAAAACTTGTTAGCAGCTTGTCCTGACATAAGTCCTGGATTTCCTCTGCAGACTTTTTCAAGGTGACCTTTCTCTTCTTAATATACTTATTTTCTCTCACCTGTCCTATGTCTGAAAGTAGTACATAGCTTGCTGAGCCAGGGAATGAGAAGAGGAGCTTTGCCTCCCTAGGATGTTGGCACCAAATTATGGAGCACCACAGTTTTTCACGTAGGCAGCCAGCAGCAGCAACTCTTTCTTGGCATTTGCCGCTGCTTTCATTTTAAAGCTACAAATAGTTTTAAAGTAAACTTTGTCATGTGTGTATCTATGGCACTGTGTTCCCTGCGCATGTGCAGAACGGTTGGCTGTGCATGTAACTATTGTGTTAACAATCAAATGATGAATGTATACCAGATACGAACGTGTATGCTGAGGAAGCTTTCTGAACACTGGGCTTCTGTTCTCTAGGTTTCTAAACAGTGACGTAGTGAGAAAAGTGGGTTCAGAAAAATAAGAACAAACTTAAATCACACATACATTTTGTTTTGAAGGTAGAAAATGCCTACTTCTTTTTACTTTCCATTTTCAGGTTCCCATTACTAGACAGGCTGAAAAGAACAGTTTTGTCAAAACACTGTGTGAGAAGGGCGATTCTTGTGGTATTTCTAATCAGTATGGCACCAGGTAATATCCAAAACCTAAATAAAGGCTGATATTAATGAGACTGCTAGCCCTAATGTCAAAGATAAAGATGTTCGGATAAATTTCAAATAAACGGGTTTGATTTTATTTGAGTTATTAAGCCTAACAAGGTTCACGGACTGCTTTATAATGATTGTCATATTGTTGTGGTTCTGTACAGTCTTTTCAGACTGGAGGCATAATTGACCAGTACAGTTTGTGGCAGCAGTAAAGCTGTTAGGTTCTAAGCTGAAATGAATATTACAATACTTCGCATACATTTCAGGTTTCATCTTTGTCTTCTACTTCCCTCTCCTTTGTTTTGTTTGCAAACTATTATAGGCAAAGAAAGAGAAGAATGTAGATAGCTAACTGTATAAGCTACGGATAAGAAATTGCAGGCTTGTGATAAAAATGAGGTCATCTGGCACGTATGTTTTTATACATTTAATTTTGTCCCGGGGACTGTTTATTCTTCTAACAGATTCATAATAGTTTTCAAAATGATCTGCAAATCTTGGAAACTGCTGACTTGACTAGCATTTTGTCTTTCATACACTTAGATCCCTCCCTTAATTATCTGGACACAGTTTAGAAATGTGTGCAAAGCTCTTCAGCTCTCACAATTCACATGTTTCAATTGCTACCAAAGATTTATGCAGCACCACTGCTACAGCATGGCTCTGACACTTTTTGATTTCATTCGAACTTGTTAGTTTTCCTACTCCTGCACTTCATAGAATTAAATGCTATGAAGCCACTTCTTCACGTAGCAAGGCAGTCTGAGGTTCATGAGAAAAAAGCCTGCTGGAGAAGGGCAGTGCTGCAGCAGGGCACGTGCCACAGATCTCACCAGCTCTTAGTTGGTCACGTCTGCCAGGGTGAGGACTCCCAGCCCACAAGGCTGGGGGGTCTGCAGTAACCCTATATTCAAAGTCACAAGGGTGGAGCTGGGCAGGCTTCCCATCATATTGTGCGGGGATCTTTCAGACTGTCCAGAAGTCTACCTGGAACCTATGACAAGAGGTCTGAACAACGAATAATATTCAATTCCTCATAACATCACATTCAATGAAACAGGGAATTCTTACTGCAGTGTTCACAGACCTGACTCTCCAACATTTCAATGGCTATTAGATACCAAACACACTTTAAAACATCTTTCTCTATGTAACTAATTGAGGTTACACTGAGAGAAGCTGTGGCAGAGCCTAGAAATGAGTCCCTGTGTTCAGTGGCATACCAGAGTCCTGCACACTGGTCCATCTGTACTTTCACATTCTTCCAAAAAGTTGATTTCCTAGGAGCTCTCTCCTGAGTTTTAAAGAAACAAGCAAGACCCTGTTGAATAATGTGTTACTGTTTGGAGTCAGCTGAAAGATCTATTATTTATATACTTAGTTTGATTATATAAGAACTTCAGAGATGTGCCCAAGATAATTATTTAAAAACACAGTCAATTAAAACAGATGAGAACCAACCACCATCCTCAAAATATGACTAATTAAATAAATTACACTATGCAGATGAAGAATCTGCCAGAAACACTAAGCAGTCCCTTTCAAGTTGTACGTCTTCCACCAAAAGCTTCCTAAATTACATTTACTTATGCATATGCATATATACATACATATGCACATACATATATACATACGTATAGAAAACCCATAATGAATACATGAGCCGTTAGCGTTTAACCCCAAGTCAGGAAGACGAGCCTATCTGCTGCTGCACAATTTCGTAGCCTTGATTGTTTTTTTGCTGTCCTGTGGTCCTTTGTCTCCCTAACACCTTGTGAAACAATCATTTACACTGATCCTAAATTGATAAAAGATGTTACTAGCTGAGAGCAGTTGCATTTTTCATTCATGGAAATGAGTGCATGAGGACAAGGGCAAGGGCAAAGTTATCCTGAGGGTGAGCAGCATACAAGAACAAAGACCACTCACAAGTGTTCCAACATTATTTCTGTCAAATTTTCTATGTTCAGCTACCATTGAATACAGCTAGATGGCATTTGGAAAAAGAATTTAAAATAAATCTTTTATTTCCCCTGGAATTACCGAAGAAATATGAAAGTACACTTCAAAGGAGCTCAACATGATTAGGTTGTTTTACTTTTTTAAATATGCAGGGCTATTTCTGCTTGGAATATAGCATCTCTTTCAAGCTAACATGTCATCCCATTTCCTGGCTGTGATACTGCAGAAACATACTTCCTCTCTCTCTAACTCTCTGCAGACATTTATCACAGTAATACTAGCTTGGGCTTTTATTTATTTCCCAATGGCAAGAAACCTAGGCTTTTCCTCTATTACAGAATTCATTTTTTAAGATGATTATTTTTCATGTGAATGATCTTGAAGTTCGTCCTTTTGGGAAAGGCCAGCGTGAAGCCCTAGGTCTCACTTGAACTTATTTTCAGAAAGGAAACGGTACATTGACTTTGTACTGGCTTTTGGCACATGGGTAAATTTTACCTTCTGCTTCAACTCTTGATTTATAAAAGGCATTTTTCAAATGTTGTAAGGCACTCAGGCCTAAGAATGAGGATCTTGTATCGTCTTTAAAATCTAATAGATTGCTGAAGAATTACTAAAAAATTCACCCATGAGTTGTGTTTACTTTACGGCAATGAACAGGTATATTTTAGTAATCACGCCTGGCTGTGGCTCTACCTATAAAAAGGCATGCCTTCAGCATGGGAGTGTTGGAAGAAAGAAGCCCTTGCAGGCATTCTTTCATCCTATCACCACTCTCGAGAGGGAGGAGGACAGGCTCGTTTCACCTGAGTGATATAAAGCAAAGCATTGTCAGCCACAGAGTTTGATGCTTTTCTCATGCTAGCTTCGCACCATTCTCATTTTATAGGGGAGAAGCTAGTCCTGACTTACACCGCTTCAAACCGGAAGAGAGTCAGGCCTTCAGCTTCTAGGAAGGGAAGCCTCAGGAATAAAATCTGCTTTTGTTCAGTTTCCCATGATATGTTTAGTGCCCTCCTCTTAAACTGTTCAAGCTCTTTAGCAAAATAATTAGCTCTTATATATAAAACACTGCTAAAAGCTCAACTCTTCTGAACTCCAGCGTGGTTCCAATCAGGCTATGTTATTCCAATGGCTTGCTTCTCATCTTACATGATGACTTCATTGGATGATGTGAGTTCAGCAAATACCATATTAACCCAGCAGCTTTGAACAGATATCAGTCTCATTTTCCTACTCTGGTCACTGTATTATGCAAGGAAAGTGAAAGTGGGACAAAAGTATCCGGACAGAGCACACTGTATTATCCAGCATCCTCTGTAGTGGCCTGCCAGAGCCAGGAATTCTTGTTCAACTAGTGATTTGTTGATGTGGAAAACGTCTCCTTGCTGATACCTTCCACATGCCCCTTTTGTGTGCGGAAAAGGCATTTTTAAGTTGATAATTGCTAGTCACAGATTCTTGCTGATTTTCCTCTTTGAGCTACCGGAGCCCCAGAATAACTCTCTGACTTTATAACATTGATCCGGATTTAACCAAGTTTATAACTGCTGTTTCAGATTCGATTCTAGACTGAGAAATAACATACAGCTTCTTAACTGCAGCCAACAAATACCTCATTACAAGCCAGCTCCCTCTAGCTGTGAATATTGAGGAGGAAGAGGGGAATAAAAATTAAATGATCTGAAAAAGAAACATTCAGTGTGTTTTAATCCTCTCAGAGCTTAGTCTGTAGCACTGTGCGTGGGGACTCCTGTTCACAAATACAGTTAGCAAACAGCAGGATTTACGTATGTGGTTCCCAAGGCACCACTTTCAAAATTGTTTTCTTCATGATTTTGCTCCAGCAAAATCAGTTCACAGTTTATAAAAATTATTCATGGAACTAAATCTCTTGGGAGATAGTACTTTTCCACTAGTGGTTTATGGCCTTTTTCAGATAGGTACCTCAGAACAGAGTTCACTGACTTCTAAGACACTGTCTGTTGCGTGCATCATTTTTATGGGTAAGCACTTTCTTTTTTAGTTCTCTATGTGTTCACATATTTGTTTCTGAAACTGACTTGTTCCCCTCCGTTCCTTTAGAGAAAAAAATGTTTTCTGTTTGCACGATTTTTTTTGAATTCTAAACTCAGTTTTCTTTTGTACTTATGAGAGCTGCCAAAACCAAGCCTTGCTAAAAAAGGAACTGAATGAGGATAATAGGAACAATTTGGAAGAGAAAGCTTATTCTTAGTGAGTAAGGGACAATAAGAAGCTAATTTTTGACATCATAAAAATAAATTCCATTTTTAGTTGCCAATAAATCAATCTTGATTGAAGTGTGGTGCTTTCTTTGATGAGAACCTCTGTCTTTAAAATCGAAAATAATATCAATAAAATAAAGACAAATTTTTGTTCCTTTGAAATTTTTTTATAGACAAATAGGATGCTCTGCAGGAATTCTCTAAGCCAGTGCTCTCCTGTCAACCTAACAAAAGGCAGAGAACTTTTGGTTTTATGATGTAGCTTCTTTCTCATTTTATTTGTTTTTGTTTTATACACAAATCACTGTTTAATCCATTACAGTTCAGCCAATTAAGTAGAGGGAGAGCACTGATGCAGAAAATTTACTTTAAAAATACTGCCCCTTACACCTCACGACTTTGTGCTGAAGCAAGATGGTGGATCTCTGGATTTCCAAATAGTGCAGGAAGAGTGGAATTATCCCCCAGTACCATGTTAATATGGTGCACTAGAGTTGGTATTTACCAGTGATTGCTAATAGTCAGGTAATTTTTATGTGGTGAAGGACGTGAATGGGCATTGTGTTAGCAGAGAAGAGATTTTAGTCTCAGGTCAGCTGCTGAGTAACTGCGTTGTCTTTACTTCTAGCTTATATGTAGCCATGCTAACACACCATTACTGATGTCAGAGGTGGCAATAAAAATGGTATAGTTAACTAATGTCATCTAGAACTTCCTGCTCCTGAAGAGCCACCCAAGGCAATGTATGGCTGCTCCAGTGCGGACAGTCAAGTGCTGAAACTGTCTGCAGACAGTTTTCTCCTCCTTGCTAGGACATGTGGTAATCCTTCTGCTACGTCTCCAGACACTAAGCGTGAAAACTAGGTAACTTTGGCAATGGTAGAGACTTGATGCAGCTTTTGATGAATCGGGATGGGTAGTGTATTGTACACATACGGGTTTTACAGATGTGTAGGGATGGCTCTGGGCCATTACTATGGCTCTAGTTTTGCTATGGGGCACCCACTTTTTACTTGAATAGTCGCAGAGTAAAGGGCACTTTAAGCAAATGAATGTTATAGGCGTTATATTGTATTTTAGCTGAAACAAACCCAAGGCAATTTCAGGAAAACAAGCTGGAGCAGTAAATCATAGAGGATCTCATAAATGTAAATGTAACGCCCAAGGCTTAACATTTAGTTGTTGTCTCCCCTCTTCTTTTATTTTTTTTAACTCCGTTGCAACACTTGATGTGAGACTTCACAGCATATCATAAATTTTCTTCCAACTAATAATTAACTTACCTCTAGGTAATATATCTTGCAGAATGACAGCAGGGAGCTGCTAACAGTACCTTAGGAGGGCATAGTAATGGCATGTGCTTGCGGGTGGGGAGAGCATTTATGAGTTTGATTGTCCCTTCAAATTAAATATATTAAAGCTTGCTTGTAGGGGAACAGATACGAATATTTAAACAACTAAATGCATTGCTGAATCTATTTAGACACCTGTTGTGAAAATTGGGACATACATCAGATGTTCTACCATTGATCACAGTTTTTGAGCTCACAGCTACCTGAGCCTGATTGATCACAAGCCTTTTAAAAAAAAATTTTAAGACAGATATGTGAATATTTTTTATTACCAAGAAGACATAAAATATTAAACACTTTTTGTTGGCTGGATTTACAAAGGCTTTCATGGGGTGAGGAGAAGTCTCTAATAGAGAGAGGCAGCACTGACGGTGGCAGTATCTGACGATCAGATAGACTATTTGATTCACATTGGAGCTGATGCTCTTGAATGGTAAAAAGACCGATTTTAAGATGTAGAACACTTCCACTGTCCATTGTTTCCACAGAACAGACAAAGCCAGCTCGTTCACGAGAGGCAGTTTGTCACTGAGGGTATGAATAAAAAGGGTGGAAAGAGGGAACTCTGGGGTTAACTTCTTCTTTCCAAGCAGTGGAGCAGCATTAATCCCCGCTTCATCTTGTTCTCTCATCTATAGGAGCGGCTATATATCTGAACCCCTTTCTATCTCCTTTGGAAGACCTCTTTCCCTGAAAAAAGCAGAAGTGGAAAGGAATTCTAATATACCAGAAGAAGTCTTAGAAATCTTCCTCATATCTACAGCCTTCCCATTATCCTTCATTTCCTAGATAATTCATTTATAGTGTTGATTTTAGTTTCCCTTCAGAAATCTCTTGTAAAGAGAGATAATTTCCTTAAACTTTCCTCTCAGTTCTCAGGAGCAATCTCTAGCCCATTTGCACATTTAAGAATATTCTTGGTTGGTTAAGGCAGTTCTCTTAGAGGACTCATGAAAGATACTTCATACCTTACATCCCCACCCCTTGCATTCCTAGGCCTGGCTGAAATCTGAGGACCTTTAGTCATCCTCTAGTGGCAGAACAGGAATTAAGCTATCACTGTATACACTGAAACTTGGGCCAGACTCTTTAAAAGTTCTTATCAATAGTGACAAGAGCGGAAACAAAATGCTGAAGTCCTCATGCCAAGTCTTTGCCCACTAGTTGCCTGACCTAGTTAGTATTTTGACACCAGCCTATGCTACAGTATATCTGAAAAACTATGTTTAGGAAGGTAAGGGGCATAGGTTACATTTTTCAAAAACCTGTAAGTTGAGAATCCCAGATTCAGTGTAGGGTTCTGAACGATTTGGACACACTTGCAAATTTTATAAGTTAATTATTAAAAGTACTCAGTCATCTCTACTACCTCTTATTTGCATACCTAGCTGGGCACACTGAAAAGACCGCAACTTCTGGAAACCAAATTATTTGCAGATGGCTCAATCTGAGCGCTCCAAATACCAGATCACGATGCAAAATTCAGGCCATGAATTCTCCTCTGCAAAAGCTATTTTGAAGAACAAGATCTTATTTATTTGTGGAAAATGTTTTACAGTTTTGTTTTGCACTGTCTTTTTTGTATCCATGATAAGAATTAGGGCTTTTAACTGATAACTAACTTCCTAATTATCAGTTTCACAAATACTAATTAGTTTAAAAATAATTTAAGCCAGTGATTTTTTTTTTTTTTTAATCAAAGCAAAAGGCACTTCCTTAGGAAGAATCTCAAAAGCATGAGAAAGTCTATGGAGGGGATGTAACATGCACTCTCCACTCTTATCACTTGTTTCTCCCTCTCTGTCCCATAATACCTTCTGATCCACTCTGCACTAGGAACTCCTTATCTAGTTCAGTGCCAGTAAGGGGATGTTCAGGAGCTGAGGTGCAACATACCAGGAGAGAACAAGTTGGGAGCCAGTGTTAGATTGGCTGATGCAAGGCATGAGGGTGCATACCTAGAAGAATGGGGTTGAGAGCTAGGACCAGGAGGTATGAAAAGTGGGGCAATATAACTGGGAGAGAGAAAGAAGATTAAACTTCAGATGCTTTTTTATTTGATTACTAATTGCTATTATAAGCCAAAATTAAAAGTAGGGATTGAGTACTTTCTGTTTTAATCATAGGTCCATAGGATAATTCATGTTGCAAAGGAGGCCTCTAGTCCAACCTCAGGCCCAAAGCAGGGCCAGCTAGTTGCTCAGACCAGGTTATTCAGGGCTTTATCCATGTGGACCTTGAAAACCTCTGAGGATGGAGAGTAGAATTTGTGATTAAAATAAGAGTCACCTTCAGATTTGCACATTCGTGATCTGCACAGAGATTTCATTTAGTTATTCCCCGTCCCTTGTGTGTGTTTGTGTATGCATGTTATGGTAGATTGCATTGTTATTTCTAGTCAGTGGGAGGTCAGATATCTACCTGAGTGTGCTTTATATCTTCTGAAGAGAGTTTATATCCAATCCCCTGAAAATGGGAGATAGACATGACTTGATGACAAACAGTTACTGAGTGAAAAGAACACTTGAAATGGTAATGACGAAAATGCCTCTTCAAGTAATGTGCCTGGAGTGGAAGAATCATTTGAACGGATAAAGCACCAAAGCAATGGGATCCCATTATATGCATTGTATAAGAAACATTCATAGATTGGAGATGTTGGAAACAACCTGGGACACTTCAGAAAGCTAAAAAAAGACTTTTAAGTTAACTAGTGATTATACTGTTTTAATAATAAGATGATTAGACATGAGAAGAGAGAAAGGATAAAGATTCCCACCCTCTGTCTTTTAAATCCTACATAGCCCTGCAGTTTAGCTGGTATACTGTATGCAAGCCCCAGGATAGAGGTTATGAGTTTCCATTTACAGTCTGGATTGGCAACAGCTCCATCCCACCATGCCCTCAGGCATTACCAAGTCAAAAAATCTAGAAGTGTGAAATAATCCTTCAGAAAAAAATTGTTGAGCTCAATATCCTAATTTATACTCACAGGACTTCTCATGACAGTGTGCATGCTGGAGGAAGGAAAATCTCAGTGGGACCCTCAAAGAAGCTTGTGTATGTAAGTTAAACATGCTCTGAGAGTACTGTAATCTTCCCTAAAGGCAAACTTCAGGGCGTACAGCTCATGTAAGCTCATTCCTGAGGAAAAGGTTGAGAAATCTTGATAGATTGACAGCTCAGAGAAGTATAGTGAGAAATCACTTAGAGGTCATGTGTAACAGTACTTACACAGCAGATATCTGCATTCTTCTTTATAAGCAACCAAAAAAAACCTTTGTGAATAATTTGTGTATGTCTCAATTGTATTAGTGTGTTATTTATTTTTACTTTTATCTGTGTTTGTGTCAATGGTAATTTCAGGATTTCTGGCAAACTCTAAACCATTCTGTTGCCACTAAATACCAACTACTGGAGTACTCTCACAGCAGCTACTGCTGTAATACAGTCCCACTACACTGCATGGACCGGTTTGGTAGCTGGCAATGCAGGGTGGGTCTGTAATGTTTTCCAATGAGTTATACCGGTGTCGTGGTCCTAGGCAAACAGCAGGACAGTGTAGAAGTTGTCTGAGCCCAAATGCCTCATGACAAATTTGTAAGATCTTCTTTTATCCTTTTTTCTATGCAAAGATAGTATGATTTTAGGTTGCAGCACAGATAAGCCTTAAAAATATACGTTGAAAGACACCGTCAAAATAAATGGTAGGAGATCAGCCTTTGCCCTTAGGAAAACATCTGAGACGCTGATAGGTCCATTATTTCACTGTGAACACAAGAATCATAAATAAGGGTGTGCAATATTCTTGCAGATCTTTACCAGTAGTACAAGTTTGGCTCAGCAAACTGATATCTGTATAGCTGCTATCAGTATTGTTATGACAATTCTCCCTCTTAATTCTAAACTCAAGAGATTATTTTCATTTTCAAGGGATGGCTATTAAGAATAAGCCATACATTGTTCCAGGGATAAATTAGATGTGTGGGTTTTATTCCAGGCCTTTCCTATATGAAAGATACAGTTTTTTAATATAGAATTTCAGACTTATTTAAAATTGCAACTAATACAAAAAGAAATATACAGGCAGCTCCTGCAGGATTGTCAGAGATTTAAGGACGAGCAAGCTCTCCTGGTTTGGGGTGTAACATGCATTCCCCCTGAGGTGTGCTTATTCCCGAGTAAAAGGGGATGAGGAAGGTAAGGTTAAGCTTACCTTCAGGGGTCTCTGTTTTTGATATTTACCTGCAGATCCTCCTTCCCCTCACTCCTCCCTTCCAAAGGCTTGGGAAGTGTTTTCTGCCCTAACATACGCAAAGTGGAGGCAGTCCTGCAGTACCGCCCGCTGACTGCAGCCCTGGCTAACAAGCGCCTCATCAGTTCAAACACGCGTCTTTGTGCTGGGAGGCTGAGAAAGACCTGGGAGGCCTTGGTAAAGTGCACAAGCTGCTGTGAGGTCTGCTCTTGTCAAAGCAGGGCTCCAAGGCCTGCAAAGCCTGCAGTCATGCTGCCCCTCTCTCCCAGCATTTGGGAGGCTGGTTGTGTCAAAATTAATCTGGGTTTTTATTTCATTGTTTGTTCCATTCATTTTCATTGTGAAAATGGTCTTGAAGAATAGTAGAGAGATTTTTGCTAAAAAAATTCAAGGGTTTTGCATGGACACACAGCTCTTTTTTGCGTTTTTGCGTTGCACGCACAGCTATCTAGCTGAGGTTTTTTTTTTTTTCCTATGAAATCAACAGACAAAGTTTTACAGAGAAAGGAGAAAATACAGACCAGGCCTTTGCTGTAGGAGCACAAGTGACAGAAGGGTCCTTTCCTCAGTCACTTGGTGCCATTTGCTGCATTAGGTGCAACAGTGGGATCTTTAGTCACAGGAAAGGGCAACTACCCGCACAGGATGTGCAAGAATACTAACTGCTCAAAAGGGTGCTGGCTCTTTGTAAAATGTGAAGTATGAACATTTCAGAGAGAGAAGGGGTTATGATAGGGTTGAAGAACAATGGGACACAGGTGAAGTTGAAGGGACAGAGCCAAGTAATGCAGAAATAGAGAGAACGGAAAGAAAAGAGAGAAGAGTAGCCAGCAGTAGATGGCGGAGAAGAAGAGAGATGTATTATTAAAAAGAGAATACAGTCTACCTTCCTAAATGTAAATGAAGAATGAAGAAATGAAATGTAAGAATTAAATAAGTTAGAAACAGATAATGAGAAAATCATACAGAATTGGAAAAGGGAACAGGAAAGAGCAAGAAAATATATAGCTTAGTGAACTGAAACACACATCATACTTCCTTATTTTATAGGACCTCACTATTGATAGAGAAGGAGGTAAGACAACTATTTTGTACATGTATAGCAATATATTTGGAACCTCTTGACTATTCTAAAATAAGTTTAGATATGCTCTAGAATGAACTCAAACCTTTTCTTATGACCCCCAGATCCTTGCCTGGATTGGAAAAGTGTTCCTTTCTGTGTTTTTTTTTTCTTTCAAATGGGGTGACTGTGCAAACTTGAACCCAAGGAGATAAAGTAGAATAAAACTGGTGTTATGCTGGGCTATGCTGTCCATGTTATATTTAAAACAAGTTAGCCATATTTTGCAGGTAAAAAGAACAATCTGATTTTCACTTCACCCACACAATAATACTTCCAGCAAGAGAGTGTTTATCCTTCTTAGTAAGATGAGTCATTCCCTTCTGCTTTCTTTTCTTTGTTTCTCTCTTTTTTCATATTTTAGCTGAATCCAAACCCAAAGGAAAGGCTTACCCTTCATGCCCAATTACTGTTTTGGAAAAGTAGTAGAAATGATAAATTTCTGATATCAAAGAAACTCAAGGGAGACTGTCTGCATGGATTAGGTGGTACAATAACATTAAAGTTAGGAAAGAAAAAAATATTCCTTTTCTCTAAGTGAATATGGTCAGAAGAAATTACAGTGAAAACCAACAGAAGTTTAGAAAGGAAGAAAAATAGATGCTAACTAAAGCTCCTGATTCCAAACTTCAATTGAAAGAAAACCAAGGACACAATTAGAGCTTCATCCATTTGTATGAGCTGAGGATCTAGCCCTGCATATTTACATGGACTTTAAAAATCTCAGTTTGACTAGGCAACTTGCAGACCTATTCAAACGTCAATAGTGTTGAAATAAATGTACACAAAACTAAAACTACTAGTGTATGACTGTATTTCGCATGGGTCTTTTTATGGTTTTCAGTGAGACAGCGAATTCTAAATACAATATGTACATTATCTGGTGTTTCCTATGTGGAGATATTAGGACTAGGAATTTCAAGTTGCAGTTATTTAAAATAATGACTAGGGGTAATGATAATAATTAGTAGCAATACTGAGTTAATTTTGTGAGATGCACTGTGATTTTTCCCTTCAGAATATATCCATTTTTACCAAAGTATTTAGGTGGCTAATGGCCAACCTTCAAAATCCTTGCCACTTCCTCACAAGCTTACCTTCATCTTCTCCGGACTTAATTTTAGTTAGCTGCTTCTAATCAAATCACTGTGTTCACAGAGCCTTCAGGGAGGTTGGTAGATAGCGCTGTGGGTTTTGCATTTCATTCACAGCTGGGTGTTTCCTCCTTGCTGCCTATACCGCAGCTGATCTCTCACCAGCCGGCTCCATCCTTTCCCATGGAGGTTTCCCAGGAGAGAGGCACTGTGGTGCGCTGGGACACCCTACAGATGAGAGCGCTGAAGGTAGAACACTAATTGCCAGTGTTTTGTCTGTAAAACTGATTAATGGACCCGACTGACTTTTAGCTCCTTTTCTCCGCTCTAGGAACTGCTCAAAGGAACAGTTTTTTTGATTTTGGTGATAGAGGATTATAAGGATATATTATCTTAGGGAGTGAAAAGAGCCCTGATGTGAAGGGGATCTGGGGAAACCATTTCCTTCCTCACCGACTACGTGTGACGGGGATTTCACAGGACAGGGCCACCTGTCTGCATTTGGTCATGGGAGGGGAAAAGATGCACAGACCTCCTGGATGGGACTTCGGCTGTAGGAGGCTTTTTCACCTCCTTTTCTGTTGTCTCCTGTTCCCATGCTGTACTCTTAGCACCATAGTTTCCTGCCAGTGTTATTTAAGGCACACAGGATCAGAAAATTGGCAAGGAGCTTGGCACCGCACTGGGAGTGGGAGATAGAAGCTCGTGTCACTGAGCTTAGACCCTTTTGGCCTGACATTTCTGCGCCTGAAAAGCACATTAGCTAGGCTACTAGTTTAATCATGTGCTGAATGGTTGTGTGGTGGGATCATTTAAGGAAAGCTCTGTGCTGGTGCGAAGAAATAAATCTGTGAAACTTAAGCTCTGAATTTATATATTTAATGTTGAGAATTCCCCAATTTTGTTCTGCATTTTCTAAAAATATATTTCTGCAGTGGACTGTAAAAGAGTAACTGAGTGTTGGAAGAATATTGAGCTGGGAAATGCTGTTGGGCTGAGTGCACACTGTTCTTGGTATTACAGAAGTAACTGTACAGCACACATACGTTACAACACGGAAGCATGAAAATTCTTCATTATGAAGTCGTATGGCATAACTGTGGGAAGGAGTCATCTTTTTTGTTGACTTTGTATCCATTACAACACATATTTGCATTATTACTTGCAAGTTGGATTTTAAAAATAATACGTCCTCCATATTTATCAATCTTTATTCATTCTGTACTGCATCAGTTGCTGTCCTCTAGTGCTGACTCAAACACAGAAGATTCCAACAGCTTTTATTTTTACAGATAAAACAGTAGGATATTCCTCCTTTTCAAACTGTAGAATTTCCTCCTCAAAATAACATTTACCCCATACCAGAAAGGCTATGTAGGTCAACAAGAATTTTAGGACTAATGTACTGTGCTTCTGCAACAGTGGAAAACAGGCATTTTAAGTTTGGTGGTGATAAGAATTCCTCCACGTTAGGCATTTGACTCTCACATCTTGTGCTGAGATTTCAGATCTTAGCTTTATTCCATTGCTGTATAAATAATAGAAATTCAGGGCATGTTTCACAGGTTTCCAGACTTTATTCGTTGTAGTTATTCTCTTTTTCTCTGTCTTTTTATGGCCGGTTCTATTATTCATGTAAAAAATTCTTTCCCTCTCTTTTTCTTTGTCCTCTCTTGTTATAAGACTACATTTTTTTTTGTTCCTTTCAGGGAATGCAAGAAGCATCGTACGCAGACAGTAGAAAACTGAAGTCAATATGATATATAGAAATATAAAATGCGAGAAAGGGACAGAGCAATGGCAAAGCACCCTGTAAATCTGTGTAGAATACCTGTCAGAAACCTGGAAAACCACAGAAGCCATAAGACATATATCTTGCTTGTAACTTGATTAAAACACTGATGGCAAAATTCCGCTCTTGGACATAAACAATAAACTGCTTTGTTTTGGTGTAGCACTTTGACTGCACATTCAGCCTTTCCATGGACACCAGTAAGAGATTCTCGCTTTCAGGGTGGCACATCGAACTTGAGGGCTGCCATGGAGCTGGGCTTAATTGTGAAGATGCACGTGCAGATGCATAATAACGATGACCTCTTTGCAAACATGCGCACGTAAACATAAGACTCCCCTATTCCTCAAATACAGCACTTTGTCAGACCTGCCTTATTTCATTGTTGTTTTCTCTGGTCCTCGGATCTTTCTCTCAACTTACTGGGCATGCTGAAATTATGTCTAATGAACAGAGTGTGCTGCATTCAATTCCTACTGGAGCATGACTGCCAGATAGGGCAGAGACATGCTCCGGCATCCATGGTATTATACCAGAGTAACTCCATTATGGTTTGACCTTGAACAAATTGCTTATGTCCCTGTGCCTCACTTTTCTTTTCTGCAGTCTGAAAGTAATGATACTGGCCACTTTTGAGGTCAATGGCTGAAAAGTCCTATAAAAGAGCTCCTCTCTTTTCAAGAATCACTTTCCGTATAAAGAATAACTGTTCTGGGTGCTTCAACATCCACTGACTCTGTCTTGAACTTGGCTGT
The DNA here is from genome assembly GCF_040807025.1 of Struthio camelus. NCBI lineage: Eukaryota > Metazoa > Chordata > Aves > Struthioniformes > Struthionidae > Struthio > Struthio camelus. The sequence goes on along the minus strand of NC_090944.1, from coordinate 84,145,362 downwards.
GCTGTTTAGTGTGGAGTGTCCAAATTTTTTTTATTTTTTCTTGAGCAATAGTAGCAGTTACTTATTAACAGAAAAACATTGGGAAATAATTACTGACTCTGGGGATCAGGTTTCTTTTACAGCCCAGTGCTTCAGTCTTAAGCATGAAAAAAGTCCTTCTTCAGACTTTATCTATGTCACTGAACAGCATTTCTGTGAGCGAGGGTCAAAGGATCTAGTCCCAAGCTCCTTGAAAGAGCTGATTCGATTTGGCACTCTGCTTTTGTATCTTTGTCTTAGCAGAGAATGTAATTGCAGGCAAAACCTTCCTGAGACTTCCTTGAATGAGGAAAATAGATAAATCTGTCTTTTTGAAAGCAGAATGAAAGAAGAATACTTCAGAGATTACTGAACAATATAATTTTTCTGATGTTTAGCTCTTCTTGTTTTCATGTAGAAAAACAGCAACAACAGCAAACCCATCTAAAAGCCAGGAAAGGATTTTCCACGAGGGGATGCAGAGCTTTTTTATTGCACAGATCTCTCGGTTTTGCATACTAATCTCCATGACAAACTGTGAATGACTCTGCTGTCATTGATATCACTGACAAAACTCCCACAGATTTTAGCTGGAACAGTATCAAACTCCATTTTGCTGCTGATTTGAAAGAAAAATGATATTTCCTCATAAATTTTACATATAATTTCTGGGCCCCTTTCCCCCACAGCCTCTGTCTAGAGGCATGGAGACCGTGAGGGAGCTTAACTTATAATATCCCCATTACTGTCATGGCAACAAGTTACAATGTTGAAGTCCCAAGGACTGCATTGTCACAACTCACAACCACTCCCAGGAAAGAAGAAAAACACTACCAAATTTCACCAAAGGAATATGTCAGGTCATGAGGAATGGCATGAAGAAAAACATGTTGGAGTCTCTGCCTTTGCATGTGTTGTCTATGCTTTTCTTGCTTGTTTGAGCAACCTTTGGCCTTCAGGAACTGTTAAATTTTCAGCCTGTGCCTAGTATTTCCTTTGGGAAAATGTTCCAGATGATGTGCCTGAGAAGCCAGAATTACCCCCCTTTTACCTAAATGTCAGTTTGCATCTCCCATTTTCACATTTTTTTTTCTCATTCATCCTGATTCCTGCAGGGAATCTAGCTTCAACCTTAAGTATCATATGGGTCAGCTGTAAGTGCTCCATCACAAGAGAAGGCACTCAACTGTAATTCACACTTGCAAGGCAAGCAGTGTACGGAAAGATCCCTGTACACATTGCTGTGTAGAAAGTACTTTGCAATTCCTTATTAACTAAAGAGAAAGACATAAATTCGTGTGCACACTACATGTGTGAGCTTGGGTAGCTTCTTTTTCTTCTGCAGAAACAGTTCAAAACTGAAACACTGTAACGTTGATACAATATCTGTACAATTTTCAAACTAGACTCCCAAGCATAGTTCTCATTATGTTATGAACCCTATTAGCTTAGCAATTGTGAATTCTCTGTTGAAGCTTTTCCATATAGAAAATGACTGAAAGTAACTGTAACAATAATAAACCTTCACGTTACACAGCAGCTATAGCAATCAAAGGTGAACAGTGTTTGCAGACACTCTCTCAGCAGCACTTGAAGAGCAAAGATTGTTAACTTCATGTTTCAATGTTCTTACACTAAAACAAAAATATGTTTTAAAAATTAGATTAATTAATTAAGTGTATGGACAAGCTTTACAAAGGTGTCATGCAGAAAGTCAATGAGAAACATCTGCTCCAGAAACATTTGCTGTGCAGATAAGCCATTTGATAGGGACAAGTGACTGCGGAGTGACTGCGTGGCTGCAGCAGAGTGACTGCGTGGCTGCAGCAGGCTGCCTCTGCGCACACAGCCGTGCACACGCTTTTAGCCTGAGCCTGCTCCAAGGTGACATGTGTTATCTTAGCCCACTGTAAAGGTGCTTGGGGGTCATGCCTTTTAGCTGCAGTCAAGGTAGCTGGGAGTTGGTGAGATGCACATACTACTGCCCATTAATGTGGTGTGACTGAAGACTGGCTGGTAACAAGAGCTGCAGATCTTTCGGCCACAGCCCTGGCACCTGCAGCGCTGCTATGTTTTCTGTGCTTTTCTTCCTTTTTCCTCTGATATGAAGGGAACTGTACAGGGTCAATAGCTCAGAAGATGGTCTCTGAAATGAAGTAAATGGAATTTAAGATAGGCTTCTCTGCCCTTTCCATGGGAAAAGATTTTCTGTGGACTTTTGTAAATCATAAACATGCTCCTAGCTGTGCAGGCAGAAATTTCCTGCTGTTGTTTTGATTGACATGTGCAGACATCAGTTAAAGCATTTAACAGATGTTTCCTCCACCCTCCAGAAAAAAAAAAAGAAAATATTTCAAGATTAACTTTTTCACAGCAGATCATAAGACATTTTGTAGTCCAAGCGAGAATTGTAGTAGTTTGGCTGAAGGATTTTGCAAAAACAAACACAAGTGCAACTTGCTGATACCTAGTAAGAGATTGCAAATAATAGCAACAATCCCCATCAGCTAATCTTTAATTTAGTTAGAAATGCCTTCCAACTCAAGCTAGTAACAAAACCATTCTACTTTTTGTATGTATCTTGTACAAGTGTTCGAAATGAAGTGCCAAGATTTCAGTGTTGTCAACACTAGATTTGTTTCAGGGTTTCCAAGCAAGAATTAGAAGGGGGTTGTATAAAGAAAGGGGTTCACGTGAAAAAAGGCTCTCAAGGCAAAAAGAGATATACTGCCTTACTGAGGTGGTATTCACAAATGCTGATTCAGTGAGGCTGATCTCCTTAAGGTCCACATGTATTCAGAGCATAAGAAGGAGCTTCAATGGTAGGTGATCTAGAGCAGTCAAATTGCCCTCTGGCTCTCAGCTGCCCCTTTGAAGCATCTCCACCTATGGCATTGATCCCATTCTGCCTCACCACGGATTTCTTACTCCATGCCTGGAAATGACCTGTCATGTTTTTTAAACCATGTGAGTGTGCTATGTAAGTGAACCCAGTCCTAGCCATGCAGACTTCAGTAGCTTAACTGAAATGTAGGAGGTGGAGACTTAGGAGGAGAAATCTGTAGTACTTGGTCAGGGAGAAGTAGGGATGGAAGAAGACGGGAATCTCTGTTTGTGAGTCTTATTAAACAGTGGAACTGGAGAAGGAGTTAAGGCCTGTGGGCACTAGGCAGCACAGTAGTGTTGAAAGACAGCCAAGCGAGGCAGTGCAGTGCTCTGCCCAGGCTGGATTAAACTGCTGAGAAAAGTAATGAAGCTAGTGCTAATGTAGCTCTGCTTCCTCCCAGGACTGAGTGATATTTCCACACAGCGCTTCACTGACCATACTCTGATTAATCTTTTGGAGACTCTTACATGTGGATTTTGCTCAGTGAACTGGAATAATTAGGAGAGCAGATAATGAGAAAATGAATCTCTTTTAGTCTACAAAGTAGAACAATCATCTGGCTGATCCTGCAATTAAGTCCACCTTAAAGTTTTTCCTATGTGCTTTGTACCAGTCAGCTACCCATCTGATCCTGTTCCTCAGAGAGCTGTCTCATGTTCTCATGTTCTCATATGGGTCATACTTCAGGTGTGGCTTCAAAAATCAAGGTTTCTTTACTGCAGTTCCTTTGGGAGCACACTGGGGATAGGCAGCTGGTATTGTTTCTCTGAGATGAGCTGAAAGGTGTGAAATGGAGGAGGTGAAATAGAATGAAGTGCAGATCTGGAAGAGGTGTTTTAAACCAGCCTGGGCCTGTGATGCAAAGGAGTTGTATAAGTAGCAGAATCAGCAAACATAAGCCTTGAAGGATGTTGGAAGACTACAGAAATTGTACTTAGTCTGCTTGGATTTCAGCTTGGTTTAAAGTTCACCTATATCATTATGGGCAATGAGAAAATCCTAACATGAGTCTTTTGTATCGGGATGTTAGGAGACATTTTTTGAAAAAAAGGGTTAATCCTATAACAAAGATTTACCTTAGAATTTGGGATTGTCTGTGTGTGTGCAGAGTTAGAATTTGCATTAGGTTTTACCTCTTCCTGTAAAATGTGTCACCTTTGTAATTATTATTCATTCCTCCAAAGCCCAATTAAATTAAACAGTTTATATGAATGCCTGTTATGCAATACAAAAAGTGCTTGACATCTGAGGGAAATTAGTTTGCAAACATAGGAAAACTGAAAGCTAACTGGCTTGTCTAAGAAGATGCTTTTAAATTAAAAGTACGTTTGTACCTGAAGAGACCAATTCCTACAGCTGCTGCCAGTGTAAGAAACACAAAGAGTAACTCTCTGTCAGTGAAAGAGGTTGGAGCACTAGTAAGTACTGCTTACCACTCCTAAGTGGAGGATCACAGAGGGCTCTGTAAAACCAGCTGGCAAGGAAGACTCAGCAAAAAAAAAAAAAAAAGAAAAACGGGGAAGAAAAAAAAGTGTTGAGGCACACTGGTCACCAACCATATGACCATGGTGTAGGTGAGACTTGTTTATCTGCTGCTCTGATCCCAGCTGTGAAATAATTGAATTCTAGCTTCAGAGTTGCTCTGCAGCAACTGTGAAGCCTTCTGTTTTTCTTATAATCCTGACTTGGTCTAATCTGTACGGTTAACTGTGAGCTGTAAAACAGTTGCCACATTCTGCCTGAAGGATATCTAGAACATCTTGAGAGCCTGTGTAAAATAAGGAGTCAGGTCCTCAGCTGACATAAAACAGAATTATTCAATTGTACAAGCTCTGGAGCCTTGTCAGATGCTTTGTTGAGGGTCTGGCCTTGGCACTGCTGTGAAAGGACAGCAGAAGTTGGGTACTTCTGCACCCAGGCTACTGTTCCCCAAGTTAGTTTTGGGTTTTATAATAGCAATGGGAGGCTTTTTGTTGTGTTTCTTTTCTGGCTTGTTTTGGCCATACAGAACAGGCTGCTGTTCTGTATGAACTCTGAATTGTATTTCTAATGCACAGCATTGCTCAACTCTAAAATCACCTCTGGAGAGTATAATTGGAGTTTCTTTGGTTGAAGCATTTGATTTACGTATTTCCTTTTTCTGCAGTTTGGGGTTGTATTTCACAGTGAAACTTGCAGTCACATAGTCCCTTCTCAGATGGCCATCCTTATTGGGAGAGCAACTTGTACAGCACGTAGGACGGAGAGAAAGTTCAGAATTGAAGTGACGCCTTCACTTGGATACTGTGCGTATCAGCTTAACGTTAAAAGGACACACACATTTTATGAGACGGGCTTTTACATGAGTAGAATGATTCAGCTTTTTCAGAAGATATGAACAGCTAGTGCTAGCGAAAATTGCTGTGGGAGGTAGTTGTGGTAAGCAAATTTATCTGAAGAATAAATAGTTATCAAAAATGACTTGGAATATGTTTAGCTATAAGCTGGGACCCAAGTTGTCATCCTGAGTACTTCTTCATAAGAATTTTTCAGAAAGTTTGGTTTATTATTATTAATTACTAATATTACTCAAGTATTCACTAGGAAAATATGTAACTTTTTCCTTTCCTCTCCAAATAAGGTCCGTAAGTGCTCTGCCAACAAGCTTATATTAGTATGTAGCAGACACCTCAAGGTACACAGAGCAACAGATTAGCTGTACCCAGACTACATTGATTAAGGATACCTGAAAGGAGAGGGAAAAAAAGGGTATAAAAGAAAGCAGAAGAACATACAACACACATTGAGGTTCTTATGCATTTTTTCTGGTTCTTTTGTAGAAAAACTGAAATAAAATCAGAAACTATGTTTCAGAATCTTAAGCCTAAGAACTTATCTCAGATCCTGAACACTACCAAAAGGTAGGAAAAAAACTAAATTTTCCATTCTATTTTCCTGCAAATCTAAGGAATTAATGAAGATGGAAGAGACCATTTTGTTTAAAAATGATTGACAGATCATTTCTGCAAGATCACAGTCTGGCTTCAATAACTCTGGATAATGTATACGGATAAGACTAATATAAAGTAAGTAGGATTTTGGTTTATAGGTTTTAGCATGCAACTCTTTCCCTGTTGATCAGAATGAGAGTTGAAGGAAGATGGTACCTCATTTGAAGAAAAATGTAATAACCGAACAAAAGAGCTGATCTGCTGTCATTCTCATCTCTGCACTTACTGTTATGTCCATTATACACTTGCCACTATACCTTGAGCTGCAATTATTGCAGGAGAAAAACAGTTGGGAATCAAGGTCAGAAATCGATTTGAAAGAAGGTGTCTTTAGTTCTGCTATTGATGAAGAAATCTACAGGCCTTTTTGTTTGTTTGTTTACCTTCCTCTATAGCATCTAATTTTATTCTCAAGAAGTTCTTTCTCCAGCACTGATATAATATGACATATAAGTGCCGAGGCACTGTTCTGGGCTTGTTCACGGTTCCTTCCTGTGGCCCAGCTGGTGAATTAAATCAAATTAGTATTACTAGTATAACCATGGCAATAGAAAATTACCCCTGTCAGTAAGATTTGGGCTTTTAAGAATACAAGCTACCATGTTTTGCATGCAGATACAAACTGTTAGATGCTTATCCTTTTGAGAATACAGGTTCAGCATGGTAGTGTGAGAGTAACACATGGTCGTGAAAGAGCAAAGCTGGAAGATCCCTTTGAAATTATGACCGGAAATCTTGATGTTTAGCTGAAACAAATTGGAACGGGTATGGAATTGCTTTTTGCTTTGCCTTCCTATGACAGAGAGCTGGGAATAAACATCAAAATGAAAATTTCGGTGTGGTTAAATATGCTTTGGCAGTCAAGAACATCACATGTGATACTGGTAGGAGAAAGATACAAGAAAAATAGGATCTTCTGCTTCCTGCAGCTATAACTCGGCTACAGAGCTGTAGATTCTCTGGGGTTTGCGCTATGTTTCTTTCATTCACTAGAAGAAGTCAAAGTCTCTACAAAGATGAAAGTAGACAAACAAGAAAAATATGACAAGTGATGTTTTCTAAAATAAGATGCCTTCCACTGGAGTTCGGTTCTTAAATAGGACATCTCTCTGCTAATGCAAGAGACTTTCTCCTTCTAATTTTACAGGAAAATGAAAATTAATTATTCATACTCCTATCCTTTGACACCAATATTCAAAATTTCATAATTTGCAGGCAAACAATTTAGCTCCTCTTTTTTAGAGCAGCACGACACATTGTCCATACCTTTTTGGGAACGATTAGTCAACACTCTTTTAATCACCTCAGTTTGACACATTCCTTTAATGTAAGAATTTCTAACTATAATTATACTATTTCTCTCCTTTCTGTTTTCTGTATGGTGTTTCACTTCTCTGATTAGATTTGCCTTATTTTCCTGTGTGTCCTGGACTTCTTAGATAACTGTTAAAAAAAAATAGCTCTTCCAGTTGGTAATTAATTAAATTTCTTTTCCTGGCTTCGGTAGAGGAAGAATATTTTTCTCTGGTATGTTTTAGGATGTGTGTATATGTTGGGGGGGATTTCCCACACTTTCTGGAGCTCATTTCTTTGTCCTCTTTAGTGTAACTGCAATAACCTAATTTTCTGTTAACAGTGATAATTTAGTTATGTTTGAGTTCTCTTTACTGTTACAGAAACCTTTGAGGAGGCTCTTAAAACAGGTGCGCTATTAAGATGCAGGTAGAGCTTTGGGTGCTTCCAGATCTTGGTGTGAATCAGGTGCCTTATCCCTCGGTGTCAAAACCTCACCATTAAGTGTAGCAATTCAGAAATGATTTATTTCAGAAGCACTGATGGCATTTAGGTGCGTATGTGCCCTTGGCCTTTAATGTGCCTCAAACAAGACAGGCCCTCACTATTTTGGCATTCTGGGCGAAATAACGTCCAGATCCCCAGAGCAAATCAGTAGCCACAAAGATGAGTCGGTATTCAGTGCCTAATCTATTTTAGAAATGCTACCTTTCTGGTTCTACCAAGTGGGTACATGCTCAGTTTACTTAGAGGCGAGGTCAGCCCTAGTGTCCTGTCCCTAAAACTCAGAGTTGTTTTAAAAAAATCTTCCTCTTCAGTGGCTCACTAACCTCCTAATTTCCAGGGAAACATCATTTAGCAAGAATTTTTGAGCACTATGCAACTTTTAGCATGGCACTTGTAGGAGGTGATTAAAATATGCAGACTTTTTCCAAACACGCATTGTAGCTCAGCCAGAAACTACATGGCTGAGAGAGGAATTTCTGATTGAAGCTCTACGGTCTGTTATGTGGGATATCAGAGTAGTTATTTGCTAAAATCTATCAAAATTTTGACTCTATGAACAATGCAATAGCACTGATCCAAATTTCAGCAGTAATAGTGATCTCTTTGTATATCTAGCATATGAAATGCTGTGGTTAATTCTACATGAATCTTATATGAAAGGAACAAAACATTTTATCATGAAAATTATATTTTTCATCCAGTATTCAGGTAGCTTTTGTCCTGCATAAACATAAGCTAATTTACGCAAAGGAGGACAAAAAATCCCAAAGAAAATTATTAATTCTGTTATGTGAACTTTACTAGTACCATAATATGAAACAACTCCTCGTTTTATTCTTTGGTCTAGCAGTAGTGACATCAGGCACCATAAATCACACTTACTGGCTCATGAATTATCTGGCCTCCAAACTTACACTGACAGGAAAACTAAATGGTCCAGAGAAAACTGCTTGCAGCCCCACAGTTGAAGAGAAGGAGAGGAACACAAAGAATGTACGACTCCTGTGGAAAACAGATGGTTGACTCAAAGCGCTTCCTATCAATACCTAGTAGTATTTCTACCTCCAGTGATGGAGACTATCACTTTTGGCTTTTAGAGATATGAATCTTATCTAACTTTTCCTCCTTATGTGAAGTTAGTCACATGGTAGGCTCAGAACCAGCTTTGAGAAACTGCTGTATCTGGAATGAGGCAATGCTTGTGCCAGATTTCAGCTTAGTTTTATATGCCGTATTATAGTTTCTGGGTTTTCTAGGATTATTAGTAAGCACTGATGCAGGCTGCAGCCTTTACCTCCAGTGCTCCCATCCACCTATTATTTCAGGATGTTTTTCTTTTGTCATTATTGCTCACCATTTGAAGAGTATTGCAATAACTAAAACAATCAAACCCATACATCCAAAGAGCTAAGGAAGTTACTTAAATGACATTTGACTGATTAGGTTTGAACACAGATTGTACATACTCTTAGGCTGAAACTGGATTGTGATTAGCTACAGTACAAGAAAATGTTGGAGGGTTTTAAAATGGGATTTTATTAAGGATTTTCATAGAACAAGCTGACTGCTAATTACAGAAGGACATTGTCCCCCACACCCATAACTGTGTCACTGAAATTATAAATGGAGCCCTTAGCATGCGTAGCAGACCCATGCTTAAAAATGTCACAGAAATGAAAAATGAACAACATGCATAAAGAGTAAATACTAAATGATGGATCCATTACCTAAGTATATTTCTAACTCATACTATATTTGCTATTGGTTTATGCAACATGAACAGGTTGTGCGCATACATGTCCATGCAAAATTTTCAGAGGAAAGAGCTCATGAGTGATGATGGACCTAGCTAGAAAACAAGGATTCAGATCTGCAGACACTCTTCATGTGCCAATAAATGTTGACATTTGTTTTCGTCATGATGGTAAATGAAAATGAAAATTTCTAGTGTTTTTTCACTTAAAATTCCACACACATACACATAAAACTTCAAGACTCTGGAATAGCCTATGTCCTGGCAGATGAGGCGCTCCAGGCTGGAGGAGTCTTCTCTCTTCCAGTCAAGTGTCCTGGCCTTAAATGGCAGTGGTCATCTTCTTTGTTTGTGTAATGTTTATTTATACCTAGTGGAACAGCCCTTATAAGAGTGATGTTACAGCCCAGCAGTTCAGGCACTTAGCTAGGAGTGGAGGATCCATGGTCTAAAATACTGAATGCCCCTGACAGTGGCATTATGCTGATGTTTATTCTGTGGTGATGCTCACTGTCTTTCTGTTTTCCAGAACTGTTTTTTAATTTGTCTGCACAAGAGTCCTCTCTGAAATTCATCACCCAGAAGTCATCTTGGTTATACTTTTACATGGGTGAAACTGTGATTGAATGAGGATTGCACCTTTAGGGGAAGGTGAATTAAATGTAGATTATAACTATATCCCCTTTAAGGGTGGCTATGTTAAATGATTTTTGTAGCAAAGAATGGGCTCTTCGGGTGGGTACAAATAAATCCTTTTGGTTTGTAGATAAGCTTCTGTTTTAAAAATTGCAGGTAATATTTTTCTGCACTCATAGAACAGAAATAATCTCTATATTACAGAATAGTTACAACTTATAGAACATGAAAACAAAATCCGTTTAGGAGTCAAAGAATTATTTATTAACACTGGTTTATTGCTGACTGCTGTGCTGACTCAGCATTCATGCAATTGCCTGCATCTGGACATCTGACATCTGGACATGACCCTGCTTGAGCAGGGAGGTTGAACTAGATGATCTCCAGAGGTCCCTTCCAACCTAAACGATTCTGTGATTCTGTGATCTTTATCTAAATCTCTGCCTTTTATATCTGAATTATTTCTCCAAGAAACATGGAAATTTAGCAGTGGGTCTCTTGGTTACTGGATGAAAAAATGGAGGAAACACTGTGGGTATGTATTTATGGACAAACTGGTAAGCCAGACACAATGATTGCTAAGTGAATATTTAGAAAAAAGCCCAAGGCCCCTGTTTTTCAAGATCCCTAGGTAGCTACTCCCACTGAAAATCCAAAGGTGCTCTGATTAATAGTTTCACTTAATTTTTTCTCTTATTAAAGTGACCTTCTATCCACTTTGAGGCTTCTACTCATAGAGTTCCCTGATAATTAAATCCTCACCGAAGCACGGTAACTCCTGCCACCTACGTCTCCCCAGTGCTGTTCCTGCTGCAGCTGCCCCCTGGCCTGGAGCCAGTTGCGTCCCTCCCGCTGGCCCAAGGGCTCCCTGGGGCACATTTACTGTGCTGCACCAGCCGGTGCTGCAGAAGAAAAGGGAGAAGGCTGTTCAGGCTGGCACTGCTTCTTTGCCCACCCTTCTCAGTCACACCTGTATCCTGTCTACTGAACTTCTGAAAACTTGATTAACAGCCAGCCACCAGGAGAATTCGAGCAGAATGCTCCTAAAAAAAAATTCCTATCCAGTTGCAATTGCAAAGATGGACATTTAAATTCAGTATCTGCTGTATTTTATGCGAAGGGAAGGAAGATCTATGTTCTCAGCAAACTTGAGCTGTGCCTAGAAAAGACATGGAAAAAAAATTATAGAGCTGCAGTGCCACTTTGTAAGTGAGACAAGGGATGTGATATAATAAATACCCGTGCTCGTCCTCCTTCACTGAAGTTGTTTTTCACTTTGATTAGTGATGTTAAATGGCTCATTTCTTGGTTTTCTGTTTTGCCTCTAGGAGGGTTTTCCATTATACAGTTCCTATAAGTAAATGAAAACAGAAACCACAATAAAACAATGAGGATAGAACTTACTTGCTTCTCAAATGAAATGATGCTGGTGCTATAAACAGCTGAAAATATTTTACTGAGGCATTAACATTCTCAGGATCTGTATTAATGATAGGCTTCTTAGAGTGTGAAATGCCACCTGGCTTTCCTCCAGGGTTTTAAAACTAATCAACTGTTAACGATGAAGGGAGTAATTTTCCTTTCACTCTCACTAGGATCATTTCATCGACTTTACTGATATCTGTCACACTTTACACTGATACAAGTGAGAGAAGCATCAAGCCCAAAGCTTACACGTTGCAGCAGGTCTGAAGGGTTGGCTGGAAGTAGCATTATTGACCAAACCCAGTCTTTGAATGATGGGTGAAACAATCCATATCACAATGGCAGAAATGCACCCTAAATACAACAGTATTTTCCCTCAATTTTTGGCACCCGTGTAAAGTTACTTCATTCAAATTGACATTTGGCAATTCTGCATCAATCAAACAAAAAGCAAAACGAAAGACAACATTAAGTCATAAGATTTATATTTGTCTTTCTTTTTGTTCTGAGCTTGATAATAATGATTGATTAACATATCACGTAACAATGTGATGTTCAGAAGATAAAACAAGGAAGAAAGGATAATTCCTTTCAGCCAGGAATTAAAAAAATCAGTCTGTGGAAAGTTCAGATGGATCATCTAAAGGACCCTGTAAAAGCTACACACAACCAGTTTTCTAAACTTGGTCCCGGATGTTAAATGGGGTGTAATTTCATAGCTCGGAAAACGATGACAATTTTTGTTTGTTTTTCTGCCAACATGAGCTAGCTCAGTTTGGGTTCTTCCGCGTCCCTGTGTAACTGTGATGGGGAGAGCTGGCTGCAGTAAGCTGCAGCACCTGTGCACACAGGAGGTGGCAAATAACGTTACAGACCTCCATGTGCTTTTCCCATGCCTCATGTTAGGAAAACCAGTGCGCACCATTCAAGAAGCTGATCTGAGCAGCGCTGTGGGTGTGCTTGGGAGAGGTGCATGTGAGGAAGAGCCATTTGTCCTTCTCCTAGGCTTGTTGCCTCCTGCCTCGCTCTGCAAGACCCCTTCCTTCACGCAACCTCCTACTGTCCAAGGAGTTTTCAATACCAGCCTCCTCTTCTCCAGTCACTCTTAGTGGGGGCTAAGCTGAGCTTCACCCAATTTCTCAGCTGCTTTCTTGCCTGGGTTTCTCCAGTCTTTTCCTGCTCTTGCCAGAGGGCTTTTCTTGATGTCTCAAGGGTTTTCTGTACTGAACCAGTTCTCTGCTACTTCATACTGCCTGCTGCTTTGTCCCTAGTCATTCTGCCTTTTAACCTTTCTATTATTGGTCTGTTCCTGATTTTGCCTAGCATTCTCTCCACCAAGTCCTCAAACCTTTCACTCTTACTCACATTTCTGTCTTTGACCTTTGCATTGTGTCTGCTCCTGCCACCAGTCCCCTACCCTGCCTGTTTGGAGATGACAAGGTCCTAGCAGGCTTGTTTGTTTGTTTTTGTACAGATGGCCTCACCACGTTAAGTTGCAAAATATGAGAGGGACACTATTTTCACCAGTGAGAGTATGCAATCTGAAAGATTGTAGAAGGTCCCAAAAAATCTTAGAGAAGCCTTCGAAACTTATAAATAATCCAACACCTGAATTTCATTTCATTTCATATGTCCCCTGCATAGGGTCCTCTTTCTGTCCTTCTATTGTACTACTGTATTACTAATAGGAAAAAATAGTGTATTTTTATTGATAAACAAACAGAGGGGAAAGACGACCAGGTGATTTGGCTGCTAACCTGGAACTCTCAATTCAATTCATCATTCAGATTCAATGTCGTTGTAAGATTCTGAGGGAATAATGTTGTTTCTCTGTGCTTCTGTGAAGTTTTAAGGGAGTGAGGTGGTTTTCTTTCCTCACAGAAATGGTGTAGGGATGAATGTATTGAAGATTTTGAAGTGCTTTGTTACTACATCAGTGTGGCAGTAAAAGTGTCAAGAAACACAGGATATTTATTACTCTTATCCCAGATGCCTAATGGCTGTCTGGTAGTATTAAGTAAACATGTTTTCAATACCTTTTTTTAGCATATATTCTCTTTTCTTTCATTCAATAGCTGTAGTCACATATTCCCCATTTATAACTGCAGAAATATCTTACAATAACTCACAGGATGGAAAGGGCCCAGGTTTATATTGCAGCACAGGACAGGTCATTAGAGTGATTTAGATTTATTTCGGCTTTAAATAGAACCAGCAATTTTATAGCCAAGATAAACATTTTGCAAAGATCATTCATATGCTGTATGAGTATACATATCACACTTTTGAGGCTCCTGATTTTCTTTCCATTTTAAAAAAATGCGAAGGGTGGCAAATGCTATTGGGACTTCCTACAGGTAAGTGGGCTTCAGGGCACTGATGGACATCACATTGTGGTCACAACTTCTTTTGGCTGTTCCTAAGAAGCTATTGGAATTAGTCCAAAACCTTGATTAAGAGACTTCTTATTTAGTTTGCAGAATATTATGAGGGATAAATTATTCTTGTAGAGACAATCAAACCAAGTATTACAAACAACCTAAGTTCTCTGTCTCATTTTTGAAGGCTTAAAACAGACACAAATACTACTTAAAACCTTGTCCTAACCTGCAGAACTGTGTATATTTTCCTCTCAGTTCAGAAATAGGAGGACTTCAGCATTTTCCCAAATTAAGTTAATAAAAATATTGCTCATAATTTAATACTCTATGGGAGATAGCTATAAATTGTTGTAGATTTGATTGCTAGAGAAGCCAGGCACCATTAATTCTGTAGAAGTTCATACACAGATACTGCAAGTAGTAAGAAGCCCTAAAAGTGTATTTTGCAGATGACAGCCAACAAAAACAAAAACGCATACCTTGAAACAATAAAAAGTCACATATTCACTCTTACCAGTGTAGGCATGTCAAGAAGTAAAATTAAATTCCTTTTTAAAAGCTGAGAAAAATGAATGAGGACAATGTCTGTACTTTTCCAGAATTTTATGATAGTTTGTCTTTATGCTGCTTTTCCTTGATGATCTTTTGAAAGATTGGTAGTAAAGTAAAATTGCTTCGTAAAACAATTCCCCTCTCATCACGCAAACGTTGCTTTTTTTTTTTTTTCAGAACTGATAAGAAAGAATTAAGCTATTTGTTCTGGATAAAAATTAATCAGTATAGAATGCTACAAGGACTTTCAAGTGCATTCAACATAGAAAAATATGTCATATTTTGAACCTGCCAGCCTTGAGAAAGTCTCTAATTTTTAGCCACAGACATGTTAGCACAACAGATAAAAACAGGCATGTATATAACGTGAAAAATTAACTTTGTAGAGAGCAACTCCAGGCCATCTATAATACCCCAAAATAAAGACAGCAATGACTTCCCAAAGAAGCTACTGGACACTTGCACCATTCTGAGCATTTTAATAATCCTGTTTCACATTGCAAACCCTCTGTCAGCTTTTGGGAAGAGCAGCCAGGCTGCTGTCACCTCTCCCCCAGCAGAAGACGAGGTTGTGCCGACAGGTTGCGGGGGACGTGCAGGCTGTTAGGCTTGCCTGGCGGGGGACGAGGATGTTGCAGAGAGCGAGCACCCAAAGCGACCAATGCTGGAGCTTTTTGATTGGAGGGGCTGACCCTTGAGGTGCAATTTACTATTTAAATCTGTCAAAAGCTGTTAACAAGGAGGCTTAATTACATCATTTGGAAAGACTTTTATGACGAAAGATGACTCTTTATAAAGGCTTAGCTCAAAGATGTCCAGTTAATACAGTGCCTTGGGTCCTCGGTATCGTAATTTAAATGGCACTGAAAATGAACAAGGGATATCTTTCTGTCATTCTCCCTTCCTTTTCCCTTTATTTGGTGGTTAAGTTCAGGGATGGGAAGTTTACGCTCCAGGCTTCATGACCTTTCTGTGCTGGCACAGCACTGCCAGCTGCACTTGTGTCCCCCCAGCTTGTGCCTGGCTCCGCTTCTGGCAGGGGCTGCTCCCCCGGGGCACCCTCCTCTCCTCTCCTGCCCCGTGCTGCCTCTGAGGGGAACAGCCCATCCAGCAGCAGGCAGAATGGATATAGGATCTGGCAAATTTTTTGGAAAAAAATTGAAAGCACCTTGGCTTCCCCTGCTCTGATAACCAGTGCAGTGACTCCAGCTCTTCCAGTTACCCCAGCACCACCCAGGACAGCAGAGCATGGGCACAGCACCCGCCTTTACTCCCAGCTGACTGCCAGCCGCACACACAAGCCCTATTACTCCTGCCTACCCTGGTATTAACACAAACCCATCAAGTTCAGACCCCCACCTCCACCCCTGCACAGCTTTGCTACTACACACTCTTACTCCAGCAGCCCTAGGACACCCTCTCCAGCTTACTCATAGCCATCAAAGTTTGTGCTTATCTGTGTCTTTCCCTAACACTGTTTGTGCAAGGGCAGATTAACCATAAACTGAAATTAATTGGCACGTAAAATTATTTGAAAAATGCAAATTAGACCATTAAATCATTTAAAATGTCATGCATAGCGCAGCTCAAAATTTGTCAGGGAGAAGGGGTGATTATCACAGGTAGGCAGACCAGCAGATGGCTGAGTGCTTGGAAACACTAACTGTGAGAAAAGGAGCTTGCTCATGGCTCCTGACTGCCTCTTTCCATGTTAACAAAAAGCAGCTACTACAGTAATGGAAATTCCTATCAATGTTTTTAGCTATACTGTGGAGCCCATTAACACAACAGTGATATTTGCGTAACCACAAGGCTACCACATGCTTATCTCTCTGCAGGGTCAATTTAAACGTTAATGCTTCCAAAGCTGGTAAACCAAAGCTGGGAAAGTAAGCGGTGTTTTTAGTGGGTGAGTAATGACACCCATTTAGTTTCCACATATAAGCTTCCACAGGGTGTTTTCATAAATGTTCGGTTTAGCTAGATACCCTGGCAAAAACCCTCTGTGTGCAAACGCAATTATTATGACATGTTGCATGGTAATTGAGGTGGACTGTGAGATGTGGTTATATTTAATCAATCTTTTAGTTCACACTGTTTGCTGTTCCTTGGTGATGCTATGAATGGGGAAACATTTTAATTGCAATGAATGTTGCAATCCTTAATTGACTGGCTGGCGACTGTGTGGGAACGTGCACAGCACTTGGTTAGAGAGCTGTGTAATCCTTACGGTGCAGGACAAGGAACCACAAGCTAAAACCAGATAGGATCAGCCTTCACAAAGAAATTGGGGTGTTAAGCAGGTGGCAGATGTGTGGAAACTGCCTCTGTAAGAAAGTACCAGCTCTCTGAGTAGCTAATGCACTGCACTGGGGAGGCTGGACCTGTGTGCCAGCACCCCTGGCATCCTCATGTCCCTGACCATCAGCCTGAGCTCAGCCAGGGCCAGGGCTGCCTGCAGAGCCCCTTCCATTGATGTGGCAGGCAATAGCAGAGCTCCTGCAAGGAGGACAGGGGCCTTTTAGGAGGAGGTCCACAGATCCTCACGGCTGCTGGAGAGGATGGTCACTGAAGTGGGGTCGTGTATTCAGGCCTAGGCATAGCGCGAGAGAGGCCCACGGGAGGAAGACCAACAAGGTCACTCCAGTGCCAACACTGCAAGGAGCAGAGAGCAGCAGTGCTCTCAGGTTTGAAACTGCCCTGTAGGCCAAAGCACACTCAGAGCAGACACAGCTTAGAGGAACCTGATCTACCTGGTACTTGCTGGAGAGTGGCAATTGCCACTGAAGGAAATACTGGTGTTACTTGCAGGCAGGAAAGGAGGGTGGAGAGACTCCAAAAATGAGGCTTTTGTTTTGATATCCCCCGCAACTGCACTTAAGCCTGTACTATGTATGTGCTGGTTTAGCACCATTTTGTACCTTGGCACAAAGTAACTTTCAGTGTTTGCACCTCATTGTTCTGGTATTCATAATATATAGAAAAGAAACATTGAAGAGCTAGAGTCTGAAGGGGTCAATGCTTACATTTTCTCTAAGTTATAGAGCACACTCCTCACAAGCCAGATGACTACCATGAAGCTTACCACAATACTCCCTGGGATGGGTCCAACAGGTAAAGTAACTCAAGATATTCACGGCCATTGGAGTTATTTTTTTTTCTTCTACAGCGCTGTGTTTTTTTCATCGTTGGGAGATTCTTAGTAATTCCTTGATCTATAACCAGGGATGTTATATTACAGAAAATACTTTGCATAACTAATGGTTTGATAACTAACGAGTGGACCAAAAAAAGCCATTTCCTGGTCAGCTACCTCAGACTGTGTCTATAGTCTCACAGTGGTGTAATTAAAGCAAGAATGAGATCTTAGTTTAGAAGCAGACATAAGGTATAGTGATGGAACGCCATCTGCAACTTTTAATAACTATGTTAAGAACATGCTTTGAAAAACAAAGTAAACCAAGTGCCAGGTGCTCCATAAAAGAGACAGACTGGATTTTGTGACATCATATATTTGAGATCAAACTTCTGCATGTTCTGCCTTACTGAAAGTACCAATTCTGCCATCAAGTGTTCTACAAAAAGACAAATTACTTTCTAGGGCACAGAGCACATAAGTGTCAAATTCATTTCTAAAATCAGAATCTTGCATCCAAGCAGATATAAATGTCATAATTTTATCCATTTCTCAATCCAAACAGGAAAGTATTGTCAAAGAGCTGCTATCACATTACAACTTTCAGAAGTTAGGATTGTACTAATTAGTGTCTCTTTAAACAAAATAGTAGCAGATTCTGGAGCTAAGGCAGACAGCATATCAATGTACAATTCGTGTTCAATATTACTTATAACTATACTTAGGATTTATCCTTTCTTTCTGGAAAATGCAATTAGTATTTTTCTTTCTCCCACTAACTTGCTCTGTGGTATTCATCAGATAACAATTTCATTGAGGTAAAATAAACCTTAGAGATGCTGTACATATTCCAGTCAGCTTATCCATTGTCATACTTTTGAGTATTGCAAGTATTTTTACTATCAAATTTAGAAGTCTGTTGAGCTTCATAGGTCTTCTGTAAATGTGTTTTATTTTTAATTAACAGTACAAAGGAGAGGTGACATTGGAGTCCTGGTCTATTTTGTAGTAATCCATTCACTACAAATACGTAAGTGGAGTTATATGGGAAAATTTCATCTGATCACTGAGATTTTCCAAGTTTTCTGCACGAAGCTAATCTTACAAATCTTTGCACAAACCATCTCCATGCTATACATTATTTAATGATCTCTAGCTCTTTTTGAAAGACTTCCTACTGATCCATCAGAGACTGTTTTTCAGATGATGACTACTCAGAATTTTCTTTCCTTGTGACAATTTCCATTGAAACCTTGACAAAATATTGACACTGCTAAGCCATAAATAAGAATTAAAAAGAGAAGAATTTGAGGTAGCTCACAGATCTCATGACATAACTGGCTTCTTTCTTGCACATGACAGTATTAATTATCACGACTGCTAAACCCTGAGGCTCAATTAAGGCTTGCAAAGTGCTTTAAAATTATTGATTGGAAGGCAGCAAGGCGCAACCAATGGTTTCATATGATTTTATACTGTAAAAGTGAAAGTAATTTCAATTGCAACCCACACATTATATGTTTAAAATGAGTGTTACTATTCTATCATGATAGAGTTCTAAGTTTTACTGAACAAGGGCTGGTTGAAGAAGGAGGCAGCCCCAACCCTGCAAATCACTGTTTTTCTGATTCTAAAAGCTATTTGTCCCCCTATTCAGAATAACATACACAATCATTGCTGTCACGCAGTAAATGAAGTTTCTGTTGAACACACTCTCTGACGGGGAAAGACAAAGCAATAGCACTTGGCAAAGGACAATGAGATGCTGCTAACCCCTTTGAGGCAGGACTCACTCTCTTCTCTATCCAAAGAAAGTGAACAAAGGAACATTTGCATGGAATAAAGTATTTTCTGGAAAAGTACAGTAGCAGAGTGGAAAAAAATAAAAAAATCCTTTCCACATGTGTAAAAGAGCAAGCACAGATTTTAGATCTTATGAATAAAAGTAAGGAACATCAACATGTCATATTCAGAAAAGACATTGGTTACGACACTCTGATATAAATTGCATGGACTAGTAACAGAGATGTACACCTCCCTTCCAGGAAAACAAAACAAAACAAAACAAAACAAAACTGTGAAAAAAGTCACTTCTTTCTTTTCCTTTTATGTTTAACCTTGCTGGAGTCGTAGGAATGTAAATGGTTGAGGTAGACTATAAATGCATATTTAGTCATCCATATATTTTAGTCTATATTTTAAAAGATATCAGCTCATTCTGGTCATCAGAAATTTTAACACAATTTTCAAATACTCAGAAAAATACTCAGAAAATTCAATTTCTCTAGCATCTGCAGCTCTGCAACAATTAAGTCAATGAAGTCAATCACTTTTACAGGGACCCAGATTAAAAATATTCACACACATTTTATTACACTGAATATTGAAGAAATTATGCAAGAAAGCAACAGTTATGAAGAATTTCTCCTGCCTCAAAAGACCTCAAAAGACCTCAAAAGACCTCACCTCTAAGCTAATTTTTATTATACAGAACACAAGTGAAAACACAGTCTGTAGCCATACTTGCCTTTCTCCTAAGTATAAAAGTCCCCGTGAATCCATGGTGAAATTATTTTCTTGACTTTCAGGTTTCTTAAATTTAGATCTAAGAGTTTCCTGCCCTATCCATAGACTATAAATTTATTCGGAGTTTCAGGATCAATTTACGGTGAGAGCTAGGAAACCTAAAGCCTCAGGAGTCCAGACTACGGATGCGTTGTGCATGACCCACAGCACAGTGAAAGAGAGCTGGCACCAGTAGTGCTTGCTGGATTATTTTTTACTGTGAATAGTGGTGTCCTGGTCGTACATAATTTTAGAATCAGGATTTGTGTTAGAATCCATTCGTGTGGCATCCAAAGCCACATTTATTGCTGCATTTTAGAAGGTGTGCAGAGTTAAGAACGAGGACATGCATCAGTTTTAGCTAAGGCCGTATTTTGTCGCTCTCCCACTGGAAATGATCTCTCATCCAAATTTCAGGTCGGGCTGGGGTTAGGATTAGGAAGTACTGAGAACCTGAAGACCTTGGCTGAATACTATGGATCTTGGAGAGTTACACAGAGGGCTGGCATGGGTGGCATCAGAGACTTCTGGTACTTTTTGGTGTAGAGACTATCCTTTGTTAAGACTAGAGTTAGGCATAGAACTGGAAAATAAATAGCCTGATGATTCCACATTACTGCTGGATTTTAACTGACTTGCAGAATAACAAAAACAAAAAAACTGTCAATATCTGCTGGGGGGGTCTTATTCTCTTTTTCATTTCCTCTTCTTTCCTTTTCCAGTCCACAGCTCAGGATAAGGTAAGTATTGGACTCAAAGTGAGGAGTATAAAGCCACTGCAGGGCCCACAGGGTTATGTCAGAGTTCTGGAGAATCTTAGATCATCCCGCTGGGATCTTGAGGCTATTTGATGTTGTAGTCCTAATGTTTTATATGTATTTTCATACATTATTCCCATATGTGTGCACACGCACACATGTGCGTATACAGACACACACACACACAAAACAATAATATGAGTATATAGTATATAATGTTTACTATTATAATAATATTTATTTTTATTTTGTATATGTGCGTGTGCGTGTGCGTGTGCACATGTGTGTATAAACATAGACGTCCATGGATCCTGTCCCAGTTCCTCAGCATAAGCAAAGACTTTGGTCTGTACTGATCCTATCTGTCTTTATAATTTTCTGGCATGATATGTGTTTTTTTGAGGCTTTAGATTTACAGTTTTCATTGTTCTATGCAATTGAATTTATGCTTACCTAACCTGCACTGTACGCTCACAAGTAATCTCAAAAGGAAAGAGGCCTGTCACCTTACCCACTTAAAGCACTGTAAATTCAGCATCCATTTGGGTTCTTGAGGCTATTGATTTTATAACCTGAACCATATTCCTGACCTTCTGTGCAACCAGGCATTCAGCCTTATTCTCTTGACTGCAGAAAAGACATTAACCCCTGCCCCTGCTCATCTCAGGGTGCCTAATTCTGCAGGTCCTACAAAATCCAGCAATCGTTTCACTTTCCAAGGCTTTGAATTTCTGAACCAAGCTATGGAGTGTAACCCTAATTAGAGAGAGGTCATCTAGACCAGCCCGATCCCTGGTCAGAGCACATCCAGCCGGATCAGGTTGCTCAGGATCGTGTTCAGTCAAATTTCTCCAGGGATGGAGTTCTCACAGCCTCTCTGGGCAGCTTGTTCCCGTGTCTGATCATCTTCTTTGTAAAAAGAAGTTTCCTGATATATCTAAACAGAATTCCTATATTCCAGCTTGGCTGTTACCTCAAATGCAAATTCAATTATATCTAGGCAATCAATCTGAAATGTATCAGCTAATAGGTTTTATTCTCTCCCATCATGAACGTCATCCTTCCTAACGCTGCGGTCCACACAGCATTCACTCAAGAAGTAAGTTTATTGAAGCTTTAGTTTCATAAATAATATTTTTGTTTCAATAACCCTAATGTAATTGGACAGGGGATAGTGCAGATGTTGTAAGAAAGAAGGCAAGCCTTTGGCCCTTATTGAATCAAATATTTTCCCAAACTCTGGGGACTGTATACAATCCAGCACTGAGCTATGTTCTTCAGCTTCCCAAATCTTATTCCTAACTCCAGCCCTTGCCTCAATCCTCATTGCGGAAAGGGCAGCAGACCCGAAATAAGGAGAAAAAATCACAAATTTTCCTATATCTACAACTGCCTTTTTTCTAGCTCCTTGAGGCCTGTATAAGTCAGCCAGAGTTTGAGCTCCCAGGCTTTTCTGTTTTCTAATCTTAACCACATCCTTATCCCTAACCTCATTTATACCTAAGCAGTGGGTCTATATACTAAAGCATAAAGATATTGGACCTTAACAACACCAGCACTCTTCTGTATACACAGACCTTGAAGAATCCAGCAGTTAATTGATTTCTTGATATTTTAGACTTCATAACCCTAACCATAAACCAAATTTAATTCTACCTTCTGTTCCTTTAGTTTACAAATTGTCTCTTGGGATATTATTAGAGGAGAGATAATTAGAGATAGAGTTAGGAAAGCTGGACAGTTAAGAGTGTCTTTTATGCTTAGAATTATCATGGCCTAAGGAAACTAGAGGACAGCTAGGGCTGGTAAAGTCTGATATATATATATATATATATATTTTAAAAATATAGCATTTTCTGCTCTGGACACGATTATGGTTAATATTACTTTGGAACTAGAGTTAGGAAATTTAGAGCATCAGGTGCTCCATTTCTTTCTGAATCCTGTAAAACCTCTGAAGATATTAAGAATGCTGGTGCGTAACCAGGCTGTTTAATTATATTCTCTTTTAAAATGTGATTTCCAGTTTACTGCTTGATATTCAGTTGCCTTTGTAGATGGAAGGAGGGTTTGTGACTGGCAAACAATACGTTTTGTTAATTTTTGTTGTAGGATTGTAGCCAATGTATAATTAAGATTAGGATTGCAGGCTAAGGGCTTACATTCTCTTTTATCATCAATATTGGTACACTGCCTATAACTAAGCTTAGATCTACGGGTTACAGGTAGAAAATGAAAAACCTAAAGATCCTATTTTATTCCTGGATTGTTCCCAGCCTACAGAATGGAGACGTGCTCATTTCAGTAAGGACTTCTATTGTATTTCATTTTGATGATCTTTTGGCTACAGTAGGGTAAGGATTATAGTCGGGAGTCTAGCTAACATGGAAAAAGCCTAGATGCACAAAAGCTTTTTTTTTTACAAGTTTCTTCAGAGTTTCCAGAGGCAAAAAGAAAAAAAAACATAGCCATTGCTACCGTCTTTTAGTAGAAGTGTTGTACCCAAGGTTGCAAGTTAGATTTAGAACCATGGTTATGGTTCAGCAACTTAAGAATCTTCAAAAGATCCACAAATTAGCAAAAGAACAAACTGAATCCAGCATCATATCCTCTTTTACAGTAGGTTTTTATTCTCTGACAGTAATAACATTAGTGCCAAATTCAGGGATGCAATTCAGATTAGGGATTTTAGAACAGAAAACATCGAGTAGCCAGTCTACTGAAAGATTTTGCACACTCTGAAGACATAGAAATAAAATAGGTAGAATATTAAGGCCAACCCCTTAACCATACACATTTGTATTAAGTGTCTGCAGTTTATGTTCAGAGCTGGAGTCAGAGTTCAGGCTTTGGAATATGTAGTGTGAAGAGCCATAATTGTTGCTGGGTTAGGAAGGCCTTTGGCACTGCAGAGTGTTCAGAAGTGCCAGCGATATTTGCATATTATTGTATTATTTAATTTCCTAGACATCTTTGGCTATATCTACACCGCTAAATAAGAGATGACAAGAGAGTGAGCTCAAGCTTTGGCTCCTAGGTCACCTCTATGGCTTATCAGCAGTTTGCAGACTCTTTCTTCACTTGCTCCAAACAGCACTCTTCAAGATAAATGTCATGTGTGTATCTGGGGATAGTTTTCTCCAGGGGCAATTCTCAAAAGGGCAGGATGGGCAGGACTACAGAGGACCGCAGGTCTATATACTCCTCCGATACCATCTCCTTAGCCTTTGCACCCACTCTTGCTTTCATCTCACAACCTTGGACATGCAACACATGATTTCCGCTTATGTCATAAAAACATCAATTCTCCTAAGCGTTTCTGTGGCTAGCCTAGATAGTGACAGTTCTCGAAAGGAAGGCACATGACTATATATCCTGGTGAAACTTTACCATTAAAATCAGGTCTGCTTCTTCAAATCTTAGTCATAGGAAGCATTAAAGATTTTGAAGAAAGCATCTTGGGGAAAAGTTCCTGAAAAGTCCGTCAAATTAATAAGATGGCAAAAGCTGTGTGACGATATGATAACTTAAAGCAATTCAATGGTAAGCATGCCCTCTGAGCAAGGATGTGACTCCTTAAAGTAGTCTATTGGTTTAATGCCCTGGAGCATCTCAGAAATGCCCCAAAAGTCAATTTCAACAAAATCCTCCTCGTCCCAACAAGTTTTCTGCGAGATGTTATGAAGGGTTGAAATAGCAAAAAAGAGCTCTACACTGAATAAATGTAAAGGGAAAAAAACCCTAAAATCTGGGCTCACCTCTCCAATATTTAATAT
The DNA here is from genome assembly GCF_040807025.1 of Struthio camelus. Lineage (NCBI taxonomy): Eukaryota > Metazoa > Chordata > Aves > Struthioniformes > Struthionidae > Struthio > Struthio camelus. The sequence goes on along the minus strand of NC_090944.1, from coordinate 84,120,685 downwards.
AGACAGAACACCCTGGGGTTTCTTAGTAAAAGGATGACCCAAAACATAACCTGCATGAATGCCCTGAATGCTTTTACCTGAGGAAAAAACCCTGGCATTTGCAATACTAGGGCCCTTGATAAAACAGAGAAATTCAGATGGATGCCGGAGGTATTCTTCAATATGTGATCCTCTTTCTGCTTTGTATAGCTGAATGAAATACTGAAGACACAAAGGCACAGCTGTAGCGAAGCTACCCCAATAGCACTAGCTACAAAAACAACACAATTTATACATGCATTGAAACTATTATTGGAATCATCCATATTTCAAACAAAAACTAAGTATTTCAAGGTAACTGCTTCATCAAATCTGTCCTCAAATTCTATTTCACCTAACTACAAATTGTCTTCATTGTGCTATAGAGGGAAATTGGGCAGGGCTTGTTTTTAGTCTGTGTTAAGAAAAATGAGTCAGAAGCGTTTTCCAGACAGCCCTCCATTTCAGTATTCCACTAACCCTTTTCATTATGGAAATTCTCTTTTTAAGCCACAAGTACAGAATTGTATATCTAGTACCATACATCAATACAGCTTGAAGTGGGAAAAATTCTAATTTTGCTACTAAGTCAGAGTGAATCCCTAACACAATTTAGCAGTGGCAGTTGCTCAGGGGATTGATAAGGGGAACGCATTTCTCTACCTCTTTGGAGTTAGTTTCAATACGCTACATTTGCATAGTGACAGAAATTCATTATCGTCAGATTGCTGTAGGTACCATATGTGAAAAAGGTTGGTTTTAATCCATTTCTGTCACACTGAATCCACTGCTATGTTTAACACTGACAGAGAAGCCAAGGACCGAATGATTGTTGAGGATGAAATACCCACATGCCTATAACCCAGGTTGTAGCTCTTTTACAAAGCAAAATGAAGACCCTTCTATTGCCAGGTCCTGCAAGACAGAGGTTTGTGTAACTAAACAGAGCACTATGACGGCATAATGCCTTTACTTTAGCTCTTTATGCATGGATTTCACATTGCATATGTAGGCATCCATGCTCACAAATAGAAATAGCCTTGCCAATTCTGTGCATATGAGTACACCAGAGCTGTACTCTTTAAACCTTCATTACCCGTATACGTGGCCAGATGTCTACCTAGCTACGTGCATATACAGGAAGGAAAAAAAATCTGTGCATGCACACTCCGTACTGAACAAGCGAAATAAGCACATTTAGTAATAGGCTGAGCAGTCAGTTTTGTACCGAAGAGTACTCATCTGAAACCTTTAGAAATGCTGAGCAAGATGTCGAGCTTTCTAGACCATTTTATGCATTATGGAAAAAGCAAAGCGCTCACCTGCTTGCAGCTGTCTACACGTCAGTGAGGCAAGTTTACTTGTATTGCAAAATCAATAAAGGGCTCCAGCACCTAGCTCAGGACTTTTGTGATGCCTAGGGAAGATTAAATAAACAATATTTTTTTTTATTTCTTTTGTCTGAACTGGGGAGATGTTTTGCAGCCTTCATTGCTGCAGCTACACCACCAACCGTACCACCACCAGCAGAGGAGTCTCCAGCTCAGTCACTGTCCTGCTGGGGAAACATTTCCATTGCCCTTGCAGGCATTTCCAGTCTCTCTCGGCATCTCAGAGGAGGTGCGTATCACAGGGTTCTCCTAAATCTAGAGCTGCATTCTCAGAGGACAGTAATTCAAACCAAATCTTCCATCCCTTTACATATACAGAGAAGCACAAATCAGGGACACCTTTCTTGAATTATGCCAGTGTAAAACTGGTTTTAAATACCTAAGTCTTGGCAATAATGGTAAGAATAAGTCATAGTATGGGAAACTGCAGGCAGAAGGACAAGGGGCACCCCTGGGCATTTTCTCTACTCTGCCTTGGATCTTTCAGATCTCTATCTTGTTCATCTGCGTTGTGGGAACTAGAAACTTTGCAGTTTTCCTTTGCCTCTTTCACTGTCTCTGTCAGTTTCGGTTGAAGCTGTATTGTCTCTTATTGATCCCTCTCATTTCAGTATTTATTCACTACTCTCAGTTGCATTCCTATCCAAAACGTATTTCTAAAATCCCCCTGCAGTATGCTATTTATCTGGGGTAAGAGCTCCCCATCACAGACGTGAATAGCGTTAGAACCATCTGAATGGCTGCTAAATAGTACAAGACCTCAGCCTTAATGCATTTTCATGCACAGACATAGCAAAGTCTGCTATGTACCCATACTTACCTCCACTAGCATCTTTTTTTCTGCAGCTCTGATTGATTGCCCCTCTTTTCCTTGCTTTTCATCTTGCATTCTCTCTTGTTCCCTTCCTCCTCTTTTTACACCTCCTTTTTGCACCCTGTGAAGCAGTCCCTTCTACTTTCCCCCCAATACTCTCTGTTGCAAATGTTGTTGCAAATAACTTAGGAATTTCTTCCTAAGTTATTGAGGTGAAGAACCCTAATTCATAAATAAAATTCTATGTTCACTGCCTTGATAATTAAGTCAGTCCTCAAACTCTGTGTATAATTTCCAATTTTGCTGTAATTAAATGCAGTCACAGTGTAAATGCTATTCCCACCATCTCACTTAGCATTTTTTCTCCCACCTTAAAACTGCTATTTTAAGAGGCAGAATTTATACAAGTTTAATAGAATTTATTCAAAAGCCAGCTTGATTTAAACTATTTTACTCATGAAAAGTCTCGATTTTCAGGCGAATGAATTATTGGCTATGGAGCTGTATCTTAAATATTTTCCTTAGTAATGCAAGGTAGCTCTTTTGCAGCTGCTTACATTTCAAATATTCCTGTTTGTATTCTCACTCTCTGTAGTTCAACTTTCCACTCTCCTTACCACCTGCTTTCTTCTGATACTGCTACCACCTAATGTGAGAGAAAGGAGAGTCAGAGAAGAGATGCTCACTTTCTATATGCAACCCCTTGAATACCTTTCTACAAACGAACCCCCTTTTATCGAAGATCATTCAATGTCTTTGCTTCTCATTTTTCTTCTGCCTTCTCCTATGTGTTGCTCTGTCAGATCCAGTAACCGTTCAGTATAAAACATATAAAGTCACAGGTCACAGGCAAGGACCAAAACCTATATCTCCTTCTTCATGTGAGTGCCCTAGCCTTCAGGTTCATTGGAAATCCTATCCTGAAGCCTTCTCCTTCCAGCATTTCTGCCCATCTCAAAGCTCCCAGCCTAGCCATGAAAGTGCCCATCTTCAACTGAAAGGATCCTTCTCCCTACAATTCTGCTAGTCCTGCTCCCAGGGAAGAGCAGAGAAATCTCTTCAGGCAGAGAAGGGAAACTAACTTCAGTCCCCTGTTTCTTTTAGAAATGACTACCATCCTGTTAAATGCTAGTAAGGAATGGAAAGTGGCTGTTTCTCTTCTTTCCAGATGTGTTTTGTAAAAGAGCCTTGGCTGCTACTGGTCTCAGAGGGAATGCAATCCCATTAGTATGTGCCATGTATTTTGAAGATACTTTATGAGAACTGGCTCCTCAGGAGACAGAAAAATGTCAGTTTTTTTTTACTCCAGTCAGACTTAACTGGAACATTACTAGATCGAAAGAGGCCATAGCCAGCACTGTTCTACAAGAAACTTAGACGCACAGCACAATTAAGCTGGGGTGTGGGAATAGCCTGGAACATATAAAAAATTCAATGTTTATTTGCATGCAGCAAAGGAATAAGAAATAACAGCAGCAAATCCAGTCCTCAGCTCTTTTCTGTTTATCAGGCTGCTTTACCACTCTAAGGTGCCTACTTCCAGGAAATTGCCTTCCTCCTGCCTTAAAGTTCTCTTCTCACTATAACAGACCACTATTTTTGAATATTATTCTGCAGAACAAGAAGAATGTATAGATTTTTTTATAGTAGTTAAAATAAACAAGCAAAAAACCCTCTGTGTGTTGTACCATAAATTAAGGCGTTACTCCGAAGTTTCTAACTTCTTCCTTTATTAAGGAAGAATAACATTTTACTGTATGAGGCAATGAGGAATGATATAATTAATCATATTTATTTCTAATCAAATCGAAACTAGTGCCATAGTCATAGAATGGGAAATAACTTGCAACTATAACTATTAGAGAAGAAATAGATGTAAAATTATACACACGTTTCCAGCAGTGCATAAATCCAGTAGGCAGGGCATTTACTGGTGCTGTGGGAAACATTCATTATAACATTCATATATTGGTATGATATACCATAATTACTTTGAGAAGAACACTATCTCATCATAGACAATTATTCCTGTTTCAAGTAGCTTTAGGCTATTGAGACTAGCAAGGAGAACTTTAAGGGTGGTGGGTATAATCTACTGATGCACAAGTTTCATCACTACCCATAAAGAGCTCCATGGCACAAGAGAAATTATGGCCTTGGATACTGATAACCTAAAGGAAACTGAGGGCATTTTTTTTTTGTGAGCATCACACTCATGCATCAGTTGCAGAAGACATTTGGTAGTGGTGTGTGAAGATGCTGAGGAACCTCAAGGGTCAGCTTTTTAAATTGTATGCAATGTGACTTTGGAGACTAATTATCTGTATGCATTTTCTCCAACTAATTGTGTTCACAGGGAAAAAATATTCTCAAAATGCTATTTTCCATGCATGTGCCATTAATAAGCCGTGTCTGAATGTGTATTATTAAGCTTCTTGCCATGCAGTCAGTCTAGACATGCTACACTAGCATACCAATGCTAGCAATTTGGACTTTAATGTTTAATTACATCACAGCACTGGGACAGTGGCTAAAGAAACTGGATGGTGCTCTGGTCAAAATCTTGACTCAGCAGTGTGAGGTTAATGAGGTAGGACTATAAAGCAAATGAAGCTGAGAAAGAAGTATCGCAGTTTAACTGCAGCCCAACACCCCGCACGTGCTTTTTGTTTTTTTAAATGGTAGTTCAAAATGGTTGGCTGTAGTTATTTCTCTTGTTCCATTTCTGAAAAGGAAAAGGCTCAAGAGAGCTAGGGAAAGCATTTGGGTTTGTGTCAGCTAAGTATCAGACTACCTGGATCCTGTCTCAAACTCATTTGACCACAAAAAGCAAACAAAAGCATACCATGCCAAACTTTGAAACTGTCACCGCAGAAGAAGAGCTCGGTAATGTACTGACAAATGCAGACTTGCTGTCACCCTCAGAAATCCGATCCTCTCACTGCCATGCACTAGGAGGGCTGTGACCTGCCGGAGCTCCTTCCTAGCTCTAGCACTGAAGTGTGGCAATTCTAGAGTTAAAAGACCACTTTCTGTAGGCTTTGCTCCAGCATATGTAAGGAAAATATTTCTGTTTTGTGTATGCATACAGGACAGAAAGCTATTCTCCTGTGAGGCTTGATTTGTCTATGTTTATAAAGTATCTGGAAACCCTCAGAGAAAACTTGTAAGGAAAAGTGTAAAAGAATCCTGGTAAACATTAATTGGGGGAAAAGGAGTCACATTGCCCTGGTTTCTGTTAAAGCCCAACAGCTTCCGCTCACAGATCAGAACTTTCTGATTACTCCCACTTCTTTGTTGTATTCTCACGACGTAACACTTTGAATAGTATTTCGGCTTTGTTCCTGTAATGTTTTCCCTCGGTGAATACCTAGACACAGAACATTTCAGTCAACTTAATTTCTATGGTCAGTTTCCTATCTCTTAAAGGAAAGCTTGCTATATTTTTAAACATTTGCTACATTTACCTCAGTGATATATCTAAGAAAGCCACGAAAGGGCAAAGAAGTGTCAGATTTATCAGTGCAGAAGCCACTGGATTCAAGAACTCTTGTCTTTAATAAAATTATATTAAGAGTCTGGAATAAATCACCAAGTGGAGCAGCTGTATTATGCTGAGCTAAGAAAGGCTAGAAAGGATGTTAATAGGTAGTGATAAGTTGGAAATCAGTTTTGTCCTAATATTACCTACAGTAAAAACCATGAGAAATGTGTATTATTGAAATTTCTAGGCCTTGTTGCACTCATTCACTAATCCTGACTACCTACTTAGTTGCAGTGAAAAATGTCATCCCTGACCTTCTTATTAGGATACCTTGAGGGCAGGATCTGACAGAGTTTGACAGCATTACTATATATTCACTGCTTCTAAATGAGAAGCAGAAGCAATATGATTACCCTAAAATGTGCTGAAAGTATTACCACAACAGAATAGTCGCTAAGAGTTATTTAATTCTGCTACCCACCTGTTTTTACTCAATTCTAACTATGTTCCCTGACCAAAAAAATTGGTTTCTCTGCCAGATCTATTAGGATGCAACACGATTAGGGACCACCTCTTCCTCTAGAGCTGATGAAATCTGGGTCATTGCTGTGGAGCCGCAGAGAAAATCCAAAAACACATAGGAAAATACATACAAGCTTGAAATGAGATTAAAAAAAATCATAAAAGCACAGAATCATCTAAACTCTCATATATTTTAGAGAATTCTGCAAAATAAAATATTTTGACAAATAGACCCAAAAATGACAAGTTTAACAAAACAAACAAGCAAAAACCCTTAAAACTAGTAAGCTGCAGAAAAACTCTAGAAAAGAGAGGCCGACATTCACTTTTCTTTCTTCTGCTCTACTGAGATTTCACTGAAGTTGTAAATACAGCAGAAGTACCACTAAACGAATGGAAAGTAATGGAAAGCAATATATTATATCTTAATAGTCTAGTCTGTCAGTGTGCTTAATATTTCTCCAGAGCGACTATATCACACTGAAATTGGGAGTGGAAGGATATATTTGTAGGGGGCCTAAAATTATTGTTTCCCAGGGTAACTTTGGGTGAACCCAGTTTTCTCCAAAGAGAAAACTTCACTTTTCAGGATTAATTAATCAGTTCTGAGAAAAAGTGTTGTCTTTGGCAAGAGGGGGAAAAAAAGCTGTACACAGAGGCGGAGATGCATCAGATCAGATGAAGAGAAAAATAATGTCTGGTTTCTCTTTTATTTTGACTGCAGAATTGTAACAGGAAGCTTCTGAGAGCTACCAAGGACATATCCTACAAAATCACCAAAATACCTTTCTTTCTTCTACCCTAAGGTCATTGAAACAGTCTGAATTAAAACCCCCCAAAGCATTTCCATTAAGATTAATTCAACGAGAAAACAAATTTTTTTTGGTCTTGTCAGCAAATTCTTGAGAATAATTCAGCTGAACTGATACAGTGCCAGATAAAATTTCATGATTGCAAAAATTTCAGTTTCTATCAAAAAAACAAAAAAATGGCAATTCTCAAGCATTGGACCTAGAGCATATCAGGCACCACTGTAACAATTTTATAGTACGGGCGATAAACTTACAGCCTCTAGGAATCTTACTGTTTTAATTACTGGTATAGATACAGCCAAAATGTCCAAGGAGTGTTCACATTTAAGCTCAAAGTTCTATAAAGGCAGGCTACACTTATTACAAGCCTGACTTGCTGCTAGGACATTACAGTGTCTCCCTCCCTTTCAGAGACACAAACGGAGTTTTAAAAAACTGCATCCAAACCTGTTTTAAATGATGAAGTGAGACTTGTTCTAGGTAATTTTAGCAGAGTTACAGATTTTGACATTCTAATAGCCTGAAACTCTGAAATATTACATTCTAATATTCATCTTGTGTTTTTCTTTACTGAGTTGAAACTCAGTCAACTCCCATGATGAAAGTCCCATTCATTTTAGATGGGCACCATTTGGATCACTTAAATTGTCTGTCTAGTTCTATGGGTTTCAAATACTTAGACGTATTCCCTTCTAATAAATGATTTATTGGTGTGTGTTTATATTAAGCAATATCCTATCAAGCCACTCTAAAACAATTATTTTATTCCTTCTTTCCAAAACTGGATTTTCTCCAATTTATTGAAATCATTCTAGTGTTAGTTTCATTGACATGGTTGTTTAGTTTTGGGCTGTACTTAGACATGTGAAAGAAAAACATCACTTTCATGTGCAGGGAAAATATGCTGCTGGGAATTCTTTCCAAAATCCTCAGTTTCTCCTTGGGTGTCATTCCCATACTCTATCTGACATCTTTTCTGGATCACCAAAGTTGTCAAATATTTCCATTTTACTGAATTTTGAATTTTGATTTTTTTGTAGGGACTTCACTTAAAGTTTTCAGCAGAGGTGTTTTTGTAATTCTGTCATACTTCCTTAAGTCCAATAACACATGCTCCTTGTAACATGATACATCACACTACGGCAATGTATATACACTAAGCAATTATAACATACAATGATGGCTTGACTGGAGTTTAGTAAAATAACTTTTTCATACCTAGGTTTGTGTTTTCCTCCGTTCCAACTCATTGTCATTTCCTCTGGAACCTGAAGTCCAGATAGCCTTCCAAAACTGTTAACTAAGCTTCAAACTATAAACACAGCCATCTGCCAAAGGGAAAAAAGGTAGCAATATCCTTTTAGAATAACTTTTTCTCCTTTCCTGTGTGTATGTGCCAGTTGTGATGACAGGTAGCACCTTTCTTTTTCATTCCTGACTACTCCACAGCAAGGAACAGCTCTGAAAATAGCAAAGTAATTCTGCAGTGCCCAAAGGTGAGAACTTCCCTCTAAATCTTGTATGACCTCTAGAAATAGCAGGCTATTTCTACCAAAGATTGGAATGTAGTTTTCTTAATTTTAGTGCACAGTAACCAGAATGCTTCTGGTCAACGGGAAGTCCCAGGCATCGCAGGGTACCTATAAAGCGGCAGAGATTGGGCAAACTTGTGCAAGAAGACAGAAAAATTGGGTGAAGGAGAGAGACAACAAATAACTAGGAAAGTCTGTGCCATTCTCCCTTGTTGCAATTTCCCCACCCTGTCATAGTTTCTGAGGGCACTCTGCAAAAGCGGCTAAGGGCTGCTAGCAACCCACCTGCAGCACGTCAAGAAAGCGGTGAGCAGACAGAAGAACTATCAGGTATGTAAACAGTTCAGTGTTTATATTTCTTGAGATGTAAATATCATTTATAAAACTCACTGCCTGCAAGTTCAAAACTTAGCAAAGGACACTAATGAACATCTTCAACACTGAACCACTAAATTAAATATGACATTAATGGGAACCATTTAATGCAGTTCGGCTCTGCACTGATGGCCATTTTAATTGGAGTGCTGCTGCTATGCTGAAATGAAAAGCTGCTGACAGCATCAGAAAGCCATGACTCGCAATTCAGAACTGCATAAGATGTTGCAAGATCCCAATTTGCATGTGTAATTAATGATATACGCCTCTTTCTATGCACCTCTTACAGGAGTGTAATTTGATTCAGACATTGGGCAAACACATGAGTATTCATTGTCAACCCTGTGGCCTGTGATCCGAGTGTGAGGGCCATTTCCTTTGATGGGCTCCGGAGGTGGGAAGCAGCAACTGCTGTCACAATTACTCCCTGATTATCGTGCTAATAGATAATTGGTCTGTTGATTTAAAAGTCAGATGTTTATCACCAAAAGGCACGCCTGGACAAGAAGCTTAGATGAATTTTAATGAAAAGAAGAAGAAGGGTTACAGATGCCTCTCAAAAACAACCAAAATTCCAGCAGAATTAAGATCTTCCAGAAGAAATAGTATCCTACCCAATTTTTTTGCTCTCATACCTAGGACATTATTCCTTATCTAGCTTTCTAGAGAACTAGGGATGTTAAAGGGAAAAAGGAAGGAGAATAATTCTTCTATGCCTGTAATACAAGGATATCTTTATTGGGCTTCAAAACTGTAGAAAAAATAGAACTGAAAAGGCTTAATAATTCAAAAGGGAAACAGCAACGTAATTCATCGTTTCCTGTATATTTCTAATCACTAACCATTTAGAAATATGTGCACACATTCAATTTACCATGCAATATTTAACTGTAAAAAAGTTTTAAAGTGAGCCTGGCCCTAAATGTCTGGTCATTAAACAAATAGAAACACATAGAATTTGCTATCGCTGTCACCCAGAAAGTTCTGCTATCGGCAGTCCACAGGCAATGGCTTTTACTCTAAAGTCACTATAGTGCAATAAGCACACACTAAATGGCTTTTTGCAAGCATTTGCATTTCATGTTTTCTTAGTGGAGTGCACCTCTTTAGTATGCTCTCATATATACTTGCTCACAAGTATTTTTGTCACGAGGATAAAATAACAGGTGTTCGTTTTAACTTACACTTGCAGCATTTCCTCCTGAGAGAGCAACCCAGTGTCCAGAGTTTTGTGTGATGAGCAGCTCTGTAAAGCCTTGGTAACAGGCTTTTCTTGCCTTTCTGCCATCTGTTAGTAACTGCCCTTATTAGACATATAGGTAGAGAGAAGTTACTAGCTATCTGACAGTTGTAGTAGCAGTATGAGCTTCTTAGCTACGCTACTGTGAACTTTCAGCTCCTATCAGTGCATTTTCCTGCACAGTTTTAGGAACTCCATTTTCCTCTGTACACACTTAGGAAAGCAAATATCCTCTTGGTGCTAAATAAGAACAGGGCTGAAAATGAAATGAGTCATTTTGGAAGGCCACTTACGTCTCCAATGTTATGCTTGGTTCTTGTCATCCCGTCTCAGGAAGGGCTCAATAGGAGTTACAAGTGAAAACTTTTGGTGAACAAGGCTGGCCAACTTGTGGAAGGGTTTAAAAAATATTCTGAATGAAGTTTTATTGAAAAGAAAAATGGAAATATGGTACAACTAGTTATTTCAAATGGGGAAAAAAAGTCCATTTCAAATGCAATATAAATAGCAAGACCTTAAAAATCCCCTCTAACATTGTTTTATGGAAGATATTGGTTAAAGTATCCGAAGTGAGCAGCAACATAGAGAAATTAGACTGGAAACTTCAGTTCAAGCTACCTCATAAACCAGAAGCAATGGAAAACATCATGCAATCAAAGTTGGAAATTAAAGACAATGAAAATGAGTTATTAACTTGTTTTTTTTAAACACAGTGCTTAATTAAGCTGTGGAACTCATTGGCATAAGATGCAAAGAGCTAATTAGGAATCACATAAAAGAACTGGGCTTTTGTGGTTAACTAAACCCTATAGTCTCATGAGATAAGTCCAAACGTTACGCCGCATATAAGGGAAGAGGAAACAGTAGAATAACTACCCAAAATGTACAATCAGATGCAGTCTGTATGATTTACTTGTTTTAGCTGGTCATTCATTGCCTTTCCTTCCCTTAGCAAGTTCTACAGCCTGTAACAGTCTCATTCTTCTGCAGGCCTGCATTCAGTGGGTGTTTTTACATCAGTGTTTCAGATCAGAAGAGCCTTTCCCGTCATTCCCACTTGCCACACTGCGGCTCACACTGGGGAGCTGTCGCAGGGCAGCTGAGGCGGGCTCCTCGCAGAGATTGCCCCCGTGGGAAGGTGCCCCTCTGGAGCACAGGTAATGCACTCCAGCTGCCATGGGCTTCCAGCTCATGAGACCAGATTAGAGGCAGGATAACATACAAACAACCTGAAGTTTAGTGCTGGCACCAGATCCTCCACACCAGCTGATTCACCCCATGTAAGTGCTCTTGTGGGCTCCAGCTACTTGCTAACACCAGCATAGCCAGTACAGCCTCTAGCATGACCCTATCAGCTCACTGCTCTCCTGCTCATCTCTCATGCTACATCACAGCTAGTTTTTCCCCAGAACACAGTACACACCTCCTGCATTGACTAGTAACATCAAAAGCTCCTGCATTTTATGAAGGGTCTTAATGGAACTTAACTCTGGCTCTGTGACAACAGTGCATCTACCACGCACATTTCCTCTATTGTATGAACAGACTTCAGGCGATAGGAAAGGTGACTGCTGCTTTTCCACTCACTGTGCTTCCGCAAAAGGGTGCAGAGATGGAGGAATGAGTGATGCATACAGGGCACTGTAATGTGAACCTCAGGAAGAGAGGGGAAAAGCTACTGGTTCAGTTCGAGAAAGGAGAAATAATTATTGCGAAGCAAGTGAAATTGAAGAAAGGACTGAACTGCCTTAAAATCTTTATGATAAGGAATTTGTGCATGGCAATTGATTTTCTCCTTGGATAAAACCCTAGATTCCCCATTTATATGTTTTTGACTTATTCTTTCATCTTTCCAAGTGCCTCCCAATTGAGCCCTACTGGCTACACATCTGTTGGGTAAGTAATAAAGTATCTATATAAAGTGCATTATAAATCCAGCCAGATATCACCTGAATTTCTGACAGGCTTAGGATGTGTGTGAATATCAGCCTAGCTGTTGAAACCACTGTTTAGTTAAAAACTGTGTACATTACGTAGTTGGTGTAATTTGTTTGAACATTTAGATCCACTTTTGAGACCTCTGTCTCAGCCTGGAGGAGGGATTGCTGAAAGAGATGAACAAGAATGGGAACACATTGCATAAATCCTCACACGATTGCAACAAAGTACTTTAAGTTTGAAATGATATGTCAAACATCCTTAAAGAAAAGCAGAGGAAAACGAAAACTTCAGGCTGCCATACCTCAGATATCCTCAGCTCATGACTTGGCTCTAAATAGAGACTATGTCATGACCTAATTTGCTTTGATTTAAATGACAATCTTTGCATGCAAAGGGCCTCTTAGATCAGTATTTCAGAAGATTTTTCCTCTTCTTGCATTTTCTTTTTCTAAGGGGAATTTCCCTCCATAGGGTATCATCTTAGCTAGAGAAACTGCATAACCTGGATTAGCCCTATAAGCAACGGAAACGGCAGGTGGCAACAGCGCAAATGATGAGGAAAGTATGCTTGATCAAAGCTAGAGAAGGACAGAGATAGTTAAATGCAAGGAATAAAAAGACTGACAGTCTAGAGGCCTGGAATAGGAGTGTTAATCCCAAAGGAAGAATTTACCAGCCATATATGAGAATGTAGTTGGAAAATATAGGCCTAAGTGCACTTTCCATGTCTGGAAGAGAATGAAGGCTGACAGTATGAAGAAATCTTTGTGGCCTGCAGATGCAAGGCCTGCTTCAGAAGAAGCAGGTTGTAAAACAGCACTGAAGTGATCTGGGAGATTCTCTACAAAAAGCTCAACAAACATACCTGACAGTGCCACTTATGCTTCTAGAGATAACTGTGGTAAAGAGGAGAGAGAATTCACCAACATCAATCAGAAAGTGCCCTTCACCTCCCAGCTACCTCTCCCGAGGAGAGTGAACCATGCTCCAATAAAGTGTCATGCAGATATATAGCAGTAGGTGGCAGTAGCTTGCGTGTATATTTAGTTTAATTAGCTCAATTTTGGAGCATTTGCAACAAGTGAGGAAAAGTACCCGCATGTGACGAAATAGAATCTAACCATGTGACTGCAAACTTCTGACAGGAGATGAATACATGTTGAGTAATCTATGCACAGTCTATATAATTTGGGGCATATTTTAGCAGGCTGTTCTGTCACATTGACATAATTAGGGCAAGCTGTGAAAGCCCTGAACTAGGAATTGTGTATTTTCTGCTAAATCCTGCAAACCTATGCAAAATATGAAAAAATCATGACCATTTCAAATCTGGGAAATGCCATACAAGCTAAACTGCCATCTAACCGTTTTATCCAAACTGAGTCTGTTTCCTCCTGACCGATGTTGCCATATTGTTAAATTGAATGCCCAAATTGCAGTAAACAGAGAAATACAAGCACACATGCACACAGTTACTATTACCTATGTGCATGTGTGCATGTGTGTCCCAATACACATATTTCTTTGAGTAAAGCTATTGTCACATGAAGTTTACAGAAAAGGTAACAAATTCCTTTAATATATCGTTAACACCGGTACCAGTGGGATGCCTTTAAAAACCTTAATTCATTCCATCAAGCAGTGATGAGTACCTAGAAACTATTATTCATATAGATACTAGGAGGTTTTGCAAGGAGAAAAAGTGAATAATCCATGGCTTTGGCCTTCCTACTGGCACAGATAGTGACTGGTCCATTATGGTTGATAAGGCACTCATGGAATAAGATGCCCTCCAGGTGGATGGCTCTTTCTCCTCCTCCTTCAGCTGTGCTTTACACCTTGCACCCCCAGTGGGCTCCTGCTCACAGTGAGGGATTATCCTAGTATGAGGTTTCTTTTTCCTCACATTCTCTCTGATACAAAACCAATGAGAGAGAGGACAAATCACTGTATTGGGTTGACAGTGGCTCAGCAAGCAACCAGCAAACCCTAGCTTTGATGAAGTGCACCCCGAGTGGGGCGCTGAAGGTCAATGTCAGACCACACTTTCTTCATTGTTTTCATTTGTTTACAGAAGCATGTGGGTGGGAAAAAAAATGACAATGATTTTCTCTACTCATTCATGCAGTTGGTAGCAAACACAGCAGAGTAAACTAGGCAAAGCATACGTAGCCAATGATATCCACTCTCTGCCTCAGGATAAGGCTTACAGAAGGTTTTAATGAACATTTTTATTGGTAGGGTGCATGTAAACTGGGAGAAATTGACCCTTTGGGTAACATATTTCCTTTAAGCATCTTAGAGAATTCTATAGGTATTGATTAAGTTTCATAATGCCCCTAAAGTAGTTCAGATTTCTGTTGCTTATATGACAGATGAGTAGCCTGAAGGAGAGAAAGAAGGTTTTGTCCAAGGTCATAAAATGAGACATTGACAGGATTAGAAAAAGGGCTCAAGAATCGTAGTGTAAGTCCTCTTCTGTGAATACACTGCCCCTCAAGAGCAGAAGTGCATACACTGCAATTGCGGTTTACATTTTCCAAAGCTTTCGTTTGTGAAATATGCTATAACAACATAGAGAGTGCAGAAGAAAATATGCAGTATAATGCAAAGAATTTTATGAGATTGTGAGAGGGTTTCCAGCACAATTATTTTTATTCCTTCTAAATAAGAGGGAAAGATCAGTGAAAAAAGAATGGAAAACAATCAGATGGAACTGCTGTAGCTAATAAATGACAATAAGTATTCAGAAAGGACATGTCACTTTCATCTGCCACAAATTTTTTTTGTTAATTGCCAAATATCATACCTAGGCAAACATGAACGATATGAGGATATCTGTCTTCCTGTTCATGACAGAATTACCTTAGGCAATTTCCAGCTAAATTGCTAGAGCAGAGCTGGCTGAAATGTTTTTGATAAAGAAATTGAAAATGTTTGCAAAATATTTTTATTACTGCACAGAGAATTAAAGTGAATGTACCTTTTTTCCTTGTCCCTTATACCCTTTCTCCCCTCTCTCTGCTCTTTCTACTTGCAAGATGGATGAGGGAAGAGAAAGGGGATGAAGAAAGCAAAGGAAAAGAGAAAAAGATGATGTGAATAAAAAAGAGCCACAGGATTTTGAACACCATAACAAGCAAACAGTCAAAAAAACCCTCCAGAAATGAAAAATTCCAGAAATTAATTTCCCAGAGCTGTGTTTTTTGATTGTATCCATATCTGAACCTGGCAAAAAGTACCATGCTGTCTTAATCACAAGCCAAAAGCATAGTTCAGAAAAGCTACAAGTTATATTTTCTAAAATATATTTACAATATACAATTTTCCTGTAAAAATGATGACCTTGATAAGAAATAGCACGGCAAAAATTTTGTCTTCACCCTCTCTGTTATGATTATTATCATTCCTCTCTTAATTTCAAAGGTAGGTACTAATCCTACAAAATACAAAAGCGTATATTAAACCTTTACGAACAGAGAGAAGTTTTGCCAGTGCTTCCAAATTTTTTTCAAAAAATAGATGAGATTCACAACTCCAATAAACTGCTCTAACAGAGCAAAGCAGCTTCCTGTAGGGCTGGATGCTGCCTTTATATCCTCGAGGGACGAGATCTCCCTGGCATCACATTGCAGGAAGGAGACACGTCCCTCACACCCATCCCCTCCCCTTCTCCCACTGGACTGCACCTCAAGCCAGCTTTCTGCATCCCCCACTGCTGCTCAGCTATGTTTGAGGTATTCCAAAAAAGGGAGCTGTATGAATCTGCAGCACTGTATTAGGCTCACAGCCTCTCAGGTATACTTGCATTGGAGCAGGAGTTGAGGACTGTTCGGACAGCCTGCCTCCTCCTGCTCTGCTAAATCCATGCCTGATTTTCTTGTATTATTTGTGTTATTTTCTTTTTAAGGTTGCACAAAAGCACTGCGAAAGCAACCACCTCCTTACTTGAATCAAACTGGAACCAAGATGCTCTTCCTCACATTTCATGGGCCACATCAAAAAAATTGGTTTGCATTACTTACTTATTGTAACACTTGTGATAAAGCTGTGAGGACCAACAAGAGGACGAGGGGCATACAATGTAGGGTGAAAGACTGAGGCAGCTAGGTTTTTTTAGCTCGGAGAAGAGAATGCTAAAGGAGATCTAACTGCTCTCTTCTGCTCCCTAAAGAGGGTGACACTGAGAAGACAGAGCCAAGCTCTTCTCTGAGGTTCGCCTTGAAAGGGCAAGAGGTAAGTCACAAACGACAGGGAAGTTTCAGTTGAATAAAGGAAAAAAGTCACAGTGAGAGTGGCTCATTGTGGAAACACGTTGCCCAGAGAAACTGGAGAAACTTCATCTTTGGAGAATATCAAACTTTGAGTGGATATGGCCCTAAGCAACCTGCTCTGATGTTGCAGTTAGCCCTGCTTTGAACAGGGGCTGGACAAGATGACCTCCAGAGATCACCTCCAATACAAACTTTGCTAAGATTATTCTATGATAATGAACCTAAGCATCACTCTACATCTGAAAATAAGTAAAGGCAAATATTCTTTTAAAGCCCCTTATGTTTTCTACTTATATCATAAAGTATAATTTCATGCAAAGAGCACAGTAGTAGGACGAGTTATTTTGTAGAGTGTTGAAAGGAGTAATAAAGGTTTTATAGCTACCGCATTTACTAAGCCCAAGCGTTACCTACATAGCTTTCAAAATAGAGATTCACAAAGCAAAAACATTGCCACTTTGAAACTTCCCTTGACTACCATCACTTTTTATTTCTAATCTGCATAAGAAGCTTATCGAAACTTATCAGCAAACAGGCAAAAGAGAATCCCCATCTAAAGCATAATGCAAGCAGGGGTTAATGAGAAAGGGAAAAGATGGACTTGCCAAGCTGTCCTCATGGAAATCCACATCCCTGACTCAGTAAATGAGGGCTTCAGAAGCATCACCTGCAGTTCTCGCTATCAGCTTCACCTGCAGTTCTCGCTATCAGCTAAGCAGTAAACTGCTTTTTAATTATTGCAAAATCTGTAGTCAGAAGGGTTTGCAAGGCAGCGCTCAGCAAGACTTTCTGAAGAAAGAATATTCTGGAACTGTGCAGGGTAGCAAGAAAATTGGGATTTGGGTAACTGAGCAACCATCTGTCCCAGGCTGTTAATAAACACACTCCGAGGGGCCTCCACCACAGCTTTTATCTGAGTATCAGTCCACGTGCTCGTAAGGAAGAATTCATTCTGCTTAAGGATTTTATTACCATTGCTACTACCATTCTTCTAGCCAGAAGATGGCAGGAGATACAGGACTTTGACAGGGAATAATGGGAATATGAGGAAACTCAAGGAAATGTGACATGAGCTGCAGGTGCGTAATGAAAATGAGATAAGCCAAAATCTTTTGCAGGCAACTCTGGCAGAACGATTGCTTTATATTATTTCTAATCCTAAATAACTTCCAAATGACAGCCACTGTAGTGCAAACTATCCTTCCCTCACATCACATGCGTCTGGATTTTAAATGTATGAGAAAGTAAGATTTAATAAGTCATCTGCTAATTCTAACTAAAGGTTTTACACTTTCCTTTCCCTCGGTATGCATTAAGCTCCGCTATAGTACTAGCTAGGATATAAATAGAAATAGCAAATCTAGCTCAGGGTTTTAGGTAAACCAAAGTATAGAGAGGAACTGGTGGGGACTATTTTCCAAAGAAATCCCAGAGATCTGCTCAGTCCCACTACAAATACATGAACTCCGGTAGCCCTGCATGATCTAGCATATGCAACGCATCTCACTGGCACTATCCTACATTGATGCGAACACATAAACATCAGGCTTTACTGCTGATTTTTTACTGGTTTGTAAAAAGAGAAAGGCCCCCAGCTAGATTTAAACGGACTCCAGGTGCTCCTCCCTATGCCCTCTGCTATAGGAGAAGCAGGGTGAGAGTTCATTGCGTATGTTTTCCCCTCAAAGGTCAGCAATAGGTGGAAGAAGGATATATAAAGCTGCTTCGTTGCCAAAGCGCTTGTTTTTCTGGGTTGAGGACAGTAAACCATGGTCAGTAATCCTTTAATCACCTCTTAGATGGGGCGCCAGTTGCTTAGGGCTTCCCACACCTATTCCAGCTGAGGGTAAGGTTTCAAAACGTAGGCCGTTTCACTGAGATAGTTTTTTCTTTGAAGCAGCCCAAGCAAATCAGAATGGAATTGCGACTCCTGCCAGCAAATCTACTCACTGAGGTATATTGTCAGTATTTATTGCTGGCTTTGCTTCTCACATAGCAAGCACATCAGTGAGATGGGCTCTTGGTAAAGAAGTAGAAAAAAAAATCACAGTGTGAGGGTGATCTCCGCCCCAGCGATATCACAGTATAAAGAATGATGATTTAAAACAAGTATTCTACTGACATATTTTGTGTTCAATGGCATATATTTGCGTATAAAGACATGCATGTGCAGACGCAATGATTGTTTATTCTAATCAGCCTCACTTAAAGAGCTGAATCCCTGTATAGCCCTGCCTCTATGCAGTTATACTCCCTTTCATTTTCCCTAAGTGAGAAAATAAACAGGATTTTGCTAGGATGATATGTGTCCCTTTCCAACCAGTGGCACATAACTGGTTGTCTCCATTTCCTCTAGGAGATAAAGGGCGTTGGACTTGTCTAAATATTCGTAATCACGGCAATATTCTGTTCAGTGCTTTATACATCCCACCCCTCACTCTTTCTGCCCCAGACTGCTAAGTGTTTACCTACTAAGGAGAACCCAGCGTTGCCTTGGTACAGGTGAATTTAACTCAAAGATTTTACAGAGTTTACAGCTTGTACTTTAGGTAAGCTTTCCCAGAGGATTTAATATCTCTTCATGTGTTTCAAATTGCCCTTTTCTGTTGTAAACACCTACTCAGTTTAACAATTTCCTGCTGTCCTAATTTTAGGTCATTTCAAAGCAAAAGTGTTTAGTAAGCATGTGTTCACAATATACATAGCTGCAAACTATGCCTAAAAAATTCCAGCTGTCATTGGAAGAACACTTCTCAGTCAATGTTCATTGATATAATATGATAGACAACTCAATAAAGATTTATTATTAAAATTATTGATCAGTAGTATACTGTCCTCTGCTCAGTCTCTTTATAAAAGGAAAAATACGCATCATACAATATGTCTTTCCTTGGGAATGTCAATATTATTGTTCATGGCATGTTATCAAAATAGGTTAATGAATTTTTCTTTTGTCATACAACTGTTGACTTTGAATACAGATTTCCATAATAGGATTTTCTGAAATCACTTAGAGAGAGCTAGACAATAAGTAAAAGTAACACTTCTCCTACTACTTTCTATTCTATCGTTAGAACAAAAATATGACGTCCCTTAACCTTTCTGGGCTAAATTTACAACACTTTTCCTACAATTGATTTTGTCCAGGTATTGCACTAATTTTAGTCTAACATTTGACCGTTCAGTTTTGGTGTCTGCAGGGGAGCTGCATAACTCTTTACGGAGGATAAAAGTTGGATCTTTGATCCAATTAGGGATTTGCATTTGAAAATACAGATATGTTTAGCCTAATCAGTAATAGAGAAAAAAAAGAGAGAGAGAAACAAAAAGAACTAAAGTGTGCCCACATGAAGCTTTTTGCTAGTACTTCTTTCCGACCCAAGTCCTAAGTTTCTGTAGAATAAATACCCTTCAGGGTACACCTGCGCTTTTTTCTTGTACTGAATATACTTAGGGAAATGACATAACGCCTGCAAAAACCATAATAACAATCTGTCTTTGATTTTGCAGAGCACATCCAGCAACCCCAATATTTAAAATCAATTAGGTTTTAGCTTTCAGTTTAGTCTCACCCCTCTCTTCCCCCCCCCCCCACAAAAAGACCCTTTGTAGGGGACCTGCAGCACTGTCAGGTACTCTCATTTCTAATAACTGTCAACAAATAAAATTGAGGTTTATGAGCCTATTATGAGGTTACTTTAACTTTTTTGCTATGTAGAAAACTTTGTATTTTAGATCCGTTCATCTTTGCATGAAGATGTTTGGATCCTTATGGATGGAGGGGCTGTTGGCTTATTCAGAGGGAACAGGATCTGTTTGCTTAATTTGATGTTCAGAAAGGAATCTAATATAGTCGCTTTTTAATATTCAGAGAAAGGTCTTGGCTTTCAATCAAGATATTCTACTCAGTCAGAAATTATCCTTTTTTTCTTCTTTGGATTAACATATTTAATGCCAGGTAGCAGCAAAGCTTTGAAGACAGAAGTCCCTTCAATCCTTTACAGTTAGTAATATCTTTTTCCTTTATACACTCATTCGGAGGTTCAAAGAAACTCATAGCCCCAGAAATGTTGACATCCAGAGGTGTGATTCATCCCTGGTTTCTGCGCTAATCAGCTATCAGACTCAGATGATGTTTGCAGCTGGGACTTCCAAGGGCACAAATTAGCTGCAACTATGTCTACCAAAAACAAAACTCCCAGACAACAGCTGAAAGGGAGGAGGGACTGGGCAGGGAGTGCGGAGCCTGATTTCCCACACCTTTGCAGAACATCTGCTGTTTGGACTGAGCAAGGTCAATGCCCACCTGCACAACCCTAGTCCTCCCTGTAGCTTACCTGTGTCCCCCACAACCAGCCCCAGCAAGGCTGTAGTAAAGTACAGATAGTAATTTAAAGCTGTCCT
This sequence comes from Struthio camelus, assembly GCF_040807025.1. NCBI lineage: Eukaryota > Metazoa > Chordata > Aves > Struthioniformes > Struthionidae > Struthio > Struthio camelus. The sequence goes on along the minus strand of NC_090944.1, from coordinate 84,099,878 downwards.
TTCCCTGGCAGATGTTCTGCAAAGGCACAGAAAGTCTGGCAAGAGACTGGTTGCTTTTAAATATTGTAGAAGTGACTTGCAACTCAAATGGCCCTCCTATCTAAATGACCTCTGGGGCATCACCACGAAGTGTTTGGATAAGCAAGGCAGATCAATGCCTTGGTTAAACAGGAGTGCTCTGGCACTTCTAGCTTCTTCCTAATACATTTACTAATATTTCTCAATGTCCCAGGAAGGGCCTTTATGCTTTTTGTCTATGATGTGAGCTGTTAATCTCAAATAAAATACACAGCTGAACAAGTAAAACATATTATTTTGTCTTTTTTTCCCTTTGTCCCTTCTCAGCCCATTTCTCTTACTTACTTTCCTATTCTTCCTTTACTTCACCATTAGTACACCTGAAAATTCCCATTAAACAAACATTCAATACGTGGCAAGTGTTACCCAGCAAATGCAAAACACCCACACACTAGCAAGCAACTAAAGTGAGATCAGTGAGGGCAAGAGAAATGATGAAAGGTTCGGACACTGAACAGAAAAGTTGCAGATTCCTGGATATATTCAGTCTGAAGAAAAGATGAAAGAGAAAACACAGAGTTGACAAAGAAGTAAAAGGATATTGTGAAAGGAAGAGAAATCAATTAATTTGCCAAGCCAGCTGAGAGCTGAAGTTGCAACTTACATTATTGCAAAGAAAATGCATACTAACTGTTTGTTGAAAATGAAAAAAAGATAAATTTCATTCATATTCAAAGCAAATCACTGGTCAGAACCTGTCTCATGAGCTTCTCTTACAGTAGAAATAGATTCAAATCTCAAGTGGACAGACCACGTGTTTGCATATCAGGTTGGCAAGTGCTGGTGACAATGGCAGGAATGACAATGTGCTATTAACCTTTTTCTGCAGCATGAGTTGTGGTCCATTTTTTTAGAACTATTTTGAGCAATTCCCCTTAATACATTTCCTGGCTACTGAAAGGACCTAGGACTTTGCCAATGGCCTTGAACTGTCCGTTTCTTTTCCTGCGTTGAACAAAAGCTTTGTATGGCTGTTGACTTTTTTACTCTAGAATTAAAGTTTACTGTGCAGAAAGTACCATCTGGTATGGACTTGATACTCTGTGAACTTCTCTGGACTAAACATTCGCTTACTGCATGGTCATTTGTGATTGTGAGGAACTGGACTGGATGATCTGAGGCAGCCTTTTCAGTCCCAAAATCACAGGAAAGAATCCTACATTGCTTTGGGGATGGAGTTTTCACCATCCTCTCCAAGGCTTGTAAATATACTACCATGGAATATATAAATAGTTTATTGAATTTATGACAAGGTGCAAGGAGAAAAGATGGTCTCTCAACAGAGAAGACCAAAAGACAAAAAAAATCCACAACTCATTACTCTAAAAGCCATTTCAAAATGGCTTTTGATAAAAATCAGAGTGGAGATTCCTTGAGCTCCCATGTATGAACTCACACGCACGCGAGGTAGTACAGAGCTGGAAGCTATAGCTCTGCAGTGCCATCAAATCTTCCCTAGTTCCTTGCACAAGCAGCTTTAAGAAAGTGAGGCTTTTAAACGGTTAGCAGCAAGTATTCATTGTAGTTCCACTCTCTGATGAACAGCTCACTGAAGCTTTTATTAAGAGTAATATGCCATAGTTAACAGATAGGTTTAGCTGTCTTTCTGCTTTCAGGATCTGTAAATCACCACCGAACTGCCTGGGCCTCTATATATTTTGATTTACAAAACGAGATAAAACCCCAAGACAGACTAGTACTCAAACATTTTGTGTCTTCCATGCCACTGATGAGTGAGAGAGTCTCATGGCTACATATCAATACATCAAGGATAGAATGCTAACTGCTTTTTATTTCCGTACTGTCGGTATGAATTATCTGTAGAAGAATTCTAACACAGCGAATGAAAACATGAAGGATTTAATATTCACTACAGTTTAGGTTTCACTCCATGTATGTTCCAAATCTGAAGCAGGCCTCTAGTTGCTATAGGAGGAAGATCTTTTTTCACTGATGGATGGGCAAACAGCTCAGGGACTCCCTGAACTTTAATATCAGCACAGATAAAATTTCAATTACTTGTCATTCTTTGGATGGCTTCCCTTTTTTCACAGACTGCATTGAGAAATAATTCGATTTCTCTTTCATTGCCCTGGGGCAGACGCTCAGGCTTTCCAAAATCTGCCAATGGTATAAAATACTTCTTTTACCCCACCGGTTCAAAGCAAGAAGAATATGTGCCGATAAAGGAGAAGAGGCACAGAAAAGCTGGCACACCACACATTGTCTAACTCACTGTCAGGCGGCGTTGTCTTGGGGAATGCACCGCTTTGTTCCCCAGAGATTCTTTTTTTAAAATTTCATTCTCTCCTTTTTTTCATTTTTGAAATAGGCTTCATTTCCAATACACAACTTATGATAAATTGCTTTGAACCTATTCCCCTCTCTTTTCTTTTTTACAACCCTAACATATTTATTGCTTTCTTCAGAAACTGTTTTTCATGTGATTAACTCATCTTCTTTCTTTTCCATCAGTATTCACTGTTGCAAGTTGTTGAAATATTTTATGAACCTTTGTTTGCTAAAGAATTGGATTTACAGGCAGAGCTGATCTTTACTGCCCCAGTTAGTGCAACAATTCCTCTTTCCTGACATGCGAGGAAAGTTGTCATGAACTGGGTTGGCAAAGGTTTCCCCTTGTAATTCAGGAAGCGCTGAATTCATGAGTTAACGTTCTGGGTAACACACCATTACATTCCTGAAAGTCTGCTAGCTGCACAAACAATTTTCATGTAATATGGCAGTTGTCATGGCATCTTACAGAAAATGTTGTCTCCCTTGATCAAAAATAAAAGCATGCAGGCTAAAATTATGTAGTTGGTCTCTCTTCTGGAAAAAAAGGGAGGTGATGGGTTATGGGAAAAGGAACAAGTTTTGCTTGAAGTTAGCCACCTGGGTCTCCAGGTAGAGCAAGCAGTTGCAAAACCAGCCCTGCTTGAGGCTGCACTAGGAAAATGAGTTAGGCGAGACCCAGACAAGCCACCACCCTATTTCACTGCCCTAAAACTTGGGATTGGGAATCCAAGTAGTACTTTAGTACTTTTCCCTTCCTCTTTACAGGGACTTGGGACAAACCGTTTATCTGTAAAAATTACACAGATATACATAAAAACCCCCAAAGGAGTCAGAGCGTCAAAGCAGGATTAGAGCTGTAAGCGCATGATAAGGCACTCAGTGGGAGAAGCACACACATATCTAACAGGAGAAGGGCCACTAAACACTGACAGGGACCTTTGCAGGGAGTGCGGGACGTGTGAGTGGACTTGGGACACATCCACATAGCTGGCTTTCTAGAAGGGAAGGAAATGGTTAGGAATATCTACACATTCACATTTTCTGTTTTAGGAGAAACACGTTGGGTTGTTTTTTCCCCTCCAGTTCAGGAATCAGAAGCTCTTACATGACCATACTCAGGGGAATCTCAAAGGGACTGCTGGCACTTGCAAAACTTACAGAACGACTACTGTAAGTCCGGGGAAATAAAATGATTGTTTTGGTTTTTGCTTGTCTTTTTTCTAACTGAGGCTACTGATGAGGTAGAAGAACTGCTGATCCATCTCTGGAAAATGATAACTCTGGATTTGAGAAGTAAGGTGATGATATGAATATTACGCCCAAAAGCAGCTGTTAGGCAAGCGTAGAGAAATGGACTAATAAAAACAAAGCCAGTAAAGGATCATGAAATGGATGATAAAGACTGAGAAAATTAGACTCAGCCTGAAAAAAAAAGAATCTGTTATTGAATACCCAAATGGAGGGGGTAAGAACTGACCGTTCTGAAACACAAGAGTTTAGGAATCCAGCACCATATCAAGTTGAAGGCGATAAGTGGAAAAAAATGGTCAGAATAAACAGTGAAACAGTGAAAAGTAGCTGAAGGTTGATAGAAATCATACAAGCGTTTAAAGATTTCTGTAGCTTACTGTATTCAGCAAAAAAAGAAAATAAAAACTTAAAGAACTTCTGAAAGCTCCAGCATTAAAGAGACAGCCCTAAGTGTTAAACTTGTTGTGCTAAGGGCATAAGACATGGAAGTTCATTTTTATCACTTAAGAAAAACAGCTCTGAGGGATCCAATGCAGAATTTGCGTGTGTGCGTGTGCGTGTGCGTGTGTGTGTGAGGGAGGCTATTTTTAAATCCTTTGAAGATCTGCAAAGCAACTTTGGTTTCATTAAGAGGAATTTCTCCCGATAGGCCTGACATTTCAGCTTGCAGGTTTGACACCTCCTGACAGCAGGTAGAACTGGGAACATAGTTAAAGGGGGTGGAAGAAGCATGCGGCAGACAGAACAAAAGAGCTTCTAAAGATAAATACCAGCTAAGCACAATGTCATAGGAGAAGAATTAATGCTGGGGGATGTAAAAGTGTGTTTGTGTGAGAAAAGACCAGTAAGTTTCCTAATGGAAGTTTCTTCACTGTTCTAACACTACAGAGATGGTTGGTATTTTGTCTCGTCTGTATTAGTGCTTGGCACCAATCAGTCACAACTCCCAACACAATGTAATCAATGGTTAATTCAATTTACATTCTAATTTTTCACATATGATGCTGCTCTTGCCCCACCCCATCTCCACATTGTGGCCCTGGTCTGGCTGGCATGAGGAGGAGGGAAAAGAGGACACTGCACAGTTGCATGAGCATTACTGCATCACATCACCACATGCACCACAGCAAGTAGCAGCAAAGAGGATATGAGTGTACCTTTTTGTACCTCTACACCCACTTATCTGTATGGTGATAAATGGTTTCATATATCTTCCTCTCAAAAGTGTTGGCTCAGCTGACAGGCAGCACCGTCAGCAGATGCGCTGGTCTCCCTGGACCTTGGCACAAAGTAGGCAGGGCCATGTCTGTGACCATTGGCAAGTTACCCTCTGTTATTTTGTGGCAGAGCTCTGCTCAGGTATTTAACTTCTAATTGTCATGTATGCATACTTCTAATGCATGCTATTTAACTTCTAATCGTCTTCCATGCTACCATATTCAGCAACGAAAGGAAGACTAGGGAAAATGTGGGCCCACTACTGAATGGAACAGGGGCCCTGGTTACAAAAGGCACAGAAAAAGCAGAGACACTGAATGCCGCCTTTGCTTCAGTCTTTACTGCTAACGCAACCCTCAGGAATCCCAGGCCAGGAAGAAAGTCTGGAGAAAGGAAGACTTTCCCCTGGTGAAGGAGGATCGGGGTAGAGATCATTTAGGCAAACTTGACACCCACAAGTCCATAGGCCCTGATGGGATGCACCCACGAGTGCTGAGGGAGCTGGTGGACATCGTTGCTAGGCCACTCTCCATCATCTTTGAAAGATCGTGGCAATCAGGAGAGGTGTCTGAAGACTGGAAGAAAACAAATGTCACCCCAGTCTTCAAAAAGGGTAAGAAGGAGGAGCCAGGAAACTACAGGCCTGTCAGCCTCACCTCCATCCCTGAAAAGGTGGTGGAGCAGCTCATCCTAGAGGTCATCTCTAAGCATGTGGAGGAGAAGAAGGTAGTCAGGAGTAGTCAGCATGGATTCACCAAAGAGAACCTGATAGCCTTCTATAATGGGATGGCTGGCTGGGTAGAGGAGGGGAGAGTAGTGGGTGTTGTCTACCCGGACTTCAGCAAGGCTTTTGACACTGTCTCCCCTCACATCCTCATAGGCAAGCTCAGGAAGTGCGGGCTGGATGAGTGGGCAGTGAGGTGGATTGAGAACTGGCTGGATGGCAGAGCTCAAAGGGTTGTGGTCAGTGGCGCAGAGTCTAGTTGGAGGCCTATATCTAGCGCTGTCCCCCAGGGGTCAGTCCTGGGTCCAGGATTGTGTAACTTATTCATCCAATGACATGGATGAAGGCACAGAGTGCACCCTCAGCAAGTTTACTGATGATACAAAGCTGGGAGGAGTAGCTGACACACCAGAGGGCTGTGCTGCCTTTCAGAGGGACCTGGACAGGCTGGAGAGACAGGCAGAGAGGATCCTCATGCGGTTCAGCAAACCTGCAAGGTTGAGGTTCAGCCCTGCAAGTGCAGGGTCCTGCACCTAGGGAGGAATAGCTCCATGCCCCAGGACAGGTTGGGGGTTGACCTGCTGGAAAGCAGCTCTGCAGAGAAGGACCTGGGTGTCCTGGTGGACACCAGGTTAAGCATGAGCCAGCAATGTGCCCTAGTGGCCATGAAGGCCTATGGTATCCTGGGGTGCATTAGGAAGAGTGTCGCTAGCAGGTCGAGGGAGGTGTTCTCTGCTCAGCCCTGGTGAGGCTACACCTGGAGTGCTGTATTCAGTTCCGGGCTCCCCAATACCAGAGAGCCATGGAGCTCCTGGAGAGAGTCCAGCAGAGGGCAACTAAGATGAAGGGACTGGAGCATCTCTGCTATGAGAAAAGGTTGTGAGAGCTGGACCTGTTCAGCCTGGAGAAGAGAAGGCTCAGGGGGGATCTCATCAATGTGTACAAGTATCTGAAGGGGGGGGTGTCAAGAGGATGGGGCCACACGCTTCTCAGTCGTGCCCAGCAATAGGATGAGAGGCAACAGGCACAAACTGAAACACGGGCAGCTCTGTCTGAACATAAGGAAAAAACATCTTTAGTGTGGGGGTAACAGAGCACTGGCACAGGTTGCCCAGAGAGGTAGTGGAGACTCCTTCGCTGGAGATATTCAAAAGCCATCTGGACACGATCCCGGGTAATGTGCTGTAGATGATCCTGCTTGAGTAGGGGGGTTGGACTGGATGATCTCCAGAGGTTGCTTCCAACCTCAACCATTCTGTGATTCTGTGATATGCAGTGTGGGGTGAAGGACAGAAATTTCCACCAACACTACAGTCCTCACGCTTAAAGTATAGCAATGAAATAGCCCTTAAGTCTCAACAAAACCTTTCTCTAAAGTAATATAGCTTGCAAAAGAATTATGGACATCCCACTTATGGATGAATGGCTTTAATTGCCTGTTACAGTTATAATTATTTAGTGTGCATGAATGCATGTCAAATGTGAGAACCCAAATGCAATTGTTAGGGGGAGCATAGAAGGGTCAGGGTAAGGTGAGCAGAAGACCAAACCAGAGAACTGGAAGGATGCACTGAACTGAGGACCTTGACAGGAACAAGGTTAGGACCCTTCAGATGAAAGATCACCAAACTCTGGTTTGGTAGGCATTAAATGGCAAAATGAGAGCATGGGCAGAGGCTAGAGGAAGGCAGGTGAAGGTGGGAGCCCACACTTCTGGGACACTTGGGACGTAGTGCAAGCAGTTTCCGGTCCCTGACTGCACCACAGGGCTCTCTCCTTCTCCTCTCCCCAGGGTTGGGCTGGCTGCCACCTAGGATCTTGCTAATGAGGAAAGAGCTGTTGAGGAAAGAGCTATGAGAAGCCTTTTCAGGGGCCTTGTGGCTTGACTCTGGAGTTGCATGTAAGATGAGGCCCTTGTCCTTCACACTTGGTGCACCATGCTGCAGGTACGTGGGTGCCCAGGCATGTACCTCACCAGTTTGGACCCCAATCCGCAGGCTGACTTCCCGGCTTGACCTTGAACCTGCCTTGTCACTATGGACTTCTCCAGAGAGCATCTGGCAGTGACCCTGGTTACTGCTTCAGGACCTGCTCTGCTCTTCTCATTTGGGTGCTGTGGGACTGCACCCTTGTCAGTGAAGGTGCTGCAACATCGGCCTTGCTGTCATCCCCAGGACCCCAGTCCTTGCTGGGCCCTGACAGGCAGCGCTCATCAGGAGCAAGAACAGATCAAAAAAAACCTGAGATAGGAGTAGGAACTCAGATGAAGGAGCAAAGGGGTACAGCTAAGCAGGAAGAGTGAACATCTGGAGTGCAGCAGCAGTCAGGAAGCACAGGTTGTCACCAAAACCAGCTGACAAACATTTCTTTATTTACCTGGCAAGAACAGCACAGCATCAGCAGGACTCACACACCAGTGCTTAGCCTCTTGAGAGGCTGACTGCTGGCATAGCAGAAGGCTGGTAGCTCTCTTGGGCAGGCTCCAACAGGGACTAAGAGCACTTCCATCTGTAACAGGAAGTTTGCAGATGAGCATCGATAGGCCTTTACATTTGATTGCATCCCTCTTCAGGTTTTGAATGCTACTTGACCGTAGTACATCAAGACAAAAACTGCATCCTCATCTGTGTTATTACCAGACATAACACAGTGGAGCCACAGTCCTAACTGAAGTATGTGCCTCCTGCTCCTACAGACACAATCAGCAGCAGTGTACAACCTTTGCTTTCACCTTCTGTACCATTATTATTATTAGGGGGAGAGGGTAAAAGATCTTGAGGTACCAGCAAAGGGCAGGAATCATGATTTGAATTTTATTTGTTGTCTTGAGAAAGTCACTTTTTACTTTAATATCCTGGTCTGTAGACCTGAAATGATGCTGCTTACCCACCTCACTGGAGCATGGTGAAGCTCAACGCATTAGCATCTATACTCTGTTTTAAAACCGTTAACTAAAATGCACTGAATTAGAGAAATGCATCACGTGCAAAGCTTGTGCATGATATGGATGTTCATACAAAATATGCTTCAATAAAAGCTTAATAACTTACCAAGAGGGAATAAACCAAAGTGTGACCTCAAAGGCCCTATACATGGCTAATTTACAATTCCTGGCATGTTTCCACCTTGGAGAGACAATCAGCACATGCTATTTCAGAAGAGGGTTTTGCAGATAAGCAAAACGAATATAATAGTCTCCTTAACCGGCACAAATCAGCAGCACTCCTGTGACCACAGAGCCAGTTTATACTAGCTGAGCATCTGACTCAGTTTTGCTTAGTGTGACTAAAATGAGTGATTTTGCTCACCTACTCGAACTTTTAGGCATTGGGGCTTAGAGAGGGGCACAATGAAGCTATTAGAGGCCTGTGATTTCCCCAGATAAATTTGCATACTCAATTTCAGTCAGAAAGATTATGCTACATTTGTAATCTTTTTCTGAATTAAAAAAAATTCTGTGAGAGAACCCTTGGGAATTGAGGGCATGGCGATATTGTGACAGATTGGAAAACTGTCATAATTACTTTTTCTTAAAAGAATCTCCATATCATACATTGTGGAGGGGGTTACTTTTTAAAAAGCTGAGAAAAACTGATCTAAGTGCACTCAAGTTGAGGGAGAGGTTTTTAATGGGTAGAGCAGAATAAAGAGGGTTTAGTCTTGCTGCACAGAAATATTCATTGTAGGCAGGCCTTGTTTATGCAGTGATTGAAAACTCCAAGTCCTGTTTGTAGAGGTAGTTCCATGGTCTCTTACTGCCTCTTAATGTAAATGATAGAAATACTTTTCAGTGTGTTACTGCATGGTAAGAGGTCACAAATAATTACAAGCATATTTTGTGAAGCATACTCAACTAATCTGGCAGGAAGACATCCGGAAAGCTGTTTAGCCTATTTAGGCTAAAAATAAAAGCAAAGAGAATTGTGCCAATTGGCTCCAAAAGTCTTTTTTATTCTGTGAGGAAAGATGGAAATTTGCTATTTTCTATTTTTTTCTTTAATAGTTTCTTTTTTTAGCATTCTTTATTTAATTATTTTTAAATTACAATTTAAATAATGTATAGTTAAGCAAAAGCAATTCAGAAAATTAGTTAATCATGCACAGGCCTTCATACATGTTTTTAACTTTCTGTGCCGTGAGTAAGCCTCATTACCAGGCTTGAAGTTAAGCACACACATTTGCAAAGCCTCAAAACTGCCATTCCCACTATCTTTCTCTCTCCCCAGCCAGAATCCATTCCTGTAAGTCCCATAAACTCTGTGCTAGATAGCTACTTTTCTCTACACAAAAGACAAATTTCCTCTTATTATATGAACTTGTTTCAACAGCTTTGTGTTTAGGAGGGAGTTAAATGACCAGGTTAAGTCTCTCATCCTGGAGTCCTGCTTGCTTTCCATTCCCAGCAACTCATTCTCATTCCCAAACTACCTGACACTTGCAGCAATTTTCAGTCACTCTGTGAAGCACCTCAGAAAACTAATCTGACTGAGAATAAACCATTTTGCCAGGTTATTTTTCAACCAGTTCAGTCCCATGTCTATTTCACCGAATGATGGCACAAAGAATTTGCTAATCCAAAAGGAAAGGTGACCGGGACAGGTCTGAGTGGTACAACCTCCTAGGTAGCAGCGTTGACTTATGCTACCCTGGTTTTCCAGCTACCCGTGATACAACAAATCAGATATCAACATCAAACCATTTTCATCCTGTCAGAGCGCCGGTTTTTCAAGAAGCAAGATGAGGTCTCATCCAAACGCGTGTTGCTTGGGTGCTGGCAATGCTGGAGAGCTTGGCCCCAGTGCGTGCAGCAGGCTGAGGACAAGGGAAAAGGGCTCTCCTCCCTCCTCCCAGCCACCTCTCAAATCCAGCAAACAGGCAGTCACAGGGCAGGAAGGATGTTTGGTAGGGAGCTAATAATTATTTTTGCAGAGTTAATTTTCAGGCAAATCAGGACGCTAAGTGTATTTGAGTAAAGTCCTGAAACGGTGATGCTGGACTCACATGCCGTAAGAAACCGCGGAAGGTGCATTGGCACAGACTCAGTGTGTAATCTGAACTGCAGCTATTGCTATGAACCAAGGAGATCCAAATGTTGCACATTCCTCTTCCAAACTCTAATGTCAACTGAGAATGTCATACTATTTTCCAGAAAAATATATTATAATCACCATAAATTGACAAAAGCAGGAATGTACTACAAAAAGGAAAAAATGTCATCCTGTGACTATTATGACCTAGCAGACAAATGAGCAGGCTGCTGTTTAAACTGTGAAATCATGTGCTCACCTACAGTATGAATGTTTTTTATCAAGCACCGTATCATCATGAAGGTGACAGCAGGTAAAACATGTTGTATAACCTTTTGCAAGAAGAATAAAGACAAAAATTCAAAATGAAAATAAAAGAGGGGATAAGAACTCCTTATTTTCCCTCAAGACTGACTTTCTGCTCTCTTCCAGTTTGGGATGACAGCAACGAAGAAAGAAAAATTCATATAAAGAATAAAGAAAATTCTTAGAAACTCAGAATAAGCATCACCATATTAAACAAGTAATTCAGTTCAATGTCATGATGAATAAGTACAAATATCAGCAATAGATGCTGGAAGGCAGTTGCAACCAGCTAGTGGCAAGAAGTTGCCATTACAAAATGGACAAGAAGAAACAATGGAGATTATAGCAATGCAAAAAGTAAGGTAATTTTATTCAAGGTGTTTATGTCAATTCATAGAGAAAAGTGACCATTCTAGGTAATATGACTGGTAACGTAATTCAGTTCTTTCCAGGTAAGGGGATATTGTTATTATTATCATTATTATTATTACTATTACTGGCCACAGATGTGCCAGCAGAACAAGGGCAGCCACTGTTTGTGTGTATGTGTGTGTGTGTGTGTGAGTGTTCTCTGTAAAATTAAATCCTACTGCACTTTGCATCATTTAGTAACACCTCTAACTTCATAAATGGTGCCTAAGCACACAAAAGATATAAAAAAGAAAGATTAAAATATCAGATTAATATAATTTATTACAGGTAACAAAGCCAGCTATAAGAGTGTCCCGAGCAAAAAATTCAAGTCAGTAAGTCAAAACACGATCATCATGCAAATTCATTGCAATATGAAATTCCTCGTGTCGTAGGTAACTGAGCTCAGTAACTTGTTTAACGAACTCAGTCACAGATGGAGACTACACTGGAGACTTTTCACTGGCAATTGTAAGTCCTTCTCAAAAAGTAACTGTGTCAGGCATTCGGGGACCGCGGTTCACGGAAGAGTCCACCTTGAGAGGACACACAGAATTGGTCGCATGTATCCGTATCTTGTACAGCAGTTTGTCAAAGTGGAATGAGCAGGAAGCAGAAAGGATGGCTTGTACCTGAAATGGCACTGCTTGTTACTTCCTGCTGGATTTTTTCTGGGGGGAAAAAAAAAAATCTCAGGACGTGTCTAAAACAGTGAGTTAAAAATGGCAGTGCAAACATTAAATAGATTGTGTTATAGTCCTTTTTTCCGCATAATCTAATAAATTTTTGCCTGTAAGCCCCTCTCAAAGCACAGCTTGCCAAAAGGCAGTCACGGGCAGATGTCTACTCAATGGCCCCACAGCATCCCGAATCCAACAACTGGACTAATTGGCCTAAACATGAGGTGGCACCTGCTGCCACTTCATGGAGACGCACCTGCACCGAGCTCGGACGCTTCTGTCAGGCATTTGCCTCCAAGGTCCCTGCTCTCTGCTTTATCTTAACACCCATAGCATAAAGCTTGTGGTGGAGCTGACGTTTTCTGGACTCTCAGCTCTACTTTGTGGGCCTAATTCTGGCTTACGGTCCTCTACAGTCTCAGCACTTCCTCCCTCTGGCTTCAGGTTCTTGGTTTTTCAGGGCCATTTCCCCGTGCTCGGCTCCAGCCCCAAGGGTCCACACCCTGCTCTTCAGTTTAAGGGGAAAACTTCATTACTCAGTCATACATGAAGAGCGTGCAGTTTCAATGATGTTGCCCATAACATCCATCACATTCAAATCAGCAGTTCGGAGTTATTCCCAACACCTCTCCAACAGGAGCCATAGGACCAAGGAGGGACCCGCAGCCCTGCAAAGGCAGCCCTTGGCCTGTACCACGCCAAGGACCATCTCGGCCAGCAAGGAGGCATTGCTGATGAGTGCTTCAGTCACTGCCTGGGAAGAGCACTGAAACATGCCTTCGGCCCTGTTTTGAGCTGCAGCTGCACCCCCAGAGGTGCCGGGGGTTCGCACAGAGGTTTGGGCAGGAGGAGGTCCCACTGAGCAGCTGGCATGTGGCCAGCCCCGCTGCAGAGCCACTGCAAAGGTCCAAGCATGGTCACCAGCTCGCATTCAAATACCCAAGGATAGATGACATCTTGCTCAAGGCCCCCCTGCCTTATATGAGCATTGAGAACCCAGATTTCCTTGCTACTGGCTCAGCTGTCCTCTCTAATAACTTTTAAAACAACATTTTTATTGCTGCTGTTATTATCTGGAAGGCTTCATTTGATCCTCTCGTTCTCTCTGAAACTTTCACATCACTCAATCTCTCTATTCTTTTTGGCAGGGAAATTGCAGTTGTTATTTGGTTTTGGTTTTGTTTTTCTTCTTGGGAGAATGAGCTCTGCTCTGTATTTATTCAAAAGAATGTCCCACATATCACTTGTGATACAGGCCTGGGGCGCAGATCCAGCACAGAGAAATGGTTCCCATCTGTCATATGAGATGAGATTTCAGGCTACGGAATACTGTGCCAAATCACAGGGATGCCGGTAAAATTCCTCCTTGGTGATTTTGCTACAATGATACAATTTTCCCTTGTTAAGAAAATAAGTGATGAATGTTCAGGTTATTTTTATTCTAAATTGTATTTTATGTGAGACAGTCATCGGCAGAGTGAAGATCCAAGAGTTTAAAGCCAGAAGGGATTATATGATTGTCTAGTCAGGCTTCCTAAATATCATAGGCCATTAAGTTTCATGCTGGTATCTTATATTAAATCCAAAGGCTTTAGAAAAACTAAAGAATTTCAGGAGCTCACATCTTTTGAGGAGATCAAACTGCATGTTGCAGGCAGAATATCAGAGAGACCGAGTCAGTGCCTGAGGAGTCTGCAATGGCAGAGAACTGATTAATGAGGGATGTTCCCAGAAAGCAAATAGTGCTCTCTTTGCCAAGGAAGGGGAAAAATACATTTTCAATCTTTCCTGGGAATTACGCTGCATTTCTGACCCTCAGTCTAAGCAATCATGTCTAAGCAGTCAGACGTGCTGCCCAAACACCTACCATCAGTCGCAGCGTGGATGGGATGGGCCCTTTTCCCCAGTTATTCTGTCCTCGCATAGGAGGACTGTATCTGATCCAGCATGGGCTGTGTCTGTCCCCAGCCTTCGGCACTGCAGAGGAAGGCAGACGAAAGGAAAATCCAAACTGTATTGAAAGAAAGCAAATTTTCTCCCATCTGTCCTGATGCACAACGTAAGAAAGGTTGGAGTGACACTCACTGTCTCCTGAGGTAAAACTGTGGATGCTCTGAGCATGTTGTGGGCAAAGTAAGCAATCTCTATCAGCAAAATAAAGATTAACAAGGCAACCCAGTCTCACTGACTTGAGAAACAAGAGAGACCCAGACCACCAGCATTGCTGGCCCAACTCCCCCACAGAGTCTGTAGCATTTTTTTAAGATGCTGGATTAAGGCCTCCCTTTTAAGATAGGTCTCTAGATGATCCTTTTTCTGTTGGGAAATCAAGTTTGCATGAAGCAAATCCATTGAAAAAACTGACTGAACTTCCTCAGTAGTACTGGCTGGTGGGGTGAGCCTGCTCTGCAGTTGCCTGATACAACTGCATGAATGCATAGCCCTCTCAATCCAGCTGGGCTCTATCCCCTCCAATTTTAATTCTCAAGAACAGCAAACTTAAAGTTGAGGTCATGCTTTAAAGAAATTCCTTTTCATAGTCACAGCTTTTGTCATCTCTGAGCTTTTTAAAGTTTAACTAAGAAATCTGAATATATTTAACAGTCAGTAATCACAGGATATAGAATAGCATGAAGTGAGTGGGAAGTTGTGCAGGAGAATTATCTCCTAGGGAAGGTAGCAGAGAAATTAGGGTATTGTTGAAGCATCCAACACAGCCATCAATGAGGATATATGTTTATCAGATATTCATTGACTACATCCTTCTGCAGGCCTTGAACATTTAGCAAGGAACTTTGTCCTTTCTTGGTAGCGACTGCTGAAGAGCTGAAAGATTCCCCCAAACCCAGAATTCAGATAAGACATCAGAAAGGCAAATGCTAACCTAATGGGTATGGCAAACCTTCTCAGCAGTCACCTCTCAGTGAGGTGGCTGCATTCAGAAGAGTTGCTACAAAGAAGAAATGTGAAGAACTACTGTCATCTCACTGCATTAATCCCCTTTTTATTTGATTATGCCTAAAATTTGTGTGCTCTGCTGACTCAGGAGCTCTCAGTGTATTCCTTGATTGCTACTTTTGGATTATTGAGCAAGGATAAAGTAAATAGTGAATGTTCTTGGGGTACTAAAGACATTCTTTTGGATTATAAGGGATCGCAGGGACCACAAAAATCTGGCAGGCACTCATGGGGTGCATAAAGTGGAGTATCTAACATTGTGTTGAATATTCCCTTACCTTCAAGGGATCCTCCCGCACGGTTGCAGCGGCTTATCAGCCACTTTGATTGTTTACTGTTTTAAAGGAGAGTGGTAACCCACACAAAAGCAAAACAGCAGGATTCAAATTCCTGAAAGAGGAGAGGAGCAAAGTTTCTACCTGATCTATTGATTATCATTCAATTAATTTATCGAAACTGGCAGAGTGTGGTTTAGGCTAGGGATAAAGTAATCTTAACACTTCTTCTCAGTGTCTCCACAGAGCTCAGCCCTTGATTTGAACCTTTGGCTCATTTGTCAGTGCATGTTAGAGGAAATGGCTATGGGCAACTATACCCAGCGGTGGGCTGTGGTGTCATGTGAACTCAGTCTTCAATTCCCTGAGCAACAAGGTGCACTGAAACATGGACGTGATCGGCATTTAGTACAGCCTGTAGATGAATAAAAGTAAAATGTCATCCAATGCTTCAGAATGAAAGAAAATAATTCCTTTGGACAGATTGATCTAATTTTATCAGCATTGGCTTAAGTGGCAGGTCAGGGTGAAAGCTTTTTGAAGTGTCTCTGTTAGAGCAGGAGAGATTTGCCAGTCAATAAAGAAATAAAGTCTACTCAAGATTTATCTGCTCTGACAGATTATTAGGCAGTGGAATCAGGAGGTGAAATTTCATGGCTTGTGTTATGCAAGAGGTCAAACTACATGATCATAATGGTCTGTTCGAGACAAGAAAAAATCCATGACTGTTATCACAGAGGAGAACGCGTTATTTTAAAACTGATAAAAACCATTGATGAATTTACTGAAGGAAAGATTACTGTAATGAAAGTGGAATAGATAAACTTTGTTAGTAGTTCTCTGCTTTTGCCAGATTTTCTCACTGCTTTGCAAGAGAAGAAAGTACTATGATGCTTTTTTTCCCCCCAGGCATCTTCTGTTTCAAAGTAAAGAGGAGTGATCTCGGGTCTGCACAGCTGGAGTCGAAGCGATAGGACTTCAGGTTGAAAACTTGTAAGCCAGTAAAGCTGTTTTTAGTTGTAACATGTACAAAAAAAGAATGGATTTGCATAGCTGTTTACCTTATAAAATCTCTTAAAATCTTGTTTGTTTTTCCCCAGTGCTATGGCCAAATATAAAATATTTTTGATAAATTTTACCTTTTCCTATTTGCAATTTTTCTGCCCACAAATTCAGGCAAATATTCTGTTTTGATATTTGATTTTTTTTTTTATAAATACTCATAATGGGTCATTCTTTGTATTTATACACATACAGGTCACTGCAGACCTGCACATATTGTAGTAATATATATAAATTCTGAGGGTTATTTCCCTTCTGTATCTGAACAAGGAGGGGTTCTGCAGAGACTGAACTTTTTATATGCTGCTATTGTGAGATGGGCTTATCTCTAACCTTTGTTGCTCAAGCGATGAATAGTCATAGTAGGGGAGAGCAGGGAAATTTCAGCACTGTTCTTCCATATCCCTCCCTCACCCAGCCCAACCCAGAAACTAGTCAAAAAATGAGAGAAGACAAAAGCCAGACACATAGCCCCAACCTGCAGAGCTGGCTTGCCACAGATGGAAGTAATATACAACTCCCTAGCCTCACTTATTGCCTCCAATCACCCCCAAAAGGCAATTAGGAAGCGCCTGAGTCTGGAGCAGAAACAAAGCAAAGCTTCAGCTTATGAACAGAGCTGGTGCAAAACAGTTTGCTTTCTGCAAATGTATGATTTTCATCCTAAAGTCTTTTAGAAGTTTTTATATTGTCAGCAAGCTTCTTAAAACTTGAAAATCAGCTCTGTGTGTGTGTGTGTGAAGAAGAAAAACTCATTATTTTCAGAGGTCCATCTTTCATGTGGCAGAAAGAGCCAAGGCCGTTAAAGCATAGCTCAGACTCATAAACTACCTCTTATTTGACAGGTAATGGATGAAAAAATGGTTATTACAAATGGCAAGTATAAAACAATATCATGTTTTCAGCCTGTTCCAAAAGAGGATTTAAGAACATAAGACCAGGTCTTTGCAGTCCCAAGCAACTGCATAAGAGAGAGAGCTCCAGCTCGCAGTGGTCCATAGCATTCCTGTCTCACATTTGTCATCCCAGGTACCAAGACAAATCTCATCAAATTTCAGATTCATAAGAAAAAATAAGAAGCTACTATTAGAGCGGGCCATGGGAAATCAAACCTCCTTCCCAACTCTCATCTGCAAAAACAAACTATGCATCAAAGCAATCCTTCTCAGCCCCTCCAGGTGAAGCGATAGGAAAGCAATTGCTGTTGTGACGGAACAGACATTCTCATTCAGAATGAGGTTTGATACAACTATAGACTGAAAAGCTCAAAGCCATTTATGCAAGTACAGCTCAGAAATACTTCAAAAAACTTGATTTGAGGCTTTTTTTGATGAAAAAAGGGAGCTGGTGATACGTTCAGTGATTTGGAAGGGAGGTAATATGCAAACACCCTTAACAAGGGTCTGCGCAGTTTTATGTGTGCCTCTTTATTACAACCCTGATTATGTAGGAATAATAGTAGCTGTTTCTCTTGGAAGGTGCTCATCTCAAATGGGAGAGTTATAGCTTTGCAACAGCAAAGAATCATTTCCTTTAAGAGGGTTAAACATCAAAGCTGCTCACACTGGAAGAGATAGCTGCCTGTTTACTCTCATGCCACTAAAATCCTTACGGCAATTTGGTCCCAGGTTCTTCTTTTTAAGGGAGAGTAAAAGATAGCGCTGATATTACAACCTTGAGCTCCCCCTCATTTCAAAGAATCCACTGACTTCACAACCTCTGACAGAGACAAAATAACCTCCCTATGCTCCAAGGCTACAAAATCAACCTAGTAGAGCCCCCACACAGTCCATTTCACTTTTGCTGAACTCAAGGCAAACGAAGCTTGTTGCTACCCTCCTATAGTGCAAAAAATGAACAGTAAAGATCAGATAGATTAGATTATGTTATGTCATTGTTTCCTGATGGTCAAGACTCTCTCTAGTACCCTTGCTCCAAATCTGGAGAAATGTGAAAAAAGGTCAATGTGTGCTTGAAGACAAAGCCATGCGCTACATTATTCCTTCTTATTTTCTTAGTCATCTTACCCCATTCTTGTATTTACTAAATGATGTTATAGCAAGATGTTATATGTGTGCTCCTGGGCAGAAGAAACCTCTGTATAAAAATGTACAATCTACAGAATGTACACTCCCTCATAATTAGGGTGTTATACTTTTTTTCATTCTAGCTCTCCCTCTCATGAAAACTTTGCTTTGCAGTCACCTTAAAGACAATCTGATTTGAGGACCGAAAAGGGCAGAGAGACAAAAAAAAAGCATACTCGATCCCAATCTGGGCCCCATTTCCTCAGCTACATTTCACAAGACTAAAACTTGAAATCTTTAGCACCTTGTGTGCCAAGAGCAAAACTAGATATCACATATAGGATTACTGTTACCATAGTTCCAGGGACTGCATCAATACTCAGAACAGGAGGGGTTCCTGAGCTATTCAAAGGACTCTCTTTAGAATTTTGTTCGTTTGGATGCTCTCCAGGGGCAAGGTTCACTTACCTCTGGTGGCGTGTGGTCTGCTCATCAGAAGACTAGGGGAGAATGTCTCATGTCCAACTCTCAGACGTTTTATATTTTTATAACTTTAGAACTAAGGCTACAGCAAAAAACACAGTATGACTACAATGGTGAAACAATTGACTGAGAGGTTTTCACTGCTTTAATTGTTCCTTCCTTCAGATAATTTATTTGATTTTTAGTGTAAGATATACATTATACAAAAATACATCTACACAAGCGCATTGTTTTGGCTTTAGGTAGCAATGTTTTTAATCTTGTTGATTTACGAGCTCCTCCACTGCATGTGAAGGGTGCCAACTAGCAGTCAGGTTGGCGCCAGATTGTGTTGCTGCTCTCATCTGCCTATTTCTCCCCAAAACCTGCAAATAGACTTAGGCTTGAGTCTGCAACAATTACTGTTACTCCAGTCTTGAGCACCCCAGACATCTCTAAGGAAAGAGTTGCAGGTGTCAAATTATACACTGGTTTTGCCAGGTTAACAAAAGCAAACTAGGAGAATGTCCAATCCACTCTATTATAGCTAGAAGCAAAACTGAATCTCTCAATGGGAGAAAGACAGAGCTTCAGCCCACAGTATCGGAATAGCCCTTAGCACAGCTTAGACCCATTCATTTTAACATTTCAGGAAATAATAAAAGCATTGACTTGGAAGACAGAAGGACGTTTACTGAGGAAAGTTCAGTATGAAGTGCATAAAATAGAGTTAGCTCTGGATTCACCTCACTACACTTTAGATGCCTGCATGCCTGCAGCTGAGCTACTTGCCCTTGGCTCTGTTTACAGCCAATGAGATTCCAGGGTGAGTTGCACTCCATTAAAAATGTAAGCAAAAATTTCTGTAACCAAAACCAATATTTGATTCCTCCTAAAATGGCTAAGAGTGGCAGGAGGAATAGGTCTTGAATAGTGCCTATCTCTTTCCGTCAGCTACTGAACGGGCATAGACAACTAGCTTAAATTAGATGCTTGATTTCATATAGATGGAGTGAATCCCACCTATTATTGCTGCTGTTTCATACTACCTGCTGTATGAACTATGTTAAGCCCCAGCACCAGCCTGGGACCTTCCAAATTGCCGAGGTGATTAGGAACACACATTCTGCTGGCTTTCTATTAGGGTTATGCTCCTAGATCACTTGGTACTTGTGAAAAATCACACCTAGTTTCAAGCCTATTCTCAGGCTGGCCTGTTTTTTTTCATTTCAAAACACATCCAGAATTTTCCAAAAAATTCCAGTCATGGTGCTACTGAAACAGACTGAAAATCTCAGGTCAGATTTCGGTTTTAGTTCCAGCTTTTTAAGTAAGTCCAGTGGATTAATACTTGTCTGGTTGAGATCAGCCTCTTGTTCGTTTTAGCAGAGCTGCAACCTTGTTTGCCACTGTTTCTCATTATGGCCTCCCTGCTTTTTTTCTTTACCTGATTATTTACTGGCTTTCATCTCCCAGAAGGAGAAAGCATTCTGCACTGCTCATAACAACGGGTTACAATGACCTGGCACATCTCACACGTAAACTCTCCCGGAAGCATCGAAGCTTTAATCAGCTTCTTTCTTCTCAGTTTAAACACCATCACGATGGTCAATCAAGCATTGATGGAAAATTTTTTATTAATTACATTCAATAACTCCTCTAATTTCTGTATTGCTAATCTTTTTCCAGGCATTATAGGAAACTCAGATTTCGTATTGTGACTAAAATGAAATGTGAATAAGATCTGCAGAGCGGAAAGAGTGCCAGAAGCTGAAGAAAAGGGAGGCTTTTTTGCATCTTTTTTTCTAAGAAGTACACTTTGTGATACAAGCCTTAGGCAATTTTGTGCCTGGCTCATTCATTAATTTCACCTAACACCTCTTTGAACATGATGCCTTTGCTCATTTTCTGCTCGTGAAACACAGATGTTTCCTTTTGACATTCCAGCTGTCAACCATGAGTGGCCTGGTTGAGACCGAAAACTTAAGGACAATTTCTAATGTGTAAAATCCACTGAGGGTCGGGGTATGGAAGGCAAATATGGAGAGATCCCAACATGAAAGAAAACTTTACAAAGAGAGAAACATGAAAGAAGAGCAAGGAGATGTTTCAGATAAAACTGGAAGCTCTTTACATGATCAAGCTATTAAAACTTACACGTCATTAGTGAGACATGCCCTTCAACCAGACCTTGGTCAGGAAGTTTCAGAAACTCATACCTGAAGTGCCATACATGCATAAGATCCAAGGATTTCAGTGAGGCTCATGGAGGTGTTCACTTTTAGGGTTTTTTAACAGCTAGGAATGTTTTTTTTTTTTCCAGTCAGGACCTGAGAAGTGCTTTAAAAGCTTCCCGTGAGAATTGTTTAGAAATCACAGTAGTTGAAGTCCTGTTTGATAAGGCACTTCCTATCTTTGGAAGAAGGTCTCAAAGCACTCCACTGTTTTGTCAACAGCAGCCTGACTATTTCTAGCAATGCACATGATGGCATAGAGTGCAAGAAGAAATAGTTCTGTGTTGAAATGGCCTCACACAAAAACAGTACAAGATTTGCGGTCTAGGCTAATGAAGTATGTGATACAGCATAAACGTATCCTGTGGCTAAGTTTGTCTGAGAACTACCGGGTATTTTGGAGGAGACTGTTCTGGTGCCAGAAGGCCTCAGTCGTATTGCTGAAAAGATCTTCAGGTAGCAAGCGCATTTAAGGATGTAGAGGAGGAAAAGTCAAAGACTGATTATTGGGAGCAAAAGAGAATTTCAAAAGGGAAATAATAAAAAAAATGTGTTTTTTACATCATTCATCATCCCTGACTGGCTCATTGTCAGTGACAGTGGACTCCCTGTTTTCCTCACATGGGAGGGCATAAATTTCTCCGACTGCCTCTACCCCAACCAGCAGAGCTGTGAGCTGTTCAGGGTTAGATCCTGCTACAGATGAAAACCTTTTTCTTGGGATGTACATAAGTCAGAATCTACCACCTGCGAAAAAAACCTTGCAGAAGAAACCTGGATTGTCCTCTCTGAATATTAGATTGCCACTATGTTTTCCCTGACAAAGTATTGTTCTCTTAAGTATTGCTTTCTGCATAGAATTAAAACAAATTCTGTGAAGTATTTAAGAAGGACATGAAGAAGCTGCTAGAGTTGGGAAAGGTGAAATGTGAGAGGTAAGAAGATTTTAGGTTCACATCATCTGAACAGTCAGTTATCAGTGGCTGGGTCATCAACTGCAATAACCTGTTTATCAAAACCAAGATATATTGCTGATTAATCCTCTCTGAGGTTTACCTAGCATTGGAGAGTATATAGAAACTTGGCAGAGACCAACAGGAAGAAAAGGAAAGTTTCCGGGACAGGCTAAGCATATCAGTGGAAAGCTGACAGTCTGACTGACACACTGAGAGACACTGAAGAGATCAACCTGTCTCTTTCTGTTCACAGTGGATTTACCTGAACTGAAGCAAACCTGCGATGCATAAACGCTGTCACCCTCTTTGGCCTTTTGCAGTTTTTACCCACTTGCCTTAAGCAGGATTTGCTGATACTACGTGGTTGCTTCTTGTGAAAGCAGATATCAAGTTTCCCTGTGCCCCAGTGCACTTATAAAATGGATAACATTGATATTAGTGATGGAAAAGACCTCAGGGATTATACAGATCATCCTCCTTCTCTGTGCAGATAGCCTTTGTGTTATCGCACGTTTGATACCTCTCTCCTTGCCAGGGAAGTAGCACACCCGGGACTGGACTTGCAGATTGAGGCATTATGAGAAGCTGACCTGCTTTGGAATATTTGAATGAAAGGCACCATAGCAGTGCAGCCTTCTGCAAGCAATTATTTTTACTGTTTATTTTAGCTTTTGATTCCGACTATCGAACGGTTTAGGCGAAGTGCGTTCTCTGTTATTTCCTGGCTTGCAGTTCTAAATGAATCAGCTGCTGTATAGGGCCTTCAGGTATAGGGACTTCAGCCTTCAGGTGCATTTTCCCTCTTCTGTGGATAGTGCCTCAGTGTTTAGTTGTGCACTTGGTAGCTGTTTGGCTCCTACACCTTCCTCACTCGGCAGAGTACCTGTACTGATTCACTGTATCACATGGCAATCTGGTTATAAAACACCCATTGTCTCTTCCATGAACGTACATTGTACATGTTCTCCCTGCATTTTATTCAGGGCTTTGGCATGTCTGCACCTGTACGTTAATGACATTTTAAGTGAGACTCTCCTGTTTTCTTCCACTTGTTGCTTCAGAATGCATGGAAAGGCAAGGCCAGCACCTGGCTCCCGCTGGCCCGGGAGCAGCAGGCACCAGATAATGGCTTTGTCTGGCTTTCAAGCAGAAATCATTCAGTAGTGAGTGGAATACCCAAAATGTCCATGGCATGTCCCTGATCACGAGATGTTACTACAGCTCTCTTGCACTAAGCAGTTTCATTTGGTAATTGTGCTACAAAATCCCATTTTCTATTTTAGAATCGTTATTTGGAAGGCTGTTTCTCTCTCCTGCTGTAAGAAGACAAATATGAAGTGAGCCTTACTGCGATGCCCAGGCAGTCTGAAGTGATTCAGGAGCCGGGCTGAGCCATGTGCACGAAGCCAAGTGCTGAATGTCTAGGGCCTTAGTCATGGGCTAGTATCATTTCTGAAGAAAATTCCATATTTTGGGAAGTAAATGTATCATTAGAAAAAAAATCCGAATAATATTTCAAAATGACCAGGCATGAAACAGAGCAGTGGATCAACAGAGAGCGAAACAGAGCAGTGGATCAATAGAGAGCTAAGCCTAGGGGACTTTCCCCCAGAGCCAGTTATACCAGTTCAGAGTTGTCCCACAAGTCTCTTCTTTTGCAAATGGAAATGGAAATGCAGAAAGGACGGGTCAGGGCAGCAGTCTGAACACAAGTGTCCTGCCCACACCACAGCTCAGTGCTGAGCTCATTAGAGTTGCTGCGCTGGGACTACCACTTCAACATAAATCAGGAAGGAAAATACAGGCTCAGACAAAGGTTGATAACTGTCTCTCTGAGCATTAAATGTAAATGTTTACACTGAAGCTAGGACACCAACAAAATTAGATACCCTTTATGAAAACAGTAAGCAATACTTTAAACCATCCTATAGGCTTATGAAAAGCTATAAATTTGTGGTGAATCTGTGCTCTGAAGTTTTGTTTATGCTACAAGTCAACTGGAAATAGGTGATGAGAGAGGAGTCCTTTCTCTGCAATTGCAGCTATTTACAGTGTGTGCTTTAATTCCTCCCTCCCCTCCATTACCCCACCTTCCATTGCAGAATTGGTGTCTTCTGCCATTTAACAGCATCCAGGCCTCGCACAGCTCACTGGACTCTGGAAGAGGATTAACCCACCTGAAGTCAGCACTAGAGATTTCAAGCAGGTGTCCAGAAGCAGATGTGCACTGTTCTCAGTAATTGCTTTCAGCTCTCACTTCATCCTTTTTGAAATTTAACCTTCATAGAATTAAATGGCATTTACCTGGGATCATCTTCAAAGCATATGGAACTCAAAGCAATGAAGGCCACAACACAGTAACTTCTCTACCTCTTCTTTCTGCTGAACGCCATTACCAATACTTCTAAAATGTAAGACATGAGGAGAGAGTGATGTTCGATATAGGGTGTTTTATATAGGCTATTTATATAGGGAAGGAGTGGTCTTGAGAGAGGCTATGACAGCTCGACTTCATTTCAGGACTGCAACCAAGGAGGTTGTACTTGGCTAGATTTTATGAACAGTGGAGTTAACTTCATTTAGCTATAGTAAGACCTAGAGGTAAAAGATTTTCATATGAATCATAATGAACCTTCATTTCCTTTATATCTGTAATGGGAATATAACTCAAGTTATTGTAAAATAACACTAATGCTGTTACTTGACAGTTTCTTCACAATAGGCTCAGTCATATTTTCTTACTTTAGCAAATATACTCTCATAGTAAAAATTGCAAAGGAAAAAGAAATTGCAGGTATGATCACAGTGATTACAGCAAAGACAGACAAGAAGAAGACCTTCATACAAAGAACGCAATTTTAAGCTTTCTTGATCATGGACTAGATGTTGCAAAATGCCTGTGAAAAATTATGCTAATAACATCTTGGCTGCATACAGCGAACAAAGCTGTCTTGTTCTCCTGCCCCCATCAGGGTCTAATCTCTGCCCCATATTCAGATGGCACATCCCATATGACTCCACTAAAATGCTAGCCCCCCTCTGGTGTGACTCATCTGGCTCCAAAATTTTGAAACTTGTGTAACTTCTGCTACCTCAAAAAGCATGAAAAAATTTAAAAAACAGTCTTTTGCATAGAAAAAAAAGAGATAGTCTTCATACGCCTAAAAACACTCGAATAGGCTTTCTAACTTCAGGGGTCCTGATATGTTACCTTAAAAAACACGGAAACTTTGAATGTCGTGTTAAAAGGGTTTCTCAAAACTCTTCAGGTTTCTTTACAGCTACAAACAATTTCTAACCAGAAATATCCAGCCAGAATGTTCTAAACCCAGATGCATTAACTTTTCAAGGAATCCCTTTCTGTGTCTTTTATTTAGATATGTCTTCTAAACTTTGATCAAATTAGCTGAAAAATATTTGCTGAAAAACTTGTCGTTTTCTGTTCTGTTTTACCTTAAGTTGACTATGCACTCTCAAATTCCATAATTAAATGTGCAGGATTTCCCTACTATTCGGGTAATACTGTTAATGTTTAACACACCTCAAATTCAGAGTCTTCTTTCTTACGACTGAAAGAGGTAAGGTAAGTTGCTTAGGAAAATAATGGGTATGTCCTTTGGGCTGGGATGAACTGACACGGTGTGTTTCTCTTCTTTCATTAATAAAGTTATGAGATCAAATAGCGAAATTACATCTCACAGCAGGTGGAAACCCAATGAAATTCTAGCTTCATGACTCCAGAGATAATTATATCATTTTCTTCAAAAAAAAAGTTTTAAACCATAAAAAACGAGCAAATTCCCAAGCAAGACACCATCTTACAGCGTAGTGCAGCTCCAGACAGCTTTCAAAGAGTGCACCCGCTCTTTGAAAGAGAGATAGAGACAGCTCTGCCATGATTTGCCCAAGGTTACTCAGCAGCTCAGTAGCAAGAGTGAAAATAAGTTTTACTTCTCACAATTCACATATAGTAGAGTGCATATAGTGCATGTATGCATTCGCATATAGTGCCTGGGGCCTCTCCGCGAGGCCTGGGCTGACAGACAGCTCTCCTGTGTGAGGTGTGCTGTGGTTGACCAGTTGTGTCACCAGATAAAGGAGTTACAGGAGGAGGTTAGTAGGCTGCGTAGCATCCGAGAGGATGAGTGGGAGATGGACAGGGCGTTCTCGGAGACTGTTCAGCTCCGGGAGTCCCCTGCCCCCACTGCAGTGGAGTTGTCAGAGGGCTCAGCACCGTGTGTAAAGGTGCATCATAACGCTGTTGAAGAGGGCTGGAAGCTGGTGACCTCTCGTAGAAGGAGAAAGGCTCTTGCTCCTCCTCAAGACTTACCCTTGAAGAACAAGTTTAGCGCCCTCCAAGCCGAGGAGGAGCTGAGCATGGCTCCAAGAGAGGCAACTGGCCTGGCAGACCCTGTGCCATGCAGGAACCCCCGGAAGAAGCGGCGAGTGATTGTTGTGGGTGACTCCCTGCTGCAGGGGACAGAGGCACCTCTCTGCCGACCTGACCTCTTGCCCAGAGAGGTTTGCTGCCTGCCAGGGGCTCGAATAAGAGATGTCGTGGAAAGACTGCCAAGGCTTGTCCATGCATCAGACTACTACCCTCTGCTGATCTTCCATGTGGGTGCTAATGACACGAAAGGCAAACTGGAAACCATCAAACGGGACTTCAGAGCTCTGGGAATGGTGGTGAAGGGTCTGGGAGCCCAGGTGGTTTTCTCCTCAATCTTGCCTGTGAGGGGAAAGGACAGGAGGAGGAGTAGACGAATTTTCCAAGTTAACAGCTGGCTGCGCCGCTGGTGTTGGCAACAGGGCTTTGGTTTCTATGACCATGGGACCCTGTTTGAAGATCAACAGCTGATGGGGAGAGATGGGATCCACCTTACCAAGCGGGGCACGCGTGTCTTTTTGCCAACAGATTGGCCAGCCTGGTACGGAGGGCTTTAAACTAGGCAAGATGGGGGAAGGGGAGTGGTATAGTGGCAGGGGAGTCAGTAAAACACCGCTCAAGTCAGGATGCCTCCAGCAGGTGCATACAACCAGGGGAGACAGCATGGGACATGGCTATGGAGGATCCTCTTGCACCTCTTCTGGGAAGCCTGCGTGCTTGACTGGCTCTCTCAAATGCCTGTATACCAATGCACGCAGCATGGGGAATAAGCAGGAAGAGTTAGAGATCTGTGTGCGGTCGCAGGGCCATGATCTCATTGCAGTGACAGAGACATGGTGGGATAGTTCACATGACTGGGATGCTGTCATGGATGGCTATGTGCTTTTTAGGAAAGACAGGCCAGGAAGGCGAGGTGGTGGAGTTGCTCTTTATGTGAGGGAGCAACTAGAATGTATGGAGCTGTGCCTCGGGGTGGATGAAGAGCAAGTTGAGAGCCTATGGGTAAGGATTAAAGGGCAGGCTAACATGGGTGACACTGTTGTGGGGGTCTACTACAGGCCACCTGATCAGGAGGAAGCCATCGATGAGGCCTTCTACAGACAGCTGGAAGAAGCCTCACGATCACAGGCCCTGGTTCTCATGGGAGACTTCAACCACCCTGACATCTGTTGGGAAGACAGCACAGCTAGGCACAAACAGTCAAAGAGGTTCCTGCAAAGCATTGATGATAATTTCTTGACCCAGGTGGTGGAGACGCCAATGAGGAGAGGTGCAATGCTAGACCTTGTACTAACGAACAAAGAAGGTCTAGTTGGAGATGTGAAGGTTGGGGGCAGCCTTGGCTACAGTGACCATGAGATGGTGGAGTTCAGGATCCTACGAGGAGGGAGCAGGGCAATGAGTAGGATTGCAACACTGGACTTCAGGAGAGCTGACTTTGGCCTCTTCGGGGACCTACTTAGGGGAATCTCCTGGGGTAGGGCCCTAGAAGGAAGAGGGGTCCAAGAGAGCTGGTTAATATTCAAGCGTCACTTCCTCCAGGCTCAGGATCAGTGCATCCCTCTGAGGAAGAAGTCCAGCAAAGCGGGCAGGAGACCTGCATGGATGAGCAAGGAACTCCTGGCAAAACTCCAGCAGAAGAAGGAAGTCTACAGAATGTGGAAAAGGGGACAGGCCACTTGGGAGGAATACAGGGACATTGTCAGAGCCTGCAGGGATGCGACAAGGAAGGCTAAGGCCCAGTTGGAATTAAATCTGGCAAGGGATGTCAAGGACAACAAGAAGGCCTTCTTCAAATACATCAATAGCAAAAGGAAGGCTAGGGAAAACGTGGGCCCACTGCTGAATGGGGCGGGTGCCCTGGTGACAAAGGATACAGAGAAGGCAGAGTTATTGAATGCTGCCTTTGCTTCTGTCTTCACTGCTAAGGCCAGTCCTGAGGAATTCCAGACCTTGGAGAAAAGAGAGGAAGGCTGGAGAAAGGAAGACTCTCCCTTGGTGGAGGAGGATCGGGTTAAAGATCTTTTGTCCAAACTTGACATCCACAAATCCATGGGCCCCGATGGGATGCACCCATGAGTGCTGAGGGAGCTGGTGGATGTTATCGCTAGGCCACTCTCCATCATCTTTGAAAGGTCCTGGAGATCAGGAGAGGTGCCTGAGGACTGGAAGAAAGCCAATGTCACGCCAGTCTTCAAAAAGGGCAAGAAGGAGGAGCCAGGAAACTACAGGCCTGTCAGCCTCACCTCCATCCCTGGAAAGGTGATGGAACAGCTCCTCTTGAAGGTCATCACTAAGCATCTGGAGGACAAGAAGGTGATCAGGAGTAGTCAGCATGGATTCACCACAGGGTAATCATGCTTGACCAACCTGATAGCCTTCTATGACGGAATGACTGGCTGGGTAGATGAGGGCAGAGCAGTGGATGTTGTCTTTCTGGACTTCAGCAAGGCTTTTGACACTGTCTCCCATCACATCCTCCTAGGTAAGCTCAGGAAGTGTGGGCTAGATGAGTGGACGGTGAGGTGGATTGAGAACTGGCTGGATGGCCGAGCTCAGAGGGTTGTGATGAATGGCGCAGAGTCAAGTTGGAGGCCTGTGGCTAGTGGTGTCCCCCAGGGGTCAGTCCTGGGCCCAGTCTTGTTCAATGTATTCATCCATGACTTGGAGGAAGGCACAGAGTGCACCCTCAGCAAGTTTGCTGAGGATACTAAACTGGGGGGAGAGGCTAACACACCAGAAGACTGTGCTGCCATTCAGAGGGACCTGGACAGGCTGGAGAGGTGGGCGGAGAGGAAGCTCCTGAAGTTCAACAAAGGCAAGGGCAGGATCCTGCACCTAGGCAGGAATAATCCCATGCACCAGTACAGGCTGGGGACTGACCTGCTGGAAAGTAGCTCTGCCGAGAAGGACCTGGGAGTGCTGGTGGACAACAAGTTAAACATGAGCCAGCAGTGTGCCCTTGTGGCCAAGAAGGCCAATGGTCTCCTGGGGTGCATTAGGCAGAGTGTTGCCAGCAGGTGGAGGGAGGTGATCCTGCCCCTCTATTCAGCCCTGGTGAGGCCTCCCCTGGAGTACTGTGTCCAGTTCTGGGCTCCCCAGTACAAGAGAGACATGGCCCTGCTGGAGAGAGTCCAGCGGAGGGCTACCAAGATGATTAGAGGGCTGGAGCATCTCTCCTAGGAAGAAAGACTGCAAGAGCTGGGCCTGTTCAGCCTGGAGAAGAGAAGATTGAGAGGGGATCTCATCAACGTGTACAAGTATCTGAAGGGGGAGTGTCAAGAGGATGAGGCCAGCCTCTTCTCCGTGGTGCCCAGCGACAGGACAAGAGGCAATGGGCAGAAACTGAACCACAGGAAGTTCCATCTGAACCTGAGAAAAAACTTCTTCACTGTGAGGGTGACTGAGCATTGGAACAGGTTGCCCAGAGAGGTGGTGGAGTCTCCTTCCCTGGAGATATTCAAAAGCCGTCTGGACGTGATCCTGGGCAATATGCTCTAGGTGACCCTGCTTGAACAGGGAGGTTGGACTAGATGATCTCCAGAGGTCCCTTCCAACCTAAACGATTCTGTGATTCTGTGATTCTGTGATTCTCCTACCGTGCTGTGCAGGCCTCACTAGTTAGCAGCTTCAGTCCAAAGCAGACTTCACTTCGAGGTGGTTTGAATTTTTGGCCCTACAAGAGGAAATCCATATTAATAGGAACACTGATAAAAATTGCAGAAACCCACTGTTAATGTGAAAACAAGGATGTAAAAATGATTCAGAGTAACTGAGGAAAAAAATGGTCCTACTAGCATTAAGCTCAGAACAGTCCCACCGATTCCAGCAAGGACACTGTGAGTAGACCCTAAAAATTGTAACTCAGGGTGCTCAACTTTCGTATGGCTTGCCTCCCCTAAAAAAAATTCCTCTCCATGTGATCTTCTGAATCAAGAAATACTTGAGAGAAATGTCTCCCCCTTCCCCCAGTCATCCCGTTTGGCACCAACTGACAGCTATGCAGTTCTGGCCAGCAGAATCCGGCAAAGTGGCTGATTCTACTCATTAAAACATGGAGTTAGACAGACCAGCTAGCAAACATTTTTATTTGACCAGTGACTTATTTTCACGGGTTATCCCCTTATTCCAAGTGAACTCTTTACCCTCCTAAAGCTTCTTCAAAGCATCCCTGCACAAAAATATATCTCTGCATTCTTCAGGGATCTGCTCCTCCTTTTAAAGAAAATATAAATTGAACTGAGTATGAGCCCATAATGCAGAATGAAGCAACTACTCAGAGCTATAGGAGCTATTGAAACAAAAGTTTGCTTTTATTTTGGACAAACATGTTTCTCTTGAAATTTTGTAGCCAAATTCAAATATACTTGCCTTAGAAGTCTGTTATTATTACAGATCTTTGAAGTTCTCCTTTGCTTGCAGTACCGGGTGCATACCACAGGTACTCGCTCATATTGAATCTTGTTTCTCACTTACTATGCTTTTTCTAGCCT
The DNA here is from genome assembly GCF_040807025.1 of Struthio camelus. Lineage (NCBI taxonomy): Eukaryota > Metazoa > Chordata > Aves > Struthioniformes > Struthionidae > Struthio > Struthio camelus. The sequence goes on along the minus strand of NC_090944.1, from coordinate 84,069,034 downwards.
TTATTTTTACTCAGCTCTTGCAGCTTTTGAGCCAAAGGCTGACAGAGCTAAAGAAAAGATTCTCCATGACTGCCATAGGTTCTGGCCATGATTCAAGATGTACTATATGGCTGCAATACACCCTGGAGAACAGATCCTTAAAATCCACGAAAGTCATATTCTATCTTATTATTCACAAGAACAGCCTTTAGCCACTTCAACTGGAAACTGAAGATGTATTCAAGGGTCACCAGTAAGTCACAAATCCTGGGAGTATGTAGGTAGACTTTTTCTGCTGGATAAAACCTCATTCTGGGAGGCTCCTGTCCCGCCCTCTTGCTCCAGCTACAGGTGCAGAATATTCAGAAGTGAAGAAGTAAAAGCTTCTGAGCTGGTGAGCAGCTTTAAATCCAAGGCATTTATTGTCCCTGCATGTATGCTTATATCTATAGTGGACGGCCGCACTGCTGCACTTACAAAGTCAGTTATTATGAAACCTATTGAACACTACATTTCCACAGTGCCTAAGCACAGCAGAGTTTAGCATGCATGTTTCTGTAATTGTAAAATATTGCAAAATTCATCGTGTTCAATCACTCACAGAAGCATGTTGCAGCTAGTGCAGCAAGGGAAAAAGCTGAGAGGGCAGCAGAAAGGCCAGTGGGTGCTAATATAAAGATGTCATCACTAGCAAACACAGATAATGACATTGCTAAGTTTAAGAGGCACCCCCTCCTCCCTGACACCATGTTGTCTTTTTTTTCCCCCTCAGTTTTCCTTCTGCTACCAGTGAGATCTCTTCTTGGAAGCAAACTTTTTATAGTGTTTTTGGGAAGTAATGTTTTAGGATTTTATTTACAGGAGCAGTCAGACTATACAACATTAAGTATTACAGATAACATGTAGGGAAGACCACTGGAAGTAGGACAAGTATTTCTACTGAGTTTGGTGGACTTGGGGTCCAGTGCTTCAACAGTCAGGGGTAGATGCTTAGTGGGTTTTGGTTAATTTTCAGGTAAGCTGAAAGGCTGCACTTTCATATTGATCTGACTACCTACAACAGACAGCCCTAATTCTATTATAAAGACAAATACTGCTGACACGTGTATCATTATGGGAAGGCTGAATTTCCAAAATACTAGCTGGAGAACAAACACTGTCAATATCAGTAATGATAAGGTATTCATGTTAAGGTATTCAATGTATTATCCAACACATTTCTTTATTACAGTTACAGAGAACCAATGAGATGTTACGCAGTGTGATTTTCTAGCAAGTGAACAGTGCATTAAATGGGAAACGGGTGATAGAACAGAATAATGGAAAGTAACTGCAGAATGGTCACAAATTGGTTGAGGTAAATTTAAAATCAAAGAATAAATATGGGTAGGCCTTTAACTAAGGATTTGGATTTCAGAAAAGCAAATTTAGACAAGCTAAGGAAGCTGATTAGTATAATGAGTTGGACTGAGATGATACAGTGACTTGACTGTGGAAGGTGACGAGTTTTTACAATCTGAAGGGCTAAACGTAACAGAAATCTTTAGTCTCAGCCAGAAGAAAAACTTATAGAAAGGAGTTCCATACTTACCATACTTACCTAAATAAATATGTGCCTGAAGAAGGGTATTAATAAGGAAAAAAATTGCAAGAATCAGGAAGGGAAAAGGACAAATCAGGAAATAAAGCTAGATTTCAAGGTTAAAGACATACAAGGATAAAAAAAGGGAACTGCCAAAAATTGATCTGAGTTATGTCCTGCAAGGGATACAAAACCAAACAGCTAAGTGCCTTTTGGGCATACTATGCAGAAGCAAACAACGAAAGAAGTGTGATTGCTAGTTCTGAAGATAGGGTAACATGTAGATTAAACCTCATGTACTTGTGGTCCCCAAACTAAAGGAATAAATTGCCTAAATTTTCCATCAGAATGGAAAAATGGCAAAGGCAAAAGCAATACATGGAATGGGAATGAGGGTATGGAAATTAAAGTTACTCCCCTGGAGAAGAAAGCGAAACTCAAGGGGGGTAACGCTTTCAAATGATCATGGCAGGGAGGAAGTAGGAAACCCCGGAAGCAAGATCTGGCACATGCTGTAGGTGCATTTGTGAGCCATGTTTAGCAAATCTGCCAAATCAAATATGGCGACTTATAAATGGAAACTCTTTATGAGGGGAATAGAAGGGGGAAACAAGATAAAACCTTTCCAAAAAAATGATCCAATTGAATATTAGCTTGTTTATTCAACTTCTGCAGCATGACGTGAGAGCAGCTTTAGAAGGAAAGGCTAAGAAAAGGCATGGAGGCAGATGCAAAGTTGCTTGCTAATGGACTGATTTAAGTAGGAACTAGTGACTAGATCTGTGTCTCCTGATGGTCTTCTTACTGTTCCTTACCTTGCTCAAGTCCAGCTAGTTCTATGAAAATCGCAAAAACAAGAAGTGTGCAAAAAACAAAAACATATAACCAAGTAAAGTATGTATTTTCTGGACGCATTTATACATTAAAAACATACTATACAGTCATTTTACCTTCTTTTTTTTTATTTCTTTCTTCGTTTTCTAGTCTCCTACAGACTGCCTCATTCTCTGTTTAGCTGGACAAAATTTTTTTAACTTCTAGTCTCGGTTTGTTTTGCTTAAAAATGTTTATTAGAATTCCTGACCAGTGTACTTCAGGGAAGGGTTCATCAGGACATTTCCCAGTGGCATTTAAACTTCCCTACGCTGGAAATATCTTTCCGGATGAATTCTAGGGGTATCTCTTCCTCTCTCTAGCTGTTGTACATCGTGTCTTGCTACTTGCGTTGTCACTGACAAATATCTTCAAGTCTGCATCAATCACTTCTTCCTGACAAGCTTATAGCAAAAGTTTATAGCATAGACTCTCTTGTCCTGAAAGGTTTTTTCTTTTTTTTTTTGTCATCGGATCTTGTATTTTTCAGCCACTTCTACCACTTCCATGCCTTCCTGTTGATATTACCATACTACTCTGTATGGTGATGCTTCCCAGGTCGGTCATTGCTGCACTTGTCCTATTTGTACAAAGGTCATGAATGAAAATTAGGATGGTCAGATTCTGTTAAGTGCCTCCTGCTACTTCATCTTCAGAAGCTAGCGACTTCCCCTGCCATCAGTTCCTGGTCATGCTGCAGTTCCCTGTGGTAATTCTAATATCCCCTATCTGACTGTAATACTGAAATCCAATATAAATGGCAATCAAAAGTGATAGATTCTGAGATCTCCAAGCACCTAAACTCTCACTGAATCTGTCAGATTGTTTCCAGCCTTTATCAGGACTTGTCTCCCTGTCTATTACTGTTTCCAGACCATAACAAATATCTATATAATGCAAATTAATAAATGTCTTTGTAGAAAGAGGAGGACTGTGGAAGATATTTAGAATATAAGAGATTTGACTGACTTGTAATGGAAGAAATGATCATCTACACCCAGAGCACCACATTATGGTAAAGGTTGTGTAGGTATAAAAGACCATATCCAGGCCAACACTTACAGAATAGAAACATTTTCTAGGTCTTCCGACTGAATATTTTTCTTTTGTTTTTTATGTCAAAGTTTGCTGAAAAATTATTGCTTTCTGAAAAGAAAACGGAAATGCTGGGAGAAAAGTTACTTGACTGTTGCACATGACAAGTAAATGTCTTTCTAGCACTAAGCCTGGATAAAACCCTGAGCAGCCTGGTCTGACCTCTGAGCTGGCCCTGGCTTGAGCAGGGTGTGGACTCCTGAGAGCCCTTCCCATCTGAATTGTTCTGTGATCCTATGAGCCTTGCCCTCTGGCACAGGCAGAAGGGCAGAGATCATATTTGAGTGTAAGTGCCATCCATGCTGGGTACAAGGGGATGCCCGCTGAAACAGCAGGCCAGCAGCTGCTGTGGGACACTGGGACGGGCTGTGAACTGGCCTCAACAACACCCTGAGCCTGCCTAATCTCCCTCCCACCTCCTTTAGGAAAAGATGTCTGCAAGGTGTTTAAGGGGCTCTACCACAACCCTGGGAGGCCCAGCTGTAATGCTATGCAGAGGCTTAACGCTACACAAGGTGGCCAGCAATGCTGAGCCAAGCCGACCTCTGCCAAATGCCCTGTCTCAGAGGACAGCACAGTATCCAAGTAAAAGGAACCCTGAGGCTATTCTGACTGACATTGTGCAATCCTCTAGCAGGTCAAAAATGCAAAGAGATGTATAAAAGTAACTTATAATCAGTCAACCCTCTGCAGAAATAGCACTCCTCCAAGAAATTCCCCTACTTTTCCTGCTTTAGAAAGCAAGCTATTAGTCACAATGTTACTGTGCAAAAATAAACTGCAGACAATAGTCCTACTGACTCCCAGGAATAATGCCCTACAACATGATAAAACCTGAAAGAATTGTTACCAAATCACAGCTCCCTGGCTGCTGCTTTTCTTGGCCTGTTGTGTGCGGCCTGAAGAGACGGTGAAATGAGAAAACTCCACTTTGGTCAAGGTAGCTCCCCTCCAGTGAGTAACACGAGGTCTGAAGCCTCCCCTCACAATCCACAGGTGTATTAAGTCCAGACATTGAAAGAAAGCTGTGGAAATATCATAATACATCCATAAGATTCAAAAAATGCATTCTGAAAGAACCAGTAAATTCTGTATTCTGCCTCAGGGAAAATTGCAGTGCATACGTTCAGAAAGCTTTCTTGAACCATTTGTAAGAGGCGATTGATCTCCAAGACTACTAAAGTCCCAAAGGTGTGTCCAAAGAGTCAGGAAAGAAGCCGAAATCAAGACCTTTTTGATAAAAGCAAAAGCAAAAGCCCTGGCTGAGAGTGTGTGTTATCTGATGTGACCACTGCCCCAGCAAGTATTTGCTTCTCTTTCGAGGGCGGGCAAGAGCATGACTGAGACTTGTTCTCCTGGAGCATGCCAGAAAAAGTGTAGCATGCTTCTTAACTGAACAAGAAAAAGGATTTAAATCCAGCTACTTTTCAAATGAGATGTGGCTTCCATAGAGCTGATAAATTCCATAAGAAAATTCTGATTTTGGATTTACTACTATTTGTTTACTACTAACTTAACTAATTAACTAATTTTGTATTACTAAGCTAAACAAGTTGTCTGGATGGCTTCAACACTAATTTCTGTCCCTTTTGCAGCTGTTCAGTGTTTCTTGGGTGTTGTTTTTAGGTACTTAATGACCCCATGGTCTCCAGCATATTGGATATACTGCCTAGACTGTATAACTAACTAATGCACAGTCAGGAGGACTCATTACTCCAAAACATTTCAGCTCATTTCAGGAACATCATTGTGACAAGCTTTGCTGTTTTAACTTTTGATGTGGCTAAAGGTAAAAAGTAAATACAAAAATACTGGCATTTCCCCACAGGCAAAAATTCTGGTTTCTCATCATCTCTAACTTTCATTAGATACATGGGAAATGAAAATGAACTCACCTCTGCAAAAGGCCTTTTATTTTGGTACAATGACAGGATTGAAGGCAAGCTCATTTTTAGCTTATTTTATTTTTCCACGTGAAATAGTAGCCAAAACCCTTTAGGTTCCTCTACCCAGTGGGGCTTCTTACTGACCCAGACAAGTCAATACTTGCAGCCTTTGTCATGATTGGCGGCAGCTATTGAGAAGGCTGTGACATCGTATCAGTTACTTATGAAATAAATATCAGGTAGAATAGGAATTGACTTGTGACCATGCCAGCAGCTCAGACCCCAACCCCTCCCTTTAATTAAACTGTCAAAACATAACATTTGAGCATATAGTGTGTGGATACCGGGGGGGTTGTCTGTGGCTCGGTGGCATTGGGCAGAAATGATTTGGCTGACTGCAAAACAAACATGCAGACAAAATCACAAAGCAAGCAGGTGAGAGCAAAGGCACAAATCCTCCTTTTCTGATCGATAGCTCTATAGCACTTGCAAAAGTGTGTGGGAACCAGGCTATAAAAAGGACTTACCTCTCTGATGGTACCTTCGGGCTGAAGTCCCTTTCCCATTCTCCTCTTGCCAGCAATAAGGGCAGCCCCACTGATCCTCTGCTGGTTTCCAGAGAGGATTATTCCTATTTATGCCACTACTCTTCAGAGGACAGGATCTTGCCATGACCCTGGCATCCTCTGCCCCTGCTGTCCTTGCTAAGTGCATGTTGACTACTCTAATGGACGAAAGCTGACTCTTGATGAACAACTTAAAATAAGTGAGGTAGAAGCAGCTTTTTGACCCTCCACATGCCGGCAGGACCTCCTCTGCCCGGGAAGCATACTGATTTTGGGGTTGGCCTTCCAGCGCACAGCAATGCCACAGGCAGTTTAGCTATATGCCATAGCCACAGAGGTTAGGAAAGCGAACACTACCCTGCTGAAACCATACGTCAGTCTGGTTTAGTTGAAGTGGAGCCTGGCCAGAACACGAAGGCTAACACTGAGCCTGTAGGAAATGGCATAGTATCTTTAATGATTAAAGGTAGGCAAAATCTTGATTTCTTGTTTTGTGAAACAGATTATACACATGCATGCAGATGGTGATTATACCTCTATGCAAAGTCTGACTGCATTCACAGTAAATTTTAAAATGTTGTCAGCTACTCACTATTGTTTCCCTCCTAGAGCCCCGATTGTGTCAGTCTATCAGATTTAGAGAGGACATTTGGTAATTATATTCCAAATTCAATTTTTTTTCTTTTTTCTTAAAATTTCCAAGCGTCTTTACCTTAAATTAAAAGAAAATTATTCCTTTTTTTTTTTTTTTGAGAAGTAGAAGCGCAAAAAAATAGCTGCAGGAAGGCATGTTTTTTGAGATGACATTGTTTTATGTAAGGAGTTTATTCAAATGCCTTGGCATTCTTTTTCAAATAGCTGGAAGGCTACATTCAGGAAATAAGATCCTAGACTGCTAAACATCCCAGGCATAAAGAGGTATCACCACCTTCCTGAGACCTACTGCTCCTTCTCAACCTTTTCAACACTGTGCAAAGGCAGTGCAGCAGAGAGGTGGAGTAAGACGTGAATGAAGGAGGAGGGCAGAAGGAAGCAAGAGAAGGAATGTTCTTTCATTTCACACTGAGCAAAGCCCCCCAAAACATGGACTAATATGGGATCATATGGATCAATAAGTATACACATATGCAGGTGGGAGGAAAATGGAATATAATTTCATTAGCCATGACCTGCAGTCTGCAATTCCAAGTTTTTTCTATTGCTGTAAAATAAGGGCAGGAGACACAATGGTAATGCGGACATGCCTCATCTTCTGGGGATGCAAATGATCATACAAATCACAGAGGTACATCTGACTCAGTGCATTAGAGGAGAAGCTCACGTGCTTAAAGCTGGTCAGCTAGATTTGTTTTCACAAGATCAGAGCACTTGACCCCTAGAATTTTCTCCAGGAAAGGTAATGCTACCCATCACCAAATAAATAAAATCCATGGAGCTAAACAGACTGCTATGTTCCTTCCAAGTAAAAAGAGGTAATTCATCTTTAGGGAACTTTTGCCCACTGCTGTAGCATTTCACGTTAGACATTTTCTGTTTCAGGCCTCAGTTTTGCTATACAAGCGGAACAGTTTGGGAATGACAGAGAGGTAAGGCCTGTAGCATTTTCTAGCGTGAAGAGACTCAGTAACACTACCAATGGAGTTGAAAGGATATCTGATTTTCTGATTTTTTTCTTTTTTTGGCTTGTTTGCAAACACTTCTTTTAAAAATTTGGAAAGTTACCTCCTAGTGCACGTGCTGGCTCTGCTGAGAAGTGGAGGCTTCAAAAAAGTTTTCTGGATGTTAAGCTTTCTCCTTAGTATTTTATCATATGTTATGTACAACAGAAAGAAACGCTTCCTTCTCCACTTCCTTTGTGGTAGCAGGGAGGCACCTATCTCAAAAAGTTTCATTGGATGTAGGGAATAAGATACTGTAAACCAGCTTTTTAGAGAGGGAAAAGGAAAGCTTAGATCTCAAGATGGAGCCCTGAGAAGTTTCCTAGTGTCTCCTTGGACTTGATTTCAGACCTTGAACTTTCAGACTTTGGAACCTTCAACCCTGAGCGAGGATTTCAGTTCAGAGCCGACAGCACGAATAGGCCCTGGGAGGAAAGCAAACTGGGGAGAGTTGCTAATATCTGTTACTTGGGATCTACGACATGGCATTTACATGACTTGGATGAAATGGCTTGAACTCACAAGCCTGTTTTTGAGGTACGGCCGTCTCTCTAAACGTGGTGGAATGGTGGAAATCTGTTTGTTCCAGTTCAAATTCAGGTAGTAGCAGAATAGTTAAATGAGTAACAAGTTTTACTAATGGCCATATTAGAAACAATATCAATATACAAGTGAGAAGGCAAATAGAAATGGCACGCTATTTTACTCTGTGGTTATCAAGAACAGGTGAAACTTTAAGGTTTAGTTGTTACAGAAATAGGATAGTTACCTCAAAGAAAGCTACAGACTGGTTTCTACCCAGGGTGCTCCAACAAGGTAAGGCTTGAGGGAGAAGGAGCATCTTTAGGTAAAATAACTAATGCAGATGGAAAGAAAATCAGACAAGCTTTTGGAGATATCATTCTTCTTGAGTGGTTTGTGCTCTTGAAAGTTGGTCTGCTTTATTAAACTATTTCAATTATTCTTGAAAAAACTTCCTATAAAACTCATTTTACTTATGTCTTTAGTCTATCCTGGCCACAATACTCCTGTGACAGACTGCCACACTGTGTTCTGTCTTTCTATGCAGACTGCACTACTGCTTTCAGATATACTGAGTAATAGAAGATCACAGTTAGCTATCAAATAAAGCAGTTGGATAGACCCTGAAAACACTAGTGTCTTCCTCCAATATATACAGAGTCCAGCTCAATAGCAGTACAATAAGATTGCCACAGTAGTTTCCATGATTAAAGCGCTTCCAGCAAAAAACCTGAAAATGACCAGTAATTTTTTTTCCCTTTAGTCATTCTATTTTATGAAGCGGTACTGAAAAATCCTGTGGTAGGAGCTTTAGGTGGGGAAAGAGCTATATGGCCTGGAGAAAAATGTGAAAAAGAAATTAAACTAGAGAGACAATGCAGAGAAGGAAAAGAAGAAAAATTTCAAATAAAAGCTGAGGAAATAAGATCGTGAAAGGAAAAGATTTTTATTTCAAAAGTTCAGCTAGTAAATTGGGAGACGGTCAAGTCAATGTTGGATATAGGCACTAAGTCAGGAGATGTGGAACACAAGTAATGCCACTTCTATTTGATGCCCCACTGCAAGACTGACTGACACTGCTGCTTTGGTGATGTTCAGCAGACTGGACTTGTTAAATATAAAAGCTAAATTTGACATGTCTGCAACCTGCACCATAGTTGTGTGTTGCTGCTTTCCACAGAGAATCCCTGGGTAATGCAAGACCATATCAAGTTTTATAGCCCTTGCAGGATCACCTCTAATTCAGTTTTCCGTAGAGCTCATCAGGAAATAACTCAATGATTTTTCTTATATTGTTGCGTTTCTGTATTTTCTTATATTTTTTGGCCCCTGTGCATAAGGGTTCCCATACTTTGTCGAGCAAAGTGCACTAAACAAATTGCAGTTAAGACCTGAGGGAAAAGATGACCAGAGTCCAGAACCAACCAGTTCATGGGAAGGGAAGTCTCAGTAGCCATCAGCAGCCAAACCCGGTGAGGAGGAAATTCCCCAGCCGGGCATAGACCATAATGTTCACATTTTGAGCAGCAGACCTGTATGATACACATAAATGCTCAGAAAGTGAGCCTCTGAGTGTCCACAAAAGCATTATCCACATTTCTACCGGACATGGCTGGCTCTAGATACAGGCAAAACAGGCAACTCTCTGGGGCGGCAAACTGGAGCAGGTAGCAATGCAGCTGTGCCCACTGCTGCCCCCTTTGCCTTTGGCTGTGCCCTGCCCGCTGGCCAAAGACACTGGTGCCAAAGGAGGGATGTATCCTCCCATCTTCTGCCGCTCTGTATCCTGGGGTCACCCCTCTAAGCATCCCAGAGACCCAGGCAGAGAGAAGAGGATGTTTGACCACATGAGGATTGCAAAGGAGGGCTTGTGCTGGCGGTGCAGGTTAATGCTATGAGCAGGGCATGGGAGTGAGGGGTCGGGGAGAGGCAGTAGCAGGTCAGAGCAATGCTGGCTGCAGGGAGAAGATCTTCTCTGGAAAGGATTTTGAAAGCACTAGATGAGGCATTATGATTTTTTGCAGAGGCATCCAGCAAAGGCTGTGGTAAGTGGCAGCTCTGATTAGGAAGCGATCTAGCTCAAGGTATAAAACTGTAGCTGTGAAAAGCTCTCTTGAAATCTCAGATGCACTGGGTGGGGAAAAAATGCAGGAAATGCTTTGTGAGGAACAAGAGCCTGAGGTGTGCGTAGCAGTGATGGGGTGAACCCAGGAAGCCTATCCGTCTCTACAGCCAAACTAGTGTGGGACACCACAAGTAGCATGAAACAAAAAGAAGCTTTGAGTTTTGAAAGTCCTTCAGCAAATCAGCCCTCCTTACTCCACATGATATAGAGCAGTTTTCTGAGACTGTATACCAGCCACACAGAATTTTTTTTAAGACTCACCCATGAACAAAGTGGTAATAGTCACATTTTCTCTCAGTGCTTGTTCTCTTATTTGAAAGCTACAGCATTTTGGGCAATGGCGCAAAGTCTTATTTAGCAGCAAAATGAAAAAAAAATTTCTTTCTGGCGTGCCCTGAAAAGTTACCTCTAATTTAAACAGAGGGGACAGTGCTTCAAGAGATGAAAGCTCAGTAAATCATTCACGTGTTGTTCCCTACCCTGCCAATGGTTATCTGTGTGACAGCTTTCACTGGTCCAAAGCTTTCCGCACCTGCTGACTGGGATGCATTTCGGCAGGTTGATCTCACCACTCCTGGTTTTGGCACATGCTCTCCATATGTTAAACGCTGTCTCAGCCTGCACATCAGCTAACATTTTGTAAGAGCTGCAGATGCCCCTGGATTAACCACTAAACAAGATGAATGAAACAGTAGGAGGCTTTACTTTACATCCATCTTGGAGAAGAACATGATGGAAAGCACCAAAATGCTGTACCACGGGCATGCCAATATATTTTTTCATCCTACAGGACCAAAGTTTGGCAATGCCTCTGGAAGAGCAAGTGCCATCTGTTTGGAGCATGCAGGGATATTGTTTTCTGCATCCCTGTCCCTTTTAAAAAAACTCTTACCCTTCTGCAACAAGCAGCTTCCTGTCCTGATTCTTTACAGTAAAAAACTGTAAATCTTCCCCACTCTTTTTTTACTGTAAAAAATAGTAAAAAGGGAATTTTCCACATATTTTGAAGGCGTACTGCAGAGCAGTTAAACATAATACTGTCAGCCTGGGTGTAAAACAGAGCGGAACATGTGCAAACAAACCCTGCAGCCCTTTGCTTCCTTTTACTTAAGTGGTGCTTTTTACATTAAGTATGAAAATGAAGGATTGCAGATATTCTACTTCAATTTTTTTTAGTATTTGAGGCAAGCCCTTCAACCACTAAAACATATTCAAACAGAGATTCTTTAATAGCTGAGGACAGATTTGAATAAGCCATTGAACAAACAAACTAAATATTGCATGATTAAACGGAAAAAGACATAGACCCATTACTAATTTTAATAAATCATACAACTTCTCATGGCACTTCTAAGCCAGAAAGGGCAAGCTTTTGCTTCCTGATTGTCTTATTTGTACCTACAAAAGGTGACCCGTATTTTGCATTTATGCATTGTTTGTGTGTGGGCTGCTTTAGCAGACCTGTCGTTATTCACTGCCATTGTTTTTATTCCATACTGAGCTTGTGCGTTTCTGTGACTATATTAGAGCACAGTGTGGGGTAATAGGATTTTTTAATAAGCCCAGGACTCTGTAAAAACCATGCATAACATACTGTCTGAAATATTTATTATACATTTATTTTGGCATTGCTTTTAAGAGAGTTCAAGGTAATTTTAATTGCAGAGTGTTTTCAGATCACCAGAATAGCACATTTTAATGGCAAATTGTTGAATCTTAATTCTTCTAGCACCGTCATTTGCAGTCTGAGCTTTTTCCTGGGGAAATGAGAGGATTATAATTATTTTTAGTATGAGTTTTCTCTGTCATTTTTCTTTTAAATCTAGACCTTCCTGTTCCTAATGTCACCTTCCAAATATAAATAGATGCTGCAATTAACATTACTGACTATATATTGTACCTGGAAATAGGCAATTAACCAAGGTGCTTTTTCTTAATTAGAGATGTAAAAATGGTGTGTTTTAAAGTGTGACATTAGTTACCTATGTAACCTTAGAGAATCAAGATAGCTGTTTAATTCCGCATTCCCGTGAACAATTTCAGAACAAAAGGGATTTCATGGAGTCCCAAGCTCAAAGCTTCTCTGAAAGTATCTAAGCATACAAAGATGCCAAGTTCATCTACACCTCCCCTAAAGCAGTGTCCACTGAAAAAGCTGGGACAGTATCCCCCTTTTCTGAGAGTGTAAATATAGCCAGATGACCTGTCCCTGAGGTGAAAAACGTTTCTATAGCTTTAGATGGTATCAGGAGACATGGCTAGCTTACAGCCAGCCCTGGGGAAAGATTAGCAACCCCCGTAACGATGCATTACTGCAAGTCAGGGGCTGAGGGCCAGTGCTGGATGGCCAGTCTTGTTTTGCAATAGAGAAATGAAATGTAGCCTGCTCGGCATCCAGCAGAAAGATGCTGAACTCAGAGAAGAGGGTACCAAGGCTGCAGTCTCAGGTCGAACGCATCCCGAAGCAGTGATGGGAGGTGTGTGGCTGGCCTGGCAATGCTCAGGGGTGTAGACTTATTTCCCTAAATGTTTCATGATAAACTGTTGAGCGCTGTGAAGCTCTACAGAAATGCTGCTTTATACTCTTTTCAGATAGCCGCCCCTTCATTCGATAACCTTTTTTTCTTCTCTCCTCATTTCCTCTGCCTGTTGCCATTCACTTTCTTCTTTCTTGGAAGCAGCAGCTTCTCTTCTCTGATTTGAATGTAAAACTGTTTATTTGCCTATAGCTGTTTCTTAAAAAGGAGAATCACCATATTTATTTTAAATGAGTGTAAATCCCCACACTTTGATTATATACAGCATGTTGAATTTTTGCATACACTGCAAAAATGAAAATGGTAGGTCTTTTTGGAGCTGCAAGGGCAGAAAGGAAAGGTTAAAATGCCTACCTGATCAGAACACTTAAAATGCAGCAAATAAATAAATTTTCTTCTTGTGCTACCTGTCTGGAGAACAACAACAACGATACAGCATTTTCACCAAGTACTGAGATATCCTAGAGACTGACATGTCACTGAAAAGGTTAAAATGACAGGTTTCCCCCCTCCTGTGCTGGACAACATCAGAATAGATGTCTATTCAATATAGAAGTCTGTCTTGATCATGCTGGCCATTAACCATAGTTGTTCATGATAAACTTGTGCCCTGGAGCATGAGATAGATATTTCCTATTAAATCTTAATGCAATCATGCAAGTCTGGAGGGAAGGAAAATCCCTCTTGTTGAGAGAGGCATATAGTGCTGCTATTACGGGACAGGGCCTTTTCACGCTTCTTGTCAGAAGCAGAGGATCTATCACAAGGAAGCTAATAGTTTTGGTATATTATTGGAATATCTTTAAAACTCTGGCTGTAAACTAAGGGCTGTGGAAACAGAAACATTTGCTTTAGCCTTTTTATTGTAATTCAGAAATGATTGAAGTGGCTTTTGAGTTTAGGCAGGAATGAAAAGTAGATATTGATCCCCCAAACACAATATAAGAACTGCATAAGGTCAAAAGTTCACTTAGCCAACTGTTCTGGTTCCATCAGCAAACAGTAGAAGGTGCTTGTGGAAAATGCATGTGAAACAGGGTAAATAAGGCATGGGCCTTTCCCGGCAGATGTTCCAAGCCTCCAGTGTGGAGTTTGCATCCAGTCTGTCATTCTTTATCCATAATTACTTTTCATTTTCTAATTTCATAATTTCATTTCATAATTCATATTTTTATTTTTTTATTCATTTTCCAGTCATTTCATTCATAATTGTTCTAGTCAGCCACCAAACTTCTACTGCTCTTGAGGTATCACATCCATCCACAGCACAATCCAGCTTTGTAAGGCTCCTCTTTTCAATTCAGAATGCTGTTTATCATTCCATTATTGTTTTCCCAGCTCAGCATACATAAGCTGCAAATAAATAATGAGCCAGAAAGATGAATTCTGGGACCAAGAAATATATTTTCTTTCAGAGCTTATGGATTAAATAAAAGAGTGAGTTCCGAAGCTACTTTTTTGAAAAAGTATCATACAGTTCTTCATTTCTTGCCTAATTTACTACCTGAAAAGATGAGCCCATGTGTAGGTCTTGTCATCTGGTGCATTTGTTTTAGTAGTTAGTATAATATTAATTGACTTTTGGGCAATGCACATTTGTTTCACAGCCAGGCTCCCTTATTTATTATTTGTTCTGGTTATTACTATACTATTCTTGCAAGCCGTTTGAGGTCAAATTTCAATACTCTTACTCTTGTTGAAGTCAGTAAGCTCACCTGGGATAAGGAGCTGTTCAATTTATGTGAGGTTATCAAACTCCCACCTTTGTGACCAGCCTGAATTTAGGAGGCAGGTCCTTGCAGAGGCAAGACAGCAAAGCAAGACATGAAAGATGACAAGAACGGGTGATGCCGCTGAACTGGATCGCAGCAGCAGGAGCAGGGAGCAGGGCAGGCAGGATTTCACTGCACCAAAGGGTGCACAGAGCTCTAGTGTAGGTTCGATGAAAGAAAGGACCAAAGCACGGGTGATGGGAGGAAGAGGGAAGCATGACGGGAGATCAGAGGTGGGAATAAGTAGAAAAGAAAAAGAATGAAGGGATGACCAGCGTTTTTCCTCACCTGCCACTGGCTCCCGCGGTGTCTCCAGCAGCCCTGGCCACTCCAGCTGGCTCCTCCCAGAGACTGCCCTTGCTGCAACCAGCTCAGGTCTGGCAGAGCATCTCCCCTTTCGCTCTCAGCCTGGGGCCACAGCAGAGCCTGGCAGGGCACAGCCCCTGTCTCTCTCACACCATGGCCCCCTCCCCCCCCCCCCCCCCGGCGTCGCCTCCTTGTCTTGTTTCAGGTGAGGGATCACATTGTGCTGCCACTTAGATTTTAATATAAGCAATATAAGTTAGTGGCATAGGACTTTATCTTTTTTTGGAAGAGAAAGTGGGAGGGATGGTGTTCAGAAACAAATTGAGCCAGTAGTAGCTTAAAGACTATGTTCAAGCTAAGTCAGAAAAAGCCTTGATTGCCTGTGTAATAATTTTGTCCATATAATCATTACTTAGCCTCTCCATAAGGCTGCAGGTTTCCCTTTAAAGCACATAATCACACACTACTTGTCCATCAGACACGTGCCTTACTCAGCACACAGACTGTACTGCACTCAGGAGGCGAGTCAGGCTGTGCTGGGCAGTCTGCAGGCCCATAGGCTTTTTGCAGACATAAGAAGGTGATGTGAGGAGCAAAGGGGAAATAAAGCGCAGCCTCATGGCCTGTTAGAGAGTCGGTCTGTACCCTTGCCCGTCTCTCCAAGCTCCTGGATGATTATGACTTCAACCAGAAAATATCACAGTTGCCCGCTAATGATGTGTTGATTGTATCTGAGATGTCCTGTTTTGCAGGGATGCAAGCAGGAAACGCTACCTTCTGTTTATCTATTAAAAGCTACCTGACATAAATGAATGAATTATTACAGGCAGATTAAAATCTTGCCTATTATCCAGGAAGGGTATTGTGCCCTTGTTTGCTAGCTGCAAGGAAACACAGAAACACGATATTTTTAGGTTAGGATGTTCATAGTTGCTCACTAGAAATATTTTGGTTATTAACTAGCAATGAAGGTAAACTGTAAGAGTAACCATGGAAGTGAGTGAAATGAGTAGCCTATAAGAATATATGTTAACATATTGGTTAGGTATAAGCTAGGTAATTCTTGGAAAATGAGTATGCAGTATGGATGAAATGAGATACAGGAGGTGTGTTTTAGGAAACGGCTGCTGGGAACGTTCCCGGGGCAAGGTTTGACAAGGGTCACCAAAAGGGAAAGTGGTAAGCATGGAGATAGATTACAGGTCAAAGTTCTTCTTACCAGGCTGCTGTGGTCCTTACTTGATGGAAAATGACTGCTTTATGTTAGTAACAAAATAATTTTAACACATACCTCAGCTTCTCCTGCTGTAACCCTGTGACCACTTCTACTGATTTTAAAGTGATCATTTACTAGAAGGAATCTAGCAAAAGTGACTAGCATTTACTTGACCTTATCTAGCCTCTGACTGACAGCCAGCAATACATTCTTTGTTTTCTAGTGCCCAGAGAGCGACAATTATATTTACAAGGTCAGGAGCACAGTACAGTCACAGCAGCAAGTGAAATCAATTGCAATTCTACTTTCAATATATGAAGTGTTATAAGATGCTAAGGACCTTTGAAAACTGGGCCCAGGAGACCTAGCGCTCCTGATCACCTAGACTGTAAACTTTTAATAGCTATACTGATCACTTTGACTTTAATTGCCTTTTGCCTCAATATCCCAGCTGCAAAATTGAGGATGACAATATCAGTGAGTTCTACCCAGACGCTATGACAATAAATGCATGCCATGTTCAAACACTAAGATGAGGAACCCAAAATGTCCACAAGGAAAATGATAATTCTGTACTCAATTCAGGGCCTAAACAGAGCAATGGATGAGAACAGAAGGAACGTACTAGCTAAGAGAGTTCCTCTGGAAAAGAGGGTGGAAGATCACACAGGTAAATCTACCATCACAAAAACGCATGAGGAGGCAGCTTCACACACCAGTATTTCCACAGTCTCTAAACTACTGCAGCATTGTTCCTTAATTTCGTGTCATGTTTTGGACACAATAGACACCTCTACCTCCATGGTTTCCTGGGGATTTAGGAGTGTTTTGTGTACGTTTGCACAAGACAGAAAATTTTAAAGTTCTGCATCTTTAAAAACTATTTGTCCAGAATTTATTCTTTGTGGGGAAAAGTACATAGTTCAGCAGTCAGGAAGGAGCTGTTGCAAGACGCAGAACTTTACATGATTAAATATTTTTTTTCATTTTCTTTTTTTTTTTTTAACTTGCCACATATTTTTGACAAGACAGCAAATAACAGAAAGAAGCAGCTGTTTACTTTTGTTTTTCTCAGTCCTTTGTACACTTCAGGAGAAGAGAGGAACTATTTCGTCTCCAGTAGCCCTTGACCCTGACACTCACAGGTGTCTAGTAAGTGCAGTTTAGTAACTTTGTGATGCAAGTCACATTATGTACTGGTTTGAGCAATTCAGTGAATGGAGAGAAATTAAAATTAGTTACAAGGTATTTTTACTGAGGAAATTATTGCATAAAATTGATTCATTAGCAACATCTAAAAAATTAAATAGAAATAAGCATAAAATCATATATTTATCCATATATATATATACACATATATTTATATTTAACAAGGAAAATGTAATATAATTGGCAGGGTATTTGTTTGCTCCAATAAGGAAAACCAAGCTCAAAGCCTACAGGATTTTTTTTTTTTGTGCAGGGCTTACATACTGTTGAGTGTAATATAAGAGTAGAAAACAGTCAAATATCACAACAGAGGTCCTAGACAGGAACTTTATTATTTATTTATGCTGTAAATCACTACATAAGTCCCATCAGTTGGGGTATGCAAATGCTGTATGCAAAAAAAAAACCATTTTTGCTGTATGCAAAAAAAAAACATTTGCTAGCGTTTCAAATGCCTTTCTGAATTAAAATATGTGGAAAAACAACTGACCACCAAGCTCAACCTGTAAATGTGTCCTGTAAAGTTATTAATAAAGTCATTAAAGTTATTAATACAGGTTCATGTAATCCAGGGAGTATTCAATGGTGAAAATGAACCTGAAGGATTCACTTGGGATCCCAAGTTAGCACAGCAAACAGAAAAACTCTGAATTGTAAATTGTATTTGATGCACTTGACACCTGATGGAGTGACACGGCTGTCACGGCTGTTGGCCAGGAGCGAGGAAGGATCACGTCCTTCTCCGACTTTGCTGGGGGCAGGGGAAGGGCAAGGGGGAACCACTCGTGTGGCAAATGCTGAGAGCTGGAGAGCTCAGACAACCAGAAAACAGACTGGCTGGCAAGGACACCCACCTATTAAAATCCAAGCTGCTTCTAAAGTCCCAGGTTTTTCTTCATCCCTTCTCTTACACTTTATTTCTATCCCATTCTACTTTTTTCTCTCTTTCTTAGCCTGTCATTTGTGTTTTTTCCTAGTCTTTCATCTGTTTTTTTTTTCATACTTAACAAAGTGAGATCCTTGTGACACCTGAGCAAAGCAGGTGCTCACCGGGAGAGACCTTGCTGTAGCCTGAGAAAGAAGCTGTGGGGGGCTAACAAATTATTCTTTGAAGAACTTCGCTGAATGCATAATAAAAGGAAGGGGTGAATTTTTCCAAAGAAAGCTCATTTTGAAATTTGCCTTTTTAACATTCACCAGTGTTTAGAAAGGACATTGACAGCAAAGGCGGGCGAGAGCTGATCAGCACTGCGGCGACTGAGAGCTGAACCAGCAAAGTCTGTTCTGCATCAATCTCAGCAGGAGTTTGTGAGTGTCTTTGAATTTGATCTTGCATTGAGACAGGAGAACTGGAATTCATTTTGCCTTCTATCTTTTTCCTCTCCTTGTTTTCTGATGTAAAGAACGCCATCTAATCTTTTCTCACTTCTTTCTGGGCTAAGTTTCCTCCTCCCTAAGTGTTTTCATTCCCTCCAGCCTTAGATACTTACCTATGGCAATTTGTAATAGTCTATTACACTGTGCGGCCTCAGTTCAACAGAAAATGTGTTTAACTCCTTTCCCATGCAGCAAAACCCTTAAGGATATGTTAATAGTCAAGCACTTATGTTAGGACTTTTTATTCAGTGAATAAGCCAAATAAACCAACTCGGAAAAGTAATTTCTGCACAGTTAGGCAATAAAGTACTTTTAAACGTGTTATTCAAATATGGTCAAAAAATAATAAATAATCATAATCAAATTACATTTTCAACAGTATTTTACTACGCTGCTACAATTTGACAAAAATATTTTGCATCATGAAATATATTTTTGTAAAACAGGAAAGTGGTTGTATGCTGCAGTTTATTTCAGAAATAGCATGTTCTCTTAGCCAAAGATTGCATGATAAGACTGTGTAAGTAGAAAATAATTTTTCCCTAGGCTCTCCTTCAGTAAAAAAAAATCTATGCCAAATACAGCACAGACAGCCAGTCCTGATTTCAGCTGGTCTACTCACATAAGTGAAAACGACTTTCTTGCATAGCACCTACAGCATTGGGTCTTCAGGTATCAGGCTATGAGAACTTCACAGGAAACAGAATAGCATGCTGCCTTTCTTGCATCGCCCATATCTGTACAAATCCACATGGATAATTTGGAAATTCATAAGCCAGTTTCATACATGGATGAAAATATCGTGCATAGATGAAATTCTCAAAATACGTGGAACCTATTCCCTGTAATGGGCATCAAAGTAGCATATCTTATGGCTGCCCCAAACTTTATTTTCCAATAAGTCTTTTGACAGGACTATGCTGAATACCTGTTCCTCTCACACCAGCCTTACAGACCTTCAAAAATCACCTACCAGGGACCTCTGTGGCAGCTTCTTATTCCATATATTTAGCCAGGAAGACTGTGTCTAATTCTGTTTAAAGAGTAGCGAAAATGATGATGATCACTTCCATGACACTTGACAACAACTTCTTAGTAAAGCCATCAGAGCCATCAGATAAATGTGTAGTTTAGTATCCAAAGTAATTTCAGGCATGAAATTACTATTCATGCATACTATTTACTCAATTGCCTATAAAAAATCTAATCTGTTTTTGGCCTATTCTATCAGTCAGTGCTTTAGAAACACTGATTACATTTCTTCTGCAAAACATATCTCATGTCCATCACGCTGACACTTTTTAAAATATCATGGTTCAGGCTACTGTAAGATACCCAGAAGTGGCCAAGATCAGCAACCGTTTTTGAAGGGTACCATGCAACTTATTTTCTTCTATTATAAAACCATGGGTATTCTTAGCCTTATACTTTCATAGGACTTCCATTAAAAGTCTATTGTCTTTCCTAAAGATAAAATAAAACATTTAAGAGCACAGAGAAAATGCATCTCTGAGCCATCTTGCTCACTGCTGAGATATATGTTTTGTATTTCTCTAATGTTCCCATCATGAATTAGCTGGAGTCAGTTAAAGACGGTAATCAGAGAAATACTGCTTTCCATTTCATGTAGGAGAGATTCAGTATATGGAAATTAGAATCCAGCAGACACTCAGAATGAAAAAAAGAAGAAAGCCAGACACAGACACATATTTCAAACTCCCAAATTTACATAGCAAAAAAGCAGCCATAGGCAAATAGCCTTGTAAATTCAAGATATCTTGGTTTTATTCTGTGACACTGAGCAGATCTTCTAGTTGCTCTGCGTCTCCAATACTTTTGCTCCATGTTTTCTCCTTTAAGCTGTCCCTTCTGTAGGGGTGAGAGTACCTTCTGGTGCATGTCTAGACCAGCAAGGTCCTCAGTATTGTTTGGCAATTTCTTTCACAAAAAATAGCTTATAATGAATTACTAAACCAAGTATTTTGAGGATTGTACGCTACACAGGGTAGGAAGTGACTCTCCTCTCACTGATATGAGTGTTGCATAAGAAGTCAGCCTACTTCCACCAGGGCAAATAGAGACCACGGAAGAAGACACAGCATTACAGTGTTCCCCTTATCCTCCTCTTGGCGTTCACGAGCTAGTGATGACGCTTGTATCTCTGTGTTGCGCTCAAAAGGGCTATGAAGGTGAAGGCTCTGCTGAGAGGTCCTCCTGCCTCTGGCTGAAAAAGAGTTGCAGAAGAGCAGGACTTTTGGGGGTAGCTCTTGCCTGATTTATTAAGTAGCAAGAATTTAGAAGTTTTTGATATTCTTTCTTACACAGAAATTAATAATGAAGGGTGCAAAAGTGTATGTTTTCATTTAGTCCCTTTTCTAAGCAGAGTGGCTAAATTCACTTGCAGTCCATCCACTTGTAGCAAAAAGTCAAGTTCTTTCCATGGTCTTTTATCTTGTTTCAAAGACGATTGTTTGCTTCTGCCAATTTATAATTGCACAGAAAGGCTGGTGCCTGTGAGCGTGAAAGGAGGTTTTCTGTCATTATGTCTAATGGCTATTCTGCTCTGTTGCTGATTATTCCATTTACCTCTGATGTCTGCTGCTACAAGACTTGCAGCAGCTCAGTGCTATTTCTTATATGCCTTTCACAGAATCATTTGTTTCCTGTTCCAGAAAAACATCAACATCTTAATGCAATTCATTCCTCTGATTAATGAGAAGTAAATCCACCCATTTTTCTCGTTTTCATTCATTTTATTCAATAAGCTACAGTTGTAGGTATCCAAGAATATGCGAATTTATAATACCCCTGGAAATTGTAATTGCCACGTGGAAAAAGAAAGCTTTTTTTATCTAATTGTTCTCACTTTTTCCTACCATCTGCAAAAGCAAATCAAGGCATTGGGGAAAAGAATTTCGAAATAATCAAGCATTTTTGGCAAAGTGATATTTTGCCTCTGTGCACTTCTTGTGACCCATCACAAAGGAGCTGCTTTTCGTCTGCCACAGATAAGAGGTCAATCATTGTGAAATACAAAAGATGACACCCTTTTTGTGAAGGTCCAAGGCTCTGCCCAAAACACTACCATGACCTTCGGAAACTATAGACTAAAATTCATATTCTCCAACCAAACCATTTTGAAAGCCCATCTACTCAAATAGTCTTCACCGAGAAAGAGTCTTGAATTAAGTGATTTCTTAATATATGTGAAACAGGTCAAAACAAGCCCCCGTGTTTATGGATGCAGCGCCACGGACTTCAGTGGAGAGATGTGTAGTTACACGATATATATATACACATACATACATACATACATACACACACACATATATATATATCAAACAAATATATATATATATTTGTGTAATCCAGACAGTCAATGCTGGTGAAAAGTATGAGGTTGCATTTTAACTTTCTTCCTGACATCCTAAAGGTTTGAATTATAGTCTGCAGCTGTAGGCAGTCCCCATCCCCCACCTTTGGTTTTAGCAGCCAGTTTTACACTTAAAAGGAAGTTAATTTCTTTGAGCCTTAGAGATAAAGCTTTTTGCTTGAATTTTAGCAGGAAGAACTTAACTATCTCTTACTGAATAAGTAATGATTCAATACATCTTAATCAGAGTACATGTCCTTTAGAGACTGAAGGTCTTGTGAAATTTCTCCTGCAGCCAGTTTGTAATGTCTCTTTGACAAAGTTCAGCACTTGTTTGGTACAGTTGAAAATGCAGACTCATTTTGTCATCTTCTCCCTCACATTTTCTCTGAAGAACAGAAAGTTGTTATCCCAAATCTCTTTTCTCGTGTAGATGCATATTTAATATATAATTTCTTATAGCAATTTTACTCATTATTTGCAACCTCCTTTCTTTTATGGTCTAATATATTACCCAGCCACTGTTGATCCACTGGAAACCTTTTATACTGTCTTCCTATATAATTTGCCTCAAGCTTAGTACCTTTGGCCCCAGTTTTCTATGACAATGGAAACACCTGTTCAAGTGCAAAGTCTAGTGAACAGTTTCTCAAAAGACAGTTATTGAAAGATAACTCAGTTTTCAGCATTTAGTATGTTTACCTTGTTCCACCTGAAGAACTTTAATTTTCTTCTCTAAGGAGTTCGTCTCTTAATTAGCTCATCTGTCCACTCTTATTGAATGAAAAATAATTAACCCTCTAAAAGCATTTTTTCACAACATTAAGGGATTTTATCAGATCCTCTCCTTTATTATGGGGTTTCACTGTGAATCTGGTAATTGGCAAAAGGTATCAGCACGTCACTCGTACAGGCACCAGCAACTCCTGAATCCAGCGTGCTGCAACAGCATCTGAGCACCTGGCAGCCTAAAACCTTCTGTGAAAAATAGCTATTTCTGTACAGCAACTCCAAATCCAGGTGAGCCTAACAGATTTGCTTCTGGATAAACATCATCATGCAGTAAAATGATCCCATGCAAATGAACAAGAGACTCAAAAAGACAAATTTTGCTATGTGAGGGAATAATCTGTCACTCACCCTCTCTCTGTTTTACTGCTGCTAGTGGGCCTCGTATGGATTTTGCTGGCATGAGATGTGAGATCCTGGTAACTTTGAGTAGGTATTTTTTTAAAGGCTAGATAATTTCAAGCAATCATTAACGACCTCTTGCTGCGTAGCATGCTGAAATAATAAGGGTAATTGAATATCATGCTTCTGGGTGTAAGCTAATTGCCTGCAGGGCTCTGGAAGGATGATTCTTCCCTGTACACTAGCCAGCGTAACTGCATAGGCAATAGGCATTATGGGAGCCTTCCACCTTCCTCAAGAATATCGCTGCAGAAGGCAAAGTGTCAAGTTCGATGAAGTTAGATGAACATATGATTTAATCCAGTATGGCAAGTCCTCTGTTCCCATAACATCATGGTGGACAATCGATTGGGTTGCAGGATATGCACCTGCCGTTGTGAAATGAGGTCCTGAGTAACCTGGCTCATTACTTTTAACCTGAAATGCCAGCAAAAGCCCCATCTCAAAATGCTGATCTCTATGGCAACCTCCATGACAAGTATTGTTCAGTTGTGAATTAGTATGTATTTATGCTTAAATGAGAACCAGGAATGACTATTCCTGGTTTTACAAGCACACACCCTGAATCCCTTTAATCTTCTCTGTGTGCTGCTGAATGTCAGGTAACGGAGAGGCACAGTGTGAGCTCAATTAGTTTAAAATCTTATCAGTGTAATTGGGCAGGATGAGCTGTATTAGCCTGCCAAATAGGACTCAACACTTTGAAGTTATTTACTGAATTTTATATTCTTCCAAATGCAATTAATTGCATAACCATTAGCAACTAATATTAATTAATTAGTGGGGTTCCAGCATAATTGCTGTGATAGGCATCAACAAATGAGTCCAGCGAGATGACTGGAAGGTAGGGAAGGGGACTGCCACCATGAATACCCAGTCTCCTCAGCAGATCGACTGACTTGCAGATCATGTTCAGGAATGATTAAAAAAAAAAAAGGCCAGGGCTAAAGATGACTTGAGAGTACATCCTCGCACACACATGGCCTCAGCATGGAGATGCTATGTGTTATGGAATCAGAACAACCTTGGTGAAAACAAGACCCTCTAATACCTATCTACTTGAATGACTGTACTACTTGCTTCTGTGTTAAACAACCAGCATTTCTCTGACTGCAACGAATTTCAGTCCATCAGACTCTTCTCTACTAGCTAAAGATTATCCCCTGTCATTTAAGCCAACTGGGGCCACATTCTTTCCGTTTAATAAGTCGGTTGCTTTGGAGGCTATTGGCAAAGGACCCATGACCATGCTTGCCAGCACACCACTGCTCCGCTTCCTCCCATTCCCCCTTAGAACAGCCCATGCATTTGAAAATCAGGAGATCTTTAAGCAGATCAAGTTCCCATGTCAAAGGTACATTCTGGGCACCTGCACTTGCTGCCTTGCTTTTTTGCAGAGAACAATGCAGAAGCTGCACAAAAATTATATCATTAACCATGCAGTTGCTGAGTCAAAGTCCCAGAACGCTGCTGCTATTGTGCCATTAGAAATGGCATCGTTTATAGTGGATGCCATAAAAAGTAACCCCTGAATGTCTGTGGCTATCTCAGGTCCTGAACCACCTTATTAACTAGAAAAGGCTATTATGATCCTGATCAGTTTGCTGAAATGTGTCCACCATGCATTAACAAGGTACGGCTATTATGATTAAAAAGAATTCAGGAACAAGCATTCATTTGGCATGCATTCCCAAATCGGGCTATCAGCAGATCTCGGTTTCAGCAGGATGAGTAAGTGAGTTGATCACCACCAGTGCTCACTGATTTTATCCAAGGACGTAAGCACCTCTGGGATTCAGCAAGCATCTTCTAACTAAGCAAACTGAAAAGTGTCTAAAAACTAGTGGGTATTGGTCAAAATACTAGCTACAGATCTGAGGAGTCAGACACTCCTCATATAATACCTGCAATATAAATATGTTTAAGGGTAAGGCATGAGGTGAATTGAGATGTGTTATGGTCAGAAAGTGATATTAGAGGAATATTCACTTTTAGCCACATTTTGATCTAAAGGTTCCCTGCTGTTTCTACTGGATTCTGCTTTGCTTCTGTCCTTCATTGTGGGACAGTGTTGTTATACACAATTAAACACATTTCCAGTTTGTGCTCCTGAGACTGTGGCAGGTGTACTTCAGTAGAGAGTGAAGCCCGACCAGATGGATAGAAGGTGAGGTGCTGTCAGCCCTTTGGGATAGAAGATGCTACAGAAATGCACATGGATCTTAACGTTTATAAAGGAAAATAATGTCCTGACATGCTGATGAAAGATTAACTCAGAAACCTCTAGTCCTCCCAAAATTAAAATCTGGGATGACTGATACAGGTGCACTGTCTAGCACTTCGTCTTTTTAATCCTTCTTTAGCTTTTTGTTTCTTTGTTTCTTTTTTTCTTTTCTTTTTTTTTTTTTTTTTGGTAAGAAATCATACTAATGTAATCTGAATAAGGCAAGTCATCTTCCTTGGTGCTCAGTGTCATTCTCCTCAAGCTATTTAAAAAAAAAAAAAAAGAAAATCCCACTTTTAAAAACATGAAAAGTGGACCAGTTTCTCTGAGACGGAAAAAGATCTTCAAGAGCCTCGCAAAAAACCCTCTTTAAAACTGTCACTTACATCCTTAAAAATGAAGCCCTGCAAATCAGGCTGTTCAAAACCATATGCAGGTGCTGCACAGTTTTTACTCAAAGACCAACAGAAACTGCAATGACTCCAAAATTCAATAAATACGTAGCAAGGGAGCACTTGAGAAGAGAAGGAGAGAGGGGGAGAGAGCGATGAAGTCAAGCTACTTTGGAAGAGGTGTTAAGAGAAGCATATTGAAAGAACATGAACACTGTTACGCCCGTTCTTCTAGGACTCCCAGTTCTGAATATTCGTAATGAAGAAGGTACTGATGCATAGATCAACATTTAAATCTAAAACATTTTTGGCAAAGAGCCGCTATTGGCTTTGTTTTTAACTTCCCTTTTTTTATGCTATATCTATTTCACATGTGTGTGTTCTACTTTCGTATAGGCTAAATGTTGAAAAATCCATAGCAGTGCTAAACCCTTTGAGATCAACGAAACTTTTGACCTGAATTACAAAGCAAGATATGATTCTGTATCTGTCTATTAGTCTTTACGATCATCGTTTCCTGAGCAAAGCAACTACCTGTGGCACGGTGTGATTTCCCCAAACCCAGCAGTGAGCAGCTGCTCACCTCACCGGTGCCAGCCAGGTCAAAACAAATGAGTAGTTCGAATAGCTGCTCACCTGTCAGGTTTACAGCTTTGCCCTTTGTATACATATTACAGTAAGGATTTCCCGTCAGTCAGCTTCACATTCTTTACTAATTGACTATGAGCAGATACAGACAAAGGGCAGTATGCCCAGGAATGAACACTTGGAGCATGACAAATATTGACTGAAAGAGTATATTTTGGAATATTTGGGGCTTGCTTGTTTTTTTTCCGTAAGCACTGAGACACACTCAGTGTTTGTCTTCCTGACATCCGCACTTCCTTTACAGACATAACATTTCACTGCAGCAGTGAAAGGAGCTCATTACAGGCAGCTCTAGAGACAAAGAACAGAAAAATTTGCCCCTGCCCAAAACCGTACAATGATTTCTGGGCTTCCACAGGTACATATTTTTAACTTAGTTTCAGAGACGCAAACAGAACAAAGGAAATAAATCTGGTGCTGCTGAGGTTAATGTCCTGAGGTCGCAGGGGACAGAGGATGAGAAAGGATGAAGAAAAAACCCTGCTCTCATAGCACTTCGTGCCCTGGGGGCCACATGGCCCTGGCATGGCTCTACTCAGCCAGGCAAGCTTACACAAAAGGCCCTTTTACTTGGTCTCTCAGGAACTTGCCCTTTCCATGGCAGAGTGTTTTCCTCGCAAAATGTTATCTGAGCTCCCCTGGGCGCTCTTGTCAAGATCGACCCATAAGAGAGTTAATCACAGAAATGATGTGAGATATGAGGCAAGCTGCAGGGGCGTCTCATCCTTGCTTTCTTTTTTATTAGCTTACAGATGTTATAATGTGAAATATTATAATAGGAGAATGCATTATTTCCCCAGGAATACCTCAGGTGGAAAAGTAGAAGATAATATTGCTGAATTTAAGAAAAGTTGCCAGTTGTAAAATGGCCACTTGGAGGCTAAATGGCTACTCTTTGCCAAATGCAAAAGCATTATGGCATGCTGTAAAAGAACAAACCCATGGCAAGGGCGGATTGTAATCATCACTGAATGTAACATTAAAAACAATAGAATCTTATTCTGTGGCTTTCTGTATTCCCCCTATGTCATGCATATTTTCAGGTCAGCAAGACACAGAGCAAAATAAAAAAACAAGTCGCATTTTGTATTTGCAACCATATGTAGGTAGCAGAATTAGATGGATATGTGGGCCACAGACTTTTTTATTAGGATTCCACAAACACAAGGATCTGCACAGCTAGAGCCTTTTTTTCACCACCTTCTTGGTGATGCTGGGAACATTTTGACAAATTTGCCAGCCCCTTGTCTCCACCATATACACACACACACACACACACAAAAGGATTTGCATATTTTCTTCTCCTCGTATGCTCTACCTCACTTCCATGCCTCTCATTTCCTTTCCAAACTACTTTATCCGGTCATCCCATTCTTAAATAATCAAATAGCAAGCTTTCTTTGAGGTTTCCCTTTGCCTGTCTGCCCAGACACAGAGCAGGTCAGCTTCATGGGCAGGAAGCAGGTCGAGGTTCTGCCCTGTCCTCCAAAATACACTGAGGGGAGGTTGACCAGGATTTCTTCACCATATCCCCAACACATTTTGCTACAGCTCTCAAAATCTTACTCATGTTAGGAGGCTTGTGCATTTTTTAAGACCTAATCTGCCTCTCTTTTTGTGCCAGGCTGTAACAGCTGACATTTCTATAAACTCTCCTTAATGCTAATCCCTGCTGACTGATCCAGCGGCATGTCATGATGAGTAATGGATTCTGTACCCTGACTTTGCTCGATTTTTCTTCCCTTCGCTCTCTCCAAGGGGAAGACATGCACCATGCGAGGAGCCTAGGCTGCTAGTGTCTAAAATGCTGCTGCAGCAGGCACTTGACAGCTTGGGCCCAAGATATTTAAAGATCATTTATAGCTCTGAGGTGAGGTGCTGGTCTCTGCTGGAAGGCTGCTGTCAGATATGTTCCTCTGGCATGAGCCGTTTTCCACCATAAGGGCACGGCCTGTCTGTGCAAGACAGAGCTCTCCCAGAGGCCAGATTGCAAATGTGGAACAAACTCCCACTGCAACGGAAAAATCATCCCTCACCTTGACATCTATTTTTAGGTCATGATTTTATATGTCCTGTTTTTCATGAATACATTTCCTGAGGGTCTGTAGCCTACTTCAGAATTTCCCAACTGTGGTACAAGCTGTGGAAGTACTGTGGAAGTAGATGAAGAGTGCCTGAATTAAGGTAAGGTGAAGGTATGTGTCTTTCTCCTTTCCCTTTCATTTTCCCCCAGAGCTATCATTTTCGGAAACCCACCATTAAACCAGAGTTTTCTATGACCACTCTATGGCTGGCAGTACTTTCCTCCTTTAAAATTGTATTTAAATGATTTGGTCATTTGTGGAAAAGAAAAAAAAAGAAAAGACAAAAGGAGAAAAAAAATTATTTTCACTACAAATCTATAATCTTCATTCTGAACTACATCTTTTACTAGCAGTTTTTGAGTGTCTTATATGGAGGAAGGAGAGGGGGAAGAAAGAAAGTATTTCCCACCTGGAGAGGCAGTATCCAATCATATCACCCTTTCTCCCTTCCCTAAGATATATCTTTCTTCCCTCCATCCTTTTTTCCTAGCAAATGTTTGCAAGCTGTAGAAAAAAACACAGCCTGCACATGCACCTTTTTTTTGTCTCTCCCTACAGACGCCAACCTCAGAAGGGACTAGGATGAGATCCAAAAACACACTTAGGTTCTCGGGAGCCAGTGGCGCCAGCACAGAGCACTTCCAAACCTTCTGTACGTTAGTGACTAGGGACAGGATTTACAACCCTGCTTTATAGATGCTTTATAGAGATTAGGTTTCATAGCACAAATGTCACTCACTAACTGTAGGTGTCTTAGAGGCTGATGCGAGTATACACTACCACTTCTCTCATTTCTTCTGAGGTGGCAGAGACGATAGCGATTTTGCGTAATAGCCTACTCATAAGAACCCTTGTTTTGGAAATGAGCATCAGATCCGCAAGTCCCTTTACCAGTAAGCTATAGGTTAGGCTGCAGTATAGTGGGACAAAGTCCTTCCCCACCTCAGCTTCATGCTAGAACAGTACCAGCATGCAAAAAAGATTCAAAGTTTCATTCGGCCAAAGAGAGGGAAAGCCTGATGGAGAGGCTGGCTGGGTAATCTAGAGACCAGGGCGCTTGTGGTGGAGAAGACGACAGGTGTTGTGCTTCCTGCTCTCCAGGATGCTTCTGAATTGTGAGGGTTCTTTAAAATGAGTTGTCTTCACGCGCTTTACAGCTCGGGGTGCAGGGCCACATCCTGGGAGATGTGGTCTTGAACCATTTGGGGAGGAGGAGTGAATTGAGCCTAGGTTCCCATTTTCTAGGCAAATGTTTTAAGCCCTCAATAATCACACTGAGGATGAGTGCTACAGCTGTCACCACCTCCCCACCGCCCACAATGACAAGCTTGAGTTGGCCGTTTTGTCATGAAGTCGAGGTGTCTCCTCCGGGGACGATGCTATGCCCCGTGCCCCAGGCAGGGAGAGGTGCTTATCTGAAGCTCCCCAAGTTAGAGCGGGGAATCAGATTTGCCCCTGGCCTTGCGTTTTTCTATTAGGTATCTCTGGGTGACTCCTCACTCAGCATGCAGGTGGCATGTGACAGCTGGGGCACCTAACACAAGCTTCTACAGCCTGGTCTGGTCCCTAAAACTTACATGGATTAATTCAGTTTTTATCTGGTAATAAAAAGAAGTTTAAGAACCTTCTTGCCACATGTTTTCTAGCTGAGATGTTACAACTGCTGCAGGTCACATACCCAGAAATAAAGCTCTGGGGAGAAAATCAGGGATTGGGATAAGGAATTTTGGAGGTTTTAATTAGAAACATACTAGGACACGTACAAGAGGACCATTACCTTTGACTGTTTTAAATATGCATTTACTCATCCGGATTGCTATATCTATATAACAATCCACTAGAATTACAGTAGGGCAAGAACCAGAGGAGCTGCACAGCACTAATGCTATGACTGCTTTCACAAGCGCCATTCACTGCCAGCAGGATTTTTCCATCTTCAGACCTCTGCGAGACTGTCAGCTGAGTGGAAGCGTTAACTTCCCTCTTTGTGCTGGTGGCCTCAGAGCAGGGGCTGTGAATGAGAGGAAATCAGAAATAAGCAAGACTTAGAAGAATGAATTGTGTATGGGAAAGGCAAACACATTACATTTGATACTTTAATATGCCAGGAGGTTTTTTGAGGCATCACATAATAAACACGGAAGAAAGGGAAAGTTTCTGTTACAAGGTTACTTCTAAACCTCTGCTTTCCTTAAATATCTACACCTAAATAAAGGCTCAGAACAATAATTTCCACTTTAAAATAGAACAAAGTAAATGTAGCACTGCTGTTGGAGCCGTCACGTGCAGCAAAGCATTTGTAGATGAGCTTATATTTAGGCATGGGCTAAGGTTTTGTTTATTCCCATTGGCTTCATCAAGCACTTAATATTTTGTTATGCACTGAGCATACGCTTCTCTGATGGAGAAGGTGGAGAAGGGATTAGCTGCTTTCTGTCTCTCCAGTACACAAACTAGGGGAGATTAAATGAAACTCAAAACAAACAAAATAACGTGGTTCTTCATCCAGTGTTTAGCAGACTGGTACAGCATCTTGCCAGAGGCCACTGTGACTGCATGAAGCTTACGCCCAGGGGAGACAGAGCAAGCACTTGAATAGAGGTATATCATAGCTTACTAAATAGAGAAACCACAACAAGCTCTGGAAATCCCCTGAGCTAATAGACGGTCAGGGGCTGGGGGGAGCATCGTATCACCTACACTCGCCCTGTTCTAATTCTTCCCTTGGCACCTGCTTGCAGCGACTTTTGGAGACAGTAGTTTGGGTTGGATGAATCCTTCATATGATTCAGTGCAGTCACTCTTCAAGTGAACCATTCTGTGCCTATGGAAAATATTGTGTGCCATATGACCTATGGAAAACAATATTGTTAGCCTTCCACTAGAAATACAGGAGCTAAGAAATAGAGCTGTTAGTTATCAGTTCTCATTTATTTTTCTCCTTCAGCACTCAACCAGCCAAGCCGCGCTTCCCTGCCAGAGCTCGACCATGGAGCAGGGCTTCTTCTGCTCCTTCTGCTTCCCTCCAACACCGATAGTTAGAGCACAGGACACACCTCGTGCAGTCTTTTGTGCAGCTTTTAGCAACACTTTTCAGTAGTCACAACACATCTCTAATAACAAGATTGTTTGTCTCAGTAAACATTTGTGTTGGGCGAACTGTTAAAAATCAGAGTTAATGTTTTATGAAATGAAACAGCAGGACAGCTGTGAGCTCCATTCTGTCAGGGTCAGGTACCTACTTATACCTACCACCTACTTGTAAGCAGTAGAATGAAGTTGCTCTTGGCACACAGATCAGGCATTCTGCTGGCCTTGTTCTTGGCATCAGTCATGAACACTGGGTGAAAGAGTTCTATTATAGACCATTATCAAAATGAAAGAATAACCAAAGTTAATCAGCAAACAGCTTCAACACATCTGTGCCAAAAAACAGGCAGTGCAGGAGCTACATACAGAATAAAAGTAAAAAAACAGCACAGATCCATTCATAGGAAACTGCTGCAGCTCTGGTATCTAGTATGCAGGTCCAAAGGGCTATGTCTGTGGCACACCTCAAAGTTTGGTACTGCTACTTCTGTGCTGAAGTGTCCAAAAGACCATTCACAGCCATTGCAAGTAGCTGAGTGTTCTTCCAGACTGGGTCTCTTCACTGAAGGCGGAGGAAACCCCTTGGGAAATCGCCAGACTGGAAGGGGGGAAAAATCACTAGTTCAGATTATGTCTAGAAAATTCATGCTAAACTGGCTTTCAGACTCTTCAGGAGATAGACAACCATGTAATGAGTATGACTCTGTCTGCTATGCTTTCTGCACATCTGTCAGAGCTGATCCAGAGCTATGCAGAATCATTGCACAGCTTTGTGCTTCTCCCTGCAACGTTCTGGAACTATAAAGGAAGAGATGAAAAGCAGGAGCTGTGGCACGGAAGTAGATGTAATATTACTCTGGTATTTTGCAAGTCTGGAACAAGTTGTTACTGAGACAGGGTAAGGAAGCCCATGGAGGAAAAAAAATCACAAGGCAGAGAATTTTCCTCAGACTTTCTGTAGTATTTCAGTTTGTTTCAAACAGCAGGAAATGTAGGGGCAGAAAGCAAGCAGAAAAGTAGAACAAGAGTAAATATGGAAGGTCACTGAGAATCACATTCATGCATAACACAACAGATTGCTAAAAACTGCAGGCTTTCCCCAAGATGCTGCAGGGCTCATTTGTGCTTCCTGCCATTATGTATCTAATACATTCACATTCATTCTTTCCATTTGCAATCCTGAAAACTCTGATATTTAGTAAGCCTTCTCTTCTTTTTTTCCCCCCCCTCAGGCAGGCGTATGAATACAGAAACTTAGCCAACTCTGCTGGTGTTCACAATACAAGTTTTCGATACTGTATGGCAAATGAAGAGGGAGAACACAGCTCCAATACCTATCATCACCCACTTCCTCAGCAAATTAAGTGACTTCACTTTACCACCTTACGCAGCTCGTTTGAATCACAGACTCATGTAACAAACAAGTGTTCTTACCCTTTTTTAAAGGCTCACAACTCATGGCATTTGCTGGGGGCACTGTGGTTGCAGCAATACACCAATTTAGAACTTGTCTCATCAAAAGCCAAGTTGGAGAATGCAGCAAAGTGCTTAGGCACTAAGTGTAACATCTTCAACTTGAAATCCCTAGGACTATTCTTGTAGTTAAATTTCCACAAGTGGTAAGTACTTTGTTTAGATCAGTTTCTATCTAAAGGAGGTGTCTCTTGCACAGAGCCTTTGCAAATGCAGAAGTAGCAGTACACCATCTGCCTGAATCCACGGCTAAAAAAGGGAACAAAGTCTGTTGGTGTGCGTACATGTCTTCTGTTTGAATTTAATAAGTTTTTCCGAATCATTTTTTCTCCTGCTTTCTCATATGAAAAGTAGATTAAGAGCAGGTAAACATTCCTGTTAACCACTGCATTTCTCACTAATGTTCATTTTACAGATTTTTTTTCTTAAACAAAAAAATTTAACAGAATGAACTCTGGATCTTTACACAAGGACGTGATAGTTATAGAAGCAGCTTCAAACCCAGCTATTTTCTTTTGCTATCTGAGCATATCTTTTAGTCTAGAATACAAGACTAGTTAAGTAAAGCAAAGATAACTACACATTCTAAGCTCAGAAATACTGCAATAAATGTGGATGATGGTCATTAAAAGCACAGAAAGTACCCTAGATAGATATCATTGATATCAATTTCTGATAAATGACACTTTTTTTTTTCCTGTCAGGGTGCCACTGAAAGAGTTATAACATTATTGTTATTCAGTAAAGCAAAATAAGAACCATGTTCACAGCTAAAATAAAGTTATTGATTTCAGTTCCATAAGCAGAAATACATGAATAGTACAGCTCAGCATTTTCCCAAGTGTACTCGAGTCATGTTCCCAGCAATCAAGAGAGACCTAATCAAATTTTTTCCTCTCAGAAATAATGATCTTGGCTGATTTTGTTCAATAGCTTGCCAAGTTTGCTGTTCCTGTGGATTTTGTTGTGCTTTTGATGATCATTAGATTTTGAGATTTTTTTGTGTCTCACTGCAGCATTTCTTTAGTCATCCAGTCCCCACGTGGTGTCTACCAACTGCTGAATGAGACTTTTTCAAAGTACACAGAAATAACAGCAGTAACCTAGGTGC
Organism: Struthio camelus; assembly: GCF_040807025.1. Taxonomy (NCBI): domain Eukaryota; kingdom Metazoa; phylum Chordata; class Aves; order Struthioniformes; family Struthionidae; genus Struthio; species Struthio camelus. The sequence continues at coordinate 84,034,745 of NC_090944.1, read as the reverse complement.
AGAGGACACACTGCTCTCCCTCAGGCAGCAGGTCCAGCTCACGCTTCACCTCCGAGCCTTTCCCCAGGTTGCTGGCCATTTCACAGCCGTTCTTGGACCACACAGCTCTGCCTGGGTTGCCTCACCTCCCTGTCATCAGCCCGCTTTGCAAGCCCTTGCTTTCTGCTCTCTTTCTTTCCATACAACCCAGCAATGCTGAAAGGTCAGTTGACCACTTTCCCTGTCCCATTTCACTGCATTGCTCATTTCTTCAAGTCATGTTTTCTCCCATTCCTGCTTCTAAATCTTTCTCTGGTGCTCTAGCAGTTATCTAGTTCTCACCTTTCAAAATGTTTTGTAGTCCCTTCTGCATGAAACACTACAGAAAAATGCATTTGCTTTACTGTACATACAATATAGCACCTACTAAAAAGTTTTAATGGTTTTGGTTTGAATAAACTCTTCTTTTGATAAGGTCTTCTTTTTCCTAACATTTAGGAAAGGTAGAAGATGACAAAAACTCAGAGCAGCATTTTGCATTTTGGGTGCCCATTGCTGAGCATCTAAATTAAAAAAATAAACCAAACTAAAAGCATATAAAATATATTTTCAATGGTGCTTAAGATACCCAATTATCATTGCTTTCTTTAATCTTTGAAGAGCACACAGAGACCCTTGAGTGCAAATTGCCATATACAGCATCAGCAAATTAGGAAAAGTCTGCCTGAAGATGATGGCATCTGTTCATGAATCCTTATTTCCAAGTGAGTAAGATATCCCAGTTACGAAGAAGGCCAGATCAGAGTCACAGTTCTTAGAACGAGACCATATGTTCCCTGTGACTGCCTCATACTGTAAAACACACACACACACACACACACAACCTAAGAAAGTTAGGAACATGGACAAGTAACTCCATGTGAAATTTAAGCTAATCATTCAGACCATATTAAAATGGAGTTGCAGAGTACCTGAGACGGTATCTGCAGAAGTTCTCGCTAGCGCACACACAGTCATTGTGGGTGGAGACATCGAGAATAACTATCGTCCCACCCAGTCAATTGCTGACTGTAGACTGACTTAAGTATCATTAGCAATATTTTAATCAATAGAGTAAGTCAGGTGAAGAGAGATTAAATGATTTAATCCATTTCACTTGCAGAGTCAGTGAGAGAACTGGGTGCAGGATGTGTCTTGTGTTTTCCAGTCTGCCTTCCTCCTGGCTGGATCCTGCTGGGCCATCTAAAGCTTCTGCAAGACAGAGTTTAGTACTCTCATTGGAGCACCTTGGACAGCCAAACAGCATCACTCCTCTGATTCTGGCCAGCTCTGCCAAACTTGGTGACGATGTGAGTGATGGCATTTAACAACTAACTAACTGGTGTCAGAGCCACTGTTACTCACAATTAAAATTTTTCAGTTCTGGGTCTCTGCCTTTAAGCACAGGTGTTGCTTAGAAAAAAGTGCTAAGAGGCTATGCTGTTGCAGCAAGATACATCTTACATTTCTTGTCTGATGGGAAAGATTCCATCGAGACATATGTTTGTCTAGACTTCCATTTTGGGGCTGTTATTTAAGCACATTTTAAGAGCTGTCCTTTCCATTACCTCTTCTAAAGAAAAGCCTCATTGATCCTATTTCAGATCAAAACACATCCTATACGCAAGGGACTTATTTGACTGCCAAACCACAGTGCATCGACAGCCGTTTTTGTGCTCCTAAAGCACAAAGTTCACACCATGAGTTGGTTGCCCAAGAGAGGGTATAAAACTGGTCTCTGTTCTTGAGAACTTACCCTTCTATATTTCTTTCTTTATACTGTTAAACGCTGTAGCTGCATTTAAAACTTGAATAGTTTAGTAGCATCCCTTTAACTGGTTAGTGAACTTTAAATAATAACCATAATTTAATCCAACATATTGATTATCTCTTCAAATGAGCTGTGGTGTTTGCTATCTATCTCACTCCAAAATACTTTCCCCTTTGGTATTACCTATGATTATATTGCAGATTTATATATTTCTTCCTTTCTCTAAATACAATCCTTATACTCCTTCCTTAAACTCTGTGTTTATATATTTTATTGAATTTTCAGACTGGATTCACTTTCAGCATCTGATTTGTTGCAGTGAGTTCGGGCTGCCTACCCAATTCAAATATGGTTGCTTCTCTTGGATGGCTGCCTGACTTAATTATTTCCCTGCTGAAACTGCATTACCAGAAAACAAATTTTCTTATAATGGCATTAAGTTAAGACCACAGAAACCTGCCCAGCATTAGAAATTTTTTCTTGGCAGCTTTTTTATGCTTTTTCCTCGCATCATTTAAATCAAGAATGAGATATCATTTAGTATTTCACTAGGTCCTGAATATAAATAGGCCTTCTATTTTCCTTGATGTAAATATAACAACATCAGCATTGAAGTAATTATCAAATCACAGACATTACCCTGCAGTCTTTATAAATTCAAATCTCCCAATTAAGACTATGTTTAAGTATAAAAAGGCTGAGTAATATAGTGCTCAGGTTTATCATGTCACCCTCCTTATTTTACTGGGTAAAACAGTTCCTGTTTCTTTATCCTGAGACAAGTTTTGATATGTAAAAAAGGGTTAATAAAATACTCACTGGTTTATCTTTAGAAATATGACAGTTTTTACCTACCAACCCTTCCTAAACTAGTCAAGACTGGAATGAAGCATCTTGGGGCGAGCATATATTTCAGTTGCTTATGTCAGAACTAGGCAAACATGCTAATATGTGGAAATGTCAGTGCCCTTGAAAAATTTGCTTTCCTTTGTTAATTTAGAAAGAAGGTTAGTTATGAAGTAATACGGTTTGATCTTGCTGCTGGTTATGCTGTGTCATTGACCATGAGAAAAAGGATTAATTCCTTTATACTTTCACTGTTTGAAAGACTGCTCCCTCGGAACAGCCCCTTTCCCTCTAAGCTATATACATGCAGAAAATAAAATACACATTTTTATAGTGGGGTATTTTTAAAGAAATAACCACAGAGACACTGATTTAACTCTGAGAATGTAAACATTTAGTGTTAGAGACAGCCATCTAAATCCTGTCCTCTGTTACATTAATCCAATTCCATTTTAGCTAATGGCAGCCTCCTGTCCATTATCCTTTAAGAGGTTAGGACTTGCTTGCTAAATATGTGCTTTCTTGGTAGCTATTACACTTCTAAATATTTCTTCAAAATTTTCTAGTGTATTTTTTTTAATGATTTATATTAAGTTTGGTTTCTTTTTTAAGTCTACCATTGATATGAAACCTCTCACTGCAATTTAATGAGGAAGAATAAAAGAAGAGGAAAGGTCATGAAGTTATGGCATATTTCTTTCAGTACTTCAAATCAAAATGTTCTCACTGCAGACCAGTAAAGTCAGTACGTAATCCTATAAACTAGAACTGAAAAAGTCCATCACAGTACATAATGGAGTAAGTCTGGCTTTTTACCAGAAAGACTCTATTTCCTACTGTACATTTTCTGGTGCGTTGTGCATTCCTGTTTTAAACAGGAGTTTCATTACCTGTTCCTGCACAACCTAGAGCTTTGCTTTTCCCTTTAGATATCTTTGCCCAGGGAGGCTTGGCTGTCAATCTCAAATTGTAATTCCACCTCAGAGCAGAGACAACACTTTCTATAATGTTTTGTGCAGCACACAGAACTCAGTTCGCAGGTATGAGATTTTTAAGTACTGTTACATACTGTTATCACACCTGCAGTCCCAGCCACATCCAGAGCTCCACTGCGCTTGGTGCTGTGCAAACAGAAAGGGAACACTGGAAGCTTACAACCTAAGCAGCTAGGGCTGACGACAAGTGCCAAGGGGACCAAAAGCCAAAGTGCGAAATAACAAATATGGAGTAAGAGAAAAAAAGCATCTACCAATCCTGCCAGCCAACCCACTGTCTCTTCTACCAGACTGCACTACCTACCTAAAAATCTCACTCAGGTGACTCCCATTAGCCACTTTCTGATATCAAAAGGAAAAATACTCAGGAAACCACACTGCTCAAATCCCAACCCATCTCATACGGGGCTGTTTGTTCACAAAATTATGCATAAGAGCTAAGAGTGCTCAGCTCCTTCATGTGCGTAGCCCTAGGAAAGAATGTATTTTATTATTTGGCCTAATAATGACATTGAGATATTCTACATACCTGGAATTATAAATAGTCTCACTCTATTTAGCAAGTTCTACTTGCTTCTTCAATTTAACAATGGTAAAAACCTGCTGTAACAGGGCAGGGAATACCAATAGGCTCTTACTAATAGAAAACAATTTCCCCCAACTGCTACTTTCCAATGATGAGTTATCAAAATATTTGCATTTGGTTCCCCTTAGTGGGTGTGTGTATTAATTTGGCTTCTTGGGTGCACTTTAAAATAAGTGCTACTGTTCATCTGTTTCTAATTCTCTCTGTAGGCCTTATTCTGCTCTAACTATCTTAGCATTTTTATGACTAGACTAGCAAGGACATATACAAAGATATAAACTACAGAAAGATCCTCATCCTTCCCCCAAAACTGCATAAATAGTCTAGTATATGGAAAAAGCTAATGATCCAAGCAGTATAAGAAAATATTACAAATTAGAATTCTAATAGATAAGCTTTAGATGCAGACTTATCATGTAATGATACAGTTGGGAAAATGGAGTATTTTTATATGATTGCTTTTTCTATTGCCCTAGCCTCTTGCAATAACTTCTTTAGCATTTAAATTCCTGGTGCTTTCTCATTGCATTTAACAGACAAGACTTTGAATGAATGTTACTTGACAGCAAGTAACAGCAAGTGGCCTTCAATGAGGAAGGCAAGAAGTTAGCAATGAGAAAATATGTTTACTTCAAATAGGTACACCTTTGCATTCCTTGCTAACATATTGTTGGCAAGCTGTTTTCGTGGATTTCATCAGCAAATATAACCTGTATATGATAAAACTCCCAGTAGCCTAGCAGACAAGGAAACTGAAATGACAGTAAACAGCAAAGTAACAGCCCTGTTCTAAGGCTCGCTTGGATGTGTGGCTTCTGCATCACGGAGCAAGAGTCTGCTTCTGTCACCAATAAGATCAGAATTAGGGAATAGCTGTTACGGCACAAGCTGTGCTTACCTAGTCATATACTTACTGAGTCACACCGTGTTATGTACTGCTCGGTCCCAAGAGCCCTGAAAAAGAAATATCATTAGCGGTGAAACAACTGCAATGTAAGGACCAAAACCAGAAGTACCTGCCCCAATATATACTACTAGTTGCACCTAACAGAAAGGACTATCATGAACACGTTGAAACACATTTTAAACTTGGAGTTTTGAATATATTTCAACAGAACTGTAAAATGTATGCGAGTTCTACTTTCTAATGCCATCCGCCTCCTCTCAGCACTTGCTTTTTGAGGCACTCAGTAGCACAAGCTTATCATTTTTGCTTTAAATTCGGTCAAAATTAAGTAACTCTTGGGTGTTCTTCGGAGTTCCGCTGTAACTCTGAACACTTGCTCAAGAGCCCAGCAGCACTGACACACTTCCTCTGGTTTGCACGTCCGACTAGGACAAACAACCCCTTTTTTTTTTGTTCTTCGAAGATGCCAGAGGTGCCATATCTGTGTGTTATACCCACACCTCTTTGATGTCCCCCATATTCTGAGATTTCCTTGGCGACAACCTGTCAAAACTGACACAGCATAGGAGACGAGAAATAAGACTGTTACTGCGGTAACTGGCTAGTCCCACCTCTATACACAAATATCAATCAATCACGGCACTTTTTGCTATTTGTGAAATCGGGAGCCAAAGACATAAGACAACATGGACTGCTGTAATTGTCATGCTACTTTTATTTAATTGTGATCTTTCCTCATCCACTTTTTCAATAGGCAGCATTATTTCAAAGCAGAAAAGAAAAACAAACCTATGATCAAAACCACACATTTAAAATAATTTAAATTAACATTTTTCCTTTTGAAGACAATTGAAGTGTAAGATAAATAAAACATTGTATTGTATAATGCTGGATATTCTCCATAAACAGTTCACAACTAACAGTTTCTCCATTAAGTGTTCAGATAATCGATATATATCAGCTGAACTACTCCGGCACTGACTGAATCTTTAGAAGGACAAGTTGTTTGGCTGGAAAAAAGTGAGATTTCACTGAAGAAAAAACCTATAGAAATTATTTTCTTCATGTTTATGCATCCTTAATTCTCAGTCCTCTCTGTTTCTTGGGGAATGCTTTCTCTCCCCTTTGTCTTGGCCCTGAACTACAGCAAATTGGTTTTATCTGAGCAGGGCTGGAAGCTATTGGTGCCATCGCTTAGTTTAGCTAAGGGACTGAACAACACTGGAAGATGTTAGAGATCACCTACAAATCCAGGTATATAATCCAACCGAGGCTAACCTCCTGAGAATCTCTCTACAGAGCTGCTCTTTTGCTTCTATATAGTATATTTATTCCATTCACCATGAAGATAGCCTAGCATTAGCTTCACTAGGTTAAATCTAGCATCTATGAATATCCACACACTGCTTGCCCAAGAACGAGAGAGAGAGACTCTTGCTACAGTGAAGAAATTCAGCTAGGTCAACAAAACGGAGGCTGAGGCTCAGAATTTCAGCCTGGTTCTTGGTATTGCAACGTGAACTGTATCTAAAAGCTCATCAATCAGTTCCTCCTGTATCTTGTTTTATTTCAGTGGTTGCCATTTAGATTGACATAGCACCTAGAGATCCCATTGTACAACAGTGCAGAGGCCAGAAGAGCCAAATTTATCTCTCACTTAGAGACCTCAGAGTCTAGGCTATTGCAATAAACTAGTTCTGCCCCGCAATAGAGTAAGTCTGCATAAACAGAACTGTTTCCTTTCTTCATGCCATATCCCAACATAACTTCAGTATTATAAAGAATATAGTTATAACTCATAATATTTAACATTAACTCTACAGGTAAACAAGAGAGAAAAATTTAGTTCACTGCATAGACATTAGGCTTGGGTTTAAGAAATAGAGTTGAAAAATCCATTTCCGTCTGCTCTTTATCATTAATACCATTTCTTTATAAAATTACTATAAAACACTTCAGTAATGGACACTCCCTAAAATACCTGAGCAGCTTTGACTATCAGCTCCCTCCTAACCTGATCTTTGATCCAGTCAACCTTGTATCTGTGTTTCTGAGAATGCCTTCACTTTCTTGTCACTGCAACATTTCCAAATTTCATTATTTTATCTCAAGTCGTCTCTTATTTAGTGTCTACCCTAAAACCTCAGTGCCTATGGGCAAACAATTAAACGGGAATCTTAGTTTCCCTTTACAGAGTTTCCACCTCTCATACTTGCAGCAAAAGTCTTGAAAACATGAATTACACCAGCTTAAAGAAGGCAAATAAAAAAACACTCAGAGGCATTTTTTGGTAAAATTCTCAGGACATTTAAGACAAGCCTGTAATCCGAACAGCAGAGACAGGAGTCCGACTCATGAATACTATATCCTTGCGGCTGACATGTACGGATCCCTCCTCACTCTCCTTCTCTGCTTCTGCTTTTCTAGTTTTGAAGTTTGCATGAGGAACGAAGAGGTCCAAATTTCTGGTAGAAATCATCTTCAGCACGAATCAGAGCTTCCTCATCTATGTAGACAGCTGGTCTCCTGGAAGCCACAAAATACTGCACTTTCCGCAGGCTCCATCCCATCACGTACTTCAGCCAGCCACAGACAGCAGCTGTGGACCTGCCAACACCGGCGTTACAATGAACGTAGACAGTGTGTCCGTTCTCAAGTAGCCCATGCAAGAGGCAGACAGCTTGTGGCAACATCTGTATTCTTCCTAAGATTAAAAACAAGGCACATTCACTTGCATTTGAGAAAGTTACGTTCATGGTTGAGATTATGTCCATATAGCCTGAGGCACTGCGAATAGCAAAGAATTTCTTAAAGCCAGTTTATTTTCTTACACTGGCAGGGAAATAGGAACTATGTAGGTCTCTGTTTCTATGTAGGTTTTCTGGAGAACCAGAAAATGAGTATCTTTCTGAATAAGCTATGGACAAATTTTTCAAAAGAGACTGTGAATGTGTGTACTTCCATACTTTTAAACGGTTTCATCTACTTTAAAAAGTATGTCTTGAACACTGGATAGCCAGAGTTGCTAATGTGTTGTAAAAACCTGCTGTATTTTAAATTTTTTTTTAATGGCCTTCCACTCTAATCTTTGTTTCTTCTTGCATCATAGGTCCAGCTGACACAAAATCCATATAAATGGCCAAGTCTTCTCTGAAAATACGTTCTGATTAACACTAAATGTGTGTGGCATCTTCATTTTCACAGGACTGAAATAAGGCAGCAAATTATATCAAACAGCACATCTTATATAGCACTGAAGTTAGAAAGTCAAAATTGAAATATTTTTAGCACTAGAGGTTTGGGAAGCTACCTAGGTACTGCCACCTTCCAAAACCTATAATGAAGGTCAACAGTTTAGTAATAATGAGGGAAGGAGAACGGGAGAGTATTTTCCTTTAGAACTCAACATTGTTACTATTTGATTATCTATCAAGCATATGGTTAAACAACATAGAACAGTCTTTCACTTCCAAAGGCATGAATATACCTCGTTTCCAGATCTCTTCCTCCCTATTGCCCTGGGAATTGAAACTGCAAACATCAAAGCCCAAATTTTCCTCATGGTGCAGAAGAGCATGGACGTTAAGCCCTTTCAAATCCCTGTTTCAAGGTTTACTGTCTTCCCTGGTGTCCTATCACCGTTATGACAGCTCTCTATTTGTGGAGGGAGTATTTCACTCTGTTGAAAGTATTCTATTCTGCTGATAGGATACTCAAACAAAAATAAGCACATTTTCCAACCTGCTAGTTGAAAACAAGATTTTGTAAGGATTTTAGCTGAGCTGACGGAAGAATTAAAAAATAATAATTCATGCTATAAAATAATGTGCTATAGGTATCCTAAATTAATTGCAAACCATTATATAAATGACCGTATGGAGATTCATCCAACTGGGATACTACAGAGAAGGAAAAATGGCTTTTGGGGGGAAGGGAATGGCAGAGACAGATATACAGTGCTGTCTCTCCATTTTAAACCAGCAAGGATGGCAAGCTGTCTTGTTGTGCAAGCTTGCAGTCTTCCACCTACACAGCATATTTTCATTATACAGGCTGAACTCAAGCTGAAAGCAAAAACAGTTAAGCAGCTATCAATGATGTCAGATGGCTTACAACTAAAATAAGCATATACTGCCAGCTGGGGAGTACTATAGATGGCCTCTCCACCTGCAATAAAGTATACATAATTTATTACAGACAACACTCAAGCTTTATTGTGCTCTAGCTATATTTTAGCACAAAATTTACACAAAAAAAGCAGCCAACAAAAAGACAGATTAGTAATTCAAAACTTTTGCTACTGTTAATTTAGCTGCACGACTGGTCTCAGCATTACCTTCGGTGCTCATGTCTGGGGTTGGCATCCAGACATAGGCAAGACCTTCCTCTTTATATAGTTTCATGAGGATTTCAGGGCTCATGGGTTCTGGGTAGCGGTTGCAACCCCAGGAATTCTGCACAATATCCCATTCGGTCTGGAAGTTCATTATAGCTGTAATACCCAGCTCGTGTTTTAGCTTGACAGTCACATGCTCCACCTGCCGAGGGCAACTTCCCAGCCAGATGTTTGGCAGAATTCTAGCATTGAGAAAACATTGTAGCGGATTTGATTAAAATATTTTAACAAAGAAACTGAGACATTAAGTGGCATTCCAGCTCAAAACCTGCTTAGCATCATCACATGAACACCGTTAAGCACACTGGTTTCATGTCATGCAATAAACAGATTCTTATTTCATTACAGTTTAGTTGGTAATGTTTGATGCTGAGGATCAAATTCCTAACCTACCACAAAGAGCCAGACAATCTGAGAAAAAGTTTAGGGCCTACTTAGTAGCTCACGTTTCAAAGGCATCCATCATTAATCTTCCAGTGGAAACTTACTAACATCACATATTAGGATAAGAAAACTTTGAAGGCTTATGCAATTTGCACAAAAAAATAAAAGACCTAATTGATTCATGTGATCTAAAACTGAATTACTTTAGTAGTAAGTCAAATGCAAAGAATTCTTCCAGCTTTATAGCTATCATTATAATGAGGAAAGTAGATAGAAAAAAAAACAGCTTAAGCCATCCTTCTGTGAGAAAATTCAAAAAGGAATGAATAACTGCCTTCCCCACTTTCCTCTGAACTTGCGGAGTCTAGAGGAAACCAGACACAGAATTACAATATATGTCTAGTTCCTTCAAGGCTTGAAGAACCACAATTTTTGCAAGAAAACGTGAGATATGTGTAAGATGGAATAACATCCATATTTCTGGTACTTATCCAAATTTACTCCAAGACTTCTATGTTTTGCCCATGATTACTTATCATAAAACCCACTAGATATCTCAGTAGACTTTGACATAAAAATAAACTGAAATATTCAGAACATTTTTTCAAATGGGGATATTTAATCTGCACATGGAATTATGCTGATGGTATCTAAAATGGATAATTTACACATGCAAATTATTAGTGGTCTACTTAATTAGTCTTTTGCATGCATAAATGCTTATTTTGAACAGGCAATCCACAAACTAAACAAAATACTCACACACAAGAGTACATACAACTTTGCAAACATTATTCCCTGCAAAAAAGTGAGCCCAATCTACAATGAATGCAAGATCTTCAAAAATAAAATAAGTCTGTCATGCCTTTCCTGTATTTTTTCCCATTTTAATCACAGGGACAAATGGGGGAACTTTTATTTTTATTGAGAAGCAGTTACTCATATAAACATCCCTTAAATCATCACGTAGCTACTTCCGCTTGATAGGACTATCACAGTAATAAGTGCTTACTAGCATTTAATTAAGCTCTGCAATTGACAATGATTAAATCCTGCTATATTACTACTGAAAGATTGCCATAAAAAACATTCACTCCAGGAATCACCAATATTTACTGTATTTCAGCTACATCCACAATGAGGCATCAGCTACACAAACACAGTCTTTGGCCTTAAAAGCACCTGTTTCAGGGAGGCAAAGAACTTGATCTCGGTATGCTGTAACCAGGTCCCAAACTGCTGGATCACAGAGAGTGACTAAAAGCCTGATAATCTGAGCAAATAGATTACACAGCGATTAGATATATGTTAAAATAATCATTTCAATCATGTACCTATGAATGTGAGGTCGTCTGAAGAGATCTGATTTAGTTTAAGTGTTTCACATCCATGTCCCGGTCTAGATTACCACAAGTGTACCTTTCACTGTTAATAGAAAATGCATTTATTCCTAAGCATTAAGCAAACGTTAACTCAAAATCTCAGAAATTAAGATTTACACCTTAAAACTCATTTCCTTTGTCACTTTTCTTATACTCCTGAACTCTCCTTTCTAAAGGAGAGACAATATAGAAAGAAAGGAGCTCTAATACATAGGCCCTGAATTTTGTAAGCTACAAATTAAAGTCAGTTCATTTATTAAGAAGTATCAATACTCAGGCAACAGTGGACTGCACAGCACTCTGAAGAAAATCAAATAAAGCACAACAGTTCTGTATTATCATTATGTTCAAGGCGCAAGCCCACATGCAGGTACCGGAAGGGAGCTTCACAAAATCGCCCGGGACCTAGCATAATCAACTGAAGATTCCCACGGATCAGACCTATTATTAGCAAAGGCTCCCTGCAGCAGGTCCTCCACTGCCCTACTACTTCTTATTTGCTAGCCCTACAGCAAATCAGCTCCTAATCTGAAAAAAAGACAATTGCCAGGCTGCTGCCGCCATAGGAATCTGTCACAATGATTAGAGCATTGTTAAGGTCCAAGCTAAAGGGCCCTTCAGACTCTTGTGAATGACTAGAGGTGAGCAGGGCTCACAACACTCAGTAATCATGAAAGAAAAATGACAACATCACTGATACCTTGCCACAATAAAAGGATATTCTTTCAAGAACAAGAACATCCTTCCTTCAAAGGGTTTCCTGGAGACTCATACATATGTAATTCTCTTGATGTCTTGGGAAACATCTAATACACTAATACCGTGACAGGAAAGCAAAAGTGTGTGTTCTAGTGTGTGACTGAATTAGCAGTGACTAAAGCATTCCTGAGACAAACAATATTCGAGGTAGTACTCCAGATTACAAACAAAACAATGCCTTACCATTTTCTCTCCAATGATTATTTAGTGGGTGAACATCGCGGCTGCACTATCTGCAAGATCACTGGGTTATGCATCATTTATTTATTCTGTTTTTGTAGCACAAAGGCTCTTGTCCATTATGCGACCTCTTGTATTTAACGACAGTAATCACATTTCGTGAACGATCTGACGCGCTTACCAAGTTTTTATCCCTGTATTTCCTGGTAAGTAATCAGGCTAGTGGTTGTATTCAGAGAACGACTAAAACCACAATGCCACCTGCCTGTATTTAGGACAGACAACTCCTGTGAATTAGTTTTCTGATCAGCTCCCAGAGTTTGGCCTTTGACAGGATCACGATGCTGTTTTGATCTTTGTCTTCAAGCCCATTCCTTACCCACCTGTAATGACTGCAAAGTCTTAATATTGCTGGACTAGGTTTAACCGCTCTTTTCCCCAGGAAGAAATTCCATACACAAAACAGTAGGGCAGAGCTGTTTTATTGCCCACTTTATTTAAAAGATCTGTATTGCACCTACATTTACATTTGGCTTTTTCTTGTTCATACCTTTATTTTGTCTTACATCAGAAGAAAAGCATTAGTGCAAATTTAAGTGCAGAAACTGAGGAAGAGTTTAGCAGCTATATTCTATATGTTGATTTTTGATAACCCTACTATGGGCTTAATTGTGTTGAAGATCAGGACCTATATATATTAAATAAAGCTAGAAAGTGGTAATTTCAGTTTTACATCTCTTAATTTACAGACGTGATTTTTTGTTTTCTTCTTCCAATGTGGTCTTACTTCCTCAAGTTGTTGTTACACTTCACTAGGTAACTAGATTTTGGCAAGGACAGTATTTGGCATGGGAAAGAGTCATGTAATACTGCTTTGAGCTGTCCAACAGCTGCTACTTTCCAGCTCATATATGGCTTTTTTTCCAGTGATCCCTATACACAGTTCAAAAAATATTCAGAGACTGTGTGTGATTGCTAAACCTATAATCTTTTCAGCATTTAACTCCTTCCATATTCCCCAAATATAGGGGAACAGGATGGTGTTTCAACAAAATGCTACTTAGAATTCTGTTTTAATATACAAATAGCACTTTTTCATTGTACATGTCAACTCCCTGTGTTATTAAGGGCAGTAAACTGTGCTTGGTCTGAGAAGACCTGTGCTCAGTTCAGTCACAGCAGTATAGCAATGAGAAAATTACATAGACTAACCTCAAAAATAGTCAGCTAACTTGGGACGTTGAATCTTGTATCTTTTCTAAAAGTTATTTCTTTAAAGCTACTTTCTCTAAAGTTACTTTCGGCCTTGTGCTTCAGTTACCCAGCAGTAGCCTGGAGATAATATTTACCTACCTCAAGGGGACTTTTTAGGATTAAATGAGTGAATGAACGGGAGGAACTCAGATTTGTGGTAGCAAGGACTAAATGTTCACCTACACAGGTGTCTGCTCTATTCACTTGACTTTCAGATCCCAGAGTGAAGACTGACATGTTAAGAACCTGCCTTTTGACTTGTAAACTGAGAAAATCAACAACAATTTATCACTAAAAGAGAATAAATATGGAACACTGAAATCCCTTGTATGGTTATTTCCCAGCTGTCATCACAACTTAAATTATTTTTAACAATGAAGATATACATCACACTTGGTTACTTCCCCCAGGACCCTGCACAGTCTCAATTAAATTATAACAATTCACTGTGAATGCATCTGAAATAACAAATTCATTCCATTTAATCAATGCATAGGCAAATAGTCTTCCTATCCATAAGAAGACAATGAGTCTGAAGCAATGAAAGATTAGTGTGGGTTTTTTTTTTTTTTATGGCGCAGATTGTCATTTTCTTGCTGGAAGAAATATTCCTCAAAGAATGATACACTCTTCATTTCAATCTTAGACCTCCACATATAGTACAAAACCAACCTAGCAACTATAGCTTAAATGATCAAATTCACAGTAAGGGTGACCTGCCTCAGGGGAAATTACTAGCTTGCTGCATCTGGCTTTTCACTGCACCACCCGACATAGATGTCTACACTGCTTCTTAAGCAGCTCCTGTATTACTTTTGCGCATAATGGTTTAAGGCAAACTGGCACCCATTTCAATTTTCTTTAAAATGCTGAGCTGTAAACAGGGATGACTAAGGTACTGTTTCAAGATCAGTTCAATCATCAGTGTAGTAGGAGCAGTTATCTTAAAAACTCTCCTAAAATCAGTCAATCCTCCTAAGGAGTCATAGTTTTTACAGAAAAGGGTTAGATTTGAGCCTTTGGGGAACACATTTCATTAGGCACAGTACTTCAGAAGCCTATCTCTACAGCTGCCAGCTTTAATCAATAAAGAGGACTTTGCCAAACTAAGGTATTTTTCACTGGTTATTGGCAATAGAGTGATTCATCAACTACTCTATTTGTTTATATTGATAATATTTTTGACCAAGGTCCAGCATATTATTTTAAATGAAAAGTGATGGATTCAACGTTTAGTGCCAGCTCAAGTCATAGCTTCATGTTAAAGCTTGCAATTCAGTGCAGCTGGCTGCAAAACAGTCTTCCTTAGATCCCACTAAGACTCTGATGACAGAAAGATGAGTACTAATATATACATATAACAAGACAGAGCAATTTATCTGAAACAACAAACAAAATAATTAAAAAGGCTGTGTCCACCCCTAGGGCTTCTATTTCCTAATAGGTGTAGCATGCAACTACAGCTACACGTAATTTGCAGCAACAGTTATTTTGCATTCCCAGAAGAGCAACATCTATAATTCAGGCTGATTTACCCCCAGGCTGATTTACCCCCAGCATTTTGTGGTGCTTGTACACATATGGAACGTTTCTTGTACTGAAGAAGCGTTATGACCCTGCTCAGAGCATATGCAAGCAGCTGGAGAGGGCTGTAGGTTCGAAGCATATGTAACTCAGCACTGTGACTAGTGGAGACTGCTTCAAACTACAGTGCATTCCTCTTTCCTCCCCTGATGACACTGGAATAGGAACTGGTTCTGAATTTTCTGATAAGGTGGGGTTTTGATGGAAAATGTTGATCTATCGGAACCAAAATCTTGCATTGAAAGATTGCATTGTTTTAGTTTTAACTAAATTTAAACTGGTAAAAAAACTGTTAGCACAAAGACTAAATGTCTGATGAAAAATAAAGGGACACAGGGGATGTCAGCAAAGAATTCTTACCTCTCTTTCCCAATCTTTCATTTGACACAAAAGACATTGGCAAAAGTATTGATTTCGGCACATTTAGAATGAGAATATGGGAAATCCCATCAGCTGTAGCTGAGATCCTCCTCCAGCTTTTCTCTGGCCTCTGCCTTGTGACGTGGCACATTTTAAATAGCGATACCGTTGGATTATGATGACCCACAACTATCATCCTGTATGTGCTTCTTCCTTTGCCATTGATTTTTTTAATAACAGATAGCAGTTTACTCTTGGATGCATGCCTTCCCCGAGGTACCAAATTAGGCATCTCTCTTCTGGGCCTTCCTTGTCCTTTTCTCCTGAATCTATGTGAGTGAAAGTACTTGCTAGAAGTTTTTGCTAGAACCCAGACAAGGTTCCTATAATTTTGTCAGAGCAATCTAGAAAAATAACTTAGATTGCTACCTAGTATCCTGAAATACCTTTATAAACAGAGAAGGATTTTCAAGTGACCAAATTCTACTTTCCAGTGGAAGATTAGAACACTTTCAAATACTGCTTGGCATGTAGAGAGCACACTGATGACTATCACTGCCTTTAGAAATATTTTCCTAATGTCTAATATGAATAGTCTGCGATCACTGTGAGCTTCTTGTCTCCTCACAGCAGACAGGAAGAAAAGATTATTTCCTTCATCTCTGCAAAATCCTTTTATGTTTGTGAAAATTACTAACACATCCCCCTTCAGCTTTGTCTTCTATACACTAAACAAATCCAATGATTTCAATCTTTCTTTGCTGGTCATATATTCAAAATATCTGATCATCCTTGTGTGCCTTTGGACTCTCCATCTGGTCAACATCTTTCTCTAAGATGTCATGCCCATTACTGGAGAGAAATGAAGCCTTACCACTGCTGAGCAGAAGTGAAGATTACTTACTTCTTGTGCCCCAAAGGCTATATCCCTATTTACAGTTGTTCCTTGCTTGTCTTTTTACAGCATGGCACTGCTGGCCTATATTCAGCATGGAACTCTGTCCTGAAATTAAGATCTCTCACAAGAAACTAGACTACTCAAGGAGAGAGCAAAATCAGCCTGAAACACAGATTATCTAAGATTCTACTCGTCACAACTCCCAGTGGTATCAAAAGTAACTAGAATAACATGCAGCATAGGAGAGATGAGATTCACAGTTGACAAATGCGTATCAGCAATAGGTCTTAGAAAAAATAATCTGAACCACTCACAAGCATCAGTGGGTTTTAAGTTAACTATAATCCATCAGAAAGAAAAACAGTGCATAACTGCAATGATGCTTGGTGAAAGTATTGCTTTATAGAGAGGTCAAAGTAAGTGGTAGTATTAGCCTGTATAAAGAAATGAACTGAAAATAACAGAAAATTTGTAACAACCTTCCAAAAACCAACGATCCCCTTCTATGCATTCAAACCTCGAATTTTTCACTGTATCAAAAAAGATACAGTAAAAATGAAAATATTCAAAATACAGAATATTCCAGTTGTTAGTTTTGAAAACACTTCCAAATGAGGATGGACTAAGAATGTGGCACATTTAAGAGGGAGCTGGATGACTGCTTAAGGATAAAGCATATGGGAGAGGCAAATGAAGTGAACCCATCTATCATTTCAAACTATTGAGCAAAGGGCTCTCCAATGCAACGGAAAGAGAATAAATATGAAACTAGTAAGAAAACTTTTTAATATACTACCGAATCAATCCATAGAAGTCAATGCCTAAAAATATCAACAAGGCCAAGAACTTAACTAGGTTTCCCAATGGACCGGAAAATCACATGTACAATGGGACTGCTCCATACCATTACATAAAATAGGTAAAGAATCTAAACTTTCATATAGCTTCTGCTATAATGCACTGCTAAGGGGTGAGAAAAATGGCAGAATCCCTCCTCCATCTTTTTTTTTTTTTTTTGATTCTTGCATCTTCTTCCAAAGTACTGGCAACAGAGGCAAATATCAAAACGAATGAATCCCTGGTTGGATCTTGTACATGAATTCTGATTTCACTACATTCTCTTTAAAGAAAGGGGGCAGGAAGATCCCTCAGCAAAGTGAGTCCTCAGCAATGAAATAAGAACGTAGAACTGAGAGGTTACGGCACTGGTATTTCATTGCACATCACAGGGGATGTGGATACATGACTGTGGTCTTAATCCCTTCTCCTACTGATTTACTGATAAGGTCTCCTTGTAGAAGACAAGCTGACTGAGGCTTTGTGATGAGAGGCTTGACTTCAGTAGGATTGACTGAATACAGTCTGATGCACTCAACTGCCAAGCACTACCGGCCAGATTAAGAGAGCAAGGTTTGATGATACTATGGTCTAACTCACAGAACACCAAGATCGAATAGCCAGGCTTAATAACATCATTCTTATCAATAAAGATAGATTAAATGGTCATAACCTTAGCAGAAGTCATCAGAGAAAAGCACTGATTAATGATAAAAGTATACCCTGCTGAAATGACACGGCTGCACACCTTGTAAAAACTACTTACACTTTGGAAAAAAAAAAAAATTACTTTAGCTAAATGCCAAATGTAGAAGGAGTATAAGACATTGCTTATAAATTTGTTATACTTTACCACCGAGGGAGTACAGTTTATTTTTAAGTTAAGAATTCTACCTCAGGGCTTTAAATGAGTAGAATTAAACAGACTACAATGTAGGTCCATTTTTTTTCCTTCTCATTTGGCACTGTGATGGAAAGTAATTAAGCTCTGGCAAATTTTCTTCTTAGATGTAATTTGGACTACTTATCTGGCCTCTCACATGGGAGCAGACTTGGCAACTAAAAAGAAACACCTGCTTTTATCATTCTAGAACACTTTTGTCAGCTCAGCAATATGCAAAGTTTCTGAAGCCCTTGCATTGCAAGCACTATGCTTAATAATATCTTATTTATTCAATGTTCACAAATTTACTCACGTGTGTGGCATCAAACTACCTCATTTGCTGATATGCAGGGTGAACAAGCCATAGACATTTGACCTTAAGCTGACAATGCACTAAAATAAAAACAACAAGTAAAAATAATACCAAACTGATATCTCAAATGTAAGGTTATACAGACATCCAGTTATAGAGCAGTTTCATTTGTACAGCGCCCTCAGGTTCTATTGATTTAGGAAGAGACTTCTGCAGCACTGGGCTGGCGGCACAAAAGGGCTGCAGTTGGCCCTTTTTACCCACCCACTTGCATTAACAGCAGGCGATACACTGCACTCTTCAGCTCAAGAGACAAGACGCAATAATGCTAATGCCAAAGCACAGCCCTCCACCTCACTCATAATGTTTCGGTTGATTCTGACTCTGGGGAAGCCTTAGGGTATGGCTACTTTATTGTTGCCCTGACTTTGAATGCACCAGGAATACAGAAGAAGGAACCCCTTGAGTGACTGAGTTAATGTCCTGAAAAATAAAATCAACCATGTGAGAGATGTTTAGTTTAGATGGGCCCACAAAGCTTTCTGTTTATGGCCCGTTTCCCCCTTCCACAGCAAACCCAAACTTTCCTCTATAAGGAGCGTAAGAGCTTTATTGTAAGACACTCACAAAAATTGCAAAACATTTCAAAAAGACATTAGCAGAGACCAAGGCATTATTAACATCCTATATCCTGCCACAGCAGGGAATATATTTGATGAAAAAATCTAGATAACTCTGGGAAGAAAATCACATCCCACATCACAAAGCTAGGCAACTCCCAAAGGCTGTATCCACACAAGCAACTTGGTACAGGGCATCAAAGTGGTTTTAAAGCTAATTTCGATTGTCTTCACTTATAGCAGATTGGTTCTTGTAGTTATTGTGGTGTGAGCAACCTAGATTCCACTTGGAAGAAAAGAAAAGTGGAGGCTCCACTCCAAATACACCCCTATACCTCATGGGGATGTGCAGGTACAAAGAAATGAGTGGGCTGCACCACCAGCAGAGCCTTCAGCACACCCATAGCTCAAGTGCACTAGTAGGAGCCAACACTGAGCACAGGCAAGAGCACTTAAAAATGTTGTGTAAGGATGACAAATTCATTGAACCAGCTCACAGGAGATGGTCTTGACAGTGTCCCTTCACTTTCAAAAGTTTCACATCTGCTGCTTGTCATCCCATGTCTGAAGGTGAAGTGATTCCAACAGTGTGGGTTCATCTCCCTGGTTCACGACACTCAGTTAATTACAGGCAAAGCACCTGCAACGGCATGGACTCCCAGAAAGTCATCGTGGGAATCCTGTTCTTTAGGAAAAAAGAGGCCCGAGAGATGCTCAGGGAGTCCTTCCAGAGTAGCTACTGGAGCTGCAGGATGAAGTAGTTCATGCGCCTTTCCCCAGTGCCTTCTAATGGATGCTGTCCAAACAGGGTGGGAAAGGCATTAGGCACCACAACATCACTCAGAAATGGCATGAAATAGGAACAGAAAGAAAGCTTCGCATGCAAGGCCTACTATGGGAAATAGTACTGGGGCCACTGGTATGCTAACACCCTCCGTATGAGACATACAAAAAGGCAATGTTATCTAGAAGGCCAGATTAAATTTATTTAATCTGAAGAAAGCCTTCTGGCAGTGCATTTAATGGAGATGTGAAGAGCCCTTTTGTCTATTGACCCACTCTTCTTGCACTGAATTGTTTCTTAATATACACATAGCAGTGAACTCCCTGTTAATCTGACTCAAACATAAATGCCTTCCTGACCACAAATTGACCTGCTTAAGCTCAAGTATGGAAAAAAGGCAAATTAACCAACTCCAAAACCTCTCCACACTTCCTAACCACCTCTAGCTGTGTCCAGCCTCTAACAGTTTGGTACAAGTCAATACAGCTCGAGAAGCCCAATTAAATGGAGGTAAAATATTCTTGCCATTTTATATACAGAAATGATGGAATATCAGGTTATGTAAAAGTGTTATAAATAAAATGCAATAAACAGATCAACAAGTACCAAGTGACATTTCAAATCCATCACCATGGAACAGCAACTTAGTCTCATATGAAGTCCTAAGTATTCACAATAATGGCTACAAGAAAGCGGAAAAAGCAAGAATAATAGGTACTTTGGGAGGCAAAAAGGAACTATAGAACAGCTCACAAGAACAATCAATCACCTGCACGACAGAATGGGAGACAACTGTTTAGCTAACAGTCCTAGCAAAAAGGCAGGCTTACAGTTAATCTTAAATGAAAAACATCATACTACTGTAAAAATTAAAATGCTACTAAGATAACTAAGCAGTAGCTCTATTCATGAAATCTATAAAGAAATCTTTCTATTTTATTCAGTACTAGTAGACTGTCAGTTGAAGGAATAGGTCTAATGGGTACGTTAAGAAGGAAGAGGAACAGCTAGAGAGCCCAACAGGGAGTAACAAAACAATCAGAGAACCAGAGGGCATGATTTCAGAGAAAAGATTGAAAGAACTGGTGGTTAATATTAAAAAGAAAACAGTGAAAAGAAAAACAATAGCAGTTTCCAAACATAAGGGGGTGGCTATAAAGGGGCAGGACACTAATTTGTCCTCCATGTCTGCTGTGGAGAGGACAAGGAGAAATTAACTTAAATTGCAGCTAGGAAGACTCAGGTTAACATTAGTAAACCTCTTACTGGTAAGAACAGTGAGGTAATAGAATGAAAGAGTAACAGGGTTACATCACTGCGATGAGATCATATTTAAAATCAGGCTGGATAAATTTGGAATGATTTAGATGTAACTGAGACTAAGTTAGAGCAAAAAAATGGACTAGATGCCATTTGTTGAGGTCTCTTCTAGCCTATGATCTATGACACTGTAACTGTAAACTTTAATTTCCAACTCTGGAATCACTACCCATATTAATTTATCAAGCTCCATCATGAAATAATTAAGGGTTCCTTGTCCTCACTGCCCTATTGTAAAGGTCGTGCCAGAACCCAGAAACCTTGTTCTAATTTACAATGTAAATTCATTCATAACTGATTAATATCCATTTGATTTTATAGAAGGTTCAGTTTAAATAATTCTTCTTCCTCCCTTTTACTAATGCCTGAAATTTTTATAAATAGTAATATATTATTCTCTTTCTCATTCTTCATTTGACTACGCTGTCTGTCTCAGATAGCAGAAGAAGTCAAGCTCTGGTAGCACAGAGTTCCTTGCAAGCCAATTTACTTTGCTCTAACTCCAGTGTCATGATAGCTGCACAGCCCCTGGAGGATGCCTTCATTCATTCAAAGATAGCTCAGATATCTTGCTTTCCACTGCAGTTTGTGATGAGGGCACATCTTATGTCAGGGAATCCCTGATACAGAAACAAAACATGATATTCTATCATTTACTATTTAAAATGGGTTTACAAAGCCAAATGTACCATTCCTACTGCTTCTATGATGCAAAGAGAATGTAAAGTTCTCCTAATGAGAAATCTTGGGGATTCTTTTTCGTGGGGTATCTCCTGACTACAACATTCCCATGAGGAAGGCAACAGAGAAGAGACAATATATCCCAAATAACAGGCATTACACCATTACCTGGAAGGCCAGTTACTGATAGCATGAAATAAACCAGTTTGATAAAGCTGAGCTCCTTCCTGCCAGCACGGGAATATACCCTGAACTTGTCCCCCTCAGCAAATGGAAGTGCAAAAGGGATTGTAAACCATCTCTGTTCTTCCGTCACAATAATAGCTCAAACGATATCTAAATTTGTCTCTAGGATAAATGGGCATGCTCCGCTGAACTCAGTAGAATTGTTCTCATTAAGCTTGCAGTACATTTGACTCTATACAGTAAAAAAACAAACCCCAAAACTATGAACTCTCCCCTCCTCTCCTTCACCTCCCTCCATTAAAAAGGTTGAAGCCAGTGAATCTGTATCTTATAAACCCTTATAATCTATTCTTTCTCTATCTTGGAAATGATCTAACATAACTAACTTGGTCACACAAGACTACATATTTGACCAAAACTAAATTGTGGAAGATAAAATTTTATCCTCCTCATAGTCAAAGTGAAATATTGTATGTCTTATTTCACTTTATATTTCTACAGTGAAGACAGGATAATAATCATTTACACACAAATTGATGCCTTGTAGGACAGGGTGTCCAGACTTAGCCTTATAAAACTGAGTTAAACTTCACCTTCAAACATACATGTAAAGTTTCTACTGATTCCTAAGGAGCACACTGCATGTAGCAGAAAGCAGGATTTGCCTTCATGGGGTTTGACTCTTCTTGTACTTTCACTTGTATAAAAATTATCGGAATCAAATGAGGTGCCATTAGCGAAAATATAGCCTGAGAAGAGAATCTAGTTCCAAGGCTCATACTGAACAATCTCAGGATCTAGTTCTGGAAATGACATCTCAGTTGGCTTGTGGGGATTAATATTTAAACACTCTCATTATAGACCCTTGTCTCATGTGCTGGTTGCCAATGGTTACTTCCTACATATGTCTCTGTTAAGTTGCCAATGTTCCAGTTTGCTGTGAATTAAAACAAATACTCAGAAACACAAGAACAACAGGCTGCTAAGCGAAGCCAGGTAGTAACGAGCCATGAATCTCTCGGCATTAGGAATGAGGATTTCTAACACTAACGCTTAACAATGGGAACTCTGCCACTGCTGGCATCTTTAAGTTAAAGCATCTTAACAAAATTGACTTAAACCACTCAGGATGAACTTTAATTAGCACCTGAGAAGTTTCAGGAATCATTAGTAAAAATATGTTCATTCAGGGTTTACTTACGAGTGGCTGCTTAGAAATCTAGATCGAAAATAATAAACTGTGAAATCTAAACTGAAAATAATAGACCGTGAATTTACTTTTCAAAATGCTGCTTTTCAGATCCAATGGAAATGCTTTACAGCACTTCGGAAATAAACACATCGTCATGAAAACGTGAAACACATCTTCATGAAAATGAAAACATGGTTTGTTGAAAAGTGGCCTTGTAAGCTAAATGGCAGTATATACATGAGCAGAATAGTAGAATGTCTTCAGAACTAAGAGACAATCAGAGGA
Organism: Struthio camelus; assembly: GCF_040807025.1. Lineage (NCBI taxonomy): Eukaryota > Metazoa > Chordata > Aves > Struthioniformes > Struthionidae > Struthio > Struthio camelus. The sequence continues at coordinate 84,011,324 of NC_090944.1, read as the reverse complement.
AGAAGCACATCCATCACTTGTGGTATCATCCAAATAAATACAACCCTTTTGACAGGTTCTGTATCTGTATTCATTTCAGCTAAAATATTTGTCCAGACTGAGGCACACCATTTTAGAAATATTGAGAAAAAATGAATTAACTCAGCACCACAACCAGCTGCATGACTATCTAAAAGAATAAACTCCTACAACAAAGTTAAATCAAAGGGACAAAGGCAGCCTTGTGTTAGAAAACTTCATTTTAGTTAACATACCTGGTTACTAGATTATAAACTTAAGGTTAATAACCCTGGTGTGAGAGCTGCCCATCTTCTGACAAGGAGAAGCCCTCTTTTCCCTTCATTCTTTCCCCTAATTCTGTGTTTGTGCATGCACGTGCATGCGTGTGTGTGTGTGTGCATGCAAGTGCATGTGTATGCACACGTGCATGTGTTTTTCTGCCTAACTAACCTTCACAGAATCACACAATGGTTGAGGTTGGAAGGGACCTCTGGAGATCATCTAGTCCAAGCTCCCTGTTCAAGCAGGGTCCTCTAGAGCGCATTGCCCAGGATCGCGTCCAGGCGGGTTTTGGATATCTCCAGCGAAGGAGACTCCACAACTTCTCTGGGCAACCTGCGCCAGTGCTCTCTCACCCTCACAGGAAAGAGGTTTCTCCTTATGTTCAGACAGAACTTAATGTGTTTCAGTTTCTGCCCATTGCCTCTTGTCCTGTCACTGGGCACACACTCTTGACACCCTCCCTTCAGATACTTGTACACGTTGATGAGATCCCCTCTGAGTCTTCTCTTCTCCGGGCTCAACAGGCCCAGCTCTCTCAGCCTTTCTTCAGAGGAGAGATGCTCCAGTCCCCTCTTCCTCTTTGTAGCCTTCCGCTGGACTCTCTCCAGGAGCGCCATGTCTCTCTTGTAGTGGGGAGGCCAGAACTGGACACACCACTTCAGCTGTGGCCTCCCCGGGGCTGAGGAGAGGGGAAAGATCACCTTCCTCCACCTGCTGGCAACAGTTCCTAATGTACCCTACGATACCATTGGCTTTCTTGGCCACAAGGGCACACTGCTGCCTCATGCTTAACTTGTCCACCAGGACCCCCAGGTCCTTCTCTGCAGAGCTGCTTTCCAGCAGGTCAACCCCCAGCCTGCCCCAGTGCATGGAGTTATTCCTCCCTAGGTGCAGGACCCTGCACTTGCCTTTGTTGAACTTCAGGAGGTTCCTCTCTGCCCAGCTCTCCAGCCTGTCCAGGTCCCTCTGAATAGCAGCACTTCTCCAAATCTTACCAAAAAAAGGCAGTCTAGTCTGTGCTCTTCATCATGGCATAAGGAACACCTCCAGTACTCAAAGATCAGATGAACAGCAGATCATGAGATTAATTCCAACTCCCAGGTCTGCAAATTCTGGGTAATACAGATGGAGAGGCAGCAGTGAGCAGTAGGACAGCATGCTCTTTTCACAGCATGCTCAGAGTGCTATGTGGATAGTTGAGTTAGCTCAGTACTGCTGCAAAGTACTCTCCTAAAATGACTATCCCACTTCCAGTACTTAAGCTAGTATATAAAGATCTGGGAGATCTACCAGCTCAATCCATGAAAGAGATTAGCTCTGTATTTTTCTCCCCTGGTTCCTGGACAACAGGAAGAGGAGAAGGAAGGGGAGAATGTGATGGACATTGTAAGATGCACCAATACAAGCTACCGGAAGCAGGTTGCTCCTCCTCTTGCTCACTGTTATCCTATTTTACAGTCAGAAATGGCTGAGACAGTAACAGAGTTGCTAAGAGATCCTAGAGAAATTGTTTAAGTCTTCTTACTATAAAACGGAATCATATTGTGAACTCTTGAAGAAGCCTTGAATGTCAATAAGCAAAAAATCATCTGACTAGAAATCTTAGCAGCTAATAATGCTGCAGTTTTTATGAGAGAAGAGATTAACAATAATTTCCAAAGGTTGTCTGTTCTTTTAAACTACTAGGTTTTTTGTAGATTGCTGTCTTTTTCTAGGAGTATCATTTTCACCTGTTTGGAAATAGAAATCATAGACGTTTTAATAAATATATTAAAAATTATCTACTCTTGCTGAAGTGTTCAGAAACGTGTTTATATTCTTAGCTGAAATATGACTTTGGAACTGCGTGAAACATTACTCAGTACTGGATAGCCTTATTACCTAGACCACAAGTAAATACAGGAAGCTTTTTCCTCCTTTAACTCATCAGACGGAAGTAACTCAGTATTACAGGAAGGAATCCAATATTCAGCAGTGATAGCAAGAGCTAATATTGTGCTTAGGAATGGCCTGCACCAGGCCTTCAAGCTGTGAGCTGGGCTACAGAAATAAGGAACACTAACGAAACTATTTTATTAAGGAGACTGCATATCCTACTCATCAGACATGCACCTTGGGAGAATGGAGGCCCAGGATACCTCTTCTGAACAGTTTTGGAAAAGCAGTATGAGAGAAGCTAAATGAACTAAAGAAGAAAGTCTCTAGAAGCCCACAGACCTCACCACTAGCTCCTAACCCAGCCCCTAAACTGAAAGACAGCAGCTGTGGAGACTTGTTGCTGTCCCACACCTCATGACTGGACTTTATGCATGATTGCTACCACCTCTATTACTGTGGCTCCTCTTCATTCAATTACTTTATACATGAATATATACAAATATACATAATATATATTATGTAATATATATAAAGATGACTACATATGAAAATCAAAATTCTACTTCATTATTGATCTTGTTTATATTTCACATTTTCTTGTCTCTGTATTAAAACTGATATTTATATTCCCTCTGTATTTCCTCCTTTTCCTCTTTGCATGCTTAAAATCATCTTTCCTGTTATCTGCTTCTTCCATATCACATCAAAAAGACCTCCCATTTTAACCTGCAAACCATTGTGCCTTGTGAGCCAGTAAAGAAGAAATCGACATTTCTTATAACTTGGCAACCTCTACGACATTTGACTCAATTTTTATCATAGGTTGCAAGAGAACATACATTAAACTTCTGAACAATAGCAGGGATTATGTGTCTGATTTCCTGAAATTAAATTTCCCAAAGTAAAAGCATTAAAAGAGGGAACATGAGATTTTCAGTATTGCCTCTTACTATGCTCCCCAGGAAGACAGACACAGTTCATTCCTTTGTTTTGTTTTGTTTTTTCCTTACAGAAAGGAAATCAGACACAGGAAAATACAGCAGCAATTTGGTAATTTTTTGTTTACTCTTGGAAAATAAAATACTAATGTTTCTGAGACAAACTTCAAGAAAACTAGAGCTACATTAAAGTGTTCTTTCTAGTAAGTAATTTTTTTTTTATAATTAAAATAGGTTTCTCCATATTCTTAATTGGAGGAACTTTGTTAAAATCATCTTGTAAATGTCTAGAGCCTTCAAGCATGAAAACTTGCATTTATATCTATCAGCAGTTATAAAGATTAAAGATGGAGGAAATCTATGAGGTATCTTTTTACATTTTTTTCATTTCATCTAAGTTGAAATAACTATGCAGTCTTTATTTTAGATTTTGTGATTTAGAAGTTACTTGTTTCAGAACACAGCATATACTAAGCAAGCAAACACTAAACCAGCTGGTAATAGCAAACTATCTGATGGTGTCACCCCCCACATTTGGGGACAGAAAATTCTTTCATTTTGGGATATTTCTGTAAGCACGTTTTAAGAGTCAGTTGACGGCTTCCTGGGCTAATCTGACCTAGGAATTATATCTGCTAAAAACACAGAAAGGCTAGTCAGAGTTTTGACGACACTGCAAAGGCAAGTCCCTCACTGATTTTGCTGGTGGTTGTCTTGGAGTCGTCTTAGTGAAGTTTTTTCAATAACAACTAACATCTGAATTTTCTCTCCTGGTAAGCTGATTAGCAATAAGAAAAAGATTGAGTACTCAATCTCTGTTTTTAAAAAAACAGCTTCTGCTATCTTTAGATAAACTCTATTAACAAATCCCAGCAATTACGAGGTACCTAATAAATGCATGCAAAAGAAAACAAGAAATAAAATCTGCCAGGCAACTGGAACATCAGCTTTGGTGGAAGAACAGTGCAACATCCTTTCACCATGGTCCCGACTGTGAGTTAAATTGCCCAGGATTTCATAGTCGCAGGCAATCAATTTCATTCACAGCCAGCAATGCCAGCAAGTTGCTCTCCAACAGAGACAGAGCTTTACTCCATCGCTGACAGCCTGAACGTTAAAGAGGCAGGAAAAAGGGAGGCACAGTAAAACACAAAGAGAAATTAGAAGGAACAAGAAGCACATCTTTTGCCTCCTAGCAGTGATACCCCACATAAAATTCATACTTAGTAGACTATTAGTATTTATCTTTTATATCTGACAGAGAAAAACAGAACAAACAAATATGTTTGCCTCTCTAGTTTTTTTTCATAGAAGGTTCTTAGTTTTTCTCCTACTTTTTGCTCCCAGGATGATTTGGAATTGTAAGTTTTCCTTAAGAAAGAAGGAAACCATTCTGCGCAGCAACGCAGCCATGAAAAGATCCATTTTAAAGAGCAATAGTGGTTTTAAGCAAATATTACCCACTACCGGCCAGCTGATGAAAGGCTTTCATCTTGCCATCAACAGTCTCTGCTTGTTGCCTTTAGAGTTTAAATCACACCTCATTAAGGAAATCATTCGTTTCCGCACAATCAGCTCTTTAGAGAATTAAATCTCAATCAAATACCAGTTCCAAAGACCACTTATGAATGGTAGAATGGAAAAGAAAACTTAGAAAAATTCAGATAAAAAAACAGCTAAAAATCACAAGCTTACCAGATATTGTGCTGAGCTCCCCTTTAGCTTGTTGTGCTCTGCTGCCCACCCCCTGGCTGGAAATTACTTGGTTAGATTACTAGTTCTTTTGTGCTGAGTCCTTATTCCAGGTTTCCTCCTAAAGCACCTCCTAGGCCACAAGCCGCTGGCACATGACAAATAGCCAGTTGCCTGCATGACATGGTAACAAGCCTTTGCAACTTTCTCTCCCTGTGCCATGCCCTAACAGCCAGTCCTGCCCAGCTACAGACTTACTATCAGGTATTTCTGCACACAGCAGGTTTGTTTAATATCGTCGGTTAATATGAGCGGTGTTACTCTTGATTTCAAGGTGTTGCGATAAGCCACCATATATTTGTGGAGAAAGTCTTTGTTCACAGTTCATGCTGAGAAGCACTGCTTATTGCTGTGTTTCTCCTGATAGTGACTTATTAGAGGACCTGAAAAATATCCATCTCACCAATGGCACTTGGCAGAACAGATGCATAGTGCTCTTGTTTTGGTTTGGGGTGTTTTTTTTTTTTTTCCAGTATGAACATCAAATAATTTGTACTTTGGATCTCAGAGGAGTCCAAACCAAAAAGACCAATCAGCCCACCACTGTTATTTCTATTTAGATTCACTTCTCAGCCTGGACGATGAAAAAACTTCACCAAAGAAAACATACACTACATGCACATCTGTGTTGATAATGAATATAATTTTTAAAGGTTTTTGAAGTCAAATTCACCCAGCTGATTAGAAGCACATCGAGGCATGTTCAATTTATATATAAATCATTTCGTTTCCAGAGGAATGGCAGATCCAATAATTGCTGCCCTTCAGAGCTTTGTGCAGTATTACAAGCATCAGGATTCTTGTTGTGGTCCCATTTTCTACTGCTGCCATGCACATGCTGACAATCCAGCAGTGGCACCGCACAGACCTCATAAAGCTCATCCCATCCCTGTGACACACAAAATCCCATTAACTTCTGAGATGAAAAGCATATTAAGAGCTTTGCTGCTGAAAAGCCTCTCTTTTGCCTCGAAGATCTTAGTCTTCAGGGTTTCTAGCAACGCTACCAGGAAGTTATTGCATATTTATACCACTTCCCTAGCCATCAAAGATTGGGAAGCTGACTGGTTCTCGGAAGAGCCACACAGAAGTTTAAAGCGCCTTGACATTACTTCTGAATATGATTCAGAACATGGCTAGGAATAACCCATTTTTTCAGATGTGCAACATCCAAAGGGTTTATTTCCTTTATTTTTCTGTGCAGGGGTGAGAAACAGAAAGAACTTCACAAACTTCCTTCCCTTATGAAGAGGAGTATAACAGAAGCAAGGAAAAGGCTGCAAACAAGATACCTGTCTGCCTGAAGGAATCAAGTGTTCCCTCAGTAAATGCAAAAGTTACCTACTCTGTCATACACAGGCAAACAATCTTCAAATGCCGGTGCTGCGTAGCTAACTTGGTACCTCTTTTGTTTAAACAGGACTATTTTACAGTCTGAATATCTCTACACTTTACTATAGTCACATCTGTGATCCCACTGCTGACACACCCAAACTATATGTTTCTGGGCACAATTCATGGAATTGAGTTTCATAGCTAAATTTATGATAGCCTGCTTAGGTTACCCCAGCAAGGTGCCATGTTGTTCATGCAGAACTACAAACAAAAACTTGGAACAGCAGAGTCCGTTTTCAGGTTTAAAAAGAAGAGACTGAGGAAACTGTATTCTTGGCAGTGGAGCTTATCTTCTTCTTTCCTACATCTGAATGAATTTACCTTCGGCTTAATACTGCAGAACAGCTATCTGGCTGGCCATTATGAGAGAGGGCTCAATGTGGAGAGTTCATGGAAGGGGAAATTTTCATTTAGATCAGTCAGCAACAAATGTAGAAGAAAAATGCATTTACTACCCAATACAGGGATACACTCAATTTAAATAAATGTAAACAAATAAGGACTTCAGAAACAGCTACAATTCTGAGTTTGTAACATAAAGGTTGTCTTCTCACTCTTGCTCCTAGTCCGACACACAAGCAGACCATACATATTCTTAATTTTCAAGAACTTAATCACAATTTTTAATGAAAAATGTCCATCTCAGTTCAAAATGAAGTCAGAGTTATCTTTGAGTTATGCAAATGAAAGAAATTGAAGTGAGAGAGGTTTTGCTTATTTTCACTCCTTTAGCCTGAACTAACTTTGTCTTCTGGCTTACTGGTTTTAATTCATACATAAAATAAAATAAAACACCCTTCTGTATGAAGTGTCATTCTGGAGTAATTTCTTATTACTAAATTATAAAAAGAGTTTTAGAGAGGAAGCTGACACACACACACAAAGCCCTACAGTGCAGTGAACTATGCTACTGTAGAAAGCTGAACTGATGCTTTATGCCTACATTATAAACTAAGAGAAGAGGTGATAGAGTCTCCTGGGATTACCACAATTAATATTAAAAGCTGAGAGTCAGCTGTCCCCGGTGCCTAAAGAGGATTTGTGGCAACAATATCAGCGAAAAGAATAAGAAATAATGAGCTCCAGGAAGTGTCTTCTATTGTATTCTAGTAAAATCCTGATTAAAAATACGTAGCATCAGCAGGAGTTTGGCCTTTGATTTCAGTGCATATCAATACTTGGGACTCTTAATTGTAAAATCCTCTGGCAATTTTCTGCATTAAAATAATGAAAATTATTCTAAGCCATATTTTGTGATGTTTATCACATAAAGCACCATTGACCACATAAAGCATAATTTGACCACTTGTTTGAATTTTATTTCAATATATTGAGCTGTAGTCTTAAACTAATCTAAATTTGCTCTCCTGTTTACTCACCAATGGAAATAATATTTTATAGTATTGTTGTAAAACTAGTTTTATGTTTCCATCCCATATATATCTGCATTTTGCTCTATATCACCCTCACCTGGAGCTGTAGAATGTTTTATTCTCTACTAGGGAGGAAAGGGGTTTCAAATCAAGAAGCAATTTTTTTTAAATTGTGATTAAGTTCTTGAAAATTAAGAATATGTATGGTCTGCTTGTGTGTCGGACTAGGAGCAAGGGATGAGATACAAGATCAAGATGAAGACACCTAGCTTTGGGTATCTACAAATGGATGTCTTCAGGCACAGCAATGCTCAAGGCATTGCCTAAGTACAGCTTTCCACTGGTATCTGAGATGTCCTATAGCATCTCGAACATCTGTATATGGCTCACAGATATGACCAAGAGCTGTAAGAGATCATGTTCCTTTAGCTGAAGACCAGTCAAGAGACCCTGGAGTATCTCAAATGACACCACACATCAACATTCAAGCAACCAAACAGAGCACTGGGTGTTTAAACTCTCATCATAAATCAGTAAGAGATCTCATTAACTCAGTTAGTGGAGTTTGGAGACCAATTCTATTCACTTTAGACACCCAGTTGCCAGTTTCTTGAATTGCTATATACAGACACCCACATTTAGTGCTCTTAATCTCAGACTGAGTCCTATCATAGACGTCTTAAAGTATATCTTTAAATTGGTCAATCCTAACATTGTTCCAACGTTCAACAGCAGTAAATGCAACTTACGTGATGCAATTAAGTTAGCAGAAATTACATAAATTCCTCTTCTCCAGTGATCGTCAGGCAAAACATACCCAACCAGATTCCTATTTTTCCACCCCATTTAAAAATACATGTCAACCAAGAAAGCATTCATTTTCTTCACAGGAGAATTACTCAGACAAAAGGAAGCTCAGTGTTCATTGGCAGAATTCCGCATCAATCTTCAGTGCTTCCAGAAGGTAAGTAATGAGCGGCTGGATTTTGCCCGGGATTATTCCACTTATGTTGAACATGCATCAGCATTTTAGTACAAATCAGAAGTGCAAATATGATGCGAATCTCCTAATTGTTTGCACTTACTACCCTTTGCTTCACATTGCAGAGCAGTTTAAGAACGAACAAAACAGATTACTTTCAGATAAAGCTAAACTAAAAGATATGCTCTGAGAATGCCCCTATGTCACTGCAGCCACTAATAAGCATCCAGTCCCTGGGAACAGACTAGAGCTAGAAAAATATACTGAAATGTGCGTTTCATAGTGAGTCCTTAGCCGTTCTGCTCTGCAGACCTGCTCCTACTGAGCTGCAGGACTTCCTAACGCAGGCACAGCCTCAGAGCTCCCCACTGACCGCACAGTCCAACCCACAGTTCGAACAACATGAGAAACTCAAACCGTCATGAACAAAATCAGTACCAAGCTTTCCAAATGGCTGTGGCTGTACCATCACACTTTGAAAGCCTCTGAAAATCTAAGAAATAATATTATTGACAGAAGGTTCTTGGCAAGAAAGAGCATATTCATGTCTGTCCTGAAAGAACAGGAAAAGCGCCTTCAACAGACCAGGATGCTGACCTTCCGGGGCCTGTATGATGCAATGTGAGTAGGGAAACTGCCTTACCAACCAGCTTCAAAACTAGGAAAGATTACATCATAAATCAAGTTTAATTTGCAACAATCAAGAAACAAACAAAACACCTAGTACTTCCAAGCACAAGGGGTTTTTTTTCCTTCATCTTTTGTTTTGTTTTATCCTATGGGAAAATTCAGGGATCTGAAAATAGTCACACATTAGTCAGGCTGTCAATTTCTTGGATTAAATCCAGCAGCAGGAACATCCTAAACATTCTCTAATCATGACGTGTCTAGCCAGTAAAGTGAAAAAAAGCTGCTATAAAAACTATACCTTCAAAAAACTGTCAGGATCCATGAGTTACTCTCATGTAGTGACTTCACTGTTATATTCTTTTACGTTTAAATACGATTATGTATTTTTTTCTAAAATGTTCAGAAGCAATAAAAATACGTCAGTTACAGATTGGCTGACACTTATCTGTATTGTCTGAGGAAATTTCTTACAGAATCTAGTTTACTTTCTCATAGCTGTGTTTATTTTGTAAAGCATATAAACATTTTTTTTCATCAGATTTAGGAGATATGACTCACAAAAAGCATATACAATGAATAAAATGACAGTTATGAAGGCTGTAAATTTGAAATGTGGATTATTAAAATTCAGACACCAGAAATGACGTTTAAATATATGTCCTAAAGTGAAAAGGTGGTAGTCATACATTATCCTCAAAGGAGTTGGCAAAAGCTATGGGAACTCAGTATTTCTCAGAGGTGAAGAGGGTGGTAAATAGGGATTTAGGTCTGAAAATAGAAACTTGTAACTAAATGTCCTTTCGTCTCAGTGATATTCCTTCCTGCAGTACCTAATTCTGCCATCAGGGCTCAATGTCTCCAATGTATTCTGTAAGGATTTTGTAATTTCAGATATAATTCTCCCTCTGTCCTTATTTAATGCTTTCCTTCTGAGAACTGCAAAGGTTTTTATGTAATTATTACACCCAGGAATTAGTAAGTTCCACCTTTCCCAGATGGAACTTAAACAGAGCTGAAGCGATCCAAATTTACAGATTTTCTGAAATCTTTCCCCCCAGAAAAGAAGACAATAACTGTTATTTGCTTTGGAAAACTATTGTGTCCTAAATGAATGCTCCTGCAATTTGAAGGCATCTTATTGCAGTAATATCTAACAGGAAGGGAATTGTTACTTTTTTCCTGAATCAGTGATGTGTGCCAATACATGTCCAAAACACTAATACTATGGAGATGATAGCCATGACTCTGTAGCTGAGGGTGACTTACATTTCAAACTTAAAAAAAAATTTCAAATCTTGGTATATTTAAAAAATACAGCATATAATCTCCAAGTTGAATGATGAACATAAAGGGAGCTCTCTAGCTATAAATTTAAATAAAAATTCACTGATTTATGAGTAAAATAAATTAAAAATCTGATTCCTCAAAGCATTGCTGTCAGCTTTAGCATTATTCAGAATGATTTTTGGCAACAACAGGAAGTAGATTCTTCTCATATTGCTAAAACCCACTTAAAATTTAAGAACATACTTCATGAAGAAATACGGTGGTAGTGAAAACTATGAGCAACTGTTTCTAATGGTTGTGATTACAGAGATCACAAGTCCAATCAGTTCAGCAGCTCATGCAGGAAGCTATTTTGACAGAGATAAACTTTTCTTTTCAGCTAATTTGCACGTGGCAATTCCATTAAGTGTAATAAATCAGTACCGACACAGAGAACGGACTCATATCAAAAGTTTTCATTGATAAATCACTTTTTTCCAGCTGTCAGTGTTCTTTAAAGTTCTTAACAACTAGTGATAGTTTTCACCATTTGTGTTCCCTGTGGTACTGCTGCCTCACCTATACAGCGGAAAAAAGGCAGCTGGTTAACTAAGATCAGATTATACTTTTGACTGTAAAGACACAAGGATTGGTTCTTTTTTCTTTTTTTGTAGTACTGTTCTCCACAGTAGTCTTCCGAATCAATAACCATTACAGAATAAAGGCATTTTCATCACTTTACTTCAGCTGCTCTGCCAAAAAAATTTTAACTAGCCAGTAGTTTTTGGCTGCTTTGTTATAACCAGCGGAATGATGACTCTGGCCAAGTGTTAATAATCAAAAAGTCATTTAAGGCTGCATATCTTCCAAGTATTACAAATAATTATGCAATAGCACTGTTATGGGGCCTATTCACTTCACAATATAGCTTAAAGAAATAAGATATGAATTACTCACTGAAAATGTACATACAACTTTAAGGCTGCCTTGCAGTGAAGGTATATATGTGTAAGAAGAAAAAAGAGGAGGAAGTCCTCATTTGGAAAAAACTCTCTTTTTCGCATATTATTACACAATTCAGAAAATTTTACCCAAATATTAAGTGGAATTTGCAGCTTTTTACCTAATCTTGGAAATGTATAGTCATGCAAATAAGATGATAGCATTAAATAGATCACTGCTGCCTCTGGGAAGGAAAATAACTTAGCCTTTTGTGCTTAAATATTCTCTGATAGCTGTTCTTCTTTCTCACAAATTTCCCTTGCCAACTGAATCCCAATATTTGGGATTGATGGCTCTCTGCTTTGGAGCAAACAAGATCTTTTCTCTGATAGGGTGCTGGAAATGGATGCTTAAGATACAGATAACAGTACAGTTTGTCAGGCACATTATATAGCTATTATATAGGTGCCAGGGGAAAGGTACCAAGTCATATGACAATTTTAATAGGCCTAACAGTGTTTATGAATCTGTCATATTTGGAAAGATAGCAAGAGAAGAAAATCTTTGAGAATAAGATAATTCTGTTTCTACACTGTTTGACTGCTCAGAGAGAAGAACAGAAAGAGAAGACAAGACTGTGACGTTGGAGTAGCTGAAAGAGCATTCCAAAGAAGATCACGCAAACGAATGTTATGACCCACTGGAAGTAAGAGAGAATTTGATTTCTTAAACAAATGGGTATTCCTTTGGGATCATTAACTGCTCTGCCACTAATATGACCTGCACATGGCATATCAGTATTGACAGTTGTGATGCAAGCATTATCCATCAACAAACTTGGTGGTGCGTCCACAACTGGGGACAAACAAAAAGTTACAGATGGTCTCCAGGTCCCACACCTTATTAACGACCACTGCTGAGACCGTTGCCTCTAAGCACAATCTGTGCTTTATGTGCAGCGCCAAAGGATGCACATCATCTTCCCTTTAAGCCTCCCTGGCTCCTAATTCAGGCCAGGATGACCTCACCTTCACTGGTGAGGCAGCAAAGAGGCACTTCAGACTTCTTTTCAGTGTGAGCTGTGGAGGCTGATGTCTGTTCTTAGAGAAGCAACTATACTCCTTTCCCTCAAAGAACAGGAGTGGTTCTAGCAGCGCTTCTTGAATCCAGTACTTCCAAGATGAGCAATGATCACAAGAACCCAGGCTCTGGGGGGTCTTTTAGACACAACAGGCAGCTGTCTGTGTAAATCAGTTGGACTCCAGTGAAATCCAAGGAAGTACAAACTTTTTAAGACTTCCTTGTGTTTCAACATTTTTGAAGGGCTTGCATGCACTGTATTTATGAAACAAAAGTCATCGTAACAGCTGTCACTAATAGCTGTTGCTACTGCACATAAGCAGTAACATCACACCCTAGCTTTCTAATACATCCTTTTTGTTTCCCCAGAAGATATTCCTCAGCAAAATAATCTCAAACACATAGGGAATACACGTATTATACTTATGCATATTTATGTATGTATGTGGATAAGCACTTGAAAATAACAGTCCCTCATAAAATGTATCCATAAATTACTGATAGCCATTTTCAGATGTGATGCTGTTTAATACAGCTTTTCACAGGTATTCCCATTCCCCACTTCAGAGTTGAAGTCTGCGGACATCATATCAATACAGATTTTCTGTCTGAATGCACTGGCCAAGCCCTGGACTAGTTTTTTGGGGTTTTTGTTTTGTTTTGTTTTTTTACCTGGAGTAATGGATAGCCTGGTGTCCTGCTATATTAAAATAGAAGTCAGTTGTATGCTTCATCTCATCAGTATGTCCAGAGACTTCAATCCAGTGTGATATTGGGAGGCAGTAAACTCCATCTACTAAGTTGTTCTGGTTGTAAACACTGCTTCGATCATGATGGGGCCCATTACCTAGAACAGAGGAAAGGACAATTGCAGGCTGTGAATCCAGAAAAACCTTTTGAACGATTTGCGGAGGATGTGAAGTTAGTATTTAAGGCAAGGAGTGGTGGTTGCTAACTGTTTAGACCGCATTTCTCAGAACACTTCAACACCTGAAATAGTTGGAACAGAACCACTGCCACAAAATAAACGTTCAGCATTAAAATCAACTATTGGAAATGATTTCAAAAGAATGCTAAAGCTATATAAGACTCCCAAACCACGAACAGCAGCTCTTACAATCTCAAGAATAATTCATTTCATTTAAGTTTCTCATTTGCCATCTGATTATATTTGACCTCAGGGTTCCACATTTCTGCTGTGTGACTTCCCACTCTGGGGTTCATCTTTCTGTGATCCAAAGTCTAGGCTTGATACAACACAGCAGCACCACCTTGCCTCAGACTTGAAGAAATTGCTAAGCTCTGAGAAAGACCTCCAAGAAAGTACACAGGGTACAGCCATACAAGATAAGAAAGGTAAAACTGCGAACAGAGGTAGCGTTGAGACTTGAATTGTTACCAGGTGAAGGATTCAGGCGGAAAAATACCCACATAGAAAGGTACAAAAACCTAAAGGAAAAAATAGACAGATCAGAGACAGCAACTCAGCAGCAACGAAGATGTTTCAGGGAGCAAGTGGAGGCTGAATTCTCCACCTGACTGACAACTGCACAGCCAGCCAAGACTCTTCAAGCGTCTTACTGTGGATAGCAAGCACACTAATGTCTAGCATAGTAGCTCATCAAATTCTAGTTGTCCTTTGTACGTGTTAATCGATAAATAATCACTGTCTACTCTTCAGATGCATGTATCCTGCTTACAGAGAGTCTCTTCGTACACAGGAAAAGTTGCCCAAAGTTACCCAGGAAGAGACTTACATCTGCAATCCTAGGGGACCACTACTGCCTAAAATGACTTTGGCTAAAATAAGAAACTTTTCCTACAATTTTCTACTACGTAATATCCACTATGCCTACTTCTTCTTTTGTAGCAATAGTGTGAACATTAGTACAGATAAGGCAACCAATTTTAAACACCACGCCAGAATAAACAATCTGAATTGAATGGGGTCATGTCAGTAATCAAAAGGTTTTCTAGCCTCCAAAAATTCAATACATGCATATTCATTCCCTCCCCCCCTCCATTTTAAATAGGGTAATACTTAAGGCCATGTAGGAATTAATGTGCAGATTAGAAGTGATCTAGTCTATGGCTTGACTTAATGTAAACCTGTTACATGTATACATTATTAATGATGTTAGAACACTTTAGAATAAACTTATGCCTGAAGGAACAGCTTCATTTTCACCCTGCAGGTAAATCTACGACCAGCTTCCAAGCACCATATTTAGGAAAATTTACTAGCTCAAGAGCATTTTAGCAGTTATATTATTGCAATGATTAGAGAACAAGGCTAACTTGTAAGAGTAAAGCTCAAGCCATCTCTTTGTTTCCAGATGATATGCAGCACATTTTATCCTAATTGTGAAATATTATTAAAATGTATTTTAATAAATACTATTAAATAGTATTGATATTATTATTAAATGTAAAGCATTAACATTATGTATAAATATATTCATAAATTATGTGGCATTAAAATTAAATATTATTAACATTTATGTATTAAAAAGTAACTATTTACTCTTTCTACATTGCTGAACCATTACATACCATATGCAAAGCTATGGCACAATTTTGGATAAATAAGATGAACAAGATCAGTATATACGTCCTGAACGTATATACAAATACAAATTCTATTGTTATATTTTTATTTCACATTTGCAGTTGTTTATATTTTTCTTACCTCGTTTAAACAATAATATTTGAAGACAGCAGGGTACCTCCACAAACACAATAGAGCAAAAAAATGGAGTTTAAAAAAAAATTACGACACAAGTACACTTTAAATCATAATGATTAATGATTACAGGTATTGATCTTAAACATCATCTTCACCTTCTTTTTAAGCTATTACTTAACACCCTCCTCTCTTTTTATTCCTTGAAATAAGAGTAAAGTTAAAATCACTGTTACTTCTTTAATAACAGCTTAGTAGTATCAGTAAGGATTGAAGAATCCAATCCAAAATTTGTATTGATTTATTCATTTTGTATTTGTGATGTCACTTGTCCATTATAAACAGTAATTTCTTTAACATTTCCGGTAAAAACTGTTTCAGATTTTTAAAAATTAGAAATTTAGAACTTGATTTCAGTTAAAATATTCTCATTGCATTGAACAGAGCAATTTTAAAAAAGCTTTTAAGGTAGATGGAAATAGTTTGCCTAGTTTTCTGCGTCTGATTTAAATACAGAAAAGTTGCTTGGTAGTGTATTTGCCATATTATCAGCCAGCTGCATTAACCTACATGACAGCTTGACGTCATACATTCAGTAAAATCCTTAGAGTCACAAATAGTACATCTTGCCTTCTCCATTTTACTCTCTGACAACCGTCTGTAGCAACACTTAAGAGCTAACTGACTTCAACTTCTTCGACATTACTCATTGTTCACAAGTATAAACACATTTCCTCGCTGTCATGGAAATGAGTATCGCCCACAAGCAAAAATATTGAGAGCTGTTTTAAAAAGCAGTTATTAGCTGATTTCTTCAGCAGCTCTGGTGCCCCTTCTCAGTGCTTCTCCGTCATTTTTCCCTCCTCCAGACTCTCACATCATTTCCATCTCTCTGCTCTCGCGCTCCTGTTTGTTCAGTATCTTGCACTCCCCTCCCTCACGCAAGCGCCAACGTCTGCCTCTCCTCTTGCTCTCCCACATCTTTCACCACTGCTCTCCCTCTTCCCCTTTCACTTTTGCCAGAGCGCTGAGGGCCCCCCCAGCCCTCCCCGTCCCTGCCCCCTCCCCGGGCTCCCCCCCAAGCCCTGGCCCCATGTCAGGCTAGCCTGGGACGTCAGTCATTGCCCTCCGACGCCGCAGCAGCCCCCGGGGCTGGGGCTGCTGCGGCTGCCCCTGGGGCCCTGTGCCCTCGGGGCAGGGGGACGGGCCCTGGTGCCCAGGCCCAGCCTAGCCCCACCGGCAGCCCACGACACTGGCCCCAGGAGCCGCCAGCCCTCCCAGTGCCCTGACAACAACTGGCCACGTTCTCAACATTTCTGGCTCTTTTGCTATTATCCGCCTTATTCTTCCTTTTACATGTGCCTCCTTGTACACAACTTGGCTCCGGAAAGGACTGGCGCTTTCATTGCTCACAGTCCTTTCTCCTCTCCCAGGAGTTTCTGCATGACCTTTTGGACAGCAAGGACAATCCGTGATCCCTCCTTTCTGCTTACCTTCTCCTTTTCCCTAGGTGCTAGGCAGTCCTAGAAGACAGTAATGTCTCCTACATGATCACAACTGCTCCACTACCTATCTTGTACTCTCCTATTTCCAAATTCTGCTTGAGGCGCATGTACTTCTATCATTCATCAATTTTATCAGCCACCCTCCTTTTCCTTCTATTCCTTCAGCCTTAACTCTTAGCTCTGATTTTTCCTTTCCTCTCTATCTTTCACCTTTTCAAATGGTAGTAACGTAACCTCCTTGCTTGATAATCTTTTCACCTTCACCATCATTCATTTCCTTATCTAGCCTACAAAAATGGATCTACAACCACACGTGAAACTGAGGCCGAGAGCAAATTGCCACTAGGTATTTGTTTCATTTGTTCCCTCTCAAACCTCTATCTTAAAAACTTCCATCTCTAATCACTGTTTATCACTGTTCACTTTTCTGCACCACTCAACCTCACATTCCTGCTATGGCCTACAGTCAAATAAAAAAAAAAATCAAAAAATATGTTTCCATTTTGATTTTAATACTCAGGTGAACAGCAGGAGCTTGCATTTATAGCATGTTTTTCATGAGATTTACACAACTGTCTACTACTGTTCACATTATATACAGATCTATGAATTAATACACTTGTTATCGACATCTCTGCAACAGAACATACACAAATACAAAAACAATACAGCAATATGATTTCAGACAAGAAGGGAAGAGGGCTACCATATCTAAGAAAAACTAATTCAGAGAACTCAGAGAAAAAAATGTTCATACTCAACTGTACAGGACACTGACTCTACATCCCCCTTGCAAGAGTCATGAAGGACGGAAATCATCACAAATTATCCGGATCCCACTACCAGGGTAGCATCCAAAATACACTACGTTTCCCACAAGTACTTCTTACCACGAGTTTGCTTCACAAGACGCATTTAACAAAGAAATTAAATGAGTTACAAAAAAAAAGTTGGATCAGTCTGAACCATGCTTTTGCCAACACATTATGTCACAGGAAAACCATAATTTTTTGAATGCTACAAAATGACGGTGCAAGAAACAGTTTCAGATATACAGAGCCACATGACAAGCTTGGAGGAGGAACGTAGAATTCATGTATAATTTATAGCTGCTCTAAAAGGGTTCAAGGTTCAACTCTTAACTTTTATCTTCCAGAATCATTTAATACAAAAATAAAAATCAGCCAATGAAACCAGCTTTCATTCAAGTTAACTGATCATAAACTATGCTTTAAGTAGAAACCAATTAGCATCACTTACATTCTCTACTATGCATTCCTTTATATCCCTGCAGTGTGCAGAATGTACACTATTAAGAATACGGGCACAACTTGGGTGATGAGCAGAAACCACTAACTGGACAACCCTTCAGCTCTTCATTTTCTGCTCCCTGCCTTTATAAAGCTACCTTCATTACTTTCATTTGTTTGAGGCAAGCTGTGTAAACCTCGTGGTACGTCCACGCAGAACATGTCTTGGTCTCATCTTAGCCCTGTTATCTTTGCTGATGTAGAAGGCTCCTTGCAGCTCATTTTTCCTAGAATTACTTGCTTCCACGTAATTGGAAGAGCTGGCATGAGACTCCTCAGAAGTGCAAGAAGAGTTTGTGACAAGCACAAAATAACTTATCAGTTATTAGCACCTATGCTAGGGTGGCACTCCCCAAAAATTTGGCTCCCCTCAGTATACTGAAGGAAATACTGACCTCCCACCCACCCCACAGTGACAGGCCAGGCAAATCCCTTTCTACATCTGGATCACTGGAGCACGAGGACTTCTCCATTTGTATGACAGTGCACTGGGCAGGGTACTAGCTACAGGCAGTGACCAACAACACAACCAAATTAAAGACCATCACTTCCTCACTCCTCCTCCAGTCCAGAGTTGTCTGAGGGTACGGTTGGTTAGTTTGGGGGGAGACAGAGAGAGTGAGAAAAGCAGTAGGAGTGAGCTCAGCAGAATCTGACTTTCTCAGTGCAGAAGAAATGTTTTGTTTCTTACCTTCTGCTCCAGCACCACAGAGAAGGTAGTGGCCAGGGCAGAGAAGTGCAACGAGACTGCTTGTACGCAGTCTGGCCACGTCTGCCCATGACTGAAACGGTTTGCGATCCACAGCAACTTTCTACTCCACTTAATCCTTAAGCTTGTCCTACCCCACAGGTCCCAATTACCTGCATTATCTGAATAATAAAAGCCTACCTTTGGATCTTCTAAATGACTTCATTAAGTGACTTCATTAAGAAGTCAGAGGCAGCAGATATACTACACAGAAACTGTATGCTCAGTGTAAAGTAATATTTATTCATTTCTCAAATGCACACAGCATTTCATAAAGTTAACAGAAGGTCAGACACACATCTGTGCTGATGTTCAGACTTTGTTTCTGAGGCTCAGAAAGGCCCAGTCTGCCAGCTGGGAACATTAGCCTGACTGTTCTGCACAACCGGGTCCATTAGGGTACATCTACGCTATTGACTAGCATGGCACAGGGAGAGAAGGCCCAGGGTTTAATTTACTGCAGTCCATTATGGACCAGCACCACAGGTCCATACCACAACTTTACCAGCAATGAAGCCTGCACTGCTTGCCAGTCCTAGGCACGTACTGCTAGAAGACCTGGCACCCATACAGCAGGTTGGGTGCTTTAGACTTGGATCCATCAGGAGGGAAACAGCTTTAAGCATGCCCTTGCTGAGCTCAAGTGCATACCACAAAATTTCTAGTACAATGAAAGCTAAACTATCACCCAAAGGAGCCCCTTTTGCATTACATGGTCAATGCAAACTCCCCTCTCAGACTCTCAAGTCTGTCCCCTCACATTGACTAACATAGCTTCTCCAAGCTTACCAAAGAGTCACATAAGTAAAATTATCAGCTTGATCTTAAAAGATAATGAGCAAGATCCACGTCAACAAAATTTCTCAGCATCAGTCAGAGTAAAAACGAATGAAAAAAATGATCTCTTCCACTGTCTCTGCAGAGCTCTTTATAGGAAAGCTGTTTCAGTAAACTGCGCAGCCACATCTCTTCCAGCGACCAGCTTTTCACTTAACTTGGCGAAAGCTGTATTTTTTTCCCTGTTTTTTTACTCTGTGAAGCAAGGTGGTATGTAGAACCTGCTGGGCAGAATAGCGTCTGCCGAGTAGCTGTAGAGATGCTATATACCATAACTCCTGCCTTAGCCAGAGCCTACACTGCAGGCCTACCTCTTCCAAACCTGCAAATCCCAGCAAGTTCACAGTACGTATCTTTCAAATCACTGTTAGTTCTGAAAAATCACAGGGCTACTCAGATCACTCTGAATATGCACATTGGCTTCAATGGCAACCTACAAATCCATAGAGAGAGCAGCCAGGTGATTTGCAAATCTCCTACTTTCAAATCAAACTCATTCTTACAATCCTTGTCATAAATGTCCCATGAACCAGCAAGCCTTATACATGTCAAATCAGGCTCTAAGTATGCTTAACTGCTATAAATATTTATATTTGAAATATTAAAATAGGTCCTTTAACAGAAAAATGAGCATCTGAGTTCATGCTTACAAATTCCCCTGGAAAAGTTTAATAGCATCACAAGCAATATAAATACTCTGAGGAGGAGGGAGGGGAGAGGGGCTAAAGGAGGTTTGGTTTTTTTTAATTGCAATAGAACAGCAGGAACTAAAGCCAACAAGAAACTCCATGAAATGGAGGATTTGACAGATAAAGTATTTGCTAGCTTCCTTCTCTTTACCACTTCCATTAAATGAAAAAAGCCTCAAGGTCTATTTTGGACCTGATTCTTCTAGTAATTTGTTTGTGCTACTGCATGGTGTCATTATCAGACATTATAACTGGACTTCCACCACTACACTTATAATATTCCAATTTGCTTACCCTTTACATCAAATTCTGTCACGAAAATCTTTCTGCAGCCTGTTTTAATGAAATTCAGTCTTTGATGCCTTGAAATAGGCTCTGCCTCAGTCCAGCTAAGAATGAATTGCTATTGATTGTTAAGAAATAAGAGACATGGGAGGCTGAACTTCTCTCACTGGAATTTAACTAGGTCAGATATTTTGGCAGGTTGAGTCTGCCACAGCCTTCTGGACTAGAGAGTCCTACCTTTCTAAAGACTGAGCAAACTAAGTCCCTGAAGAGTTAACCTTTGTTTTTACAACTCTGGCAAATACTGCCAAATAACACATTTGAATTCTAGATGTCATGAACTAAACCTTGTACATATAGGCTTAATAAAAATATGACTACTCTACTTTCTAATGCTACTTGTCTGTTGTCTCTAAACTGTCTTCCATACAGATTCAGAAAGCAGTAGCAAGACTTCTTGTTTGTTTATTTTCACTTGATCACGTTCAGCTCACTAACTCCTTGCCTGTGGCTGGCTTGGTTTTCAGAAATGTTTCCTTGCATTTGCTAGACCAAAAGAGATATCTAAGAAAAGAGAGGACCATTTGAATCGTACACCTGCACATATACAAAGTTTATTTTCTGCCAGTCTTCAGAGAGATTGTTTCAACTTCTCATTTTGAACAGCTGATATATTATCAAGCAAGTAATATTTTTTTAATTATCTCAGAACCAGAACTAAATGATTTACAAGAAAACTGCCATTCAGCATTTACTGCAGTTAATCAACAAGGTTTCAGTCTTCCTCTTTTTTTCTTAACCATCAAGATGAGAAAATAAGAATTTTCAAAAGCAGCTTTCAAAAACCCCTGTTTTATCTCTCTCTCTACATCTGCTGTGGCACAGGTGTTTCTCAGTGGGAGCCGCAACTTTACTAAGAATTTTTAGCCAAATGTCCAGCCTAATGATGTAGATTAAGCCAGAGAAAAGCAACTCAAAGGGAATTCAGCTCACAAAAACCAAGAGATACTTCTCAAACAGACGGTGGAGAAAAGAATAAAGGAAATGCAGATGATAGGCAAATGGATAATAATAAAATGTAAAATGTAATACTGTCTTTCTATGGTATTGTATTGTATATTACTCATTGTTACTTTCCACCATACCAGAAAAGGCTACTAAACTATAGGCAGGAAGCCAACTACAGCAACACAGCAACCATGGCAAATTAACCAGCCATCCTAGTGACTTGATTTATTACTGCTCAGTGCCTCTCACCACTCAAAATAAATTCTTGGTCCACACTGCATACTGCTATCACTTGAAATGGTGAAGTGAGGGCGGGGAGGGGGGGGAAGGGGGAAGAGAATAATGGTAAATAAATAAAACATTTACATAAACAACATATTTATTGTAGTTTTACCATTATAACCACAAATGTTTTAATTGGGCTCTCACAGCAGTTAGATATGGTCTCTGAGTATTCCTGCTGGCAGGAAATGACACATACCAGCAAAATCAAAGAGAATGTATGTGCACATGCTTATTTTTATTCTTCTAATTTTGCAGTTTCATAGGCATCTCTACACTGTTTTATAGATCTCCAGTACTCGGCTCAGTATAAGTTGGTTAACGCTGACGTACAGATCGGAAGTAATGAAAAACGTGTTCCCAATCATGCCATAATCCATGCTGAGTATACATCCTGAAGGGTTTGAAGAAGAACAGAGTAGGAGCTATTATACTTGCAAACGCAGTTTCTCTGCATTCGTTAAGGACGTATTGGGTGGTAGATTTCAAAATGATTCCCTTCTATTTGGATCAAAGTTTCCTTACATCTGAAAGATATTAAAGCATCTAGCATTTTCAAGGAAGCAATAGGCTTGCACTAACAAAATACATGTTATACGCAATTATTCAAATATCTACATCCAATTACACTTTATGTTTCCACCTAGACGTTACCTATTCAAAAGTAAGATTGGGGAAGGGGAAGCAAGTAAAGCCCTAGATTATCTTCAGAAGTGGAACAGATTACACTAAATAGTGATGAAATTTGTAAGGAGTTGCAAGAGCTAAAGAAGCAGTGACTATCCACAAGTAAAATGGCGACACCTAGCGGGAATAATGTATCTCAATTAAAATTACTAAACAGAAAGACAGACAAGGATCTTCTCCTTTTTTCCTTCTTTTTTAGTAATAGCACTGCTACCTAATTTGGGGATGAGTAGATTAACTTTGGGAAAGACATAAGAGGTGCATCTTAGTGACAGAAAAATAGTGGTGCATCCAGTTGTACTTCTCTAGAATGATCCCAAAGAATTCTCACATTGCCTTTCCTGCTACAGCTCAGCCTGAAATATTTTTTTAATTTCTCCTACTCAAATGGCAACCAGGTATTAATTTCCCATACTGCTTTTAAAAGATCTCCATCATTAAAAGAAGAGATTGCGCCAGTCTTGCTCTATGGAGTTGAGGCCAGGAAGTGAGATCATTTAGGTCTCAAAAGGCAGATACATCAAGTTTATCACTGCAGACATGCTGCCCCATTAAAATTAAATACTTACTTGTTAAAAAGAGACTAAACTGTGAGAACAGCCCCCTGTGAAGAGTTCTGCAGTTTCCAGGAAAATCCCCCCAGACCCTACTTCTCTCTGTAGCACACAGCTCAACTGTGATCCGGCAGGCCTTGCCCCAGGACCACCAACTTAGACCATGCAGCACCAAGCTTGGAGGGGACAGATCCGGCAAAGAGAACCTGAAGACCTCCAGGAAATGAATAGCAGGTAGAAGGGCCAAACAAAAAAAAAAAAAAAAAAAAAAAAAGAGGAGGGACAAGCTATGGGCACAATACCTGAGCCACAACACCTGTAGGCGGGCTGACTGACGGACGTATTTATGTAATCCAAAGGGTCTGACTTGCACTACAGAGAGGAGGTGGGGGGACAGCTCACAAGACACAAGAATACCTTCCAGCTAGAACTGAGCACAAAAATCAGGGATCCACATCTGCAGACTTTCCAAACTTCCCCCACCACATCCAGTAATTCCTGCAGAGCCGCTGTGTGGTTTTGCAAATGAAAGCAGCACAGACTCTCAGTAGTTATCTGTAGAAGGACAACAATTAAAGCTCCTGGCTGTTCCTTTCCCTGTTTGCATGCCAAAAGTACCTGGCATATATGCCCCTGAAAAGAGTAAGTATATAAACCAATTTATTTAATGTGGGAAAAAATGCGCTGCTCTTAACTGCCAACAGAACAAGGACTAAAATGGAGAAAAGGAGTCCACTGTCATATACAGCTGTTTCTTTTTCCCCATACTGAAAAGAGAAGCAGGAAGTAGCCAGTCCTGGGCAAATGCATTTAAATCACAGAAGAAAGCTAGAACTGCACAGCAAAATATGCAGTCTGCTTCAATCATTACTTGAGCTGAAAGTTTTAATGTGCCTTAATATCACCAATATTTTCAGCCAATTAACTGCTCAAAATGCTTCAAAAGTCATGAACAAATTTTACTTCTGGCAATATTTCGAGTAATTATATCAAAATATTATGATGAACTGTATTAGTTCAAAAAGGCTGGTGAATTTATGGACTATCTCCAGAGGTGTACATTATTCAACAGAAAGCTTAAACTATAACCTACAAGCTCACATGAGCAGGAACTGGAAACGTTGGAAGGACAACATACCAAATCACAGGCTGTCTAACATAACTGTTTTTAAATTGAACTGTGTTGTGCTGTTTGTTTTGTGTCTCCAAGAAACCACAGAAAACAACACTGCCAGATGAATGCAGACAAGATGCACTTCCTTTTGTCTCCTCTTCCTCCCCCCTCAACGAATAATTATTATTTTTTTTTTAAAGGAAAAAGCTATGCTCACATGCACAAATTACTAGAACGTAGGTCGATCATACTTCTCAGCTTTAACTGGCATTGCTGCACAATCTGTCAAGCCTCAAGCAAGCATCAACTGCATCAAACCAATGGTTATGTGACAGGAACACAAGTCTGTGTAAAAATGGATAAGCATTTTAAAATATCACCTTAGATTTGTTTTGCAGTGCATTTTTCGCTTTCAGAAATGTTCAGGTGTGACTTTCCTGTACGTTACCAGGATACTGTATTCTATCCTTTCAAAATACAGAGTTTCAGGCATACCTTTAGCATCCTCAGTCCTTTTATGCAATGTGTCTTGCACAGTATCTACAGTGTATTTAGAAAAACAAAAAATAAAAGGTCTACATTAGCGTTCAGGCATAAATTCAGAAAAATGAATTCAGGTATAAGCTCCACCTTGTATTTATTTAGCTTTGACAGTAGCCACAATACATTTGTACTTCACAAACTGAAAGAAAATCCAATTCTGAAGAATCAACATTAGAGTACAAAGACATATAGGCTATAGTTATTCTGAAAAAAACAGATACATTTCTTTATATTTTATAATGGGTAGAACACTTCCCAAATCCTGAAGCTTAACATAATCATCCTGTTTTCCACACGTTCAAAATTCACCTGAACAACAGGCTTTTCAGCTGAGCTCACACCGGATAAGCAAAGCAAGGTTCCCGACGAAACCTTACTTGGGCCACAGCATTTATAGGAACCACGTGATCTGAGCCAGAAGAGCCCACCAGCTTTAAGTGGCCGCCACTGGATGCAGACCACGACCATCACTGTGGGGTAGAGTTTGCAACAGCAGATGTAAAAACTTGATCATTCAGAAGCTCAAGAGTTTCCTCTCCCGTCTTGTCCTTTTGGAGAGGTACACTAGTTCCTACAAGACCCAGACAAGAAGTCCGGAATTCTCCCGCAGACCAGACCTTGGTCTGAAGTCTTCTTGTTAGCAGACCAGCTGATGGAACTCAAAAGCCAGGTAACACTGGACCCTGACTTTGACTCTTCCAGCCCATAGAAACAGATCATTTTCTACTTCCAGTTTCGCCACTGCATTGGACAGCTTATGAAGATTAACTAAATTTATATTTAAAATATGTTAAACATATAATATTAGTATTATAAAAATAATACTATAATAAAAACATATAATATTAGTATTATAAAAATAATACGCATTATTGGTAGAAGTCTCCCTTAAAGTGTACTAATAAAAAAGGAGTGATTTGTCATAATGATCTGTATCTCACATCTAACAGTATAAATACCTGACATCCATAATTAGACAGGACTCCCTCCAGTTGCATAGGACTGCCTCAACTCACAAATTTAGAGCAAGTATCATTTTACACTTTCCACTATCCTTCATGATCACGTCTTCAAAATTGCAGATGTTTTCATTACTGTTAGATGTCTCCCAAAGCACATTTTAAATCTAAACAGGCAGGACACTAAACATTCAACGCATGTCTTTTGCGAAAAGTAAATGCTAAGTTTTCTCCTTTTTTTAAAAAAAAGGTAGTTGTCTTTTTGAACTGCATTTTTTACAAGAATAAGCAGATGACAGTCAAAGCTCTGTTGATTTACAGTTGAAAAAGATCATTAAAATAACTGACATAAGCAATATCTTGCAGTCTCTTGTTTAAATTTCTGGATAGAAAAACATTCTTAAGCCCCTTTCACATGTTATATGAAGAACAAAAAACCTCAAGAGTGAAGCAAATTTAGATCTTTTCAGTAAATAACAACTCAGGAAAGAAATGGCTGATCTGAGTGACTAACTAAAAGAAGATCTGTAGTTGGATGATACTCCAGTCTGTCTTCTAGTTTTATAGCCATGCATCAGGCTCAAATTGCTGAACATTCATTGCTGAACAAGAGGAAAATTTCACACAGGTTAAAACTGTATCTAACAGCACTATGGCCAGAACAGTAATAAATATTGTTTATTATTCAGTAGACTACATCATTAAACATGCACCCAGGAATGAACAAACACCTTGATACCATTATTGCCAGTAACCATAACTTCACAGTTGCAGGTTCTTTACAGATTGGAACACTTTTTTTTTTTTTGTTTAATTGCTATATCGCGTGTAGTCAAAGCCTCTTCATATACCAATACCACCAAAATTTTATGTAGAACTTGGCACCTTCAAAAAAGACCCAGTTCTGCTTCCTTGCAAAGATCCAAAGATTTTTATTTCATAAATTCACTTTTCCTGCATTTCTGCAAAAGAAAAACATTGTTGTATTTTAACAGCTAAAATAAACAGTATACTCTGCCTTTTTTAACAGTTACTAGCACACGCTTCATGATATAGATAACATATTCACAAAAGTTAACATATACACCCTTTCGTTATTGTAGAAAAAATAAATGCAACAATTATAATATCCATGTTTTAGTCTATATGATGAAACAGCAGTTCAAAAATATCATATGTAACCTTAAAAATGGGTAAAGTGCAACTGTTACTTCTCTATATGGATTAGAAAACTATTTTAGAAGTTAAAATTTTTTTTTTTTTGTGAAATCTCTAATCTGTCCTGCTTTCACCAAGTCTGATCCCTTTCTCAGTGAAGAGGTGAATTTAGAGCTTTGTTTGATTCAGCATGCAACTGTAAGAGCGTTCTCTTTAAGATACTTATACATACTAAAATAGTTCATGGAAGCCGACTGAAGTTATAGAACATTTAACAGCACAGAACAGGAGAAAAATCCAGTGGAAGTAATACTGAAATAGGTAAAAGATTCAGACAGTTCCAACAGTCTAAAGTTCTAACAGATCTTTTCCAATATTTTGGCAATTCCACAATTCTAATGGTAAAATTTACCAGCCTGAAAAGGACATCATGACTCTCTGGATATGCAGCTCACTAAAATTAAATAACAAATCACACCTTCACCCAGAAGTTATCTGGGGAAATTCTATGGCCTTGACTTCTGGAAAATAAAAATAAAAACGAACAAACAAACAAAAAGCTTCAGAACAGTGAACGCCCAAAGTAAAAAAAAAAAAAAAAGAAAGAAAAAAACTGCTTCAAATAACTTCTACCAACCCAGAAAAGCAGCTTCGTTCTACACTCGCTCTCCCCTATCAAACGGTTAAAAAATTGCCTTCGCTAGTGAGTACACCCATCGTGTAACCCACAGCCCAGCTCCACCTGCAAGCACGACTCAGGTCTTCCCCGCACGCGAGGAGGCTGCCGCCGGCTCCGCCAGCATCCCCACAGGCCCAAACCCAGGGACACCCGCTGCCTCCCCGCGGCCATCTCCGCAGCCCCCGAGCCCTCCCAGCCGACGGCCAGGCGAGAGAGCTCCCACCGGCCGCCCGCAGCAGCCCTCCAGCCCCGCGCCGAGGCCGTTGGCCGAGCAGCCCCGGCCGCCCAGCGGCAACGCCCCAGAGCGCGGCGCCCCTCGCCTCCCCAGGCGCCCCCTCCCCCGCCAACGGCCCGCCAACGGCTCGCCACCGGCCGCCACGCCCGCTCGCGCCGCGCACGCAGCGGCCCCGAGGCGCGGGCGGGGCCAGCCCAGCCCAGCCCAGCCCAGCCGAGGAGGCGGGGCCCGCGCCGAGCCGCCCGTTACCTTCCCAGAGGACGTCGCCGCCCTGCCGCCGCAGGAACTTGTACCAGAAGGTGCCGCCCGCGTCCTCGTCCGGCAGCGCCACCTCCGCCAGCCACAGCGCCGGCTCCTGGGTTGGCAGCGCGGCGGCGGGCCGCGCCGGCGTCATGGGCACGGCGCGCTGCGGGTCCCACTGGCCCAGCTCCGGCCGCGAGCCGGCCACGCAGAGCACGACGCCGCCCGCCGTCAGCCGGGCCGGCAGCACCAGGCCGAAGCGGAACAGCATGGCGGCGGCGGGCAGCCTCGGCCGCGGCGCGGTGGCGTTGTCGGAGTCGGCGTCGGTTGTCGCCGCGCGGCCGCTGGGGGGGGCCCGGCCGCGGCCTCACTTCCGGCGGGGGAACGTGACGGCGGGGGGGTGGGGGGGGCGGCCGCCGGTGCCCTCTGGGCGCGGCCGTCCTCGGCCGGGCTTTTCCTGGCGTGGCTTTTTCGCTGCTTCGCCCCCTACGCGCCTGTAAGCTGAAGGGGCTCCGCTCCTCGAACGCCGATGGGATTTTGAACTTCATCTCAGCGCCGGATATCTTTCTAAAGTTAAGGCTGGGACGGCGGATTACCTCTGCAGGTAAATAAATACCTGTACCGATGTGTGGCTGCAGGAGGTTACACGTTATGTACACTGACTTTAGCAAACGATTATTACCTCGTTAAAGGAAGCTTCTGCAATTACTCCTGAGAGTCCAGACTTAATTTAGTGCAGTAAACACATCATTAAACAAGCACAATACATGCAGCATTACAAACAGTTCTCCAGGTTTAGCCTTGAATTAGGCTCCGTGATGTTTATATCTTCCCTGAAGATAGGCAGCTGCTCGTGTTAAGACCAGAAGTAGGAAATAGGAACGGAAGAGTAGATGTAAAAAAAATTCTCAGTCTCTCAACTGCATGCATTTTGCTTTGCCCTTCTGACCCAATTTTGGCAAGTCCTATATGTAGCAATATTCAGGACTTGCAAAGAATGACTGAGAGGGAGGATGCAATCCAACTGGTGATAGGGCAGTCCTTGTCTCAATACACCCATTTCAGAAGCATCTAAGGACAGAAACAGAGGATTACTAACTTTATTTAGGTCAAGTTCTGGGAACAGGATGAAGGCCTTTCAATGAGTCAAAAGAAATTCTGCGTCAAAAGATGACTGCTTATTTCCTGTGTGTCGTGATGACACGCTGAAGTGTATGTACTGCCAATTTTTAAGAGTGCCTTAGCTCATCTTTACTATTCCTGATGCAATTCGTGCAAGTGATATGCCGCCACTGTTCCAGGCATAACCAAAGCTAAGGGAATCCTGGCTTTCCTCCCTGTATTTCTGTTAGCGCCAGCTCTCGTTGTAGCACTGTGAGTTTTACAGAACAAAGCAATATGTTCTAATCCTTACCTTTGCCCAACCTTACGTTCTAGTTATTCCTGTCTCAAAATTGCCTTTCAGATCTCTACCCTGTTAGGATAAACCTTAATTGTAGCATTATGGGCATGAGAGAATGGAACACTAAACTTAGTTTTGCTGTCCCAAAGTTCAGGCTTGACAGTAGCCCTGAAAGTAATCAAGTAGCCTGTGCCTACCTGAAACCATCTGTTCTTGCTGATTCCAGACATCATCCCAGGTCAGAAACTGCAGGAAGCAGCGACAAATCTGTTCCTTTAGTTCCTGGCTGTTGTTTAAGCCTCAGTATAAAGAGACAAGCAACACATACCTATCTTAAGACAAACCTTAACTTCTTTGTACCTAGTAAGTACCAAATCATCATCATCTTAGACATGTATGCCATGTAGGAAGAATAAAAATTAAGTTCTCTAGCTTCTGATATGGCAAATACCAGCCTTAAAAGTAATTAAGACCGTTTCTTCTCCAGATTCAGTCTTAATTCGTTTTGTGCCTGTCAATATCAGGTGTTGGGTTAAGGTTAAAAATGACAAGAGCTGAGACACTTAACTACTTGATCTTTCCTCCAAAACCCATAAAGTTAAGATGAATGGTGGAGCTGACAGAGATAAATAGCTGATCATCAGTTATAGGTCACCAGGCTGTAGTTAAAATGAGTGGGAGTTTTTGGCAAAGCAGTAACTGAAAACTAAGCTTTTTTGTTGGATTGACAATGCCTATAAAATGGCCTGTGATTCATTTTTAGGTTTCTAAACTGTTGTTACAGTTCAAATTAACGTTAAGATTCAAGACAAGAGGGGCTGAAGAGCTGGATTTATTACTGGATCTTGCAAGACTAGGAGAAGAACTAGAGCTTGGCTTGGGACTCTGGAGTCCCATGTGTTTAGGACAGTGGGAATAGAAGAACAAATCTTACCCGTGAATACTACCAAGTTGAGGACTAGAATGATGTCTGTAAACAGGAGTGAATGGATTATCGTTAGACCTGAGACTGATACAGACACAGAGAGGTTTGGGTTCAAATTCAAAAGGAAATGGAGATGTATGTTCATTGCTGGATTTGCGTGGTCTATGGATTGCTAGTCTCTAAACTGGAATTTAAGCTAGAGTCAAAAGGGAAACGTACTGCTATTGTTTGGGATAGCAAGAGTTGAAGTACTTTCACTGTTTAGCTGTTGCTGTAACGCTAATTAGTTTAAGTATGACCCCGAGCCTTCTAATAAATTAGCAATGAACTGGTTTCCTCCTGTCAAAATGACCCCTTATCCTAGAACTGCTTGACCCAAAGTCCCTTCTCCACAGTTCTCAACACTAATCTCAAACCCAAAAGCCTTCCCTATAGTCTAGTTATCTCTTACAGCCACAAAATTAAACATGACTACTTTTTTTTCTTTTCTTTTTTTATTCCTCAAAGTCTTCATCCCAACCTGACATGCCTTGCAAGTCGCTCAAAAGATTTTGGAGCAACGTGGGCCAAAACCCTAATAATCAAGTAATCAAATTGCCTTTAACTGTCCTAGGAACTGTTGTTAAATGTTCATTCCTGTGGGAACAAAGTACCATTTTAGCACTGTGGCCTGCCAGGATCTAACAGTAAACGTTGTGTCCTTGCATCCTTAACAGCTATTTAGGATCTAGCAATACACTTATATCAGCATCTACTGTGTGGAAGCCTAGATCTACCTCAGTTCTCAAGTTAGACTAGCAACACAGTGATTCTTAGTGCCAAATTTATTTTCTAGAATCCAGCTCGTGGCCACTCATACCATCTCAGGTGTTTGTCAGTGCTGACTGGCTCTCTGACAGACTAAATGGGAAGAGCAGTATGAGAAAAATGGATTGTTCTTCCACAGCATTAGCACACAGCAACAGACTCTAGACATGGGAATCCGTGCAAGGATCAATCGCTTCATGGACTTCTCCTTAATAGTATTGAGAGGTCAGTCTTGCCCTACATAATTTCCAATTTTTTTTTTTTTTTTTAAATCTAGCCCATCCTCCAGAATTTGTGAAGGTGGTTAAGATCATACATGGGGAAATCACCAAGGCTATGTACCAGCTGCAGCAAAAACAGTTAGGTCTTGAGTTCCTGCTTAACTGCTGTGGCTAAATGGGCTCTAAGGAAAAATTTGAGTATCCAGAAATTGGAGCTGTGATTATATTTTCATACATGTAAAACATGTATGAGATGTTTTAAAACCCTTATCTTCTTTTGCTATGTATTAAACTTTTGCAGAACCACAAATCAAAGTTTAGACAAGGTTCTGCTGAAATACCAGTACTGACAGTCGCTGTTCATACAGCTCCTATTGCTGTGGATGATTAACGTTTCAGGAAAGCTGGCCCTTTTTGTTCAGTTCTACCTGCTTCAACATGCTTGCAGTTTACTATGCTACAGAAGGCCCTCTAATTCCTTATAATGCCTCTTCCTGGTGCAAAATTGATCTGGTATTCAGGGATCTGAACCATTCATTACATTCAGGAAACTTGGACAGAGAAAGTGTTGCTGGCTGGATTTAACAAAGATACTAATCAAGAAATTTGACAGTAGTGTACAGCAGTCCAAAATTCAACTTTCTAAGAGGAAAGTCATGTTTTCTTTCCACAAATGCTTGTTTTCTTCACTTTTCTAGTTTGAAAAGTGGCTACTTAGAAAGAGCACACAGCTATCTGGGCAATGTGAACACTACTACAATCACAGATCAACTTAATACCTTTCATATTAGGGTGGCCTGTGTTTTTAGCATACATGTCCTTTACTGATTACAAGCTTTTTACACCATGGGCCTGTTTGCTGCTTGGCACAGCCTTATCTGTTGTTGCTGTACAGTGATCCCCAATGATATTTCCAAGTAGGGAAATCTGCAGTGAAGACAGAGTTTGAAAAACAAAACCAAACACACAGTTACTGAAAAGATTTGGTCGGAAAAGGGATGATAATTAGGTCTTTCTTTATGCTGCTGCAAGTTTTGCGTGATGTTTGGATTAGCTGTGCTCCTTCCCAGACAAGCCTTTCTTCCCTTTTTAGGTCATTTTCTTTCCTGTAAAGATACGGGAAAAGTGTTATCGCAATTTCCAAATGTTTGCTCTAATTATAGAAAAGAGAAAGGCAGCACACTGTACAGCTGTAGTTGCAGGTGCCGTTTCAGAGCACAGATAACTCTGTGAAGCTGTTTTAGCTTCTGAGTGCTAGTTTGTGTAGCAGTCTCAGGCAGGCTAAGCTAAAAAAAAATCTGGCATGACTGACCATTTTAGTAATTGCATTAGAAAACTATATTGAAATAATAGGTAGGACACTAAAGGAGGTAACTTTCACTTCTGCATATCATTGTGTATAGCATTTTTCCTGAACTTATAAAAACAGTTTCTTATTTTTAAAAGTAACTAGCCAGCTCAAATATGCAATAACATTACAGTAATGCATACAGGAATAACTATTCTAGTAGGCTTGTGGTTTTTTTTTTTTTTTCCCCAAAATCCAGTGCCTCTAATAAAAAGCCATCTCTGCATCCTCCCCAGCCTGAAGGGTTTTGGGAACTGAAGAAGGTCCCAACATATTTCACCAGAGGGCCCTTTCAGTATGCCTTATCAACCTCATCAATGCCCAATACCTTTGCAAGCATTGCAAAGGAGCCCAGAACACGGCTCCTTTCCTGCTTCAGGCAAAGTGACCGCGACAGTTCTCTCCAGGAAGCTCTGTGCCAGCCTTATGTATTTCTTGTAGACTGTCCACACCAGGAAGATCTAGAAGCTCCAGGCAAACTTGGAGCTTCTGTCCTAACATTAATGTGGCACTTCTGCCTGGCACAACGGGCCAGAACAGAGGCCAAGGATTTACTCAGAGAGTAAATCTCTTGTAGAAGAGTAAAGATTTAATGACTGTAAAGTAACTTGAGATGCTCCACTGAAAAATACTGAAAAGTAGTATATAACAGTAAATTGTTACAACACCAAACTAATTATAAGGTACACTGTTTGAAAGCAGCCTTTTACTACCAATAAAACATCAAGTTTCTTATTAAATACCCATCTTAGAAGAAAAGAGGTTCAGCCCTTTTGAAATAAGGAACAAAACACTTGACTGTATGGAATACCAAAACATTATTCCATTAGTTAGAAGAGTGCAGTTTGACCCAAAGTTAATGTGATGTACACCATGTGAATTTCTAAGTAGAAGAAAGTGCTTTCTTTATGGAGGCTTGTTACGTAAGCCTTTCATTTTCAAAAGCAAATGCACACAGACCCAAGTAACTCTGCTCCACTCTAATTAATGCATCAGTAGCTGAGCATAGTTTCAGTGTTCCTAGGAACCTCAGCAAATTACTGGTTGAGAGAAAGTTCCTATATATTATACACGTGTGACTGCTTCAAGAAAAAGTTACTGCTTGGTTTTCATTATGTAACTTTCTTTTTTTTTTCTTTTTTTTTTTTTTGGCAAATGCAGTGTTATGATCAACAATACTTCAGAAATCCACAGCAGTAGAAGGCAAAACATTTGGCAAAAACTGCCAAAAATTTTGCCCTGTCTTTAAGATCTTAGCATCACTGAAGTATTACAAGTTATACTCATTTTGTTATCTTCAGAATATAAATGACTAAATTATTGATTTTAAATTCAGGAACAATAGAAATCCGGAATAGTGGTTGTTGTTATATAAAAGGGGAAAGAATGCCCTTATTAGTTTCCAAAGCAACCAGGGGAAAGAAAGTGAAACAAGAAAAGAGTTTGCTCTCAGTATGCTCTTGAGCAACAGATGTAGTTCTTCAACACATCCCTGGCTCCACAGTTGACAGGAACTTTTAATGTGCGTTATTAAAAGACGTGGAAATCTTTCAGAAAAATAGTCTGACCAGATGTTAAGGAACCTGGAAGGAGGACTGTGTTTCATTTTATAACAACTCATTTAACAGATTTATTCCCTTTACTGTTTAAAAAAAGGTAAGTGAACACAGACGTGTTCATGTCATGCCTCAAATGTAATCCTAAAATCCTGTATAAAAGAAGAGGCTACAGAGGATGAAATATAGATAGACCGTTACGCATTTTTTTAAGCATACAGTTAGCAGTAGCTCTTAAATACTTGTCATAAACCATCTTAGTGGTGACTGACTTTACCAATCAATTTTTTTTTCCAGTTATATTAAAAAATAATCACAACTTAAAGCTCTTTCTTTATAGTGAAACTGGAGATGGTTCAAGCACTTATTTTCCAAGTATAGGCAAAGTGGCAGGAGAAAGAAAAACAAATTCCAGAAAAACACCTTGCCTCCTACCCAAGAGACCCCACCACACAAAAATAAGAAGAGGTTGTAGCATCTGCCAATACAAGTAATTTGGGGACTAGATCACAGACAGGGGACTCCTGTGACTTCGTTTAGTATGTGTATATTGCCGTGTACTATACTGACCCGTTTCCACTTCAGCCAAGTTCTCCCACAGATGCCTTTCCATTAGCATAGCTAGTCCCACAAAGTGGTCCCAATATGGGAGCTACAGCTCACCACTCAAGAGCTGTACGTGGCTCATAAGGCACCAGAGGGCCACCTCTTTTTTCTTTACCTATTTTGAAGGAATAGGATGTCTGAACATTTGCACCTGAAAGTGGATCAGCTGTGTTAATAAACAATATTATAGCATTTGAACTACAAGAATGTTTCATTTTAAGCACAGGAACAATCTCAGTGTAGAGTTAAGATTTGTATATTATATATAGAATTCAGACTGTCTTGAACAGTTCTGTCCATGTTTGCATTTTCAAATGACATTATTTTCCTCAGTACTTACCTTTTGACCCTTATTGCAGTAAGTTTACTGGAAATTAATATGTAGAGCTATTGTCCTGCTTACAGATTCCTTTTTGGTTTAACTATATACGTTAAGGATACTTACACAGGTACGGTATTTCCAAGCTAAGATCATTATAGAAGACTTAGTGTTGTAAAAAAAAAAAAAAAATTATTTGCCAAAAGCTTTTCTGAATCGGGGATAAACCTAAGCAGGAAAACTTTTAAATTCACAGATCTGTTCACAGATTAGTAACAAATACTAATTCAACCAAAATTAAATAGTTCTTGATTATGTCATTCATAACCTCAAGCATATTATTACTGCAATTACATGCTTTTCTAAATCCTAATTAATCACCCTCACTTCTATAGAAGTGCAGGTAAGTAGAACCGTTTTCTTGTATTACGAGAATTATTTTTTGCATGGTAGCAAATTCCTTGTCTGGGAAACCTACAGAATAAATCTTGATCTTTTGTCTCACTTTTCAAGTTCCTTCCCATAAAACAATGAAACTGAAGGTTTTGGGGAGGGGGAAATATTTTCACATATAAAATGGTGGAACTAGTCTTAAGTAATCTTCAAACACTCTTGAATTCCTGACAGCATATAGTAGTTCTTTAACGAGCTGTTGTGATGGAATATATTAATATAGCTCATGTTCCAAGTTTAAGAGCTTAATCTTGTTTAAAGAACAATTCTTTACACTGTATACATTTATGAATATTTTAAGCTACTAATTACAGTTATCCTACTGTTAAAAAAAAAAAAAAATTAAAGAGTAAAAGGGGAAGGGATTGAAGCTATTAGGCTGGCATGATGGCCAGCATGGATTTGCAGGGGTAACACAGTGGCATATTTCCTGAAGAGCTGTTACTAGATTTCCTCTATAAGCATCCATATTTCAAATGACATAAACTGAAAGCCACAATTAAGCGCTATATTGTCAATTCTGTTTAATGTATGAATAAAGTAACTTTTTTTAACCTTACAATATTAGTATTACAGTGTGATAGGTAACTATTTGCTATCCTGATTGCATTAAACGATACACAAAAAATTGTATAATTCACTGTTTCAAAAACATCTAGCAACTCAGTTTGTTCCTTCCGTAATTGGAACTTTTGATAGTATCGTTCCCAGCCTAGTGAATCTTTCCAGTGCTATTGCATAGTTCCTCAACTTCCTCAACCAGAAACAACAGTATATTAAGTATGGTATTCACAGTGCAATCCAAGTATAACAAACCACTCATTGTATCTTTGCTCTCTGAATTACCTCATTTTCTGCTATACGCTCATTTCACAGAATCACACAATGGTTGAGGTTGGAAGGGACCTCTGGAGATCATCTAGTCCAACCCCCCTGCTCAAGCAGGGTCCTCTAGAGCGCATTGCCCAGGATCGCGTCCAGGCGGGTTTTGGATATCTCCAGCGAAGGAGACTCCACAACTTCTCTGGGCAACCTGCGCCAGTGCTCTCTCACCCTCACAGGAAAGAGGTTTCTCCTTATGTTCAGACAGAACTTCCTGTGTTTCAGTTTCTGCCCATTGCCTCTTGTCCTGTCACTGGGCACACCGGAGAAGAGTCTGGCCCCATCCTCTTGACACCCTCCCTTCAGATACTTGTACACGTTGATCAGATCCCCCCCTGAGCCTTCTCTTCTCCAGGCTAAACAGTCCCAACTCCCTCAGCCTTTCTTCAGAGGAGAGGTGCTCCAGTCCCCTCTTCCTCTTTGTAGCCCTCCGCTGGACTCTCTCCAGGAGCGCCATGTCTCTCTTGTAGTGGGGAGGCCAGAACTGGACACACCACTCCAGGTGAGGCCTCCCCGGGGCTGAGGAGAGGGGGAGGATCACCTCCCTCCACCTGCTGGCAACACTCTGCCTAACGCACCCCAGGATACCACCGGCCTCTTGGCCGCAAGGGCACTTTGCTGGCTCATGCTTAACTTGTTGTCCACCAGGACCCCCAGGTCCTTCTCTACAGAGCTGCTTTCCAGCAAGTCAACTCTCAGTTTTATATGATCTGAAGAGAAACCAGAGTACACCAAACCACATAGCAGTGCAAATTTCAGCTTAAGACTTATAAAACCAAAACTAATTGGTATTTATAAAGCTGTTAACTGGTCATCTTTAATATTTGTAATTTAGGCTAGTATGTCTAGAAATTAGAAGGCTTACTAGGGAACATCCAATGGGAAACTATTTTTAGAACAATGCAAGTAGAAGAACAGAAATGAAGAAAAAGGGAATAGCACAAAGAAATTGCTCACTGTCTGCACTGTGGAGACTTCAAGAGAGGCAAATCACTTTTTCCACTGCTGCTGCTGTCAGCCGTGCTTTGTGCCAAGCTCTATGAATTTCATTAAAATTCACATATAATCAAGTCAAACTTTAAAGGGACTAATTACATTTCAGCTACTGATTTGGATATTATTTAATTTCTTTTTGAACATTGCAATTCTTTTCTGCTTTTCAGAAATGCTTGCAAATATTATAACTTTGTCTTTAGGGATGTCATCAAGCAGAGAAAAATAAAAGGGAAAACTACTGAGCTGTTATTGGTTGTTGACTGGCGCGATGGATGAATTATCATTATCACCTATGAGAGCTTATTTCAGACTTCTAGAACAAAGTAGTAGTTCTCTAATTGAGATATATTTTAAGCAGCAGCCAGTATAAAATTTTGAAAGTTGCATGTAAGTCAATTGAATCCACTCATTTCCCCACAAACAGCTTTTTCCTGTAAATTTATTATCATGCGCTCAAACACAAAAGTGTATAATACATATATTTTCCATAGCTAACAAAATTTTCTATTGAGACCAAGAATATGCAAAAATCTTATTTTTTTTTTAAATAGTAAATCCAGCCGGCATCACCTTTTGTTCAAGTACTTGTAAGTCCGACAAAGAAGTTGTAGGCAATATTTCCCAGGTAAACAAGTTTTGTTAAGATTTTTGTCCATACTGCTGGAGAATGACTGTTTTTGTCATAAGACATTATTCAGCATTTATTAATATTTGCTTTGCTATTGTACATCTTTGTTTAAACATTACTGCCAGCCTAAGTTTGAGAAAATAAAAACTGAAGTATGTTTGCTACATTGATCAAACCAAGCATAAAATGGACTCTGCATGGATTTCACAGAATTAGTCATTCACAGCTTTAGCATATTACTTCATTCATTTTAATGTGATTACATCTATATGATCCATAGGGAACAATAAAGTGATTTTTTTTCTCCCAACCCAAGTTGCATTATGGATGAGTTTGTCAGAATATCCCCTTGAAGCATAACAGCAACTTTCAAGGTCTTTAATACTGGCTTTAAATAGTGTTTTGAAAAATCACTACTTCTTTTGTTAATCCCATTTACACTGATGCAAAAACCAATAGAGTCATGTCTAATGCCACAGATGGAAAGAGGAATGACTGAGCGAGTCTGCCGAGACACCGCATTTCACAGTGATGGGATCACTGACAATATGGGCTAGATTTCATCTCCTAGTCCACCCTATGGCAATTCCCATATCAAATTATTGTGAAGTAATGAGTCATTAGCAGAGTTGTAGTAAATGACCATATAAATTCTCTCAGTCTGTTCCAGCTGCGAAGTGTAGCACATGAGCTAACACTGCCTCCGTGTCTCAGCTGATTAACGGGTAACTCAGTACACTGCAGTCACTTGCAACTATAAACTATGGGGCCACATAGCGCTAGGACCAGGTAACTCCCGTACTGTGGATGAGTACCCAAATAACGATGGGCAGCTGGTAATGTTCTTCATACTTTCTTTCATCCCTCCTCAGGGTATTTTCAGGTTAATCACAACTCTGAAAAGTATCTAAGCTAATGTATTTTATCCCCATGGATGGAAGTAGTCACTCTAAGCTGATGTGCCAAATCAAACTCTAAAGAAAAAAAAATCTCTTCTGATCATCATGTAGCAATCGAGTACTTACCTATGATCCAAAGTAGCATAGCACTCCTCAGTTAGTCATTCAGTTGACTTTTTCATGATCGCTGTTAAAGTCACCACAATTCACTGACTATGTTCAAACAGCTTTGTGTGTTGTTCTCAGAGACTACCATAATTAACAGAAAGTCATTCATTCAACTTCTGTCACTTAAAAGCATCTTAAAGTTCACATAGCACATTCACAGGGCAGGTTGTGCCCTACTCTAAGGCAGTACTTCTCAAACCCATTTTTGCTGCGACCATGCCTGTGGTCAGAGCAGAACTAAAGACTGTAGTTACCATTTATCTTGACTAGTTAGCAAAGGATAATTTTTCCCATGTATTCTATTTATTTTGAAGATCTCTTACTGATGCTTTATTTCACATATGGATGTTTTGTCCAACTTTAACACAGCTATGTAACAATTTCCAATGGATTTCTCACTATAGTGTCATGTGACTTTAATGTAGTAATTTAACATCATTTCTTCTATGGAGAGAGAAAGGTAGGGGTGAGAGAGAGAGAGAGAGAACTCAGAATCATCTCTCTCAGTGACTGTGATGTGAAAAACAAAGGCTTACTATTTCATGCTCTTTCTCTGCTTGACTTGTAGACAAGACAAACTAGATCTTCCACACATGAAATTCCCTAACCACCAAACTGTTGCTTGCTTTCTTCACATAGTATGTATTAAAAAGTCTGCATTTCATTCTAAAGCAGAAGGAAAATACTGATTAAAAAACCTAATTTTTTTGCAAAATGGAATTAGAGCTAATTGTTCAACTAAATAATGCTGATTTATCCATAAACGGTGATTCAACTATATAACTAACTTTGTTAATGATGAAGTATTAACACTGCAATCTTGATGAATAAAATAAGGCTTCAATAGCTACTTGATATCAAAATCCTGAATCAAAACTGTTCAACCATTTAAGTAAGAGGAAACAAGAAAGTTATTAGAAAGTCAAATCTTTTGAGTGGTGATATTTTTTACATATTCATACTATGCATATACAAATATCCAGCAATTTGAAACCAAATACTTTTTAGTCTGTGCTAGGGCCTTCACAGGCATGCGCAGGGCCTTCCGTCTCACATGTAGCAGGGTTGGTGCTCACTTGTCTTGCTGAGCCACAGGACCCAACAGTCTCACATATGGTACAAATGTACACAGCAAACCTCACAGCCTCTTAGTTGCACACATTCCTTCCAGTTTCTAAGTCCCACTGGCAATGGCACATTGTAAACATGTATGCGGACATTATATCTTAAGTAGCCTCTAAGCGATGAGAGAATAATCTGTTTTCTATACGCATAGGACTTCTCCTTTTGAGTGGAGATAGCCATACGCGAGGAACAAATTCCCACAGAGATAAAAAAAGCAAACTGCTTCCTAATGGGTTTTGTCATATTCAAGATAAAGCATGCTTTTTGTCCCCACGGAGGAAGGCTCAATCCTGCATATATGTTTGTTAGATTAACTCAGGCAGTGTAATCTCCCGATTTCCATGGAGGAATTAAAAAGTGAAGAATTAAAAGGTTAATTGCATCTGGGCTATACAACAAGGACCAGAATCTTAGCAAGGACCCTCTAGGATCACAAGTAAAATCAATGGTAGAATCTTATTCATGAAATGATCTCAGCCCATTAGAAAAGAAAACACTGAAAGCCGTGGGATTTTTCTCAGCTATTTACATACTAGAGCTAGTCAAATAGAATAATGAACATATACATATTAAAATTAGTAATTCCGATATCATCATTAAAGCTCCACTTGAAGACTAAAGGGACATTAAAAAGGTGACTTTGCCAATCACGTAACTCCATTTCTGTATTTTGTTCAAATGACATTCAGTGCACATAGATAAGGAAGTGCATCATTTTTATGCAAAAGTTATTTATTTACTTGCCAGGTTCTCCTACAAACATGAATGCACACACTTTATATATGGAAACAGGACAGAAATCCATCAGTGAGTTTTTTTTTTTGTTTTAGAGGGTTTTTTTTTTTAAAACTTTTAATTATAAAAGCTTCTGTGTTTATCCAAAATAGCATTAGCGGAAAAAAACTGATTACATATCACAACTACAGTTAACTAAAGTCCAAGTCACATGTCACTTAGACTGAACCTGCTTCATCACAAAATGCGGTAGCAGTTGTGTCATGCACAAACCCATCTACTGTGAAGTTAATCTTACTGCACTGTTAAATCAAGAACATCCTATTCATCTGCATATCAAAAAAATATGCATGCACAGTGAGATACCTCGTGAAATACTCTTGTAGCTTTAGACCTAAAGCAACCTTGCTTAGGCAACAAGGCATCCACTACAATGAAGTGGAACTCCACAGAGAGCTGATGCTCATAAATAGCTGCCACGCTGCCTAACCGTTTCATATATTTTAAGCTTAACCAAGGTTCTGGTCTCACTAAGCAACACATTATTTTCTCTGTTTGCTGCAGAGGCTTCCAGAATTAGATGCTGAACACAATGGTATAATACTAAAGATTATTTTCCTAAGAGTAGATTCATAAGTTACATAATACATAACTATCGTAACTATCAAGCATTAACACTTTTGAACAAAGTCCAACATATATTCATGCCAGGTCCTTGACTATTCATTTTCTAATCAGTCATATAATGGGACATATTAGTTGTTCTGCAGCCTACCCATTGGTTGGAATGTTCACACGAAAATAGTCTACTAACGTAACCCAACTTTCATCTCACTAGGAGAATTTTACCCATTTAACTCATAAGAGTGAAGACAGCGTTTTTGTTGCATGCTTGAAAACATACCTTAGGAAAAAAGGTATCTGATTTGTTGTGTTCCATTTTTTTTTAAATCACAAAATAGTTAATTGAGACTACATTCTGATACTGTCAAAATGAAGTTCTCTAATAAGGTCATTCCAATGTTTCTTGATACTTACCTCCACTCCAGTTTTTCATTCTTGTGTTTTTTTTTGTTTTAAGTTTTCATGACAATTTAGGATGAAACTAAGTACAAGAACAGTGGAATATCATCAAGAGAGAAATCCTATTTTTCTGATCGATTCTACAAATTCTGCCTTTTGTATGACTTCCCACCTTGGGAAATTCTAGCTTTTTTTGTATTTTGCAATTAAAACCATACATGCTGATTGTGTATACAGCCTCATGTAGTAAAAAAAAAAAAAAAAAAAAAAAAAAAAGTAAGTAGTGTGCATACCTCCTGCTGCAGGAGCTGCAGGTTTGGCAAAATGGCAGGCGTGGTGTGAACTTTTGCCGTCGCATTTCACAGTGCCTTTAACGATGATAACAAAAAATGTCTTTTAGACTGACATTCCATTAGCAAGATGTATTCAAACTTATCAATATTTTTATTTTGCTCCTTCCTCTTCCTTCTATTCCCGCAAATGTTTTTTCTCCTTCTCTGGGAAATATTGACAACAATCAAGCAGATAAATTCTCTGTATTAAATGATCTTATTTTCCTATTATCCTTACCAAACGTTGACCGACACCACCAGCACACAGAACCTGCACCAAATAAATATCTTAACATTTAGTAGAGAGGACTGCATTCAACACAAGTAATACTTGACTCAGGAACACTGGCAGCACTTGGAGACACTCTACAACTAAAGCACATTACAGAGCTAAAGTAGCAGCAGGGTAGCTCCTGCTATCACAGAAAGACCAATGAAGTCATCAGTAAAACACAGAGAGCATGCACAACTCTCAAACTCCCTGCACTCTCACAAACGCAGTCCCTCAGAAGAGTCGCTACTACTGGAACGGATGCCTTCAATATCATAAGCCTATTTCTCCATTCAGTTTTCTTCTCCAATTTGGTTTATGTTACAATATCTACCGTGTGCAGAACAGCTCTTGCTACAAAAACACACACATTCTTTAAGCCCTGTCTCAGCTTTAAACGTCCAAACTTTTTATAAACACTATCTGAATGCTGTTTTCTCTCAATGCTGTAAACAACCACTAGTTTGCTCACCTAAAGATGGTCAGAGATGCTTCGCCAGATCTTCTGACTGAAGCAATTCAAATCAGCTTTCTGAC
This sequence comes from Struthio camelus, assembly GCF_040807025.1. Taxonomy (NCBI): domain Eukaryota; kingdom Metazoa; phylum Chordata; class Aves; order Struthioniformes; family Struthionidae; genus Struthio; species Struthio camelus. The sequence goes on along the minus strand of NC_090944.1, from coordinate 83,968,057 downwards.
ATCACAGGAAGCAAACTCCCCACTGAACTTGAATCTCAATTTAGGAAAGTACATTCAGCAGGTAAGAGCATACGAAGACAGTTTACCAGTAGTATTCTTGGAAAAACAAGCTAAAACACTTGAAAGCTAGCAACAAGCAAATCCTCTGGAATATTTCAAGCATCAAGAAATTTAAAGGAAGAAAAAAATATTTTCCTTACACAGAACATCTAAATCCACTTGTGCAGAACAGAAAAATAAAAGACTAACATGGCACATTAGATATGCCTGTCTAAACAGTATGTTAGCCACAGGTTTGTAATGGTGGCTGAAATTAAATTATGAGTCACACCACATTTATCTAATAAATGAACCTAAACTGTTCTGAGTAGAGATTTATGGCATATAGGTACATTTTTTATTTTTAAATACTATCAATATACTCACACTAGCAAATGGTAGATAGAGCATCAATGCCCAGACAGCGTCTCCTGTTTTAATGAGTTTTTCCGTTTGTTTTTTTTGCCATTCCACATACAGTCTGAACTACAACTATTCTCTGAAACCACCCTAAGTTGTTGCTTCTTTATCATTTTGAGCAATGGCTTTCTACCGAAAACTTTACTCATGAAACAATATGCTTAAAAAGTTTTTTCACAAACAGGCAGCATAGGTATATATTATTTTTTGATTGGATAATCTTTCAAATTTATTACTTAGGGAAAAAAACCCCACAAATCTATAAGGTACAACTGGAGCCCTTAGTGTTATGTAGGTAAATCTTTAATTATGGAAGGATATCTACGCTACATAATAGACCAAGGCATTAGAAGTGAGTCCATAGTATAAAAAGGAATGATTGATCTTCATACTGAAGTGAATGTGAATACATATTAATTACCTGCAAATTATGGAGCATTTAAATGTTTGTAAATAGACTGCTTTATGTATTTTGATTTTTCAAGTACTTACTGAAATCCTCGAGACAGACACTGAGCACCATGTTTGAATACTGAAAGACCAGTGATAAGCTTTAATAAAAAAGGTACAATTGTACTAAAAGAGAAACTCCAAAGGTTTTATTAGGATTTTAACAGACATTGCAAAAAAAAAAAAAATTGCATAATGACTGAAAACATATTTTAAACAAAGTAGCAATGTGGTATCAAGTAAAAGAAAGACTGGAACAACTGTCTATATATGCTGTAAGGAAGATGTACCAGGAAAGGGATATGATATTTTTAAAATTCAAGGGCAAACATGAACAAGAAGCCACACTTTGATAGGCTGACTACACACCACAAATGTTTTACAAACTGCATAGCAGTGTAAAAAATGGTGTTATCCTAATGATACTGTATTCCTGCATTTGGCGCAGTTTACAAGGCAGAGATTTTGTTTACAACACAGATATTTTAATAGCTCTGGATTCTCATAAAAAATAAACTAATTTAACAAAAAAGCCTGTATCTACATTTGAAAACAAAAGTGCATGTATTGAGAAATAGTGTTATCTCTGAAGAAGAACACTGAAGTACTTAAGTTCATTTTAATAGATCCAACAGATGATACTTTAGATGTAGATCTGCACTGTAAGATTCTTTCAACATCCGCTTCTATAACTGAGCACCCTCTCCTCCTAAGCAAAAGACACTTCTGCCTACCCTAAGATTATCAGGGTTCTAGGTAGTTACAAAGAATGCCAAGTACCAAACCCACCACATTCCAGATTTAAAAATAAAAAATAAAAATCAGTAACCCAAGACAGATGTTTTAAAGTAAATTTAGCCAAAGACTCAGCCATAAACTCTTCAACATTCAGGATCCTTCCAGTCAGATGACTACTTTTAAACACTGGAGAGCAGCAGCAAGAAGTTATTAGAGCTAAAAAGACAAGAACTGATGAAAGCCTGTCTCCTGCCTTGTACTGAAGAATTTGTGGGTAACAAGCTTTACAGTGTGTGTACTCAGAGAACAGGGTGGTTTCTTTATAAACCCACTTAAAACCCAGTTGGTGTGGTCAGTTGTACATGGATCCAGATTCTCCTTTCCACGTAACTGTGGCAACAGCTAAGAGTTACCACAAATAGCAATGACTTCCGTTGAGGGTTCACTCCCTTTCTCCCTCCAACCAAAAAAATGGAAGTGTGGAAAGAGGACAGAGTTTCAAAATCCAGGCAGAGTTTCTGTTTAAGCTCTTCAGTAATTTCAACTCATGGCACTAAAGAACGAGATTTAATTTCTTTCTGGGTACCCTTAGCACTCTGGAAAGAAAAAGGCAGTGAATGTTTAGCTGGACTGGACCCAGAATGGGAAATGCACAGATACCAAAGTTATGAACTGCAGCCAGACTAGCCATAAACAAGTGTCCAGTACAGAAATTACGAGCAATAAATTTAGTCATTTTTGTAAACATCTCCTCCTTACCAATCTCTTTATTTTTCCTATAATGGAAATATGCACTGTATTTCTTTGTTCCAAGCACTGGTCTGTTTCTGTTTTAGCTTTGTGGCACAGTTGCTAAGTGCAACAGGCTAGAGACACTAACATTAATATAAACAAGTTGGAAAGTCAGTTCAAGTTATTAGAGTTTTGCTATACCAGGGCATTTTTCATAGCATGTATACTCTCTTCACAAATGCTTTGTAAGATCTTTCATTATGGAAGACTGGAAGCAAATTGGAGCTGTTCATTTAACAGATGTGATTGAACATATATTTCTGATATGCCTTATGTAAATAATGAATCATGTCTCATCTTATGAAGATGATGCATTTAATATACGTATCAGTAATCTAAAATGCTCCTCAAAAAAGCAGCATTTTTATAGACAAAGTAACAGAAAGGAGACAATACATCTCACGATACCATGAAACAAGTAAAGCCCTTTCATTAGCTGCATTATAAATTCGTAACTGTTAATCACATACTTTGAATTTCGACTGCTCAAGCAATTTAACCCTCAGCCAACTGCAGAACAAGGAAAAAAGTTTATAAATCAGATGTCGTCGTAGGTGCGAGTGTAAAAACTACTTTTCCATGTTTTAGCTTTAAACGTTTTGCTCCCAAAAGTGAAGTAACTGTTACCCAGTTCAAAAGAAAAACAATCATTGTTGATAGGTCAAAAGCAAGTTGTACCAAAAATTAAGCTGCTGTAAATCAGAGTTCACTTAGATCGTTCCTAACACTTTTAAATGCTTATCCTAGACCGCCTGTTAACTAGGAAGAGCACTAGAACACTGATTTAATGAGAAAAGATGTGCTTAAAAGCTGAATGTTTGTCCGAGACATCTATTATAAAGCTTTGACTTTTTCCTTATCTTTCAAATATGTGGATGATAATTTGTTATTAAAAGGAAGATCAAATACAGAGCGCGCTATTTGGTCAAGATCTTGTCCCACTGCAATTCAGTGTTTCCTATATAAATGTGCATACCATTAGGAGGCCATTTTTGAAATGATATCAGTCAACAGAAACATGGGCACCAGTGAATCAGAAAACACCTTAGGGTTTTGTTTTTAAGTTATATAAGTTAGATAAAACTACCCTGTCCAGCAAGTTCCGAATTTTTCAGACTTAGTTAAGGCAACTTTCATTACTTTCCAGCTAAACGGTATTATAAAAAATAAATGTCACTTCAAACCTTATATACACAGTGACAGAGTAGATTTAGCTAGAAAGTATCTTTAGTACATTAATAAAGTGTCACATAGTATTACCGAGGTTATAATCAGGTGCTTGAGTGTATGTGCAACTGGAGTGGTTTCAATATTTAAAGTACAGGTTTCAAAACAGAGCGCAGTGAACGTCCTTCTTTAGTGAGTTCTCGTGTTACACACATACATGGCAGTGGAACAGCCTCCTCTCTTCTCTCTACAGCATTATAGCTACATTTCTTCAAATGGTCAGCCATGCTTACGATGTCTGCAAACTTCCACTCATTCACAGTACAGAAGGCTGTACTGAATCGCCAAACCTGGAAAACAAGTCATATTTAGGCTCAAACATTCCTAAACTCAGAGTAGGGAATTAAATATTTGCCATTACTTTCAGATACTGTTTTGGGTCTACTGGAACTCTTGCTAAAAATCAGAACGACAAGGAAACAAACAATGCTAATTTTTGAACAGTCAGTCCCAGGCTGATTCAGATTCCAAGCTGAAGGCAGGGCACTGTTGTCTACAACAGCGTCTACAAAGTAGACATGATCAGTAGTTAAATGAAAAAGTGCCACATGACCATAAAACACAGTGAAAGTCCATTTCTAAAGTGATCAATTTTTGCAGTTCTAAATGACTGCTGCAGATAACCCTGGCACTTCAGGGTGGGGGAGAGAGGGGGGCAGAAAATGGTGAAAACCATACTAAACGAAAGTCACTGAAAGATTTAAGAATTATTTACATACTTGATCAATGCATAGTATCATGGTAAGGGATATGATCTTAACAGATGGGCAAAAATTAAAACTCCTTTAAACAGTATAAAAGCAAAAAATGCAAACTTTGTAGGTAACTTTCCCGCTTTCAGGGAATATTAGCATTAAAGAAAATCATGAAGCATGTAATTGCTAGATAAACCTCCAATTTACCCAAGATTTAAAAATATTAATTTTACATCAAGTAAAAACTGGACAGAAACTACCTCCAATCCTACTTCTCGAAGCGTGGAGAAAACTGAATACACCAGGGAAGTAACAACTGAACAAATCCGCTAACAATTTTTGCTAACTGCTGTTCTGAGACGGCCTGCTTCTTGAAGTGATACCATATCTAAAACCAGCAGTATCAATGGTGATCAGGCAAAATAACAAGGCTCAGGGAAAGCGCGGAGACATAGCCAATTTAATAGCCTTTCCCTTTCACCTTTAAGGGAAAAAATAGCTTACCTTTTCTTTTATTTGCCACGAAGAACTTCCATCTGGGTACCTTCTCTTCTCCCAAAGTAGTATCACCATTCCACGTGCTTGAAGCAAGCTTCCACACACATCTCTCATTAAACGTGACACTCTTGAAAGCTGACATAAACTAAAGCCATCTAGAAAACTAGCAATATGCTGCAGAACCTCAAAAGGTAGACTACTCAGGTGGTCATTATGTAGTCCAATTAAGCAGCTTTTTGCTGGTTCTACTAATACTGTAGATATGCAAGGCTGAACTCCAAATGACCGTAAGTGGCGGTCATGAATAATTTTTGCCCCTTGTGTTGAAGGGCAAAACCGACGTTGAGAATATGTACAGCCATAATATGCCAATGGACACCTTTGCTCCATCCAGCCATTAAGGCCAGCATGAATGTCACCATGCACGTTCTTAAAGTGTGAAGAAAATTCATTCCTCCTAAACAACTGTCCACAAACAAATGTAAACATTGAACGCTGTTTTGTTTGGTATCTAGCCACGTATTCCAATACCAAATCCAGTCCAAGGGTCTGGAATGGACTTGGATTTGAGAGCTGCGGGTTGGCATGATCACATGCAGAAGCTGAAGCTATTTCTCCCACCATTGTATTTGTGGCCAATATAGCAGATGGGAGAGAAAATGTTTGGGTCCCAAAGTCAACGTGATACACATCAACAGTGCGACTTTCTGATATCCCCCTACCTCCAGGAGAGTCTCCTAGACAAAACAGCAGAGCTGCTGTGATTAGATCAATCCCCTGCAGACCCATGGGATCTTCTGTTATCTCCAAATCTGATGTATCAACAGCTTTGTCTTCCTTTGGTGTGGACCAATAGTGATTAACAAGGAATTTGTATGATCGATGCCGTAAAAGTGAAAAGGCATCTACGTTTCTCAATCTTTCTTGTTCCACCTGTCTCTCTAACATTTCTTCTTCATTAGCATTATGTGGTAGTACATGATTAACACTGCCATTAACTAAGTGATCAGCTGGTATTACTTCTCTAAGTTGTGTTGTTGCAGGGAAGGAACTGCAAGGCTGTAACACTTCATCCTCAGGAGATGCAGTATATTCACCGTTTGCTAGACTGGATGGTTCTGAATTAGACACACTAAGACCTTCATTCTGGTCCAACACCTTTGAACTTTCATTTTCTACATGAAAGCCATTACACAAAAGTGAGGAATTACTGAGGTTTACATTTAAGTCATGTTTTTGAATTATGTCATAACAAATATCACTGGAACCATTTTGCTCCATTTGCGAATTTTGACTCAGGCTATCAAAGTTAATTCCCCCAACGGCTCCTATGTTATCTTCATCTGCATACTCATGGTCAGACTTTTCATCCTGTACAATTCCATTAGAAGCTTGTTCTTTAATCTCTGTGTCTTCCCTCCTTTCATGTGGTGAAATACAGAGCCTTGAACTTAACATACTGATGTCCCTTGTAGCAGTGTTCAGGATATCCAGAGCAGCAGCTAAACTCCTTGTTGTTTCTACAGTAGCTTGATAAAGTGCACCATAGGAATCTTCATCTACAGGCATCAAACCATTTGAGCGCACTGCATCTGGGGCACTTGATTTGACAGAGGTTTGCTCTCTGGTTTCTGATATTTGATCAGCTGCTTTTGACATCATAGTTGCTACTTTAAGTGATTCTAGTAACATGCGCTGGTCTTGAAGGGCTAAAGCCATATCTAGCTGCTCCACTTCATCAACATCTTTACTCAGATTTTCGTAAGATTTTCGGTCTGCGTAACTGACTGGCCATCTATTCCACTCCATGGTGCAACATACCACACTTGCAGGACAAACTTCTAGATGATCAGCAATTTTGTTTCGGGCTACTATGAAGGGACATCCAAAGCCGCTATTCAAACAAGGCACTCTTTCAAGTGGACATAAAATACGATGTTCCTCAGCTTTACATGAATGAAAAACTGCTCCACAAACCCACGGGCAGCCGATCAAATCACAGGAAATGCCAGGCTCTGGTCTGGTCATACAGCGACGACTGACACAGTTTACACAGTGTGAATGCTGCTGATTTTCCTCCATGACTGTAAATCCAATTCTGAGTGAAGAGAAAGAAGACAGAAAAGATAGTAATTAATGATATTAAGTTAATATTCTAACAGTTATTTGCAGTTTTGCATTCTCTGTATCAATGGAGAGATACATGTTAACATAACGTGAACTGATCAGTATCCCTTTTAAGGGAACAAGCATGTGACGTTTTATCTTAAAAAACGTTGCTTAAAAGTTCCACTGAAGATTAAGGATACACATTTATACACGAGTTCAAAACATATTCCCCACATTTATATTCACTAGATATGAAATATGTAACTCCAAAACGTTGTACAGTCCTTCCCTCTGAAGCAGCTCTTGTGCCCCTTCCCATTTAAAATAGATATTTCAACTAAAAATGAAGCGTTGTCATTGACTATCTTCTATCACTTAAAATCCTAGACCACATGACTCCACAGAGGAAGGAGAAGAAACAGAGGAACCCAGATTCATTCATCTGTTTACACCTCCTGTTCTCCAAGAGGCATCCTGTTGCCTAGGCTGCTTGCTACCACCTATGCTTCCTAGTCCCTCTTCATGCAGTTCCATCTAAGGCAATCTGCAACCTTCAGCGTTCATCTCTAAGTCTCCTGTTTTGTGCCATCCCCCCCGCTACACACACTGCTGCTTAGTCAGCAGTCCCTTACAACAGCTTTTCACTTTTTTTTCCCCCTAGTCTACAGCCTGTAGCTCTGCTTTTATTTTTATAGTAGCTGTTGCATAAAGGTAGCATTTAAAAAAAATTTTTATTTCACCAAAAACTTTTACATAGAACTCCAGTGCCCAACATGGCTCTATGTATACCTCCAGTTCTAGACACAAAAAGGTACTACTCCCCCCTGCCACACACACCTTAATACCCTCCTTAATTACAATAGTGTAATAGTTCAAAGTGTAAGGGTAACATGGCAACTTACATAACCAGGCTAAACAGTAATAAAAAGCCAGTTAAATATCCATGAGTAATCTATTAAAACACATACTGACACAAAAAAAAAATAAAAATCAAAGTCTTTGTTGTGCTATGAAGAAAAGAGTAAAATGTGTGTCTTTGTACTATACTTCCAAAAGCTCTTAGGTTCTTTACTAGCTTGAGCACAAGCCCATGCAAGTGTTCAAGCCCTCCTCTATGCTCTATTATAAAGCTTTCAGAAGTTAAACTGCTAGGGATTACAGTTCAGAGGTACCAGTGAATGAATTACACTGAGGTTGAGCTCAAAATACTTTGTTAAAATACACTGCTCAGTTTCTTCTTCTCCTTATCTGCCACCTTCCAAAATTATTTTTCTTGAAAAATACTTGCAGAATTTAAGATTAATAGAACAGAAATGGTTTCTTATTGTATTCTACTGTCCAGCAAGTATTCTCATGCAGTGTCTTCCGTCCAAACACTGCAGTTCTAATGAACTGGAACTTCTTAAATTAAAAATATTCAAAACTGACTGTAAAAATAAAACTGATTGGTATCACTCCTTTGTTCAAACTGAAAGTAAGAGAAAACAAAATAGCATTTCAGACACTTGACTTCAGATTATTTACAGCATTGAAATAAATTTCTATGTGACACTTACCTCAGATGTATTCTTTTAATGTTTTGAAATTCATGCCAACTCTAACTAGCAATCAGACCTCATCCCTCCATCCCTTGTAACATGGATAGCTCAAATGTTTTAGCCACCCACTCTTCTAACACTTCTGGCAAAGAAGCTTATGTGCTACAATTAGCAGGCAAAACACAGCTGAATTTATATAGTGAATAACAAATAACTTTACCCCTCACACACTGTCAAGTGTGCAATCACTGAACTCCGTGACTGATTTGCTAAAGGTTTTCGCAAACCTTTCTGGCACACAACCTGCTTTTACCTTACGTATTAAGTCAGAAAGCACCTACAGCCAAGAGTTGAAACATGTTCCATGAAGAATCAGGAAGGGAATATTACTGAACTTTTGTGGGAAAGCAATCTTATTCCTAGTTCCTCTACCAAACCCCTCTCTTTAAGCAATTCCTGCCAAATACAAACACATCTGCATTAGTAAACCTGTTTTCTTTTATGAAGAGAACTTTCACTATTATAAAATAATACCCTTACTTTTGCAATAAGTTACTTCATATTAGAGATATTCTTTCATCATATAAATTTTTTTAATATATCACCATCTCCCACCTATGTTCTCCTACAGCCTACATTCAACTTTTAACATTGTATAAAGAACCCCACAAAGGAAGGGTCTTGAAGACTGCCAGTCATATTTACAGTTTAGCTGCAAGCTCAATAGATATTTTTACATGGTTATTTTTCACATCTTTGCTTTTTAACTAGGTATTCATTATACACAAGATCCAGTCATCAAGACTGCTTTCACTAGGTAAGTAATGGGATATATATATATTGCTGACATAGTTGGGGTCCTACTGAACGAGAGCTGGGAAACAGTACTGTTCAGGGAACAGCAGCATAAGTAGCAGTAAGTGTAAGTAGCATTCCCAGTAGCAGTAACTGGGAATGAGGTACTTTCCACTCTGCTTTCATGATGCTTTGATGGGTAGGACCGCCCTGGAAAAATGGGTTTTGTTAAAACTGCTGTGAAACTGACTGCACAATATAGCCACAGTAAGAAAGTTTTAAACACTCATTCTAAGTATGAGATACTTAACAACAAGAGATACTTACAACTCAAACTCACCGACGATCCCAAGAAACTCTAACTAAATTCAAAAGCTTCCTTTCTTTTTGGAGATATTCCAATACAACCCACAACTGTTTATCTAGCAGGCATGAAGGGTCAAAAGGAAAAAGAGAAAAAAAAAAAAGTCAAACACCCTACTTTTCCTCAACCACTGAACATTGCATCAATACTGAAACTAAACTCTAGTTTTCCTGGAGTCAACAAACGAGCAGAAATCAGAAGGAAAGCTCACAGATTATGTGTGTATTTTAAGACACTTGACACACAAAATGGAGATACATTAAGTTCTGAAAGACGATTGCTAGTTGCTAACTCACCAACCCCGACAGGCCCCAGCCCTCACTCCATAAATCTAAAGAGTCCTGCTCCCACAAAACAAGATGACAAGTAGTCCTGTAGCAGCAAAGCTTAATTTAATCAGTTGACTTGCAAAAAAAACCCATGCACATTGCTCACTTCAGGATGGCCAGATATGAGCCATTTGCAGACCAGAAGGCAGGTTTGTTAACTAGAGCACACTGCTGTGTTAGCTCCTAGGCCAAAGTTGGCTCACTTTCAGACAGCTCAGAACAGTCAAAGCGAGCTCATGTTTGCCTGCACCATTTGTGTAGACATACCCTAAATTAGTCAACCATCATTAAATACTGTCTTTAAATAGCCTATGTGAGCTTACACAGAAGAACATTCTATTAAGACAGTAAAACATCCTCCTCCCTAGCATACTATCTTGGTCTTTACAAGTCAGATTGTGAAACCTGAGTTCTGTGACTATACCATCTTTTTATCAAGCTCCAAGACTCCTTTCAGGCATTAGCTAACGTTCACCAAAACTTAATGATCTAACATGCACAAATGCAAGTTTGAAGTGCATAGGAAAGAGAATCTGGTGAAAACATCAAATATCACTGATAGACGGTGTACAAAGGCCAGATCAGACACTAAAAATACCATGTTCTGGTTAGGTAGATGCTAATTTAGTCCTGTAACAGACGCTTGTGATTGTTTTTACAAAGAAGCAGTTATGCATATGATCAGTTAAATAGCTGAAGTAACCTATTTCCTCAGTTTCCCTAAATTAGAATGTTATAGATCACTGAAGTTTGATACTACTTATTATTTCTCTTAAAATTTGAATCCACTGGCACCTTAAATTTATAATTTAAAATCTCCTTGGACATCAGTAGAACATCAACATGACATTCACCAAAATTCTGTGTGGTCCTCAGGCCTTAATGTCATAGGACTTGCTGTAGAATTCCAACTTAGTTGGAATGTCACTTTTTATTTATAGCTTACTACAAAGCCCTTTTATGCATTTTAAATGTCCTTTTCACACATTTCTTCTTTTAGTGCCTGGCCTTCAAACCCCACAACTATTTTGTTGAGTCATGAGTTCCTGGATTGCTTAACTAGATAAGGCTTTTGATAAATTTTGTGATAAGTGAATTGTAAGTCCAAATACAAAAGTTAACTAAACATCCCTATCAAACAGGCACAAGGTGAAACAATAGGATAATATTTCTAAAATTAGAATATTCAATCAGGTAATGGTCACTACTCATTCAATTCTGTAAATCAGGTATTCTTGTGAACCACAGCTTAGCATCTTTTGGATTCACAGACTAAAAGCATCCACATATGAATCATTTTTCTTTGAAGCAAAACAATTAACGTATTCCTAATATCACACTGAGAACTAGAAGGAGAACCCTCTTCCCAAACATTGTCGTGAAAAAAAGAACAACAACAACACTGGGCAAAGCAGAGCTAAAGACAATTCTTGGTGCAGGTAACAACATCTAAACTTGTACTTTGAGTTACTCTGAGATACAAAATTGAAAAAGCTAGGATACATGGCTGTCGTTGCAAACTGAGCAAAAGAAAAATATCATTTGTTAAAACGGGCACTGACGAGATTTATAGTGTTTATATCCTATTGTGTTCCTTACCAAAATTTGGAAAGAAGTTAGAAAGTCAAATCCGTGACTACAGCAAGAAAGAACAGCTGTCCTTTTCTGATAGCCTAATGTCAGCAACTAGGTTGAGTTCATATGAGATGCTTAAGTATGCACACTTGACTGTTACTAGCAGAGAAACCTAAAAATACATCTAGTTCCAGTGAGGTGACCACTGCTCTCAGAATTTGTGTGATCACTTGATGTTATTGTGCATACTATACAGTCAGCTGACCAAATCGGCCAGAACATGCTTTGAAAATCTGTCATAATTAAAAGGATTAAAATTCCAGCTGCTACAGCCACATGATTTTCAGTTGCTGTTGTAACATAAATATTAAAATAGCATAATAAGGGTTTCAAACAGTCACTACACAATACTTCAGCTGCAAGTAGGAGCTCTCACCGTCTCCTCCACTGCAAAGTATCAGATGCTGTACTTAGTATTATCAAACACAAAGTCTGCCTACTTTCCCCTGCGTGAACCCCTTTGTACCGGTTAAGATATGAAACCGCAACGACTATTCCTGCTGTTGGAACCCTCTGTTATTCAGCCACCTTTTATTCATCAAACCTATAAAAGCTCAACTGTCTTTGAGACACTTCCCTCTATCATATCTTATTAAATTGGCCAACAGTTTCTTAAATTACTGGTTCAAGGGAGCAGATGAACAGAGAGGCATAAGCAGTGCTACAGGTTAAACTCCCACAGGCATACGAAACCACCCACAAGCAGTCAGATATATGCAAAACATTCTTTTAAAAAAAGTTTTGGAGGATGCAACATAAACAGAAGAACACAATGCCATACTCCTGAACCTCCCACTTTTTCCAACTATATCCAGCTATGTGGATAAAAGGTCTATATCTGTGGCCAACTAGTCTCATAATATGTGGAAGCTATGCATTGTAGAGAGCAAAGGGATAAGATTTAAGTGACGTTTGTATATGAAAATAAATAAATAAAAATAAATAAAAACAACATGATTCACAGAATTTCACAAGTTAAAACAGGAAGAGGTATGAAAAAAAGTTTCAGAATACTTTGCCAAAATAGAATCGGTAGTATTACAGTTGAACAAGCTATTTTATTTCTCTATAGCCTACCACACGTGGGAGAATAACCATCATTCACCTTGACTACTAGGTCTACCAGATGCATTAAGCAAGCTTTGCTGTCTTCCAGGAAGTAAGCTTTCTTGTCTTCTCATCCCTGTCTTGTACAAAAAGTATAACAACTTTCATATCTACCAAACACCTCAATCTGTTACTACAATACCATGGCCACAAACTTTCTAGCGTGTATGTTACACTCACTTTTTGACTTTTTTTTGTTTCATCAGTTTTCAGATGACAGATGGATTCCCTGGAGTTTCAGTAAAAACTTCTGACAGTTTCAACCTGATGAATGACAAGTGCCGCCACTAGTTGCCATCCCTGCTGGAGGTGAGCAATAAAAGGCAGATTTAACTCTACTACTCAAGACTCCACAATGACTAAGGTTAAATACGCCATTCTGAGGCTTCTCCAAAGCCAGCGCAGCCTCTGCCCTCACATTAGGGAGCTGGCTACCTCAAGCCTCACTTAAATGTCTCTCCATAGGGTTGGGACAGTAGGAAGCAGGGACCTACAACAAAGCTAATCTAATGCTACACAAACTTCCAACTACTATTTAAAATGGTAAATTCAGAAGAACAGCAAACAACATTATAAATTATTAGCTATTAAAATGAAACAAGAGGTGACAAACGTAAAAGGTACATGCCTCAGTAGCACAGGCTGGCTGTCTTTTTATGTATATATATATATGCTTATATATATATATATATATTTTTTTTTTTTTTTTTACAGTTTTTCTGATTTCTGAAAAGAAGCCCTGTATTTATCCAAATTAGTTCATATCAGACATGCTTTTAGGAAGTAGAGTCTTTTCAGGTGCCACACTTCCAACTTCAACCTTAGAGGATACAAGGCACCTTTTTTCTCTCAGAGATTATCAGGACAGCCCTGGCTTCCATTATAGCTAGGCAGATTGCAGTTGTTCAAAACAGCATTCAAAATATTTGGATAAATCATCATTTATTGCATTCTTAAACAGCGTAAACTGATCTACTACAAAGAGGAGAGCACCTTCCCTGGCTGGTACTGAGTGCAGATGTGGGACACACTAAAGTTTTTTTGTTGCTTTATTTTGTTTTTAAATCACTGAATTCATAAGAAGGAGCTTCAAATACTAAAGCCCAAACTACTACACAAGCACTATGTTACTTTCACCATTATCATCATAGGCTATGACAATTTCTTGACATTACACACTAGAAGCAAAGAGAGTTCACGCTAAAAAACAAAGCTTCTTATTGCAAGAAGAGATACAGGAGGATACATATTCGTGCAAGATTCTAGTTTTATCAGTGATCTACCATCTAATGAATGATCAAAGCATTGACATGTACTGACTGCTTTTTGAAGCATCATTTAAGAAGTTGACCATCTGACTCAAAAAACAGAAACCTCTCACTCCAGCAAAAATAATGATCGGTGGAATTATAAAAATGTAACCTCTGTGATGTTAACCCTAAGAAGAAAAGCTTTTTCAAATCTTACCCCTCACCTCACCCCAAATTTTCTAGTTATAGAAAGTGATTTGTATCTTGTAGTCTTTTCAGTAACCCTTTAGAAGCTCCTTTTTCCCCGAGGGCTCAACCCCTTCCTCCCATTCAGGGAATTTAGTTAGATATTTCCTCTCAAATGATTTCAGGCATAAAATAGAATTTAAGGGAAAATAAAACACTGTTATGACTACAGTGGACCTCCAATGATGCCCCATCTGCCTGGCTTGTTGTTTTAGAACGCAAGCTCTGATGGAATGAGAGAATACTTCTCTCTATCACTATCAAACCCTATGAACATTAAAAATCAAAAAGCTTTTCCTTAGAGTACTTTTGTGACAGATCTGCCATGCATTCTTGACTTCTTGACGCGTTCCCCAAATAAGGCCAAAAGCTTCAACGTGCCTTTAGCCACACACTACCACAGGACAACCACACCAAGAACAGCTACGCTTGGTGCATGGCTCAGCCACAAAAGCACTCTACCTGTTGAGATGATGACAGGACAGAATCAGCTAGACAGCCAGCAGATTTCATGGGTAAAGCACTTCTGAACTTGAATTCAGTGCGACTCCTTGATTGTTGCAGACTCTGCAAGAAATGAGACCAGAAATACAGTTTCATTTCAGGTGTACAGATTGCTTCCCATATGCACAATCCTTTGAAAGAGTCACAACCTTACACTATCGGGAGCTACAAATGGTTAAACATTTTGCTTTTTTTTTTTAAATGGAAAACTAAACAAATTTTTAATAGACTTTGCAACCACAATGTAAGTTCTGTCATTCTAGTTTATTGCCTGTTAGTCAGACGAGACGGTTAGTCATTACTTTAAGGCTAAAGAGACTATCAAAAATTATTTACTATGGCCTGTTTCACTTAATTCTTCAGTGTGGTCCACCAGCAACCATTTAAGAAAAGATGCATCAGGATTCAGGACTGAATTCAAGACTGCATCAGCTGCAAAATTTTAAAAAGTTTCACAATTTAATTATTTTATAAACTGCATTTCATCTTGGACAAAATTTATCCATCTTCAACTCCGAGACAGGAGAACTGATAAATAGTTGCTGAATAGTAGAAGGGTCTTCAGGGTAACAAGTATCTTCTTCTTCCATGTGTTCATACCCATATATTATTATTAGAAGTTAACAGAGATGGACTAGAGGTGAAATACCCACAGAAAAGTAACATCCTTATCCCCAGACATCAGTTCTCAAGTATTCTAGAAATAAGTAAAAATGAAAGCATTCCAAAATTTCTCAAAAATCAGAAGCAAAAGTATTGCAAAAAGTAATGCATTTATATTACAGTAGGCAGATTTCACCACCCAAAAGAAGTCAAAAATAAATCCTTTGTCTTCATAATATTTTAATTCATACATGTTGCAGCAGAATTCCTGACCTCTGTATTTATAGAGATCAGGACATAACTCTTGTTAATGCACTGTTTCAGGTCTTACTGCACAAGTTTAACCAGTTCCCATAGCAAAATAAGAAAATAAATTTAAAGTAAATGGAACATGAGCACAGCTGCTCTCCAGGATCGTAGGCTGAAATGCAGACCTAACACACTGTACATAGCAGGGTTTGTTGTTAGTTTTATTTAAAATATACCCTTGTTAGTAGCATAAGGCCTGATATGCCAAAAGTAGTTGGAACATAGGAATTCTAACAGGATTCCACTGCATCAGATATAATACTAAAGTTGAAAAGGTTTTGTCCTAAAATAGTTTGTAACTTAAAAGCACAATAGAAAGGGCAAAAGAACAAGAACAGAGATGGTATTCAGAACTTCAACCTTTTCTGTTTTCAGGTATTTAACTTTCATATCAAAGACAGATAAACTTTTTGCAGCATCTGTTAGGATTTTTTGCCCTTCCAAACTACTTAGTTTTAAAAGCAATGGAAATAATACTTTTTAGATTTGTTTTAATTGGATATTTTGTACTATTTTATAAAAGAACCTATCCCAAATAGTTGATAACAGGAAGCTGGGAACATATCTCATAATGAGCTGATAACTTTCAAAGTACCAGCTCTTCTACTTGAATGAAAAAGTGGTGGTGGGGGGGGGGGGGAGAAAAAAATCAACAGAAATATCTTCATTAAAAGTTTTTGCAGTGGTTTAGGGCATAAAATGAGTCATCAATTTCTGATCTCTAATATAACATAGACTGTGTTTTCCAAATGTCAACAGGCACGAAACTAATATATATTTTTTAAAAGACTCCAGCTGAACTTCCCCATCCAAATACACTCCATAGCTGGTGATAATAGTGACTCAGCTAAAATAAGTTTGCGTGTGTGTGCTTCTTCATAGTTGTAATGCTCTTACAAAAAAAGATCTTATTTGCTAAGAACCTATCACACTCCAACCAATTTCTTTCTTCCACAGGACTCCTGGAAAACTACGGTTTCTACTGGAAATGCTTCTAAATGGACAGATATGAAGTTTAACCTTAAAACAAGCAAACAAAAAACCCCACCATCCACCTTCAGGCATCTATATAAAACGTCTGAACCAGGTATCAGTATTCGGTGGAAAGCATGAACCATTGACTTAAGCTTTATATCAAGAGTTGTAATTGTGCCAATTAGAATTTTACCCCATTGTTTCTCTCTCATGTGCTCACGCCTTAAGTTAAAACCTATCAGGCTTTCAGCATGATTTCACATTAAGAACTTAGATCAGTTTTTGGCATTTGGTAAACAGCAGTGCAGTCTCTCCAATCAGATGTTCTACAGGTCCTAAGGATTTGCAGGGCATTTTACTGAGATTCAAGTAGTGTTAACAGATCACAATAAAATAAAAGACATACCAAGTGTCACAGCAGTATGTATTGCAAGGACTTCCTTCAAAAACTGTTCAAAACAGTATCCTGCAAAGTAAGGCAAAGTTTAGAGCTCCCCTGCAATTTGAATTATTTTGGCCTGTTTTAGACCAGTTTAAACTACATAATTTTTCAGTCTTCTTCCTTTATCCAATGCAGACACTAGATTGTGCTCAGAGACATAAGCAAGTTTACATATTATTTCTTTTTAACCCTGAACAATGTTACTATTTATTTGTGCTCTGTTCAGGAATATATTCATCATACAATCTAGGGGACTCAGCAACAAAAACTCAAGTTATCTTTATTCCTACTGTGCAGAACATGACATTGAAAGTTGCTTGTCACTAATATACTGACCACTAATGAGAGCCTGATTCTCTGCTCCTGTCTCTATACCACTGGATCTCATTGCCAGGGGCAAGTAGCATCTGCTTCACTTGAGACACAGCTCACAAAATAAATAGGTTTACCAATTTGCAGGTAATTTAATTTTTTTATATTAAGTTTAGGTTAATCTGACTGAATACAAAAGCATACGTTTGTTACGAAGGTGACATCCACAGCTCCTTCAAGGACTTAAGTGAAGACTAACAGCAATATGATTTCTTTTTCACAGAGGTACAGCAGGAAGCCCTTTAGTACCTAGGTCAAAAACCAGCTTTTCCAAAAACTTGCAGAAACATTGCTGGAAAGTTTCCAACCAGGCATTGCTGGATAAACTCAGCACTTCTTTTGCCCATTAAACTTCTAACATCAAAGTAGGAGGCAAGGAAAATAAAGAAAAATTAAGAAGTTAATTGATTAAAAGAACAACTTAGTCCCTAAGAGAAAGGGCAACCAAAAGGCACTGCTTTTGCCCCTTCTGCCAGGACTCTCTCCTGTTCTCTGAACACTTTCCAACTTGTGAAAAGACTAAGATAGAGACCCCCACAAAAAGACTCAGCTTGCTACCTAACCCCTAGTCTATCTCTCCTCTGGATGAAACTGGGTTGCTAAAAAAAAAAAAAAAAAAAAAAAAATTGCAGAAATATTTAGGTGCATATACAGTGGAAAGCACGTTAAGGTTCCCAATGTACTTTCCAGTCTTCTAGGTATTTATTTTCTAGGTATTTAACTTGCCTACCAGTTGAAGTTCTTTTAATATTTTTGTACTATTGGGAGAGGTGAAAAACCATAAATAAGCATCACTAACATCCTCACCATCATGCATCACTGCAGAAGCGCAAACCCTAACCCTCCAAATCATGGCACAAGCTAAAGTTGTATGACAACAGAAGACAGCAGCTGTCCAGGGAAAGGACTTACCCATCTGTGCTATACACTGATTCCAAAGAAAGCAGAGAGACTTCTCTTGTGCAGAGCGCTAGCACAAGCAAGGTGATGTTGCAGCAGCATGGGCCCAGCTTTAGATTAGTACGCTAACACACGCTTATTTTGGCACACTAACAATAAAATCAGCAAAAGGGAAACGAGGATTATGAAAAGCTCCTCAGCCAAATCTCAGTAGAACTTTATGGAACAAAAGCAAAACGTCTCTCCAGTCCATGCGTTTTCTCCTTGGAGAATTCAAAAGATCTGCTGCAAACAATAGTGGCATTAGGAATTTTGAAAGCGAGCCTACATGACTGTTTTAAGCTGCATGCCCTTCAAAGAAGTTACTGCCATCTCACAATACACTTCTGACCACTGATCTTTAGGGTTACAGGAGTACAGCTACACAACCTTCCTCACCACTGTAAAGGAGAAAGAGCTTGCAGCGCACACCTACAACCCCTCTAAAAAGGGATTAAGAGAGAGACAAAAAACCCGAGAGAACACATCCTCTCGCATAATCTGAGCGCAGCTACTCGAAAGACGCAAACACAGAGGATTAGAGAAAGATTTCAGCAACACCCCGGCATTATCTGCCCTCTTCCCCTCTCCTTCCACGCAGGAAGGAGCCTCTCTGGCTTCAGTGCCGACAGCACCGGGCCGGGCCCTGCCCCTTCCCACGTGCTGCCGCCGACACCCTGGAGAGCGCTGGCGGCACCGCGGGGCAGGCGGCCGCGGCACGGCTCGCCCCGCCGCCCCCGCCGGCTCCCGGCAGCCGAGGGGCCGGGCCGGGCCGCCACCCTGCACGGCGCGTTACCACCGACGCACGCTCCGCACGGCGAGACCTGGCCGGGCCGGGCCGGGCCGGGGAGGAGGCAGCGGCACCGCCAACGCACCGACCCCGCGGCCTCCTCCCGGCGTGCGGGCAGCGTCACCCCGCAGCCAGGCCCCGGTGCTCGCCCCCGCCGGGCCGCCATTTGTTTACCACTCGGCTGCCAGGCAGCCGCCGCCGGCCAGGAAAGGGACGGAGCCCCGCCGGCGCGCAGGCCCCAGCTCGCCCCGCCGGCTGCAGCCAGCCGCCGCTCACCCGTCCCCGTCGCTCGGCCGGCAGGAGGTGCGGGCCGCGGGGAGGGCTGCTCGCTCAGCGCTGCGCCGCGCCCCGTCCCCACCGGGCTCTCCTCGTCGCCGTCGTCGCCGCCGCCGCCACCGCGGCGCTCGCCCCGCCCCGCCCCGCCCGGCCTCGCCGCCAGCCGCGCCCCCAACGGCCGCGCGCAGGCGCGCGCACGCCAGGGCCTGCGACGCGGGGCGGCGGCGAGCCCAGGTCCCTCGGCGCTCGCGAGGGGCGGGGGCAGCGGCGGGCGGGCGGGCGGGCGGGGGAGGGGGGCGCCGAGCCGAGCCGCGCGGCGCCGCCGCAGCCTTTCTTCCCTGGTGACACGGCGGGGCGGGCCGGGGCGGAGTGCCCGGATGTCGCGTGCTCGGCCCGCCCCGCCCGTCGGCGCGCATGCGCGGCGGCGGCCGTCGTTCAGGGGTGGAGGGTTGGCGGCGGCGACTGCCCGGTGGTGCGCGTGCGGCGGCCGTTGGGCCGGGCCGGAGAGACCGGGGCAGGCCGAGGGCCGGGGCGGCTGCTGCGCAGCCCCGGGTACCTGTGTGGAAAGAGTGTTTTTCAGGGTGGAAACTGGGCTCTGTCCGGGAAGGAGCACCGCGTGCAAGCTGAGTGACCGTTTTTCAGGCTTTTTTGCGCCGGAGCGGCCAGGCGCTGAGGGCAATAGGGCGTACAGGGCGCAGCAAGTGCAGCTGTTGTTTTGTATCTAAGCAAAACCCTGCTTGGCTTCGGTGGAGGCTGTGTTACGCTCCAGGACTGGGCTTTGCTAAAGCAGTTGCCTCAGCAAAACGTTTCCTGCCAACCAACTCAAAAATGCCTTTTACTGTTGCTGGCGGTGACTGTCTAATGGCTTTCACAGTGCACGTTTGGCCTATGGTGATCCTGCGGGCTTTTAGAGCGCTGCAGAGCAAAGTGGGTTTTTCTCCAGGAAAGCAGGGCTTGCTCCCAGGGGTACGGGGTGCTGAGGCTGCCAGTGCAGGTTTGGCTCTTCAGACTAGAGTCCAGCTGTACAGGGGGCTTTAGCCAGGTAGGCGTTATTTTGCAGGTTATGGTTGCAATAAGGGTCCTATTAATGCTTAGAGTATTATTTTTCTTGATAACCGTGTCCTGCTTTAAGTGGATGTAGTGTGTCATGTAGTCCTGAGAGAAAAGCAGTTTTTGACCCTACAACTGGTTCAAAAGGAGCATGCTAATATAAATTTACTTCATTACCACAAAAAATACAAATTGGGAAGATTAGGTTGTTAGTTCACAAGCAATAGTATTATGTTGTTTTAAACTCTTTGTTAAAAACCTTGTTTTTCTACACCCCATTTCTGAAGACTGTATTTCTCTGTTATTTGCACAGACCTCTGTTTAAGAGAGGCTATAAGTGTTTAGGAGCAAGCCAGCTGTTGGCAGGTGCCCTGCGTCTCTTAGCATTTAGCCCAAGTTCAGTGGAGAGTAAGAAAAATGTGACGTAAGCTGCCATCTACATGTTAGGGATGTCTCAGAAAGCATAAGATGACCTTAATACTAGGCATCAGTTTTTCCTATAGTAAGCAGTCTCAGGTTTGCCCCACCCTTATATTACAGCCTTGATCTTCCTTGGTCTCAAGAACCTTTTTTTTCCTTCATAGGTTTGATTATAGGATCAGGACATAATGATCTAGCAAAGGGAGTTCCAGAAGACATTACGGATTTGCTTCATGACTCACAGAAGCCAAGCAAAATTATTTAATCTGCTCAGCAGGCAATTATACAAATGGCTGGCCAGAATCCATGCAGGCAGTCACTGGTTTTCACAACTGCTGCTTGGTACTGACTGCTTATTGGTACTGACTTTAATGGGACAGGTAAAGTTGGGCAGGCCTTTTATTCTCACCATGGTAAAACATACGCTGTGGCTGACTGAGCTCAACCTGCAGCAACAGTGTTTGTTATATAGGATGTTGTACAGCTTTTCTGTCTTAACTGCCTGGGTGCTGGGACTGAGCTCCTATGATGAAAGTGGGACTTCTTACTTAAACTGCTGCTTTTTAGGGAGAAGGATGAACTTCTGTGGCTTGGACTTCTTTTCTCATACCTCAGTTGATCTCAGCTGATCATTCCGTCTTTCAGGGAAGGATCTGCGGCTTCTCTAAGACATTAGCGAATAGGCTTGCTTGCAGTCCCTGAGCTATCCCCTTCTATCTGTCCTGAAAATCGTCGTCGTTCTCATCAACTACCATTTAGGGTAATCAGGGAAGTTGGAACCATACAATTTGGCCTAGTACCGTTGCCCTGCAAGCCAGAAGGCCTCTGAGGATTCCGTGGATGAACAACTGTAGAGGCTATTTTCTACCGGCTTAGGTCCAAAATGAATGAAACTTCATTCTGGTTACTCATAAATGGAGAATGAGTATCTGTATCTGCTCCAGTATTGTTCTGTACATGATGCTGTCAGTGAAGTCATCAGAAGACTGAGATGTAAATTGATTCTTGAGGCGGTGTTATTCAGTTCTTTCTCCTAGTCTGAAGTAAAGCCTGTATCAAATGCCAAGACGGTTACTGAGGTGTGCAGACAATTTCTGGTAAACTAGTAACTCTACATGAAATAAAATGTATTTGCTTCTGATGCCATAAAAAGGTGCAGTTTGTTTGTTGGCACACTGTCTAATAAATGTGAATTATTTAAGCTCTTTCTAGTTTCAAACCCTTACAATCACAGTTGTTTTTCACTGGCAGGCATTTGTGCCTAGAAATTCTTTGTACGTGGAGATACGGGGAAAAAAAATTACAAATGTTTCCGAAACGCATTGGCAAGTAGATAAATTAATGTGTGAATGTTCTTGTTTAGCAGTGTGTAAAAATAAACAGCTGAGATCTGCCCACAAAGCTGCATCTGCAATGTACACTGCACAGACTTGAGAGCACAATATTGCCAAACAACAGAGACCTCAAAATAAGTTGTTTGCACCTTTTAGGTTCATATTTTCAACCTAGGCCCACCAAGAGCTTTGATACTTATTTTAAAACTGTTATCGTTATCCCTTTCCAAGCAAAGCCTCTCTTCTATAACAGGGTACCTCTTCTACCATTAAAAAATTGTAAATAGCCTCGAAACTTGATGTAGTAGGGGAATCAGATTCTCTTCTGTAAAGTTTTTGGAAAGTAGTAATATTTAAGTTTTTAGAACATCTGGCATACAGATACTATAAGAGAATCAGAGAAGCTCTTGTGAATTTTGAGGTTTAGTGCTGTCTTGTCATATTCCATCTTTAATTACGAGAAGGATTTATTGGTAGGAAAATCTACACTAACATGGTTCTTAGGTCAGGTGTCTCAATTTCAACATGATTGCCCACCTACCTAATTACAACCATTAAAAACACTGGTAGGTGGATACCAGGTATGTTTTGTTACAATGTTTGGAATGTCTGGTGTTCTGGCCCAGGTACTGGGATAAAATTACCTTCAAGCCAGTGTAGTTTTAATCATGCCAAACTGGCCTTCCTTTATCAGTTACAGAGCTATGAAGTAACAAGGTAGAAAGGATCAAAGCATCAGTCAATCTGAAAGCGGAAAAAATACTGCATGAAAACTTCTCATAAGTGGATATGTTCGTTGTCATTACGATCTTTGAAGCATAATCCTGCTAATGGTTTGAGTCTCTGATCCAGGACTTCTGACAGTCATTCAGCAGTGGCTTCATACAGAAGCACTTGCTCTTAATGTTCAAGATTCAAAAGTGACAACTGTCAGTTGATGATTATGTTAGGAGTAGTTTTTCATAGGTAAAAAAAAATCACAACAGCTATAATAAATTACAGTATATTCTGAATAAACTAGATTGATCTGAAAGTAAACAAAATAGTGAAACCTCATCAGCTGTATCAAAATAAAAAAGACAAACATCTACAAAATAAAGGTTAATTAGAGATGGCAGCCTATTATACCCTATGATCTCTTGTGATAATTTAGACCATTTTAGACCAAGATTGTAAGACGCTAGAGAGGAATCAGCAGATCACGATCCTACTTCTGAGTTGTAAATATATGTTATAGTCAGCAGTGCTGGCATAGGAGGGTTTGCTCTTCTGAACTGAAATAAAAGTTTCCCAAAGATTCCAGTTATGATTAACGCTGCTGTCAGTGCTCCCCCAAGGACAAAAGTTTCAACTGGCAGAATTTATTTTTTTTATCTGGAGAGAGAGCAACAGACTGTTTATAGAGCTACCTCTTCCTGTGAAATGTAACTGATGATAAATTATCTTAGTATAGGTAATGCTCCCCATTTCAAAAGCATTTGTAAGAAACCAATTCTGAAGCAAAATGACAGTACAGAAATGATGTGCACCAATTAATTTAGCTTGGAAAACGGATTCTGGACCTGAAACTCTGAGGAAGCAGCTAACACCCTAGTTCAGATTGTCAATTTGAGTAAAAATGATTTCTTCACAAGTTCTACATTCTCTTCACTTTCTCTTTTACTTCCAGTTGTCATGCAGGCAGGAGGAGTAGGGTGGAGTTGTTAAAGATGCTGAGGAAGGGACAGTGGTGGTGTTCTAAATAAAAGATACCCAGAACTCCTCCTGTGCAATACAAAGCACCTCTTCAACTCACAGGTTGTGTTTGTGGGGAGCGGGCTCTTTTCAGCCCTGTGGATCTCCTGTTGTTTCACGCAGGTTTCATCCTTATATCAGGGATGGCATGGAGGGCTGCAGGGGAAAACAAGGGTCAAAATATCATATACATACTACTGCTTGTAGTGCAGCCTTGTAGCTTATTTCTGGCTTTGGCAGCATCATGATAAGGGAGAAGGAGCAGCAGGGACTAACTGGAACGCAATGAGAGTTCCCCAGTAAACTATTAACCATAGGAGTCACAAAACTTCAAGTTCCCATCACAGGTCACTCACAGGAAGACATGATAGCTCCCTTTAATTAAGCCTGATCAGGGAGCAATGTATTTATAGTCATCGGGGAACATCTGATTGGGTTGTGCACATAAATGCTAATCCAAAAGAGTACCCTCGCAAAGAAATCAAGCCCCTTGATGGCATGTGTGCACATGTGTGCATTTAAATTTTTTGATTACAGTACATTTCAACGTTAATCTTTTCAAACAGTGGTTAGAGTCGAACTTCAAGGCAGTGTGACGTTTTTTACTTTAAAAACATACCAATAAGTTGCACTAGGCTGTGTAAAACCTTGTTTAAAATGATTCACTTTATGAATCACTTACTTGGATTTACTTCCCTGTTGTTTGCTAGCTTTTGCTTGACGGAGCTGTAAGAGACCACGTAAGTAGGGAATGGAATTGTGTCTCTTATTTCTGGCCATTCTGCTGTGTTTAGTACAGTTCAGATTAAAAAACTGTAAGACCTGTATATGCTTCTCTAAAAACAGTCAAGGAATTCATGCACAAAACTGCTTCTTTAGAAATACAAGGTCACCAATTAAAGGCAGGAACAGCTCTGCCAGCTCCGAGGCCCTATGGAGGAGCTATTTTCTTTCAAGAGCAGGCTCTGACACATATATGTGCAAACCAATATATCATTACTCCACAGACACAAGACACAGCTTGTCCTGAAGCCAAAGGAGGAGTATCTGCTGCTCAGAGGACTTGTTGTGGAACACTACCCTTTTCTGTATGGAGACCGGCTCAGAGTCATTTGAGGTCAACAGCGGCCTGAACCTGCAGACAAAGACCATGAGCTCTTCCTTTTCTGATGAGCTGTGTAAACAATTCAAAATTTGACCAAGGCTAGTCATCTAGTAGCTAGTTAATAAGCAAATGCAATTAATTTAGAAGCCTTCACTTCCTCTAGTAGACAAAAAAAACCCCACAAAAATACAACCTGTTCACTTCCTACTAAACTAGCAGCCTTTTTGGCTCTTCTCAGCAAAAGGACAAGGGAGCGAGCAGACTCCAGTTTGTATCCAGTTCGGGTAATGTTTCTTTCATACAGAGCTATGGACAGCCTGGGGCAGTTTGTGCTGGTATAGATACATCAGAAGGCATTTTCTACCACTGCAAAATCAATGTAGTTCTTGCAAAAACTTTTTCAAAAGGATTTTGCAAGCTTGAAATATAATTCACAAAAGGATATTAGCATTCCGTCTGAAAATTCATTCCTGATTGTCTGCGCTTTCAGTCACACAGGTGGGTATACACAGCAACAAGAACAGGGTTTTTAACTTGGACATGTCACTGTTAACACCATGGGGTTTTTACTAACCACTTCGCCTGTAGTTATATTTTAGAGCTGTTACCAGCAATGCTGGTACATTTGCTGGTCACATACATACAAAATGGGAAAGGTTATTTGTACGTATTAGAGTGTGAAACAGTAGGATGATAAAAGATACGCTGGAAGATGCATTAAGAGTTGAGCTGAGGCTTGAAACAAACCCTTTTACTTTGTGCGCTTGAAAGGAAATTGACAGCTATGGCAAAAAGCAATGTCCAGATTGGCTTATCTAGGTCAAATGTAGTTCTTTTTGTTCTGTCAGAATTTGTTCTCTCATGGGGAGCAACTTTCTACATACACCTAAGAATCTCAGCTATGGATTAAATTTTGGTGTGCTGCAGATACAAGAGCAGCTACAGTGGCCATTGAAAATGGTCAGTGGCCACAAAACTGAGGCAGACATCTCAAAAGCAGAAAAATCAGTGGCAGTTTTGCTATTGCAAGGAAAGACACAGTGCTGTCAGTACGATAGTGAGGAGAACAATTCTACTAGGAAGAGGGTGTAGCCAGGAGAACAACATTACAGTGCATGTTCAGATTTAGAAGCTTGCCAAGAAGTTGATTTACATTAACAGTGTGTTTTTAAGCTATTTGTGAATTTGGTACTGCCCATCTTTCCTCTCCTTCTTTCCAAACAGGCTAATTGAGCCAGTACTCTCTACAAGGAGTAGATAAGCCACTTCCTCATATTAAATACTTCTGACTACAATCACAGGTCAAATCAGGCATTCTGCACAGTCCTTTTTTCCAATGGCAAAACCTTCCCTCTGTCCAAGCCCCATATATAGTGATCTAGCACTTGAGAATGATGCTGGGGAACTCCACTGAGCAATGCCAGTGAATCTCTCAGCATCTTGGTTGGGGCTGGGAAGGGAATTCTCAAAGTGCTCAGTCATCTGGGGAAAGAGCTTGAAATGCATGGCATCCTCCCAGTACAAAGATGCCCAGGTCTCAAGAAAAGTGAATTTCAAAACCAAGGCTGAGGATTAAAGGAAAACTTTCATCATCTGTAATAAAACAGATCAGTATTCAGAAATTCTACCCCTTTCACACCCTTGCAACATACCCAGAACTGGACATCCAGGTCAGCTGCAGAGACGAAAATAAAACCTTGCTTCATTGGTCAGGCTCTCAGCCCATAAGTCCCTCCAGTCACAGCTGTGCAGGGAGGTTACTAGGGCTGTAGCTATCCCTTCTGCTTCATAAACACATGTGCTGGAGGTTTGGGAATGTCCCAGTTAAAGATATTGTGCAATACCGAAGAAAGAGGTCTGCAGAAGGAACCAATAGGCAGGTCTGCATTTGTAGCCATAAAAGTTCCTATGGCAGGCCAATTTTTTGCCGGGGAGCAGGGAACTGCCTCTGATTTTTGAATCTAACACGTCGTAAGCACTAACCACTGGGTAACGTTACAGAAGACCTGGGCCCCTATATTAGACTAAGAGCATCATGTCACTGTTCCAAAACCGAAAAAAATCTGTATGGCAAAAATCTACCTTCCTCTATCAAAGAGAAAATGGATTTAATTACAGTGAATAGCTGCTGACCTTATTAGGCTGCACATTTTGAAGATCTACAGCAGGCCATGCATTTCTAAAGCTTTCTTATCCTTCCTCATCAGTTTTTCTCATGTGGATGAGTAAATGCAACAGAGCTATCATTTATACTAATACGAATGAAAAGAGATTCAAGTTCCTCTTTAAAAAACCCACTGCTGGATAACCCCCTATGATTACCTCAAGGCCGACTATGCAGGTTTATCCTGCCGGAAAAGCTGAGGAGTTTTTGGTTCTCAGATAACATAATGACCGTAGCAGTGGTCAGTATGGTGCATGCCATGCTGGTTATGGTGCCACTGCATGGCTGGGCAGTCCTTCCTGCCCCCAGCATTAGATGAGCTGAGATAAATGTCGTACGAGCATTCAGGAAATAAAAAATCAGACGCAATCGTGACTTATTTATGCCCTTTAAAATATTTTATTGATCTGATGATGTCTGGTTACCAAGTTTTTGAATCACAAGATAAGCTAAGGGGTAGTCTAATAGGATCACTTGCTGCTTGAGGTTTCGTGCTTTGTGTTTTTAAAGGAAGTCTGTTCTGTTGTGTGGGCAACTTACATAACGAGGTCTGAAGCAATAAGTGACACTTGTTTCCAGAATCCGAAGCAAACCCAAGAATTGTTTTTGACAGACTTTGTTTGTTGGGGACATTTGCAGTCTTGTGACTTTCAGACCTAGCATCTGGTTTCAGGGCAGTTTCTGAAATGTCATACTGATTTCTGCTTTGATCTCTTCCTTTGCTTAATGTCAGTTTGGTGGAATTTCATATGTATCTTTAAAGAAACAAACTAGTCCATAAAACCTTGTGGTTGTGAGGCAGCTGCCTTTAATGTCTGAACCTCCTGAAACCATCTGAAACCAGTCAAGCAGAAAGCGTATTATGGGTCCTAATGTCTCAAAAGCACTGAGAATACGATATAGTATTTTCTCTTCTGATATAAAAAATATTTATCCTCTTTGTTGTGAATAATAACTCTTCTTGCTATTATCATAATGCCATAGGATTCCACAGCATGAACACTTTTAAAGGAATCTGTTCTTCTGCAGGGAATATTATATTGCTCCCATTAGAAAACTTGTCTTCTATTTCAAGAGCCCATAATTCATTAGCTGAATGCTTGTAAATGTCACCTAGCTATAGGTCCTCTAGGATCAAGTAATTCCAAGCTTTCTGGTACCACATTACGCAGTCTGGTCAGAGAGAGACAAATTCTTTGCTATTTGTTTTCCTTCAGGATTACAAACATGTAATTTAAGCTGTAAACTACCAGCAGCACAGACCTTTTTTTTTTTTCCTTCTCCTATGTACAACGCTGGACGTGCGGCTCCCAAAATAATATGAAAGATCAGCCCAAATACTGTAGGCAAAACACAAACAGGTTCCAATGAGACTTCTACTGCTTTAGTCATACAATAGAAACCTTTGCTGATTGCACCTGCTGAGTCATCCCATAGGCTTGCAGTCCGAGTTATTATTCTCATGCAAAAGCCCCGTGATTAAATGCCTCGGGGCTACACACCAATTAAATGACAGCAATTAGGATTCAGAAATTGCCAAGTAAGGAACCTCCACTTGGCTTTTTCAGGCTGGCCTAACAGTACCACGACTTCAGCTTTACCCTACCGTCACATACAGACGCACCAAACTTAGTGGCTTGCAAACAGCGGCAGCGCTGTGACAGATCTAAACTGTGCAGTGGACAAAAATGTAGGGGTAAGAGTCAGCAACAAATCTGAACACCTGGATCCCAAACATTGCTTCTGCACCTTCTCCACTCCTTAATATAGATAGTGTTTCATCCTTGACAGCCTGTGGGCAGCTATATAAAATAAAAGGTATAATATAGTTTGAGCCAAAGGTCGCAGATCCTTTAGTTTGTGGAACTGGTAGTATCAAACATTGAAGAGGACAGGATCTAGTGGCTAGACTCGATACTCAGGCATCCCCCCCAAAAAATCAAAATTATTTGATACTGAACTAGTCAGTTTAAGAAAAGTAGGAGTCAGTGAGAGTTTGCTAGCTTTTTAAATAATAAAACAGTTTCCTATTCAGAAGACTATTTAGAAAAGGATATAAGACCGTTTCACTGTTAAAAGTCCCAATTAGCATTTCTTTTTTAAATAATAATTGTCATTTTCATCACTTCTTAAACATTTTTAATTTTTGCAGATTTTCCAGAGGTAGAAAAAATGACAGTCTGAAAGGAAATACACATCTCTCCTTCTTTCATCTGCTCTCTTTTCTATGAGCATTAGAGTTAAGTGAAAAAAACATAGGAAAAGGGAGAAAATGTAAATGCTTGGAAACAAAAATAATACAATTTAATTTCATTAAAACTTTAAATGAAAAATTCTGTGAATGTTCAAATTAATATAATCTTCTGAAAAGTAACAATACCATTTTGACCTATTTAGAGCAATACTGAAATCACAGCATCCCTTAATCTCTAAATACTGCTTCCTAATAGAATTTGTGGATCCAGTGCCCTATATTCTGGATTCTTTGGACAGATCACAAGTGTCAGGACACATTCCATATTCTAGGATCTGCAGCTTAGCCAGAAGGTCTTGCCTGTAGAGGAGAACTGGACCATAAAATAACCAAAATATAACTTCAGGGAACATGGTGCCATCCTGAATCAAAATGTTTTGAATTTGATGTTTCATGTTTTAGCATTTTTAATAGAATATGGAAACAGGCAGTGTATACCGGCAAGATACATTTGGAGAGGGGCACGGACATGTGACTCTTTCAATTCTGAAACGGTTTGCCTCAAAAAACATATTTTTCACTACCTCAAAACTTTGATATCTCTTCTTGGGTTTTTTTTTTTTGTTGTTGTTGTTTATAAGCCTGTACATGTGTTAACTTTTCTGCACCTTATAAAAATAAAAAATCTTTTCTTAAAGTGAAAGCTGGGATGATCATGGTGTTGGAAGATTTAACAATAAAAGTGCAAGACTGGGCAACACTACAATTACCAGAAAGCAAATTGTGAATCTAAAAATTATTTGAGTATCCCCACCAAAAAGTTACATTAAGGATTATATGTATCCAGTCACAGTTCCTAAGGGAACGGTCATATGTGGTAAAGAGATGTGTTGGGGACAGCCTCTGCAAGCTTATCGACTTGGCTCATTTGTCACTAACCTGCTTCGGTACAGTGGTCCAAATTAAGACCTACTGCTACTTAAAATGTTTATTTTACTTTTTAACCCAGATTGTTTTACAGAATTGTGTCAGGGAACCCTCGGCTGAGCTATTAAACCAGCAGAGAAGAGGATTTGGAGAGGGAGCACTGATGAGCAGCTGGGAGAGAGCAAGATCTTAACCTGGATCAAGAGCAGCTGATAGCTGGTCAGACCGCAGCCCATGTCCCCATCTCTGCAGCCTGTGAGCCCACTTTTCGCCCAGCTATGGTTTGTCATTCCCTCCATTACTGCCAGATAAACACGTTAGCTTGGTGTTTCTGCTCAAATTATCATCAGTGAAAAGGTAATACATTCAAATTATAATCAATCTTCATTTCACTAATTTATAGAGATGAACTGCAAGCTCCTTGTAACAGGTTTATGGAAATATTGCAGTGCAAATCTGTATTTAGTTAATATGTTGAAAGTTTTCCTTCCTACCTGCATTAGCTAGTGACTATTTTAATGCATTCTGGAAAAAAATTACACAGGAAGTTATAGTCATATGGAAATATATATGGCTGCATAGTCTAACTGTACCCACAGTTCAGCTAATGTACTTTTAAAAGAGCTGGTCAATGTATAGAATTTCTACTCTATGGAAAACTTACACTTTGTATTTTCCTTTTGTCGTGAGTTGAAAGGAAAAGTTAAACTTTCAAAGTATTCCGTGAAGTAGGAATTCAAAAAAATATTATTGGAAAGGGTCAAAGAACTCTTATTGAAGTATTTCATCTCATAAAGTAAAGAACCTTTGTTTGGAATAGTTTCAACCTTATTCATACCTTATTAATTCAAAATGAAGCCCACTGAATTTTAACAAAGCAGTAATTCTTTCCATTCATTTGTTTTTTTCAAGTCAATATATTCCTATAGGGAAAAAAAACGATATCGTAGCATATTTTTTCTAACAAAAATATACCGCTCAAAAAATTTCAGCCAGCTCTAGTTTCAGAATAATGTTTAATGTACGTTATAGGGACACAAACCTTTCTTCTATAAAAGAGTATTGGACAGCATGAGAAGGGTCTCATTAATATGACAGTTCTGAATAACAAATTTCCCTCAAATTCAGCTTGGAGAGAGGCTGAACCTATCTAATTTCAGTTCAGCAACTAGTTTTGACTAAAAGGGAGAAGGGACTTGAACAAGTCAAAATGTTTTGTTCCAACATTTTTAAAATTAAATCGTGTCACCTTTCCCATTTAAAACAATACCTTTTTTCAGAAATTATCTAAATTTCACAGGAAGTTGAAAATGGTTAAATAACCTGAAAGCTAACCAAAATGTTTGCAGTTAAACTAGATCTTTTTTCCAAGGCTTTCATCTCGCTTCCCGCTATTGACATAGATCAAGATTTGAAAGTCAGACGCTGTAGGGGACGCAGCTGGAAACGGGTGCTAGGATGGGGAAGCAGTGGAAGCGCAGGGGCCCGCGCTCTGCTGGCGGAGCGTGCCCGGGGAGCATAGGACAGTGAGCCATAGGAAATAGTGAGAAAGCGCTCGGTAATGGATGCAGCAGAGCAAAATTGCTCTGCTGTGCTGGGACTTCTCTGGTTTGCCAAAAAGGAGCCGTTAGCCGGTGAGCTGCAGGAGCTCTGCCCCAGAGGAGCCGAGCAGAGAGCTCCCGAGGGAGAGAAGAGAGAAGAGGCCCCGGGAGGGCAGCGAGCGCACCAGGGGGAGAAGACAGCCTGCGGCCTGGCTTCGCTACGCCTTGTCGCAAGGCGTCCCTCCATCAGTCAGCCGCGGCAGCTTTATCTGATAAGGTATCCTCCGCAGTGAAATTTGCAGCTCCTTTGAGCTTGCTTGTTTCTCAAGCCCCCTGTTCTCCTTCAGCTCCTTCCTCTCTAGAAAATCACCCATTATTTACCAGCTAAGTGAGGATACTACTTTGGCAGTATCCTTCATGTATAATAACTGTAAAATGTTTCTCTTGTCAGTAGTTTTATGTCCATCTCTATCTCCATCCGACTACCTCCATCGTTATGGGGACGCAACAAAGGTACCTTCCACTGACCTAGCCATCAAGCAATCACTGGTCCGTCAGACTGGGAAAGTCAGAGGGTCCGAATGTGATCCAGGCCACATCACTCCATCGCTCACTATGCTCATCTAAAGCATGACTTAATAATGGATCTTTCCTTCGAAAAGGGAAAGCTGTAGGTACCAAAAAGATCCATGAATAGGGAAGAAGAAAAGGACTAGAGGACTAGGGGTTGGTAGTCAGAGTGACGGTCATCAGCAAAGCAGGCTTAGAGCTCAGGACCTCATGGCAGAGCCGCATCTATCACAGTCTTCTCTGCCCTCCTGTTCCTATCTGAGCACTCTGTCATCGCAGGCAATGTGGTTTTTTACTGCCACAGTCCTTCCAAAGCTTTTTTCTTTAGTTCGTTCTTAATGTGTATTTTTATTTTAAAAAAATACTGTGCCTAACAACTGAAATTATTCCTTTCCCTTGTTAATTAAATATCAGTGAGAGCTCTCTTATGTCCATTGTGAAACACAATGGTTGTATTAGCTAGGTAGCATCACTTTCTATTTTCCAGCCTTCACCTCACAAGAATTATAAAAAAGAATCAATCAATCAATCACATATATAACTTACCAAATTCACTTTAACAAAAATGTTATCCTCCAGAGTTAAAAAGGGTATAGTAGTCCACATATCTTCAAACTTCAGATCTTTGTACAGCAACATGGGGACAGAGAAATTCCCATCTTCTGTATTGTGTAATTGTTCTGTGAACAATAGAGATCAATCACATAGTTACAGTGAGACAGTTAATGAACAGAGGGTAAGAAGTATGTGTGAACTGAAAATCACTCTTTGCATACCTTACAGCTATTCCTATTTGCATACTTTTAATTTTAATTTTGGATTTCCTTCTTGTGTCTTTTAAGAGCCTTTTCTTTTGGAAATACAATTACTGCTTTTAAAATCACACAAACAAGCATATTTTCTGAAATACGGCGGTACCAAACACACCATAATTCTGATGCTGTTATTCGCCAGATGATACATGAAACTGAGTTTATTCCAGAGCCCAGTTCAGCAAAATCATAAATTAAAACTCAAATCCTACTCAAGTCACTAGGACACATGCACTTACTTTAACTGCAGCATGTGTTCAGGGCTTTGCTGAATCAGGATCTGTGCTATGAAAGGCTACACTGAACTTTTAGCCAAAATATGGACATTAGCCCAGACCTGCCCACGTTGTTAGATCCAAATGCAGTAGGGCCAGTATATCTTGCTGTCCTCGTGTAAGTGGTCTGTGCAGAGCCAGTAAAGTAGTAAGGTGCCTGGGTTCAGCAGTCCCAAAGCAGGTGACCTGCAAGCTGTGCAAGCTGAGTCCTCTCAACCCTGCCAGTGCCATAGGCCCGACCCACCCAGAGTAACAAACTCCTTGTGCACGGGCTGCGCAGCTGCTCCTCAAATATTTGGTCATCATTTATCCAGCAAGTGATCGGAAGTTCCCTGCTCAAAACTGCAAGGCGCTAGATTACTACTAACAGGAGACGTGGCAGGTCCACGGAGTGTTTGGGTCTCAGCCATGAGCAGTGTTTAGATGTGAAATGAGTAATACAGGCCAATTAAAGCGTGCGGCCCAGCAGCTGGGAGCGTGTGCGTGCATCTCAGCCATGTCCGTGCTGAGGAGGTAAGGGAGGTTTTATGGCTTCAGGGCTCTCTCCTCCTCTGAGGGGACAGATGTCTGACCAGCTGTTTGTAGATGTTTGTCGCAATCCCTGCAGCAACTAAAGTGTTAGTTCAATACTTACCTAACTGTGAGACCTGGATCTACAAGATCCCAATAAATATAATTTGCAGAATGGAGGCCACAGCTGAAGCTGCCGCCCCAGTGCATTAGGCACCAGAAGTACATAAAGCAATATCATAAGCTCTTACAGTATGAAACAGACCAAAGCAAATTTTATTAGCCTTATACTTTATTATTGCAGATGGGGAGCTGAATCATAGAATCACAGAATGGTTGAGGTTGGAAGCAACCTTTAAAGATCATCTAGTCCAACCCCTGCTCAAGTAAGGTCGCCTAGAGCACGTTGCTGAGGATTGTGTCTAGACAGCTGTTGAATATCTCCAAGGAGGGAGGCTCCACAGCCTCTCTGGGCAACCTGTGCCAGTGCTCTGTCACCCTCACAGGAAAGAAGTTTTTCCTCAGGTTCAGATGGAACTGCCTGTGCTTCAGTTTGTGCCCGTTGCCTCTTGTCCTATTGCTGGGCACCACGGAGAAGAGTCTGGTCCCGTCCTCTTGACACCCTCCTTTCAGATACTTGTACACATTGATCAGATCCCCCCTGAGCCTTCTCTTCTTAATGAACAGTCCCACCTCTCTCAGCCTTTCTTCATAGGAGAGATGCTCCAGTCCCTTCATCATCTTAGTGGCCGTCTACTGGACTCGCTCCAGGAGCACCACGTCTCTCTTGTAGTGGGGAGCCCAGCACTGGACACAATATTCCAGATGAGGCCTCATCTGGGCTGAGTAGAGGGGGAGGATCATCTCCCTCGACCTGCCGGCAATGCTCTTCCTAATGCAGCCCAGGATACCGCTGGCGAGCTGAGACACAGAAAAATTAAGCAATTTATTTTACGCCAGACAGCAAGTCTGTGATACAGTCAGAATGCAGATCTGAGACTCCATCCAGACTTAGTTGGAAAATTATTAGTTTGCTCCAGACAGTATCAGTGTACATGACCCAAGACTGACAAACAGGGAGCTTCACAAAGGGGCCATGTAAAAAGGCAATCTTTAGGTGAGGAATATCCCAGACTTTATTTTGTTTGTGCTTTTATTGGATCCTAAAACAAAGCAGTTCAATGGCTCAAATTAGGAAAAAAAAATTACCTGAGGTTAACAATGATCTTATTCTCTCCACTAGGCTGTCATGCCATGTAAGTAATAGGGTATTGGCAAGCAAACGTAATATTGATAAAGGGTCTTGCAACTATATTGGAGAAGTTACTCTGTATTGTCTTTGTGAAGACAATATGTGTATCATCAGAAGTCTGTAAATTAATAAAGAAATATCAGACTTGTCAGCGTGTGCTGTTTCTACTAACATGTCATAATAGGAACATTTCCATCATTGTATACCACACAGCTCAATTAAAAGTAATTATCATTAATAATAGTTATAATTCTTTTGGTAGCACTGAGACACTGACAGAGAACTCCCCTCCCACATGCTAGGCCCTGTTCGGACTACCAGATGGTCCCTGTTCTGGACAGTTTACAGCCTTAATGTATGGGCCTAGCTGTGACACTGCAAATGGAGATTGATTTTTGTCTCATACACTTTCACAGAAGGCAATAGCTTGAGGCAAACACCTTAGGCAAACGCTCTGGGCTTGCTTTTGCTCTCACCGTAGTACATATGAGAGGGAACTTGGGTACATTACAGTGACGCATCCAGAGAAGTGGAGCCTTAGGATGTAAGCGTGATGCCAAGTGAGCTACACGATCACACTGGCTATCTGCTAGCTTGATCCTGACAGCTTTTGATCCTGACAGGCTAGTGTCAACCAAATTTGACGGAGGTGGAGGTCACAGACAGCTAAGGTTCCACAAAATAGCATGTAAAACAACAAGTGGATGGGAAAGAAAAACCTTTCTGTAAGTGCTGAGAGAGACAAGGGCCAGCTCTCTCTCTCTCCCCTTTTTCCACCCTGAAGGTCAGCTGCTGGCAGCCCCGTCAGCACGTGGGCCAGACTGACACAGGGCTCACCCACCACAGGAGCGGGTGGCCAACGCAGCGGGGCTGAAGGCAGGGTGCAGGACCAACAGGGATGTGAGAAGGAGCTAGGGGTACTGCAAGGTCTGGAGGATGCACGCTCCAGGCTTAGCTCAACATCGACAGGGCTCTGGATAACCTCATCTACAGCCCAGCTTTCAGCAGAAGGTGGGACCAGCTGGTGTCCAAGGTCCCTCCCAACCCAGCTGCTCTGGGACTCTCTGGCTTTGTGATCACTTGGAGGAACGTAGGAGCTGCAGAAAACTTGAAACAACACGTTGCAGTGGAGGAAGTAATAGAACCTGCTACAGCACAGGAGTGGATGCAGAAGGCTAAGCACAAATCCTTAAGGAGCCAGGCTCTGTTACTTCTCAAACTGGAGCAGCTTAAGATAAGAAAACGAGCTTTCATTAAAGTAACTTCAAACTAACAGTTGATTCCAGAGATGTTCAAACCCACAGTGCATAAGACATTGAAACAAAAGTGCCCAAGACCTTTTTGGTAAAAAGTGTTTGAAGTCTAAAACTCAGAAAGTCTCAAATGTCCCTTTTTTTCCTATATAAAACAAAGAATGCCCTGGAAAGTGGCATTTGGGAAAGTGTTTCTCTCCTCTTTTCCCCAGCATGCACATTTGTTTATCCTAATTCTTTCATATTTAGCAGTTCCCTAACTCCAAGATCCCTGGAAAAAATACGCCAGAAAAACAGCAATTATTGCCTCACACCTTATCATGTCAGGGTGGTTAATGATCACGGAAATAATGAACCAACCCAGCTCCTTTCCCACTGATAATAAGAGAGATACAATAAACCATTTATATATTACAGCAAACAATTTCCAACATTAACAGTTACTTTATTTTAAGCACAGGCCAATGTTTAAGTTGTGAAATAGATTGCAAGCTTGAAAAATCTTTCTTTGAAAACTATATAACCGAAGCAACATTGAGGGCCTGAAGTTTACTTTTTGCTTATGCAAGCTGCCCGCAGCCAAGTTCCTTAACCAGTAACATCACATTAAATAATAGTAGTGCAAACCTCTCCAATCTGAATTCTTTCTCAAGAAGCTTAGCAGTCTGAATGAAGAGTGAGCAAGGAACCAGGCCTATCCTGTACCCCAGTATTAGTAATACCACAGGTTCCTTTCTTTCAGCTTATCGAGGGGCCTCACAACTACAGCAGAGCATCTGTTAAATGTAATCCAGTGTTTCTTTTCAGTTTCATTAGTGCTGCTAAACATAGATTCGGGGAACTGGAATTTGGCTTATAGAGATTCAAAATGTTTACGCCTTTTGTGCAAGAGCTACCATCACCTATTCTCTTGTATCTATGCATAATACAGGGACACGGTGTCCCCAGAACTGAAACAGGAATGAAAACAAAAATCCTTTGACTTCCTAGCTAGGATGCAGGACATTTCTGTTCAGATCTTAGCAAATGGTGCAAGGAACAAATCCTAATGTGGCAGGGAAATCCACAGACAGTTTTTCAGGTTCTTCAGCATAGTGGCATTCTTTGTGTTGAAGCCGATGTGTGGTAGCTTAAACATCCATTTTTCAGTGCCGAGTCTGTGCATAGATACATGCACAGATACCAAGAGACTTTAAAAGTCCATAAGCATGGCTTTGGATGTGACGGAAAAAGTGAAATGTTTACTGCAGACTCTGATATTGATGAGACGGTCTTATCCCCTTAATATGAGGCACTAATTTTGATGAACTGCACATTAAGGCGGCTGGAACCAGAAGGCTCTGGAGGAGTCTACTCGGACAGCAAATGACTTTTTGGCACTGCTCCTCCTGAGTGTGCAAAGGCCTTGAAATACCCTCTTCCATTCACAGTTCACCCTGTTTTACAGGTGAACCAGCAGAAAGGCAGCTCACAGTCCAGAACTGGAAGGCCTGATCTGAAAGTGGTCTCCTGAAGCACAACAGCAATGATACAGACTTTTCTGTAGGAGACTGGAGCACCCTCCTTCGGTTTGCAATGTGGGAAGAGCAGCCCCTAACCTGAAGAATGATCTGATAAAGAAAGGTCCTACTGTGCCTTTCCCCAACATTACTGCACAAAGCAAGCCTCTAGGAAGAGTAACAAGGAAATGCTAGGTATTGCATCAGTAATAGATAGATGATAGTCAGCTTCACGGTATTGTTATGGCAAATCCAGTTGATTACATGGAAGAAATGATCTCCAACCAATGATTTCCACAGGAGATTTCTACTTGACTGTGACTAATCTGCCACAGCTCAGTTCTAGATCAAACAACATAATGCCAGTATATGGCATTAGCAAGAATTAGCAGCTTCCCCCCTCTGGTAAATGAGGGACAGAGTTTCAGCAAAAGCTCTTAGACTCAAGGCTGCTGCTAACAACCCAAGAAGGCAATCATGTCAGACAGAATATTAATTGTACTGGGCAAGGTGAGGAAAACCTCGTGTTTTGTATACGACCTTTGGAATTGTTAATAGAAGCTCTGTTATTTTGAAAAATGAAGGGAAGATTATTTCTTGTGCTTGCAGGGTTTGCATAGGGAGAGTCCTAGTTCTCTGTTTACAGCTGATTCATCAGCTTAGCAGCAGCTTGACCAATCCACGTAAGCTGCAGCCAGCTAATTCCACCTCAGCAACAACAGCTCCTTCTTCCTGCCAGCTAACCTCTGGCACAGATTGCTACAAACACTTTTGCCACATTGCAGACAGTAAGTGCCTCCCAGTTTATGAGCAAGTTCTTACTGTAACTGAAGCAGCTCATCAAGGCTTTTATGTGCTAATTGTCTTCCAAAATGTTACAGTGGTTACTTGTTTTAAACTTACATTCTGGAATGGATCATTAGCAGGAAGTGAAAAACAAGTGAAATCTGCTTTGAATGGATATTGAATGCTTTGCTGCTTTGCATGGTGTTTAGGAAGGAGGTCTGACTGTGAACATAATGATCTGAACATAAATGCAACAATACAGAGATATAAAAGACAGCTCTCCCTTTCTAAAAATTCGTCATCTTCAGTTTCCATTTTCATAGTACCTCTCTCAGCGTTCACTTGGAAGAGAGGCCAAGGGTTTAATTATCAAATCATGCATGCCTGGGCTCAGAGTAGACTGAAGCTGGAATTCTCAAAGGATGGGAGACAGTCGCTCTGCTCCCATTTCACTGACACTTAGGGAATTAGTGCAATTAGCAAATGCCAGACAGAGGAGATTCTCTAGCTGACATTTTTATACAAGAATCAAGGGAAGCTAATTTTCTCTCTCCAAACATAGGTTTTCCTGCAGAACAGAATACTGGGAGCAAATGCTGCCCTAGAGTTCTTGAATATTTTTACTGGAAGAAACCCTATGCTCCTGTGAAATAGTTAGCGAGGACCTGATTCTTCTCTTATTTCTGTGAACATTTTAGTGTTGACAGCAACATCCCAATGTTTTGCTGCACCAAATCCAGATGTCCTAACTCATACAAAACTTTATGAAGTCAACAGGAATTCTTCTGTGGATAAGGCAAGCTGCAGCTTGCTGGAGATGGATGAAACCGGACCCAAAGCTTATTCTTAGTTACACTGGCCATAGAAAAACTCTGTAAAACTCCAGATTCACAGTGGACTGACTGACAGCAAGGTCTTGAAACATACCCAAAGGCACCACCTTCTTTAAACACCTCATTGGAAATGACCAACTGCATATGCTAACTTTCGACCTTTCCCTCAAGCTGTCACTTCTTCTTTAGCTTTTATCTCCAGTGGATCAGGAATCCATGTTTTCCCATTCCCTTCCCCATAGGAACATCTAACAACTTCTGTTTTGTTAATACACTGTCTTCCTTATTCAGGATACCATGGATACCTAAGCAAAGGGAAACTAGATGTAACCTAATTTCACTTTGTTGGTGTTGGGAGTAAAAAGTTATCCCTCAGAAGTGTTACCTGTGCACTCCCACTCCTCTCATTGCTGTTTTATTCCATGTGCTCCTGTTCTCCTCCCTGAATAAGGATTACAGCTCCCTGTCATCACCAGCCTGCACCCATGTTCCCTCAAGCCAGGATCTCCTTATGCTGAGACCTTGGGATCTGGTCAGCACAAAAAATAATTCCTGAAAGAGTAGCCAGGAGGGCCTCACTGCCCATATGCTTTCTCATCTTTCAGTCCCGCTTCTTACCGGTAACACATCCCCATCTACTTGAAGTCTGTCCAGCAAGTCTCCTAAAACCAGTGGGAGCCTGTGACTCCTACACAGCAAAACTTGAATGTGAAATGCTTGATGTTTTCAGGGTGATTCCATTGAAATCCGAATGTCTATTTCTCCTTACACAAATTATGTTAATTAATACAGAATTGAAAATTAAAAGGGACTCTCTGACATGGGGGGAAGAAATTAATAAAAAAAAAAAAAAAAGCTCTTTTCCTAAGCGCAAGACCATTATAAGAGACTGCCATCATAAGACGTTTTGTTTAAAGTCTGTACGTGACTCTCGCCACCTACGTTTCTTTTGGTTCAAGGGTACCCCATTGCAAACTTTCTATGAGATCATCTTTTAAGAACTAGAACTGATGAAGCCTTGATGCCTTCCTCTAAGGTAATCCTGTTATCTGTTTATTCCAAAGTACAAGATATCTGTAAAAACCTTAATCAATTAATGCGGTATTTCTGATTGTTGTACTATCTATTGATGCAAAAGCTTCATCTCCTGCCTGTTTTCATCATAAGCATTTCAGGGTATCCAGTCACAAAATGCTCTGGTCTGTTAACAGATGTATTTTTTCCAAAGCCACACTACCTTTCAGATTGTTGCTTGAATTAGTGTCTCTTGAGGAAGATTCACTGGTTCCTAAGCTCAGGAAGGCTATAGCTATTGAAAGCTGTAAGCCAAGGTGTAGGGAACATGGACGACAATCTTGTTCTGCCTGCATGAAGCACTCAGTAACAGGAAGTGCTGCAAGAAACAACTGAGCAAGTAATGAGCGCCTTTGTGGAGTTTCATCAATAAACAATTCACATCATAGCAGCAGGAACAGGATCCTGTTGTTGTGTGCCAGCAGGCACAGCGTGCAACAGCTTGTGCTGAATGGTGGCAGTACTTACTGTGCCACCTGCTTTGCGCGACAGACTTCCTAACACAAACGTGTCAGCTCTAGCTCCCCGCAAGCAGAGGTGGACAAGTGCGACCAAGCAGACAGGATGCAGGAAGCGAGTGATCTAGGCTCCTCTTGGCCAGTGACTGACTTTTGGCAAGTCCCTCCACCGTCTTCGTGTCCTTTGCAGCTTGCGTGCGATTTAGTTGCAAGTTCTCTCTTACTGTGTAACTGGCCCACATATCATTTAATTCAACAGAAAATATATCATTTTGGATTTGGACTTTGTATTATATCCCAAGCACCTGAACAGTGTCCAGAAATATAAGGCACCCTGCTGGGGCCCTTGAGTGCTGGCTTAATACTAATACTTAAAATACCTATTTTTAACATATTTTCTCATGCTTTGTCTTTCAAAAGGTTTGCTTTTTGAAACATATTAACTATTAAGCATAACTAATTGAACAATTTCTTTATTTTTTATTCATTTTTTAAAAATGAATAAAAGGTAAAAGAAGGTATTACTAATATGTGAATTGTGGTACGACAGTGGGCCAAAGAGCATTCCTAATTACACTATTGTCTTAACATCATTCTTTGTATGTTGGAATTGGTTAGGACTGATTTACAGTTCTAAGAAGGAAAATATAATTGATCCAACAAATGACTTTTTCAAGAAGATCTCAAAGGCCCAGTCTTTTTGGAGGCTGGAGGCTACAGTGAAGAATTATTACAGACTATTATGG
This sequence comes from Struthio camelus, assembly GCF_040807025.1. Classification (NCBI taxonomy): domain Eukaryota; kingdom Metazoa; phylum Chordata; class Aves; order Struthioniformes; family Struthionidae; genus Struthio; species Struthio camelus. The sequence goes on along the minus strand of NC_090944.1, from coordinate 83,926,078 downwards.
ATAAGTGGTAGGTACTTCCAGAAGAAGGCAGTGTGGGAGCTGGATTTAACCAACCAAAAGAATAGTTATAGAAACCTAGGCCTCTACACATAATTATAATTGTAGTTTTGAATAACAGTAATTTACACATGCAAAGCATTCCTATTCATTGAAACTACTTATCAGACAATTCAGTAACATGCTAAAGAAAGTGACTCACAGCACAGTTAAGGACTGGCTCTCAGAACAGGTACCAGCTATTTTCCCAAAAAAAAGGAAGAGAGAAAGAAAAGATTATTTACTGAATATCGCAAAAATCACTATTACCTCAGTAGCAGAGTAATACAAGACAAAAATTTGTGTTCACAAAGGCACAAAATAGTTGCAAATCTTAAGAGATAGCGTAATGTAATTCTAAAAGCAAAGTGTGAATGCAAGATAAAAGCTATTGACAGGACCATTAAGTTATTTGGAGACCAATGGAAAATTAAGTAGTACATTTATCCATCACCAGTAATTTTCAAATAAAAATTTTGGTTTGCTACTTTCTAGATACATAATTTCACTGAAGTTGCATGGTCTGTATGATGCAAGGGAACAGATCAGGTAACCACAGTAATCTTTCTTTCTGTGTAAGCAATGAATTTCAGTTTTGGAACATGATTGAAAAATGCTGTTTTCTCTCCCATAAGTTACTTTCTAAAAGCCATTAACTTGTCACTGCATAAGCTGATTAGTTTCATTATTCTATTAACAGAGCAAGGCAATTATTCTGTTTCCACACTGAAATCTATCATTAAATTATATTATGAGGCATCCAAAAAATTGTAAATAGCTGACAAAGTAAGTATTTTGTAATATCTATTTATATAGAAGAAAACATTTCCTATCAAAACAGTGGATGATTTATTAACTTTATAGTAATTTGGTAACTAATATTTAAAACATAAACAAAAAATTCCAACATTTAAAACCCATTTAAACAAAAAAAATTAAAATATAATTCAAAGATCCGCCTCAGGATTAATTTGCAAATCAGTTTCAAGTGTAACATTACTATGGTAACCAATCAATAACATGAATAAATGAGGAATTGAGACAGCTGACATTAAGACAACTGACCATTGCGTTTTAAAATTTGTATCTATTTAGATTTAAAACATTACAAAGGCTTTTTTTTGGCAGGAGTAAAAAGTTATTTTCCGTTCAGCAGACAGTGAAAGGATTCCTCAAGATTTTAAATTCAGGGTCATGGTTTTGAGTTTTAAAATCTCTCCACAGAAACAAATGCCTCCGCGAAAAAAGACCTAATGGTGTCCTGTGCCCAACAATAGGATTCTTAAAGTGCATATAGGCAGTGGAGACCAAGATTACTCACAAAACCTTTTCTAAAAATTTTAGAATCGATTCCCCAAGGACAGGACCCACCTCTTTCCATAAACACACTCACACATTTTTCTCTTGTATAATAGCAGCAACATAGCACGTTCTTTATTAGGCAGGAGTAGAACCTCCTTCACTTCATTCATTTTGTGCATTTCTTTGGTGCTTTATGTCTTTCCATTCTATTTTTGGGCTTTTGAGAAGAACTGTAAATGATTAAAAGGCACCTACCTACCTTTGTTAGGAATGAGTAACACCAAAGAGATGAAAGTAATATATGGTCTCCAGTGAAAGCAGACCTTTGGAATAGCAGCACTTTGCTGCTGAAGGAAATGTACGTTAAACGTTGTAGAAGCTTTACAGAAAATCTATGCTTACAAGATGCCTGATGATTAAAGCATATAGAACAGAAAAGATTTCCCAGAAATACATATGGCATGACCCTCTTCTGATGTAACAGGCTCAAACCTTTGACAAGGGTTATCTGCACTCTGTTCCTCTGCATAACAGGACTGTGCTAACACAGATGTTTGTTAGGTGCAGAACTTCCCCTGAGAGTGGCAATCATAAGCTTCACTGCCTTGTCCCATCAGAGATACTTGTGCATTTACAGTGAAGAGTGATTTCCTTTCCCTTTTAAAGCAACATAATATATAATATTAATATTTATAAATATATATAATAAGCAATATAGTAAGACCTTTTCCTTATTAAGCAGTATTTGTCAGTTTGTTTCAGGGGCCTATTAAAGCTACACTACAGGAGTTGCAACTGTTATCCTTCACAAATCTGCAGTATATATTCAGCTAAGGAGTCCTATGACAAATTATCTTAGGTGCACATTAAAGCATGTACATTAATGCATGTATCACGGGGGCAAAATTGCTCAATTTTCCTCTGTCCACAGCTACAGCAAAGCCCTGCATATTCAAATCCTGTGATTTTAATAAGAAAGCAACTATACTCCTAAAACATGAACATAAAAAAATGTACCACTGTATCTGGGTGAACATTAAGATCCAACAAACGAGCTGCACTTACAATCTTTTATCCTTTGTTTATTCAATGCTCATATCAATGACTCATTTCTCCCATAGGAAATTCTGCAGCAGGACACTCAGGGGAAGGTTATTGCCAACTATTCTCCATTATTTCCCTCTGCCCCCCATCAAGTGTAGGCTTCAGCCCCACAGCAGAAGATGCAACAGCATCAGATGTGAATGGACCACCAGTACTCGGAGATATCCCTCCACCTCTTTTCTGACCAGCCAGTGAAGTGCTCTGGGCTTTCTGCCTCCGTGAGAGGAGCTGTACTGACAGAATGTCTTTTCATCAGACCTATTTTCAAGACCTAACAGTGCTGCAGTATTTAGTACAGTATTGTCATTTTCCAAGTCATATGTTGCTTCACTAAGACTTTCTAAAAGACTAGAGAAGAGACAACACCTTTCCTTGCTGCTCATCCATTTCTTTGTGTGGACCAGACAAACAGCATGCTCTCTACACTGTTTCAAGGATAGTGCTACGAATGTGACACACATCCAAGAGAATACTAGTATAGTACGGAATATCTCATGTTATATTTTGATATATTTGCAATGATTTCTTTTATGTGGGACAGCAGCAAGGAGAAGCTGTTACCTTTCCTCCTGCACTTCTTTGGTTTACTCTCCTGTAAGTGGATCGAACCTGGAATAGCAATCAGTTTCTTCTATGCTGCATACATGCTTTATAATAAAGTGTGCACCGATTTAAGTGGGAGAAGGAAGAATTAAATCACTATCCTATTTCTAGACAAAAATCCCTTTTTGAACAGGAATTGGTCTCTGTGTTAACGAAAAGGAGATGAGAAACTTCCTGTAACCAAGATTTCTCTTTCACAGTACCTGGGTTGCCAAAGGGACAATGAAAGAGGCATTCCCAGAACTATGGCTCTACAGTCCAATGTAGTAATTTCACTAATGTTTGGAAATTATGAAGAAAAATCTCCCCCTAGAGATGTAAACAGACTTGCACATTGCCTAGATAAACGACAGTTGGTTGACATAAGGTAGGTGCTCATCAATTTAGTCAAATACACCCTCACCGTTTGTACTACTGTTGCTTCAAATCCTACAGTACAGAGTATGATGTAAATCAATTGTGTGCATGTGGGGAAGAGGGAAATGAAAATTCTCACAGAGAACGAGCAAGAAATGTGTCCAGTACAACAGCTTTGTCTGTCTTTTTTTTTTTTTTTAATATAAATTGCATTCCCTGTCTTATTGACTTATCAAAAAATTGACTTTCCGATGTAGGGTCTTATATGTGCATATGAAGCACCTAGTGAAGTGGTGGCAATGTGTCAACGTACAGTTTTAACAGTAATCATATGGTTGCCCAAGACCACATGCCAAACCTATATTATGCTCTGTTACTGCAGAACAAGCCATTAAAGATGAAACGGATAGCGGTGTTGAAGGAAGAGAGCGGTGCTCTCTTACGCTCCGAGTGACAGTACAAAACTCCACGAGGACTAACAAGAAAAGCAGTTTAGCTTTTCTTCCTTAACCTAGTGATGTAGCCAAGGGAAAGCCTAGATTCACCAACAAAAGTTGTTTGACAACTGACAGTGACCTGTTAGCACAAAAAGGGGAAAATTCACAGTGACAAGAGCATGAATTCTGCTAACTCACTAGGCCCTTAACAGGGGCCTACGAGGAAAAGCTATCTAAGCCAGCCTACGTTAAAAACTTACATTTCAAGCAGTCAAACCTTAGACTTGATGCAATCTGGGAAGGCAATTTCCACCTGATGTGAAGGTTTCTATCTAAACGAGGCATTAGGTTATTTCATGGAAACAATAACATCTGTTCCTAAACTCATAAAACTTGGTGGTTATCCATTGGAACAAATGGGGCTAGACACTACTCATGTGAAATCTCTAACTACTACACAAAACAAAAGACACTTGGAATCTAAGACGTGGAAGGCTGACATCCTGTATATAAATGGACATGGAGTCAGAAGTTTACAAAAATCTCACACTGCCAATTTTCTAGGCAGAATTATTCTAGTATTTAGAAACCCTGTTTCATTAAGAAGACTTAATTCCTTAACTACATTTGAAAGTTACAAGTTCAACCGTCCTCTTTACAGTGTAATATGCAGAACAACTACTTGGCACTTGAATTTAATATTGCAAAGACTTAACAGTTACCTATTCTTTCCTCTTCTCTAAAGAGGAGCAAGAAAGGACACCGGATGTAAGAGAACTTCTACTAGTGGTTCATGTATATTTTATGAATCCCAAAGCTATATACTTTGCAACTAAAAAATGGGGGGGGGGGGTAAAAGAGAGGGAGAGACTTAAACAGGAAAAAATTTCTTGGATCTCCTTTTTTTTCCCCAGCATGAAATTCCTTTAATTTACATTTATAGTACACAATCTTGTGGAGCCGTTACTATTCTCAGACAACCAAAAAAGGAAGAAAAAGACAGGCACAGTGGCTTTGCAACTAGCCTTTCAGTCTATAGAAAGTTCATCACACAGAGTTCAAGCATTAAGCGTTTTGATTAAGCTCCAGAAACAGGTTCCATTCATAGCTGGAATAAGTCAGATTTTTCTTTAGAAACTCATCCAATTCCATACCTTAGGGGAGCAATACATTTCAAGGTTAATTTTTCTTATATTGGTCAATGCAAGTGTGGTCAATACAGATTTTCCTCTCTGATTTAACTGAATCATTTGCTACCTAAATGAATAATCCTCAGGCTCCTGGAAAGTGTAAGGACTGCAGGAAGGCATGGAAAGAGGAAACCATATATTCTGCATTGTTCATGTCAGAAAAGACAGTGCTGGAGAGCTGGCAGCCAGTCCTCTAATCCAGAACCCACTCATCCAGAATTTTACCGTTATAGCCAGAAGCAACTTTACATTCTTCCTTCTGTAAGCTCCCACTCACATTTCTGTTGAAGTGCAGCTACTTTTAGAGTAGAGGGCACTCTGCTGGCAGACAGCTGGAACACGTCTACAGATACTGGCAAAAAAAGTAGTCCTGGCAGACCCATCTAACAAAAATAAATAAAATCAGCTCTTATGTCCATTCTATCATTGTCTTCACCACATAAACAGTTACTCCTAGGATGAGAGGAATCCTCACAGAGAAAAGATAACTTTAATAGATATGAGAACCCCGAGGTAAATATTCTTTTGTAGCATTCGACTTGTGGGAAAACTTGTGCGACAACTATAGAGTCCATGGACTTCCATTAATATGCTAACACGTTACTAACAGGTTAAGATGACAACCTTTTCCTTGCATAGGCCGATTTAAAAAGCAAAGAGGACCTTAAATCACAAACGCATCTTAAAAGATCCAGAGTAAAATTCACGGAGGTCAATTCAATATCCTGATGGAACGCACTGCTGAGTTTCCAGCATGACCCGATGATGACAGCTGCGATGTCAGCTCTGTCAGTCTGTTTTACAAGACTCAACCTATATACACTGGGAGAAAGATTCTGTCCTGAAATCCTCACAACCTACAAAGGGGAAATTATTATTGTTGTTTCATAGATATGAAAGTGAAAGAAATGAAAGGTTAGTATTGGCTTCTCTTAAAAATCTAACAGTCGGATCCCCATTTTTAAAGGGACTGACTTCATTGATTAAACAATACTATCAACTCCGATCATGTTTACATGTTCTAACAGGAAAGCACTTGAGAATCTGGTAGATTAATGTGTGTATACACACACAATTATATATAAACACTGCAGTCAGTGCTTGCAGATTTGTCTTGTGTGGAAAATGCCATTTCTAGGATCACAACACTTGATTATTCTCTGACAAAAACTATTAAAATATAACAAAGCTCGCTCTTAGCTAAGATACTTTTTTTCCATTGAGTGTTCCGATAGAGAACAAAGTCATAGCAGCACTGAGAAAACAGGCTTACTGTCTTACTCGTAAGCTACTTTAAAATAGCTGAAAAAATCTTTGTCAGAGAAACTAAATGTTGCAAAGAATGCCCAAAATGCATAAATTATAGGGTTTTTTTTAAAGTAATTATTCTTTAAATGTAGTTTATGTACTTTGCATGTGAAATCTAAAGGATCTATTTTACTACTGACATAGGCTATACACTGCAATGGGTTGAGCTTCCAATTTCAAGTAGTACTTTAACACAACTTGTGAACATATTTCAATGTTTCTGTATCAGTCAAAACTAATTCCAGAGCTCTGGGTCCTGGTCCTACAGTAAAAACCAACCAACCAAAACACACCACCCAGGACTAAAGTCTTGAGCACCCCTTGATGAGAAGTCATGCTTTTGGTTGAGAATCCTAAAGCTGCGTTTTTGTACATATACAATGAAACCTCCATATTTATATAAACAAGCCAAAAACTTGCAGATCTTGGGAAACCTCCCATAGCAGATACTTTTCAGTTTGCTTCTCTGTCTTTACATTCACTGACAACTATTATTCCCATATCCAATTATTTAAAGTGGGAGCTATGAATGGAAACACTACTTGCTTCCAAAACTTTTTCAGCACAGATATACAATTTCTCATAATTAACAGCAGATCCTTGTTCAGTCACACTACATAGAAAAATATTAAAATTCTCTGCTGATGACAAAAAATTTGGAATGTTGCTGCCCTCAAAGTTCCTGGAGTGTCTGTACAGCACAATCTCCAGTATCACTATAGAATAACTTAGGCTAGAAGTGGAAGTCATCTCGTCCAACAAACTGCTCAATAGCAGGGCCAAATTCAAAGCTAGATCAGGTAGTTCCAACTGAGTTCCAAACACATTCAAGGAGGAAGATTCACAGTCTCTCTGTGCAAACTGATCCCTCTCGTTGTGAAAAAAGAATTTCTATCTACTCAGAATTTCTCTTATTGCAAACCATAATCTGTAAAAACAATAAGTTATCTCCAAAGTAAAATTTATAAATAAAATTAACACATGTGACAAGGACAGGAAATAAAGATGTATTTCTACAAATTTACTCAAATAGTCTTTAAGACTATTTGAGTCTTTAGAACAAAGTATCTAACTGGTCCAGAAGGCTAAAATAATATAAATGCCAGACGGACTTTACTTTTTGATACATTATTCATGTAAACTATAATCACATTTATCATCGCAGCAGAAGAAAAACATCTGCCATGCAGTTAGGCTTAATACAAACAGCTGTATGATACAACTCAAACGTAGCATGCTTGAAAACAGAAAGCAAGCTCAAGAACTATAATGGTAAGTCTATAGAGCAGGCTTGCAAAGAGTAAAAATTCTAATACTATGAGATTTCTTAAAGGGTCCATTTTAATTAATCTCCATTCCAAGTAAGATTTCTAAACTATAAGAAAAAGCATTCTCCGCTGAAACAGTGAATGCTGTAATTTAAGGGAAGTGATGTATTGCTTATGTATACCTTTGCCCAGTCTCTAAACACAAAATTGTGTTTAATCTCAATTAAGTAACTGAGCTTGCTTCCATAATACCATCAGAAATGACAGTAAGCAAAGTTTCATCCATTACCTATGCCAAAAGACTTAAAACTAATCTTTCTTATCTTCAGCAGTCAAAAAGTTAGCCTAAGTTTATTTTCTAGACACTCTCTCTACAATCAGTAGATAGAGATGAGGCAAAGTGATGTATCTCAGGTACGTAAGGATGGAAAATTTCACAAAGGCTTCATCTCTCTCCAGTAATCATCTAACTTATATTACGTACCTACTATTCAGACTGCCTAATTTAATCTAATTTGAATATTTAGATTGCTGTATTTTGGGGGGGTGGGGTGGGGAAGCAGACAAAAAAAACAGGGTGAGAAAATATATACAAACACCAAATAATTATAAAGTGATCAGTAGCCTAACCAATACTTAGAAAAAAAAATCCAAAACAAACATTCCTCCTCACCGCCCCCATCCCCAACAAAGCACTAATTTAGTTATGGCTTCAAGAATAACTGAAAACATGTACAGTAAGTTCAAGTGTTTAACTGTGATTTCAAGACCAATACACATACAAAAAGCATAATTTAATTTATCATCATTTTGCAGTAAGTGAACAATAACAATGACATCTGTGTTACATAAGTCTTTACGAATAGCTAAACATCTAATACAAATATCCAAATGATTATTAAAGATTAATTATTTAAAGCATTACCAATAAGATGCTCAGTAATTCAGCATTCTAGGCTAACAACCCTAGAAACTCTTTCTAGAAGAATATTAATTTACAATTGTTCTTTCTGAATAATGCTCTGTACAGTAAAAAAACCTAGACTTGTGTTTTGCTTCCCTTTCCCACCCCACCACCCACATAGTTTGCCCTCAGACTGAACTACTAGCCAGTCAAACTTGAGGGTAAAAATCCCACTGACTTAAAGGATCCAATACCTCAGCTTCAGAGTCCAGCTCAAATGCTCTTTGGGAATAAAATCCATTTTTTTGTATAATGTGCAAAGTGCAAGTTTTCTCCAGTGCTATTAGAAATGTGCGCGGCTAAGAATTTCACCACAGAATAAAATGATAGCAAATAAAAGACTTTCCAATTTCTAACAGTTCTAATAAGGACAGACATTAGATAATGTTTACAGGAACAACAGATGAAATGGATTAAATATAGGTGCATATTAGGTCAGGTATTCTCTGATTCCACTAGGTCAAACCAATGTTTTTACTCAAGTTCTTCAGTTTCCTCCGTAAAAAGGTCAGCCAAATCTGCCACCGTCAGAACTGAGGCTTCTGACTGTTTCATGGAAGAGCTTGTGTGGCTAGGGGAAAAAATTGAACGCAATCATCAGTGAAAGAATCAGCTTAAGCAACATGCTGTATGCACTAAAGACAGACTACATAGTATCAAATAATTGCTCAGCTATAAAGCTCAGCAGAAAAATACACTTTCCACTAGGCAAAGCACAAACCCTGATTAGGTAGGTCTCTTGCACAGTCTGAGTAAGACGCAAAGTTCATCTACTTCCCCTTGTCCACACCAGATACTTCAGAGGCAGCAGAACATTGGACAGCTTTGTCCTCTAACCTTTAAGGGGCCGGCTTAGGATTTGGATATTAAGGATTAGGTTTGATATTGCTTTCAAGAGATTAAGCCTCATTAGATCGCTCAGCTACTGCATCATTTAACTGAATTTTACATGCAAAAGTACTGCTGCTTTACAGATGTGGAAACGTACAAGACCAGTCTTTCCAAGCTAAAGCTGAAATATTTTGTAATTACAGTCATTCAAAGATATACAAGTAAATGCTTTAGTCTAATTATTAACAGACAAAAAACTGTGAGAAAATAACTCATTTTCCTTAACTAATGCCTCTTCCTAGACTTGTGTAGATACAATGTAGTTTGAGGAACAGCACCCTTAGACTTTCTGTGCAAAGAACGTAAATACCACTTTTGTTCCAGTCCCAGTCTTTTTATTGCTTATAGTTTTTGGAAAGGATAGACACAATGAAAACTGCTCTGTTTCCACACACCAGACTGACTTACAAGCTGGCAGCTGGACAACCTCTGTACTGACTGCAAAAACAACCAGTGTGACAAAGCAGTTATAGTCCATGTTTGTAGATTTTAAAAACAATGAAAGAAAGAATAAAGTCCTATAGCAGAGCTTACAACCCTTGCTCTCCAGTGGCAAGCTTAGTATTGCTACATGAATTTCAATGCTTTTATACTAATAGAAATGGGTAAACTGAAAGGTTTAATCAGGCCCACATTTATGCCTCTAAAACATAATTTAGTGACTATTTGGGCTTTTCTGAAATAAAATATACACAATATAAACACAATATGTTCCCCTGAAAATTATAATACTTAAGTTTCAACATACTGGACACAGACTAAATGATCCATTTTTCAAGTCCTAAAGCTTTCGTTTCAGTCAAAATAATTTGAAGTATAGCAAAAATTCATATTTAAGATACTTGTATTTAAGATACTTGTACTTAATCATAAAAAAGTACAGCTGAAGCCCACCTTTTCATTTTCACTGCAATACTAATGTTTTAAAAAAAATTCAACACATACCTTCTGTCTACAGTTTTCAGCATAGTCTGCATTCTCTCTTCTATTGTTGCCTTTATTAGGAACCTATGAACAATGGTAGACCTGAACATGTTTAAAAAAAGGAAAGAAAACCGAAAGTGAGCAGAATGAATGTTGTCACTGTCAAAAGTCCAAGACTGAATTTTTTGTCTTGTACTAAATATTTTCAGATTGCTGAAAAACACAGAATCACAGAATGGTTGAGGTTGGAAGCAACCTTTAAAGATCATCTAGTCCAACCCCCTTGGCTCAAGCAGGGTCACCTAGAGCACATTACCCAGGATTGTGTCCAGATAGCTGTTGAACATCTCCAGGGCAGGAGACTCCACAACCTCTCTGGGCAACCTGTGCCAGTGCTCTGTCACCACCACACTGAAGACATTTTTCCTTATGTTCAGACAGAGCTGCCCGTGTTTCAGTTTGTGCCCGTTGCCTCTCGTCCTGTTACTGGGCACCACAGAGAAGAGTCTGGTCCCATCCTCTTGACACCCTCCCTTCAGATACTTGTACACATTGATCAGATCCCCCCTGAGCCTTCTCTTCTCCAGGCTAAACAGGTCCAGCTCTCACAACCTTTTCTCACAGCAGATGCTCCAGTCCCTTCATCTTAGTTGCCCTTTGCTGGACTCGCTCCAGGAACTCCACGTCTCTTTCACACTGGGGAGCCCAGAACTGGACACAGTACTCCCAGGTGAGGCCTCCCCAGGGCTGAGGAGAGGGGCAGGATCACCTCCCTCCACCTGCTGGCAACACTCTGCCTAATGCACCTCAGGATACCATTGGCCTTCATGGCCACTAGGGCACACTGCTGGCTCATGCTTAACTTGTTGTCCACCAGCACTCCCAGGTCCTTCTCTGCAGAGCTGCTTTCCAGCAGGTCAGCCCCCAGCCTGTCCTGGGGCATGGGGTTATTCCTCCCCAGATGCAGCACCCTGTACCCTGTACTTGCCTTTGTTCAACTTCAGGAGGTTCCTCTCTGTCCAACTCTCCAGCCTGTCCAAGTCCCTCTGAATGGCAGCCCAGCCTTCTGGTGTGTCAGCCACTCCTCCCAGCTTTGTATCATCAGTAAACTTGCTGAGGGTGCACTCTGTCCCTTCCTCCAGGTCATCGATGAATACGTTGAACAAGACCGGACCCGGGACTGACCCCTGGGGGACACCGCTAGCTACAGGCCTCCAACTAGACTCTGCGCCACTGACCACAACCCTCTGAACTCGGCCATCCAGCCAGTTCTCAAGCCACCTCACTGCCCACTCATCCAGCCCACACTTCCTGAGCTTGCCTATGACGATGTGAGGGGAGACAGTGTCAAAAGCCTTGCAGAAGGCCAGGGAGACAACATCCACTGCTCTGCCCTCCTCTACCCAGCCAGTTGTCCCATCATAGAAGGCTATCAGGTTGGTCAAGCATGATTTCCCTGTGGTGAATCCATGCTGACTACTCCTGATCACCTTCTGGTCCTCTGTATGCTTAGAGATGGCCTCCAGGATGAGCTGCTCCACCACCCTTCCAGGGATGGAGGTGAGGCTAACTGGCCTATAGTTTCCTGGCTCCTCCTTCTTACCCTTTTTGAAGACTGAGGTGACATTTGTTTTCTTCCAGTCCTCAGGCACCTCTCCTGATTGCCATGACCTCTCAAAGATGATCGAGAGTGGCCTAGCAATAACATCCGCCAGCTCCCTCAGCACTCGTGAGTGCGTTCCATCAGGGCCCGTGGACTTGTGGGTGTCAAGTTTGCCTAAGTGATCTCTACCCCGATCCTCCTTGACCAAGGGAGTCTTCCTTTCTGCAGATTTTCTCCCTGGCCTGGGAATCCTGAGGGCTGGCCTTAGCAGTAAAGACTGAAGTAAAGGCAGCATTCACTATCTCTGCTGTCTCCATGTCCTCTGTTGCCAGGGACCGTACCCCATTCAGGAGCGGGCCCTTCCTTTTGCTATTGAAATATTTGAAGAAGCCCTTCTTGTGGTCCTTGACATCCCTTGCCAGATTTAATTCCAAATGGGCCTTGGCATTTCTTGTCACATCCCTGCATACTCTGACAATGTCCCTATATTTGTCCCGAGTGGCCTGTCCCTGCTTCCACCTCCTGTACACGTCCTGCTTATGTTTGACTTCTGCCAGGAGTTCCCTGTTCATCCATGCAGGTCTCCTGCTCCCTTTGTTCGACTTCTTGCTCACAGGGATGCACTGTTCTTGAGCCTGGTGGAAGTGATCCTTGAATATTAACCAGCTCCCTTGGACCCCTCTTCCTTCTAGGGCCCGATCCCGTGGAATTCTTCCAGGAAGGTCCTTGAAGACGCCAAAGTTAGCTCTCCTGAAGTCCAGGCTTGTGACCCTACTTATTGCCCTGCTTCCTCCTCGCAGGATGCTGAACTCCACCATCTCGTGGTCATTGCAGACAAGGCTACCCTAAACCTCCACAACTCCAATCAGTCCTTCATTTTTTGTTAGTACAAGGACTAGCAGCACACCTCTCCTCGTTAACTCCTTCATCACCTGTGTCAGGAAGTTATCATCAGTGCTTTCCAGGAACCTCCTGGATTGCTTGTGCCTTGCTATGTTGCTCCTTCAGCAGATGTCAGTGTGGTTTAAGTCCCCCATGAGAACTAGGGCCTGTGATCATGAAGCTACTTCCAGCTGTCTGTAGAAGGCCTCATCGACTTCCTCTTCCTGATCAGGTAGCCTGTAGCAAACACCCACATCAGTGTCACCCATGTTAGTCTACCCTTTAATTCTTACCCAGAAGCTCCTGACCTACTCAAATCCACCCCTAGGCAGAGCTCCATACATTCCATATATATATTCTCACATAAAGGGCAACTCCACCACCTCACCTTCCTGGCCTATCTTTCCTAAAAAACACGTAGCCATTCAAGATAACATTCCAGTCATGTGAGTTATCCCACCAAGTCTCTGTAATCGCAGTGAGATCATAGCCCTGCGACTGTGCACACATCTCTAACTCTTCCTGTTTATTCCCCATGCTGCGTGCACTGGTGCACAGGCACTTCAGAGAGGTATTGGAGCATGCCAGTTTCCCAGGAGGGGTGCAAGAGGATACCCCATAGTCATGTCCTGTAGGCACTTCCTTGGCTGCATGCCCTTGCTGGAGGTATCCCCACCTGAGCCCCGTTTTGCTGTCTGGGTGGTCTCTATGACTCTCCCCTTTCCCCATCTCCCCCATCTTTCCTAGTTTAAAGCCCTCCTTGTCAACAGGCTGGCCAGTCTGGTAAAAGACACATGTGCCCCTTTTAGTGAGGTGGATCCCATCTCTCCCAGTCATTGCTGGTCTTCAAACAGGGTTTTGGCTTCTGTGACCATGGGACCCTGTTGCCAACGCCAGTGGTACAGCCAGTTGTTTACTTGGAAAATCCATCTACTCTTCCTCCCATCCTTCCCCTAAACTGGCAGGATCGAGAAGAAAATGACCCGGGCCCCCAGACCCTCGATCACCATCTCCAGAGCTCTGAAATCCCATTTGATAGTTTCCAAGTTGCCCTTCGTATCATTGGTGCCCACATGGAAGAGCAGCAGGGCGTAACAGTCAGATGTGTGGATAAGCCTCAGCAGTCTTTCCACGACATCTGAGATTCGAGCCCCCGGCAGGCAACAAACCTCTCTAGACAAGTGGTCAGGTCGGCAGATGGGTGCTTCTGTCCCCTGCAGCAGGGAGCCACCCACAAAAATCACTCGCCGCTTCTTCCGGGTGATCCTGTGAGGCACAGGGTCTGTCAGCTCAGTTGCTTCACTTGAAGCCATGCCCAGCTCCTCCTCAGCTTGGAAGGCACTAAACCTGTTCTTCAACTGCAAGTCTTCAGGAAGAGCAAGAGTCTTTCTCCTCATACGAGAAGTAATCAGCTTCCAGCCTTCATCTTCTACAGACTTAGGACTTACTGATTCACATGGCACAGAGGGCACCTGCATCTCCACTGCAGAGGGGGGTTGAAACTCCTGAAGCTGTAGGATCTCTGAAAATATCCTTTTTATCTCTTGCTCATCTTCACAGATGCTACACAGCCTGCTTACTTCCTCCTGTAACTCTTTGCCCTGGCAACACAACTCAACAGCAGCACATCTTCTGCAGAAAAGATAACTGACATCCTCAGCTTCACAGAGAGGCCCCAGGCACTCCCTGCAATCTGAGGCCTGCAGAGCTACATCCACTGTCAGAAGGTCTGTCTAGGTGGAAGCGTCTAACACAGCTGATGCAGCGAGTCCAAAAGCTACCACGGAATGTGCTCTGCAGAGCGTCAAAACCATATCTGAGGAAGCATACACCACGAAGACTGGAGAGGAAGGGGCCTTCTCGCGCCCTTGTCCTTGCCTAGCTCTCCTTTCCTCAAAGCAGCAAGCTTCTAGTTCCTCAGTTCTCAGTTCCTCAGACCCTCTAGTTCCTCAGAGGGTCCACAGAAAGCCCCCACAACTTCCAACAAGGTTCTCAGAAGTTCTAAGCAGATCCCAGACACTGCTGCACAAGCTGCTGTATCTGCTTGCTTCCTCTGCTAACTGTACTCTGGGAGCTGCGCTCTACGCCTGGCTCTTACATAGGCCTCTGCCTAGCACTCATGAATTTTAAGAGACAAATCTTACAAAGTGATTAGCAACTTCCAGGGTGTTCAGTATGTCCCAGAGCACACAGTTCTACTTTGCTGTATCACATGCTAAAAGAATATAAGCCATATTAAGCAAAATCCTGAAGCAGAGGCTGAGCAAAGTTTGCTTTCTGTGTCCTTACTATAAACAAACAGTCCTCAAGCTCCCAGCAGGTGGATTACAGTAACAACTTCAGTCCATTGGTTGTACATAATGTTTTATACTGCATTATCAGCAGCTGATCCAAGAGATGGCGCTCAGCATAATGGATAACAGAAGCTCATTCCCAGAGTTTTAATAATACTGTCCTTAAAGATGGCAAAATGGTATAAAAATTTTAAGTCAGTTTTTTTTTTTTTTTAAATAAAAACATGAAAAATCTGCTTGCAAAATAAAGATTAAAAAAGAAAGCTAGAGTGAAAAAATAAAATGTTAGACATAAGAGAGTGAAACAGAAAAGAGTCAGTTCCAAGGATAAGAGTGGAAGAATCATTCAGGGCTTCCCCATATACACATTTTTTCGAGTTATAAACCTTGAAGAATGTGAATGTCTTTCAAATCCTGAATTGAAATTTTGTAGGTAACAGCAGTAACATTACCCAGTGGAACTCTGAGGGAATATGTGACCCATGGGCAAAGGTCTACACAAAGGAAGAGAACTAATTTAGAAGAACAACTGGACAGGTAATATTCACAACAGTGAAACTAAGCAGAATTTTCCCTTATGCTCACTTTCAAATAAACAAGGTTTTCTATAGCCTTATTTTTAAATTATAACACATGTTCCTGCTGGTTTTATTGCAGGGTGTTATTCTTTTGCCTAACCTTTAGAGCCAACATCATGTGAAATTACAATGCAAGCTGTTGCAAACAGGCTTTCCTATGCTCTCACAGTTGATTCAAAATCTTTACCAACACACCCAAACATCCACCTGTTCAAAAACATTCTTTCACATACAGGCTCCTTCATGCCTGCTCCCTTTACCTTCATTCCCAAAACACCAAATCCCTTATTATTACTCCAGAATAGTATTATCACAGAATTGATTCTAGCTATGTTTCTACTTTGGATACAGGGAT
The DNA here is from genome assembly GCF_040807025.1 of Struthio camelus. Taxonomy (NCBI): domain Eukaryota; kingdom Metazoa; phylum Chordata; class Aves; order Struthioniformes; family Struthionidae; genus Struthio; species Struthio camelus. The sequence goes on along the minus strand of NC_090944.1, from coordinate 83,909,982 downwards.
TTATTACTATTATTTTTCAAGTGACATGAAAACTAAAGAGAAGCATTTACATAAAATCCATTGAGGATAAACTTCCTAAAACCTTTTTTAAGTGGTGAGTACTGCCCATGGGAAATCTAAAAACATTGAAATGAATAAAAGATATGCAAGTTCATTAGTCTCTTCAGAAAGATTTAGATGACATGAGGAAGAATTATGATTTGAAAATTAACCAGCTTAAAAGAGTATGTGCTATAACTGGTCCAGAGCACTCCTGTTAAGACTGGAAATAACTGCATATTTTTTTTAAATGTTTCTCTAGACAACTTCATGTCAAACAACCATGCAAAAAGGAAGAACTAAATTCATACATACATATATATATAAAAATTACATACAGCTTTTTTTTTTTTTTTTTTAAATAGTCAGAGCTTTTCCTCTAGTCATAAAAAATGCAGGACAATACTCTTATAAAATGCAGTGAAACATAAGAACAGCCAAACTGAGTTAGACCAAAGGTCCATCTAAGAGTAGTAGCCTGTCTTCAACAGCAGCCAAAAGCTTAGAGGCAGCGTAGAGACATTTCCCCCTAGCGCTCTTCGAACCCTTTGCAGCTCAGGGAACCAGATGCAGCTTCCATGCAGTTATGGATTTCTCTTCTGAATTTGTTCAGTCTCCCTTAACTAAGGAAACCGTGGCAGGACCCTATTCCAAGACAGCGATTACAGCAGTCTTTTAAATGGTAAGACATGTACATTTAAAACTCAAAGCAAAGGAAAAGCCAGAATGTTGGTCTCAGATATCCTGGTGAATGCTGCATTTTAAAATCACGTTAAACAATTCTCACCATAACTACTATTTTTAACAGAAAACGCTAATGCAGCTCCTAATCTGGAGCCAAGAATGACCAGCCAGAATGACCCTCTCAGTGAAACTGGAAAGGGTAGTGTCTGAACTCAGCTGCACATGAGATAAACGCTGAGTTGCTCCTGTCAAAACTAAGACATTTCAGGATATGTTTACAAGCAGAATTTTGAAGTGAAAAACTAAGGCATCAGTGGCACACACAAAATAGGGCAGCAGCTGAACCATATTTTTCAGGATTTGGGACTCAAGAGCCTACATTCTTCCTAAATTCTACTTTTAGTTCCCAAATCATACAACAGAGCTTCCCGAAGTACACACTAAGGTATCCTTTCAGCAAAATTTTTTTTATAATGCTTTTAACTTTCTGTTCCTCATGTGATTATCTTTAAAAATAGTATTCCTATGAATACCCTCACCTCAAAAATTGAGAAGTTCAGTGAACGAGATTGATGATTTATTCAGATTTTCAGATAACTATGCAGTTCTATTCTGGAGCATATTTGAACAACTTAAAGCTGTTTTAACTCTTACTTTGTTTGGCCAATACGATGTACTCTGCCAATAGCCTGAAGTTCATGTGCAGGATTCAAAATCGGTTCCACAAGCAGAACATGAGTCGCTTCGATTATGTTTAATCCATTGGAACCAGTGTGAAGAGGCAGCAGCAAAATATTGATCTTGGGATCATATTTAAAAGCAGAGAGATTTTCCTAAAAGGCAAACATCACAATAGCATGACAAAAGTTCCTGAATAAAGGGTGCAGTGGACGTCTCTATATTTTAAAGAAATTAACCAACCAGCAGTTTGCAGCACCAGACGGACAGTCCTGCAGTCTGACTGAGACAAGACCAGCCATCACTAAACAGACACTGGACACACGTCAGTAAGGCAAGGATTTTTTTTTTTTTTTAAAACATTTGTCAGCATGTCTCATCCTTACCATCCATGCTAACATTTCTTTCTCAAAACTGAATGCACTGTTTATCTCCAGAGGTTTTTTAATAGTGGCTTTATGTGATTAAGATTTTTTAGAATTAATGAGCTTAGAGATCAAAGACTATGCCAAACAAATTTGCTGCTCTTTCAGGTTCTGAAATGAAGTAATAAAGTTAAAGGATGAAAAGGATGAATTACATTAACTGTAACTTTCCCCACTGAAAGTAGTTTGAAGAAAAATATCCTTTATGTACCTGAAATTTACTAATTCCATTGATCTGAGAAAAAACCATGTTGTTGTCATACAAAGCTTTTGAAATTATGTCCAACACATCTTGCCACTGTAAAACAAACATAGTAAAACTCTATTATAAACAGCAATGACTAAAAAAAAGAATAAATATCTCAAAGAAAGTAGATTAAAAAGGTCTTCTATAATACTAGCACTTAAAGCTTTTAAAAATATATATAAAAAATTGTGTTCCAGGTATGTTACCTTTAACAAATCTAAAGAAGAAACGTGATTAAAAAGATTAGCTTGAATAAAAAAATTGGTAGTAACCACAAAAAAGTTTTATAATGTATCCAAAACTGCTGGACATCAAATTTAAAAATGTCTAGAACTTCTAATGCCCATATATAAACGTGTTTGTCCTTTAAAGAAACAAGCTTTTCCATCTCTTAATTTCAATTATTGATCATGTCCCAATTACACGAGTTGCCCAATGAATTCTCAAAACAATCAAGTGGCTGTACAGAGCTACTCAACATTTTGGTAGCTAAGCTGAATTTCTGAAAATATTATGACAGTCTTAAACTCACAGAACACCAAAAAAAAAAAAAAAAAAGATTAGACAGAAAATGGCAGTTAATACCGTTGAGAAAACTAAGGATTTAGCCCCAGGATCTTTAAATTGAATTCTCTTCAGTGTTCGGACCACAGCTTCCACTTTGGTGGAGTGGCTTCCCTTCGAAAAGTAAGAGATCATCATCAGTACAGTAGGTTATTATACAACAACCCCTTTCAAATTCACTTCTAATTATAAAGCATTATATTAGGACTTTTACATATCTCATACATCTTAAAAAGAGGTCAGCAAATACATTACATAAATTGGCATGCTTCTTAAAAGAGAAGACAAAACTATACTTAGAGATTTGAAGAATTTTACCCTGTTTAGACGGCAGCTTCCCAAGTAGAGACTAGAAACAAATTTAATTACTGGCAGACTGAAGAAAGGATGGCTTGAGTAGCACTGAACTGCTTTTATAACTCCCCGATAATGCACTGCTACAGGATCTGTGATGTATTACAATGCGCACAGCACATGGAAGAATGAAGTGCCACACATATACACCTGTCTGATTCTGAAAGGGGCAATCTGGATACCAGAAGCAATGCAGTTGCACCAGACATGGCAGGTAGGCCTGCAGAGGTTTAAACTGCTCAGCTACACAATTTTTAAATCATCTTCCAAATGCTTACTTAACTTTCCCTCCCTTCACACCTCTTGAAAGTAGATAATGAAAAAATGTACATGAAACCTTTTTCTGTTGCTTTTGTTTTCCCATTTTGGCAACACTATACTTATGCTCAATACTATCAAGTTACTAATTATCTTAAAAATGATTAGATATTGCAAATATAATTAATTTAATCATTGCAGGACTATGTGCTGTACTGAAAACACGTCTGCATATTCTGTCCATCTTCCACTCGTCTGAAAATATTTCATTGAAATGATTAATGAATTCTCTCACATACAGAAATTCCAATATACCCAAGAGAAAAGATACAATACTACAGTCTACTACTTGTTCACTTTGATTTCTGTACTCCTCCCTTAATTCAGGGAGGGGATTCTGAGAAACAGTTCTTTAGTATCTGCATCTAATCCCTTCAGTGTGTACTTTGTGTTACAATAATTTTACCTAATGTATTTTTTTTTTGAGAAGCCGTTATGTAATTGCTTACTTGCTCTTACATGTCTAATAATTTCATGGTGCAGTACTTTCAGCTGGGCAAGTATTGTTTTATTTCTGTCTGCACCTGTCCTCTGAATGTTAAATTAACTATGTTGGCTTGCTACGACGACAGATCAAATTTACTGAAGTTATGCTGCTTGCAGAATTGGTAGGGAAGGACAACACCAGTCTAAGCACAAGTTGGGAACCAAGGTTGGGCAGCTCAGTTATTAATGTTATGCAGCTGAATGGATGCTCCACAGATCCGTGTCAGAGACCTTCTGTAGCCTGTTTTATCAAAGGCTGCAATAAGTAGTACCATTTTTTCCCCTAGGATCTTCTACAGTGATTGTAACTGTGTCACAGACATAGAAGTAAAACAGCTTTTTCATGACATCTCTGTTGCACGTGGTAGACATTAACACTCCGTTTCCAAAAGTCAGAGAGGCTATTACAAGTGCTTAAGTCAGTAGGTATTATGATCTGCAAGGATGGATGACATCTGCAATTTTACAGCAGCCGCCTGACAAACAAAACCATCTTTAGTTAGGAGATCTGACACTAATTTTCAGCTTTTCCTATGCATTTCTGGGTCAACTTTCAAGGTGATTTATGTGTTTTTCTGATACCACTCATCTTGGAATCAAACATGACAATTCCAGCTCATCTACTCTGACTAGCTTTTCCTTGGAAACATTTCACAAAAGGAAGAAAAGAAATGGAAAGGGATAGGGCAATCCCTCTTCTCCAGGTAAGATTTTTTTTAAAGTACGATCATAAAAAATTTTTTTGCTAAATTCTCCTTGTCATCTGTCCAACAGAAGCGATAACTGCCCAGATCATTCGTGAGCTGTGTTCATATAAAACCTCTTACACAACTATACAGTCCAAATTAACTTACTGAATAGTGTCATGTATACTGTAGCCATTTATTTAAATAAATGGGTAAGTTAACAATTTATCCCTACTGTACAGTATTTATGCAAATTAGGTACAATCCAAGCTACTCCGCACCATTTTACTTTGCAGAAATCACTTACATAGAGCCTTTTAGCATTTGCAAAGCAGCAGCTTTACAAACAAGTTTCACATGCAGTATCAAACCTATTGAGAAATGGAAAAATAAACTGACCAAATTTAATCCTTTTAGTGAGAAAACTGCTTACTCAAAGCAAATCCATAAATTCAAGATGAAGTTTGTTAATTCCACTGTAAGTTCAAGCTATGTACATTTCTAACCTGAGTAACCTTAAGACTTTTCTGCTTTAAGCATCAATAATCTTTCTTCCTGCTTATGTTTGTTAATACTACTTGTCTCAGCACCCAAAACTGGAGTCCACCTCTAGACAGTTTGGAATTAATTCCCAGGTGTAATCCCCTATATGACTAAAGTCTTATACACTCTTCACCAGCAGGGTATGGCCTACATTTTAACTGGCCATTATTTAAAAGCGTGTAAATTACCTTTCTAAGATCTTACTACTGAGGTATTTTGGCTGAGGATTTAAAAGGAAGAAAAAGGAAAAAAAAAAAAGAAAAAAGAAAAAAAAAGTCAGATTTTGCTGTCGGTTTTTGTTTCCTTCAGTTCTTTGGTTCTTTTTTTCCCCTGCTATAAGAAACAGTAACTCTAGCCACTGTTGTTGATCTTGCCATCCTTCAGACTTCTTATGAGTGCGGTGCTACAAATGTGTTTTTGTACAAGATCAGCCAGATGAACTATGGTAGAGAAAAAACACTACAATAATCAAAGCGGTTACAGTCCTTTTGCTTTATTCTGTCATCAACAGAACTAAATGGACAGAGTTGTGCTTATTCCTGTTTTAAACAGTGCAACAGAGAAAACATAAATCTCTATCCTTTCACTTACATTACATTAGACATATTTTATTAGACTCGTCTCTCAACGAGCACTTTACCAAAGCTTTGGTTCACAGCTCACAAAAACACTTCCACGTTTCTTCTCCATGTTTACAGAGAGTTGAAATTCATAGAGGTACCCTCGCTACTACGCGTCCTTGGTTCTCAATCTGTCTTTAAAAAACATTGCCTTGCTTAGTACCCGTACATCTTGATTTTGTCCTTTTGTTGAATATCCAGACTAGTATTTATAAACAGATTAACGAGTTCAGATTAATTATGCACACATTAGAATCAGAACTATCTAACAAACAATTTCTTTCTCCGATGACAGGCTAGCAATAGCCATTGTAATACTAACCAGATACCGGAACCTTTTACAGAAGCAACGCATACAGGGATGTCATTAATCTCTCTCCTAGTATAAAATGCTCCCTTTTACAGTAGTCCTTTTGCATCCAACTGAAGCATAAACTTAGCACGGACAGTGCTGGTACGGTAAAGAGCAAGAGGTATTCAACACAACAGGAAATGAAAAAAATCCCCACACTTGGGACAGAAAAAGACCAGCGGGACTGAGAAACACACAGCTTTCCATACACAGACTGCAAGACATTGAGGCTAATCTCAGTATTCTCCAGCAACTATAACACAGTTGATTAACTTTTGTTAACAGCCGTCCTTAAAGGAACGAGGCGAATGATTTCATTTGTAACAACGCTACTTGTTCTGATAGTACATAAATTACAACTACAATATAAAGTGGATGAGGATGGACGCGACTCAAGATGACATGCAAATTCAAATGGCACTCATGTTTCTGCTTAACTAGAAGTTAACAACTTGACGCAGAAATCCAAGGAAACACTACAGCCCTTTATGCAGAACAGTAGATGACAAGGTCCTTCTGTGTTTAAAATTTATGAAACAGTTGAACTTTTTTCTTTGTTGGAAATAACATCTCCTCTAAATCCTACATAAATGATCTGTTAAAAACTCCTGTAAAGTGAGGTCCTATTAACTAGCACTTCAAAAATACAGCCTATTTACTCCCCCTTGTGCCAAATGCTGTCAACTACTTTGAGTCTAATAATTTGATTTACAATGCATCTACACATAAATAGAATTGTAGTCATTGTCCAGGGAGGCTGATATAACTAGTGTGAACGTGGCAAAATGGACTCCAGTAAAGGCTAGCAACCCTAGCATGCCAGTAAGGGCCAAGGAGTCTTGCAGATTCCACTGAAGTCTTTGTCAGCCTATTTCATTACTACTTTTTAACTATACCAGCCAGATTAAAACTACCATGAATATGTCTAGCTGTACCATAATCATATTCTTATTTACTTTAAGATAGCAGGATCCCCTTAATCAGAATATTATCAACATGAGTCTCCACCTTTGCACTTCAGATTACAATCCTCATCTTTTTCCTCCACAACTACTGTGACCACAAGTTACAAATGAAGTTTTCCCCATGGACTCGAGAATTTTAAGGTCACTTTTCTAGTTAGGGGAAACTCAGGCTGCAGTATTTTGCTCAGAGTGACTTTATCTGGATGGCTATTTCAATGAGACTTGTAGATAATTATCTTTGAAACTCAAAATCTCCATCAAGCTATTTGACAATAACCAGTGGTTTCTGAAGTTAAGAAAGAACAGTCTAAGGCAACACAATGAAAAAGCATTATCTCCTTAGAAGCCAGACTAAAAAGAATAAGCAAAGTCACAGAGGAAAATACTAGGGAAAGCAGCTCACAGTCTTTAATACAGCTGTACAATGTCAAGGGAAAGCGTTACGAAAAATTCCCCAGAGAGAAAACTGTTTAACATGGAAAGCCATGCTTTACCCAGCAATCACCTTTTCAGTAGGTATATGGTATCCTGTCAGCGGGGCTTCAAAGATCAACAAGTTTAAAATAGAGATATGCAAGGAGCACTAATAGGTTTTCCAAAAATTTCCTTTTGATTTTTCAAGGGAAAAACAAACAAAAAACTCCCAGAGAGAACAGGGTCCAGAACACTCAGCTAGAACGTGGAAAAGAAAAAAAGGCTTACACTCTGAAGCTGGATCAAAAGGATGAGAGATGAGCTCGAAGTAAGTGGCCTCACAACGATGTTACTGGTTATTCGTGAAGGTGAGGGGGAGGGAAATGTCTCCCGCAACCTCATACCTGTGGAGAAACCTTTCTCCACAGAACATATTCATGGTCAAGAGGTTCCAATGAAAAGCCTTGTTTTTGGCAAATAAAATATTATAAGACAAACAATTTTCTATTCTCTCTACTGTGATTTATTACTGAATAAATTTCCTGTCAAGTTACTGAAATGATATGCCCCTTAAAATCTGAAGTCAAACCACAATCTTATTAGTAAGTTAGAGAAAGTATAGTTATAGTCTCCCTTGAGCTTTTTAATATTCATTCTCCACTATTAATAAAGTAATGTTTTTTTCTAATTATAATTTGTATGAGAGGCACTATTTCATAGATTTGCAAACTGCAAAACTACCCTACCTCTCAGGTGCGCGGAAAGCTAGAGAAGCATTTATTTTGAATCTAAGTTTAAAATTGTAATTTAAGTTATGCGGTTGAAATGAAGATTTATCAATTTAAAATATTTATGTTATACTAACATCAGCAGTTTTCTCAGACTATACTCATTTTAGCAAAGGTAATAAAACTAGACCTCCAAAAAAAAACCTCACCTCTGCATTCCTACCAAAACAAAAACAAATAAAAAAACCCCCAGACCACACCCAATCACTAACATACAAACAAGCACACACATAATCTACTCTCACTAAGTGTCATACGCTATGAAGACCTAACTAAAGCTCAGTGAAAGCTCTCTCCCCTATGCCCCTCCACCAAAAAAGGAAAAAAAAAAAAAAAGACAAGCAGTGTTTAACAAATACGTAATTTCATAACTCATCTTCCAGGTCTTTCTTCACATACCTTTAAAGAATAAGTATATATAAAAAATATATTTAAAAGGGCCTACATATATCATATCTAAGAACGTGAAAGAACTGTACCTGTTGTTTTCTTCTCCCTTGTAAGAAAAGAATCTACTTACATACCCATATGGTGGATTTGTCTGCCTAAATGCAGTATGCAGCAAAATACAACTGTGTTAAATATATACTGCTGAAGTTTGGGCCACAAGACCTAGGTAACCAGCTTACCTTTACAGGAATATCATCCTCCTGATTTGCAGTTTCTGCAGTAAAGACATAGGATATTTCTTTATGAGACGTCGTCTGCCTGCAAATGGCGCATTTAATTGAGCTCCGACGAGTGCCAACACTGTACTGTTCTATGATGATAGCTATACACTCATTACAGAAACAATGTCCACATGTCAGCACTGCCCACTATGCAAGGAATTAAGAAGAAAAAAATCCAGTATCACTTTCGCATAAAGACAAAAGAAAAACAGTGTACTTACACAGCATTAAATTACATTTTCATAGAAACATTACTCTGTTTCACTCAACTCAGATTAAAGTGAAGAACTTTAGAACTATTTTCACCACAACAGCTGTTAAGAAGCATGGATTTCAAAGTTTAATGGGTCAGAGGGATTAATGACTCATAAAAGTTCTCTGCATTTATTATTCATTTTTTGCAGTTTTGCAAACTTCAAGTTTGCAATTTTAAACTTGAAGTAAGATATTACAGTATTTCATTTATATATGAACACAAATTCTTAATGCATAGGTTAAATACATAGAGCTAGGATCTGCAACATATTTTTAAACAAAATTATATAAATATTTATACTGAACATCTGTAAAACTCTATACATTCAGACTAGCTCAATCTTTATAGAACATTCCTGAAAGAAAATGCCTTAATTTTTGTGGATTAAGTCCTATGCAACATGTTTGAATTTAAGAAGAAATATAATTTTGTACAGAGAATCTTTTTTTTTTTTTTTTTTTAATCACAGAACACAAGCAGGTACAAAACCTGTGCTGCAGGAGCTGTCCCTCCTTTGAAGTCCTAGAATGCCACATGTCAGCTGTGATCTTTCTTAATAGAGAAGTAATTTGTAAAGCATGTTCTTGCAACTAGAAATGGTCTCTATCCTGTGCTACTCTGCTATTACGGACCACTCTAAGATGCAGGGGAGAGACGGGGAACCACCACTGTTTTCATAGGTCCAGGTAACAGAGGGAATTAATTGATGAACAAAGTGAACAAAGATCTTTCAGGCTTTGTAAGGTTCTTCCAATCCTGCAAAAACATGATAAAACTTCTTTGCAACAGGATGACAACTACCGTCTCAAGTGGCGGTCTCAGCCAAAGTTAAAAAATAAAAATAAAGTTAATTTTCCTTTTAGGGAGCATCTCCACCTCAGAGATGAAACATAATGGTACAGGGCAAGTAACCGCTCTGTAAAATCTGTATCTTCCTTGTTACAAGAGCGTAGTTGAGATTTTAGAAATGTAGCAGGAAACCAGTTCATGCGTACACGTGCCTGGAGTGATAGCTGAAGTGAACATATCTTAAAATAGCTAAAAAAAGAACCAGTTTGACTGCACAGGAGTCCTTTCATGTTTTTTACCTAACAAACAATGAAGTATTATCTACATTACTCTGTAAGCTTTAAGATATATATCAGGCTCAGACTAGCAGTTTTGATTAGAATTCAACTTGAACTTCAATATCTGCAGTTCAGAGTATGAGCAGTGGAAGAAGGAATCCAAACTATCAGTCTTTATTCTATTGATATTTTACTAATATTCATTTCTTTAAAGCTTATAACCTTAGAAGAAAAAAAAAATCCACAAACAATAGGAGCAGTTACAGTAAAACACATGGTATATTACAGAAGCAAATCTATTTCTTTATTCTTTTAGCATATAAATACAAAGAAAAAAAAGAGAGCAGTATTTATTCCATTCCTCTTTTTGACAAAAGTACGAAAGCAAAACTACAGACTTGTTATAAAGCAATCAGCAACGCACACATTTTTGGAACATTTCTGTCAAAACACTCGAGCACAAATGTTAACAGCTAATGGAACTGGAGGGGCTTGTAACTGAGCAAGATATTATCTCGGGGAGAGGACGGTACCTTATAGAAACAGGCTTACTTTCCTTGTTTTAATATAATATTCAGTTAAATTCAGGTCTTAAACTTGGCATGATTCAGATCGTGGTAAAGACTTTATAAAAAGTGAAAATTGTTGACTAAACATCTTACCTGTTTTCCCAGTTGACGTGCACAGATTGGGCATGGTTCTGGATTAACCCCCCCCGTAGTTTTATCCTGAGACTATAAAGCAGAAAAAAATCTTGTTTTGTTTCAATAAATATATATTTTTACATTTATTTAACCTATAAACCTACTTGCATTTGTTTGAGAAGTTCTTTGTATAAATATATACAGGCCTGTCATTTTACAAGGCATCGACCGAATGTAGACCAGTCACTTTTAATGAAGATTTTAACTAAAACTACATTTTGTTGAAAACTACTGCATAGTTTTACATTTGTTTAAATTAACAAGTGGACAAAACATATAACGCCATAACATTATGACTACGCTGAATATACGCTGAATATACGCTGAATTTCAACACACAGTGGATCTTTATAGAAAAATTTTTCTTGAAAATATGCATTCTGAATGAAAATATTAGCAGTTTTCTTCTGCTAGCTAAGTATACTGCACCATTTTAGTTTAACAACGATCAAGGAACAATAAACCTCACCTTCTCCAAATTAGTGAGATACAGAAGTTGTCCTAATTTCTTCTGAAGCTGTGATTTGGCAACTGCCTTGTCATTCAGAAGTTTCACTCGATTTTGTTCCACCTATCAAAACAGCACTAAATGAATGTACACAAAACAAGATTCCAACAACTATACGTAAGAAAACTAATTACTTCCCTTACATTTTCTAGAAGTCTTAATTTTTCATTTAACCTATGCAAAGACTGTAGAAACATCAAGCCGACTCCCTTTCAGATTAATTGCAGTTGACAGTGGTGTACTTATTAATACTACAGGAAAGGCAAACATCATAGTGATGAAGGCCAAAGGACGGGGGTTTCTTATATGTTTGAGAATTCATAAACAAATTTTAGTCTTTGTTAAACTTTTGTTTAAGCAAAGCCTGTAGCTTGTATTGCTACTTCCTAGAGAAAAGAAGCATTTTGATCTAACATACAATCTCATAGAAAAAAGAAAAGAAAGCCTTTGTTTCTGTTGAAAACTTTTTTCTATTGCTGCAACAAAAAAAAAAAAAAAGAAGTTAAATCAACTCAGCATTTTCTCTAGGTTCATGAACAGAAAACGTCTCTAAGGCTGCTCAGGAATTCCAAAATGCTGAAAAATACTTTGCCTTTTTAGTTTTCACTGCTGTTTAGATCCTTGTAGGAAGAAGAAAAACAAGTGAGAAGTCAGATCAATTTCATTCTCCACCAGTTTGGGAAATTAAAGAACAGTCATAGACAGGGGTCTCGGAGCCACCTGTCTACTGCTGAAAGAAGAGCAGCCTTTTGGAAACATGCCACTCTCACAGTAAGAAGGCTAACAGACTACGTCAAGATAATAGCTTCAAACTCCAAAAGGCTCAGACACTAGAAGTAGACAAGAACTCTTTCATCACCTAGACTTTCAGAAAATGAAACAAAGACATATTATAGACATTGTATATAAACAGATATAGGTATGTATTTTACTTTTGTAAGAAGTAGGGTCTAAAACAAGCTGCTTTATTCTTTCATAAAAAAACACGCCTCTTTCTCGCCAAGTATTCTACCTCATGTGGTTCTATAATGTGCAGAACTGGTGGATTTGGTTTTGGCTCATCAGGATGACGCACTCTCAGCCGTTCTGTAGCCATTGCTAGTTCATCAATAGCAGACACATGATCCCTCAGTACCATCCAATATTCATGAAGCAACTAAAAGAAAGGCCCAAACTAATTAGTAGCAGAACTCTTGAGCTGAGTTACCTTTATATGCCTCCACCATATGAAGTATACTGTGAAAAATCTTTTTGGAGTAAGGGACAGTATTTCTTCACAGTAATTCTGCAATAACAATAAATTATGAAGGAAAACTAAATCAGTGTAAGTATAATGTTGCCTGCTCTCTTTTCCAGTATCTCTTTATGAACAAATATAAATAGCTGTTTCTCTCTCATTTTTTCTACAGCTATTACAATAACACAATTGAAAGTTCAGAAATTGAAATGCCATGCAAGACTAAGCGAATGCTGAATAAAATAAGGGACAACGATTACACAATTTCTGAACCGCTAACTAGTATTGTAGTAAAGCTGCTTCTTAAAGATGAAGTATTGGTTCACTTGTTTCTTTAAAAATATTTTTTTCAGACATTAACAATTCTTTGAGTGTTCTTGATGATGAAGGAACAGATAAGACAAGAATGACACCCAATTCAATTCTCCCAAGTAAAAGTAATTACTGACATAAAAGAAATGGCTCAAACTGGAAGTATGCTACACACACAAATCAACAGATGCTGGTATTATTTTAAAACTAACTGATAATACTATACAGTACTTCTTCCCAGGGAAGCTCTCTATAATTAAAGTATTGCATCCAAAAATCTTCACTGATCTTATTGAAATCTGAGTGGCATAGATAATTGAATCAGTATTTCCAAGTCAGGACAGATGGAATCATAAATATATTCATTCTCAGGAGCATATTAGTCCTACCTTCTAGTTCCCAAAGTAAAAGAATACGAAGAGAATACTTGTTCCCTAACTGCAGCAGAAAAATCCCCACCACACAGCAAAGCCTCAGTAACCAGCTACCTTATGTCAATTTTTTTTTTTTTTTTTTTTTAAACATGAACTGCAGCAAGCCCAGGACATAAAATATTGAAGCATGAGAACAGCAAGGGTCAGCATTTTCCAATCAGCATTTCAGTACAATAATCACATAACTTGACTATCTGAGAACAGCACAAATTTGTTAGGTATTTATAATTTTAACTGACAGATAATATAATTAATAACATATGTATGTTATATAATATAATGTCAGTATACTATATATATATATACACACACTGTTATACATATATAATAATATATAATAAATATACTAACAGATACCTAAATGCTAAAATGTCAATTTCTTTAAATAGGTTTTTACACTGTGTCACACTGTAACCTAGTTCGTTTTTTTTTTTTTTTTTTAAGGCAGCTGCAGATTAAGTTTCACCTCTAAGCAGCCCCCCCACCCCATCCCAATCTGAAGGAGGCAGGAGATCAGTAACCAAGTTTGCTGAAAAACAAAGACAGATGGAGTTCGGTTAGTTTATCTATCTTAGATTAGGTGAATTACACTCTAGAATATCTTTTCTTCTTCCTTGGACTAGGACTTAATGCCAAAAGCTTTGTTCCTAGATGGCAAAGTAGCTCTGCTTTTTCAAAAACTCCTATGAAAAAGCCAGTTAAAGTGACAAGTCTCTAGAACCATGAAACAGAAGGCTTGGGAGAAAGGCCACGGGGAAAAAAAAAGCCTTGCAAGGAGCAGGAGTTTGATGTCAGACCACAGAAAATGAGTGTACAAAAAAACTGCAGAGGAGATAATCCTGACACTAGTGTAGCAAGAGTAATATACTGATGCTGAAATTTATGTAAATCAAAAAGGAGAAGTACTCAAGATAAAACATTTCTGATTACATCTAATCTATAAAACAGGATGAGATCCTGGTGTGCCTCAGCTTCTCTCCCTTCTCCACCACTGTTATTCACTGCAAGGAAACCCACACATGCAAGAATACGTAAGTGAAGCCTGGTATACTCCTCTTATATTTCCAGGTCAGAGGAAACTAACGATTTCATATTACGTTGCGTAGCACACATGCTGCAACTTACACCAAGCAAACAAGGCCCAGAAAAAGTGTGATGCTGAAAAAGATCTGTACCTAGCACAAGACAGAAGGTAAACAGAATTAAAGAATTAGCATTGGATTTGTTGATTCCTGCCACATCCTGATATAACTGAACAGGAAGACAAATCTAATTATTTCAGTACGCTGTCCTAATGGATTACATTATAGTACTTACTAATTCGCTTAGTAGCCAGTACAGCTCTTTTAGTAATTGTTAAATCATATGTGAACTATTTTTAATTAAATTGTGTAAAAAGAACTGTGAAAAAGCTTTGCATAGCTAAACCCTAATTTCAGATAACAACTTAGATTTGTTCATATGCAGCTTAAATTTGTTCACATTACATAAAATGCACCACACATGTTTTTTCACAGTCTCATTTGCTGTACCTTATATTCCTTTTTCCATGCTTCAAAGAGTTCCAGAAACATGCTGCCTTCTTCAGTTAGCTTAACATCCATTCGGTGAGCTTTGGCAAAGGAGAGAAGAGCTTTCAAGGCACGTTCTGTTTCACTGGTTGCCCACAGTCCTCGACTTGTGGTGGGCAAACGGTCATCAACAAGCCCTTCTTCATCTTCTATCATTTCTTCAAATATAGCCATTTGGCCTTTAACACTTAAAAATAAACCCAATGTAATATGATCACTGATTTTGTACTTTCACATCCATTTCTACATATTCATCATACATTTCAGCCTTCTAACACTTGATTAAAGAAAAAAGGAAACTAAACAAAGACATACCATACATACAGCTGTTTTATTACCTGATATCCTGAAACTTGCTTAGAATACAGTGAACTTGCTACCAGTAATGAAATCCCTGTACAGGCCATTTTGTCAGCTCAAAGTCATCAATAACTTCTGCAAAGACTTATGCATCTTAATTATTTTTTCGGTAGTTATCAAGGATTCTGGAACTGCCACATACATTAAAAACACTTTGCAATTCTGACTTCTTAAATCAACATGAGAGTTGCAGTCAAATCCTGATGCAAAGTCTACTGCTGTGTATTAGACCATTTAAGATGACTACAGCTTCTCACTTCTCTTCTCGACAAACAATGCCAATTCAAACATTTTAGATCATCTCTGAAATCTCCTCTCTCACTGTGGCTTTGGTCAAACTATGTTACTTAATTTATGAACTATACAGAACATTAAAATCAATGAATGGGAATGGTATTATACCATTTGTAATATGACTAAACAAACACTTGCACATATAGTAACGTGTTCAGCTATGATGTTTGTATTTATAGATGCACTTTCTGAACACTTCAACACCTCACTTCAAATGTACTGTCAAGTTACAGCAGCTGGTGAGAAAGTGACATGTATTTGTCCATTGTACACAACTTTTTTTTAAAAGTGAAATTTACGTGGAAAAATAAACCTGACTAATAAAACTGCTATCAAGTCCATAAGCAACAAGTTAGTCTTAAATGCCATAATTAGATTGTTCTATAATTTGTCTTAAAGTGATTTCAGACAACTTAAAGTAGAAAATATAAAGCAATAACTTTCACTTTTATTTTTGCAGTATGAGAATTTTATAAAACCATGAACTTACGTGTGAGAAAAGAGCTTTGACTCATATTCTGTGAACAGCTCATCAGCCTTACAAAAGACACAGCTGGAATACAGAAGATTGAAAACAGAACCAATCGGAATTGGACCAGAAAGCAAAGTAATTCTGATAATGCCCTATTCCAACAAATATAAAAACACACAAAGTCCTTAAAAAAATTAAGTTTTATATGTACACTGGATACAACTGACTGCAAAAGATTTTACATTTATAAAAACAACATAAGGTAACGTGTCTTACGAATGCATTTACAATGGCTGTGTACATATAAATCCTTACTATAGGTTAAATATATCATTCTCCTCTTTCTTAACTTATTTCAAATGAGGGAAAATACATCTTATGAAATATATTTCATATTTTCTAGACATACTTGTTAAGTGGAAGCCTAACAGGTCGCAAGTGGCAGATAGTAGCAGCCTCAATAACTTGCTTAGAGGGAGGGCCTTCTAAATTTTTCACTGCTTCTCTTACAATCTTTTGGAACTTCTTCACTTCGTCCAGTTGGGTTGTGAGCAGGTACTGAAGGCCTCTGCAGTCACGGAATCTGATTTAAAGAGGGAAGTAACAGCACACTGAGTCACCAAGTCAAAAACGCAAGAGAAGAAAAACAGCTTTATATGTCATATAAATACATACAGGTTGCCCAGAGAAGTTGTGGAGTCTCCTTTGCTGGAGATACTCAAAACCCGCCTGGATGTGATCCTGGGAAATACGTTCTAGAGGACCCTGCTTGAGTGGGGGCATTGGACTAGATGATCTCCAGAGGTCCCTTCCAACCGCAACCATTTTCTGTCGTTCTATATTGCCCTCTAGTTCATACCTTACAAATGCTTAGTAGCAAGTGCAACGCTAACTATCAGAAATCATTCCTATACACCCACTGAGATGATGCCTGCTACTTATACAATAGGAAGACTCTTTCTAAGACTGGAGAGGTGCAACTGTCAGTAAACAACCTGCAACATTCTGGGCCACAATACAAATCTACAAAAAGTCGATAATTACACACACTTAGTCTTATTTGCATCTGTCGGCCAGCAAACAGACTTTCAAAGCGCCTGTGCAATTCACAGCAGACAAATGCAGCCATTGCAAAAAAGTTATTGCATTTCGCACCTTAACTTTCAAAGTCAAAATTATTAAATGAACATGAAAATGAACTATTTTCCTAAAACCCAACCATCTTTCTTGATTAGACCTGGAAAAATGAATACCAGTTAAGTGCTTCTCATACTGTATTTTTCCTGTGGACAGAGGTCTCTTGCTGAAAGCAAGATGTCATCTTTACAAAGTCTTATACAAGACAACAGTACTACTTGATAGTACCACTGTCTTGCAAAACATTGTCATGTATATGAACGTAAGACTCCGTAAAGATAAGACTCCGTAAAGATAACATCTTGAACCACGCTTTCAGCAAGTTTGCCTAACATGGTAGTCTGAAAATACATGAATTACAGTTAAAAGTCTGTTGTTAATACAATCAGTTGTCAAACGCTCCATATTTATGAAAAACTCCCAATTATATCTTGATTAACCGTCTCCAGTACTCAACCATAAATTAACACTTGCTCTTTCCACCACTGACTGGTAACACATCACAAGAGCTAAAAGCCATTTTTTAGTATTTTTTCATTACACATGCTCAACTAAATTAAAGAAGTAACTATTATTTTATAAAAAAAAACAGTTGAGTCACAGATGAAACAGCCCGTCCGAAGTTATACAACCTATCAGTAGCAGAAAAAAGGCTCTTCCTAAATAGCCAACTTCAAGTGAGAAAACATCAACTTTGTTCCAGTACAAAAGGGCAAGCATATAGACACACAGGCATTTGAGAGGAGATTGCACACCCAAACAATCTTTTCCTCAATTTTATTTAGAGCAGAGGCAAAAAAGAGAAGTCGTCACTCTCAAATGGCACTTCACAATTTCAACAGAATTAAGTACATAAAACATCTGGTTAAGCCTAATGGGAAGGGGGGGAGGACTTAACACCTTTGGGGATCATGGTAACAGAGTAAACATATGGGAGAATATATCTTTATGTATTTGTGTATTTCTGTATACACACACACACACACACGTGCACACCCTCTCCCTATAATATGTATCCAATCAAAATAAAGGCAAGAGATAATGGACACAAGATGCAATACAGGATATACTGATTAGACAAAAGGAAAAGTTCTTTCACCAAGTGAGTGGGTCAAGTACTGGAAGAGATTGCCCACAGAGCCTATGACATCTCCCTCCTTGGAGATATTCCAAACTCGATAGGACATTACATGATTCTGTAACTGCATACAATAAACAGGAACTGTTCAAGGAAGATTTCAGGCATTAATATTACTAACTTCTTGATGTGATGCTATCTGTTTATATGATGATATCTGAAATCCCATTCGGAAGAAATGCATTAAGGGGTAACCATTAAGATCATTTGCTTGCATACACATATAAATCTGTAAAGCATTGCTTTGTAAATTAAGGGCATCATATCTATTTAACCCATAGGCTTGTTAATAGTGAAGTGTGGAAAACTGAAGTACTTGGGTAATACCAGATAGCTGCAGTTTCAATAGAATTTGGTAGTACTGTCCTCTTTAACATGAAACCAAAACAGAATTCTTTGATCAGAAAAACAGTGATGCTATTTTATGCTGTTATCTAAGGATTTTCTAATATAGCCTGGCCATTTCCCATTTACGTAAGTCAGTTTATTTTAGAGGTTACTCAATTTTAATGCAATAAGCTTTCAATCATTTTTGCTCAGCAGTTGAACAAGTGCAGAAAATTATAAGACCATCGTAGATAATACAAAGGAGAGCATCTTAAAGAATTCTTGCCTAGGAGAAAATTGAAATTCTCCCACTTTTGAGGTTTTCTATTTAGTTATCCCTTTTTTGTAGTGTTTTTGAAACTAAATTGCAGCCCAGATGTTCTGAAGCAGAAGTGCCTGCCATTTAATTGCAACTGTTAGCAAAGACTGATTGAAAGGCTCGAGCAGACTTAACAGTACTCATTACTCTATTTTGCAGGTACTGTCTTACTTGTCTGCCATGGAGAGTTTATTAGTTTGCTGTTTGTAGTTGCTGGTTATCTCATTTTGCACACGCTGAACAAGCTCCTCATCGATGGCGTATTGTATTGCTGTCTGGATGACATCCAACCACCAAGGAGAACCAGAATGTATCTGCATGCAGAAGAGCAGATTTATTCATGAACATTCAACAAATAACCAATTTACTCATTGTAGCAGAGGCTTATGCTCCTCTCTAGGCCTCAAACACAGAATAGTAAATTCCATGGGAAGTTACCAGGACATAAAAGTATGCTTATAAAGTACTTCTTTTCCTGCTTAAGTGAATACACGATTAAGAAGTGTACCGCATTCCAAACTACTTCCACACTTTTAAATCGCTTCAGTGGAGTTAGATTCATGTAGGCTGTCTACCCAAAAAAGCCACAGAGAGAGATATTGTAATCTACAAGTCTTGTGTTTCTCTCTTAATAAAAAAAAGAAAAAACCAAAACAAACAAAAAATCACAACACTTTAAAGAATAACACTAAGAGAAGGTGAAGGCAGATGAAAAAGACATTATTTTCTCATGTGTTTTAATCCAAATAGCATTTCATCTCATGTCTTCATCAATTCATTAATACTTTGCACCCTCCCATTAAACCTGAATTGTCACAAAGACTAAACGTAGTTAAGCGTTAAGCACAATGACTAAACGCATATTAAACAAACAAACAGAAACACAGTTCCTCTGGAAGTAGCTGAAATCCCATCTGATATACAACAGAAATATTTCAAGGCCAAAGCCTGTAACTTCTAGAACTACACTGTATGTGAAAAATAGTTAATATAAAACTAAATAGCGTGCTAAACTGTACTGGAATCATCTCACCACAACTGTGTATTTTTCTTCTTAGTCATCTGTTCATCACGTACTGTGAGCTCCTTTAAGTAGGGAGCACAGAATACGTTTTGGACTCTGTGCGTGCACTGCCCAACTCCTATTCCAACTGGGGCTTCAAGAAATTGTTAGAGATAAATACGTGGAGTTCTGGATGAACAGATGGAAGGGGGGAAAAATTCAAAATTCACAAATTAAATACATACGAGAGACTTGCCTTTCTCTGGAGCTCTCGAATTGTCTGGAGAACTGGCTGTAAGGCCTGATGGGCTTCTGCAACTTCTGCATTGGATTTACTCATATAATGCTGTCGAAGTTGTTCTGCCTGCATGAAAATGGCGATATAAGTCTTGCACAACTCATTTACATTCATAATGTATAATCAAATACGTAAAAATTCCCCAGCTACCATACTGTTTTAGAACAGCTACCTAAAGTGCATAATCTACTCACCTTCATTTACGAGCAAAATTTAGCATTATTGTTTTCCTCCAGAATCTGTTATTTATTAGTAAGCCTATAAACCACTTGTGAAGACTGAAACTATTACAAAGGTGTTGACTATATAACTTTGCTTTTTGACAAGTCCAAATAACACACAAGGAACACAACACATTAAAAGAACTCAGATTTAACTCATAGTCTTTCTTCACCGTATTTTAAAAAATACATTGTGTTGAACTTACACAATAAAAACATCCTAGAACAATCTGAAAACAGCACAATTTAACTTTACCTATATACAGTACTTATCGATACACTAACAAGGAAGGTTTAAATATAAAGTCCGTTATTTTTAGGTGTGGATATATTTCAATAAAAATTACCTCTGACAGTGAAAATCCCTTGAGGCATGTGATTCTGTAAAAAATTTACAGTTTGTTTGGTATTTAAAAATACTTAATTTTTTTTGTTTGCTTGCCACTATCAAAATAATTCTATTATTGTTATGGATGAAGCTTAGCTACTGAAACCAGAGAGGAGACTCACATATTTGGATGAGCTGATTGTGACAGATGGCTATGGAAAGCAATCTCTATTTTGTTTACAAATGAAAAGCAAAGTTTCCAGTCCTCCTCCTCACAAAGCCAAGGAAAAGATGATGTAAACAAATTGCTACGACTATAGGACATAAAAAAAAAAAAAGGGCAGTGTTTCTATAAAGGTTTGTAGAAACATATTTAAATATTTAACTCTACCTCTCCAAGGGGCATACATTAGTCACTTGAAATGGTCAAACATCATGTTACCACTCTTTCCCTAAATACTCGAGATATTCCTGTGCTCAGAGATGTGATCACAGGGAAAAGAAAGTGGTTGAACAGGTAGTAAATTAGTTTGGTAACCTGCTCCTGATACAACATTAAGGTCAGCTTTACTTGCTAACATTTTATCATTTTGAACTGGGTTTGAAATAGCTGTCCTTCACACATGCAAATGACATTTCTGGGACCTATCTGTGAACATTTGACTATAGAAACTAGTTCAAGGAGAAGTTTCTACTACTTATTATGGTATTCTTTTGAGACAAATATAAAAGGAAGGGGAATATGGGCCCAAAATGGCCTAAAGTCTTGTCTAGGTGGGGAAACGAGTGTGCAGTAAGCTAGGATGCAAGCTTAAAATAATAGCTAGTTTATATGAAATTCCTCTGTCACACCTTATCATACAAGCGAAGGCAAGGCATGCACTAGGAGATTCAACATTTCAAGTTAGGAGACGGCAGCTAATGCGGCTATAATTTGCATACGACTAGTATAGCACATAAGCAATTTATAAGCGGAAGGACCACCGATCATCATCTTGGTGGCAAAAGCTTCAGGAAATAAAAACTGCCATATTTTTTCAGGTTTTACTTGTTTCCATTCTGTACACAAAGAAAATCCCAAATGAAAACCCTAAAACAAGTGCTTCACATTTTTTCCATTGCTGGGTTGGCGAAATCCCCCCCCACCCCGCTATCAACTTCAGCTCTTTGTTTCTAGTCATAAATTGCTTTTAGAACACATTTCAGAAAAATAAAAAAGGAAATGCTGTCTATACACAGAACTTGCATAAAAATGTTAAAATACCACAAAACATCCAAATAATAAGACAGAAACTGATCACCACCACACAACTGGAGAGGTGGAAGAACTGGGGAAAAGAACGCTTAGAGGGCACAGAATAGTAACCTTCCAACAGCTAAGAGGAGGTTGTGAGAAGATGGAGCCAGGCACTTTATCGAAGTGTGTGGCAAGAGAATAAGTAAAAATGGTTATAAACGGAAATGGGAGGCTCCCATACGGAAATTTTTCTTTCATTGTAAGGCAATTAACTATTGGAACAGGTTGCCCAGATAGGCTGTGAAACCTCTGTACTAGCAGATCTCAAAGGCCCAACTGGATAAAGGTCAGAGCTACTTGGTCAGAAATCAGTGTTGACCCTGCTTTGAGTAGGAAGTTGGACTAGAGACCTCCCAAGGTGTCCTTTCCTGCCTTAATGTCTCCACAATAACAATGTTCTTTTGCAAATACAGTCCGTATGTCTACCACAAGTAACCAGTAGGGAACAAGGATTCCAGCTATCTCACCAGAGAGATTTCGTTGTTAAGGATATAGTTAAACAGGCTGGTTTAGCCAGTTAACGTATAGTGACTTGCTTATCTGGCCCAAGATGGCTAAACTTTCTAGACAGGTAGGCAGTCCAAGAATGAATGGGGAAGATGCAGTTGTTAAAGGACACGCGAGTATGAGTAATACAGGGACAGCCTGGACAGACCCCACTGACAAGATTCAGGCCATGAAGAAAACTGAAAACTGGACCTTCAAGTTGAAGGTTACTTATCGTTATTTCCTTGTTTAGACAAAATAATGAGGAATAAAAACAAGTTTTTCTTCAAAATATATTTCTACAAAAAATGAACAATATTTACCTCTTCTGCAAGTTGGCCATCACGTAAAGTGGGTGGAATTCCTGGGTGCTTTGCCAGCAACAGTTCCATCAAATTGTGTGTAGAATGAAGTCTCTAAACATACACAGTCATCAATAATCATGAAAAAATATTTCATTATTTGTAACAGGAAAAGACTAATCACCAATGAAATCCTATAGCAAGAAATTAACATTAATTTAAAGTAAGATTTAACTTTTCTCTCTTAATTTGAAAGCATCTTATAAAGTAAGTGTTGTTTTCCTCATTTTACTGAGGTGGGAAATAAAACAGACTAAAAAGATCATCTTCAGGATCTTACAGCAAATCCGCAGGAAAGTCTGATATCACGTCTTCCGATTCTGTTCTGTACTCACACTCCTAGTCTAAACTGCCCTTGGCTATTACAGGAAACAAGTTATTTACCTTAAAGCATATTGTTTTGTAATGGCTTTCACAATGTAACATAGAAATAAGTCACTTAGACCATCTAAAGCAAAATAAAGTATAAGGAAAAAAAAAACAACAGCTCCCAAAGCTCCAAACATTTTCATATTTTTCACTTTTCTGAAACAAAAGATGACCAAATAAAACATGACCTTTTTGCTTATTTTAGGGAGAATAAATCTGATCATTATTTATGCATATATAGGCTCATCATATATATATCTCAAACTAGACCCCTAACATTATGCTGCCTGTGTATCCCACCAACTCATATCGGACACCTCCACCACCTTGATCTAGTGTCATTCTTGCCTCCCTAATTCAGCTTTGCCTTGCTACTGTCTCATCCCTTGAACAGCATTAGCCAGTGCTGGTTTGCCATTTTCTAAAACAACCAGCTCTACACAACCAGGAAGTACTCAAAAGAAGTTGCGTTTTATCACACAACAGCAACATACATTTTCAGAAAAAAATATTGCTTTATATTCAATTCAGTATAATGGCTTCCTTAACATTTTCATTATATTGATGAAAGTGGCTTAACAAGTTTATGCTGACACAGCTATGCTGAGTGGAAAACGTCTCTGGAACTCACAAAGGAAAAGGACTTTGATCAAAGAAACATCATGGTGGCATCAGATGACCACATGGAAGATACTTAAAGAATAATTTACTCCACTTAGTGAACCAAATAAAGAAAAACAACAGGCAACTGCTCAGTTATTTATCTGCCACTAATATACCTAAAATATTTTGTTATGCTGAAAAAGCAATTTTCATCAATTTAGTATTGATATTTCTTGAAGAAATACCAAGATGCTCCTTATAGAACTGGCTATTTCTTATTCATCTTATTTTTCATAAAGCATTCAAAATATAATCTTTTTTTTCCTGAAGAGAGACAAGTACACTTCAATTCTTTTTCATGTTTTGATGAGCTTTCAGGAATATCTTCTGCAGTGCAAAAATTTTTAATTCTTCAACATGATGTGTTTATTTCATTCTTTATGCCATTCCAGTATCCTGTATTTGCACTTGTCGATAACATAGTGCTATTAATGTGAGCATTCATAGTCATAGACAAAAGTCTAGGGATACAGCTTGTTAAGTTTTATTACAGAACAGCAGGTGGAGATCATACGCTGCTTCTGAGGTATCATTAAGAATGACAGGTAAAAGCTTTTAGGAAAAAGAGTGGCTTTTATAAAGCCAAAAACGTGAAGGTCACTGGACAGATTTTTATTTAAAAACTTTGATTATGGCAGCAGGCTAAAAAAAAAGTCACGTGGCACACTGCTAAGGGGAGGAAAACAAAACTGACCTGATAAATTAAATCTATAGCATTCTAATTCTTAATTATGTCTTTATATTTGAATGTTCACTCACTTGTAATGAATCTGTTTTGAGCTTTTCTTTGTGTTCTTCTGAAGAACGCAACACTTCTCTGTACAGCTCTGCAGCCGATGCATATTCTCCTAAATAAAATAAATAAATAAAATTTTAAAAAGGGCACACACATGCACATGGTGTTGGTCTTTAAATATCTGAACAGCCAGGACTTACCATCGTTTGCAACGTACTAAAATGTTTTTGGAAGGGCTGTTCTATATCTGCTTATCTTCATACAAGTCTTCCCCATTCATTCTTTCCCCTCCTCCCCCTCGCCCACCAAAACCGTTAAAAGACAAAGCACTACATTTTACAAAAACTAAACCATCTTCCAAGTTAACTATATTTTGTCACAGCAAGATCTGCCGACTTCCTTGATCTCAAAATATGTATTCACACTTGTATAAATCCAAAACAGTCAAATGCGGCATTAAAACATCATCTACAGCTCATTGCAGCGATGCATTACTAGTTTTGCACTGCACATATCTTATTTGCTCTTACAGAGCACTAACCACAAAAACCAATGAAGACTTGTCATACCTGAAATAAGCAGAAATAATTAACTACATGCAGGGAGCAAATCTACTGAAGGTGCCAATATCACAATCACTTTCACAAAACAGATTATATAAATCGTAATTTAAGAAGAAATGCAAAATTGAAGTTGTATATACAAAAGCAATAAAAAAAGTATATTACCTTTTCAGAACTAACAGAAATTTATGTTTTAAGCCATTAATAGTCTTGGGAGAATCTTAACATAAGGGGAGGGGAAGTATAGGGACAAGAAATGCGTAAAGACAGATATCACTGTAAAACCAAAACAAAAATCCCACCTCCCACCACCTTTCTAGGTATCTGGAAGTATAACAATCCTATTTCAACAAGATTTATTGGTTCTCATATTGAAGCAAAGTTACTAGCTTTAATGGTGTAGTCCTGTAACACAGCATTGCCACTGTTAGTAACAGGCGATAAGGTTTGCACTTAATTTACAAAGCCTCAGGACTGAGGGCTGTCATGTCTGCTTTGCCCAAACTTTTCTTGATCTGCCTGCAGGGTGTTTTTTTCCCTTCTCCTCTTTTCCCCCTTTTTTTTTTTTTTTTTTTAGTAATTTCTCTAATTGACCAGCTGTCTATGGCTAATCTATTTTACTTTTGTTTATCTTTATGTGGTACAATTATAGTTTTACATAAATAGCAGCAACAAGTAGTTATTATATGTAAAATGAGATATTTATGACTAATAAAATGATGCAGCGTAGTAAAACACAGGCCTAGTACAATAGCAGAGGCCTCGAGAAACAGAGACATGGGATGCAGTATAAAGAAGTACAGGCATGGCGTGATAAGAGATGGGACACAGGCTTGGCACTGAAGACCCCACAGCTACAAATAACTCACCATTATCAGGTAAAGAAATACAAACCTAGAGCTGGACAAAATTGTGTTTAGGAGTAACAGAGAACAAAGAAATAATATCTAATATATGTAAAAGGCACCACACCCTGTAGAGTAAATTTTAATGTAACATGGAACTGCAAACCAGTGAGGACAAATGTGTAAAATCATGTTAGCAAACATGTAAAAATGACTCCAAGTGGATCCTTGAGCGAGGAAGAAGAAATCATCAACATAAACATCATTCTCCTCCTGGCAAAGAACTCCAGATATTGACAACTCACTGTAACAACCCCCCTCCACTAGAAACCACCAAACTTAGGACCCAGAAGAGCAGTGAAAGGCTGAGCATAACACCAGGAAAAGGCATAGAAACTAAAAGTGTGACTATAAAAACGTTAACTACGTTATTATTCTTTTTCTTCCCCCTGTAATTGGATCTGGACTAGTAATTATTAGACTATCAAGATTTCAGTTATACTAACAAATTCTCGGCCTTACTTATGCTTAAGGCGTGCTTCCCTCCTTGCCCATAAACAAGATCTTGAATGTAACAAACTGGTAGAGAACGTGGGCAGCTCTTCTGTGAACCTTACAGCATTTTAGAGGACAACCTTCATGGCAAGTTGGGGCAGTTCTTTTGCATGCAGCCTACAGATAAGTCACAGAAGACCAGGAACGCAGTGAATGCGAGTTCCTTTGGTCCTGGTAAGCATTTCATCTAAAGTACAACTGATTAGTTGGCAACCTAGGCAGAGCTTTTTAGACTAGTTAAAAATCTGAAAAGTGAAGAAAAAGCTTTGAGCTGTGTGAACCAGAGGTGCAGAGCTCTCTGCCTCTGCCCTGGAGGAGAGGCAGTTCAAATCAGGAAAGGGGGAGAAATCCCTGCCAGATTTGGCTCTGTATTTACAGAAGGGTGTGTATATATTTATAGAAGAAGTATTTATATTTACTGCCTTTTACTAAGGCAAGTAACTAAGGCAGTTTGTTTGTGAAAGCCTTACTTGAAAGAAGAGAACATATAAACAGGGAAATTTCAAGCAGCTTGTCAACTTGAAAAGACACTTCACTTGCCAAGACGACTTTTCTTTCACATTTGCAATTAGGCCATCCAAATATAGTACTTCGTTTGGCAGGACATTTAAGATTAATATAATTATTTTGATTTCTGGTTCAAAGGTTTTTTTTTCCTCCAATTCAAACCAAACACATGTTGACACACTTGGATAGCAAGGAGTACTAATTTAACTGCTAGGCAAAAGCACAACCCTCCTAAGGCAGCCAACAAACAGACTAGTCAGCATGGCAGCTTGCACGGCAAGGGGTACAAAGGAAACCCAGAAAACAGGACTGATTCAACACAAGCACTTTAAGTAGAATTACAAAAGCAGCATTTATTTTATCCTCTCAGTACACAGGAAGACTGGAAATACTTTTAGACATCTCAAAGGTGCAAACAGCCTTATCTCGTCTTTTCTCCCTCACTCAGGAAGGAGAAAGACCCTCTCTAGTTTCCCAGGATTTCATTACGGGTTTTTCCTTGAATGCAAAAGGCTCACTGCTTTTATGTGCTGTCATTTAAGCCTACCAGAAGGAGTGAAGAATATGCTATAGCAGTCCAGTCTTACCTTTAATGATGTGGATACCCGCTAAGCCATTAAGAGCACACACCAGCTGTCGATGAGCTTCCTCACACTCTGTTCGACATTTCTTCTGCAATGAAGTTAGCAGCTCCTCCATGGTCATGGTACTGAAATATAGATCAAATGACTAAAACTTGAAATAAAAAGATAACACTACAGAAGTTAAACTATCATACTGTGCAGTATGAAAGATTATGTTACACACATCCAATATACTGCGCAAATGTTTATTAGACATTTTTTAAAAACAACCTAGGTCTGTTAGCTTCTGTTCCACGTAGAGCTCTGCCCTACCTAACCTGAAAGAGTACTTCAAGAGGTTGAAATTACCGAAAAATAAGGACAAAAAAAGGAACAAGAAAAAAATTAAAGTTAAGAAAAATAACTCTTCACAGTGCAAAATACTTTGCTCCTTTTATTACAGTGAGAGACAGGAAACAACCAAAAATAGACCTCATATTGCTAGAAGCTGTTCAAATGAAAACAGCTAGAGAGCCTACATTACTTCCCCTTTCAAGCTAAACACGCGAAACTGATGAGATATAGAAGTAAAGAGAAACATTTGGAAAATGACAGCAGTGAAGATTACCAAGAATCCCTTTAAGTTACTGCTTTTCTACATTTTTATTATTTATAATTCTAAGAGGAATTTAGTTAGGAGAGAATCAGCTAAACAGAAAAATAAAGGAAAGGGAGAGATAAGAGATAGAAGCAGGAACAGAGATGAGAAGGGAAGAAAGAAAGAAGCAGGAAGAACAGCTTGCAGAAAGGCCAAGGGACACAGAAGCAAAGGCAGAAGGAAGACTGATGCAAAGAGACAGGAAAGTAAACTGCAACGTCAGTCTGCAAAATCTGACCTGAGGCTGCTTCTATGACCCATTGCTGCTTTGAGACCAGAGACTACCCCTTCCCTGGAAACTCTGCTTCTCAGCTTCACTCACCTTCCGGAGAAGTATTTACTATGTGGTGTTTACTCTGAAAGAGTGACATCACCCCCCAAGCAGAGTATCCCTGTCTAGGCCTTTATTTTCCCCTCCTCATAACATCATCTATTTACAAAAAACTGTTTCTTGAGTTTAACTACAACGTTTTACTAGAGCAGGCTTTATATTTATAGCATCACTATTTCTGACCAGTGAAATTCTGCAGATGCACAAACATCACTTGCTGTCCATACTTCAATATTTCTACCCATTGCTGTTTACCTTTCATTTTCAAAACCATCAGCAGTTTTGAGGAAAAGTCTATGCATATCCTTTTACTTTTATAAACTACAAAATTTGATTTACTTGTAATCCAAGACTAGCAATTAAGTCAAAAAAGTTTTTGACTCAGTTTAACAAGAGAAACCTAGAAAACACCCTTTTGAGGGCTGTCTTTTTGCCAAGTAGATGTTCTCACTTACTTCTTTCACTAAACAGGCAGGAAAAAGGCCATCTAGCATAGAATATGCTCCAAGGTCAGCTTTCCTGTTTCAGTCCAATTTCTCTTATTCATCAGCGTTCCTGGTGCTGAATTTCTTGATTATTCTCATGCACATAATCACAGCCAGGAGCCAAAACTTCTGCCTATTCTGGGAATGTCCGTTGCTGCAGTCAGGCTTGGTTCACGAGAAGGATATATAAATAGTGCTTGGAAACAGCTTTTCCTTGCATATACGTTTTTAAGAAAGATTTAATTTTTATTGCTGGTTTTTTTTCTTTTCTTTTTTTAACCACAGTTACTATGCTGTTGTCACCCTGCCAGCATTCCACTGAAAGCAATGCAGTACTAAGACATCCCCAGCATACTCAGCTCAGTTTGCACGTTTCACTTGTACTCTGCGAGATCACTCTGCTGCAAATAGTAATGTTGTGTGGGCGTGTGTGAATATTGATTTTTTTCCCCATGTTTCAGTCCTTGCTTCCACACTAGTGGAAGATCTTCTGCCTGTTCGGCAGAAAATGCTACAGCATGCTGCCTACTACTAGTCCCTGCTGAAGTAGCTGCAAATTTGGTTACAGCTACTTAGGCACGCTGAAGGTGTCCTATATGAGAAAGGAGGAGTAGGACACAAAACTTTATAAAAGGATAGAAAAAAAACAGGATAGAACAGGTGATCAACAGCAGGAAACAATAGAACAACAATTGTAGTAAGTATTAAAGTTAAGCTTTTCCCTGCCTGTAACTTAAAAAAGGAAACAATACAAGCAGTGCTCTGAGAGTCTGGAATGGCAACATCTTGTTCTTTTACAATCTGAACTCTAATTGACTGAAAAAGTAGCAGCCAGGTTTTGCAGAGATGCAGAGATGCAACATGCTCTTGGTCTAACAAAGGTGGAGACTAAACTGGTATTTGTTGCGCATCTGTGGAAAGGGTGATCTTGGAAGCATGCAAAAAATGCATTTTAACAGCTCTCACATTTGGATCGACATTTAAAAATTCTGTAACCTCACATTAAAACATTTTCTTGGAATTAAAGACTTATTCTGTTATGTTTACCCTTTGTTCATTGTTCTCATTTTTTATGGTACGTTTTTTAAGATTTGAAGAAAATTAGTTTACTTAAAACTGAAAAAAAAAAATCTCTTTTGCTTCATACTATAAAGCTAACCTGCAACACCTTAGCATCCATCAGCACAATGAGGTTAAAATGTAACTGCACAAAAAAACTGCCTCTCAGTGCTATTTTCTCTAACACAGGAATTGTACTAACCACCATACTGCATAGCATTCAAATTCTGATATTACATAGCTTAGTGTGGCACGGTTGCACATGTTTTACTAAACAAGCGTGAAAGTAGGCTTACTTAAAAACTGTATAAGATCTTGCATCATTAGCAATAACTGGAGTTTTGCTTTGGATAAAGCAAACGATTTAGGAAATGATAGAAATTCACCTTTTCTGTAATGGCAAGAACTCTCCCCGAACAGCTTGTGGATGGCAGCAGGCCTGCCTCAGCCGCAGCAAAGGGTACAGAATAGAAGTCACAGTCCTTCTATCTAGGCTACTGAGCTTAAGACTCCAATCTGAAATCTTCCTCAGTTTTGCTAGGGCATCCTGGCAGCACACCTCATGCTGGCGATGATAGAAGTGTCTCTCCACAGGAGAGAAGTGAAGCCAGTGTACATTTTCTGTCTGGGGGGGGATCTGAATCTGTAATTAAGAAAGAAAATAAGTAATTTGCAAATACCACTATTGATAAATGTTATTTAGAAACTTTAAAAATAAAAAACTCATTTACTTGGTCAATCACATCCTTCTTTGCTGATCTCCACATTATCTTGGCAATTAGACTGTAGAGAGGCCGAGGATTTTTCCTACAGTAAGGGCGATATAAAAGTTGGTCCCACCAATGTTTGACCCAGTAAGGATCAACTCCAAGAAAAAGGACTAGGCCATACAGATCTGCCAAGAAAAGAATGTATTTTAATAAAATACTGTTTGTGTTTTAGTATTTCAGAACATGCCTCCAAAAATAACTTTCACAGAACGGTTATCAGGCATAAAGCAGCTACTATTTAGCCATTATTTTTTCCACTTGTTTTCCAGTCATTCCCTCACGGAAAACGCTGACTGGAGGTAGGGGAGTGGGGTTGGGAGAGGTTATCTCCTTTAGTTAGGCACTGATTTTTCACATAACTTGTAGAAATATGATTGTTCTTGAGACTTTTTTTTAAAAACAATTTGAGTTTAGATGAACTGACCAATGAATTCTAAACCTAACTGGAACAAGGGTGTGAGGTAAAAATTACATACGGTTAGCCTGGCATGCCAGGTTTTTGTAAAACGGTATTGCTCAGTATCATTGCTTTGCAGCCTGCTGTGCACCAACTGTCTATTGCCCACCATCCTAAAAGTGGCTGCAATTCAGAAGCGTTTCACTTCCCTATTAAGGCAGGAGAAATTAACAAAAATCACAAGACCAACTGAATGCAGTCCACAGTATTTTAACAAAGCCATAACCTAAGTTAGCAGACGTTTTAACTGCTTCAAATCACTGTCTAGTTGTCAGCACCAAGGAAAACTCATAGATGCCACTTCTACACAAAGCTCACCTTCTAATCCTCGCTGCACAGGAGTACCACTGACACACCAGCGATTGACTCCACTTAAACGGAGCGCCATTTCAGCAGCCTAGCAAAAGAAAATAGAACCAATGGTAGGAGAGAGAAAACAGTGGAACGAAGTCTAAAAATATGATCATTTTTAAAAAGTCTAATATCGTTCCAGTAAAAAAAACCTAACAATATGTGTATAAAGTTATTGAGCTTTCTTAAAAGCAGTCGAAAGCTGCTAAAAACCATATCCACCTTCAAATAGATCTGCAAAAAAGTGTTTACAAAAGGCAAATAGTTAGCAAAAGAAAACGTTAAAAGAAAAAAAAAAACCCACACAACCATTATATAAGTAACTTTTTTGACTTCCTGTTTTGGGCAAAAAGACTGGACAACCACTAATTAAAATAATCTCTCTCTGCAGACTGCTGACTTCGAGCTTCCAGAGACACTGCTATTTTAGCTTCTAGACCCAAAGGACATACGTATGCCTCCGAACCATGTCACTGAACAGGCTAATGTCTTGTTTGAAACTATCAGCACCACATACAACACGATGACCTAGTTCCTTGAACTGTCAGTATACATTATGTTAAGTATTTTTTGAGTTGGATATACTTCAGCCTGCCAACATTCCAACAGCAGAAACATTTACTATTAAATATCTCCAAGGGTAAATAAACTATTAGTCACTTCTAAACAACAAGCTACAAGGACAAATCGCCTGAGTACACTCAATATTAAGGGGGGGAGTGGAAGAAGTCAGCTGCTCTATCTTTTTTATTATTTACAATAAGCTTGTCAAAATCTTTTCAAGCTAAATAAATGCATGACTGGGAACAGCATACCTTTGCAGTAGTGCATTCAACCATCTGTGCTTCATCAAGGCAGATCCTCCACCACTCCACTGCTACTAAGGGGCTTGGGATGGCCATGTATCGTTTCTGATTCCTGAAACGGCGCCCATCTTCACTGTTACTGTGGGGTATGTCTACATAGTTCAGTTCAGTGCGGAGGACATCATATGTGGTGATGACTACCTCCTGCTCGGCCAACATGTGTGGCTGCAGAAAGCCATGCTTCTTCACCCCTTGATATACCTACATAGATTTATACCCAATAACGCAACAGCAAAGAACGAATGTAAGAAACACTAATACGATTTGCAAAAATTTCAAGACAGCTCAATACGGCACGTGCTTTCAAAAGCGCTCCTAATACAATATGAAAGCATTCATAAAACCTGTATTTATACAGTAATATAGTGGGAAATCCAAATAAGTAATGCAGTTAATAAATGCAATAGATATTGATGTAAAATTCATATATGTATTTATTTAAACCTACACAAAATGTCCAATACTGATTTTTTTCCCTCCTCTGAAAAGAGGACTTCAGTATTTGCTACAACAGCTATTGGCTACAGTAGGTGTATGCAAGATTAAGTATCACGTAAAGTTGTAAGGAGCAACATTATGGCAGTCAGTGTTACATGTCCTTCACTCTCTTTTATTGCACGTGTTACCTTCCTTTTTTGACTCCTAAGAATTTCATTAAAAATTAGGCAAGGACAGGAGTATGTAGCAAAATATTTAACAACTAAAACATTAATCAGATTATCATTTTTATCCGCAGCCTCATCAGAAGCGATCCACGTACACCAACGGAAAACATACACCTTTCATAATATATATTGCAATATATCTGATATTTATTGCAATATCAGTTCTCATCTACCTCCTCATTTTAAGCCTAATGGAAACATACAGCGATTTATTATTAAAAAATTTACAAGGTAAGCTAAACATTTTACTGCATTTCCTCACGTTCGCATTCGGTACCTAAATAAAATAGAGTAAACATAACTTATGAGTTTCAAGTAAAACTCGTTAAAAGTTCAAACAACATGTGATGCAGGCACAATTTAACCAATAAAATACGTTGAAAAGGGAGCATGTTGCCACCTCTAGGGTTTTTTGTTACTCAGAGCAATTGCTACCAGAGTGATATACCAACTGTATCTTTTTTCTCTTCTTATACAAACTTATCTTCCTTGCCTCTAGAATTTACCTCTGGAACCAGCTTCAAAGTTACAGGCATCCTATTGCTTACTCCAAAAATTTTATCACTGGCTACTTCTTAGCATTCATCTAGATCGGTATATTAATACTAATATTAAAATGGGTAAGATTTGTTTCTTAACAGATTGAGATATTCATGTATCTGTGCAAAGAAATCCATATTCCAGTCTCATCTTCAAATATCTGGTATCTTTTTTCTATTCCTCTCTGACTCTGTGATTTTCTAGTCTATTACACGAACACTCTAGATTTTTGTAGATAAGAACAGACCATCTTGGTTG
Organism: Struthio camelus; assembly: GCF_040807025.1. NCBI lineage: Eukaryota > Metazoa > Chordata > Aves > Struthioniformes > Struthionidae > Struthio > Struthio camelus. Next base: position 83,875,776 of record NC_090944.1, on the reverse strand, counting down.
CAAACACTTGTTTTTATCATTTAAGAAAAATCACACCATCTTACTTCTGAATCACTCAAAGCGTCACAAACTTTCGTGTTCTCTTAAGTTAAGCAAAACATAGTCTAAAATATCTGAATTATGGTGACTAGAATTGATTGATTCTTCCCTCCCGCCCCGCCCCACCCTTTACCCCTTCATCAATATAATTTTGCTGTTAGCTTCACTGTTACCGGTACCTTTTCTCCACTAATCTCCTTGTTCTACATTTCTGACTACAGCAATATAATGCTTTTGTCAACTGAAAGAAACATTTACAGAAAATTCCTGTTCAGCCCTAGAATGTGTGACAATAGAGCACACACAACCAGATTAATGCACAAGAGCTGGGAGGGCAGAGAGAGAGGGAAAGTATGCTCACTGAAGCAACTGAAAAAAGAGCTGTCAAAGTCTAATGATCTCTTTCAAGCATTTGTGAACAGATTTTCTGGAGCTTTATAACTTGGCCAAGTTTTGGTGGTTATCACAGCAGCACGAAAAGACAACCTGCTACAAAGCAAGCCCTACTGATAAATTTTAATTCCTTGTTCTAAAACACAAAAGCATTAGAATTTCTCATGCGTTATAAGCAGTTGAAAATAAAAAAAGACGCTCCCATGCAAAACCTGTTAACGTGGGAAACTGATTCTCTGAAACGTCTGAACTATTTTCATTTCAACTTTACAGAAAAGAGAATTTTCATTTGAAACAGCATTGAAAGACAGTCTGGGTGGCTTACAGTTGGCAGTTAAAAGAAAATGAAAACCGTGTCTTAGACTGGAAAGCGTCACACAACCTAACGTACTGACATCAGTATTTAAGCTATTTTACTGTTATCATGTAAATGTATTTCTGACAATTTTCACCAAAGCTGGTATAAAACTTGAATGAGGTCCTACGAAAACAAGTTTCCGTAGTTTTACGAAAAAGTGCAAGTTTTACTCGTTTCTTAGGTGTTCCACTGAAGCTAGTGAGATTACTAACACAAATGCCTAACTGAGAGCCTGGGATTCATTTACACATTGTACTTCCACGCAAGATAGCAGAAGGTACCAGATATAGCCCTGGATGCAAAGATTCCCCTCTTTGTCCACGTACTACTACTACCCGCTTCTGCTATTTTACTCAAAACATATACAACCTACACTTTAAGAATCTCAGAGCACTTTACTATTACTAAGATTCTTCCTTAACAAAACTAAAAGGGACAAGACTTGAGTACATTATTAATAAAAGACAATGGCTACCCTTGATTACTTTGGGGATATTAGAATTTTGAAGTATTTACTGTATTTATAATTAAGTTTAATTTAGTGACAAAGTGTTCAGAATCAAGGACGAGGACAATACGAGGTCTCCGGATAAGCAACATCCTGTTGCTTATCATACATAAATATGGCTGACGTTACAGAGACAACGTTCAAGTTTTCATGGTGTTATTTTAAGTCAACAGCAAGGCCTAAGACTTCTTTTGTAAAACCTGAGAACAAGAAATTCAGAAGTACATTCTTAATCTACTTAAACATTTATTTTATCTAGAAAGAAATGAAAAGCAATTGTGAGAGAGCTGCACAAACACAAACGAGCAGAGAGACTTGATGCCGCTGAAGTATCTACAGTTAGGCTTTTCTAAGCTTCTCGATAATCTTTTGGAGGAAAGACGCACAGCTTTACCTCTCAGAAATCATGCTTTGCTGCTACTGCTCCAAATATGTTCCCATTTGATAAAGATATCTAGTCCCCTGTATTGTCTCTTGATAAGCCCATAAAAGCCCATAAAACAAAACAAAACCCCCACGAAGAATTAAACCCAGATAGTCTTTCTAGGAAACAAACACACGGCTCCAAAGCATAGGTGCTGGTCTACTAGTCAGAAATGTGGAATTCTGCAACAGTGGACAAAAAAGCCTCAGAACTTTATGTGATACAGAAACAGTCGGATAGGAAGTTCTGAACCTTAACAGAATAATTAAGTAGAATATGAAGCAATATAATCATACCAGAACTCGAAGAGAAGATGATCTCACATGCCTGTTGATCTCATCTACCCACTGATGACAAATAGAACTTGGAGAAATTATCAGAGTTGCTCCTGTAGAAACGGGTTTCATTGCCACAAGGCAATGGGGACAGTAAAATGGCTTGACCTTCAAATTTTCCTCTTTGTAGTTTACACATTCGGCATGCTGCCATAAATAACACTTCAAGCATTGCACACGGGCTTTATAGTCAACCAATCCAAGCTCACCACAGATGCATTCAAAACGATATTCAGAGGTGTTAAATGGAAATACAGAACTGGTATGTTGTACGCTACTGCCAGGATGTTCCTGGGAATTTGAGGACTGGTCCTTTTCGGCGTCCTGTTGGACAGCAGCCGTACTTTTGGAAATATCAAAATCTGGATGACAGCTAGTATCACTGGAAACAAGGAGGCTACCATGCAAATCAGGAGACTTTGTGCCCACAGCTTCTTGCTGAACACTCTTCTCTTTCACAAACTTTTCGTGACCCGCTTCTGATTTCCTGCTACTTTTGCTAGTTGTACAATAATCATGTTCTTCTGTGGTGATATCCACCTGTAAAGGGGTCTTAAGGACATTTTCAGAAGCAGCACCACTCTTTCTTGATTCTTTGGTTTGAGTTTTAGCATCAGTCAAGTACTTCTGAATCCTTCCTGAAGTCTTTGCTACCTACAAAACAAATTTAACCATGATAGTCAGACTTTTCCCCTCATCTTTTTTGGAAAAAAAGTATAAGCACCTCAAGACATAGATATTAACATTTTATACAACTTTTGGTTCAGCAATTTAGTTAATATTTACTAGTGTTTAAAAGATGACTTCACTGTAAGCTCAGAACATCTGCCAGCCCCTGCAGCAGTATTTTAAAAGATTTATGATAGACACAGTTAAAGTTTTAGCCCCATATTTGACCTACTTTAGTCACCTTTTTCTTTGTGAATTTTAAAGTAAACGGTGAAGTTTTGTTTGCTGTAAGCCAGTATCACTAAACCAGCATGCACAGACAACACAGCTGGCAGTAGCAGGCAATTGGCTGCATTGGCTTTTGCGATGTACTTACAATTAGCTATTGAAGCAAATTTTACCTGATCTTTGGCTCTTTCTCGCCTCTTCTGTTCCTTGTAATTCTTCCCCAGCTTGAAAGAGCCAGCCAGACCATGGCCTTTGACTTGTTCTACTACTTGTTCTGCAATTAGTTTTTCCAGAGTTCTTTTGAGAAGCCGTCTATTTCTCTGTACGTCATACCTATATATAGCGCTGATATACTTAAATATCGCAATAATAGACGCTCCTTTCTTCACATTCATTTCCTTCACAGCTGCTAATATCATCACTCGTAAGCCTATACGTAGAACAACATCAACAAGATTCACAGCTCAGATCTAATTAAAGTTACTTCGTAGAAAGCATATTAAAGGATCTCTAAACACAAGAGCTGCCTGTCTTCGTCAAAAAAACTGCAAAAAAATACAGTTAGCAGTTTTGACAATACTTTACTTCAGCTAGTCCTACAAATCACTACAATATGAACTTCATTGAACTATGTTTCGATGAAGAGTAACAACAGAAATAAGTTGCTCTTAATTCTCCTGCTGAACTTTACACAAACACAATATATTTCAGCTTGACAAAATCTCTCTTACGATTACTTTCAATTGCAGAGATCGCTGTAGCGCGAGTACTGGGTTGGTGACTTTACTTTTAAGATTGATCATCTATTCCCAGCATGAGGTCCTACACTCTTGCACTTATCTCTGATGCATGACCATCATGGTGGTCAGCAAAAGAATCACTCCATTCTGTGGAAGTGAGGCACAGCCTCAAACTCAGTCGGTGGTCAATACAAGCCTTAGATAAGTACGGTTTGTTGGATCTCTGCAGAAAGCAAAATATATTTTAAAAGTCTCCAAAAATACTTACTGGGATACTGTATTTTTTCCTTCAATTTAAGCTCCAATTTCTTAGTTTTTTTCTTTTTATTTCCTTCTAAAGGCTGAGGTGGAACAAAGAAGTTCACAAGTTTACCCTAGTGCAGATGACATTAAATAGTGTTAGAAGTTCACATCTCTTCACTGTAATTCTGAAGTTCTTTATTAATCTTTTCACATTTGAAAATAAGCATGAACTGCTACAGAAGCGTGCACTCTTATTAGGCATTGATCTCATTAATTATTTAAAAAAAAAAAAAAAACAGCACTCTACATTCTCTAAAAGCCAGTTACCCATTAACTGACTTAACTGAGCTTTGTAGGATATGTTACCGAGATATCATTCTGTACCCAAAAGAATGAGCTATCTATACAGTTCAGTTTCTTGACCAGCGGTGTTAAGCACGCCATTTTGACAACAGAAAGGGAAGAACAGCCTGACAGCCTGCTTGGGTCTTCCACTACTTCAGAATTCAGCTACAGAAATCCATAGTTTTAAGTGATGAAGGTTACTGTTGGGCGGTGGGGGGCACTAGAAAGACAACAAGAGGTAAACAACATATGTTGAAAAGCTCCAATGAGTTGTATAATAAACAAGTTTTTCTTTTTAAGGGACTTCCCAAAAAACATTTACTCTCTTATTAGTATTTCAGAAGCAGTGACCTAATTTAGAGAGATGTATGCTTAAGACCCTGGATATAAAATTAAAAAATCCAAGAGCTGAAATAAATCACCCAGTGCCAATATTTCTATCATTAACTGCTTTATAGAAGTATTTACTGACACGTCACTCTGCCTTATTCAACTGGTTGACTGGCAAATGTCTTAAATAGTAACCCTGCACTGAAATTACAGACAACGTCTGAACCCTACATGAGTTGAAATACCTGAAGTAACTATGATAACACAGGTCTTACGCAAGTCAAGAGTCACCCAGAAAGTCTGATTTGGAATAAATCACTCTTTTTTCAGCACATAGTACAAATACAAGGTATTTATATTTGAAGATGAAGAACACACATGAAAAGCGGCCTTCTGGATCAGTAGAATGGTGCCCTTCAATCACAAGCAATGTCATATTGTCCTGGTCATAAACATACTAAAATATTAGCTGTCTGTCCCACCTACTCCTGCCATGAAACAGTTTCATAAGTCCAAATGTCCAAAAGATGTGGAACTCTTGGTTCCTAGTTTCTGTTGTCAGTTAACATCCAGATGCTTTAGTGCTAACGCTCCCGTTTTGTTTACATGCTGATCGCACTCCTCAGTGTTGACCCACTGAGGCATTTAAGAATCTTATTCTCTTTGAGAATTGGGTCTTTTTAGCTGATAAAATTATGAGCAAATAGGGTATCGTTATGAACAGATGTACAATTGAACAGACTGCCAAGAATTCAAAAGAGTGGATCCCATAAAAGTTATGAGAATCTAGTTAAAGGTAGAGAGATTCCCTCACTCTAAAGAAATCACAGTATTTTAGTCTTAGCGAAACGTGAATGCGCTGAGTTTTCATAGGATGCGTGAGGAGGAAAGCGAAGAGAGCAGGATGGAAAACTGTTGTTAGATACATGCTAAATGAGCTGATAAACAAACCCATTTATTACATGAAATAAATGGTGAGTAGCCACTCTATTCAGAGTAATCTTTCCTATTTTAGTATAGAAGGTTTTTCTAATGGATGTTGGATACTCCCCAATAACATGAGGTGAAGGGGGAGAACAATTTCCAAGACAATAGACTAAATCATAATTTATACAAACTTGGTGTGTGTAAACTACCAACAGCCCATTGTCCTACTGAGCCTACTGAGTGTAGCTGCCTCCCAGCCCCATACATCAGGGGTAAACAATAGTTGCTACTCATGCATATCATTCCACTATTTATGCAACAAAATATCACATACTGGAAGCCAGGAACTTTCGTTGTAATTTAATCCAGCTTTAATTCTGGACTTCTATAAAAGTTTCTTCATGCTAAATCTTACCCTAATTTTCTCACCTCAGGCCATGTCAGAACATCCTGTTCAATGTCTTGTCGAGTGTGTGTCAGAATAAGAGCCAACACCTCTACTGTTTTCCCAAGACCCATCTCATCTGCCAAAATACCTCCAGGCCACTGCGGTCCAGCAATTGGGTATTCACGCATAATACTAGAATTCAAGTACAATTGCAAACCACAGTCAGTGACTACAGAATGGTGTGACAGAATAGCACGTGTTCAGGTACACATATAGTTTCAGCAAGGCAAAGCTTGTAGGACGATGCAGTGTCTTTGACATCAGCTGAGCCTGACAAAACCTAGCAAGCTTTTTGGGTGTGCAATCCTGATCTGAAGAAGAATGCGTATGCCAGCAAGTTTCTGGGTTTCTTCCCCTTTTAATAAGCCTTTGCTTGCTATCATAGCTACAATATTAGTCTCTGAAAGACAAATATGTATTTATATTCCCATGTTAAAGATTTGAAAACTATATATTTGTTAAAAATAGGGAAAAAATTAAAGAGTCAATCAGCAATCAAAAGATTCTATTCTAACTAAATTCAGGCGATAACTGAAGCAAAAGTTATGCAACTACCCAGTGTTCATAAAAAAAAATGCCTCCTTCCTTTAGCTTTTAAAAACTTTGGAACAAAAGGTTGAAGCTGCCAATGACCCAATTTAAGAATGTTAATCTTAAAAAAAAAAAAATTGCATTGTATTCATAAAAAAGCTTTAAGAATTATACTTATGCCTTTAACTTAAGATTTAAGTATTTACCCCTACATTACATACTCCAGTTTTTCTTTCTGTCAAGTCAATTATATCACTTTTTGAATTCTTTAGTTGCTAACTGAAAAGCTACAACTAGAGATTTTATATTCTCCAGGTGGAAGCTGCTAATAAGGTTTCACAAAGTACAAAACTTTGAGGTGTTCTCAGGAAGAGATAATCACAGAAACATACCAGCCAGTAAACGGATTATAGTAGATTTTTGCTCCATCTGCAGTGATGACCTCCCGCCATAAGAAGTGCAGTGCGTTTTCTATGGAGAAAGAGGTCATATTATTATTATGAGGTCTCTCTATAAACAGCACAATACTTAGAATTGCTCAACCTTACTGTGACATTTAGAGAGGAAAAAAAAATAAAACAACAAACACACAAGAAAACCCAGACTTCTACCTCCGCAGTGCTTCATGACCGCACATTTAATTTATCATTTACTTACTGAACAACAACTTTTACAAAACGAGTAATGAAACGATTAACAAAGCTTCTAAATAAACAGCAAGAAAGAGTTACTGCTGACAATGACATTTTCTTTTCAATTCTGAGTAATATTTTAGTTAGGATGTAAGTTTTCCAGAATCATATACTTGCCACTGCTAGGAGCACTTATGAAGTTCTCCCGGTGAAGCATCCAATTCACAGCCTCACTTTGGTACGGCCTCAAAATAGGAATTAATGCAGGATGCTGCACATCCTCTCTGAGTAAATGGATGTCCTGCTGATGTGTGTGCCTTACAAAGTCATAAAGCTCTTCAATATTTTGTCGCTCTAATTCCATGTCAGCTTCTTCCTCGTCTTCATCCAGCACATCTGCATACACCAAGGTATTCAAGATACGTAATCTTAACCACTGCACCCGACATGGCTAGCAGCAGCAGTAGGCAACGAGTACTATTTTCTTAAATGTTTACATTAACATGATACGGACATCGGAGAGATGCACACAATCACCAAAGCTCTTCCTTTACAATTTAGGGATAGAATGAAAAGATCTTATTTATTCAATAGAGATCTCCTGCTAAACATTTCTAGACAATACAGTATCATAAATAACGTTCATTCTAGATTTAAACGTTAACATGGGTTCATCTTCTTAGAGAAGAGAAAAAGCACAGTGGGTCGTCAAGTACATGTACATTTTTCACATAATAAAGCCTTTTTGGATAAAAGATATGTTAAAAAGGGAGAGATTCTTTTTGGTGAGCTTTCATGCTAGTTTTAAATTACCTATCTGAATGATAAAATTGCAGCAATAAGATAACACTGAATTCTCATCACTTGCATCAAAGCAAAATTGCAGACAAGACATACTATAAATTATAATCCCATCTCAACAGAAGTATGTAAGCTCTTAGAAACTCAGGGCAAAAGGCCTATGTACCTAGGAATAGTTACACAACATTACAGCAGAGACTATTAACCCTAGCTAGTAGTGTAGAAAGAATTACCTTATAGCATTTTGCCCAAAAAAATACAATTTAGAAGCAATTCTAAATTGCTGGCATATTCAGCACACGGCAACTTTGAGGTATACTTAAAAGAAAAAGATCATAGTAAAAGTGTGATGCCTCTCACTAAAAAAGAAATATACCTGGCACAAACACCAGAGAAGTTAATTTTAAATCAAGAATTTTGGACTGCTATTGGGAGTCTTTTACAGAAGAGGCATACTTTTAGTTCAAATGAATGGTAAATAGTTTCCAAAAGAAACAGCAAGATACAATGTGCCTATATGACAGGCATCAAGGTCCTCCCTAATACTTTTAAGTCAATGGACCAATTTTAAAACATTTCACAGGGGGACAAAGAATTCTGAAAGCCATTAAGTTCTTATAAATTTAAGAGAATAGGTAACTAGATATCTAACACCTGTAATGCAAATAAGGTAACCAGAGTGCACATTGTTTTATTTATTCCCAACTAAGGTAAAATGACCAACTAGAGCGTGCAGCTTTAGGTCCCACAGAACCCTTTCAAAGGGATCCACTCACACAGATTCTTCACTTCAGAGAAACTACAGAGAAATTACAGTGTTTGTAGAGTACAAATCCGATCAATTAAGTTGACTAGTAATGACATCTGTGGTTACACTTGGTGAAATAACAGAGCATAATAAATTGACTTTTATATAAATTAAGCCTATTTGGAATATAACGGGGGATCAAAGACAAAAAATATCCTTTAATGTTTTTTTATACAATTGGATACATTTTGTCCACACCTTTCTTGCTTTATTGATACCCTCATTTCAAACATTTGTTTCTGATTAAATAGTTCTATGTACCATAGAGAATTTTAAAGGGATGCTAAGGAGGTTAACCTCTCCCCCATTTGCTTATTAACAGTGAACACTCAATTATGTTTTCAACAATTGCAAAATTCAATTACAAAGCTTTCATCTCTGTATTTTTTACCTTTCAGAAATAGATGGCATTATACCATCTAAAATTCAATTGCTCTCATGTTATGTTTCAGAAGTAAGTATTCTAATTACTTCTTTTAATGACTGAATGAAACCTGCTATTGCATCTGTAGTACGACCTTTCAGTTTCATTTGTAGGGCAGTCTGCAGGTTGTTTTAGCATTGAACATACTTTTAGGTTGCATACAAAAACACTTACATCAATAAAAATTTAATCTTTTGCCCCTTTATTCTAGATTAATGGAAAATCTGTTGGTTTACATTTGAAATTAAAAAATGCAATACAAAGATTAAAAACCTCTTCTTAAGAAGAATTTCTTCTTCTTCTAAAATTTTTCAGATTAAGAAAATGGCTAGCTGGATTTATAGACAATTTAGGCCTGTATGTTCAGTGAAGCAACAAGAAGCAGCATGAAATACCATACAGCAGGTACAGGATACAAGCAATTATAAAAACAGGTACTTGCTGTAACAAAAGAAATGGCTATAACTAGATTTCTCAAAAAAGCGGTTAACTCTACAACTAATGCTCAAAAATACATGAAGATTCTTATATACTGTCTAATTAAATCTTTTACAGATTTTAAGAAGTATTGCTCATTAATGCATCTAGCCTGTGCTTGCTGTAATGCGAGAAAGTATCCCTATGCCAGAGAGACTCAAAAATCAGCAAAGACATCAATGACATGAATACACTGAAGAACACAGATATATATACATACATATACATACATAAATATATATGAAATGTGAGGAGAAAGAGAGTGATCCTCATTTGTGTAATCCTTAAGACTTTGATCATGAATGGGAAGGAGAAACCCTTATTTTTGAAACTTGTGTGTAATACAGAATTCATTTTATATGGCTATCTACAAACCAAAGTTTTACAATAGTATTTACATGCAGTTTTACAAAAAATTTGAATTAATTCTGTTTAAAAATAGATCAAATCTAGACAGGCTGAACTTCTAGAATTAGAAATTATGCTTCTTAAGATGAATGAATTCATTGTTAAAGAAACAAGACTATAGCGATCTTAATCATTTCACCTTACATCAGAACATACATGCTGAAAAACCATTAAAAATTTACCTGGTTTCACAATGTATAAACACCCATCCTTCCCTCCCAAACCTTTGCCATTTCTGTGATATGCTTTATTCCTGAATACGGAGCTTAGATTAACACATACTGTGGATTTATATAGTACCTTAACGTTCCTGTTTTGCTCTATCGCAATTTCCGGATAATTCTTTACCTTTGATTTGGATGAACGACACTAAGCACTAAGCTGACGCTTTTACTGAACTCTAACAACTCTAAATGTAATGGTTAGCAAAGAGCCCATCATTTTTTTCTAACGTGAAATCAGGATTTCTTTCTCTTTCTGCACTTTATTTCTCTGTATTGAATATATACTGAACCTTCATTTTACTGCCTAGTCATTCAGCAAGGTCTGTCTGCAAGCTTTCAGTTGTCCTTCATCTTTATTATGCTGAATAATACAGTGACGTTTGCTGATGATACCACTTCACTATTCACTCTGTTTCCCATGGCATGTGCCTTTGTAGGGCTTCACTGGTGATCTCCATTCACGTGAGCAACTACCTGCTCTCCATACTCTCTATTTTACTTAGCCATTTACCTAGACTAGTACGTTCTCCTGTTTGGCAACAGAGCTGCTTTACGAAGAGGAGCTGATGGACCTTGTTGAATGACTTCTGAAAAGGTGGAGGGGCCTATCAACTCAATGACCCAGGCCCACATTCTTGCTCCAGCAAACCTGTGGGGCACATCTTCCTTTTCAAAAGCTGTGTTGGCTCTTCACCAGTAAGTTAAACTTAACCATGTAGTCCATAAATTCTATTCTTCAGTGCACTCAGGACAGATGCCCTAAGTTCCAGTAAAAAAAAATTTTGTATCTCAAATGTTTACAGACAAAATGAACAGTAATACAATCACTTTCCTAAACTCTTCCACAGTGAAAACAATATGCGAAAAAGAAAATTGTATTTCCTGCTATAATATTTCTCCATTTCAGCACTCTTCTATGTATCTAGTCATCTGTCAAGTCTGTGGATTCTCTGCGAGATATGCTGCTTCTGATGCATTTACGGTAACGTATTTTTTGAAAACTTTATTATTTATTTTTATATCTTAAACTATTTGTTCTTCAGACTTCTTTTGAACTTGCTTTATTGTGCTTTTACACTGCCAAGTTTTATGTTGCTTTCTATTATTTCAGTCAGACTACTCCAGCTTTTTGAAGGATATGTACAATAGGTTCCTTTCCTAGATATTTAATTATACTGGCCTTCCAGCGGTATTTCTCAAGTCTTTTCTGATAGTTGCACATGTTTGCTCTGAACATTTGCAACAGCTTTACTGTTAGCTGCTCCTCTTTGCTTCTTTTTAGCAGGTTTCCTCATTTTTTTACAATTCTGCTTTTTGAAATTAAGTACGATTACAGGGTGTGTACATTGGGGGGCGAGAGGTTAGGCTTCTGTTTCCCCATGCAAAAACGCTGAAACTCAGTATGTTATGGTCATTGCTATTGAGCAATTCTGCAAATAAGATTTCAGATCAATTCTACGCTCCAGACCAAAATCAAGGCTTTTTTTTTGGTGGTGGGGGGGCAAGTTCTCTAACCCTTCACACAGTGAAGTAGACATTGATCATGCCTAAAAATGGAGTTTGCATCACTGCTACATATAATTTGCCAAACATGAACTACAATTCCAAAATGAAGATACGGTACGTATTCGTAAGTGTGCCACGATATAATTTTAGAACTGTTATAAAAGCATTTTTTGTAGTAATTTTCCTTGCAACTTTTTTACAATATATCCTGTACAGAAATTACAGTTGCCACAATTATGTGTAAGGCACCAGACCAGGAAGAAGAGCTTCCCGAGTTTAACTCCTGGTTTGTATAAACAGTTCCCGTGCAACTTGGATAAGTTACTGTTCAAACAATTCATTTAAATTAATGAAAAATTCCATTTGCTCCAAGAAAGACAAGGACTGAGACTTCCATGTGCCTCAACGCCTTACCTGTTGAGAAGGAATACTATCACACTTAATTTGGCCATAACTTAATTAGCATCTAATTAATGCTCAGATATTAATATGGACAGAATTACCTAAAAATATTACTTAAAAATACAGTTCTTCTAAATGGCAGGAACATCTTGCCTTTTTTCCTTATATTTAAAACTACTCGGAGAGAAAATAAAGCAAAACAAAATCAAGAGACAGTCTGATAACAGAAGTTATTCATCAACATTCAACTGAATCCCATTACCTGGAATTATAAAACTATAGAACTTTTCCATGAGTTTTTGAATCAGCTGATTAGCTTTTTTGGGTCTTCCACCTCCATCACTGAGAAACTCTGGCTTGCTTAACCCAGCTTCCAGCAGGTAAATTCCAACCTGTGAAATGTTTGTGGAGTTAATTATTTAATTAATTCAAGTGCTGAGAATACTAAAAACAGAAAAGTATGAAAGCCAATAGTGTTTTTATATCAAAAAACCCCACAATTACCAGGTTTTGAAAATTAGCAGATACAGTTACACCAAATCTACTAAAATCACTGTACAGAACACCCAATACGGTGTAGGTTAAAGCTTCTTTGATTCCTTCTAGTAATGCATCAGCAACAGCACAACAGTAAAAAGTCTTTGTTTAGGAAAAAAATACATACTGAAAGCATTTGCACAGTTATGCAGAAAAATATTTTTCATCACTTCATAAAAATGCATGGCAGCTGCCAGTCTTTTCTGTTCACAGAAGTTATTTTATAATTCATATAAAGAAGGTGAATTTTTTAAATACATAACAATGAAAATTAAAACATACAAGCCAATACCTTTACAGTTTGAGCCTCTCTTTGTCTTTGATAAAGTCCAACTATCTTTTTCTTCTGCAGCCATCTCAAGCCTTCCAATATTTCACCACCTAAAGAGGGTTCCACCAAAATACTTTGTTCATAACCACTCAAGCATTCTTTTGTTTCGTTACTGTTCTCTTCTTCACTTCTTGCATGGACACAGATCTGCAGCTGATCAGAGTCTCCTCTCATCAAAGTAAAAGTCCTTTCATGGAATTCCTCAGTTAGACTTTGCTCAGGAGGAAGATGAAGAGCAAGTTCTCCCAGCAAAACTTTCCAGGAAGCATCCTCACGGTATGGCAAGATCATAATATTTAGCTGTACTGATACAGGAGTCAATACGGAGCACGAGTCTTCCTCGTCATTAGCTGTCAAAAATGTAACGGATTTTGAACTACTGTGCTCTTTTTGAACAAGGTCTTCATCAACACTGTCATCGTTTATAACAATGAAGGACGTGGAGGAAGTGCTTGGACCTGGAAGGTGGTCCTCATCAGTCATATCATCATCTAATGTTATCACCTCATTTCTCCGGTCTTCATGCATATTCCAGCAGAGCTGTTTCTTCTTCTCCTCATCTACTTTTGCCGGGGGTGCGCGTTTCCGACGACTACTCATTTTGTCCTTTCTCAACAGTGTTTCCAATCTCTGAGAGATCAACTCATACTAGTCAATGATAAATATTACAAAAATACCCACATTCAAATTTTACTGTGCAGTCACTGTGAAACTTGTAAAAGTTTTGGACATAGCCATCTATGCTAAAGAAATCTAAATGCTCAGTAGCCACTTAGTTTTACACAGTAATTTATGTGCCAATGCCAAAACATTAAATAAAGCTAGACACGGAGCATTTCTCTCATACTATATCTTACCGTTTTGTCCGATGGCTATAGACTGAGATCAACAAGAATGCTGCATTTCATAGGTGCTACTCAGAACAGATCTCCTGTTTCTGAGCAGTTCACAGGTGAGTGCCTTAAGCATTGGTCTCCAATGCCAGCCTGACCCTACAAACACTTGAGTATTTATACAAGTGAAACAACTCCAGTAGAGAGATTAATAGACAAAATGCACCTGGGTACTAACAGGTACACTCACAAATGAAGTCAGGTCAGGTCCACACTGTGGATGCAGAGTTTTTTTTACCTTATTTGTAGGTTTCTTTTATATTTTTTCTTAAGCTGTATTCATAGATAAACCCAATTATAATTCATCTAATACATTAAAAAAACGCAATTTTGGAAAATTTCACTAGAGCTGTAAAAGAAACTTTTCCAGAAAGAAAAGGAGAATTTTTTTTCCCAAAAATCTTTACTACGTTACATCTATCTAAAGTTAATAAAAACCATGTAACGTATGTTTGGAAGCCAGCATTCTTAGTGACAGCTGACATTTACCAGTCTCATAATTTTTCACCAAAAAAAAAGAGACTTTATAAACTCTATAAAAAGTTAAAAAAAACCATGTAGTTACAGTGGAGGATAACCTTACCAATTACTTCAAGAATTCACAAATCTTGCTATGTTTGAATTTCAAATATAACAGAATTAAGGAAAAGAAAACACCTCTGTTTCTCAAAACACCACTCGTGCATACTTAGCTGTTGCTAGTAAACACAGCAAATCCCAACAGCGAGCATAGATACTGTAAAATTGCACTTAAACCAAATAAAAAAAAATATATTCTTTCTACTAACCAGATCTGCACGTGCAGAGAATATAACTTTAAGGTATAAACTAGACAGACCCACTCTATTCAAGCAGATTCAAAACGCCACGGCCACGATCGTGTCCACCAGGTAAAGCAACAACCCTGCCAGCAGCAGCACGTGACAGCGCCTGTGCCGGCCTGGAGACTAGCACAGCGCACTCGGATGCTATCCTTACCTTCCGGGCCCGCGTAGCGGAGGCTCCTCAGCGGAGGAAAGCCGGCACACAGCGGGCAGGCCGGCGCTCCGCCCGCCGCTGCGCTCCCAGGGCTCGGCCAGGGCGCGCTCTCCCCAAGGCGAAAAGTTACGTGAAACTTGCAAAGGGCACCCGAAGTTTACTTCTCAGGAATCGATATTTTCTCTCCCGAGGTCTCCATCGCACCGAGCTACAAGGGAGATCAGACACACCGCGCTTTGCCCGCCCGCCGCCGCAACCGCTGGCCAGCGCTCACCCCCCCCCCCCACCCAAAGTTACCGCACACCCCGCGAGGCGTGCGGAGAGGCAAGAGATGAGAGCACGCCGGGAGCCAGGCCAAGCCGCCTGCCGCCCGCCCAGGCCGCCCGCTCGGCGGAGCGCGCCCGCCGCCCGAGCCCGGCACGGCCGCAGGACCACCCGCGGCCGGCCGGGGAAGGCCGCCCCGCCGCGCGCTGCAGCCAGCGGGTCAGGGGCCGAGCACTGCGAGGCGGCGCAGGGGCTGGCTGCCCATCGCCCTCCCGAGCTGGCCCGCCCCGCCGCGGCTCCTCCGAGCCCTGGAGGGGCGCAGAGCCGCCGCCGCCGCCGCCGCCAACCCTCGCTGCCAACGGCCGCCGCCGCGGGGTCGCCCCTCCCCTCCCCCAACGTACCTGGGTGACTCGGCGGCGCGCGCCGCCCCCGCCCAGGGCCGGCCGGCCGCCACGCGACGTCGGCGGAGCAGCCCCCCCGCGCAGCGCCCGTGGGGGTGGAGGGGCAGGGGGCGCGCGACCCCGCCGCCCAGAGCAAAGTGGGAAGGGCCCTCGCGCGGGGGGCGGGGGGGGAGGAGGAGGAGGAGGTGGAGGAGGGTGGGCACGCGGCTGCGCGCGCACCCGGCCCGGCCGGCCGGCGCCCAATCGGGTCTGAGGAAGGCGACAGTTCTCCCCGCCCCTACGCCAACGCAAGGAGGAGCGTGAGGGCGTGGCGGGGGGCGCACGCGCAGGCCGGCCCGCGCCGCCGCAGCGGAGCAAAGCGGGCGGGGACAAGCGGCTGTTTGCCCTCACTAGGGCGGGGGCGGGGCTGAAGGAGGAGCGGGAGCGAGGCGGCGGCGTCGGCGGCCTGGGCGGGGTGCGCATGCGCACGGGCACACCGGCCGCTGGGGCGGCCCCCGGCCTGCGGCCCGATGGCGGGAGCGGTGCGAGGCCCCGCGAAGTCCCGCCTTTTAGCCCGGTTTTCTCCAGGAAAACATTTTGACATAAGCCTGCTGTTTCGGGAGAGGGAATGCGCTTGGTTATAGCCATGAAAAATAAGGCTAAAAAATCCTCACGTTTCTTTTCTAATGTTGTTCCTTTATTTTCCACAGATAGTCATAAGAAGAATAGTGGATAAATCCCATTTAGGGGCAAAATAATGACAGGTTTTGTCACGAGCACTCGTGCCAGAAGCATTTGCATCGTTGCTTTAAAAGCTCTTTCATATTTGAAAACCATCAAGAGCAGAGGAGGTACTGTATTATTTCAATAGCCAATCACAGACTGAAAAGAATGAGCTGGAGAAATGATTTCCTCCGAGTAGCAGTGATGATGGAAATTTTGAGCCAATCCTTGAACCGAAATATATTTTCAAATAATAAAAAAAAGGCTATTAAACATGTGATTCATCAGCAATTTGCACTGCAAAAAAAGCAAAAAAAGTCCAATGAATTGTTGACTGCAATTGTCACTTGAATAGAAACTATGAAAACATGTATATTTTCCTGTGAAATAGGCAGATCCATACTTAGGGACTTAGAGAAACAGCCCTAAATGCACAAATCTAAATACACAAAGTATATTTATAATAAGAAGGTGACTTTTCCTTCAAACAATGACTTAGAACATTTATTGGTGTTACGTGGTGGTAGTTTGATCTTTTTAATTTACAATGCTTAGTTTGCTCTGTAACCATTTGGCATTCCTATATTAAAATTCACTTAAAAACTGTCACTCAGTCCTGTTGCAAAACTGTAAATTCCTGCAGAACAAAAAGTAAAAGGAAAGACTTTGATGTACGTTGGTAACTGGAATGACAATAAGAGGGGAGCTGAAGAGTGAACAAGTCCTATGAGGAGCAACAGCTGACCACATGTCTATACTGGGCTGAGATGGGGCCGGGGCTGGTGTTGGGAGGCCCGGGTAGGGGACAGGAGTGGGGAGGGCTGGGGGTCCCTCAGGGCCTGACAGTGTGGTCAGCATTTTCTGGTAGTACATGCACAGCCTGGAGGTAGCAAAGGAGCTAGGGCTGCTCAAACTAGGAAGAAGTCCTAGTACAGAAAGCTTAAGGTCAGGCGAGGATCATCTTGGGGACAGTTCACCACACTTACGTGCTCTATAATCTTGACCCGTTCTGGCAACAGAATGGCGTCCAGCCTCTGGTGATCATTATGTACTGGGTGTACCGAATCCTGTCAGACTGAGTCTGTGCATTACATGTGCTGCCAAGGTGATGGCTTGGAGTTGCCTCGGGAGGCTTTCTGGTTTTGTCCTGAAGAAAAGATCGTGTTAGAAGACCCTGCTCCTTTTGTTTAGGGAGGCTTTTTATTTCTCGATGTGCCTGTTGGGATTTAGCTGTTGACTTAATCAGTAAGATAGTGAGCAGTTCAAGTTACATGCTCTGTAGGAATTTGTGAAGCTACTACATTTCACTCTCGCATCGCAGCATGCAGCCACATGCGTAGGTAGGCAGCTCCCTATAAAGAGATGGCACACAGGTTCACATTGCGTGTTATAAACATCAGATGTTCGCATCCTGAACTGTCGTACTTCACTGTCAGGAGTCAGAGCAACCAGAGGACAAGAACTCCCTTAATGGTTGCTGGGATAAAAGTATGCCATCAGTCTAGGGCAGTGTAGGTTCCCCCATGTGGGACCTCAAACGTGGGGCTCCTCATGCAAGTGCTCTGCACCCACCATTGATCATCTGAAACTCTGAGAAAGAAGGAGTCCCGCCAGCATCTGCTGCTCTGGCTCCTCCACCTGATGAAGTCTGGATATACCAGTAATGGGAAATGGGAAGAAAAAGTGACGCCTGACAGGTGGAACAATCCCTCTTGCCTTCAATCTCTAACCTGAGGTATACAGACCTTACCTAGCCCATTGTGGGTGACTTGTCTTCTTATTTTGAATTTGGATGGCCCTGAAGAGGGGCCCCTGACACTAAGCTTCCACAGGTATACTAGCAACAGTAATAGCACACTGCCTGCCTGTAGCAATAGCCGTGAAGAGAGGCTGAAGAGGTATGTCAGGCCTGTGCCATTGTATAGAGTGTGTGGAGGTCATTATGGAGATGAGTGAAGCAGAGAGAGACATAAAAGGTTGCAGGATACCTCTCATGCTGAAGATCAGTCCTGCTGACGTGCAGAATGGGAATAGCTTCTTCCAAAAGGCCTTGGTTACAAGCTAGACTGTGCCACTTGGCAAGGAACTACCCCATATTCATTAGCACGCCTGATAGAAGCCATACTGATGTAGCCTAAAGGACTACCTCTAAGGATCCATTACTGCCATCAAATGTAATACTGAAGATGGTTATCAGAGAACAGCTTTATTAATGTCCAGAGATCTATGACTTTCAGTAAGAAGTGAGCAATGAGCATTGTGATGTCCGACTTCACTATAAATGTGTAAAGTCTGCTTAAACATGATGGATCTACCCTGACAACAACTAGTATTTTTATTGTTCAGAATTTTAAGTCCCCCAAAAAGCTCTTTGTGAGAGTGAATATTCTGAACTTCTGAAGGAGCACTAAACTTTTGGCGCAGGCTCTACTTCTGTATCCAGTAGCTGATGAATCATTCGGAGAATAAATTTCCCCATTCTCCTTCAAAATAAAAAACCCACTACAGATGTGTCAGCTCTAGCATTAACTACTTTACATCTCAAACCAGTGCAACAGACTTCCGCAGGAACTGAGGACCAACAAAACTTTACCCCCTTCCCTCTAAAAGCACAAGGAATATGTCTTTGACTCTGAGTACTCTGATGCAAATAAATGGCAGCACAAAAACCCAGAGAAACAACTGAAACAAAAATTACACCGCATATTCTCCTATGGGAAAAGAATGACAGAAAAAAACACATGACAGATGGTAGTCAGATCACTCATCCATTATTAGAAACTGCTCAAACAGCATACAGTATGAGAATCCATATTGAAATGGCAGGCTACAGTGCATGCTTCAGCAAGGTTTGTTCACAGGCTAAAGGCTGTGAATCTCTGAGAAGTTTTTGCCTGTTAGTTGTCTTTCGTATTTCTATATAATGCATATCTTCTATTTAATGATTTCCTACAGCTGTTCTCCAGGGTTTGGATTTGTGCTTTCTTTGGTGGCAATGGCATTTTTTTGAGACTTTCAGTACAAAGCACTGGTGAAAGTGAACTTCATTTATCTTCTCATCTGGATATCATCATAAAATGTAGCAAGCAAGAAAGGAACCTTTCTGCTTTCACAAGAAGGGAAAAATACAATGGCACCAAGAGGGTGCCTGCCTGTTCTGCGTCATGCTTTCTGTCTGAGCTTCTTTTTTGTCCCTCTCCCATTCTGTAGCAAATATCTTCCTCAGTTCTCAGGATAAATGAGCTTGATTTTGAAATAGGGGTCAAGAGCAGGTGGAAGAATGCCCATTTCTATTCAGCAGCTCATGAGTAAGAATCCTAGTGATTAATACCTAGTAATTTCCTTCCTGCTCTAAAGAGCTGGAATGCTTGAAAGAAGATAATTGCCATTTAATTTAATGAAATAGGAAGGAAAGGTGTTGTGGGAAGAGAATATAACATAAAATGAGACTGTGTGGGGTTTTTGACCGCACTTGAGGACATAGGCTCTCTTGCTTATGGATGTGGATTCCCCTTTGCTCTCAACGGCAGCTCTTAAATCCCAGGGAGCGTAAGCAAATGAAAGCAGGAGATATGCTGATTGCAAAGGGCTTCTTTTTTTCTTTTTTTAAGGGAGGATGGTGGAGAGAGAATAACGGTCGATATATGATATTTTAAAGCCCTTCTCACCAATATGTTGATTGCAAAGGTGAGTAGAAATTTTCTGAAGAAAGTCAGAACTGTGTCTCATGATCGGTTCTAGTGGCAGGAGGTGTTAGTGGTTGCAACATGAGAATAAAACTGAGGGCAACTGGACTATATTCACTGCTCTACAATGATTGCACGTTACGTTGAACAGCTACCTGAGTACTTATATCCCTCAGCACACGAGGCAGAACACAAGGCAGTATGTAAAAATCTTTGCATTCCATAGGTAAATCTAATGGTAAAACCATTGTCACGAATCTGTGCCTTGGTGGAAAATTATATTGATAGGTTTAACTCTCTCCAAATTCTTTAATGTTGGTGTTGTAAAGTAATTTAGCTATGATAATGGGACTTTCAAAGTGTTCATCATATAATTGCTACCATCCACAGTGCATAATACTGCTTTAGGCGAGAGAGTAGATTTAAATATTTATCAGAGAGCTACGAAGAGCATAATATTTTTTTGTGCCAAAAGCAATCATGTAAATCAGTGGGCTAGCTCCCCAGCACGCACAGAATAATACAATATAGCCACAGGATACTAGGCCTCTTTTCTTCCCACTTTTTCTTCAGGGCTTCAGTTCTGTTTCTTCAAAATAATAAAGTTCAATGTATCACTAATGCGCTTCTACCTCTTACTGCAGCATCTCCTGGAGGATTCTATCTACACCCCACAGAATAACACTCTTCAGGCCATCTGTCTCAAATCACGTGTATACAGAATTCTTATACACCCTTGTCCATCTGCCGCTCAGCTGAGCTACGTGCTGGTTTTGTGAAAACCAGGTGATATACCTGACCTCAAGACTGACGATAGCAGCTGATCTGCCACTGGTGGGAGTTTTTTCTCACCCTCGCCTTTTTTTCCAAGAGAAGAGGACAGTTAAAAAGACATCTAAATATGGAGCAGAAAAACAAACAAAAAACAAAATAAAAAAACATAATCATGTCATTGCATCTAGGAGATCATTTACAGTTACTATCTAGGATTTGGAATCCAGTTCTTGAAGTTATTTAAATATATACCTAAATGAGGCATTTTCATTGCTTTAATATTCTTTTTCTGAACTCTTATTTTTTTACTTTAACAAAAGTTTGTGACGGTAAAGTTTGCAGTTCCTCCGAAAAAGCAACCCCTTCCGCTAGTAAAACTTAAAAAACAAAACCCTAACACTTTATTATAAAATCGTTACAAGTATTAGGAAGCTTAGACTCAAAGTATAGATGTTTATAATGTAATACACGGCACAGTATGATTTAGAGGACAGCTGAAGAAGGATATGCATGACAGAGGGGTATCTCAGACATTATCTGCCTTGTCTTTAGAGATACCCTTTCTTGGCTGTGAAAAATCCTTATTTTCACACTCTGAAAAGAGAAGGTTTAAATTCAGTACTATCCCTCTTATGTAAAGATTAAGCCACTCAGAACTCCCTTGAGCCTTTTCTCTGAGAACTCAGAGATCCCCTTGAGCCTTTTCTTCTGAGCAGTCCCAGCTCTCTCAGCCTCTCGTCATATGAGAAACACTCCAGTCCCTTAATCATCTTAGTAGCCCTTCACTGGACTTATTCTGGTAGCTCCACATCTCTCTTGTACTGGGGAGCCCAGAATGGGACCCAGCACTCCAGATGTGGCCTCACCAGGGCTGAGCAGAGGGGAAGGATCACACCCCTTAACCTGCCGGCAACGCTCTAACTAGTGCAGCCCAGGACACTGTTGGCCTTTTTTGCCATGAGGGTGCACTGTCAGCCCATTTCCAAACTGTTGTTTAGCAGGACCCCCAGGACTTCCTCTGCAAAGGTCAGAAGAGCGGCCTGAGCCTGTACTGGTGCATGGGGTTTTCCCCCGCTAGGTGCAGGACTCGGAAATTCCTGTTGTTGAACTTCACGAGGTTCCTATCTGCCCATTTGTCCAGCCTGTTGAGGCCCCTCTGAATGTCAGCGCAATCATTAGGTATATCAGCCCATCTTCCCAGTTGCTTATCATCTGCAAACTTGCTGAGGATGCATTTGGCCCCATCATCCAGGTCATTAATGAAGATGTTAAACAGTATTGGCCTCATTATCAACCCTGAAGGACACCTCCAGTAATTGGTCTCCAGCTGGAATTTGTACCACTGATCACAGCCCTAACTAACACCCCAACTAACCCTTTAGCCTCTCCTTTGCCTTTCCCCATCCAACCAAAGCCAGCTGTATGTATTATGTTTTATCTGTAAAACAGTAATAAAAAAAACATTCCTACTGTACTCTCACCAGGTGGATGCAAAAACTGTTTTGTAGAACTGCGGTTAGAAAATTTGGACAAAGTTACAATAATAAAACTGTACTTTGGCGTTCCTGATTTCAGTGTTCTGAGGGATTTCATTTTTGTCTTGCTTTATTCTAACATATTTTCTTGTCTGGTGTCCACATTGCCGTCCATGTACCAGCAAAACTGTTTATATGTCTTAGTTGGAGTTAGTAGTGTCCACCTTCTCTGACTGGGGAAATGCGTCAGCAAAAATAACTGTGCACCACTGAACACGGTCTCAGGGAAAAAAACACCTTGTGGCATAATAAAACAAGGACATATTATATTTCACAACTCTGTGCGCACCAAAATAAACCTCTGTAACTGAGGAGGTGATTGGGAGACGCAAAGAGATGGGAGAATTTTATTTGAAAATGGCTGAGAGAGGAAAAGTAAAGAGGTTAGAGGAAAGGGTATCTGTTATGCTTTTTCCGATCAAGTTAACTACATTAACTACAGTTTATTTCTCTAGGCGACTGAAACAGAATATAAAAACGTTGCCAAAAATGTTCGCCTGAGATGCCTATGGAGTTGTAGATGTTCCTAAGAGATGAAGTCCTAAATATGCAGCACAGATGGAAAGTGATAAATGATTAAGATGTTATAGGATATAAATAACAATACTATGATATTGTGTGTAGAGATATCAGCAAAGCAAGCAATACTTATCTTTTGGCTTGATAAGCATCTTATTCATGTATTATCTCAAACTGCAGCCGTTCTGGTCTCTGCCTAAAGCGCAAGTAGGTGCATTTCTCTAAGGGTGTTGAGGGCCCCCCCAGCCTTCCCCCTCCCTCAGGGCACCCCTTTCCCTCCCACCCCTAATCCCTGGCCCCACCTCGGCCCAGCCCGGGGCCGTCAGTTGCTGCCCCGTGACACTGCAATGGTGCCAGCTCCAGCGTCATGTCATGGCCTGGACATGGAGCCCCCAACCCCCAGCTTGACTCGGGCCCCAGGCTGGCCTGGCCCTGCAGTGATGCACAGGGGGCACCTGTGCTCTCTCTAATTTTAAGATGTATCCTGCACTACACCAAGGTAAATGCATTAATAAATGTTATATCAGAAAGCTTGAGCATAAGAAGATAAGTATCACTAGTAACAAAATAAAGGATGGGTTATTTTCAGAGAACCAGCCACTTACAGTTACTCATATTATAAATTCTCCTTCAAAAATGATTTAACCCTCGGTGCCAAGTTTTGTTTAGATTTGCTGGCCTGGTAACTCCAGAAGTATTATCTGCATCCATCAGTGTTAGTTCAAAATTTTGTTCCTTACTCTTCAGCTAAATAAACACCATAGTTTGAGATGAGTTAAAGAAAGAAAAGAAAAGAAAAGAAAAGAAAAGAAAAGAAAAGAAAAGAAAAGAAAAGAAAAGAAAAGAAAAGAAAAGAAAAGAAAAGAAAAGAGAAAAGAGAAGAGAAGAGAAGAGAGAAGAAAAGAAAAGAAGAGAAGAGAAGAGAAGAGAAGAGAAGAGAAGAGAAGAGAAGAGAAGAGAAGAGAAGAGAAAAGAAAAGAAAAGAAAAGAAAAGAAAAGAAAAGAAAAGAAAAGAAAAGAAAAGAAACCCCAAAGAGTAGCATTTGCACAGAGCAAATGCTCAAAATCTATGAAGAAATCTTGTCCCAACTCTTTAGACTTCAGCGCTTTCAGAGGAGGATGTTGCCCAGGCAGTTAAATTTTTCAGCTCAGCATGACTGGACTCAGTGGTGGTTGATGTTGTTCAGGTTTGATTTGATGTTTTGGTTCTGCCTTGCCATAGCGATAAGTGCCTTCCACCTCTGCCTTCCACTAAAGCAATTCCCTCAAGAGTCTGCTGGCTCTTCTCTATCCGTGCCTTGCATTTTCTTGAGATTCTGGTGGATTTGTTTGGAGTAAGGTAGCTCCCAGCTGAGTGATCATTAGGATATCTGTAAAGAAAGATAACGTAAAGGATAATCCGCTGTAAATTGATCCTCATTGTTCATTCTCCAAATCCAGACACTTCATTATCTCATAGTCCTGAAATATTATATGCTAAACAGGCAGCTTTTTCCTTTGTAGCCAGCTTCCAATATACAGTTATCATAATCATTGTACATTATTATGCAGTTCTTTCCATAAAGCAAAAACTTCATCTAATCAAAATTATCTCATAAACCAGGTAAAGATTTGACACTCTTTAACACCATCAAATGCAGGCTGCTTTCAAAGAAAGGGTTTTGGAACACATTATCTACACTATAAAATTAAAAGTAGCATTGGACTGAATAGCAGCCTTTTCTCATCCACATTTTATATATCCAGCCAAGACGGTTAAAACAGGCAAAAAGAAAAGACACTTTAATCTGAGCATCCTGGGGAGTACAATTTACAACTAGGAAATGTTAAGAGACTCTAGAGTAACACCCCTTAGAGCTCTTCCACACTCTCGTACATACTCCATATCCTCAAGGAGCCAACGTGAAACATGGTCATGCAGAATCAGGTCCTCCTTGCAGCAGCAAATAGGCCAAAACATCTCTCTCTCCACCTTTGAGGCTCTTTAACTAGAAAGTATACACAGCAGTGGAAAATCCAGCTATAATGCATGGAAAACATATGAGCTGTTCTCTACATAGAATAGTAGTTCATTCGAGCATTTACTATGCAGATTTTTTTTTAGGATTTATTTATTCATGAAGCTTTTACTGCATTAGAAATGAACAAACAAAATTAAAAATGGACTAAACAACTGAAGCTGAAGCCTGTCTTCTCACCTCACATCCCTGAATTCTTCCCCTTACCCTCCTCCTCAATTTCTAAAAAGAAAACTGGGGTGGCACAAACATAAAAGATATGTTAAATGAGAACAGAGGTAAGCATATGCCTAAATACTCTTTGGAATTAGGCTCTATATGTTGTGTCATTAGTCTGTTTGCGTGTAGTCACAGAATGGAAGCAAACAGGAAAGGCTTCTCCTGCAGGTTCAAGCTGAACATTCAAATTTTAGGATGATACAGAAAGTAGAAAGACTGAAAATGTATAAATGATTTGAGCGGAGCATACTAAATTGTTGGGTAAAGGAGAGTAAGGAAAAAGAATGATGTGTAGATTTGCTTCCTCTGTTGACAGTAGTTAAGAGTTAGAGAAAAATAAAAGCCAAATAGGACTAAGATGTTCTATTAGACTAAGAGATCTGATGATGGATCTGAACAAGCCAGTTTCCTGAGATGTGAACACAATGCAGTGAAGACAGACTAAGTACAGGTACCATTTGGATATCAAAAACACAATAGGAATTAAGATGTTTCATGTTTAGCACTATCAGGACTATCAAGTGCCTATTGAATTTAAATAAAAACACAGAAATCAATAGCTGCCCATTGCTGTAGTGACAGTCAGCAGCTATCAAATCAATTGAGCTGGTTTGAGGTAATTTATGGGGAACTTAGAGTCTGCAGCTAGAGAAAATTTGCAGTGGTAATGAAAAAGAATGTTTTCAGAAGCTGTTGCCAGGAAAAAAGGGAAAACAAAACTAAAACCAAACACATTTTATAGCTACCAAGAAAATCTCCTGAGATTTAAAATAAATGTCTATGCCATGAGATTAATATGTGGCAATGCAACAGTTTTTTACACTCATGTTATTAATGATCTGAAAACTATGAGGCCACCTTATTTTAAATTCATCAGCATGAATATGCAGATATTCTCTAAATAATACAACTAACTGCTATTTAGTTAGTTTAGCTATTTAACTGCTATTTATTTATATGTTCCTCTTTAGAAAATTATTTTAATTTACTTTGACAAAAATCCATTGCCCATATATTTTGTGATTAACTATGTGATGACATAACACTTCAGCCATGTAGTCTTCCTGTCTTTTCATCCATTAGTAGCCGGGTTTCAAGAATCATCTTATAAGTTATTAAGTATTAATATGAGTATGAGTTATAAGTATTAATAATCTATATACACAATTTACACACAAGAAGTGATTAGTGGTTCCCTGAGGACCCCACCTTCCTACCCAATTCTAGTAATCACACTCTGATAATCAGTCTAATTATCTAATAATCTTTCTAACCATCGCTTCATCCACCACCTCTGATAAGCAGCTCTCTCTCGAGCGCCTGATTTTATCTCCAGAGGGCAAAAAGTACCCCATTCTGTGGCTAACCCAGAACTACACTGACTGGGGATTTGGCTGTTGCTGCTGGTTATTCTACCTGCCTCTCTTCCAGTGGGGTATTTGTGTAAGTCTACCTCTCCTAGTTAGCAATTGACCTTCAAAAGCTTGTACGAATTTACATATCTTCAAGACTTTTTCAAAACCATTGAATTTTTTTTTTTTACTTTTTGACTGATTGTTGGTGTTTTAAGTATTTCTTTTGTTTTATTTTTTTCCAAGAGTAAATGCAGTGGCTTTATTGTTGTGGACAATCAAGATATAACCGATGTTTAATGAAGCCTATATGAACTATTATTCCTTGCTTTTGGCCTTCCTTTTTAATTGTTTGCTGTTCAACCACATGGCTGCAGGCAGCGAGTAAGACTTTTAAAGTAACTAACAGTTACTTTAGGTGCAGCCTTTTTTTAATGTCTAATTCAAAGCATATGAAAGGGCCTAGAATTTCAAAACAATGTTATGCTGATGTTATCAGAAAATTAGGATCTGTTAGTGTCTTAAATGATTACCCAAATACTAGAGTATCTAAGATTTCTATGATTTTTTTTTCAGCAAGAGCTGAAAAACTTATAATAGCTAAATGCAAAACCACATATACTTTTGGGCTTGGGTGGATAATTGAATTACAGCTCTGTAATGGTTGATGAACTACAGTGAAGGATTAAAATAGCCAAATTTGCTTATTTTATTGCCAACTATCAATAATGTTGGAAAAAAAGGCAAAAAAACCTTATCTTATATTCAGTGCATTTAGTTTTAAAATAATGGTGTGCCCAGGCTCTCAGTTCTGTAGGTTCACCAACCGCGTAGTAAGTAAATGTAGGCTTCCTCAGCTTTGATTACATAAGACTTCAGCAGGTGACCCTGCCAGCCACCTGGCTTCTTTGTTATTTAGGATACCCTTTCCTGAGACAGTGACAAACATCTTCTATGTTCTACCTGGAAAAGTGCCCTAATGATTATATTACCAGTTTCAGTGTCTCAGCACCTTTACGGTGCTCCTGCTTTCAGCAACACCCTAAATGTCCCACTGCTCACTTCTGTAGCAGTATGGCCTAGGGAGAAAAATGATTCCTCAAATAGGCAGCTCTTGGGACCTGTAAGTCAATATCTAATGTGTCTCCCCAAGATGAACTGGCCACCACTACAAATCTCAGAGTAGCAAGATAACATGGTCTCAGGGTCGCTCTCTCAGCAGTGACCACCACCCTTCCTCCAGGAGGAGGTCCGACCGAGGAAGTCGTTTGTCTTGAGATGCCTCTCAGTTATTAGAACTTTCCAGCTCCATTCATTTGCAAAGATGGGCTATAAAAACAAACAAATAAAACAAAAACACAAACAAAAAAGAGAAATATATCCCAGCCTCAAATGCAGAAGAAGATTGTTTATCCATTACACAGGTTTAAGGTACATTTGTATAATCGTCAATACCAATATGGTGAATTGTTTACAATGATGAGCCTGTATTAATCACAGCAGGATACCCACCTGGGATCTGACCTGTATCAGAAATGCAAAAAGGAACCATATAAGGAGGATATGCAGAGGAGCAAACATCCAAATACGATGCTTGAAGCAGTATGACCTAATGTATGAACCAAATGTGAGCCATTAATTCTAGGTGGGCTGGAGCAATAGGTGAACTGTTATCTAGTTAGAGAATGGATGGCAAAAGGCAAGCAACTGCTGGAAATGCAAGATAGGAACCATTTATTTATATATATTAATATATATGGGGGGAAAAGAGAGAGAGAAATGAACCAGCATTCACAGTCAACGGATTCAAGCTGCTGGATCAGCTGGACCTCAGCCATTTTATCACCATCAATGGCGTTATACTTGGTGTCTATTATCCTCCCCTAATAAAGGTACTTTTGTGATAGATTGAATGTTAAGTCAAGCAAGAGTTGCACAGCTGCACAAGAGTGAGCAAGTCTGGTTCTGGAGGAACTGGGTTTTGAAACACCATCAGGACCAGCAGGTTACAGCTAGTCGCTAATGAACTGCAGCTAGGTGCCCCAGGTGAGGATCGGAGTCCTTGGCATCCCCGGAAAGGCTGTGGGCCGGGGAGACACTGCCGCCATGGGCCAGGAGGATGTCATGGAGAACAAGCAATGAATCTATCACTAAAACCACAGCAGCACACTGTCAGGGAAGTGAGAGGAAACAGAGCTGTAATAATGATTCTCATAGATCTTGAAGTAATGAAATGTTTCTGCAAGTGCTTTGCTTAACTGGAAAGTCAGTGATAAAGGTTATGTGCCAGTTCTGTTATCAAGGCACTTCCTCATGAAGACTATAAATAAAAGAAGTGCTTAAAAGAAAAATATGTACTCGGATATTATTGCTGTTTTTGTTAGAGTGCAGAAGATGTCAGGACATGTGCAAACACTTGGTAGGAACCATTTTTGAAATGCCCTGAACTAACGTCTCATTTTTGGGTGTAGTGCTTTAGTTTTTTGAACAAATGAATGAAGAAGTTAGCAAATACTCAGAGGAACAAATTTTGTGTATCTTATCCTCATGCTGCTTCTGAGTATCACATCCTTTATTCTGTATGTCTTAGTTGGAGTAACAGTTAAGTACTACAGATAAATATAGTATTACCTAGTATTTTACTTCATGTTTCCTTGTCCTCTCTGATTAAGATAGAGCCATTGGATTCAGACCAAAACATGGAAAGTGTGTAAATGGCACACATCTAAATAAATTGGCTATAAGCAGCGTTATAAAAGGCATAGCTGCTCTCCTTTCCTTTTTGAGTGTGGAGTGCTTGTCTCTGCAGCTGTATACAGGATGTAGAAAGATTTCTGATAACTCTTTATCTCTACTTCAGCATAACTTGTTGCCAGAGAAGATTTTCTTCGGTCTGTTCATGCACTTTTCCAAATATATAGTGTTTATGCTGCAATCTAGGCAAGACTAATGCAATTGGAAAGGGGGCAAAGCCATGGATGCCCAACCATGGCACTTCAATCCCTTTGAATTCAACCAGTTACATTTCCACAGGTCCCTGTGTCTCAAAGTACAGATACTCTCTGCAACCTATCTGTTCTTCTACACCCCTTTAACATAAGCTTCTTCCATTATTCTGATGGGTCAGTGTACATTGATGTGTTATTCCATTAACACTACCTAGATTAAGGAAAATAACAGAAATAGTGATCAGAAAACTAGAACAATAGGCCTGAATTTCCCCTAATTGACCCCTGCTGTGTTCACTACGTCTAGGTACAGTGAGAGCAAAGTGAGGAAAAGCTGTGAATCTTATCAATGGGTTTTGGGCATATTTTCCATCCTTCCTGAGCAAATGTGAATGCATCAGGAAGGTGCAAGGCAGAAAATGAGATAATTTTGTTTAAAGGTCACCACAAAATCCTACTGATCTTTAAGGTATTCCATTCTCCCATCCTTTATTTGCTATTGCAAAAACTCCAGAAGCAGGTATTTATGGAAGCTGATAAAGTATCTCATACCACAAAACAGGAATAGAGTGTAAATGGCAAAAGTAACTTTCTAGATGCTTCAGTGTAAGTCACTGTGTATCTTTTTGATCCATTAATAATCTGGGTTTTTGTGGAGCACTAGAAAGGTTCCTTAAAATGTATCAGATATTTGTTGCACGCGATTTGACTGCTGCACTGACATTTGTAAAAACTCCATTGATTCTTTAGTCATGTGTAAAATAATCCTGTTTTGGAAAGACTGTTAGCCTTTTCTGTCTCTGACATTTGTGATTTTTTTATATGACTGTTTCTCTCATGTTTTCCTTTCAGATATTAAAAAAAATGGTGAAAAAAAGGATACAAATAACTACTGGTAAATAAAGAGCTCTTTTCTTCAGTGCTGACTGTAGTCACTGGGAAATTTTCAGAAATTAGTGTGTACCTGCAGGTTCCCCTCTGGCCAGTGCAGAGATGTGTTGTTTCATAGTACAGCCTGAAAGTAAACTTTCTGTCTTCCCGAGTCACTTGTTTCTTTTGTTACCAAAATTTGCAATGTTCCATCTTAGTGAAGCCCAGATGGCGGAAGTGTGCAAGAATACCTTTTCCTCATCTGCACTGAAGAAGACTTTCTTTCCATGTGTAGATCTTACCAGTTTTCCATGCTTACAGATTGGTTTCCAGTAGACATCTTTACATAGAGCTGTCCTTGAAAATCACTAGAAAATTTAGGCTTTAACCATAATGTTTCCCATAAACCCAGTACTATAACTCTTCCCCACAGGCTGCAGTGACTTATAATTAATTTCTGTGTCCTATTTGTTACAATTTACATTACAATCTACATATTTGGTCTGATGCAGCTTAAGCTGGTTCATATGCAGGTTCCACTACAAACTTATCTATTTACTCAGATTGTTTTGTAGAGGATGATTTCAGGGAAATCAGGGGATTTTAGGGCAGGAGACTTTTTATCAACACTGAATTGGATAGAAAAAATGTATATAAGAAGATATTGTAAATATTGTGCAGCATTTTGGCCTAGGGGGCACTATAGGTACATCTTTACAGTTAGGAAATAATGTTTCAAGCTATTCTGTGTTTACTTATCAAGGAGTGGACAGCCACACTGTTTTGCACAGAAGGCATTCTTCTGGCTTCTCATATCCTCTTCCTGAGCGTTTCCATAGCTATCACCGCTCCCAAATTGTTTATTCAGTTTCACAACAGTGTGTGCCTGTGAAACACCTAAGTTAGGGATGTAGCCTTTGTGCCAAGTTCTGCAGTGAAGTGAGATCGGGTGTTTTGGGCTATCATAAACCACTGTATAGAAATAATTAGATTATTAACAACTGTAAGTCAGAGCCTGAAATTGCTGAACATATGAATAAATCTGATCTGTTTGTCACTTCATGGAGCCTCTAATCCTTGGAGACTGTCAGAAATCTACATGATGTCCCTGAATGCTGAATTTTGCACTGATTTGGATCTTGCCCTTATTTGAAAGACTTTTAAAATCACAACTAGGCAGACAGTTCCCTCCTGACTAAATCCTCTGAGGAGGTATTTGGGTTATTTTAAAAGGATACAAAATAGTGTAAGCCTGTAAAAATATGCTCAGGATAGTGGGACTTGAGAGAGGGGACGAGAGTGTGTTTGATGACAAGCAATGGAAGTTTTCACATTTCTGGGATCTTGGACAAAGGAATGTGTAGCATATCAAAAAAGAGCAGGGGAGAGTAACACAGTATAGTCATACATACATACATACATATATATATATATGTATGTATGTATGTATAAAAGCTATTGCTAGTTTCTAAGTACCATGAATGTGAGGCCTAAATTGCATGGGTTAATCCTAATTAATTTTAATGGTTCTACTAGTATGAAGAACAGCTGAGCAATCAGACATTTATGAAGCTCCATATATACTGACATCAATCCATTAGTGCTCATTTCCTAGCAGTTGAAGCAAATAAGTGTCAGTAATCAAAGCTGTTTTTTTTTTAAAAAAAAAAAGCCATTTCTTTGTTTCTTAACAGATAGGGTGATTTAATAGGTTAAATATAAGAAAGAGGGTGAAAATGATGTTGTAGCTGGCACATTTTTTAAATGAAAACCTATGAGAAACACTTACTTTGCTAAAAGAAAAGGAGAAAATATGACACCTACTGTTTTTTTTTTTTTTTGGAAGATTAAAATCCCTGTTTCAACAGAATGAGCCTGCTCGATGACGAGTTGAGTATAAATCCTTGTTTATGAGCAAATATTTCAGTATCTACCACAGAGGGATACCTATGCATGTGCTGCATGCATACTGTGTATGTACTGCAGGTGGCTTTTGTAAATCACAAAGGGAAAGTGTTTGAGCAAGCAGAATAGAAAGGACAATTTATAAAATAGCTAGTACGTGTTTTAACTGACTTCGGATTGCAATATATGAGCTTGCTGCTTGTTTTCAAGACAAGATAAAATTATATAATTCCAGCAGCATTGATCCCTGCAGAATAGCTTTAAATCGCTCCAGTAATTTAACCAGAGAGTCTGCAAAACTGGATGGTGAATTTGACTTTCCTCTTTTAGTAGGAAATGGAGGAGGAAGGACTTGTATCTGATAAACCAAAAGTGGGATCTTAGCAAATCAGATTTCCAAGCTTCAGTCTTCACTACTCTAGATCACCCCCCTTGCAAACTCTTTTCTCCAATGCACTGGATTTTCCCGTTATAGCTGACCAGAACTTTTCCAAAAGAAGATCTCTCTCTTGAAAGAGGTTGTTTTATTGAAATAAAATCATTTAACAGGGGCATGTCAGATCTGGCAAAAAAAATCTTTTGAAGAAATACTGGAACAGAATTTCCATTTTAAGCTGACGATTCATTTCATCTGAAGTAAAAATAATGATGCACTGTGCTACAGAGTATAAAATGTTTAAACTGAAATCAGAACAAAACATTTTTGATGTTATCAAAATAGAATATTTCAATCAACCTCAGAGTGATTTTTAAGTTATATTTCATGGAAGACTGAAAAATGTTCACTTTTCCTCCATTTCAAGAAGGAAAAAATATTCAACATAAGATAATTTCCAATGGAAAGCAAACATTGCCTACAACCCAGCTCCAGCCCCTGCTCTGTTTTTTACCCAATCCTCTGCTTGTCTGACCACAGCTCATATTGCTGCAAAAAATGCAGTCTCCTGCAGTCCCTCAAAGATGAATATCAGATAATGATGGAGGTATCATGTGTTCAGAAATTTGGATAGATAGCAGGACTGAGGGCATGGGCTGTCTCTGATGGTCTGTGGGCAAGGGCAGGAGCAGTAGGATGACTCTGTCCTGCAGCTGAATCCCTGTTCAGGGGGACAAGGAGAGCAGTGTCATATGGTGCTGCTTCTTCACTGGGGAAACCTTTGATTCCTCTGTGACTGCAGCAGCAAGAGTGAAAGGCCAACGCTAGCTAGCTCCTCTTGGGAGCCTACCTGCAAGGGGGATGCCAACAAGAAAAGGCAGATTGGTGGCCCTGCAGTCCCGACTCTGCAGTCCCAGCCCTGCTTTCCTTAGCCCTGCTGCCTCCTTCCCAAAGCTCAGCCCTCCTCTTATCCCCGGTCATGAATCCCAGACCCCTGCCAGCTCATTTCCCTGCTCTGCCTGCTGCTGCTGGGAGTTGGAGAGCAGGCAGCAGGGCCTTGGGCCCTGGTGACCTGCTCTGCAGCCTGGTGAAACTCAGACCATCACAGCAGGGAGAGCAAATCCTTCTGTGTGAGCCATAAGTGAGCCTCAACGGAAAGAGTCACTGTCTTTGCAAGTGTGAGTTTGGGGGCTGTGACAGCTGCAGGGCATTAAACTGGGGGAAAACCCTGGGAAACACTCGCAAGTACTTCCTCTGCCAGAGCTGGTGGAAGCAAACCTTTTACTTAAACAACCACTGAAATCATTTGCTGGCTCATTGCAGGATCATTGTGCCAAGGACATAAACTAAAGTTTAATTATTAAAGGGCGAACCAGGCAGAATTTCTTCCCCCTTTCTGTGCAGATCCAAATGTACCTTCAGGCCTGGTGCTGGTGGAGCTGCCCCCAGGCTGGGGCTGCTGGGCTGGCAGGGAGCTCTGCACCTGACGCTGGCACGGTGGGCAGGCTGCCCTTCTGCGCCTGGCTCCCTCTCTGGATGCTGTGAGTGCAGGCAGAATGGGCACCAGTGGGCTCCTGTGCTAGGTCACCCTTAATGAACATGCCTCAGAATTGACACCCAACGCAGGCAAATAACTAGCTGCATGACTATAAACAAAAGTGCAAATATTGACACTGGGAAAAGATACCCCTGAGGCAGCATTCACTGCAAACCCTTTTCTGAATACGCGATAGTTAAATGTTTGTCCTTGCCTCTTTCTTTTAAAAGTAGGGCAAATATCTATAGAGTTCCCAGTGGGGAAGTAATCTAACTTTAACTTTCATACAGTCAAGTAAAACACCCGAGACCTGTGTTAGGAATGCAAGCAGGTCGTCTGAATTATGATTATTCAATCTGGTATTATTTTAATCTGACATGCCTCTCACGTGCTTCATTTAGATTCATCTTGACCTGAAAACTGCAATCTCGATACCTTCGTCTTTCCACCCGATTTACCTTGTTGCAGTACCTTTAAAAAAACCAACCAAACAAAAACAACAAAAAAATTCATTTTAATAGTGAAACCCTCCCCGTGAGGCAGATCAGCACGTTTCGCTATCTCAATTCCCCGAGCGCGGTCTGGGTCCCCTTCGAGCACCAGCCCCTTGCTTTTGCTCTTGCTATTGGTGGCGAGAAGATAATGAATTAAGACCCGCCGGAGGAGAGGCAAAACACCTCCCCTGCAGCCGCAGCGCGCTCCGGGTGATGCTTCCTCGCTCAGCTTACAAGACAATAGCCAAAGAAATTAAGGAGGGGGAGAAAATGACTGATCCTTCTGTATGAGATAATGGATGAGCCTGGGATGACCTGTTTTTTTCCTTGCGGTGGAGCGGTGCTGAAGACAGAGGGCACCAGCGCCCAGCCCACAGCCGTCTCCCCGTCGCCAGCGCGCCAGCTCGGGGCGGCCGCGGGGGGAGCCGCCGATGCCCGCTCCGACCAGGCAGGGAGCCGCTGCCTCGCCGGCTCAGGTACGCCGCGAGCTGCCTCCCCCGGACACGCCGCGGGGTTCAGCTGTGGGGTTGCGGGGCAGAGATGCAGGCGAAGGAGGCGCATGCCAGGTCTGCCCGGGGAAGCCTCGCTGGGACGGCTTTGCGGGCGTGCATGTGCGCGGACACGCCGGCGGCACGGGCGACCCGCCGCGGCGCATCGCCTTCCCGGCGCGGGCTCCGCGGCGCCTCCCCTGCGGGCAGCCCCGAGGGCGCGGGCTGCGGCGGCGCCGCGCACCCGGCCCGCGGCCGCGGAGGGACACGGGGGCAGCCGCAGGCGCGGGCCGGGCGGGGCCGGGCCGATCTCTGTGCGGGGTGCGTGCGGGGACACCGCGGCAGCAGCGCCGGGCGAGGGGCAGAAGTTGTTGGGGGAGCGCCTAGCGCTGCCCGCGGGCGGCCGCGCCGGCGGGAGCGGGGCCGGAGCAGCGGAGCGGCCCCGGCTCCCCAGCGCTGTCCCAGGTGCTGACGGCGCAACAGGGACCGGCGCGGCGCGGCCAGTGCCCGCTGCCGGTGCCCGGGCGGCGGCGGCGGCGGCGGCGGCGGCGGCGGGTCCCCGTGCCGCGGCGCTGAGGTGGCTGCGAGCGCAGCCGCCGGGCTGGCCGCCGCTCCCCGCCCGAAGCCTGCATGCGAGGCAGGCGTGCCGGTAAAGCACAAACCGGGGACTTTGCCCGCGGTTGCCTTAGTAACTAACATGTGTTTTCCCCGGCTTGCATATTTGTGTCCGTGATTGAATTACAGTTTTGCTCCCTACACACGGGAAAGTTAATCTAAACAGTGAGGGGGTTTCTTTCTTCTTCCCTCCGCTGACCTTTAAATGACATTTCCCTTCGCTGGCAGGGCAGAGTGCTCGCTCTCTCTTTTCACCTCCCTTCTGATGAGCATGGAAATACTTGAGATCCGAAAGATGCCTTCAGAGAGTAAAAACGCGCGAAGAGAAGCACTTGTCACCCCGCTTGCAGGGCCGGGCCACTGTGCGGAGCTAGGACACGTCCCTCACTAACTACCCCGCGAAACTTTCCAAACTTCCGGGCGGGGGGCGGGGGTGGGGGTTACCACCAGCTGAAGGTGCGGCAAACAAATGCCTTGTCTTGCAAAGCAGACATACGTGCACAAGAAGGATTGTACAGACTTACATGTGTGAGCGTGCATGTTCGTATGTCAAGGCAAATACATCGGTATTTTTTAATTCCTCTTGAACCTTCCTTTCGAGAGCCTTTACTAAAGCAAATTGAGCCGGGCATTTGCAAAAGTAAAAATCTTTCAAGTGTGTGTGTGTGTATATTGTTGTCGTTGCTGTTTTTTTTTTTTTTAAATCGAGTTCTGGTTTGACATCGATTCCCTGATTAGCATGTTTTATCCCCTATTTCTATGCCACCAGGCTAAAAGTCGCTAGCATGACGGCTGCTTTGGCACGTAGGAGCGCTACGCTTTAAGACTTTGCTGTGATGGTATCTGGAGCAACTT
Source organism: Struthio camelus (assembly GCF_040807025.1). NCBI lineage: Eukaryota > Metazoa > Chordata > Aves > Struthioniformes > Struthionidae > Struthio > Struthio camelus. The sequence goes on along the minus strand of NC_090944.1, from coordinate 83,839,279 downwards.
GAGAGCTGGCAGGCGGAAGCAGATGCCATTTGCTACATGTCCTTAAACCATGTGCAGGCAAGAGGAGCCCGTGAAATTCGTAACGTGGATCTGGATGACCTGGTGCAACACCATGATTGGCGTGCTGCTGGTCTTCTTCCCCGCTCTCCTCCTGGAGGTGGAGGTGCTCCCCCGAAGCGCCGGGCGCAAGGTGCTGCTCTCGGCAGCCTCGTCGCCGCGGTCGGTGGCTCGGATGGACGGCGATGTCATCATCGGCGCCCTCTTCTCTGTCCACCACCAGCCGCCGGCTGAGAAGGTGCCGGAGAGGAAGTGTGGGGAAATCCGAGAGCAGTATGGCATCCAGAGAGTTGAAGCCATGTTTCACACTTTGGATAAAATTAACGCCGACCCGGTCCTGCTCCCTAACATCACCCTGGGCAGCGAGATCAGAGACTCCTGCTGGCACTCGTCCGTCGCCCTGGAGCAGAGCATTGAGTTTATCCGCGACTCCCTGATCTCCATCAGAGACGACAAGGACGGAAGCAGCCGGTGCGTGTCTGACTCGCAACCCCAGCACCAGACCAGGGTGAAAAAGCCCATCGCGGGGGTCATCGGCCCCGGCTCCAGCTCGGTCGCCATCCAAGTGCAAAACCTGCTCCAGCTCTTCGACATCCCGCAGATCGCTTACTCCGCCACGAGCATCGACCTGAGCGACAAAACGCTCTACAAATACTTCCTCAGGGTGGTCCCCTCCGACACGCTGCAAGCCCGGGCCATGCTCGACATCGTCAAGCGCTACAACTGGACCTACGTCTCCGCCGTCCACACGGAAGGTAGGTAGGGAGCAGCCCCCGCCGCCCCGGCAGCGGCGCCCGGGGCGGCCGCGGTGCCCGCGGGGAGCCGGCGTCCGCCGGGGTCGGTCCGCGGCTGCGCCCGGGGGCGGAGGGGGCGGGGGGACACGCGAGCCAGCGGCGGGGAGAGCGCGGGGAGGGTCGGGCGGCTCTGCCCCGGCCCCGCCTGGCCCCCGGCCTCCCACCGCCTTCGGGGAACTCGAGGGATTTCACCGCCTTAAAGGCAGCACATGCGGAATCGGACGCCGGCGTGGCTGTCCCGCCTGGCCCCGTCCCCTGCCTTCATTCACACGCAGAATGATTCATTTCTTGCTAAGTAAGAAGTCAACAGACGTGAGCATCTCGCAGCCGCGCTTAATAGCGCCGTCGTGAAGTCTGCAGATCGTCTGCGAGGCAGATTAGCAGGTCTTAATTCACACACGCTGCTGTCCGTAATATCACGGGAAGTTTGGCAGTTCTGCCTGAGTAAAAATTGAGTCAAAGCTGAACGGGGGGCTCCCGGATCAGCTGCTAGTTTTGTTGTTTGTGCACTCGTTTTCTGGGACTGTGAATACAGAGGAAAAAGCCCTGGAAATCTTGCTCCAGTCCATAGAGTCTATGTAGAGGAATGTCCTGTGGAAAATAAAGGGCAGTGGCTATTCTGTCAGCAAGAATTCTGGTCCATAATGTTTTCATTCAGCCGGAGCAATAGTAAAAAATATTGCTCTCTTCGGTCTGTTTATAACCAACAGGCTTTACTCATTTTAAATATTAAGAGAAGAATATTAAAAGTGAGGCTATTTTAAAAAAGGAATCTTGGTTTACAACCAAGCTAGACGGACCAACATAAATTACAGAAGTAATTACATATGAGAGAAGGCAAACTCTTGTGATATATTGCTGTGACATTTCTGTAGTCCAGTTATGGTCCTGAAAATGGGATTTTTAAGTACAGAATTACAAACCTGATCATGTTATTGCTGTACGGTTACTCTCTTTATATGACTAAATCTTCTTTATGGATTTGATTTATGATTCCCTCTGGTTACTGAGCTGACTCTACTCCTTTTATTTCCACAGAGATGGCTAAGTAAAAAGTGTTAAGAATATACACTGTTATGAATAAATAAAACAATCTTCAGTGAGAGTTGCAAATGCAACATTCAGAGGTGAATTGAATTAAACTGGACATTTAAAATGTGAACGTGCTGCAATTTTGAAAGACAAGATTTAAGAGCAGGAAGCAATGACCTGACGTTTGCAGCTGAGTTTATGCCCTGTCACAGATGAAAAATGAACTGCTGTAAAGAGTTAAACATGAGCTAAGAGTCTTTGTTGCTGACAGATGTGTTTAGGTCTTGTGGCAAGCCAGGGTGGAAAATAAACATCAAAGAGGTAAATTCTTTGTTGAGGTAAATCGCTGTATCTCCCTTCAGTGCGCTTCCAGGGAGCTATGCTAATTCATGCTGGCTGATGATCTGCTCTAAGGGATCTGCGCTCTCGCTCTCTCTCTCTCTCTCTGTAGATGTAACTCTCATTAACATTACTGGGACTTATCTCTTTTAGATAAGACAATAGATTTTGAGGGTTATTTGTTCATTTTTAAAAAGATCATTGTCAGCAGAAATTTCACTCATTGCTTGTGAGAAATTTTAATTTATTATCCAATTTTACAAATATGTTACTGATTGACAATAAATGCTAGTTGCAAGATATTTTTATACTATTCAGAGTGATACTTTTGGAAATAATGGATCAGTTCTACCCCACAAGAAGGCAGTCTCCTCATTTTGCAGATGGTGCAGCTCCACTTTCATATTTACTTTTTAAGAAATCTGTACCTATCAAACCTTTATTATATCGGTTAGGTTACAAACTCTACTGGAAATATGTAGTAATCTTCCCTATTTGCTTTCCAAAAAGGTAAGCTAATGACCGCGCCCCAACTGCTATTGGATAGATTCCAAAGATGCTTATTTTTTTCAATTTAAAGTGAATTTTGTGCTTGTGAAAATTGGTATAAGCTGTTAATATTTCTGTAGTTTAAAATCCTATGCATCCCGTGTGAGGGATCTGCTTGCTGGTGTATTAAAGGTGGATTCATTCTAAGTAGACAACACAAGACCACTCTGAATCATAATCTGTGTGAACAGGGGCTGCTCTGTCCATGCTATGTTTACTAATATAGGCATAAAGCATGCTTAGAAACATGTCCCCATTCCTCCTCCACACTTACTCATAGGCCTCTACACTGTCTTCCTGGTGGGCTGCAAAATATGCTGGGTATCATCGGTTTGGAGAACCACTTCAAATGTGAAAAATGGGCATATTTCTAGGAAATGCACAGATTTTCACTGGGAAAAAGTTGGTTGTTCCACCTTCTGAGTACTTCAGATCTTGTCTGATTGCCTCCTGGAAACAGAACCGCTGTTTGGTTTCTACCCAATCCCTGATTCTCGTGGGGATGGACAATCCTCACCTCTTGTACCCACCCAACCACAAGGGGATGCAATGAGACCACTAACTAATGTGACTACCTGTGTCAGATAGCACTTCTCTTCAGTTAAATCTGATCCGGGGCAGGAGCACAGAAACAATCCAGAGATGATGAGCTCTATCTTGGGGAGCTTAAACCATCTGACTCCTCCATTCCCCTTGCTCTACAACTATTTTCTAGTTGGAATTATTTGAATCTGAAAAACAGCACCAATATGCAAGATTACACTTTTAATGAAACTCAGAAATAAGCACCACACAATTCAGTGCCCACGTTTCTTAACATGAAGTCTAAACACGCAGTCAGAATAAAGATAGTGAAAGTCACCCCGTCTGTAGCATGATGTCTTTTAATTAGTTCTGAGCATCCATCTTTGCATTTAACACATGACAATTTATTCTCCATGTGTTAATGCCATTAGTGGTGACAACATTTAGCTGTATACAATCTTTGCACGCGGGTACATGAAGTTGCATGGAAGAATACCATATCTGGTTTTTGCAGCATTAGTTATGGAGATATATGAACATTGTACTTGGGTAGAAATTTCTATGTTAGTGAGCAAAATCTTTTTTTCAAAGACTCACATACCTAATTTTAGATTAAAATTGGCTTATAAAGCTATACGTGCAAGAACAAACAAGCTACTACAGCAAGCTACTATGTTTGATTATTACATATCTCAGCTGAGCATGGTTGTACGTCATGAAAGTGCATTTTTTAAGCAGTCATGAAATGCTATGAGAAAACTAACCCTGTGGAAATCTGTGTGAATGTATAGTAGCTGCAAGGCATTTTCAAGGCTACTATTTTTTTAACTATTCTTCAAAAATAATTCAGTGTTGGAGTTCTTGGCATGAGCACACTTTCTCAGCTCTTAGACCTGGAAGTCATTCTTATCCTGAAAGGCATGCTAGTGGATGTCTAACTCTAAGCAGAGGCACTCCATTGAAATCAAAGGCACCAAAAGCACATGTATTAAACTGCATACAATTGTATGTGTTTTCCTGAATTCAGGTCTTATTCACCATTACTGAGCATGGTAATTAGTTCAGGGCAGGATGTACCACCCTTACTAAGGGCTGTTTTCCAAGTGAGATATTCTGGTCTTCAGTGAGATAACTTCAGCGTCAGGTATCAGTCAGAACTTATTCAATAGCCTCTAGTAGTTTTGGTAAAACAGTGAAGAGTTATGGGTCACTTCCTCATCGCCAGAAGAGACCTTGGGCACAAGGCAAGAAATGCTGAGGGGACATGACAGGTGCCAGCTCTGTGCTGCTCTGATAGCAAAAGCACCGCAGTGACAGGGTTGATCTCCAGAAAACTGAGAGCAGCTATATGATTGCTGTACACCATACCAACTTCTAAAACCCACAAGAAGCCTGCACTCTGGCTAGTTATCAGCGCTGAGCATCCACCAAATCCCTCACCTTTAGTTATTCCCCTTAGGCAAAGCGCAGGAGACACCATGGCGTAAGAAGCCTTTTTACTACTCCACTTTCCAAGGAGATGACTCCTGGATAGGCAAATATAAATACTCAGTGCTTGTACCTCACTGGAAACCTGGCTTTTTATTTCAATCACTGCACATATGTTAACCTTATAAAATGCATGTGAGATCTTGATTCTGTGTATGCAAAATCTGAATGTGCAGAGTAGATCCGTTTGGGTGCCTTTTGGTGTTTATAGACTACTCTTGCAATGCAGTGTACAAAGACCCGTTTATAAACAAAATTTCCACTCTAATGGATTAACGTACGCACTTTGCAGAAATATCTTTGGAAACAGGCCACTTAACTTAACTCCACCAAATTCTGGTTGTTTATAGGTTAATTTTACTTATAGGTTAATTTTACTTATAGCACTGAGGTGTTTCTGGTTTCGATCGATTTTGTCAGATTTCTGTTAAAAGGCTGTTCCTTTTGCTTGAGTAAAAGGCTTAAAATGAACTATGATGAAACAGATGGTATAATTATAAAGATTTTCAGATCAAAGTAGAGGGTGGGAGATTTAATTACCTTCACAATGATTTTTGATAATCAGACTGCCACATATTCTCCACTGTAGTGACATACAGGAAGCTCATAAACATGGTTCTACTTGTTAGTAAAAGGACAGAAGGGATTGATCTTTGCACTTAATTGCAAATATTACAGGTAAACAAGTTATTTTGGCAGAAGTCACCAAAGTAGCTTTGGATGTGCTAGTAAATAATATTTCTGTTTAAAGATAAGTGGGGTAATATGTCAAAATGTATCATTTATGTACTTACCCAAGAAATGTATAGGAATCATATTTCTATTCCTTGGTGCAAAACATAAACGCACAAAAGCATTACATATTGTATATATTAAAGAGGAATTATTCTTGATATCTGAATATATGCACTGGTATAAGTTTTCTTCTCACATACAGCTTCAAAGCAATTGCACCAATTCAAATCACTGGAGAACTTAGACCAATAGTTTTAAGTATCCACTAAATGGCTTGGAGGAATAACTTTCATGCAAGAGGGCTGTGTTTAATTTATCATAAGATGTTCCTACAGCTATCTTTAATAATGGTATATCATTAATTCCGTGGTATCACTGGATGATTGATACTTTCTAAGAAAATCATGGTCAGGTAATAGTGAACAGCAGTCCCATTTCAAATGTTTGAAATTTCAGAGTTCACAAACATTTATATTGGTATTAAAAGTTATGAAAATTCTCTTAAAAGTTAACCTCACGAGGTGTGAATTGTGTCTCAATATGTGTTCAAAGAGGCATACTCCAGTCTATTTTTTCCACTATTTAACCAGTTTCACTAACCATCACCAGAGGCTTTGTGACAGAGAAAAAGTAGAGAAATAAGTCCTAAGGGGAATAGAAATTAGCTTTTGAACAAGTGGGGACTAGAATCTTCCCTTCATTGGGCAAATTAATTATATTTATTAGAAAGTGCGAGGGGAATCTTTTACACTGATTGATGCTGGCAAAATTGTTGTGAGTGAAAAACACCATAGAGGTTCAAGAGAAATTCCTTCTTGAAAATATATTACTTTCCAGCACTACCAATAATCTAGCTTTTCAGCTAACTGGCAGCTGCATGAGTTAAACCAACTCAAAAGACTCATCTAACTTCTGTGCCTGCCTTCTCAGCAATATTACTAGAGTTCATATATATCAGTTGACACCATAGGTTCATTTGTGCCAGTTACTTCTATTTTTCTGAATTATCCCCTTACTTTTAGGTTTGTATGTCCCATGGTCCTTGTAAACTCCTGCAGTATTCTTCTCTCAGTTAAAACTGTTGTAAAAAAGTTAAATGACCTCAGCTTTCTGAACAAGCTATATGAAAATGCCTCTATAATACTCCTTTGAACATATGGTTTATAAAATGAAGGTGATTATGCCCAGGTTTCTCAGGCAGAAAACCAAAAACTATATGAAATGTGATCAGGCTACTACAAATAGTGTCCTCTGTTGAGAAAGGCTCCTCGGGGGACTGCGAGTCCATGAGCGGTACCTGCAGTAGGAGACCAGAAGCGTCCCACTGGCAGTTACTGATCCGGACGCAACCCAGGACAGCATGGATCAAAGTCATCCCTAACTAGTGCTCGCTGACCTGTGGGAAACAACCTGGTGGTTTCAGTTTGTTTTCCAGGTGGCAGGTGTTCACAGCGGAAGCCACCATCGCAGATGGCGCTAATTAACACCCTCACTGGCAGCCTGAACAGCAAGGCCAGGGACTGACTGAACATGAACTACAATTGCTTTTCACCTAATGAAACGATCCTGCCGTCTCTGTGCTATGGGGCATTGCGAGAGCCAGGTGGGGAAACATGCACAACAAATGAATTCCAGATGGTGGATAACCAGCTAGGTTTTGCTGGTAAAATTTTCAGACTGTCTTCTTTCCCAAACACTGACATTGTGATCATTATTATGATGATTAGTATAAAGCTGAAAGAACAGTTTCTAGAAAATCAGCCATTTTGTTTGCCTAGTGATGCAGGACCAGTGTGGCTGTTAAGAGAGGCGATAGGAAAGTTATGGTCTTCGAAGCAACTGTAGCTTTTCCTGTCTGATGGGCCCTCGTTCTTTTCTAGTAGAAAGAGTTGTCCACAAGCAGCTGCTCATGGATCCTAGAGTGGCATAAAGTCCACAGGCGTTAACAGAGTTTAGATCAATCTTAATACTCTGCCGATGAAGAAATATTTACAGGATGATGGCCATTATGCAAAACCCTGTCTTGATTAGAATGGCTCACGCTATTGATAAGTGATGTGTAAGAAGTGTGTCTAAGAACCTCATATATAAAGGCAGTAATACTAATTCTAGTAGTGATAATTGTTATATGTGGAAAAAAAACGTCTTTGGCTGAAGATGCCTATAAAATATAAGGAAATATTAAAACTACTGTGTTGACTCTTCAACCACGGGTGTGCTGAATATTAGAAGATAAGTATAAGAGCAGGGCATACACTGAGTGAACCCTCACAGCTTCAGTATGTAGAAACTTCATAAGTTCCAGGCTTTCTAGCCCCTGATGAACCTTTCCTTCATGAATTTGACTAATCCTTTTTTTGGCTGTATTTATACTTTAGTCTCCACCATGTCATGTAACAATGAATTCTATAAATTAATTATATGTTGTGTGAGCAAATGTATGCTGTTATTTATGTAAACTTATTCCTTAATGACTTCATTCGGTACTCTGTTTTTGTTTGTATTAGAAAAAGTAATGAATTAGTGATGATTACTGTTTCATATGCAAGCAGTACAAAACTTCAGATCATCTGTCAATTCCTGATCATTCCTTTGTACTTCTAATTCCAATATGAAATGTGGGGAAACAGAACTATGTTCAGTATTCAAGGTGGGGGGGGGGCCTACATCGTGGTTAAACTGAGTAGTAAAGTAACATTTTCCGTACTGCTCTCAAATCTTTTCTAGTAACCTAGTAGTCTGTTGCCTTTTTAGCTACCACTGTGTAATGAGGTGTTAGAAAATGCTTCAAATTACTGAAGAACCTTTTTACTGAATAACAAAGACTATATCAGAGGCTATTATTCAGATTTTTTCCCTGATGGGCGTTACTCTTCATTTATTAACACAAAAGTTATTTCCTAAACATTGCTTCCTATCTGTTAGCCAATTATTAATCCATGACAGGATCTTCTGTCTTTTCTGATATTAACTGTATTTCTGTGAGTGCCATTAGTAAGGAACCTTATCAAAAGCTTTCTGAAGTTCCAAGTACCCTATAGTGACTGAATCATTCATATGGTTATTTGCTTTAGTAAAAAGCTCAAGTAAACTCATGAGATATGCTTTTTCTCTGAAAAAGCTATGCTGTTTCTTCTCTAATACGGCATATTTCTTTACTTGTCCATTAATACTGCTATTTGTTACGGTTCCTACCAATTAGCCTCGTGCAGAAGTTGTTCATTGGATTACACTCTGTGCCTTTTTAAATAATAAATTATTAAAAAAATAAAATTGATATGTGAAAATATACATTTAATTGGCAGTAATGTACCACCAAAGAATCCTGCTTTGAAAATTAGCTGGTACTGGCAATTTGTTAAAGTCCATCTTATTGATTTGTTCTAAAATATATTCTATTGACACTCTGAGTCAATTGCTCAGACTTATCCTGTATGAGATGACTTTTCTATGAGAAACATCCTAGCCCTTTTCAAAGATAGCACAGATTCAAAGAATTAAACCTCTCTGTTATGGTTTTATTTTCCCCAAGTGCTCCTTTTTTATAATTGCTTATCACTGAATTTCAGGCAAGGTTCCCATTTCTGGAATATTTGCAGAATGTTGGGTTATTAGATTCTATGCCTCAGAATTGTTTCATCTTGTTTTATTGTGTTTTTATATTTCATTTGCCAAAGTATATGCTGTTCTCCTTCGATCATTAGGGCACAACTTCCATTTCTTGAAGCATTTATGTTTTTTCTTCAACTGTAATACCTTTAGGAAATTTAATTTGCTGTTTAGCTATGCTGACTTTTTTCTTCCTTTTGGATTTTTTTTTAATAGTAACATATTCTTAGCCTCTCATGTCTAAGTAGTCTCCATGTAATTTGTTAGTATTTTATTCTTTTAGCTGCTCCTTTGAATTCCCTTGAAACTGACTTTTGAGATTTTATATAATTTGTTTTGTTTTAAACTAAATATTACTGTTACTTTCTTTTATTTTATATGCATCTTTTTCTCTCCAAAGATGTAAAAAGTATAGTCATGATTACAGACTGCTTTTTTGATACTTATGTCTTAATAAGCCTTGTATACTGCTGGAGACTAAATCAAGAGTTGATTCTTCTTTTATGGGTTCAGTGAGCAAATGAGTCAACAAGCATATGAAAAGGAAATCAATACACAGTATGCAAGATTTTCCCTCATTTTCCATTATCTAACCTATAGTTTAGCAGTCCTGTGTAGAGAGCCAGAGTATGTTATTAGCTTCTTGTGACACATGGGGTGCTTTTTAATCAAAAGTACCGTGTATCCACAAGCTATCCTCTCCTTTTGTGACGTGCCGCTACCTGGATGACTCGCATCCATCAAAAAACAATCTGACAGGTATTTCATTTTTCTGAAAAGTCATACTATGTGTTACACAATACTGTAGTCCTTAGTTTGAAATTTTTTCATTTACATTCTCTCTTGAATGTTTTTAAACAAATTGCATAAAAGTTATTCATGTTCTATTAATATCCAGCAATGATTTATGAGTCCCTTTGAAATCTCATAGAAATGTTGTGGTGATAGGCATTTTACAATTCTGGTAGACAAAGCAGAGAAGATCGTGTTTTATGCTGGTGTAGAGAGTAAATGTAGCTGCAAGACGCTTGGTCCAATGCGTGCTGAAAGTAGCTGGTGGTTCTCTGTTGAGTTCCATGGACTCGAATGGGATTCACTATGTCTCTCAGATAATGACCTTCTCAGTTATGGAGGTGACGTTCCTCACAGGGCGCTGAAAATCTACAGGGCTTGTGCATCCTGCGTTTAGAAGGATCTTGTAGTGAATTGGAAATAGTATAAAACTGCATGAAAGCAGACAGGGTTCATTGGATTTGCTTAGATATTTGAGAATATTCATTCACATAATTTTTTCTTTCCAACTAGAAGAAGGCTGAATCTAGCTGACTTCCTTCCAAATGAATTCCCTAGTGAATTTAACCCTTCTTTTACTTTGCACGTTGTCTGTGAGCAAATTCATTTTCTAAAATGCAGTCACAATTTGCAGTCGTTTGAGCAGCAACTTACATTCTTATTCGTCTGTGGATATGTGTATTTGTACAAGCTAGTAATTCCGTAAACATTTATTCAAACAAAACTTATCCAGGCAAACAGTATTAAGAACCAGGCATGAATGTTGCTAAAGTAACAGCCATTTGAAATAGGAATGAATGTTCATAAATACTTTCTTACAATGTCTGGCCAAGCTCCATTGAACATTGAATGTCTCCTCCTATATAGAGTAGAATATATAAGATGAATTTGTAATTAATTGTCGGCTTTTGAGAAAACCTCTCACGCTTATTTATGTAAGCCTTTTTTACCTGCATGGTGCTGGTGGAGAGGCTTGAGAACAAAAAAATTTGGCATGTAGAACATGGTAGCAGTTGTGTTAACTGCTGAGTATTGAAAGATGGTGATCCTCCTAATGAGTATTTATTTCCCTAACTGCAGGCTCCGCAAGTATGAATCTAGGAGCCTGAGCAGCAAATAAGTGAAACTGGATATTGATGGTGCTGTCAAAGAACGCTATATTATCAACATTGCTAAAACTGGTAGAATGAATTGTGAGATTGGAAAGTTAAAATCCACTATAATTGAGCTGGATAGACTGAGTTAAAGTACTGTGCCAATAGCATTCTCTCAGAGGACGTCCTTATTCGTCACGCCATAATTCCAAGAGATGAAAAACTCAGTTTTAGGATCAGATTAAAAGTTCCATAGGTTTATGAAGCAAAATGCTGAGCTGCTACAGTCACTCTGCTGGAACAAAAGTACAAAATTTTGAGAAGAGGGAGTTAGCCAGGCAGCCTAGGTATCATGCAGCCACAGCACACCATTCTGTAGCTTCTTCAGCTTCTTCTTCGGGCAGGTGTCATCCATGTGCCTTTTCGTTAGTCCTTTTTTGTTCCCCTGCCCCTCAAGACCATTAGACCATTAGACTTCATTCCCGTGAATTTGGTGGAGTGGTGCAGGCCCTGCCTCCATCTGGGCTCCATGTTCCCAGCCTTTCCTCGTTTCCTCCTCCTTCCTGTGTGGTGCCAAGGTGCAAGTGCAATTACAGTAATTACAATAATGGTGTGAAGTTTTTATAGACGCTCTTTCTAAATCTGTCATTGACCTCAGAAAGATGCCCAGCATCACACAAACCTTAAACGCATCCTTAACGGCATCCTTCAATGCAGGCATCCTGCAAAAGGCTACGGACATAGTACAAGTCTGAGTTCCCACCCGGGGGAGAATGATGTGCAAAACTGATGTTATGAGGTTGTGTGAGGTGATGAATATTGATTTCAATAAATTACGGAATATCCAAAAATGAACAACGTTAACCTGCGCCAAAAATCCAAAGGCAAAAGACAAATGTGCTGTCCCAGATAACTCAGGCTATCAAGAGAGCAATCCCCAGAAAAATAATAGAATGATGATTCACAATTCAGCTGGGAAAAAATTGTAACTAAATTAGAGCCAATCAGTGCGACTCTACAGAAAATAGTCTTGTCAAACAAACCTCATTTTATTCCTTGATGAGAGTGCAAACTTGATAGCTAAAGGTGCTTATGTGGATGGAATATCTTGGATTTTTGTAAGGTATTGAGTTAGTATTACATGATATATGGATTTGAAAACCACTACGCAATATCAGCAAAACAGATATTCCGTAGATTAAAACTCAGCATACTGACCTCAGTGGGTAGAGAATGATCATCTAATGAGGTCATTTTTACCGCACTGAACATAGATCAACAAAGCATCTAATGCCCTAATGTGTTCATCGGTGATATAAACAAACCATAATTGTTGACAAGATATGCAGATTGTGAAATGGCAAGTAATGGGGGAAAAAAGGGAAGATTTTGATCTCTTGGTAAGCTAGGCCTAGTCCAATAAAACGCGTGCTGATAACAGTTAAACCCGAGCCATACACGCAGAAATAAGGCACATGTACCACTTGCACAGGACATGGATTATGCCTCTGAAAGGAGAAATCCTAAATATAGTATACAGTCACCAAGGAGAAGCAGCTCAACAGGAGCTCTGTTCAAACTGCTGCATCAAAAAATCGAAAAATACAAAAAGCCAATGTCATCCTTCAGAGAATGGGAACTTTGCCTCAGTCTAAGGCATTAATTTAATTTATTCTGTTATTTTCTGCTCAGTTCTGTTATCAAAACTTTAAAAAGGAAGTTAAAATATTGAAAAGGGGTGGAGATAAAACTCTCTAATGTTATTTGAAGGCTGAAAAATGCCTTGTAACGAGGAGTCCTAAAGAGCTTGATCTATTTGGTTTATCAAAAAGAGATCCAGCCTGATCTATCACAAAATCTTTACTCCCCCTCAAGCAAACAAAAATAAAAGGAAATAAAGGGCTCTGTAACCTAATGGTAAAATGTATAATAAGTACCAATTGCTAGTAAGTGAACAAATTCTCATTGGAAGCAAGACATAAATTAATCACTTGTGAAGCTGATTAACCATTGGGAGAAATGACTGAGAAAACTGATAAATTTTCCGACTTCTGATGTTGTCTAATCAAGATTTGCTGCAGAATTTCCACAACAGTTTCAGTCAAATGCGAGTCACTGGGTGCTGCAGTGTTATCTTGAGTGAATGTATAGGCTGGCTTTATACAGGTGGTCAGATAAAAAGAGCTGATGGTTCTGGCATTAAATCCTATTCATTTATGAATAGTTTTGATTATGTAAGCAGGCAGGGAAAAATGTTTAATTCAAACAGTAGCTTAACATTCATGCGTTCATTCCTCTGTTCAGCTGCATAAGAAAATTCAAAGTATTCTGTGCTGTTGATATTGATTCTATGGGAAAAGAAGTGCAAGACTAAACAATCTCCTTGGTCAAAGTTATTCCATTGTTGTTGCAATTTGCATGCATTATTTTAAGTGAGTATTTTGTCAGTATTCCCTAATTTTCTCATGGCGTGGACTAATTGGTCTGGATTTAATGCCGAGTTACATCTCCTATAATTCTATTGATTTCAGCCGAGTAGCAAAAGGATACATTTGGATTGATTTAAAAATGATTTCTGAGTGATCATATTGAATTTATTTATACATTATTGTCCTTACCTTTTCTTATTTCACATCAGACTCCCTGACTTTACCTTCTTTTATTCATAAACCATCCTTTTAACCTCCTTTTTCTTCCTCCTCCTTTTTCCTTTTAACCTCTTTTATCCCTAAACCTCCTTTTAACCACTGTTGACCTGCAGGTCCTTCTCAGGGGGACTTCTCATCATGTTTTTAAAAGGCTCCTTTAAGAACTCTGGCTGTGCAGAGGGCGTCTCTCTTCATGTCCCTCTGCTGCGGGCGTTGGAATATGGAATATGAATGGAAGAGGAATTCTCAGTGCAGCTGGAAATTACTCACAGATTACATGAATACCATCCGCCTGCAGTCTGATACCTTTCTCCTCACATGTTCCAAAATACTGCCCAACATTACAAAAAAAAAAAAAAATCAAAAACCAGAAAATACTCTACTGTGCCTTCATTAGGGCAGCTTTTTTTTTTTTTTTTTTTAACTTAAAAACTGTCCTGATTCTCTTAGTTTGGCAAGTTTTCTTCTGCCAGAGCAGTGAGCTTCCGACTGGAGACCTCATCATTATTAATGCCTATAATAGGCATATTTTAGCAGAGAGAAAGATGGTGTTTTCTACATTTTTTCTGTGACAGCAGAATGAAGGGTTTATGGGTAAATCAGGAACTGTGATTCCACAGGGTGGGGAAAGGGAAGAGAGGTTTCAGCGAAGAGCTCCTGGAACAACGTACCATGGGGTTCGCGTTCTGTATTTCTTCTAGGGAACTCCTAGGCAAGAGTATCGCTTCCTTCCCTTCTTCTCCCTCCACTCTTCATCCTCTCCCCAGAGCGGCTCCCATGTGTGAATGTTTGTCCTCTCCCCTTTAGGCCCAGCCCTTGTTCTTCCTCACACCCTCCGTGTCAAAGTCAGACAGAGCATGTTCTTCTTTTGCTCTTAGAAATAATCTCGGTGTTTCAGGTCTCATGCGGACTTTACACTGTACTTGTTCTTTTCTTCAGAACATAAATATTGGCTCATGCTGCTGCAGAAAGCAGCAAGTTTTCTAAAAGGATTCAGTGACATTTTTCTCATGATTTCACTAGTTAGAATGCTACTTTGTACATAAAATTATATAATTCATCTGACAGCACATGCAAAATAATAAAAAAAAGCACTATGGAAGAAAACAAGAAACTGATAGCTACAGTAATTAACATTTTTACTCAGCAATTTTTCCGGAAAGGAATGCAATAGTGAATTTTGTGAATATTGGTTGAAACTTCAACACAGAGAATACGGGCATTGATATTTTCTGGTGTAGATGCTACATTTGGTTATCTCTTGATGCAATGAACAGCTTACTGTGCTCTCACCAGGCATTTTAAAATATAGTCATTTCTGAAAACTCAGTGCCCTTGCCACACCTACTTGTGCCTTTTCTAGTGAATCAAAATATACGTGAAATAATGTATTCCGCTTTTGTCATAGCCATAGTGTTGCCTGTGAGGTGTGAAGCAGAAATGTGCTGGTACCACAAATATCCTAAGACACAGCACTGCTTTTTATAGTTCATATCCTGAGGACATATGAATAATAAAATGCTCTTTAAAATTCTGGCAATACATTCATATTTACATTCAGAACAATGATTCTGCTTTAATGAAGTCAATGTGAGTTTAGCTGTTGATGGAAATTTAGCTATGTACCTTGCTCTATAGGAAGATCCCTTGGAGTGCAGAATACTCTATCTAGATCCAAAACAGGCATGTGAGCCCTGACTTAACTTTAAGCACCTGAATTACAGAAGATAAGAATTAACCATAGGGGGCATGCCCACATTCCAACTGTGTCCACTGCCTTGCAAGATTAAGCATGATGTGCTTTATCTCACATTAAGGACAGGCTTTTTATAGATAAAACAAACATTTATAAGCCTTGTAAAGGTCTTTGTTAGGCTGGAGGGAAACCAAACAGCCTCAGAACTGTGCGCTTCAGAGCATTATGAAAACTGATGGGTGGGCTGACAAAAGGCTGCAGCTGGTTGGAGAAAAAGGGCAAAATTTTGGATGTGCTGCTTTGAAGAAACATATTAAAGTTAGTTACCTCTGTCTTTCTTAATTTAAAGTGGAGTGCTGAAATAACTTACTAGCTTGACTATCTTATTTAAGTTTGTAAATAGAGGATCCAGGTAACTGGGTAGCTAATTGAATGCTGAAACGTCATTGCATTTTCCCATGTAAGAATTAGGAGTTATTTGTAAGCATTTTATTTGTTTTGCTTTTATTATCTATCCACCTACTGGAAACTGAATTACATTGGGGTAACTTTCACTTGGATTTTTTTTCCATTCTTTTTAATTAGTTTTATTTGAGTGCTAATTTGTCTGTGCTTAAATTCACAAGCTCATACAACACTTTTACATAATTCATGCAGCAAAATAACGCATACAGTAGAAAAAGAAAGCAATAGTATTTCTGTGCCTCCATCATAAAAAGATTTCTCTCGTAAAAGGCTACTGACATTTTGGTACTGGCAGTCTCCTTGTACTAGTACTAACTTCCTTAACTTCCAGGGAAGCTATATGACATTGTCTAGCCTCTAAGTATTTACTAACTTAAATTACAGAATACTCAGTATTTTGTGAAACAGAAATAAAAATAAAATACAAGTTACAGCTCATATTCAGAATTAATACTATATAAACTTCATTGCTTAATAAGCAGGGTTCATTGCACAGACAGCAGAGCCTTGTGGGTGGCACTGGGTAGCCTTGTTTTGAGGAGAAATTTGTTGAAATAAAGAGATTCTAATCGAATGGTTTGATTTCATTGAATCAGCATTTTCCAATGGGAGGAAACATTCTGTAGGAAACTTCTAACCAGCTTCTAATTCTGTGTCTCATCATCCCTTCCCCTAAAATCATAGCCTCTACCTTTGCATACCAAGTTCTAGACTTTGCTACAGCTTCTTCTCCCAGGCTTGTGCTTCAGAATCTACGTTAATACGTGGAACACTTCCTGAAAAGCTCGATTGACCATTTACTGTTTTCAAAAGCTACTGCTTTGTAGAAAAGCAGATACATATTGCCAAATTTCTCTCGTTCAGTATTATTCTTTTCACGTTTTCACCGCAGGGCATCATATTTCAGTAATTTGGACAACCAGATGTAAACCAGATGTAAAGGCAGGCAAAAACAAAGAGTTTGAAAACAGTTTTGTAGTCATTGCAAGTAGATCATAATTAGCCTTTTATTATTGTAAGTTATTTTAATCTAAAAAAAAAAAATTCACTTTCAGATCCCGTTGATGTCAACGGAAGATTTGCCACTGTTTCTGCAGGCACAGGTTGTGGGTATAATTATTATACCGTTTCAATGCAAATGAGCATTCATATGTATATGGGGGACGTCTGCATTCTTTTACATAGAAGAATTTCACATTTAAAAAAATGTAAATCTTTACAAAGAATTCCTTCCTTGTAATGCGCATTTGAATTTCTGTCTCAGGGAAACTTGGCTTTATGCTGCTACTAATTATCTTTGTGGTGACAAAGGCCATTGTTAGTTAGAATAAAGGGAAAAGAACATTCTATATGTTTTAATCAGGAGCACCAACAGGCAAAGGCATACATTTTAACAAAGAGGAGGGTGGGAATAACATGCACCTGCAAACACAGACGTTTTACTGTTAATTTCTGCAGTTGTGATTTTATTCAGAGCATATGGATTATGGATCAGGGGGTTCTGCTTCACTGCTAATTAGGGAATATGATCCAATAGACAGGAGGGGTACAGATATGATCCATAGTTACATGGGTAAACAAAAAAAAAAAAAGTGGGGAGGGACATTTTACCTTTACCCGGCTCAAATGTGTCAAATGTGTGATTGGCTACAGCTCTACTGGAGAGCCAAGTGGTTTATTTATTTATTTATTTATTATGGAAGAATGTACTTTGGGGACAACTGAAAAAATATTTCAACATTTTAAAAATGGTTTATTCTAAGGCATTTTTGGTAAGAGTTGTGGTGTGGTGGTGCTTCTTATTCTATGTGTTATCTCACTGATCGCACTGACTGGAGGAGATTCTGGATCCTCTGTGAAGACTGGAGTACCATTTTGTGAAGCATAATTGTCAGTCATTACACTACTGTATTTTACTAGAACTACCTGAATGTTCATTGCTCCAGTTCAAGAAATACCCTCTCGCTCAGTGATCAGCTCACTCTCCTGAGAGGCAGGAGATGTGGCTTCACAGCCTCTCATGTCAAGAACGGACCTGGGTCACCCACTTCCCTGATGTGAGCTGCACTGCTTGACTTGAGCTATTATCTCTGCAGAGGCCTCGCTGAGCTTGCAGTGTCGGCGTGCCAAGGCTTTCAGAACTAGTACATCAGAGTTAAAGAGCACTAGCATTTCAAACGGCAGCTAGTCAAGTATTGAGACGTGTAATACTATTTAATCTGGATTTGCAGCACTGAGCCCTCTAATGAACAGTTCCCTGCTTGGATATTTCTCGCTCAGGTGGCCTGGATAGCTGTGTGAACAACTGGGCTGACAAGTAATGGGGACATGTTACAGCTTACAGCTAAGTGGCAGCTCTGCCATATTTAAGTTTGAAAGCTCCTTCATTTTTAAGTGTTCTAGAAACCATGATTACATGAGAACATTGTCTGTTTTGAAATGAGATACATATCTTAGGAATGTAGAGTAGAGGCAGAGGTCCAGCTTTGCTGTCACTTCAGCAGAAGGTTCCCGAGATACAGTCCAACTCAAAATCATGTGGTTCTTCAAGCATCCTCTTCATAGACTACCCTCATCATATAATTATGTGTATACGTTTATCCCGTTTGAAAACCCAGCCTGTTAAGTTTCTTAATATCGAAATAGTTCTGTTGGGATATTATTCTAGAGTTTCACTCTTCCTAGAGTTAAGAGCTGCTTGACGTTTGCTTTTTGTTCTTGCTTTGGAGGTTTTTTGATTAGGGAAGGAGACTGAGTCCTTGAATAGCTCTTTAAGTAATATCTTTTTATCTTCAATGATTTCATGGCTACTCCTTGAAAAGTCACCAGTTTTTCAATATCTTGTAGTACTGGACATTACTGCAGTAGCAGTCATAACCAGTGCCAGATAGAAAGAACGTAGTGTGGTCTCTCCATTACTACAGCATTGAACTTGTTTACATATTTAAAAACACTTCCATTAATTTTTTTAGCCACAGCACCACATTCAATGCTCACCTATTGTAATTCCCAGGCCAGTAACTGCATCCCAGAATGGAGGCAGTTATCCTGTATGAGCTGCATTTTTAGTTCCTCGGAGTTTATATTTATGTGTACTTAACTGCATATTTATTTGTTTACATCCAGTTTACTGAATGACCTTGATCACGCTGCATTAGTAGCTTATCTCCCAATCTTTCTGTCATTTGCAAATGTTATTAGTAATGATTTTGCATTTTTGTTTTTTCAGGTCACTGATTAAATGTTAACTAGTAAAATCTAAGAACAGATCCGTACGGAACACAATACAAAGACACCCATCCCAGGAGTGTTCCTTCACTGCAAGCATATGTTGAAGTCTACCAGCCAGAGTTTAATCTATTTAATGTATGCAGTGCTGATTTTTATCATTCCACTCTCATAGCAGAGTGTCATGCAATATGAAGGCAGATGTCCTGTAGAAATCTGAGTCTATTGCAGAAACATTATTGCCCTTAGTAACCAAACTTGTAAATCCATTGATAAAAGATATGTTAGATAACCAAATCTGAAAGATCTAGTTTCAACTTACCACATAATGATTGGCACCACTTTATTGCCCACTTCCCTTAGTTTTTTCTTACCGAAGCCCCATGTCAGTTCCTGAGTTATTTTGTCCAGAACGGACGTCAGGCTGACAGATCTATAATTACTCAGGCCAGCTCACTTATCCTTTTAAAGTATTGCGCTACATTGCCTTTGTTGCGGTCCTCTGGCACTTTACAACTTCCGACAGCTATTGAAAATCACTTCTATTAGTTCAGAGAGCTCCTCAGACAGCTTTTTCAGAAGTTATCTGAACACATCCATTTTAAAATGCCTGCCTTTTGGAGCTGCCACTTAATTTCCTTCTGAGTTGGGAAGGGAAATTATTCTATTCATCATCACCTTCAACACTGTCATCATCTTCTGGTATGCATACATTATCTATCTTTTTCCCAAAGTACAGAACATAAATATTTATTGACCAGTTCTTCCTGTTCTGCAGACTGCCTTCCAGTAGTGACCCAACAGCACTGTCCTTTCTCCGTATCCTTCTCTTTCTTTTGTTTTTGCTATTCCCAACTTCTAATGTTTCTCTGTTTCCTTTCAGACTCTTATATCTCTGGCTATAGACAAAAGCTTAATTTCCTTTCAGAGAGAGCAAGGCCAGTTCCCGTCTAAGCGAAGGACGTGGCGGGGCTGGCAGACTCGGGGAGGCAGAGGAAGGGGTAGCTCCACTGCCCAGCTGGCTGCGCTGGTAGCCAGCCAGGCAGGCTTGGTGTCGCTGGGGGTGGGAGATGCCACGTGAGACGGTGGGTGCTGCTGTGGGAGCGCTTGCTCTCAGCAGCAGCCCATGCTCCAGTCCTGCCCGTCCTGGGGCTGCCCAGAGCAACCAGACTGCCTGTCCCAAGCTCCCATGGCCTCACCCCACCCTCCTCTTCCTCTGCCTTCACAGGGGCAGCCTGGCCCTCTTTTTGGAGACAGAAAGGTGATTTTGCTCATGCTTTGGGCAAGCTTTGAGACAGCTCCAGCGGCCGAGCTCCTTGCTTAGGAGGAGCTGTTGCAGCGTGGCTTTGGAAGATCACACATAGCTGGCGGTGCTACTCAGACAGGCGCTGTTTCCTTCGCAGTCTTACGATGGACCTAAACTATACGACAAAATGAAAGGCAAAAAGTCATTTATGATTAAGTAAAAACTCTTCACAGCACCGCAGAGTTAAGCAACAGAATAGTTCATCCCCCTTCTGTGTATACCCCATCCTACTACGTTCAATTACGTGTATATGTATATATGCACATAAGCATATAAAAGCACTTCTGATGTTTTTTATCAGCGTACTGTTTTATGTTCATCTCTGCTAATACGGATATCCACCCAAAATAAAGGCATTATTCAAAAGGGCAGAAGAAAGCAACGGAACCATTTACAAATAAGTCATTAAGATTAAAATAGCTTGCAGAGATCTCAAGAATCTTTAAGAAAGCTAGGATTCTTTCTGCCTTTTGCTTTCTCTAGATTTGCTAGGTTGGAGTGCAGGCAACATGTCAGAAGAGCAGCAGTGCTTGTGAGAGACCATTTATCAAGTGCTAACAAGAGGATGAAGGAAAATTGAAATGCCATTACAAGCTTATTCTTCATTAAAAGTGAAGTACTAAATTCTCTACTAATTCGTTTTGACAGATGATATTCTGACAGAGTTGACACCTATAACAAAATGTGACTAAAGTAGATGCAATTCAGGAAGCGATGTTTCAAATTTTTTCCAAGCACTATGATGTCAGTGAAACAGATAACTCAGATTTGGGGTTCTTTTCTTTTTTTTAAGTTCATTTATCTTTAGCCATAAATACTTTTTCTTATAGGCAGATATCTACCTACAAAAACGGCAAAAAAATTACCTTTTTAATTTGCTAGGAAAATGAAGTAATTAATCTGATTAATGTTGCCAAGGAAAACTGTAAGGTCAAACCTCTTTTTCTAGGCAGTGTGTGAGGTGTCATTTTAAATTATGACTTCTGTTAACAGCCTTTTCTGTCTCAGTTTGGAGGTTTTCTAGAGAAGATTCAAATATTATCTTAAAACTATTGATGAGATTTAGCAGAAAATGGATTATTATAGGATGATCTCTTGCAAGTTACTTTCTTGTAAAACTTAGTTACAACATAGCCACGTCTTTGGGATGCAGGGCTGAAACCAAGGCTGGCATAGGTGTTCCGGTAAGATATTGCACAGGTATTTTGGCAAGATACTTCAGATATAATTATCAGCCATGGTATTTTGATTGGTGATTAAAGACTATACTCTAAACGCGTGCTGTTTAGAGTATAGCCAAGAAGTGCCCAGTGAGACTCATCACACCAACAGGATTTAAATCCTGATCAAGGCCCTGCTGTTCCTGAGCTTTTTTTTAGGTGTTACCATGAGGCTTTTCTTTTTTTCTTTTTTTTTTTTGCTAACTGAAAGTGATTTCAAGGAAAACCTCAACCACAGCTGCTTTTAGCTACTAATCAGGGGGAGAAGGGAGAAAAGCCACCTCACCAGGAGTGAATACCTCCATGGATTGAAGTGATTCTCCCTGGACAGGTACCTTAACAGTGTGCTGCTGATCCCAGCGCCATGCAGAAACTGGCTAGTCAACTGTATTTCTAGGAGCGCTTTTATTTATGTCCACAACTGAATGAATGAACGTGCTTAGGAGGCAGAGAACGGAGAGGAAGAGAAGAGTCAACAAGTCCAGGTCCTCTAGCTACAGACTGCTATGCAATAAATATTTATTTCAGAACATTCTGTATATTACTTCAGTACATAAACAGTTTGTCGGTTTTTCCCTTTTTCCCCCTTTTTAATAATTTCAATAAGTAAGCTGCCAAGTGGTTTCTTAAAAAATATTATCCTTATATAGCATCTTGAAATAAGAGGTTACATTTACTTCTAGCAGAGCTGGAGATTTACATTTTTCATCAGATCATGTTTTGTTTGCTTTCTAATCTCTTCATTTCATTTTTACCATGTCTTATTGGTTTGATATGCTCTCTTTGTAAGCTAAGGAAAATGCAATAAGATGGCTTGGAAATATTGGAATTCTATATTGTAAGAAATAGCAGAGGCATTGTATAAGCCAGTATAACCCTCTATTTTATCACCAGTCATTTGTCTGAACCCCTCTTCTTTGTAATAAAAACTGTAAAAATTCATTCTAGATCATTTCAAAGACTTCTTTTAAAGGGACAAAACTTCAAAGTTTGGTTTTAAGTTGACAAGAGCTTGGAATTTCTCAGAAAGCACTGACTTAAGATTAGTGCGGGCAAACTAGTTTGTTAAAAATGGAAGTCCTTATGCAAAAATCCTAAAACAATTGTCATTAGCTGAAATACAGCCTTTTAGGAGTTCAGAAAAAGAATACAGTGATATACCTTTCCCTTCAACTGACCCTTAGCAAGCTTCAAAAGCTTCTTGCAGGGCTATTTCCTTTTTCTGATTCCTTGGTAATTTTTCCTTAGCTGTTCCACTCCAGTGAGGAGTAATTGATGTTTTTCCACAGCTGAGTAACTGATTCTGTTTTCTTCATGCCTCTCTCAGTTTTTCCCACTTCACACACTGGTGGGTTTTTTTCAGATTTTTTAGATTAAATTCTGAGATCAATTTATCACAGAAGATCATTCCAGCTCCCAAAAATCTAGGAGCACATTTTGTTGACTGCACATTCTGACTTTTAAATATTATACCTTGACTGAATCAGTGAAAGAGTATATGGATGCCTCTGTTGATCCTGTGACAGTAAGTGTGGTGGCTTTAAGCAGTCCTTCTGTTTGCACTGCTATGGCTTTTCTGGCTACACAACCTCTCCACCTCTGTGCAAACAAGATGTACCCACAGGCCATGCTTGCTGGGGTGCCTTGAAGCTCTGGCTGGGGAGCCCAAGCCTGCCAGGAGGCCTGCTGCCAGCAGCCTTGTGCCCAGCCCTGAGTCCAGACTTGCTCCCCTCCTGCTCGCATTAACCCTGCCTGCATATATCCCCTCACGTGGCCCAAAAGTGACCAGCTGGTCGCCTGAGCCTGCAGCCACCTCCGACCCCATTGGGTTAGTAGTACCCTGCTGGGGTTCTACAAGTTGCAACAGCATTTTTAAAAATATCAAAAATATAAGTCCTGATTGCTTGTATATGCACTTGCATGTTCATGAAGCTCCTAATTCAATCAGTGAGACCGATATCCTTAACATTTAGTGTAGATTGGGGCCTTCAGTATATCATGTAGTGTATTTTCCAAAGGAATATAAATAGTTAAGTTATTAAAGCTGAAAATGAGGTCTGCCTAAAGCATCTCATTCTCATAATATGTTAATATGCATAACCATGTGCTTTTCTGATTATATTAAAACTTTTACAGATGTATATGATAAGATTGTAGTTTCTTCAACAATACCATAGCAATGTGGGGTGATATTTTAAGCACAGAATTAATCTTAGACACAAAATCTCATACACATAAAATACAAATCTTACCTGAACACTGCTTTTACTAAGGAGGGATGACCGTCAAAAAGTCTGAGTCTAGCAAATGCCCAAAAGATGTATATACTTATATAAAATTTGCCCATGATGTTGAAGTTCTTTGTTACCTAGAGATTTTGCAAGAATGAGCTTTCTCACAGTAGTAGTGCCAGTAATTCCCATCACTGGGCTGATCTTTCAAGAGCAGCCTTCTGCATTGGTCCTCATCTTCCCAGATGCAACAGCAAAGCAGTACAGGACAGCAGTGGGGCTGGAGCAGAGGCGTTGCATTAGAAGGACGGAGGCCAGGCTGTCCAGGCTTGGATGGGCGCCTTTCCGGTCCCTTTCTGTATGGGAGAGGAGCAGCTTGGCATTGCTTGCTTCACACTGTTCACGGGAACTTCTGCACATTACATGCATGAGGGAGCTTCTTATCACTCCTTATTCCTCTGGGTAAGTGTCCTAGAGGGATCTGAGCTGAGGCCATAAAGAAAATGCACTCAAATCGGTGACAGCAGTTTGTGTCTACTTTAAATTACCAGTAGCAGACTTTTCTCCCTCCTTTCCCTCTTGGCCTTTTACATCTGCACAGCCAGGAAAAGTCTTGAGCTGAATTCTGATGGCACCAAAGGAAATGAGTGATGGGTAATTTCAATATTACCTTCTGAGTCTCCAGACAGCTGGAAAGAAGAGGATAGAGAAAAATTTGCTTTCAGACCGTATTTTAAATAAAAACACAGTTTATTTTTTTACTGAAGACATGGACGGTGGAAAATATAGTAGTGTTTTAGCAACAAGGAAATCTTGTTGATAATATAACAGCTAAACAGTTTCTGCACCGTCTAGTCCCCTGTAGCATGTAAATTAGTTTTGCCCAGTCCCTGAGCTTCCCTGCTGCCATATATTACAGATGCGCAGATTCCTAAAACTTCCCTATTTCAAGCAGCTGTGATTTTGTTTCTGTTCAGAATCACGAAGATTTAGAATCATCCATTGTTTCATGCTTTCTAATCACAGCCTCTAATAGAAGAGAACTCTTCAAAATACCTTCTCTGAGGCAAACTTCTTCTACTTAGAGGTGCCGCTGCTTCATGGCCAGCTTCTGAAATAGGCAAGGCCATGCAGACCTTACAAACAAACTGTTGAGCTGCGTGAAAAAAACTGCTGAGGAAGAGAAAATTTTAGGATGATTAAAAAAGACATCGTGGTGCTATCTAAAGTGAAATATGACTATGTGTCTCTCTCTTATTTATGTCCTAATATTAATCCTTAGTTTCTTTCTGCAGAAGTAAGGGAAATTTCAAAGTTTTCTGTGTTCTCTTGGTGAAGTCTTGGTCCTATACTAAGAATCTTCAAAGCTAACTTAATATGTTGCTTGCTACGGAGAGGAGGAGATTACGTGGGACTCACGCAAAGGATTCCTAACTATTCATTTAAGTGCCGCGTACTTTTTTTTGGAAAGAGAAAGTTTATGAGGGACTTCAGTGGTATACAGAATTTACAGCGACCTGGGCAGTGACAATTTTTTTTCTCTAAGAAGATCCACTTCTGCTCTCCAGCTATTTAACACTTTTATGAACCTTTTATGAATTCCTTGTTGTAAATAGCCTTGCTGTTGTGTTTTGTTCTTTTAACACTTGGCTAACGTAACACCTATGCTTAATATCTGTTTCTGCTTCTGAAGCTTAGTGGAAGTTCAGAAAAGAAAAAATGAACTGTTCAGTCCAACTACCGGAAGGGAAAGGGAAGGAAAGGGACGGAAAGGGATGGAAAGGGAAGGAAAGGGACGGAAAGGGACGGAAAGGAAAGGAAAGGAAAGGAAAGGGAAGGAAAGGGAAGGAAAGGGAAGGAAAGGGAAGGAAAGGGAAGGAAAGGGAAGGGAAGGGAAGGAAAGGGAAGGAAAGGGAAGGAAAGGGAAGGGAAGGGAAGGGAAGGGAAGGGAAGGAAAGGGAAGGAAAGGAAAGGAAAGAAGAGAAAATTGTCCAATATAATTAGCAACTGAAAATTTGTTTATTTTTGGAGCTCATATGGTTTTTGTATCTACTTCAATTCAGTTTGTTGTATTTGGATTAGATATAAGAGGCAGATGATATGTGGCCTGAAAACATTCTGTGTGTCTGAAAGATTCAGTATCTTTTCTCTGTATATTGCTTCTATCTTGTCACAGAGCATTATGTTATTTCATGCCAGAGGCACGTCAGTGATGCTAGGTTATGCAATGCCAAAATGGAATTTGTAAAGTCCAGGGCTTTCGGATCATAGTCCCTGAAATCCTGACTGGACACCACGGATGTGATTTGCTAATACTCTGAATTGTAAAGTACCTCTTTCTTTATTAAAAGTAGGTTTTTTGAGTTGCTGGAGAGAAATATTTTGAGTGTTTTAGTCACTCTCTTTTTGCTATGTTTGCACAGATCAGATCTACCACACTTACTGTCACCAGGTCAGCAGAGGCATCTATATACTTGTTTATTGATTCAGTCAAGGCAGAAACGTAGAATACCTTGAAAAGCCTCTTCACTACTCTACACACCTGATGGAGACCCTTGTCAAAAATTTCTGGCCCATGTGGAACTTGTCTAGCCCATGGTACTGGAATAACTGCACAGGCAACCGAATGCCTCACAGAGCCATCCTGCATGAAATGCTCACCAGGGAGGTAAACACATAGCTATATCTGCAGACTGATTTTTCTTCATTCCCACAACTATGAGAACAGACCCAGCTGCACTAGCGTAGCTCTTTGGCTTTTATAGTTAGTATGTGACTCTGCCAAGAGCCTTGCTTCCAGGTTGGCAGTTGAGTATCAAAACCAAGGCTGATGGGCAAACCCCTATTGGCCGCACAGTCTGCCATCTCATAGCCTGCTTTGACAGTGGTTAATTACAGTGTTCCTGGAGAACTGGTACAGAGCAAAGCATATATGAACAGTTGTCTTGTCTCTCAGTAGCTTCCGTATTTGGATATGTTCAGTATGTGCTCAATCTCAGCCTCTTTCCTCTCATTTTCCCTAGCCGTCAGAGGCAGGTTCAGACAAGCAATGTTATTTCTATAGAGATACCAGCTTTGCTGGTAGGCCCTGTTCTGCACACGGGAAGAAAAGCCTTACACGCGTTTTGTTCGTTGTAGCATTCCTTGTGTTTCACAGACCCCACTATCCCTCTCTGTCTGAAATCACTTCCCTCCCATTGGCTGCCTTTTCCCTCTCCGCCGTGGGTTGCAGCGTCCATAAACCAGAAAGGCGCCTGGCAGAGGTGAACCAGCAGCCCACAAAGAGCTGTCTGGTCCTGTCGGGTGCTGGTTACCCATTATGCTGCGGGGAGGCTGGACCAGCACTGACCTCACGCTGGAAATGCCTGTGTCCCTTTTGTAACCATCACTGCTTATTGGGATGTCTGGAAACACCTGCTGAGCAAGGGAAAAAAAGAGGGAAAATGTACAGTTTTCTTCAAGTCAGTCACCTGAATGAAAGAGAGCTCCCAGGCACAACATGGGGAAATAAACGGTGGGGTCAAGCAGGCTGTGCCCTTCTTTCATGGTGTTCAGGCCTGTACAAGCCCTGAAGGGCCATGGTTAACTTGTGGGACATCAGCAGAGGGCTGCTTCTTCCCTTAACGTAGCGTGCCTTACAGGGAGTGAGGTTTTTTTCAGGGCCCAGTAAATGAGACCTTGCTTCCTGTTAAGTGTCCGGATTAGGAATATTTCAACTTGAGGACAAGTAGCTTTTAGGTTTTCTCAGTGACCATATTCTCTGTGAGCATGGAGATGCTGTTCTTCAGGAATTATCTATAAACCAGAGGGCTGTTGATTGTAGGGAGCACAACATATTGCCTTGGAGAAAAAACAATGTTTTTGGCTTTCTCCATGAACTGTTTCTGTGTCGTTGATGATATATCTTTTCTTCTGTTTCATAACCCAAGAAAGAGTCATTCTTCTCATCCCCCTCCAACCAGCCTTTTCACAGGTCTGCATAATAGTGTCATGTCTACCTACCTAAGGACGCGTGATGCTAGAAGAACCTTATCAGGAGCGCTGCAAAGGCCTGTTATTCCTGTGGTGGTTCCTGTTTGGTCTCCAGAGCAGAGTGTGCAGGAGGGGGCCATCTGGGAGCATGCTTATGGCTCAAGCAGGGATGCAGGAGGACTTAGTCAGTCTGAGGTGTTTTCACTGGGCCATGCTGGGTGCGACCTAGTAAAGCCATACTGGCACAGATGTGCCATATGTCTCCGTTAGTCTCCAAAGCACTAGCAGACAGGGGTTTGTAGTTCCTGACTATCAAGTTCAGATAACTATTGTGTCATTTCTCTATTTTTACCAAGTTGCCTTGCAGTCATTCTTCTTAGAAACTTTCCCTTACCTCCAAGGGAAACTTAAGAGATTAAGTAATTAGGGAAGATACGGATTTTGAATGGGATAGGGATTTTTTATGTGCAAACAAAAAGAGCAGAAGTAGAAGGTGAGGAATAAACATTGAAAAATTGTATTCAATTTCTTGGAGCTTCTAGTTTACAAGAAAGCAGTCAATAAAAATGCAGGAAAAATCCTACCGTGTGCTTAATAAATTAGAGATAAACAAGCCAAATATCTGATAAAACCGTGTTTTGATCTTATTAATGTTTAGTCTCAATTTTTCTTGAAATTTTATTATTGATAGTAGTGAGCAAATAAAAATTCAGCCAAGAGGCAGCGTAAGGATGTAAAGTAAAAGGTGCCTGATTGTTCTGGAGCACCAGCTGAGATGGCATCTCTCATTTGCCTTCATTCGATTTTCACATCTTGTTATTTTTTCCAGGACAGAAGAGACTTCATCTCTCTTTTAAGACAGAAGAAAGTCAAGGGGAACCATGCACTGTTCTTTTGTTCTTTTTTCTTTATTTACCCAAGAGAGCTGTCTATAAAGTTGCTCAGTACAGCTTAGAAAAAAACTCATGGTATAAACAGATGAATATGGCTTTAAGAACTTTCTGAATGACACACTGCTTTTAGGATTCAGAAGTCAGAAACTGTAAATAATAGGAAAGCTTAGTTTGTTCCAGAGAAGTGGGTGCTGAAAAATAAGACACGTTTTTACATGCACTGGCAGCAGTTTTCTCAGTGGCTAAGCTGATGCATTAGGTCTTTATATTACTTGGACAGGGTTTTTTGTTGTTGGTTTTTTTTTAATTCTAATGTTTGCCAGCAGAGAAGAACTGGAGCTGAAGGTCTTGGATTTAATTTGCAAAATTAAGTTTAGTTTTGGTGTTCTGGACCTCTTTAGCCCTAATACTGAGATAAACGGTTAGTGATGAAAGCAAACCAATCAAGAATGTAAGATTGACAGTTTTAGAGTCTGTTGTCATAAATGGTCTCACTGTTATATTTTATTCTTTTGAGTCTTGGCTAGCTTAATACCTATATTTCATTACCAGTTTGTGCTTCTGAAGCTTAGTAGTAATTCAGAAAAGAGAACACGAACTGTTCACTTTTGCTCTTGATTCACAAAGAGCATTTCTAAGGGGCCTACAGTATCTCCTGTGTTTTCAGGCTTATAACTTTGTCCTTACACTTGCATTTAGCAGCTTTTTCTGTCTCACAAGTCTGCCCTTCTGAAGTTCACCCTTTTATATTGCCTCTGTGGGAGCTACATAGAGCAAGCTAATCGTTTCTTCTTTGGTTGTAATAATCCAGCTTTTACATTCATTTCCTGTACTAGCACTGCCTCGATTCTAGGCATTAAGTCACCTTTTCATCTGCAGAAACTACAGTAGCCTGTGGAGAAAGGTATATTTCAAATGTTTCACTAAACAGCACCAGAAACGCCCTTTAACATTATGCAATTTAAACATTTACACTGTGTTAATCCTTGAGGCTATGAAGTCATTTGGAAATGACAGAAATTAATATCTCATCTCAACTTTATTGAGTGGAGGACTTTCAAAATTAGGATTTGATCCTTTTATTTTGAATTTTTTCCTGTTAGGCGTAAATCCTACAAACATTTGTGCTATGTATTTAACTTTTCTGCTGTATGTCTTCTAAAGCATCACTGTGAGTAGTCAAGTTACCATCTGTGACAGTGTTTGCAGAACTGGGACTTCAGCTTAGGGGGTGATTGGAAATATTTTGACTAAATGCTTTTTGGAGGGGGGTTGTTACTGAAAAAATATTTGTGATCTTAAACTCAGTCTTTTTGAAAATGATGATTCTCTGAAAATGAAACACTTCTGTTTAGATAAATTTTATTTTTGCTTATGCATTCCAGTTTTCTTTTCCTAAGCCCTGTTCTTAAATTGTTAAAAATATGTTTTTGCTTCTTATCTCTAGCTTTCTGTCTCAACATTTAAACCTTTCTGGCTTTCTTTTTTATGTCAGTTCCAGGACCAGGATTGTTGACTATGTTATTCTGGATTTCTTCCAGCTGTGCTGAAATTATTGATTATTGGTCAAAATAGTCAAAGTCAAAAACAAG
Organism: Struthio camelus; assembly: GCF_040807025.1. Classification (NCBI taxonomy): domain Eukaryota; kingdom Metazoa; phylum Chordata; class Aves; order Struthioniformes; family Struthionidae; genus Struthio; species Struthio camelus. The sequence continues at coordinate 83,809,014 of NC_090944.1, read as the reverse complement.
CTGTGAGTGAGGGCAGTCAGTTCAGATAACACTAGGAAATGATATTTATTTTCATTGAATTCTTTAAGGGACCTACACATCAAAGCATCTACTGTCTTAAACATGTTTTAATTAAAATGCCATTCTTTTCAAAAATCACCTCATTTTCCTCTGAATAATAAGATTATAAAACCCAGTGATTTGATAAAGCATGCCTCAGAATAATCTATCTACTCATCTGAAATAAAGAAGAACTTTATTCTGTTTAGATGAGCAGTTTCCTCTGGTGAGGAACAAACTATGGTTAAGTATTGTTTTTCAGAAATAAGACTAATATTTATTACTTAGGCACCATCCCCAACCAGATATAATTCAGCTCTGGAGCTGTGGCCTGCATAAAGAGAAAGTGTTGGTGCCTAAAAATCATACATAAACCAGAACTACCCTAAAGGCCACGAACATTTGGATATGGGGTTATTACTCAGGTCAGTACTTTTTTGGGATGGTATTTTCTATGGCACACGTTAACAGATAGTGCGTAATAACATTTACTACTTCATTTGGCCCACTTAATAAACATCTGATAGTGTAACCACTGAAGCCCTTAACTTCAGTGGGAATGGGTCCAAGCACTAAATCCTCTTTAATAAGAAAAAGAGTAGAAAATGTACTTTAAAAAGTAATCTTATTTCTAACATACTTTCCATTGGCAATGTAAGTTCCTGGGAATGTTTCTAGACTTGCTGACTCTTTACAGAGTATCTCATGATGTTTAGCCCATGAAAACATATAATTTCTCAATATCTTTGTTCACAAAAACAAATAAAGCCATTTTTAACCGTTTGGATTGTGGAGAAAGGTTAAAAATGTGAACTATCTGTGCCTTCAGGATTAGAAACCAGAAGGCAAATAAAAATATATCTTTTAAATTTTCATTCATTGCATTACATTCAACCATTTGTTCATAATTGGGTCTTTGTGTATGTGATTTTTAAGTGCTTGGGTTTGGCATCGATGTTCTAAATCTCGTGCTTGAAGTGTAAGCTAAGGACTCACGTAACTGCAAAGGCATGGACAAAACTGAGCACACACATTCCTTCCCTTTGAAACATCTGCTCATATTAAAAAAAAAAGAGGAGAAAATATGATTCTCCTATTTTGATATCCCTTTTGGGTGTTCTTTCTGTAACTAGTTTTCAAAATGAGTTTACTAACTGTAATATTCACGGCAAGCTTTGAAAAAAACAATAGAGATTATTCATAGGAGAGTATTCCCTTTGAAACTTTATTCTTCCAATTAATTTATCCAGTCTCATCAAGAAGTAGAAAACACCTGTGACCTCTTGTTTAACCAATGCCATCTGACAGAACTAACCAACAAATAATGTTAGTCATCATTAGAATACTTTAATACATTCTAAGAAAAACTGGAAGCTATTTACTGGTAATTCATGAACAGGAAGACCAAATTCAGCAAGCAAATTTGTTGAAAGTATTGTATCAGCCAGGGTTTGAGCTGAAACAGTTCCTTTAAAAATATAAATAAATCTCTAAAACCCCTGGTTATATACATAATAAATAAGAATTGGGTATAGTTTCTGAATATATTTAGAAAAAGATATTGGTGTAAATACAAATGGAGAACTTAATCACGTTTTGGCTTTACTCGTATCAGGGAAGTGTAATTTAGCAATAGAACTCTCATTACTTCAGGACTGACTTCCCCTGTGCTTGTTTTTCTGTTAGGAATGTCAATTAGTTGTTCAAGATTACACACCTGCCTCATTCAGGACGAAGGCTTAAATGTAACCACTTTATCCAGCAGCAGAGTTTTATTGAAGTTTGGATCTTCCTTATTGAGGTAATGCATCCCTATGGTGAGTTCTTGGCAGAGAAAACATACTTTGTAATTAATGATAGAAGGTAGATGAACGTTTAATAAAATCATTCTGATTTTTTAGTTCAATTTATCTGAAAGTTATGCTAGGAGTTTTACCACTATAATAATCATTAAATTCCAGTTTTTTGGTTTGTTTTTATTTTCTCCCTTGTCCTCAGTTTTATTTGAATTCAGAAAATGAAAAGGCTAGTCTGGTCTCAACAGCTCAGTTTCTTCATTTCTAGAACGGCTTTAAATTTTGAAAAAAAAAAAGAAGCTGTAGGCACAGATGGCAGAGTTCTTCTACAGCACACAAAAGATGACTCAATTCATTCATTTAGCACATCCTTCTGGCTTCCATTGGGCTAGAGTGCTGTTGCTTTGAAATCTGTGGTGAACACAAGGAGCTTTGCCAAAATAGTTTAAAAGAACACAAAGTGTTTACACTGCAATTTCAATTTCTAATCATAATAAATTGCCTTCCTCATCATTAAAAGGCAGTAAGCCCTCTGCCCAGTCCCTCTGCCAGTGGGAGGGCACCTTAGGAAAACTCTGATTTCCTTAGAGCCCTGAGCTGCAAGGAGGTCGACCTGTGGCACCTATGGGTGGTGAGCTGGCCAAAACCAGCTTTTAGGCAGAGGAGGTATGTGACTGGGCCTGAAGAGAGGGGCAGGCACCCAATGAGCAGTAGGCAATCCAGGGGCTTTCCAGGAGAGGAATACCCAAAGTGAGCATCTGCAGCACTTAACCTGAGCATCTCTGCCTTCATATTGTTGTGTTAAGGGGCCTTAGGAATCAACCTTGGAAAGACTTGTCTGCCTTTTCTTTAAAGCCGTTGCACTTAGAGAAATTGAAATGTCTACTTCTGGCATTCTTTGTGAAGTAATTTTTTGTTTCTTGTTCATTTATCTTAAAGCCAGTTAGAATAAAAAAAAGAGGTAGAGCTTTCCCTTTAAAAATTGCAGATGAGCTGGGACTTTAGGTCTAGTGAAGCTTTTTCTTTTGGTAGTTTCTCCACTGTTTTGTCCTGACTGACATCAGAACTGGAAGTTCATATCCATGCAGCTTTCTTTTTGCTGTAAAGAGACTGGTCTTTCAGGGTTTGTAAAGAGCACTCAGGGCCTAGCTTTCCTGTTTTCAGGTTATCTCTTTTGAAGAATGAAAAAAAAAAAAAAAAAAAGAGAGAGAATGATGAATGATATTGAGAAAGCTACCCGGAGTGTGAAAGGAAAATGTGTGATTAAAGGCTTTAGACAGCAAAGGCTATGTTCAGTGAAGAATATTCACTGAAATTCTCTGGAAAAGGAAAAGACAAATCCTATTTGGAGCAACTCATAGCTGGCAAAACACAGCTCCTTCTGATATCATTGTGGCTGTAACCTTGAAAAAGCTATTCTGGAGAAACATGGAAGTATTTGAGCTCTGCCCTTTCCGCAGCTGCAGAGAAGCCTGGCAGAGGCGGGGTTGGGTCAGCTCAAACGTCCTGGAAGTTGCGCTCCAATGGGGTTGCTTTCACTTCTCCATCAGAAGGTGTTACTGTTGTTATGAGTATATTTATGATTTATGGGTTGTATGAAAATAGCATAGACAGGCAGAGCATTTCTATAACACTTCCAGCTTATACTTTTTTTTTTTAAATCAATCTGCTACTTCGAACGGCTTTAGATTATGGATTTTATTTTTAACTCTCTTAAATAATTTTACAAATATGCAAGATCAAAGGTGTGGACAAATGGATAGAAGTGGTTGAATTACTACAGTTTAGAAAGTTACTGCTGTCAGCAAACGCTTACAGACTGATTAAGTGTGTGTTCCTAGCCTTTTATAAATGCACTGGTTATTTTAAAAAAAAAAATTAAACTTTTTAATTCTAGTTTGGACTAAGAGTGGGCACATGTTTATAATTCAATTGATAAGAAATACATTAAGATGAGGAAACACAACCGTTTTCTCATTAACTGATCCTATCCAAAGATGCCCTGCTGGTGCAGGGAAATATTAGTCTGATGTGATAAGGGAGGAAATTGGCACATAAATGTTAATTGCTGTTGTGTCTTTTAAAAAAAGTCTATTCAGTGGTCCAAAACCTTCCAGCTCTTCAAGGCTTTTGATTTGAAAATTGTATCTTTAGTGTCATATTTAACATTATCGTACTCTTTATAAAATAATATCGAAACATATCGGGAACTAACAGAGTAATCAGATCATGTCCTTGCTCCACTCCTCACAGATTGTCTTTGCAGTTGGGAAACTTCTGTACTGTTCTTCCTTGCTGTTATGTCAGGAGAGCCTCTTGTTCTCCGCTTATTTTCTCCCTTCTTGCCAAGAAGCAGTTAATTAGCTGAAGAAAAGAGATTTTTACAGTGAATCAATACTGAACACTGAAACTGCACGCCTCCAGCAACATATCTAAAAGCTTAGGAGAGCTGACCAAAGAGACGCTGAGGTTGAGAGAGGAAGGAATGGGGCAGAGGATAGTTTGTGACCTGTTATCTGAGAAAAGGTGGACCTCCCTGTAATAAAACTGGCCTCTGGTACCCTGCAGTGAGGCTAGATTTGATGGTTGCACTTCCTTCTCTGTGTGTTTGCGGGGTATATGTTTGAGGATTTTTACTTTTCATCTAGATTGTGAATGCTGCTGCTGTTGAAAGGAACAGATGTGGCAAAAAAGCCCTTAATGGCAAGGAATATGCCTGCAAACATTGCTCGTGGCTCTAGTAGATTAAGTATCTCTTGCTCCCTGCCCTTTGTTCAAGCACATTGGAACATTCTTCCATGCACAGTCTTCTATTTTTTTGTTTCTTTTTGTAGGTGCGTCTCCAAAGGAGGTCTCTAAGAAAGCAGTTTTTATTTTCTATTGAATCTGAAAGCAGAGTGGGAGGATAGACTCAGTCTTCCTCTTCTGCATTATGATTTTCCTTCTTTTTAAGATTTTTTTATTAAAAAAAATTCTAGCCTGTATTTCAAAGACTGCTTTCTCTAGCACGAATATGAGCAATTCATGTTTCCTTGTGCTGCCCCACAAATAAGCCTTATTCTTGAATTAAGTTTGCCACTGATTTATGAGGGACACTATTCTGCTTTAAGCCCTCTGTAAACGCAGCACTTTCCATCACATGGCTTGGGAAGACCCACACAGCCACTCTGCGCTTTCCTCAAGTAGACAACTTCCAGAATTCTCATAAGCATCTGATTGCTGAGACTACATATCCACTGCATTTCGTAAATGAGATAGAAATGGTTCTCTTGACAAATGAAACGGGGGCTAAATTTGCCGAACAGCCATAATAAGAAGAACAATATAAACCTTTTAGATGGAACTCCTGGGTTTTGCTCCCCATGCTGTTGAAGTGTTAACACAAGCTAATAGTGCAACTTCCTTTGGCAGCTATGATTTGGCTGTAATACTCACAAGAGCAATTTATGAGGCTAAATTTTTGAAGCACTTTGGGGATCCTTGAAGCAAAGTGTTATACTAGTTCAGTGCCAAGTGTATGTCTGAAAATGCCTTTATTCTGTTGATCAATATGATATACACACACACACACACATATATATGTATTTAGCTAAAGCATCATCTTAATGATTTTCTTAAGATATTTAATGCATAGGAATGCAATGACTTAGACTGATTCCCACTTAGCTTACTTTGTGTAGCTGTCATCAGCATCTTCAGATACATGGATACCTGCAGCAGGAATGGCCTTATCACATAGGATTTTTAGGGTGGCAAAGCAAAGTTGTCTTTGGCACTGAGAGCACTGTGACATGAAAAAATCTCTTAGTAAAATTGCAGTTGTAATAGGGTTAGAGTAAACGTTTATACTGCTGTGCAGACTTCGCTTGAAACACATAAAGAGAATATCTGGTTCTCTGAATAGGGTAAAGTTCAACAAAACTAAGAAAACAGAACAAAAAGCAACAATCATTTAAAAATTAACCTGACATTGTGGGATACAGAATATGTTACTAGCTCACTCAGCATTTGAATACAGGTCACAGTGAAAATCGATTGCTGGTAGCCTGAAAATAACAAATGCTTTGGTATTTCATAGCTTATTCTGATTATAAAAGGACAGATGCAGATAGAATTGGTTCTGTTCAATTTCTCTGTCAAAGAAAAAGAGATCCTCAGGCCATGGCTTGATCCTGTGGTAACTCTTCCCTGACTGCCACCTCGTGCAGGTTTCTTGCACTACATGCTCCCATCTCAGCAGTTGCATGCGTGGATTAAAATGGATGTACCCAGCATGCTGGTACAGATGGATATGTTCTTGGCTGCTGCTCAGAATTAATTAGCGTTTTCCATTCTATGTATGCTCTTATATTGTGTTTACGCTAGTAGCTGCGTGCATTGAACAATGTGTCTTAACATCTGTCACGCGTTTGCTTTCTTCCTCACCTTTTTCCCTTGAGGAGGAAGGTGTGCAGCATGCTGTCTTGTTGGGGAAAGCAGGAAATAGACTTTGAAAGGACCTCCTGAGTCATCAAGTCTCATCTCTGGTTGTTGTAGACATCTGCATTATGTAATGCTCTTGTGACCATACCAAACTCCACTGTAGAAATCACTTATTTCTTCCTTTGTACTTTGACTAGAAAGCCATTTCTCTACCCTCCTCTCATGTGAGGGTTAGAAAGTTTTCAGTTTCCAACCTCAAATTGTTTCTGTCTTCTGTTTGACTATTTGATTTTGTGTCAGTATTGTTCTCAGTCTTAGTTAGCTTTTTTCCTTCTATGATCTTTATTGCATTTAATGAATTTACAGGTAGCTGTCTTATTCTATGTTTTGGTATACTGCTGTTCTGTTAGTACATGTGTGGCTGTATATTTAAGATAATTGTGATTACATCAAAATTAAAGCTAGGCAAAAGCATTCCACATGGATTTAATTTTGTTTTTGTTGAAAACCTTAACTCTAATTACAGCAGAGTTAATGCTGTCCTGAATGCATGAAAAAATCCCGTACCATCCCTATATTTAGGACAATGTTAATTTAGGTAGGAAACTTATTTGTTTTCTAATATGCATTGCCTGAATATCTAATGAGATTCACTTTACTCCCCTGGCTCACCCTAGGTAACAGTTTACTGCACAAATAATCCTACTGATTTCAAATGAGATTGTGTTGCATAAAGCTCCACAAGAAGCTGGACAACATGTTGTAATTTACTTCCAAAGTGTAAGGTGGTTGCTACTGGCAGTCAGTAATGAGGTTGTCCTGCTTCAGTCTGGGGACGGAAGCAAGTCACAAAAGCAGAACTGCGCTAAATGTCCAGCCTCAGTTCTTGGGGTAAATCCCTTGGTGACCGCAGGTTATAGCCTACAAATATACGGAAAGCTCTTCACTTGTGTCTTCCTTGGTGTATGACAGCCTGCACACAAGGCCACGCTGTGTGCCGGAGCGTGGGTTGGACGACGGGCCTGGCTGCAGCAGGGGTCAGGGGCCACCAGCAGAGCTCCTCTGAGGGTGCCCTCCTGCTGGGCACAGCCCTTTCTCTCCTCTCCCTGCAGCGGTGCAGGGCCTCGCTTCGCTCCTGGGCAGTATGCCTGGGCAGGCTGACCTACTGTATCTGGTATGGGGACATGGACTGCTTAAGAGGCCATGCTGCTGTATTGAAAAATGCATGAAAAACCAGAGCAGTTTGGTGCAAAAGACAGTGGGACGTGTGAGCTCTGAGAGGGATGTGTGAGACCTAACAGATTTGGCTACATCCTACTGTGACTGTATGAAACTGCATAGTATGTCTGATCTGCTGCAAATAATCTGTGTTTCTGGAAAAAATGCACTCTTTCATTGGATTTATAAAGAATGCCTGATGTTCCTTGCTGCATTTTCTCTGATAGCTGTGCCTTTTGAGCTGGTGTGTGGTTCAGAAGTCCTCCTTGTTGCAATTCACTATTCAAAACTATCACTGTAAAGGGGGAAGCTGGACCTATTCAGTCACCTCAGTATGTGTCTGGAAATGGTCAGCATATTTGTTGTTACTCCCTCAAGAACTTAAAGAAACATTAAAAATATGAATAATATTCGTGCTTCTCTTTTTGAACAATTTAATGTTGTTCTCAATACACTTTTTTTTTTTTTTTTACAATCCACCTTGCCTGATCAATGTTCAATGTGTTATAAATTCTGTGCTAATGGCAGACATAAAATATTCAAAGAAAAGTTTGATTTCACTTATCTCCATAGCTGAAGACAGTTTGAGTTTTGTAAAATCTTTGATTTTGATGCTTCCAAAATGTATGAATAGAAAAGTAAAGGGAATTGGAGCATTAGCTTCTATATTATCTGAAACATAAATTTCATATAGTCCTAAATTTAAGAGTAGCTATCTCAGAAATTCTTATAGATAGAAAATTTATTCTTTGGAAAGAAACATCAGGCCCAATTTTTTTTCCACTCCCACTGGTCGGTCAGATTAGTGCAAATGTCTTTCAAAATGCAACCAGATCAGAATGCTTTAAGTTTACATCCATCTTTCAGTCACTGTTAGTAGTGCATGTGGTACAGAATGACTTAGAATGAAGTCTATTTTTCCTTTGTAGGATTATCATAAATGAAGTAGAAAAACAGTAATGTGTCCTGCCAGCTAGTGCTGCTCTCTGTTGGTCTTCTCTTTACATTAGGCTTGTCTTTTCTAATGCTTTGTCCTTTGACTGAAACAATGCTATTGCTGCTTAGGTCACTGTCCTGCTTGGATAGAGATGAACCCAAAAATAAGCTTCTCTCCAATTTTATGTGCCACTCCCAGCTGTTAATGGGATAGCTTTTCTAGAGGATAGATTTTTGCCACAGACCGTTGCCATAAGAAATTCTTAAGGCAGTAGAAGCAACAGAAAGGCCTCTTCAAACTGCTCTCAAATAGTATTATAGAAAGAGGGTTGCTTCTAAAAAAATACCACAGTTTCTGTGGTGTAGCTGCTCTAAGGTGATAGCGCCACTGCTTAACTAAACATTTTGTAAGTCAGAAACAACAGCAGGTACCTCTTATTTCTTCTAACAGATCGGAGAAGAAACAAGTTAAACCGTGTCGCTAAAGGATAAAGCTGTTTTCCTGGAATAGCACAACTGCGACTTTTGCCATAGAAATATTAATAAAACTTAATCCTTACTGTGTGAGCCTCTTGATTCCCTTTTCTACCTCTCCATTCTTTGTTTGCCTTTATTCTCCTCTGGTAAATCCATGTAAGAAAAGAAACTTGCAGTCCTTGGGCCAGCTAAGACCAAGCAAATGGTATCTTGTTGCTCTATTGAATCCTGAGTATGTTGCTGTGGTGGACCTCCTTTGCTCTCACTTCTGCTAATGATGGCTGATTTTTTGAGGAAAAAAATCCCTTTTCTATCCCAACCCCCCTTAATTTGTTAAATGTGTGATGTAATATCAACTTTTGTTTGAACAGGCAATTATGGGGAAAGTGGAATGGAAGCCTTCAAAGAGTTGGCTGCCCAAGAAGGTCTCTGCATTGCTCACTCTGACAAGATCTACAGCAACGCTGGGGAAAAGAGCTTTGACCGCCTGCTTCGGAAGCTGCGGGAAAGGCTCCCCAAAGCGAGAGTGGTGGTATGTTTCTGTGAGGGAATGACAGTGAGAGGGATCCTCATCGCCATGAGACGCCTGGGAGTGCTCGGGGAGTTCCTGCTAGTTGGAAGGTAAGGTTTTGGTGGTGGTTTCATTGCATGTCTTCGTCCTCGCGTACTGAAGGTGGCCCTTTTATTTCAGAGCAGCGTGACTTGGGCTACCTGTTATTTAGATATTCGCTAATGAATGAAAAGAGGTAGTAGGGTGGCAGGGCTGATCTGAGGAAGCAGATAAGAAGACTTATGCCAGCTTTATCAGTGTTGTTTAAGATAACTTTTGCTGAAGTAAATGTCAATTATTACCTGTGTTTTTTATAGACGACTTTTGTTTTTGTGCTCTCACACACTCTAGAGGAGTGTTTCATACTCAGGTTTTAGAATCTAAGTTAGGAATGGAGAATATCCATTTCAGAATGTGATCTGTAAGTGTGTGGCACAAGAAAATGTAATGTGTTTTGATAATGCTAGGGACACTGAATGTATCCTGATAGTTTAAACCCCCAAATTATCAAATGCTTTTGATTACTTGAACCGTTTCTGCAGTTTTATGATTACATCCTGGCATTTTTGGCTGTATGCTTTATTCTGATATTTCATATTGAGAGCTAGGATACTGATTTTACAAACTTGTTTATCTCTAAAATATCAAACTTGCTGATGGTCAAGTCAGTATGTATATGTGTTTTGATATTTCCAGAATAATTTCCAGTGCAGAGATGTATATTGGACAGGCAAAGATCATTTTATCAACATGAGAATGGTTCCTTATTTCTTCTGCAGTTCTTCAATCCTTTGTAAATACTCACTGAAATATGGTCAGTTTATTTCCGTCACTGTGGTCTGTCTGCATTTCTAATTTTGCGACAGTTCTTATTTGAAGGCTTTTTGACTTTCACCTCGGCTTTTGCAATGCCTTTGCCTGGCTTTCTGTTTTCATCAAGTCTGCTCAGATGATGAGAGCTGACATTTTCTGTCTTGTGTGTTAGATTGATAATGTTATTTTTTAATCCTTTTATTCGTTCTTTGTTTCTTTTATATCTCTTGTTTAAACACCATTCCTTCAAGGCCTTTAACAGTTATCTGCTTACCTCCTTAACTTCTGTTGTCGTCTTATTCTGGTGTCATTGTGATCTGTCAGCCTTTCTTTTGTCCCATTCTCTCCATAAACTCTTTCTGCCTGCCTCTTGTGACTGGGATGCTCTCCTTTACGGCTCTGAGCTGCAGTATTGGTCTTTCCCTGACCACGTCCCTCTTCAAAACCCACAATTATTATGATTTCTGTAAGACAGATGACTAATCTGGCCTAGATAATCGTCTGAAGACAATCAACATGTTTGTGTGTGCAGTTTTTTGGACTTACTTGTCTCCTTTCATCATTTCTTTTTTGTCGCAGTCTTTGTGATCTATTTGGAGCAGAGACTTTATCTCTAGAAGTGTACGTAGATAAGATATAGCATATTTGGAAAGCCATCAGCATTAAGATAAAAGAAATAATAAGTTGATTATGAAAATGGTACTGTGCTTTAGAACTATGCGTATGCTGTTCATCTCCATCATTCAATGCACGTTCCAATCCACTTGAAATAAATAATGGAACCTTTCAGGACTGACATGTTTTAAGGTGTGTGGAGTGTGTGTGTGTGTGTGGTGTTTGTCACCCAACTGTAATGAAATTAGTCTGGGTCTTGTTATACCTTCTTCTTCTATAAATGTCTCACAGCTTTAGGCAACACTACACTTTCTTCATGTATTATTGTCACACTCAGTGGTGTCTTATTCTTCATCCTGACTTAGGTTCTTTCTTTTGACACTGGCCATACAGAGAGCTAAATGAAAACAGGCTCCTACATTAATCGCCAAAACTAGGTACTTCAGTAAACTAAGGTTTATATCACTGTTGGGCCTTTTGCTTGTCTCCTTACTTTATGGATATATGGAACATTTTAGCTTCACATTTTGACTGGAAGCCTTAACCAAATAGTATACTACTCTAATCAGTTCAAGTGTTTGGCTTGGAAACTCCCCAACAGCATTGTCCTGATTTTTTTTTTTTTTTTTGTCAGAACTTCTCACCTATTAAATATTAATAGCTGGAAATGTATTTGAAAATTGCAATATATTTTTTGCATAGACTTTTGTGTAATCTTCTTGTTTTACTTTGTATAAACCTTGGGTGTGAGAGACTGCATTTTAGAGCTGGGTAGGCTGATCTGCTTGTAAAACAATCTGGCTATTGCTGTGCCTAGTGTGGATTGTGCCCAACAGCTGTTTGAAGTTAAAAATATTATAGGGCTTGCACATATTTTGTAAATGCTTGCAGAACTGAAAGAAAAGACATTTTCTTTGAATTGTCCTAATTAAGCAATTTTAAAAAATGGCAGATCTAGCAAACTTATTTACAAGTAAGTTGTAGTGAAACTGCAATGCTATGAATTTGGTCATCTGAATACAAATGGGAACCAAGGCATGGATCAACATTACTCTGACATGCTATTGAGTCGTTTCTGTTCAAATACTCACCAAAGCAAAAAACTAAATGCTTTTTAAGAACATTCTTTTACTTGAGGGAAGTAGAAGTGAATGTGAAATCAAGATTTTTTTTTTTTTTTTTGCAATAGTAAGCTAAACAAAAGGCTTTAATTTACTCACAGGTATATTACCAGCCACACTGTTCGAACCCCATACTCTGCTCTGACTCACTGTAAAGAGGAAGCCTTTACAAAGGGATACCCAGCTAAATAGTTCTCTTCCTGTTGTATTGTCAACATTGCTGTTAATCAATGTGGGCAAGCACAGCTCAGCTTAATCAAATTCTAGCTATCAGAAAGAAGACTGGGAGCTAAATTTGACTGTGGTTTAATTTGGGAGTGATACACTGGGAATTACGGAGTGTTACACTGAGCCAGGGCTCAGTCATCAAATGATGGGACCTTTTTCGGGATGGGCTGACTTTTGTAAGGCACGGAGTTAGACCTATTTGTGCCTTGTCTAGGCAAGTGTTGCCAAACTGTGGAGGCTATTAGGTTGGAGATCTGACTAGAAACTGCGTACTTTGCTACTGCAAGTGGGAGTCTGTCCTATTAGTGAGGATGGGGGAAAAAGGGAATTCCTATTTCTGAATCTAGAAGGAAGCTAGGATATGACAGGACAGAAGGAGAGGTTACAGTCTCACTTAAGGGAGAATATGTGATGACTCTCATCTTGGCACAATGTCAGAATGTAGCTGAGAGTCCGATAAGAAAATTTATTAAGCTATGAGAGTAGGAATCGTAAAACTTTAAAAATCACTGTTGATCAAAGGGAAAGGAGAAGCTAAAAATCATCATGGCTCTGTTTAAAAAAAAAAAAATACTTAGAGTAGTATTGGAGCAAACAATGTTGGCAAAAATTACAGTAAGAAAGTAAGCTGTAGCCTTCAGGGAATTCAAGTGATAGCTCTTTTAACACAAAGTAATTATGATGTGAAATAACTATGTAGAAAGATACTCAACATGATGAGTCTAATTATGTTTATGCAGGCCTCTGAGTTTTGTATTACTTGATAAACATAAAATAGGTTCTGCAAAAACCTTGCAAGATGTGTGAATCTCCTATATATCCTCTGAAATGGTGCATCAAGGCAAAAGCACACAAGTGACTTGTTCATATCTGTACAGGTAATGCAAAGCAAGTGAAAGACATGGAAACAAAATCCCCAATTTTAAGTGCTGCTCTGAGATCAGTGGAGGAGAGACGTGCTAGATAAATGCTTGGAAATGAAAATGCTGTTTAGTAATTTAAAGCTCTCTCAAACTCCTACATGAAATAAGTTCCTCACACGTTTACACAAACTGAGGAAGAAAGTGAGATGTTAGTACATATGTGGTTTTTCAATATAACACTCTGTAATGGAATGGAATGGGAGTAATGGAATATTACTCTATGGGCTCTTGTAGAACTATGAATGTTAAGTGTTGGTAGGCTGATTTCTGAAAATATGGACACTTGGCAGTGATGATATATTCTTTCTGAGCCTAGTGGATGTCAGAGGGCAAGTCAGTTCTCTTTCTGTATCTAATAAAACCTGTTGCCCAGGGTGACATAAGCATCAGTAAATACAGTGCTTTCCACATGCAGAGCATGGTGAAAACTTTGACTGTCCTACCTTCACAAGCCAGGATTAATAACAGTTTTCTACCATTTAACTTCATACTTTTAAAGATATTGACAAGGTATTCATGTTCAATGGGAAACACAAATTTTATGATCATATATGATTCTGGTGAACAAAGAAAATCTACAGTTAAGACACAAAAATAGCTATTCTAATGACTAAGACTGTCTGAAGTTTGGCTGCTACATTTCATTACAAAAAATGGAGGCACCCTGAGACAGTTCATAGTTTTAAGCTTTTTGAGGGTGTGAACACATCCTTGGGAAGATGTCATTTAGCAGCTCCTACTAATTTATATGCTGGAGCCAATTCAATTTTGCTTTGATGCAAGGCGTAACACCAGTGTAAAACTAGTGAACGAAGCTGGCCAGATCTGAGGCAGCCTAGATAATATTGGCATATAATTCAACTTGCACCACTGATCATGAAGTCCTGTTGACCTAGCAATGTACCCTGGTAGGAGCTTATAGATTTCTTAAGTTGGCTTCATTTATTTCTTCCCAAGTCTGAGCTGTGATGGGCAGCTTCTACTTCTCACAGGCTCCTTAAGGGCTTAATTCTGTCACTGCTTTTTTTCATCATCCCTTTGTCACCCTTGGGGAATATAATGAAATGACATGGATTGCGCTGCCAACAGGATGATGACAAGCAGCTCTATCTCTTTCAGTCAGTTCCGATATCACTTTCTTGCAATGGTGAGTTGATGCACAAAGGCATTGGGAGCTCTGAAGAACAGCTGGCTCTTCTGTAATAGAAAGTCCAAGATAATGTAAAGAAGCAATTGTTTCGGGGGGTTGGTAAAAATCTCGGTTTGTGACGATTGCTGGACCTTTGGCACTAAAGATACGGTGTTGAGATCTTGAGAAATCAAGTAAAGATCACCAAAAAAGTGCAGGCAGCATCACAAATATTGCCTTCCATAACTATCTAAAAAGACTGCCTGCCTATTCCTCACAGAAAAGTGTCTGGTGCTGGTGGCTCATACGTTGCTTACAAAGTGGCTGAGAATAGTCTTCTGCTAGGTTGGTCACAAAGATGATGTGAACTAAGACTATTGTTCTTCTTTGAAATTAGACTAGCTGAACAGAATATGCTGTGCTCTGTCTCCAGCGCACAATGTCTTCATTTATCACAGGCTCTCTCCCCAGCCCATGAAAATTCAATGGGAAATGTCCACCTTCTCCCCAAGGAATTCAAGTGCTTTGCAAGCAAATATATTTTATTCCAGAAAATGTAGCTAACTTTTAAATACGTAAGAGTTGCAGACAAATCAGTGCTAACGGTGCGTTGGCAGTGAAAAAATCACCTTGTGCTAGCCTAACTTAAGTAGGATAGGTATCAGGCCTTATGCATTTGGCAGAAATAGTAGACTTTATACTCTGTTGCTCATGCTAGTGTTTTTCATCAACTTGCTGTGAATGGAAATATAATGTTAAGAAAACTGGTAGTAATCCAGTACTGCCAAAGGTGTATGATGGAATTCAAACTACTAGCATACCATGTGCTGTTTTTTTGTGTTTTTTTGCGGGGCGGGGGGCATTTGAATGAGAAAACAAATAGTGGTTCAAAAGCCTAAAGTAAAGGTAGTAACAGAAGTGGAATGTAGACAAATAGGAAGATATTCATTTAAGCAACAAGAGATTTACCACGCTGCTTATCGTAGGAAGACGACTGATTCATCTGTCTTGCCCTCCCCACCCCAATGTCCAAGATGCTCAGAGTGACTGGTGTGGGGTCTATCATTGCTGTTGATGCCTCAAGTTAGTGGAAGATTGTTTTTAATTTCTTCTTTTGTGAGGACTCAATCAGAAGTTTAGCTGGGTTTGGATCCAGATTACCAGATTAAAATTCAGTTAAATACTGTGAAACACAGAAATCATTCATGATTAATCCTCAAATACTTTCATAGTCTAACCATACCTAGGATACAAAGCTGGCAGTTTAGCAAGATATTGTCAATGAAGATTGCCCAAATGGCAACATCAGCCCATTTTCTGTACGTTATCAAGGCTGGTTACAGGATCTCTTGATAATTTTACATTTTAAAGTCTGGAACATGGACACATGTCAATCAGCATGAATTTGTAGTACTTATTACATTATAGTTCAATTCATATTTATAATCCAGCATCTGCTAACTATGATGGCAGTGTGGATGAAAACGTTATGTAATACAGGAAGACTATGAACAAGTATGTTTTGCTTACCATTTAACCCAAAATAACATCAATCCATGTTAAAATGTGATTACATTTCAAGTGTAAAATATGACTTTCATAGCAGAACTGCATTTGATCTGCAGCAATTTAGAATTTCTCTGTAGTTTTCATTTAGAGCTCATCAATAGCCCTTCTATTACTTTTGCTTTATGATAGTGATGATGAATTCGGTATAAGACTATGGATTATTTAGCTGAGATTTTTAGAGTGCACTTTTGTGCTGATGTTAACAACAGGAATGATGTTCGCTTATTCAGAGACAGAGACCTAGCAAACAACAAGGTCTAATTGCTGTCTAGACTCTTGTGTCAATTATAATGGATTCTTCTTGATTTTTTTTTTTCTTTCCTGTTCCAAAGGACATAGCATTCTTTACACACATTCTGGGCTGGCTTTTTGATCAGTTTCATTGTCTGAAATACAAGAAATAAACTCATTGTTTTTGATGGTAAAAAGTGATTTAAATGTTACAATGGGTAATTTTTTTTGTCATTTTGACTTTTTACTTTCTTTTCCCTTCTATGCGACTTGGGTTAAACTAGATTTTGGGTATAATCAAATCTATCTTTTGTACGGGTATCCAGGACTAGCTTCAAAAGTGTATATTAACCCTTAGCTGTATCTGTGGATATACTTAACTTCTTTTCTTATGAGGAGGATGACATTTTCAAAAGTCTTAGGTGACATTTAGGTGCTTTTACAAATGTTACTCAATTTTGTCTTTTAGTGTAACTCAAAATTTCCAGTGTGGTGTTTGTAAATATGAACTCATTTTAGAGAAAATGGACCATATGGCTAAAAAGTATGAGAGAGAGTTCCAGCAGTCCTTGTAAAATCTTACCTCTACCCAATAGAGATCATAGATTGATAGATGTGAAATACCAGGTCTCCGATGGATTGCAGACATGGGCGAGGAGACAAAAAACAAAAAAGAACCCCCGCACCACAAATTTTTCATCATAATCTTTCTACTTGGGCTTTCCTAGGTGATCTTTAGAATTGACTATGTATCCCTAGGGGTGCATCCCTATGCATCCAAAGACTTTCTGAAAGGATTGGATTTTATAGGGATTTAAGATTGCAGGCAACCCAGTTATGAAGTAGTATATTTAAACTGTACTTGAGTGCTTGCAGACTCCCTGTGGTAAGAAATCACAGAAGATGATATTTAGATTAATTGTAGCTTTGAGTATCTTTTGTTCTTGGACGATGGTCATAGATAACTTTGATTTCTATGTAAAGATTTTGAAAGAAAAATAATATTCAGGCTATTACTCAGAAGGGGAATAGCTGTGTTTGTATGGCTTCTTAATATAAGCATTATACAAAAATAAACTGCAACACTTTACCAAAATCTGAATAGAAGGGTAAGACTAAAGTGGAAGCAGCACTGACTACTCAAATAGAATCGTAGATGTTCAGTTATTTTAATAAAGAACATGTTTATACAATTTTTTTAAAGTGATACAGAAGTTAACATGTTTATCATACAGGATATGTGAAAACTTGTTTGAAGGCAATAAGCACCCAAAAAAAAAGTATTAATGAACCTTTTTTTATAAATACTAGTTTTATTAGGGGAAGTAAGGGAATGGGTTTTTTCTGTTTGAGCATGCAGCACAACTGATCCTGAAGTTAAGGTAATGCTATCTTTCACTTGATAGGCGAGGAGACGAAAGCAGACAATTAAACATCTTTCTGAAGTACAATACAAAATGGAGAGCTTAAAACTCATAATGATAAAACATGTGGAAAAAGATTCTAGTTTCTGAATTGCTAATTAAAAACTTCCAATATTCTAAGGCAGTTTGTGCTTCTTGTTTAGCAAAAGAAAGTTGAGACTTGGTTCAGCGGTTCCAAGGTCTTGGGATGCATTCTGCAGGGAAAGTTCTCTAGGCTGGTAGCATCCAACAAAAGGTTGTTCCTTCTTTGCATTAGCAGAAATACATTTACCTTTAAATCTTCTGCAAAGTCTCCCAATGCTGAAAACATGCAGCAAAGTTCATTCCTAGAACACTTCCTGACACCGAACATGGACACTACGATAGTTATTACATAGTGCTGTGTGTTGTTGATGGTTTATTTATTAGGTAATATGTTTTACCTGGCCTCTGTGGAAACCAATAGCTGAACTCTTGCTCACCTGGAAGAGTATTTTGTACTTCTGTGTGAATAAGTCATACTGAATGACATTGGTTCAAGGATCTTTGCAAAATTTGCTAGAGGCCAGATGATTTTCAGGCATGCTTTTGTAAGGCTGGAAATTTTTTTTAAATGTTAAGGATACTTCTACTGGCAACAGTTAAATAAGACCCTAATATTGTGAACTTCAGAATTTCTGCATTTTACTTTTGGAGCTGTTTCAGTGTTCAAATAGAAATGTAACTTGTTACAGTTCTGTTAAAAACATGAGCAAAAGCCTCCTTCAAAATATAAAGCGCCATAATTTCTTCAGGCTTAATTTCTTGCTTCTAAACGAATTAATCCCTTATTTTTCAGTGAAAGCCAGAAATTAAAGATGAACCTTTACTGAAATACTTTATTCATTTCAATATGATATTATATAAGAATAATTATTTTCATATTTCCTGCACAGTCTTGGTCTAAAAATAGTTTTCCCTACTTGGACTAGAACAGTTATCAGTGATTTTTACATATTTCCATACCTTGTATCACTAGGAAAAAAATTGTCATTAGGAGTAAGATATGGACAGAAGGCAGCTGGGAATTGCCTAAGCTATGTTCATACAAATAACCCATGTTTTGACAGGGACAAGAGCAATCTAAAATAAGATAATTTTGGTTCTAAGTTGAAGACCTTCATCCTGTATCCTGGGAGGCAGTGAATGGAAAGCTTTAGAGCTCCTGTGAAGAAACAACTGGCTGTATTTTCAGAGCAGCAGAGGACTAAAGATTCTTCCTTATTTAAGGAGAAACCTATGGTGCCAGAGAAGTGGTCAAAGACTGGTTATATATATAGGTCTAGTGAAATTACGCAGAAATTACTTCCAGGACTGCTTGTTAAAGCCTTTGGCTCATTGACGAGCAAAAGGAAGACAACAGCAGGGCGCTGTGTTGTGGGGAAACACCACATCTTTTCTCATATTATCTGCCTTTCCCTTTCCTTTTATAAACATCTTCAGCCTAATGACCTTGCTGGAGAACCCTTGCTATCTTTCTAAGGCTGGAAATGTGCCCAACATTCAGCAATCTGAAGAGCTGAATTTATTTGAAGAAAAGCCAGCTCTGAATTATCTGTATGAACGTCTAAAGAGGAAGTTTCAGATCATGCAAAGGCTGTAATTTGGCAGCCAAATACATAATGTGTTTTTCAGAGCTGAAATTAAACTGGAATCAGGGCACCTGGCCCACATAGATAGGGGCCTTAATCTGTTGCTTCTCTGCTGAAATTTTCAGTTGAGGCAAATTCTTTCCAAATGTGGTAATTCTGGTGTGGTAGTGCCTTGGGAACTGAAAGGATGTCAAGAATTTGCTTCATGACAGCAATCCTGGCACTTTCGTGTTACTAGTTCCTCTTCAGTACCTCCAATCTGTTCTGATGGAGGACTGAAGGATTCCAGTTTTGTTGAACAGGCAGACTGTTGCCTGCACTTCACTTCAGTTATTACTGTATGCCTTTTAGTTTGCTTATTTGTACCTCAGAGAGGGGGAATCAAAAAAAGAATTTTGTTTCAAAGCCTTGAAGATTCACTTGTGCCTGATAACTGATCTGGCACTTATTTTAACTGGCTTTAAACCATATGCATTATTCACTATGAACTATTTGTGGGTAAGCTTTGGTACCTTGGGCTCATACAATTATTTTCCTTGCTGATGATTTAGCTGTAGGTATTAGTTCTGTGGGGAGTATGTTTAAGTTTTTCATCCTGGCTATCTTTTCCTCAGAGTCTGGAGGGTTACAATACAAGTCAGATCTAGTTAGAAAGAAAAATGTACTACTGTTATTTAGTTGAATAGAAATGGAATGTGTTATTTTTCTGCTTTTACAGAATAAAACTGAACTCTCTGTTTTCACTCCTAAGAGGGCTTCATTAAGAAGAAGCTAAATAATCATTTCTTGCAGGTTAACATGATAATTAGGAAAACTGCACTATAGGTCAGATGTAAGCACTTCTGTATGCAGGAATGACAGCCTGATTGTGACTCCAGTTAAGATTTCTGCAGATTTCTCATAGCACGTTGAACCACTGAAAACTATTTCTAATGGGAAAACTTCTAAATTTTCTCTAGTTTTTAAATATATCTTTAAAAATCCACTTTTTCTTCTTCCTCCTTCCTATTTTATATTCAATTGTTCCTTGCATGCTGCATCTCATTCCTTGCATCTTCATCAATCTATTCTTGTTCTACCTACCCTCGTTTGCACGAGTCCCAAGACTTCCCTGCCAATTATCATACTGGACTCTACAGCATCTGCTGCCACTGCAGGGCTTTTGTCTTTTCCAGTAAAGAGTCTGCAGTGTTGGTATAATTTCCTTTCTATGAAGTCAGGAGAAGTTTCTGCGTTTTCTCCATTGTGAACAGAGATGAGCACAACATGCTTTTGAAAATCCTACCCATATTACTGAGCTCCTTGAGGAACAGATTGACTTGACAACTTCTCTGCCCCATCTATTTTTTCGCATCGTGTTAGGCAGATTGGCTTTCTACATGCTTTTATGACAGTCTCCCTCAATGCCACATTTAAGCAGACATAACAATTTAGTAATGGTGTATCCTGTTCTTGTTTGTGGATGTAATTCTTAATGTGACAGCAGTTTAAAAAGTAAGCAAACAAATAAAAACCCTTTGTTTCCCCTCCCTTCCATCCCCCGCCCCCCAACAAAGGTAATTATGCAGCTTTGTAAAACTAGCACTTTCATTTTATTCATCTGTTCTTGATGGGGACCTTGTAACACTATTGCCATCAAAAAAACTATATGAAGCATTTATTATTATTTATTTTAACCATTATTACCTGTATAGCCTTGAAATACTATAAGGATAACTGACTTCAATCTGATCTCTCACATTATCATCAATTTTAAACTAAATTCTGAGAATTTGCAATGATATAAAGGGAAAGACCAGGCAGGTGTTCTGATTTTGCAGGCTAGCAGTTGATTATTTTCTGAGTTACAAACTGAGTAAATGTGAGGACTCACTAAGAGGGAACATAATGTGAGCAAATGAAATGGACACTGAAGTCAACCAGAAATACCACTGCTGTTAAGGCCAATGCCAAGACTGATTTACCATGGAACACCTAGAGTACAAAATTAGATGCATTAATCTGCATGCACTTCAAATGAATTTGTCTCAGCAGTGTGGTAACAATGTGTATTAAATGAACCCAGAAAGGGGATGGAGAGTTTAAAAATCTTCACAAGAAACTTGCTACCTTCTCCCCAGTAAGAAACAGAATGAGAACAGATGATAGAGCATAATAAAATCTCTGGAGAGCCCCATTGTCCATGGATAACTGCTTTGAGTTTTTTTTTCCTATTTATCAGTATGTTTACTAAGAAACTTCTAAGATGGAAAGTGTACGCTCAAGTAATTGCACAACCTTCTACTCCAGCAAAGCAGAGAGATGAGGGTAGAACTTAAGAAGCAGGAAAGCTAAAAGTCTAAGAAAGAAGAAATGGTGATAAAATGTAGAAACAGACACAATGTAGGGAAGAAGGCAAAGACTATGGAAGCAGGAGATAGTGAGTTAGAAGAAACTGTACCCAAGAGCGTAGTAAGAGTATTTTGGTTTGGGGCAATGATTATTTATTCTGTGATTCAGATTGAGATGCGTTAGACAAATGAATTGGGCGAAGTCTCTATAAATTGCACAGGTGCAATGAAAGCAGAGTTGTGACTCCAAACCAGAGAAGGTGGTGGACTATGAGCTCATTAGGATTCAATACAGGAATGCTTCTGTTCTTACTAAAGTTCCCCAGTAAAACACTGAGGACCGAATTTTGTTTTCATAGTTCTATGAATCCTGAAAAACCCTCTGGTCAACAATGCTGTTAAAGCAAGTGTGAACTGAGAATAGTGTTCCAGCACCACATGCTGACCTATTAAAACAGGAAAATGTCCATGTATTGTAGGACTGTGTTTCTGTCAGTGGTGAGCATCCAAAGCTTGCAATTCAGAGGAAGATCCTTTACTTCTATTTTTTTCCCCCTTCTCTGTGGAAAAAATCTCTCTTTTCCAGGGAGTATTTAATGACTGGCTGATTTATCTCAAGCCAGATGATTGACATTCCTTGTAATGTTCATCCTCACTAGGGAAATTGCAGATGTTATGCTTATTTGTTAAAATCTGATTCTTGTTTAAAGCTTACCAAGCTATTTACTTCCAGAATAACTCAGTGGCGTCTGTGAGTTCCGCACATTAGTCTGAACAGAAAAATATATCTTCTACGTAGTTTCCATCTGTTGGCTTTCAATTTGATTAAGGCTTCCTAATGGAAAAGAGAACAAGAGTCTACCTGGATTCATTGTCATTCTTTGTTAGACATAACATCATGTCTCTTTCTAACTAAATGTACAGTTTTGAGGGTTCTGCAGACTACAAATTCTTTGGGGATAGGGCAGTTTTTCAGGTCTGTGCACAGTGCTGTGCCCAGTGCCACATACAGTGGGCCCTTGGCTCCTGGCTAGGTTTACTGGTCACTGTTGCAACTCATGTAAATAATATTTCCAAATTGAACAAAAATGATTCAGTCATACACAGGAAGAATGAAACCCCAGTTTATTTTTATTTTTGCGTATTTTTATTTTTTACCTTGCTGCAGTGCTAGGATAGTTTATATGGGCTTACTAAAGTCCTGTTTTGACTTTCCCTAGGGGCAGCGACCTCCTAAGGCATTGCAACAGTGAACAGGGTATTCAGGATCAGCATGAGCAGCTATGGCACCCTTCCCAATGACCAGGGAAGGAGGGGGATTAGGCATCTGGAGGAGAAAGTATCCATATTGCAAAGTTCTGTAGTTTCTTTCAGACTGTATGGGTACATTGAGTAAAGCTTCAGTTTCTCTAAGAGCTCCAAAAACAGATGCCGTGAAGCGATAGAGACCTACTTTAAGTCCTTCTTCTGGCTCGGACCAGTGAGAGTTGCAGTACAGAATGTAGCTCTTCATCTTTAAGAACTTTGTTTTCTTTATGTTGGAGTCCTTGGATTAGGGAAAACTACTTCTACAAGTCAGCTGTAACATCCAGGGTTCTGTGTAAACTATGGCTTTGCGATTGCAGTTCCCACTGCAGAACTGGGCTTTACAATCTAAGAGCTACTGTTTCATTGCCTGTTATTTTAACAGATTCAAATTTATTTTTCATGTTAGCCTCAGACCACTTTTATGCCTCTACAGACAAGAGGAGCTTCATGCACTCACCTTTTACCTGTCCAGATTCCCTAGCTCTCTGCTTCTGGCAGCCTCTAAAATGAACTTCGTACATTATTAATGCCTACATCTGCAGTGTATTGAAAGCTGGAATAGTGGAGACATTGTAAAAACAAATTGTATTTAACATACAAATAAGACATCAACTGTTGTGCTGAATGCATTATTCCATGTTGTTTGTAACTTAAAAAAATATTTTATTCATCCAATTGAAACTGGCACAAATTTTCAGTCTGAGAAGCAAAAGGAGCCCTGCTGTGTAGCTGAAATCCTCCCCCCTTCCCTCCTTAAGGTAGATACTGATTTACATCCCTCTTGAAGGAGCCCAATTCTATTGATAGGGGAGAATGTACAGAAGGAGAAACAGCTGTACAATGCTCTGGATTACATGTGTCTGCTTCTCTTGGGTTTACAACATAGGAGCCCAGTTTAGGTGGTAGAGGGATAATAGTCAGGGGAAAACAAGCCACAGCACTCAGGTCTGTGAAAGCTATGTGTCTTCAGTTGCTAGTTGTTGTGCTTTGTTTTGTTTTGTTTGTTTTTTCCTGACAAAGAGTAGGAGGAATGATGCATTTCTTTCTGAAAGTTGAGTGACTGAACTAAACATTTTGGAGGAAATGTTTATAACAAACTGAAACAACTTTTAATGAGTTTAATAGTTTGTTTTCTCTTCCCAGTAGGAAGAAAAATATTCTTTGCCAATCTGAAACGATTTTGTTAATCCTAGAACAATGTCACCTCAATTTCAAAACAAATATGTTATTTAAAAATAGAAAGTCAAAATGTTTTTACTTTGAAAATATTGAAGCTATTTCTTCTAGAAAACGTCAAAATAAAATGTCACAATATTTAACCTCCATACTTTCCAAATTGGTGAATAATTTTGATCTCCCCACAAGTGTAATTTCCTGCAGATGTAGTATTCATTCATTTCTTTGTAGTTTTAATAACGCTGATAGTGGCACTGTATGCCAAAATCTCCCATCATTTTCAATAGTCTGTGAGACTATCCTGTTCTTACGGATGACATAGGTAATAAATCCCTTCACAATTGTTTCTTTCTGAACTACAGCAACACAATGTAATAATTATATAGAGTCAAGTCCTTAAGAGAATGGGACTTTGCAATGCTTTTCCTCAGCAGTGTGGGATACCACATGATCATATCAAACCCATCACCTTCTCTGTGTTGTGTGCCTGTAGAATATTGATTCGGCTTCAAAATCTGCTTAAGGCCAGCTTTCTCTTCATCCTTAAGGAACTTGGTCGTCTTTGATCAGGATTGCTACAAGATACCTTAAGCCTCTGGAGCGAAAATTGTGGTTAGTGGTTTGGTCAAAGTGTCAAGTTTTCTGTAACGGTGTAAAGCTGTTCTGTGAAAAAGACAGCTGCTGTCTGAGGCTGACCTTAGTATAAGGTACATGACCTCAGCATTGGCTTCTCTAGTCAAAACTCATAAGAATATGCACATGAGGAGAACACAAGATGAACACGCCCAAAACAAACAACCCCATACAACAAACAGCTACAAACATGAATTAATGGGAAAGCTCCATAGTATATACAATCCTCTATTAAGAAGAGGAGAGATTGTCGGAAGATGCTCCAGCCCAGAATTGTCCTGTTAGAGGCTCTTTTCCCAGGGTACCTCAGCAAGGTGGTTAGTCACCCTGAGCTCCCTAAGGAGGTCTGCATCACCTCCAAAGGCATGTTTTAGGTGCCTTTTTAGTCCTCTCTCTTGGACTGCCTCAGGCTTCTAAGACGTGTGGTTTTTCCTCTCACTTGGGCTTCCTGCTTCGGTCTTTGTTTCTTGCAGGGGCTGTATGATTCAGGGAGGGGCAGCAATGTTCTTGTTCTGTGTGGCTTTATTTAAAAAAGGCAGCAAAGAGTAAGAAGTCAGATTAGGGGCTGTATAAATAGCTCTACACACCTCCCCAGTTAAATTTTATGGGTTTTTTTTTGTTCTCCTGATCTCCTCAGACCCTTCTGTTACTTTCTTGTTTTGTGTGTGTGTGTGTGTTCGTTCATCCTTTGAATTGATCATTTTCCCTTTATGTTTACTGACTCCTTTGGCTTTCACAAACTTTTCCTCAGATTACCGTAGGGTTCCTCTGTTAGATCCCCTTTCCCATCCCAAGCTTCACTCCTCTTCATAAAATCCAGTTTACTAAACCTGTACTACCCTTCACATTGATTCACAGTTCAGGTCTGAGATAATTATAGCCCCTGCAATACAGAAACTTGAGGAGACTATTGATAGGCAAAGCTAGCTTTTCTGTTGGTGTAATCCCTGCTATAACATGCTAGTAGTGTTTAAGTGAAGTCAGACTATCTGATATGAAATAGGGTACAGACCATGCCTTTCCTAGAGATCCTTGTACTACAAAACTAGTCATGCATAGCCTTCTGTCTTTTGGAGCCTAGAGATACCATTAACTGAATTTCAAATCCTAGTTTCTTTAACTGAAAATGATTCAGTTTCTACTCATTTCTAAATGGCTTGTGTAGCATTTAAATAATTTTCAGGGTGGTGGATAAAATTAAATAGTACAAGATTTAAGTGAGAACAAAAGATTACAGTATAAGATGAAGCATAGGATAACATATTTAGTAGCTTAGCAAAGAATGAGTAGAAATGATAGCTAGTATACCTCCAGCTTAGCTTTCATCACTCTAATTAAAGATGACTGGAAAACACAGAAGGGAAGAAGATTCAGAAACAAGAACTGAGCTGGCACTTTGCAATGGCAAAGGTCAGAAAATCAACTTGATCACAAGAAAGACTGGCTATATTTGTTAGCCTTGTATGGAATTAGGTGACTTCTTGTTAAGCATAGATATATTTGTTAATTTATACATT
This sequence comes from Struthio camelus, assembly GCF_040807025.1. Taxonomy (NCBI): domain Eukaryota; kingdom Metazoa; phylum Chordata; class Aves; order Struthioniformes; family Struthionidae; genus Struthio; species Struthio camelus. The sequence goes on along the minus strand of NC_090944.1, from coordinate 83,782,949 downwards.
CAAGGGTAAGTAAATATTCATAGTATGCAGTAGTCATGGTATAGAGTAATATGGTTTAATATAGCTGATAAAATGTTAAGAAAAAACTCTGTCTGAAAATAGTATTCTTCAAGCTCCGAATCTGCATCTTTGTCTAGGTACCTGTCTGCAGGTTCATCAAGACTTTATTTGTTACATTACTTCTGTTTTGGGGTGAATGAGGCAACATTTCTTTATAATAAGTTGGCAACTTATTTGTGATTCTCAAGATAAGGTGGTCTAAATTTTTTCTCCCTTGTATTGTCCATATATAGTCACATATTTCATACTGCTGCCATTTGTGAGCTCCTTGTCTTATTTGATTCTTATTGTTTTTCAGTCATTGAATGCTATGCTTAAGACTTTGTTTAAATTCTTTTGTTATCTCATGCTTTAAGAACTAAATTTCTTTGGAGATAAGATCCTGGAACTCTCAGAGTTTCCAGACTGTCTGGTGGCCAAAAAACTGATGACATTGAGAGGAGAAGAGCATATTTGTGCACCGAAACATTTGTTAGCGAGCAGGTAAGTTTGTGTCAGTAGCATACCGCAGCCAAACCTTCAGAACTGAGAAAGTGGCTACTTAGCAGGTTCTTCACTTTCATTTCTCAAACCATATACTTCATGTTATCTACGTTTTTATGTCCCTTCACAAAGTAAGTTTTGTGGTGGAAGAGATATATGTGTACAGTTCACATACCTTCTTCATTATTTCTATAGTAGGAGACAAAGTCATTACTAATACATCAACAGAAAAAAGCTTTATGATGTGAAATACTTTTGTCCTGGATAACTTTCAATTTAGTAGTGAGATGGGACAGTTTTGTTCCCAGAGAAGTAAGAATCTCCAGAAGATAAAGTTATATCCATCAGTCCCCCCAAAGAAGTTGAAATTGAGACTTCCAGGGAAAGCAAAGCCTGGATGCCTCCAGCAAACTTCTTGCTGGGCGCTGTGGGGTTGGGGAGCACTGTTGCCCGGTCGGTGATGAGGAGTGAGACTGGTTCTGGACTACAGCTAGGGATTACAGCATTAGAGGATGCATTGTCCTTGCAAAAGCTCAAGAGAGGGATCTCTGAGAGCTTGGTGAATCCCATGGGCTTTGGGCAACTGCTTTGATATCTCTAGTCTCTTCTATTTGTTTGTTTGTGGTTTCTGTCAAGAGACATCAATTGTTTTGAACCACTCATGTTCACGGGAATGGTGCTTGTCAAGGTTGCAGCCTGTAGATATAGAACCTGTCACTGATGTGGAACATTAAAACTTTCTTCCGGTTCAATTTTTTACCTGAAAGATGTTAGGTATCTTATACAGGCTTTTAAAATTTAGTGTTTGAAGCTTCTCAAAGGGAATGAATGTTAGAAGTAATCTTGGGACTATTCTAGAGAGACAATGGGACCTAGATTTATGATTTAGGTTTTATCTACATCAGGGTTAAGGACTGTTTTCATATTTGTGGTAAATACAAAAGTAATTTGGCTTCATGCCAACAATAATCTGTGATATGAGTGCACATTGCAAATTATTAAACAGAACAAGTGTCCTAACTTTTCAATTTAAAAAGACTAACTTCTTGAATCTATTATTTGTATTAGAACACTAGATGACACATTTTTCATTTACACCAGCACACAGATCATGCATATTTGATGCAATTAATATAGCTAGATGAAAAACATATCTACTTTGATACAAAGGCAGATGTGAATCAGTGATTTTCTGCCATAAAAGGATGCAATTAAGTAATCTGCTCTGACCTATAGGAGAAACTGAGCTTTGGCTGCAACAAACATGTAAATAGCAGCCCTGTATTTTGAGATACAAAGGGTGGTATTTACAACAAAGGCAGCATATCATCAGTGTCATCATCTCCATAGTCAGCAGCAATTGTTTCCGGTTGGTGTTTCCCAGTGTTAAGATCTCACCAATCAAAATCTAGAGCATGCTGAACATTTTGCTTCTATTTTCTTCTTTAGCGTAGAAAGACTTTCACAGACTTTGATAACAGTGTGTTTCAGACTTGTATACAATCTTTTAATGCCATTTAAAATATCAGTGGTTCATGCATGGCTGGTCAGCACAAAACCTGTCCAGGTCCCTCGTCCTCGAGGGGAGGTGTCCTCTTCCCAGCATGGAGTTTCTCTATAGGGCACACCCTTTTTTGCTGTAATGCTAGAGCCAAAAGATAGGTTTGGTTGGCAGATACTGCTGGCTCACAAATGTTTCAGAAAAATTCTGCTCTCATACTTTCTGAGAAGGAAAGCCATCACTTTCTTTCTAGTGCATAGGTGTCACACTGTTCAGGATTTTAGCTGTGCAGAAGAGATTTCAAAACTGCTCTGCATCCACAAGTAGGGCTAGATTTTTTTCTAAAGAGCTTATTTCTCCATATGTTTAGCTCTTTTAAGTCTTCTGCAAGTGTCAGAATGGGAGCTGCTGTGCTCTGAGCAAGAAGCTTCATAGCTGTCAGAAAACCCCAGAAGTAACCTGTGTACCTGAAAAGGTAGCAGTAGGGTTGCTACCCTGAAAGAAGCTGTAAATGGTAACAGTTACTCTTATTGCATTTTTCAGGACTTCTGATTTGCTGATCGCCAAGAACCTCCTTTCTCCCTTCTTCTTCCTTCTTGGTTTCTCTCCCACCAGACAGCTCCCTTCTTTACTGGATTTTAGTGCAAGCAGGGAAAACCTTGCTAAGCACTTTCTTGATTATCAGCTGACGCTCTCCATAGCTGCATCAAACTAAGAAATCCTGTTCATCGACATGTTATTACTGTGATATTTGATATAAGAGACTTATTGGCTGCTAACTTCATGCAGTGTGGTGTGGTTTGTGTGTGTGTGTAATGAAGTTAGCCTGAAAATAATCAGGTATTGCTTCCCCATTGTGTATGTGTTAATTTATGAGGTGAATTAACACCTATTTTCAACATGCCAACAAGAGTAGCAGAGGGAAAAACAGCATATACTAATTAACATGTTCTAATAATGGAGTGAGCCTGTCAGAGTCTCAAGCACAGAGGTTTAGATAACTATCAGTTTCTTCCAAAATTGTGATTATTCCACATCACTTGTTTGCTACCTTTTATTTTTCATCAAACCATCACATAGAAGCAGGACTGGGTGCAAGGCCTGCTGTGCGCTAACCAGATCAGATACCTGTTCATATGGTGAAGGAGGGATTGCAGTGCTCTGTTGCTGATAGAGAGGCAAAGTTGCTATCTCAGAAGCTTACTTAGTGTCTGTGGGCTTAATGCAGTGTATGGACAAGGTAAGGACTATTACCATGCTTTGCAGACCACGGTTCAGCCACTGCTGGCTATGATCAGGTCTATCTACATGCGTTTTTCCTTCGTAAAGTGAAATCTTAATGCCTTGCAGTCTGGCAAATGTAGTTTCATTTATGGTAGAGTAGCGCTCTTCTGTAATAGAAAACAGGCAGTTGAATTATTACTTTTTTTTTTTAACTTCCTAATACATCAAAATATACATATCTTAGAGATTAGTCTTTATGTGTGCTTTCACACACTATGGCTTCTACTTACTTAAAAGATTAAGACTATGACAAACATAGGTAGAGTTTTATATTATTCCAGATAAAACAAAGTCGTGAGACAAACTGTCTGAATCTTGAATTTGTTTTTGTGGTAAGTTGCTGCAGCAGTGAACGCTTTCTGAATGAGTGCTTGATGTTTCTAGTGCATCTGACTTTCAGAATATTTAGGGTCATTAAAAATGGGCATAAAACATCATGGAGTAAGGGTTACTGAGGAAATGGAAACAAGCACTGGTTTTCATCTTTATCCCCATCAGCACAAACACCAGTTTCTTTTTCTCAGCACCTTTTGATAAAATAATATTCTATGACTCTAGCTATGTTAGGCTATGGGCTACGCTACTGGCCTGTTTTTTCCTGACAGGTTTAGGATTGTATTGCTGCTACTTTTTGAATTTTTGAGTGTGGAGTGGGGACTGCATGTTGTTTTCAGCTCAGAGTAGGAAGATGATTGTCTTTAGCTGAAGGTAGGTAGGAAGAAATTGCAGTGTTATTCATTATTATTTTCACTCTGTGGCCCTGAGCAAATCACTTTTGTAAATGCCTTGTCTTTCTGCAGCCTGTGAAATAGGAATAGTAATACTTTCTTGTCTTTCTCATTCTGCAGGAGTGTTGTGAGAATTAATGTGTTAACATTTTGCTGTTGTTTTATAGATTAAAAGGACTCTGTATTTTCAGGTGTTATCTATGAATACTGATTGCTTCTGTGTATTTCTCTCAGTTGTCTTGAAGTAAAACCATGCTGAAAGTCAAATGATAGTTCAGCTATATAAGGAAGATCACGTGGGATAGTGTGTGCTATCTAATCTGAGTATATTCATTGGTTTTGAATACAATTTGGGAAAAGTGAAGTTAATATTCATGTAGCGTACTAGAAGGACAACAGCAGAAAACTGTCCTTTTTATGGATAGAACAGATACAGTGTAACACTTAACAATATAATGCTCCAAATAAGAGGACAACCATCTTTGGCCTTTTGAATCATGATATTAAATGACGGCAACTGCATTCCCCCCGCCCCCAGGAAGTAGATTGAGATCAGTAAATCTCTAATATCAGGCAATCGTTGATATGGTAATTTACTCAGTAAGTTTATACTTCCAGTAGTATGGGCTTGAATACTGATAGAAGTCTTCACATCTCATTACCAGTACCATAAACTGTGCAGCTCTTGTGCGTGTTGATTTTTAAAATCAAATTGTTTGAAGGTACTCAGATTACTTTGTCTCCTATATCAGTTTAAAGTTTTTTTTTCAGTCTTTATACACTTTTAACCCAAAAATTATTTTCATCAAAGGAGGAGAGGGGAAAAAATATAGATATGCAACTTATTTTGAACTAAAGTGAGCATTTGTTATTAGCAAGAAATGTACCATCAGTCAGTAATAGGAAATATTCAGTGTAAAACAATTGTATAAAAGGCTATAATTACAGGTAATGGTGAGAAAGATAGGAACAGAAACATAGCCATTTCAAATCCAGTTAACATTTAAAAAAAAGAATAATAAAAAAGCATTTTTGTATCCTGCAGAAGCTTAAGAACCTGGGACGTATTTCATTAGCTAGGATGATAGCATTTGCAAGATTGCTGAAGTTTTTATTTCACCTGCTGGAACACCCTTTAAATTAACATATGGTTCCCTTTCACAAGAAAACAAGATCAGAAAAAGTTCTGAGTACACTTTTGATAGTATATAATGCATAGTAGTCTACTTTTATATGTACAAATAGTCCATGGCAAGACGGTAATCTTTCAATTATTCTTACTTTGAAATTGCTTACAAAAGGGGCAGACCACAAGGTTTTCTTTTGCTGATACACCTTCGCAGGTGTTGGCACTGGCTTCAATGTCATTAACTTAAGCACAAGGTACCATTAAGCACAAATGAGGACATGGGAATCCAGCTTTAAACCAGTTCTGTGAATAGTGTTTGAACTGTAAGTCATTCAGTGACACATTGTTGCAGAAATATATTGTTCTGAACCATCCTATTTATTTTGATTGGATTCTTAAGTTTCATGATAGCCTTCTGACCATTATAAATGTCTTAACTGGTTTCCAATGAAAATGCTCACCTTTATGATTTTCAGTTTTCCTTTCAAAAAAAACAGCCCCTCTGTGAGTAAGCTCCAGTTATGAGGAGGTATGCCCCTCATAAGCAGTTCTGCCAGCTGATGATGCTACTACCACTCAGCTATTTTACCCTTCCTCAGTTGGAGGTTACCACCACCCCTAACCCATGTTAAGATAAAGGATCCTTCCTATGCTTCATACAAGGTCAGGTAGGGTAAGATTGTGGACAGATATCTACTGCTGAATCAGAATCCTTGCAGTGTGCTCTAGAGGACCCTGCTTGAGCAGGGGGGTTGGACTAGATGATCTCCAGAGGTCTCTTCCAACTGCAACCCTTCTGTGATTCCGTGAGAGCAAAATCAGCTGCCCCTTTGCCTCAGGTCCCCACAGATCTGCTGATGGAGCTGTTCATTGAGATTTACTTGTTTTGCTTCAGTTTAAAAAAAAAAAAAAAGTACAGGCTTAATTCTAGCAGCATGTCGGTGACCAGCAGTAGCTTGTTTTAACTCATATGAGTCAAGAAGAACCCACAAATAGCAGTTTTTGTCTGCAAGAAGGTGGCAAGCTGGAAGAGGAGGGGAGTAGATAGTGATCTTATCTACTAACATAGGTATTTGTAGTGCCCATCCCTCTTCACTGTAAGGCAGCCAATGCAGCTGCTCTGAGCTAGCTGATTTTGTTTGCAGCAGATCAGTGCATGTTCAGATGAACCCTGATGCTGAAGCAGCTGGATGGGGGTGATTGCCTTCTACTTGATGCACAGTTACACTTTCTACTGGCAAAGCTAGATCCAGAAGAGATGAGTATCGGCATACTTAGTGGTTTTAGAAACGAATGTGGAAGGGAATGAACTCAGCTGAAGTTCTTTCTGTTTCTTAACAAAGAAAAAGACAGCTATGTGACCAGGCCATCTGTCTGTCTGCCAGGCAGCTGAGAATGAAATTGTCCAAGAGGTTCAATGCTCAAAGCGATTTGGCAGAGGAGTAAAACGCTTCAGGATTAAAGTTCCTACCAGTCTTATTACAGTCAGGATCTGTGCAGAGGGAAAGCTCCAAATCAGTGCTCTCACTGAAGAAAAGAGTGCAGTGAGAGCTAAAGCTACCTCTTCTGTCCTCCTGGCTCTCCAAGCAGCATGTCTGTTCTGGGTCCATGGCCTGGAAGAAGCTTCTCCCTTTTTCCCAGCTGTAGGAGCCAGGGGTTTGGGGAAAGCAGGAGAAACAACAGAAGGGCTTTGGGAAGGTTAATCAGAGGTACTTCTGCTGACCTTGAGGCCAAAGGAGACATGGGTTTAGTGGAGAATGTGTGGTTATTCACTGGGGACCTATGTAGCAGTGTAGAAAGCAAATATGTAGGGAATCAGTGCTTTATTATTTGTGCTTGTGGAATAATTTGTTACCAAAATAGATTTGTGCAAGTGACTTAACACTGTATGCCCATTAGAAAAGAAGAGTTTTTCACTGCATGATCTGAAAAGTACAGTGATTTCTGGAGTAACAAGGGTAAAGGAAAAGAAAAGCAATATTGTTCTGTAATACAACACAATTAGCACTGCAAATAATTTACTGTTCTTCCAGTTTTCTAGCATTGTATTCTCACTTAAAAAAATGAATACTGACCTTAGTTGGAGATATTTGTAACTCTATCTTATAAAAAGTTGAATTTTTTTTTTTTATTGTTAATACTTAAAGACCTCAGTAAGGCCTGCTAAATCTGAAAGTCAGTCACTGGTGTGCACACGGACTGACACAAAACAAAATCAAATACAGTAACAGCCTTCGTGAAAGTTACGTAGGAGATGGATGGTTTGGTTCCAAGAATAAAATATGACCTTGGTTACAATAAATGAGATTTACTGTGCTGCTCAGAAGTGGTGTCTGCCCACTATGGCATAATCAGGTTAAAATATGATTTAATAAAATAAGTGGTTGATGACTCTCAGGAGCTTTTGTATCAGAAAATCCTAGTTACGGATTCAGCTTAATTGCAGAGTATAGTGTCAACTTAGCATTAAAACAAAGTCCACCAGAAAACTTGCTGGGTGGAGGGAGGGGAAAAATCCTAGACTGAGAACATAGAGATAAATAGAACAAAATTCCTTTGAACAAGTTAACTCTGAAGGGGATGAAATGTCTGTTGGTTTATTTCTTTGGGATTTTTTTTTCCCCCTCTGAAAATGATTTGCCTTCATATACTACTTTCTCTTGCCAAGCATTATAAAATATATATTTTACCAGTTTTCTTGAAGTTTTTCCATTACGAGAGTAAGCTACAAAACAACTACACGTTACCTGCTTGCTCTAATGTGCTTTAGCAATGAATCAGTGAAGAAAGACATTGTTCCTTTGAACGAATATGAGCTAGAGAAGAATGGTGATATGTGCAGAATATGAGGTTATCTTTCATGGCACTGCTACTGCTTTTAGTAATAGTAGTTAGCTCTATGTTAAGAGCTAGACCAGGGCTGCCTAGATGCCTCAGTCATGAAGGGTAGGAGCTAATTCTGGGTACTCTCTCACCAGGAGCGTGGACGTTACAGAAGCAGCTCACAGATTTAAGTATCTAGTGATGCTCTGTCACTGTAGGAGGCATTCAGGTGCTGGATTTCATATTTTACTCTTGAAGCTGTTCTCTTTTGTTGAGAGGAAAAGATAGTGACCCAGGTGGAATCAGGCTGTGTACAGGACACAGTCTTTTGGACCATCCTTTAAAAATGGTACAGCTTACTATAGTTTCACCCAGATGGGGAGCTGGATGCTGCGCTCAGGAATGGGAGATCATCATGTGGAGAAAGTGTCAGAGATGCCTGGGTGACATCTAATTCAACGTTTTAGTTTTTAAATGAGGAGGATCGTTCTTAAGCTTCTGTTGGTATGCCCTCTTGGTACAGCTATAAACAATAAAACGTTTGCCATTTTTCAATGTCAGAGGGCTAAAAATGGTACCTTGAAGAAATCCTTGGCTTCTTTTAGTTCAGAATGTTTGGGGCAGGTATGGGCAAGCCAGGTAGAAAAATGGCATGAAGCTGAGCTGACTCCCTCCTGCACATCCTACATCAGAGATGCCATCCAGATGGATCTTATGCTTCATCAGAGGGAAAGTGTTTTGCATATTGGGCCACAACTGGCACTAATTTGAGGTGATCTGAACCACTTAATGGGGCTCTTTTTCATAACTGCCTTTTCTGTTTGGTATTCAAAATTTTCACCCTATATGTTTGTATGCTGGATCTGGTACTTGCTATTTTAACGTCGCATACTACTGCAGTTGTAATTTCAGAAGCTTCTCCATATACAGAAGAAAAGAGAATATACAAATTCACTTCCCAAGCATGTATGAGCAAATGCGTGGGGCTGGTCAGAAAATGGTTTCTCTTACTGCTTTTGGCGGGGAGAGATAATCATTTAAAATCATTTGTTGAGAAACTTAATTGGATCTATGTGGCTGAGAAAATATGTACCAAGGCACATCTGCCTTTACAAATAATCAAATAACAGAAGTTTGTAAAATGTATTTTTTTGTGGCACTTCCACATATACTCTGTATTAACATTTCTCCCTTTAAACTATGAATGTTTTTTGTTGCTATACCAACAGATTTTTTTTGAAAGTTCAGATATGCTAGATACAGCTGTCTCAGATGTGAAGACTTTTCCTTCCATACTTTTGGCTTCCTATTCATGTCTCATAAGATCATCTCCTGTGAAATCCTGTATTCTCCTTATAAAGGAGAATATCACAATTTGAAAATAAACTCATTCCTTCACATAATGTGAATAGCATAGGGAATAATTTGATGCTAGAAGCTGGACCCCTTAGCAGTGTTTTTTTCTTTTTTTTTTTTAACGCTTCCCCTGCACCTGAAGATAAAGCTTTTACACAATTAAGAATAAAATATTCTTACCTGACAACCTATAGGTTTCCTTTCCATAGAGATTGCAGCTTCCCTAAAGCTTTTCTGCGGCCATGCAGTCTGTAATGGAAAAGCTCTTTCTTTGCTTAGCAACCTGGTGGATATACAAATCATAGCTTCACTTTTTGGTTCCCATGGCATCTGTGCAACCCTCATAAATGTTTTAATCACAGACCAAACCTCACATGGGTTTGTTTTAAAATTTTATATGTAAACAATGAAAATAAGGATGGACATAGGTAGCAAGTGATGCAAAAAGTAGGAGGGAAACAATCGTGTATAGAAAGTCATATGACATCAACAACAAATATATAGTGGTCAAGGTAAGAAGGGCTTGCATGCAAACTTGCAGATCTTACCTGCCGCACTGTAGAGTGAAACATTTCACATCAGACAGGTGGTTTCCTGCAGTGAGATAAATTGCACTGGGTTTGTGGTGACTATATCGAACTATAAAGTAGAAGATTAGAACAGCAAGTCTCCTCTGATATTTCTGAAGCCAGGGTTCAAAATCCTTTTTTAGCTCTTTCCCTTTGGGTTTCATCTGTTGGATTGTTCAGGGACAAGCATGGTTAGAGAGAGCATGGGTGGGTAAATATTATACACATATGTGTCTCGTTACTCTGAAGTGGTATGTAAAAACAGACATATAAATATATTCTCCTGTATTTAATGGGGCATGACTCTTATCTCAATTTTCTTGATATTACATAGATATGTAACTTCAGTATACTTACTTCCAGCATGTTATTCTCTCAGCTTTATCCCATATGGGATTCAGATGTGCGGATTCCAGCTCCACTTTTGCTACAGTAAAGAAAACTGTAGCTGAACTTTTTCCGCCCTAGAAATTGCCAATTATCTCCATTCTTTCAGATGGTGCATGTAGTCCAGTAAATCTGGTGCAGTATTGCTCGGGTTTTGTGCCAGGCTAGCAACACAGGCTTTGTCCAGGTCTGTCTTGGCCTTTCTTGTCAAAGGCTTCCCTGTGAGTTTATTTTAGCTTGTAATAACAATTCTCTAATGACCAGGTGACTATTGCCTACATTATTTTAGCTCTTGTTATGATTGTGAGGTTGGAATGCTTATCGTTATATTTTTACAACTAGTCGATAGTAATAACAAGTAGTTATTCTGTGTGGAATGAGCTGCCTGCAACTCTAGAACATGCCGCATCTCAAAGAAGTAAAGATGTGGGGTGACAGCAGAGGTCTTGAAAGCACAAGCATGGGATGATACCAGAAGCTCTGGGGCTATAAACAGCTCACCAGTGGTCAACTACCAGTCAGCAAAGGAACGCAACCTCAGGAGCTTGGTAAAACCTCTTTTAGGCATAACAGAGCAAAGAACAATACAATATATGTAAAACACTGTATATAATGAATTTACATGTAATGTGAACTTGCAGACCCCAAAGAAGGATTAATGTGTAGAGCATGTTAGCAAACATGTGCAAAGGACTCCAAGCATATCTTAAAATGAGGTGGAAGAAACCATCCACATCATTCTCCTGGCAAAGCTCTCGCGTATGCTGAAGACCTGCTGTAACTCCTCATCCCCTGCCTGAAGCCTTTGACTTTGCTGAGGTGAGCAGAACATCAAAGAAAGGAATATGCACTAGAAAGTTTGGGTACATACCATTTTATATATAATTTAATATATGTAATACATTTTAAAATTCACTATAATGCAAGTAATAAAGACATAATTTAAATTATAATATACTGATTAGACAATTAAGACTAATTAAACTGACAATGAATTCTTAGCTTTGTATGTAAGGTGCGTTCCTCTTGTCCATAACAAGATTTTGAATGTAACTGGCAGGAGTTCCACGAACCTATTTTGTAACTCAGAAACAACAAACTAGCATCATACAACCACGGTGAACATAGTGTGACAGACAGAGGATGTCAAGCATCTGAAACGCTGTATATCTGCTCTTTTTAAAAGAAAAGCTAAGTGTTATGATTTGAGTCACAGCTCAACAATTCATTGCACTTGTGTAGGTCTTTGAGCTGTGTGAATACAGGTGGCTTCAGGTGAGCTCCCTGTGGACACAGGTACTCTCATGCACAATTCGCCTCTGATTTGGTTAAATAACCTCTATTATAAATAAATTACCTGCATAACTCTGTATAAATAAAAGATTTGAGCATTGAATAAAACATGTGAACAAATCAGAAAGCAGAAAATGATGGGATTTGGACGGTTTTAATTAAACTATAATTTTTTTTTTTTTTTTTACAAAGGGGTTTTGAATGGATTTTTTTTTTTTTGGCCATGTTCTGTGAAGCCAACCTGTACTATTCCCTTTGGGAGGCTACATTGCTTAAGGACCATATTAAATGCATGGTTACACATGGATGGCATCATTGCAACTACATCTAATTTGGTATTTTCACTTTAAATCCTTCTTGGTAGGTACTTAGAATTTCCAAAAATATTTTCCAGTGGGCAAAACTTCTCATCTTTGGTCTATACACAAAACTGGTTACAGTGTTAATCATTTTTACTGTTTAAAAAAAAAAAAAGTCTGAGAAAATGATACTGGGCTAAACCAATAGGCTTTCCTCACATTAATGCAAAAGAGCAAATTACACAGTCTAGCCATTGCTCATCTAGATGAATACTTCCTTCCTTAATCGGTCATGATATCTTCGATAGAAATATCAATGTAATTGTTCATCAGCCCAAGAGTAACATATTATAGCCAATAGAATTTAATATAGGCTATTTTTCTTGATGCAGTTTTAAAAAATCTTACATTATCCCTTTAAGCAAGGAAATAATTACCTGATGCATTTTACAGAATGGCTTAAAGCCTGTTAATCCTTAATAAACTATTAAGGACTAGTGTGCTAGCATGCAACTTGTAGTGTAAAAGGCTTTGTCCCTTTTAAAATCCTAATAAGCTGCTTCTAGTAACTTGTTATTTAGGCAAATGTGATTGTGTTTGTTCAGTCTTAAACCTGAACATTTAAGCCTGGTATTATAAAAGGAAACGCAGCCCTTCCCTTAGACATTTCTGAGACAAATAAAGATAGTGGAGATGTGCTAGTGTGACTGTTGTGTTTTAATTACTGACTGTTTCCTTTGTGTTCCAGATCCCTTTCTGGAATAGACAAAAGCCAATGTCTGCATTCGTACTGTAGTCTTTCCTCCGTAGAGGAATATGCATTTGGCAAGCCTATTTAACATTTGTTTTAGGAAAATACTGAGTCTGAACATTGTCAAGGTGTCAGAATTTGAAACACATGGTGCTTGATTTTTCCACTGCTCTTTCTTTTGACACTGAATTGAGCTTTGGAGGTAAATGTATGTTCCCTGGGGCGTAGAACTGAGCAGGTCAAAGCTGATGGAGTGGGGGAAAGGATAGAAAAGCTGATCATCACATTGCATAAATTTCTTTAAGAGCACACTCCCATAAGCCCCTTGGCCCAATAAAGCCATCCCTGAAGGAAGGCAGGAGGCAACTCCAGGGCCCTTCTTTTATGGACTTTTGTGTACAAGTAGTTGCCTGGGAGGTCACACTCTGAAATACAAGCTTTGCTTTTTCAGATGAAAACGTTATGCGTTACTGTGCAAGGGAGGAACAACTACCAAGCATAAGCACCTGTGTTCTCTCCTACTGCCTCTCCCATCATCCCCTTTACTATATTTGTTTTAATATGGAATTATTAGATCATATTTTTCAGATGTATGGTTGAGATATATCTACAGATTAAGACTTTTAAACTGTGTAGGGGTCTATGCTGTATGACTAAGATACTACTGTAGTTACTGGAGAGCAAATTAATACAACCTGGAAACCAGTTCAGTCACCCTACAGCAGACACATGCTGCTGGGCTGTCTAAGCAACTCTCCAGCCTCCCTTGACTGCATTTGATTACATTTTCTTTGACTATAATAGCAAATTTGACACTTCACTCAGATGTCTCTGTGTGAGCTAACATGCCCTCACACAAACACATAAATTAAGGTTTCTTATTCTGAGACTGAATCCCAATCAGTATGTCTATTTTGAGATTGTGTGGCATTCAGTACGATGTATGGAATTTAATTTGCATTACTTTTGATGAAAGTATTTCTGAAAGATATGAGGCGATGACAATGGCGAAATGACTTTTTGACCTTCTATGGAATCATTAACTTTTTTCTTTCATTCAGAACAGCTTTAAATTTCTGTAATTACTATTTACTATAAAAATATCTAAACCAAAATGAAATGTTTTTTTCCCTCGAGGAATACATTTTCAGAATGTTTTTCCACAGAGTATTTTTGTGTTTTTAAGTTTCAAACCTACATAATCTAAAAGCGAATTAATCTGAAATAATCTGATTAATTGTATCTTCTCACAACTGTGATCACAATTTCTCTGCTGAAACACACAAGCATAATGTACCTTAAAAGAGTCCAGCCGAGGTCCTGCAGTTTCCTAACTATGTCGTCTCTTCTGAGCTGCAACTGTCGAATGTTGCATGCTCACAGTGGCATACTCAAGGAGCACAGCCCCAGAAACTAGGCAATTTGAGCTGTATAAAAACCCAAGGTGTAGTGATGGAGTGAAATCCACAAGGTTTTCTTACGGACTTTCACTTTCATGTGAGATTTAAACAAGAATGCATTTGCCTGTCTGAATGATAGCTTGCTGGCTTGTGTTTTAATTTTGTTTTTGTAAGCAAAGGAAATGCAACACATGTAGCTGATTGTACATAACATCAAAACTTGAGAATTTAAATGCGGAGGAGAGGGGTAAGAATAATAGCTTGGACTTTCCCCTTTAAGCCAGCATGAGGGTGCATGCATGTAAGAGTACTCTGTTCGCCTCAAGTAGGGGAGTAAGTCTTACCGCAGTCAGAGCCATGGTCTGCTTAGGTGGGCTGAACTGCAGGAAAAATGTTATTCAGATCTTTTGAAATCCATACTACTTAGGATATAGGTAACTTATTGTAAAAAATGAAAGGTATTAGAAGTTAACACTTTGGCCAACAAGCCATTTATCACAGGAGGAAATAAGCCGATCTTTTAAACTGCTCGGCCTGTGAAAAATCCAGTTGTTTCTATAGCAACTGTGGTGGACCGGTAATGATGTCAACACTCAACAACCAGCTAAAATGCATATCACCTATCGCAAGCGCTGGATACAAATAAACATCAAATCACCTAATTGCTAGTTCTGAATAATGTTTCCCACATTCCTTAATAATTTACTGCAAAGAAGAAAAGGACTCATACCTGACTGGTCAAAATAGTAACCACGCTCAATAATTTGACAGAGGGGGGGAAAATGTCTTTGTTGTCAAACTCTGTTCTTTTCAAGCCTGTACAGCGTAGATGATTACTGAAAATATTTTTTTTGTGTGTAGTCAACCTGAACAAGTTTCTGCGGTGTTATATGTAAATTCTGGGAGATACTGGTACTTCTTTTGCTGAAAAGGCGTATGAAAAGGATTACTCAAACCGAGCAGAACTGTAGCTCACCAGCACCTGACTGGCACTGCAGAGTGGAGCCCCCTGAATGATGTGGGAGCCCGGTGCTGGATATAGTACTGGCTGCTTGATATTCTTCTTTACGCGGTAGCTTTGAACAAAAGGGCTCAGTTTATATCCAAAGTTTGCAAGTAATTATTTTGCTTATGGAAGGTGGAGCTACCATTTTTCTCTACTTATTGTCTGTAAATCAATGGACAAATGGAAAGAGTTAGTTGAAATCTAGAGTAATAGTTATCATATTTTATTAGCTGTTATCGTAATAACTGAATATTTTTCTCCTGAGTTTGTATAGAAGAGATCTGTAACACTTCCAGTAGGAACACTTCTTCTTCCCTCCCCAGAAGGAAGGGAAAAAAACAAAGTTTCATCTTTGGTTCTACCTCTCACTGATAGGATTTCCAGCGACTTCTAATGTAATTCAGATGGAGCAGGAAATTTATAGGCCTCCTTTCCCAAACAGATAGACACTATTAAAAAGTTTCAGCCCTTCTGGTGAAAGTTCACTTTCAGATACCTATGCTTCTCTTGTACCCAAAAAGTCGTCATCTATTTCTCAGCCTTTTGCAAAAGTCAATTAAGAAAAAAGTGGGTACTTATGATCAAAGCCTGCTTACCTCTTCCTAGCTTATCTTTCTTTTGTATATTCACTTCTAGAAAATTAATTTCCTGATTAATCTGTAGCATTCTCAGTCTCAGCCTCCTCAGTGACTATGAAGTGACTATAAATGTGAGGTACTCCCAGTCTCAGTATTCTCAGTGACTATAAAGTACTGTAAAGGACCATAATTGAAGGAATTATGTTGGATGTAAGTGGTAGATTGGTAAAGTATTATACATACAGGTATTGTGAAATGTGCAAGGAAAGAGGAAGTAAAAACTGCAAAGGAAAAGTCTAAAGAAAATTCTGTAGGATAATCACGCAAGGCAGGAATCCTCACTGCTCCTTATTTTCACCTGTGTTTCTTTCACTGGGCTCAGAATGTTTAATAGTATATCATCAGCCCCTGGTCATGTTCTCCAAGCTACAGTTACTGCTTATAAATGTATTTTGCTGATATACGCTTATATTGCTGCTAGCTGGTACCACAGCCCTGTGAAAATAAAATTGATCTAAGAATATATTTGCATATATTTGCAAATATGGCCGTTGCCTCTCTTTTCTAACCTCAGAGAATCGAGGGCAAACAGAACAGGGCCCTAAGTACTCCCAGAGATATGTTTTACTCTTCTTTGGCAGTTCTTCTCTTTTCCCCTTTTCTGTCATCACTTTATATATGCTTCTAAGGATGTTCTAGAGAACAAAGAATACTACCAATTTTCTCCCTGCAGTTTTGTGGGAGTTTGGCCTGGGCTGAGCCTGAAGTCTGCTAGGCAACAGGTCTCATCACAGAATTGTTTTAATGGAGGACTACTATGGAAAACAGAAGGTTCAGAGAAGCACAGCTCCAGATCTCATCCAAAGATATTGTGGATCCCTGTTTTACATGTTTCAGTGATGCAGAGTTATTATGCTACGTACCTGCATCTCACCCGCCCCATCCTTCACCAAAGAATGAGACCCTAATAGCACGCTTTCAGTTCCTGTATCTGGTAATGGATTTTTCTTTTTAAGAAATTTTCCTGATTCACTTCAGGAAATGGACAGCTGTCAGCTGAGGTAATCTTCACTGGATTACAGGTTCATTTTCATTTTTAAACTAGCATGTCTAAGAGTTTCTTATAGTAGCCTAATTTATCTCTCTGAGAAATACTTCTGCTGTCAACAGGGTGAAGTTCTCTAGAACTACGTGACTGCACACTAAAATGGGAACAAACACAAAGATTTTAAATTCAGGACAGCAGTGATTCTCAGAAACAGCACTAATTTGCAAACTGGTAATCAACCTCTTTATGTCTGGAAACAGAAATTAAAATTCTCCTGCATCCTCATTTTGTGGTAGTGAGGACTCACTGTAATCTTTGTCATTCTTTCTGCTTTCCAAAATCATACATAAATCTCAAAGGAAAAAGCAATACTTATTATATCTTTCTATCTGGGATTTAAGACCTGATAAAGCCACTAGTGGATCTTTAGTTATACTTGTCTTACAGGTCTGCTATGGCAAAACCCCACCTCTTCAAGAATATGCAGATTTTTTTTTTCCTATCATGAACTTTTTTTTTTTTAGTTAGTACTTATTTTCGTGGAGGTGTGGAGGCTGTACCTTTGATAAACTAGTGCGATGATAGCCTTGAGAGGGCATACTCTAGGAAGACTTACTGTCATTGTGTTATATAATATAATTTTCTCCATTTGTTGAAGTAGTAGATGTCTTGTAAATGTTCAAAATCTAAATGGTAACCTTACTTTAGTCTTCTGACGTCACAAAAACTGTACTTTACAGAATGTCCCAGATCAACCCTCTGAAAGAGGGTTCCATACATTATAGTACATCGTCTCATGTCTTCTACGTCTTATCAGATTTTTTTTTTTTTTTTAACTTGAGGGTGAGTGCTTCCCCTAAATGAAATTTATTACGTTTCAATTCACCTTAAGCCAAAGATAGGTGAGAGGTTTATTCTTCCTAGTATTGACATTTTAATTCAAGCCTCATAATTGTTTTAGCAAGTTAAACATTTATCCTCTGGCTAAGTTTCAGAGCCAGCTGTTAGGAGTCCGGTAAGTTTCAGGATGAAGCAGGTCATGTCTTCAGTATTAGACAGCCAAAAGATAAGTTCTTCATATTGATCTAACAGTTTTAGCTAAGGCTATTACCTTTCTTTTCGTAGATGCTTTATTTTTGTCTCTGAGGGATGAGGGGGGAGATATTGATGTATATTCTCCTTCATCATTGATATTCCTACTCAGGATGAGCCTTTTTCTCTCTTTCAGAGGCACATTGTAATAGAAATCCTAGTTTGCAGTCTTTATGACTCTGAGCATAAACCTAAGTAAGAAAAATTTTCTACCTTCACTTGGAAATTTTTCTGTCCCAGTGAACAGCCTACAAATCTGCTCCACTCTGAAGACAAATGGATCATCTAGAGATTGGACTTGTTGACTGACACATGCCAGAATTTTCTGCTTGCAGTAGGATACGCTGTACTTCTAGCTCAGAGGAGAGTTAACATAGTTGGTAAATTGGAAATGATCCTACCTATGATAATTACTTCAATTAATTAATATTTAATATTTTCAGCATAATAGATTGCATGACTCCCTGGTAAAATACTATTACGCTCTTGTACTTTTGTGGACTGTATTTCTTGAAGATATTTTTCTCAGAAACACTTTCTTATTCTACTCTCTAGTAGCCACATATGAAGATGACCATAACATGTGACATTTAGGGACAGTTTGTGTCCCTACATCACACAAACATGAATGTCCCTAGATCAAAAAGACATAATAATTATAGTTACGGTTACTTGTAACAGCTAATGAGATCATTCAACTCTTACTCATTTCTGAAACTCTCCTGACGTAGAACGATTAGTCACATAAAATGAAAGCTCAGAGATTACAATACTCTCTATAGTAGAAACGAGATCAAATGTCATATTGAACAAAAACCACAATGAGAGTTGTGAAGAGGCAGCATGCATCTACCATGTTTACAATTTAGTTAGAGGAGTAAGGATGAAGGATGTTTCTAAAAAAGAAGTGAAATGTAATGTGGCAATGCAAAAGGTCACACGATGAATAATGACAATTATATGATATGTTATAATAGCAAGAAAATATTTTTCAGGAAAAATATGAGAACTGTGGATATTTTCCACTCTTTTCTTATTGATATGTTAAGCATCAGAGTTTCTCAAAGCAGCCGAAGTCTGTTGAGAAATTCTGTAAACTTCCTGAAGATGCTGAAATCATGTCTCCCTTTAAGAGTTCACTTCAAGGAGAATTAAGATTCTCACCAGTCCTAGGAAATGTCAAATATCAATCAGGATTGTTTCTATACCTTCCAATAAGGAGGGGTCTTTCCACGATATGCAGCTAGAATCTGAAGTTATATGATTTTTCTTTATGTATGATTGTTATTGACAGACCAGGCAGCAGCAGCACTTTATAATTTAGATTGCCGTTGAGTTGTTGGAGATCACCTCCCTTCTGGTGACTAAGCAGCACAGGTCATTAACATTCATTTATATGATGTTTTTTCTCACTAACTCTACAGTTTTACTCCTTGTAATAAGCAGGGCCAAATGCTCTCTTAAGAGAATAAAGCTTACAATGGCTCCCGTAACTTTAAAAGGCAAGCATCTTCTCAAAGGTTATGGTATTTTTGTTAAAGCAAGAACAACACAGCTTTGTTACTCTTGCAATAGCTTTATATTTCATTATAGAATTTAGAGCTGGAAAAAACACCTGTTAAATCAGGCGTTCCTTTTCCCTGCTAGTCTAAGCAAATGTTCCTCACGTTTTCTGTACTTGGCAGACCTGGCTGGAAGCATTCAAGCAATGGGTTTGCTGGTTTCTGCCATTTCCCTTGAGCTGTCCCACTGGACTGAACTGTCAAATGCTCATGATATACATCTCAAGCTTTCTTTTTTGCCTGTTCCTTTCCACTACTATAAATTATTTTGTGTATTTTACACACATATATATGGTGTGCTCTCAAGCCTTTCCACACAACTATCTCATAGTCTAGCTGTTCATTTGTAATTATCTATTCTTTCCTCACAATTAATACAGTTTAGCTTTTTTTTTCCTCCTTCTTTGTTGCTATCCTCCAGTTCTCTGGTCTTTCTGTTGATATGGTGCTAGAGTTAACGTAGAAATGTGGGAGCTGAAGTAAAAGCTCTGTAAATGTGACATTCTCCTGTAAAAGGCGTTAATCTACTGATTTCTTTGTTTTTACAAGCTCATTGTGGTCAATAAGAAATTGCCACTGAATAATGGTGAACTTAAATTGCATTTCCAATTTCACATCTATTTCTTCTTTCCTAGAGGGAAAAGGTCTCTAGAGGGTTGAAATTGCTGTTAGATTTTGCAATG
Organism: Struthio camelus; assembly: GCF_040807025.1. NCBI lineage: Eukaryota > Metazoa > Chordata > Aves > Struthioniformes > Struthionidae > Struthio > Struthio camelus. Next base: position 83,762,917 of record NC_090944.1, on the reverse strand, counting down.
CTATATCCTTTTAAAATCCCTTTTTTTTTTTTTCCTGGGTATATTACCCCTTTTGATTTTCATTGCTGTTTTATGTTCATGTTGTAATAACTCCTGTTTATATTGTATTAATTTTCTATCTTCACTAGAATGTGTGACTTGTCTCAGCTCATCATTTTCAATTTTCGTTAACAAGCTCTTGAACCTTTTCTCTGAGATTATTAATGGATATGCTGATTAACATCATTTTTTGATTTATGCATACCCTATTTATCTTTTTCTTTTCATGCTCAGTATACTTTTTATTCTTTGGGCAGTCCCTGAGTTTTTAATCCAAGGAAGAAACAAATAATAAGCCATTCAGCCTCCTGGTAAATTTATGGCTTGAAAAATTTCTGTTCTGATGAAATTGTCAATTGTTGATATTGACCCTCAGTGAAAAGTTCCTCATGAAAAGTTACTTTTAATTTTCCTTTTTTTTTTTCATTTTTGACTTCTGACTGGCAAGAAAGAGGATCAAAGTAACTAAGTTGCTCTGGAAGTCTGTGCATTGTAAGATATTTAAATTTATTAAAACTATAACGTTTATATAACTTCTGTTACTGTCAGAACTCTAATCTCTGAAATTGATTCATTGCATTGTTACTCACCGTAACAGTATGGTTACCATCGGCGCTCTCTTTACTTGATAAAAAAAAGCTTTGAAAGGTAAAGTATGTTACAACTTCCAGTTGCTTTGTAAATATCTCCTGAATGTTTATATGACATACAGTAAAAATAAGAGATTGATTTCTCTTCCTGAATATAAATATTGCAAAACGAGACTTAGCTGCAAACATATGTTGATATAAAAATACCTCCGAATATATATATTCTTAAAGACTCAGTCAAGTGCATTGTTTAAATCATTCTAAAAATCATCCCTAACATTCCATAAGAGTGCCTAATATTTACAAGCATCAATAAATTGATAAATGCCTGGCATTGTAATTTTAGGAAATGCTGAATAACCTAGGTTGTGAATATTCACTCTTTTAAAAATGGAGTAAAAAAATTCAAATTCTTTTTCTTTTTTGTTATTATCAGCTGAGCCTATTGCATAATTATGCATAATTAACCTTAGAGTCTCAGTAATCATAAGGGAAGATATTGAAGAACCACAATAATTTTATTACTTATTACTTGTAAAGCAAATTTTCTGAATTAAAAGGAGGTAGGTGTAGATATAAACACTGTGTCATTTTTGTTGTCTCCTGCAGAATAAGAATGCTGGACATTACATTCGTCATAACTGAGCTCAGAACGAATTGCAAAAAATGTAAGCATAGCAATTGCAGGTTTATTTATTTATGCACCGCTTCACACCAGCATAGGCCAGAAGCAGCAAAGCAAAGTGATGAAGTAAATCATGTCCTTGGAACAATTGCAAGATGAGGCTGAAACACACCAAGAGATCATCCGGTCCTTCCTTTTTCACTGAGGCAGGCTTAAGTTAAAGTAGACAATCTCCAACATATTTTTATCTGATGATGCTTAGAAACTTCCAGTGAAAGAAATTCCATTATTTCCAAAGTTAGTTTGCTCCAGTATTTTGCAACACTTATTATTTAAAAGGATTTTCCTAGTACCTAATCTAAATCATATGAATTAAGTTGATTAATTCTCCTTACTCCCATTGATATGGAGCATAATTCTGAGCTATGCTTTTATTAACAGACTTTACATACTGGACATTGTTATTGTCTTTCCCTAATCTTTTGTTTTCAAGAGATGAAGAAAAATGGTACCTTAAACTTGTACTCATGGGTCACAATTTTGCATTTTTCCTGTTCCTCTCCTCTGGAACGCTATAATTTTTGACACTATTGAACATTACGGCTATGACTAGACCCTTGTACATAGCAGGTAGACTACAGAAATATTTGCGGTATCATATGTGCAAGGTGCCGGTTAATGTCCTAGAAAGATTTCCCGACGTTACTTGATTTTTTTTTTGTCTTATTTTCAGTTTTTTATTCACTTTATATTCACCATATCTGTTTTTTGCAGCTGCAGTATGCTTTTTCTCTAGTATTTACTTTGACATTTGATTTCTTCCTGAGGACACTGCGTTGAGTTTGCCATTAGTGACTGATTTTTATTTTGTCAAGATTATTTTGGACTCTGCTCTGAAGTGTACCTGCAATCCTTCCCAGTCTGGTATAGCCATAAATTAGAGATCTCTTTTCTCTTCTTCAATATAAATTAAAATAAAAAATGGAATATCACAGAATGCTTAACAAACATCTTAGCGTGTCTGTTGTGGAAGCACCTAAAGCAAAGTGTTTGCATGTTTTTTATATGATCTTTATGATAATGTAAACTGGACCATATTTCCCTAGTTTTCATACATGATTATTGTAAAGGATACTGTCAAAAGCCTCATTAAAATGAGTATATTGTATATGTGATACTTCTTTCTAATTCACTGATATAGTTAACCTGTCAAAGTGGGAAACAGAACTGGTTGAAAAATTTTTGTTCGTACAAACACATATTGTCTGTTCTTATCACTTTGGTATCTCTTTGTGTTTATATGTGGATCTTTTAGTAACCAGTTCAAGTATCTTTTGGGGTTACAAGTTAGCTCAGCAGCTCTGAAATTCTATAAATTCGCCTTTCTTCCCTCCTTTTCAAAAGAGGTGCTGTGTTTCTTCTTCTCTGGTCCCCTGAGACATCCTGTGCTCTTTCACAGGATCTTAAAAACAACCGCACGGAGGCTGCTGCAGTCTGTTCCTTAGCACTCAAGGGTGAATTTCATCACACCCTTTAATAGGGATACTTGTAGCTTATCTTTCTCTCCTTTGCTCCACCTTTTCTTATTTCCTTTTGTTAAAAATCTGGTAAGCATTGATTAATCCTTTACCAAAGACAGGGGTGAGAAGAGCATTGAGTACTGTGTCTTTTCATATCTGTTCTCCTTCGCTGTTTAAATAATGGACTTCCTGTTCATTCAAATGGACCTACGTAGTCTGTTTTTATTCTTTTATGCTTTTATTATTCATAAATTATTTCATACTTTTATCTTTGAGTTTTATCCCTACATAACTGTACTGTTCTTTGTATTTCCTTTTTGGTGCATACCATTTATCTACGATTCTGCTTGATTTTCTTGATATTGAAGAGTTTCTGGTGCAGCCTCCTTTTTTTTAACCATATTCTTTCCACAGCACAGTGAAATTGTGCCATTCTGTGTTTAACACTGTGTCTCTCAGTAAATGGCACTTTTCACACTTGTTTATACATTGCATTACCCAACTAATACATCTATTTGTTCCCTGAGTTCATTGAAGCTTTTATAAGTAGCCTGTCTTACACTGCTGCTCTCATTCCGTCTTTGTGTTACAATACTGCTCTGTATTACTTCGTGAAAGCTTTGATCCAAATTTATATCTCCAGAATCTCAAACAATTCCTTCTTTTTAGCCAGAAACAACTTTAAAATGTCATTCCCTGAGCGACTTCTATCTTCCCAAGCAAAGAATACTACTACTCTCTGTCGCCACCCTCCGTAAAAGTCTCAGCCACCACCACCTTCCTATCAAATAGTTTCTAATTGGTAGGTTGTATAAGTGTATTGTTCCAGTTCCTTTTGCATCCACCCAAAACATTGGACAAATCTTCCTCTCACTGCTTCTTGAATTTCAGATGCTGTTCCCAGCCTGGCCAGAAATAGGAAGAGCCATAAATCTATTGAAATTCCTTGTTGTTGTGAGACTTACAGATCGTTCCTTTGCATTTGAGAGATTTGTGATTCAGCTATATGGCTTCTTGAGTATATAGGGTTAAAAAATTTGAGATTTTTATTAGCAGCTGATATATGTATTTTTAAGTTACACTTGGATCATCAGAAATCTGATACGAGATAGAATTGTCAGGTTTCGACTTTCATAATACTTTAGGATAAGAGGCAGTTTTTCTTTATCTATAACATACAAACAAAAGCTAAAAATGCTTAATTTTAAATAGACTGTGTTATAGTACTTTTAAATAGCCTCATTGTCTTCAGGAAATAGTCCAGCTCAGTAGTGCAGAAGGTTTACTGAGCGTATTACATTCCTGTGTGACAATGACATTTATTCTAATCTGATATAATCTGATGGTTATATGAGTCTCAACACAGTGTCAGTCAGTGCCTGTTCTTTATTGTCAGACTAATGCTCACGTCAACAGGAGAAATCCTTGAGAAGAGAAGCAGAAACAGAATGCTCTTGAATGGCTCTTGAATGCTCTTGAAAGGCGAAAGACAGCAGTTAGGAAAAACTAGTAGGGCCCTTTGGTAGTATCACCTTAGCAGCATTTTCAACAACTACCTTTACAATGGAGCTGTGAAAGAAGGAAAAATCTGTTCCTCTGAGCACTTCAGCAAAAGTTTTCATTCAAGAGCACAGAACAGAACAGCAACTGTTTTCTGTGAAAGATGCTTCTAGTTGATTAAAGCGCTGTGCTTTGCCAGATGTTTAATTTTGATTTAAATTCTTGTAAAAGTGGTTTCCTAATCTGGATGCTTTCCCTGAGTCACACTCTGGTGCTGTTGTTCACTTGGGGAATCTACGCTTGCTTGTTTCCAGTGCGCTACAAATTGCATGCACTATTAGAATTTCAGGTGGGCAGCAGAAGAGTAAGTTGTGTACTTATTTCATCCTGGTTGCTGCACTTTGGGTCGTGCTGAAACTTTCTCCCTCCATAAGAGCCAGGCTTAGTGCTGGAGAGGTTGCTGGTGGGCAGGGCAAAGCTGGCTAAGAGAAAGCCTGGCAGAAGCACAGAGGGATTAGGGGACCCTGGCAGAGAGAGGGCAGCAAGGTTTCAGAAGGGCAGGGACTGTGCTAGATACCCAGATGGGAAGGCTGCAGAGGGTCCATGTAATTTCTATTTCATGCTGGAAAACTGATGAAAGTTTCTGAACTGGAAAGGGGGAGGGGGAGCAGAAAAGAACAGCTATCCGTGAAAGATGCAGCAGTCAAGTAAACTTTCTCTCCATTGTATTACTCTGTGGCCCCAGCGGTTATGAGCCTCCTCCCATTTGGAGGCAAGGCCAGCGTCCTTCCGTGGTCTGATGAAACATTAACTTGGGAGCCTGGAAAAGGGTCCTTTGGGCATGTTTTTTTCAAGACAAAAGTGAGAGGGAGGGTTGTACTTCAAGGGTCTGACCAACTCAGAAACTTATCATCCTTCTTTTCCCCTTAATCCCTCAACTCAAAGGATTTTGATACCAGCAGAAAACGGTTCAGTTCGTGCTTTGCAACCAAATCTATTGTAGATCATTACTCATGCATTATGTTAACTCAGGTGACTTTTTCCAGTGCATGTATTTTTTCATTATCAACAGACAGTGTCTGTTACTACCTTTTGCTTAAACTGACGTGCAACTCAGTGTTCAGTATAGCCTGTTACTGGAAAGATAACAAGTACAACTGCCAAGTTACAGTCAGGGATGGTATTTCACTATAAAATCTCTAATAAGTCTGAATGTCATCCAAAAGTCAAAACAGTATCAAAACATAAAACCTTTATTTAAGCCTCAGATGGAATCACTGAAATAGTACAAAATGTGTTTGCTGATAAATATACCTCCTTTTGTACAAAGGTTAACTTAACTGCAGGTAATTAATGACTTTCAATGAATATTAATGTTTTTGGAGCTGGCATGTAGTGCGCGTTGAGGCCATTTTTTAATTCCAAAGAGGGTATTTTATAATTTTACTGCTGTAGTTCAGCTGCAATCCTTTGAACTATGGAAGCCCCAACTGTTGATTGATCTTGTCACTTGAGAAGGGATTAGTTTTTAAGCAAAAATAAAACACTGCTAAATGATAAAAAAAAAAAAAAACCTTTACATCTATGTTGTGCAATGCCAAGTGACTACCATTTGACTTTTTTTTTCCTGTTAAATCAGTGCTGACTTTAAAATAAAGGTACATAAGAAACTGAAGCAATTTATAAATTCAGGTCAAGCCAGATATATCATTTCAGCCTAAAGGAAAATGAAATTTCTGAAACTTTCTGTCCAAACACTTTCTTCTCACGGTTTATGTACTTTTCCTTTGGAGGCGCTTGTAATAATAGCAAAGGACACAAAAGGCTAGATGCATAAACCTGCCACCAAATGGTGTGCAGACCCAAATGCCTGCTGTATCTAAGCACTCAGTTAGGGCACTTGTTTTGGATAAGGCAGATATATATTATTTCTCTTCTTTGCCTGGATGGGTTTTGAATCTTCCATCCAGGCACCTTTTCCAGCTTGTAAAAATATGCCCCAAACCTCATGCCATAGAGAGTTTTGCAATTTCTATGATTTTCTCATTCTGCTTTAGTGAATACATAATTGGAAATTTTAATGTGGAATAGTTTTAATTAAAAATAATCCTGGATTTTTTATTTTTCATAAAAGTAATGTGATATAAAATGTATAAGCAGTCCAAGAAGCAGGAGGCAAAAACTAGTAGTCTTCCTCCTTCAGCTTTGCAGCCTGATTCCAGGTTACAGAAATGGACTCCACCTGCATGTTCGCCTTTTTAGACTCTTTTTCAAACTTAAGATAATGAATTATGGAAGTTAAATGACTAATACAAGTGGTCTGAATCTGTCCCTTATTATAATGCACATGTGTTATAAAGAGCAGAGCAAGTTAGAGAGATGCATATTTACTCCAGTTGCAGCTCTAGGAAAGAACTGTGTTACTTGTGCGAGCTGATTGTGGCAATAATTGCAGATATATAAATTGCCTTCTGAAAAAGTAACCACTACACATATTATGCTTTTCCCAATGTTATTGACAGTTCTAGCGGGGAAGAAGCATGTCTGGGGATTAAGGGTGCCTGATGTCTGATTGACTGATATGAGGATCACATTGATGAAACACTGCTGACTTTATTGGAGTCAGTTATGACTTACACAGAAGGAAAAGCAGTTCATTATTTCTCACCAGAGTCCCTCATGCACTTCCCTTGCATATTGCTTTAGATTAAAACAAAATTGAATTGAAACATTGTTGTAACTTTACCACTGCTGTGTTTAGCGTTCTGGCAGCAGCCCAGCTGCTCGGTTGCCCATCTGATGCGTATGTGCCTCTACATTTTGCTAATGTCTGGTTTAACTATTAAATTCTTACAAAATACCCCAACACATTAAAAGTCAGCTGTGATGATTATAGATGCCGCACTATTAGCAGTGGTTATAAAAGGCTTTTCTAGTGATACTATTGCTGGTTGTCACTGGTGCAGTGATGACAAAATTATGTAGGAGCAAAGCCATATGACTTCATTTTTCATATTGAATACGAAGTCAAATCTCTGGGGCCACTCATTTAAGAAGTGTTTGTAGTGTATACCAGAAAATATGTTCTTTTTTCATTCTTGGTAACAGATCAGGAAAGACATTTCATTTAATTCATTTTCTGATGTGAGTGCATCTTAATTCCTCTCTGCAGGAGCAAATTTTATCTTAAAATGTTATCTCAAAAAGTTGTCTGAGAATATAATGGATGTTTTGGTGTTCATCAAAGAAATTACAAAATGTTTAAGAAGTTATGGCTCAAAGAATATTCTTGTATAGGAAGATTAAAAAAAAAAAAACAAAGATAAATGAACATAAATCCTTATGCAGTCAAAGTGACCTGTGCTGAAGTGGCCCAGCTTTGGGCTTGTGAGAGCTATACAGGCCCATCACTCTAACATCAGTTTTCTCCAGTGCAAGACAACGGAATAAGTGGTGATGCAAAATATTCAAATATACTTAACTGATGAATCTTGGCATCTATATTGATTAATATCTATGCCTGAATTATTACTTTTTTTTTGCTAGATACCAGCTATTAAAATTCACTTAGCACAAAGCTTTCTAGCCATATTAAATGAAATTTGATATTTCTAGTTTTCAAGTGGTTCAGTCTTTCAGAAGACTAGTTAAGCTAGTTTTTGAATTTTCACTTGGGAAAGACTCTTGAGAAGACTCTTTTATGGAGTCTGGAGGGTATTCTTCACAGAAACTTGATAACTATTAACCTCTAGTCATCTCTCAGTACTGGAAGAACATTAAGCTGCTGCATATTCCATCTTCTTGACAGTAGATTTAAGAGCTGGAACCTAAAAACTTAAAGCTTTTAAAATGTGTTTGCTCCAACATACAAATTAATTTTTTTGCTGTAATTTTCCTCCTTTTTATTTGTTCTGCAGATACATTCAGACAGCCAGCTTGCTTGTGACATGCTCAGAATAGATTTTATATATATATATGTGTGTGTATATACGTATACATTTACATATATATATATTTGTTTCCTTGTGTGGAAGACCAGCTGAGGACATCAGTGTGTACCTTAAGTGCTTTGTATTGAAACTTTATCCATGGAGTCTGAATTTGACCTGCCATGCAAAGATTTTTCTCTAGTGTGTTTGTATTAGAAACCACACATTTTATCATGCACATTTGTGCAAGCTAAACTAAAGCAAATCTTCAAATATGTTATTTTAGTCACTTTACAGTCCCTTCAACGGGCTTCGTTTCTGCAAGTTATCTGTCTTTTATGCAATGAAGTGTAGCAAGAGCTGATAACAGTCCTGCTAAGATGCAGCAGAATGCTCACTGTCTGACCAAAACCAAATCATGTAGAATTCAGCTAAAGCATTTTTCAAGCTGCCTTTTATTTGCAAGGAGGAAAAGGGAGGCAGATGAAAGTAGTGGAACCGATGGTCATGTGACATATTTGCCTGGAGCGGTCAAGTTCAGTTCCCTTTTTGTGGGTTTCAGTTTCAGGTGACATTCTGTGGACGCATAATCTGAGCACAAGGGGTAGGACAAAGGTACAGACCTCCCTGCCTCCCCACTCCTATGATGCGGTTAAAATGCGGCAATGATGAAGGTAATGCACAACACCAGGGTCTCTTCAACCCCAAGAGTGTGCCACAATGTTTTTACCACCAAGAAAGCGGTTCCTTCTCCATCAAACAAACAGCCTTTGGAGTTCCTACTAAATGGTCAGTAAGTGTGCAGTTACAAACTGCGATACCTGCCATGTTGACATTACTGGCTTAGAGTTCATTTTTCATTTGTTCAATTAGTGACGCTATTAGGCCTAGTGCAAACTGTAAATGCTAGAGTTGTACAACTGCCAGTCTCCTCTAGGGTTCAGCAAATTATAAGCAGTGAATGACTCTCGGAAAAGCACAGTTTCAGTCCACCCAAAATTAATTTAGGCTTAATTTAAGTTGAGTGAGCTAAATTTGATTAATAATTTCAGGTTGACTAAAATGTTTGGGGAGTTGGGTACCATTCACAAAGCCAGATGGGGTGATCTGATAATGCCTCTTATACTCCAGTAACTGGGACAGTCATCTAAGGTTAACCAGAATGCCTCGATACTTACTTGAGTCAGTGAAAGGATGTGAACCAAAGTTTTCCATTGCTCCTCTACTGGGGCATTTTGCTTTTTTCAGAGGTGAAATTCAGCTGTGTTTAAAAACCTAAATGTTCTCTCTTACAGGCAATGGAATGGCCTGGCCTCTCACTCTTTCCAGCTAAGATTGTTTCATTTTGAATAAAACACACAAAAAAAAAATAGTTAGAGCAGAGCCTTATGTCCTGGCAAATCTACCAGGCTTTACAGCAAATCTCATTTACTCAGTGAGCATTTACTTTTAATGTTCAGTTGAACGTTATAAACAGCATGAGCTAAAGAAAAAGAAATCTAGCCTGGTGATGAAATTTCTTTCTGCGCATGGCAGTCTCCTAAAGATTGCTTCATATCCCTGCTCTGAATTTCTACAGGTGAGATTTTGAATCCGTGTCTTCCTTTGGCAAGTTAGTGTCCTAATCATAGACAGGCATTTGTGTAAATGTTACCTATGTCTTCTTCTGTATCCAGCACTTTGCTTTTATTAAGAAGATCCAGAAATAAATAGTGTTTTACTCAAAAATTATTTTAGTTTGATGATATTCCTGAACTTTTTTGGCTTTAAATCTTTCTTCTTTAAGTGGAGTATAGTAAGAATTGATCCTTGTCAGTTACTCCTTGCTGAAGTAAGAAGCTCCAATGAATTAATATTTACAGAAAAGGCCAAGAATAGAGATAAAAATTTATTTTTAACATAATTTTTTTACATGCGCTTGCATTTTAATTTCTTCTCCCCATATCTGGAATACTACATATGTGAAAACACGCATACAGTCTTTCAGTTATTTTGATGACAAGCCAGAAAAGAGACTTGTCTATCTACTACCTTTTGCACCAAGTTAGGAACTACTAGTGGTGTTGTCAAGCCATGACCTGAGGCAGACAACGTAGGTGGATACTGGGATTTGCTGTACTACTCATAGCTGCTATTCCTTTAAATGCATTACTTGTATACTGCTTGTAACTGGTGAGACAGGGTTAGGGCCATCTCCACGGCAATGCTTGGAGAAGAGGAAAAGAAGGAAAAAGGCTTATTTGCTTGTGCTTGGGATATTTTTATCGTATAGAAACAGTTGAGCAAATGAGGGGTAGGTACAGCAGGTGCGTGAGAGGGTGTGAAAGCTTCCCAGGCAGGGGGTGTCCTCGGTGAGGGCAGCTCCCTCCTGCCCTCGGCTAATGCTGCCCTGGAGAGCACCTGCGCTGTGACCTGTGAATACCACGTGGGGGACATCCAGCCCGGCTGCCTCGTCCTGCCGCTGCTGCAAACCCACCTCTTGGTTGACGCCGGTGCGGGTGGCCTCTGCCGCATGGCTTTGGGGAGCCTCCCAGCAGCAGCCGAATCTCCCCTGGTTTCTGATTAGGACTATCTGTTTTTATGCTGGGGTAAAAAGAGACACAGACTGTACTGAAAGAGGCACTGTTTGTATAGGTGGAGCCATACTCGAACAAGAACTTAAACAACTTTAAAAAGGGAAGGAAGCAACAGGCAGCGTCGCTGCATTCCCGCAGAAAGCGGCTTCTGCAGGAGGGCTTTCCTGGTGTTCAGCAGTCCTGCCGCTGCTTCCGACCTGGCTGTACTGTTGTGACGTGCCATTGGTGGGCATCCCACCTTGTCTAGGGGAAAAAGTAGTTTCCTTTCTGCAGAACTGATCTGGATACTTCTAAAGCTCCTTGTGTTGGCTGTGGCTTATTCAGCGCTATTGCCTTGGCAGCAGGCAGCCTGTTTCACAGACGCCTGTCAGATGCTGCAATGACACAGACCTTTTCTAGAGATGTCCCGCGTTTCTTTTGTTCAGCTGTGCTGCTGTGTGATCCCTGGCAGGGAACTGTGCAGAGAAATATGTTGTACTACAGTACGGTCTAGACGGGCACTAAGGGACGATGCTGGTTGACACGGACACAGCATGTGCCGGGGACCGCTGTAGCAGTGTCGCAGCACGGATCACCTCAGCGTAGGTCCCAGGCACGCGCCCTGGCCGTGTCATTTACTGGGGCTGACCTAGCCTAAGGGTCTGCCCCTGATTCTACTCAGGTTTTATTACATTTTACAAGCAATGGAAAAAAGGAAAATTTCTGGATTTTGTTGGTTTATTTGTCTGTTTAAGATGCTGAAAAAAATCAGGAAAGTGCTGTGGTAGTTACCTGCATTCCTTAGGAGCTGTATTACAAGGAAAGGCTGAACTATGCAGCAGGATTCAGGGTGCTGAAAAATGCTATATTGTTAAATCATGGCATCCCAATAGAAGGCCCATGCCATCTGCTGTCTTCCTTTATTTCCTTATAGTTTCTTAGGATTCCTTTTCTGCAGTATATACTCTAGGACACAGCATTTTTAAAGACGGGTGGCCATTTTTACTGAGGACCAGTATCCCACCTCAGCAAATAATGTGCACCAGCTGGAAAGTGGTCTCCATGGGTCAGACTGGACCAAGCTTGTGGGAGGTCCATGCTTTTGCATTTATATGCTAGATATGAGCTAATGCTAAGAAGATGCCACTTCATACTCTCTTCTGAGCTGAGGATTTAAACAGTTGAGCAGGGTATTAATGAGAGGAGCTGCAGCTTTTGCTGAAGCAGCTGCTAGTGAGCTTTTCGAAAAACAAAAATTCTGAACTGGTTTGACCATTGCTCTCTCCAGTAGCTCTTTTTTTTCTGAGAGTTACATCATCTTGCATGTAATTTATTTTTCTGAGAGATGGCGTGAGATGTCAGATCCACTTGACTGCACTTCTTGTAAAAAAAACTTAGTTGCTGCAGGTTCTGTGTAGGAAATCCTATTATGGTAACAAGGAAGACCTTGCGCATCATCACTGTGTGTGTATAATGGAGCCATTTACACTACTAGTTGGTGAAGTAATTACCTTATTCCTTCTTTTTTTTTGTTAGTCCTGTTTTTTCTTCTTTTATGTTTTCGTTTTAACAAAGAAAGAAATAACAGCTTGTCTCTTTCAGAGCAAATAACCCTCTTTAAAAGCGGTTGCCAAGCAACCTACGTTTACAGTTTTGGTGGGCTGCTGCATTTATACTAAGCTCTAAACAGCAATGAACCCTCCCCTTCCAGCCCCCAAAATAAAATAAAGTTGAAATAACGGAGCTACAAAAGATGAATCGTTCTAGTCTCCAGCACATTTTAGGTGCTAGAGTGTCTTCCTTTAACAGGATGTTCAGAGTGGAGCAACACATAAATGCTGTGGAACAATACATCCAGTTCAATAAAGGAGGATTATTTTCTCTTCATAAATTCACTTGTTTACCGCAAGTTGGAGAGTAGAAGCAGCAAAACTGCTAATATTTTTTTCAATCAAACACACAGAAGATAAAAATTGCATAGCAAACCCCAAGAAATACAATGAGTCATGACTCCTTCTGGGAGTTGTAAGTGCTAGTAGATCCTAAGCAGCTCTCAGGATTTAGCTTGTGTCTCTGGGTCACGTGTTTTCCCCCAGCAGCAAATCTGAGCACCTTGCACACTCTGGGGTGCCATGAGAGAGCTGACTGGGAGCCAGCCGTCGTGGCGAACTGCTTCCTCCACTGATCTGGATGTTTTGGGCATGTAAGGTTTTTCAGCAGAACTTTACATAGAAATAGAAATAGATGTGAGATGTAAATAATATGAGAAAAGTGTCTGACTATGGCATTTCCAAGAGAACCTGTGCTCTCTGACAAAGAAATTCTAGAGGTAGATGTGAGTGTGTATGTAAAATTCCTGTACTGGGTCACATAATTGTGGTAATTCAGCTCTGTATGTATCCTAAAGACTTCAGGATGTCAAAAACAGATGTCAGTATGTATATTTTTGTCCTTCTGAAAAGTAGAACAGAAGGACTAAGGTCACTTCTTTTTCTGACTGAGAATAGCCCATCAGTTGGTTAGTGTTCTATGATGTTTTCTTAGCTGCTTAATGATTTGGATTAGTGAAATTACTGCCCTGCATCATCTTCATTGACAAATCATTGAGAATCTTGCAGATTTAAATTTTGAAGTTGTCTGCTTTTGGTTGCATCATAGTCTCTGAAGTTCATTTCTCACTTGTGTTCCTTGGACATTTTTTCTTTTTGCTTCGGCTGTCCTGTTGCTTTGCCAGCAATGCACCTTAGGCTCTGTTTAAACTGCATGGCAGGAGTCTGTTAAGGTACATCCTGGCTCTTGTCCCCATTGCAAGCAGGACACAAGCAGCACGTTCACCCAAGCCATGGAGCTCAAATGCCTTCCTGGCTCTCACAAATTAGGTGGAGCTTCAAGACTCTCCTAGATTTATGCTCTGAACTGCCATTTCTGTGCTGTACCGTGCAGAGGAAAATAAACCGGTGCAGAGCCTCTACAATGTGCTTTGAACCCTCTACGTGAATACTAATGTTTTGTGTACCTATATACCTTTGAATTTTGTTATTGAATGTTTTCTCTTTCAAATCTCTGTATAGTCCTTCCGTGTATGACTAAAATCAGTTTACTGCATCCTAGATGCAGTACATTTCAGTTGGGAGGGAGTTTATTACAGTTCCTGGCAAATTATTAGCGATTCTGAACTGGCTAGCAGTGAGCTATCCAAAAGATGATGGTTTTCCAAGCCTTGAGTTTTCAGACTACCAAAAAGAAAGCAGTGAAAGAAAGGGATTGTAGAGGACTAAAAAGGATCTTGATTTGTATTGCTGTCCAGTGCTCTGCACTGAAGTCAGAGGAGTGCTTTGTTGAACATATCCTTTCGCAGTTTAATTTTATTATCAGTCTCCTCTGTGCTCTTTTCTGCAACAGGAAGCCCCACAGTTGCACGGATTTTAGTTCTTCATTGGATTGTTTTTGACCCATGGGTCAGCATTGAAGGTGAGGGACTTGCTGCCTCCATTTGACGTGTTTTAGGACAAGAATACCTTAGGCCAGAGGAACTGGATGGACGTAGCTCATTGCTCTTCTTTCTTTTGAGCAGGTTTTTGTCTGCAATAAAGAAAAGCAAAAGCGTGTTGCTCTCTTGCTCGTGTTTCAGCCAGGGAGCGGGAAGACCATGTTATTTGTGCAGTCACATGAAGGTGAACTGTATTTTGCACAAAGCCCTTAAGCCTCTCATTGCTATCTTCTCCAAATATCCTCTCTGTTTGTTTGCTAGCTCTGCCGGAATAGTTCCTACCAATGTCCTACACAGGGAAGGATACAGATGTGAGCCTGATAAAATATTCAAGAAGCTCACGTGGCAATCTGACAGCAAGCCCTGCTGGAGCACCCCCAAAGCACTGTGCTCACATGCCTTCTGGTGTCAGCAGTGCAAAAGCAATTTAGTAGAGTCTGAAGAGTCCCACATTCCTTACGGTATCTGTAGGCTTAGGCTTTTTTCTTCCTGCTCAGTGGAAAAAAGGAGGACAAGAAGTAGAAGTCAGAGACTGAACTGGACTGTTTTGCATGAATAGATTTTTCCCTAAGAACTTTTCTGAGAAGTTTAGTGGTATATTCATGAATAAAAAGAGGTGTGGGAAAGACAAGAAACTGTATAACTTATGGAGTTAGACAGTACCTCTCAGTGGTGAAGACAACGCAGTGAATAGTTTTTTAAAAACTTCTGCATCACATCTAATAACTCTACAGGTTGTCTGCTGTGAGGGTTTGGAAATACAGAGAGCCTCTTAAGATTTCTTGATTCAGCTAATGTAAGCGCTTTCTGTGCATTATAACAATACTTATGAAAAATAAAAATAAGTCTTCTAGGAAGTTAAGTCATGTAGCTAAATCAATTAGCTGTTTGAAAACATCTTTCTTCTATAGCAGCTATGTATTCTGTGGTGATGTAGTGACTCATGGAAAGCTTGAAATAAGTGAAGTAGTGGGTTTTTTCAAAGACTTTCAATGATGCCAATTTTATATTAGAAATAATCTGTGGTTACAGAGCTTTAGCTGTTTTTCTAGGAGTAAATCAAATGTTTATATCTCATTTTGCAGAACTGACTTTATCCCAGTTAGGTTTTTCTAAAGTTCCGGAAAGACTGCTGCAGGAAGGATCAGGCTACCATAAACAACGAAGGATCCCTGTTCCCCATAGTGGTACTCAGCACACAGTTAGATACTGCCTCACCACTGTGCCATGGGAGAACAAATGCACTCTTTGCAGCCTCAACTTTGCTTCACCTTTGCTATTAATGCTATTTAACACAGAGTAAGGTTTTTCCACTGCTGTGAATATAATATTGGCTGGAAAATCTGGTCTTTTAATGTCTTTTCAGCTATACCTGGAGACTGCAAAGCTGATAATTAACTCTGTTCAAGCTTGCAGGAGTAAGGTACTCACACAGTGTAATGATCATGACTGCGTCCTTTGCGATGTCTGCATACTGTTCTGTTGTGCAAACATCGAAATATACTGTCTTATTTTGTACATACATTCTATTAACTTAAAAAAGGAAAGTTTTTAATGTCTTCAGCATTATAAGAATATTTTGTACAAATTTCAACTCTCAGACAAAGCAACCTGTCCATTGTAGGGAAGGGGAAACAAGCAATTGCTTTTGGTATTGTTGCCCACAACAGCATAAGATTTAATACTGGAAGGGTTTCTTCCTGGCTGCTGGAGGGTAGTTATCACACAGAAATGGTGTATCTCACTCCGGTGTGACTGTCATGGCAGTTCATTACAACACAAGCAAAAGACACAAGAGGATAATTCATTTTAATCAGAATTAGCCAGTTGTGTACCTTACTTGTTTTAAAATGATTTTTTCCCAGCTATTCCAAATACTGCTATGATATTTTAACAGTAACAGGCAAATTGTAGCTCTGTGTATTATTCACT